>NW_024704752.1:1594619-2794619 GCF_018977255.1 Callorhinchus milii | reverse complement strand
TGTCTGTGCCAGCTCTGAAAGAGCTGTCCAAATCAAACCCACTCCCCCGCCCTCTCTCCATAGCCCTGCAAATTTGTCCTCCCCAAATATCTATCTACTTCTCTCTTGAAAGTTGTCATCGCATCGGCTTCCACCACTCATTCAGGCAGTACATTCCAGATCCGAGCAACTCTGTGTGAAAAGATTTCTCCTCGCCTTCAATCTGATTCTTTTGGCAACTATTTGAAATCTGTGTCGTCAGGCTACTGACCCACCCTGCACGCAGTCTCACGTACTTGACACGCCTAATAATAATCACTCCAAAAAACAAAACAATAATAAATTGGTCATTTTCAATCCACGACTGTTTGTGGGACATTGCTGTACGCAATTAGCTGCCGCGTTCGCCCACAAATATACAGTCAATTCACTTTACAGCATATTCTGTGAAGCGCTTTGTGACGTCTAGAAGATGTGAAAAACGCTATATCAAATGCAAGGATTATTATTATTATTATACGCATAATCCCAGTTTTTGCATCAAAGCTATTTGTCACCACAAGGTGGAGCTGTTTGACTAATGGACATTTTGTGAAACATTCTCTTATCATTGTAAAGTATGTAACTCCTAATATTATTTGTATCAAAAAAATTGCTAAAATTTACACACGACTCTAATGGCGTCCTTTCTTTTGCCAAAATGATAAGAGCACGCTCTCTTTTCTCTGCTCTCCTGCCCCTAGCCTCCAAGACAGAAGGAAACATAAATTATGGAGGTACTGTAGTGGATGTTCTTATAGGTTTGCATTAACTTAACTAAGACTGTCTATCTGGCGATAGATCTGTTTTTTATTTACTCGTCAGTATCCTCTGTTTATGGTATCATTACTGGTCTAGGAACACTGGCTCCTCGGGAGTTCAAAACCCCTGTTTAGCGGCCGGGGCTGCTAACATTCTCGATCAGTAATTTAATCCAAACAATGGGCCGAGTTTGTGAGACCTGCAGAAGGCTTTGTGAATAGGGGGCCACAGAAAACGTTGTGAAACTCGATTTGGGATCCCCATCTCAGTTTCCACCAACGTAAAGTTGGCATTTGAGCAGGGTTGCAGAGGGTGAGCTGCACCTCATCATAAGGACATAAGAATTCGCTGGGCGAAAGAACCCCAAGGTCCATCCAGTTCTCCTTCCACCATCCTGGCAGTCGCATGACATGTTGGGTCCCAAACTATATATTGTATCCTGAGATGTTATTTTCTAACGGAACTCTATCTAATTTGTTCTTGAAAGAATCAACACTTTCTGCTTCCACCATCTCCCATAGGGAGCCTGTTCCAAATGTTTACTGCTGGCTCACTGGAGCAGTGTTTCTGCAGATTTATTCTGAATTTACTCCCTTCAATCACAGGCCATGTCCTGTAGTTCCACTGTTCAGTAAAAGATAAAATAGCTTATCATCCAAGATTTGCTAGTTACTTTTGGCAAATCGTGCAAATCAGAATCCTCGTCATCTTGATTTTGGACAGCAGTCCTGGCCACTATACTGGGGTGTTTGAACACCTGAGGAGCCAGTGTTTCTGTACCATAAACAGAGAGTATATCTGCTTGATATTTGCATCACAGTGTTCTATATCCTCATGTATGTGAACCTTCTCAATGCACATATGACTATCATCCTATCCCCCTCCCAAGGGATGCCATATTGGAGGTCACCTCTGTTCATACTGTAAATACATCTAATCTTGATAAATGCATTTGTTGTTGTGGACAGTTCTGTGTACCTTCAGACAACTGACTTCACTCACTGTGACCTCTTGATGTGTTATTTCCACTTTAATAGGACAAAGCTGACACAGATGAAAGAATATTTCACTTTAAAAAGTACCTGGAAACGAGAGGAGCCACATTGAGCCAGACACCCGAGTTTCTGCCTTTTTATGCCTTGCCGTTTGTCCCCAATCCTACTGTGCACCCTTCTTTTAAGGAACTTTTTCAGGTATTCGCCACATACTGCCTGTTTACCAGCAAATTCTGTTGCACTAATGGATAATTTAGGTGAAACTGCCGCTAAAATTTCTTGTTGCTATATTTGGCGAGATGGGGTCCAGGTTTATGGAGAGAAAAATCCTGGTGTGTGTGTGTGTGTGTGTGTGAGAGGCTTGCTTTTAACTTGGGAGAAATCAATCCCTAACTAGGGGCAGCACAATCGTTTGCAATTTTCTTCCGCAATGAAAAGGACTTACAGTAGAACCTTGTTATAACGCGCGTCGCTATAATGCAATGCTTGTGGACACCCAACATTTACCTGCTTAAAAAATCCAAATCCCAATGTCACACGGACCAGAAATCCCATTGTTATAGCGCCTTATCATGTCGTTGAGACGTCTCAAAGCGCTTCACAGAATATACTGTAAAGTGAATTGACTGTATATTTTGTGGGCGAAACACGGCGGCCAATTTTGCACAGCAGCGTCCCACAAACAAGTCGTGGATTGTGTGACCAAATTAGTATTATTTTCGAAGGAATTATCTCCCCCGGAAAAGTGATCCACCAATTGACTAGCAACTGGGTTCCTACTTACTGCTGGGTAAACAGAGGTGTGGAGTAAGGAAAAATCCCCTGCCGGAAATCCAATCCAGATCCTCTCGCTTGCGAGACGAGGGCTCTTTCCACTCAGCTACAGGAATCTATGCAATTTTGGATATGCAGAAGCAATTAAGATTAGGAGGCGAAAATAATGGAAAACAACAATTATCTTATTCTGGACACATGATGGATATCTGAGCTGGTGTTTCCATTCGCTCTGAATGGAGCATTTTCGGTAAATGCTGGGAAAAGTGAAATAGAGACATTACATCTCTTGATAAAGACGTAGCAAAATCAGTTGGTTGAGTGGAAGAGCTTTTTCGTTCTGTCTTAAGGTCTGAATTTTTCTTCTGTATGTAGGATTCCTGGACTCCTGAATTGAAGATGAGACTGAAGAAATTCTTGTCTATGAATCTAAGAGCAAAGAACATCCCAAGGCTCCTTTCTTTATATGTATCCTTAACTTACAAAGACTTTCCAATTTACCCTTTAATGAGATCAAAGTGCTAGGATAATAGTTCAACTGCCTGGGAAACTCGACCTAGGTGCAACAGAAAACGTTATTATTAGGTTTATACATGTGTTTTGATATTCTCTCTTTGTCTTTTCTTACTCCTGAAAGCTGTAACTTACGTTGCCCTCCCCGCTCCAAGTGGCCATGTTAAATTCTGGAGCCTTGACAATGAATGAGTATGGCTGTTTGATACTGAGAGCCATTGGAACAGTCTTGTTCTCATGGGACCTAAATGCACACAGGGCACTGGGATTCAAGGTTAATCTGTTCCGATGATTTTAAAATGGATCCAGTGTAAAGCTAATCTCAAACAGCTACTCTGTCTCATGGTCATGGTCTATGTTACCGAGGATATCGTCAAAACATCCCCATAGACAGTTGTCAACATAAAAGATTGTGGCTAAAGGGAAAAACATGGCTCATAACTTACATCAGAAGACAGCAGCTTCTATATCGTCTGAATGCTGCAAAGCCTTACACATTATAATAGAGAAACCAAGTACAAAAAAGTAAGCTGTGGAATGTTGACTGAAAGTGTGGGCGAAGATTGATTTTATTTTTAAAAAGTGAGCTTTGAGAGCAAAGAGAGAGAAAGGCAGATATTTGCAGTCTGTAATTTGTAAGTTAATGTCTAACTTCAAAAATAATGCTCTTTGACACAGCCTTCACAGAAAGACATCGTACAGGGTAACCGAGGTAATGGTTCCATTTTCATATTGTGTGGCCATTGCTTCAATTATTTTCCATGAGAAAGTTAAACCGGCAACTTCCAAATGTTGCTAAAGACACCAAAGAGCAAATTGTTATTGCCTTTGAATGGTTGTTCACGGAGAATATTTGAATCGTTTCCCCAGATTTTAAAGGCAAATGGTGGTTTTGCTTCTCACACTGCATTAGGAAACTTAACAGACAAGGAGGGTATTCACTCCCAGCATCCATGAATCAGGAAATCATTGCTGAATTCTTTTCTGGCAGTTTGGGAAGCTTAAGTTGACTGCATCTGTTTACGCCTCTTGTGCAGGATTTAACTCATTATCCGATCATTTGTGGCACATGAGACTGACGGAATGAAAGACCATTCTCTCTCAGCTGTCAGGGTCCTCAGTGAAGTAAACATGGGCATTCTCAAATGAATCTTAGGGGCATGAGTCCAGAACAGTGAAAAAACATTGCACTATATTGGCAGTATTGCTCAGAGATGAAGATGAAAGAATTGTTACATTGGTGCAGGTTCTAAGGTCACACCTCTTCGACCGTGCTTATGGTCACCTCCCTCCGGCTCGGCATCGTGCTCCTCCAAGCCCTCTGGGTCACTGCGTGAGGGGTGCTATATAAATGCAAGTTGTTGTTGTCACAGGAGGGGGAATCTTCACGCTGGGTAGCGTCCCGGAGCGCTTGGAAACCTTCACTTCGGTGGGGGGGGATAATGGAAAGTTGAAAAAATTGCACTTATCTGGTTATCTCTTCAGTCAACAGAACATAATAATTTGTAGGCGAAAGAAGACCAAGGTCCATCTAGTTTTCTAGCAGAAATCGATTGAATTTGTTCTTGAAACAAATGACATTTTTTGTCTCGCTAGGGAGCCTGTTCCACACGTTTACCACTCGCTCACTGAAATGGTGTTTCCGCAGCTTTTATGAATTTACCCCCCTTTAATCGCGGGCCGTGTCCTCTGGTTCTATTGTTAGGTACAAGATAAAACAGCTTATCATGGTCTACATTATCTATTCCCTTCAGAATCTTAAAGACAGTAATCATATTGCCCTCAACCTTCTCTTCTCCAGTATGAACATGCCCAGTTTATCCAATTGCTCCTCGTAGTCCAGTCCCTCCATCCCCTCAATCATCTTGATTGCCCTCCTCGGTGTCCTTTTAATCGCTACAATATCCTTTTTATATTGCGGTGACCAGAACTGCACACAGTAATCCAAGTGCGTTAGTATTAGTCACGCGTGTTCAACTCAGAAGATGAAACTTTAAAATTGTGAATAATAAAAATACAATTGGTGGGCGCTTAAATTGAACTTTGTTTTTGTTTCCCGCTTCCCCAGAATTGCAGCACCAACTCCAGCAACAGTTAGTGGAAGCTGAAAGAAGAGCAGCAGCTTACATGAAAAAATATAATAAAATGCAGGAGGATTATCACAACCTGATTGGAGTCACTGCAGAGCTGGTGGACTCACTGGAGGCTACTGTTAATGGGAAAATGGTGAGATGCTTTTTTAACCTCTCCAGTCATGTTTTGAATCACTCGTGCTGAGGAAGTCCTGTATCGGAATTGGTTTGGTTGCAAGGTGAGTAGTTATTATTTAGTATCTAAAACAGTTATTAGGCGTTTGCAGGATTTCTGACCCTTTGTTTGATTTTTTGCGCCTGAGAAATGCCAGGAAAACAAATCGGTGGCTTCCAGGTTTGCGAATGCTGCATTAAAGGCCTAGATTAACCTGAGTGCACATCTGGAATAAGGAGCAGTCCAGTTTGCTTTAGTAAGACTTTGACTCAAGCTTCAGTACTGATAGGATCTGTTCAAGGAAAGGATGTGCACATCAAATCCCCAGACCCCGTCGCCCCTCACACACTGATTGATCCTAGTTTCAATCCTCTTACTACTGTAACTGGTTATATTGTGCGGGCGAGCACTGTATCTGCCCTCTTAACAGCAACAACTTGCATTTAAATAGTGGCCTTCACGTGTCCAGGAGCGCTACCTGCAGATTAGACAAGAGGATGAGGAAGTTGAAGATGGTGACAATCTACGGAATAGAAATGGGTCAAGTTTATCACGAACTGAACTTTATGAACTAACTGTTTACTAGATCACGCCCGAGTACCTTCAGAGTGTCTGCATACGTCTCTTCAGCAACAAAATGGGACAAAGCCTGCCTCAGACTATTGACTTCACAAGGCCAGGAACTGTGAGTGGAAATCGTTTTGTTCTTTGTTATTTGAGTCGTTAGTTTCTGCTCTGAAAGTTGGGGTGAGGTTTCACCCTCTTCCCTCACGCATTGGGCCATTATGTGTGATCTTAGAGCAAACTACTTGAATCAAGAAGCATAGAAAGTGAACCCGATCCAGTGGAGAGGGCCCTGCATCATTGAGGCCAACTGCAACGCCTTCTCCAACTGAGATCAACTCACTTGGAACAGCGAACACTCATTCGATTACAAAATGCACAGGCGCAACACTTTACAGTAAATCTCATGAGGAGCTTTTGAGACAAATGCCTTTTGGAAGTGAAAGACGCAATATCAAATGCCAGGATTATAGGATTAGAATTAACAGACGTAGAATTGGATTTGAGCTCTCCCTGGCTTGTATGACAGTAAAACAAATCACACGTCACACAAGCAAATTGTTCTCATAGATTCTTTAGACCTGTAGGCAATCAGCCCTTAACCTGTGCATGCCAGAGAAGCTGACAATGGGCTAACTGTAATTATGTGCCACACCTGCATATTCCCTCTGCATAATGGATATTACAACATCTTTGATGGACAAATGTATTAACTTTGTTTATAGCAAACCATAAATCAACAGTATTATCAGAATATTACGCTCTCTTTACCAGCAAATTCTTGCCAAATGAACAGGAATGTTCATTTGAACTTTTCCACTCCCAAATTTTGTCCTGTTTAAAGCACACCAAGTATGTTTCCTCCTCATTCTCATCGACATTCACTCTTCATCAGTTTTAGATCTCTGATCATAGATTCTCCTGCACACAGCTTCACTCCAATAGAGAAAGGCTGAGAAGCAAGATCAATAGAAAATTGTGGAACTATCTGCCAACCTATATTTTTTCACTTTATTGATAAAAACTAAACATAGCACGTTTTGGGGTGGGTGGGGTGAACATCAGCATAGGCTCAAAGGACCTGGAGATCCGCTAAAAAATAGCATTACTTGCCAGTGTCCTGACTGCGGGCCTATAGGAGGTCACCACCTCCTGCTTCTCAGGGCAGGCCATCACACACAGACCCAGAGAGAGAGAGACACACTCGCAGACGGACACACATATACACTCAAAGACACACACTCAGAGAGAGGCACATACATTCAGAGACACACACTCCGGGACACACACTCACTCAGTCCTCGCCCGCTCAGTCACTCGCCCGCTCAGTCACACATACAGCGGAGAGAGACACATAGACCATCTCAACACTGCGGCCTCAGAGTGGAGCGAAGCCCATTTCCCGCTCGCCCCACACTGCGCATACGCATCCGAAGCAGCTGTGTCCACAGTAATAATAATAATTCTTGCATTTGATATAGCACCTGATCACATCTTTGAGATGTCTCAAAGCACTTCACAGAATGCCCGCCAATCTACCAACATTACATTACTAGCATTACAGAAGCAGCAAAGTCCTGCCCACAATAGCTCAGTGACTCAGAGTGGAAGGATATTATTGACTAATATTCATGTCCCATTTTGGCACAATTTCTCGTCTGTTTATTTCAATAGACATGCTGAGAAATTTAGTGTGATCTGCAGCGTGTATCAGTCGCGTACCACCTTTGTTAGAATGCTACCTGAACTGGACTTCACTGTGATCTATCATTTCATTTCTCTTGAAGGAAATTCTTGAAATATTTAACAGAACAAAATAACAGGGTTTAGAATCACCTGGAATACTTTTCTGCTATAACGGATCATGTAACCATCTCTGCATCATAATCTCTGAATCAACTGACCGCAGCTTTCTCTATCAGTACTGTAATTGTACTGTAATTAGCACTGTAAAAGTACCCGCATGAAGCCCACCACCTGCTCCCCGCCCCTTTACTCTCAGACCTCGTCAACCTCTCCCTGTCAATTGGCACCGTTCCCACCCCCCCTAAAAACAGCTGCCATCACCCCTATCCTAAACAAAAACGTTCCCTGGACCCATCCCTGCTCACTAACTACTGCTCCATCTCCAATCTCCTTTTCCTTTCCAAGGTCCTTGAAAGAGTTGTTGCTTCCCAGCTTCACTCCCTCCGGTCCCGCCACTCCCTTTACGAACCCCTCCAATCGCATTTCCATGCTGCCCACAGCACGGAAGCAGCCCTGGTCAAGGCGACAAATGACATTCTGTCCCCCCCACCCTCTGGAACTCCATCCCACATTCCCTTCACCTCGCTCCCTCTCTTGCCTCCTTCAAGGCACGCCTCAAGACCCTCCTCTTCGACCATGTCTTCGGCCACGCTCCTACCCTCACCCTCTCCGCCCTGCCCTCCACCCTCCTGGATCCCCCCACCACTGTGGTCCTAATCCCTGACTGTTCAGCGCCTTGGGACGTCCTCCCAAAGTGAAAGGCGCTTTACAAATGTAATTTTGTATTGTGTTGTGTATTATATATTCAGTTCTTTACAATACAAGATCACATTTGTATAGCGTCTTTCACATCAGGAGGATGGCCCAAAGCGCTTTATATCAACGTTGAAATTGTCATGTTTTTCCAGTAGTTTGATGGTGATAATTATTGCATTACAATGTTACAATGTAATTGGAGTTGATTACCTTCCAAGCCAATTGTAGCTGGTGTGCCCACAAATAACATACAATTAATTTATCTGTAGTATGATTTATTTGGAGGATGTAGTGTATAATGTAGCAGAGAACAATCCTCATATTCGCTTACAAATACACAGTTACTAGCCTTTGCAGAAACTTTGTGAAGACATCCTCAACATTATGGTATATAGAATATATCAATGCTTTTCACTCCTCTCAGATACTTAAGAGGGGATCCGGATATGTTTTGAAATCCTAAATAGTGAAAGATTATTCACTCAACTTCATAAATCAGGAGCAAGAGGCATAAACAGGGGATATTACTGGAACCACTGAGGATTTTTTTTCATGTGATACTTAATAATAATAATTCTTGCATTTGATATAGCACCTTATCACGTCTTCGAGACATCTCAAAGCGCTTCACAGAATATACTGTAAAGTTTAGTGACTGTGATTGTGGGCAAAACGAATGGGCTAATTGCCCACAAACAGTTGTGGGACACATAAAACCATTTGTGGGTTCCTACTTACTGCTAGGTAAACAGGTGCCTAAGTTTTCGCCCTGCCCAAAAGTGGAATGCTGTTGAAGCTCAGCCCGCAATGTTATTTGAAGAACAATAGAAAAAGCTGCCTTAGATATTTCAGCAGAGGAGAGCCAAAGGTATGCTGGTGCTTGCTGCTCTATTGGAACTAAACACTTTAAACCCAATACCCTTCATGTTGTTTCTCTTGAAACACTCAAATAGAATGAGCAGGAAATTGGGATTGCGAAATGGCCTCCCTCTGTGCTGTTATTTCTGTTTCTTGACTTTGTATTTAGACTTTAATCCTTTTCTCTCAGCAGACTCTCGCTTTCTCCACAAAGCCATTCACTTTAACAGGACTTGTTCTCATTAGAGCAAGGAGCTAAGGCTATTATATATATATATACATTTTCCCATAAACAAGTGTTTTAATTTCTTTGCCTGCTGTTTTGTCAATCAAGTTTTTTTTTATTTATCTTTTTCCCAAGCTTGCTAACTCTGACGTAAATGTTTTCTATTTTATTGTCTGATTCTTTGTCCGAAAAGGATATTTTCTGTAAGAGCCCTTATCACAGTGAAGGAGTTGTAAGTGTCTGAAATTCTTACTCACCTTTAGAATGCCTATTTCTTTGTCCTACACTGTACCTTTCATAATTGTCTGTCCATGCTCTACTTGCCTTGCGATATCACTTATCCACATTACCTGAATGTTGCATTTTTTGTTTTGCCCACAATGTCCTTTCCAAAATTAAATGTTAAAAACGTTACACCAAATACACGAGTTCCACCCATCATTTTGTCGGTAAATTATAAATTTATTATTATAAACCTGAAATCAATTATCATCTTATAGAACTTTTAACAGTTTGCTTTGCATCGCGTTTGGAAACCGAGATGGTGATTCACTATCCGTACATTTCATTGGCCGCAAAATTTATCAGAAGAAATTCATCAGTCGAACCAAAAGGCATTTCTGACAAGTTGCCTCACACCAAATCAATCCCGTGCTAGTTTTCAACCACATCTGACAACATTTTACGTTGCAAATATGTTTCAGCATTTTAGCTGAGGTGGTTTTATTTTGTGCTGTGCAACAAGTGGCTTTGATGTTTAGAATTTATTTTCCTGAGCTTCTTGCAAATGTAGTGTTTGAGGAGGTGTGACTCAGCATGCTGCTCTGGTTATGCCACACTAAGCTTGCCATGATATGCATCGCATGTGAGCTTTCTTTGCCAGCAGCCTCAGCTCTTTTAATGAAAATGAAACCGTATCTGTACTCCATAAATATGCTGCCATATGGGGGATCTGCTGACCTAAGCTGTCGGAATGCATTCTTAAATGCTGTTGCATGTTTTATTTGACCAATTTATAATTAAAGCAATCTGTCTAAAAAAAATATTAAATCTCTTTTAAACTAGGCTTCTTCTATGCTGAGAGCATCCATCGTGCCCGTGTGAGTAAATGTTCAAGTGCTTTGGGACGCTACCCTGTAAATGCAAGTCGCTGTTTCGAATCAAGGCTTTTTTTAAAATTGGCTTCTGAATGGACTCTTTTATTCATCTGTTGCAGGAAATCCAAAGATGTGCCTTTATTGCCATCTCTTGATTATGAAAGGTTGAAAAACGACTTGGTTTACGGGAACGATCGCCTGAAGGCACTACTCTTGCAAGCCCTGCGTTGGGTATGTATGAAATGGTTATTTTAACTCTATAATAATAATCCTTGCATTTGATGCAGCGCCTTATCACATCTCAAAAGAGCTTCACAGGTTATACTGTAAAGTGAATTGCCTGAATATTTTGTGGGTCAAACTCTACTTTCGTCTTTTTTCTTGTGTTGGCTAAATGGCATTTGAAGAAATTGCAATCTAATTTCCAAGATTCCTTTCCAAGAAAGGATTTGTAACTAGCAAATCCTGGCAGATAACCAGACTTGTCATCTGGAATTCCATCAGGATGCTAACCTCCTCCTGCCTGGCCGAGATCCAGCTTCACAGAATTCAACTAAATCCAATCAGATCTAGAGAACTGGCCAGAGACGCACTACAAATCCACACGATCTATTGTTCACAAATCCTTTGAGAATCTTGCGAATTATCTTCCATTGTGGCACTGGTACAAGTCTCTAGTCTACTCATGAATGTAACATATTTTTGCCAATTCCCTTACAATAGCGGCTGACGCAGTCTCAAGCTGGAGAGCAGAGGGATACAGTGCTTCAGGCTTACATCAGCAATGACTTGCTGGAATGTCACAGAAGCAGTCAGGTTCGTAACTTGTGTTAACAATAAAATCTTTACGGACGTGATCTTGTCTCGTTCGATTCCTATTCTCTCACCGTCTCCATTTTACGGTTTCTTCTCCAGCCCCCGCACTGTCACGTCTGGCATCCCCCAGGGCTCTGTCCTCTGTCTTCAGCGCTTTGGGACGTCCTCCCTACGTGAAAGGCGCTCTATACATGTAATTTTGTTGTTTTGTGGTTGTTGGTCCTCTCTTTAATATCTACATGCTTCCCCTTGGTGACATCATCCGCAAATGGGGTCAACTTCCTCATGTATGCGGATGACACCCAACTCTATCTTTCTGCCTCCACCCTCAACTCCAAGATCACTGCTGTCCTGACAGACCGCCTGTCGGACATCAAGTCCTGGATGAGGGCAAATTTCCTACAGTTGAATGTGAACAAGACTGAGGCCCTCCTCATTGGCTCGCGCCAGCGCCTCAGCACCTCAGGCTCTGGCAGCATCAATCTCCATGGTTGCACACTACAACTCACCAGCCAGTCAGTAACCTTGGTGTCTTGTTCGACCCTCAACTGTCTTTTCTCCCACACATTCATGCCATGACCCGCTCTGCTTTCCTCACCTCCGTAACATTGCCCGACTCCGCCACTACCTCACCCCTCAGGCCACTGAAACTCTTGTTCATGCTTCATCACCTCCAGGCTCGACTATGTAAACGTCCTGCTTGTCGGCCTTCCCAACTTCTCCCTCCACAACTGCAGATAATCCAGAACTCTGCAGCCCGTGTCCTCTCCCGCACCAAACTCCGTGACCCCATCTCCCCCACTCTCGCCCGACTCCACTAGCTCCCTATCCTTCAGAGGAGCCAGTTCAAGATCCTGGTCCTCACCCACATGGCCTTGCACCACCCTACCTCTGCGACCTCCTAATCCCCTACCAACCCGCCCGCTCCCTCCGCTCAGCCGGCTCTGGCCTGCTCCACGTCCACGTCCCCCAACCCTCCCGCCCCACCATTGGCGGGAAAGCCTTCAGCCACTCTGCCCCAACCTCTGGAATTCTATCCGCCACGCTCCTCCTTAGCCTCCTTCAAGTCCCGCCTCAAGACCCTCCTCTTCGACCATGCCATCGGCCACCCTCCTTCCCCTCCCCTCACTTCACCCCCCAACCCCAGCTTGGGTCTGAAATGCTGTACAGTGTCCAGTGCCTTGGGACATCCTCCTGACGTGAAAGGCGCTATACAAATGTAATTGTGTCGTTGCTGTTGAAACATTAACTCATTTTCATCTCCATAGATGCTGCCTATGGGTGTTCCCAGTGACTTCTGTTTTTATTGTTTTTATTGTGATTTGTGTTTCTGTTTGCAATCTATCCGTGTGTTCAAAGAACTTCAGCATCTAGCTTCTACTCTTCTATGGCAGTTTAGGCAGGTTGCTAGGTTGCTATCTCACAATGGGAAAGAGAAATTGCTTTACTGTGCCCTCCCCAAAACTCAATCTGCCCCAGTGGGAATCTTGTAGCATGGTGCAAAGCAGGGGTCGAAGATAATCATAATAATAATCCTTGCATTTCATATAGAGCCTTATCACGTCTTCGAGACTTTTCAAATCGCTTCACAGAATATACGGGAAAGTAAATTGACTATTTTGTGGGTTAAACGCATTAACATCATTAAACAGCACCAAATTTATTTTAAGCTAGTATCTGCTCCAGCCACTATGCCACCCAATGCAGAGGAGCTGTGTGCACCTTTCTTGGACAGGATTCAGATTGAGCCCCGGTGTTGGTACGATCATCTCCTCATGGCTAAGTCTAAAGGTCAAACATGAAATTATTTAAGGAGGAAAATTAACCCAGTGCAGACAGTCTATAATAATAATCCTTGCATTTGATATTGTGCCTTATCAAGTCTTTGACACATCTCAAAGCCTTTCACAGAATATACTGTAAAGTGAATTGATTGTATATTTTGTGGGAGAAACGCAGCAGCAAATTGCTCACAGCAGTGTCCCACAAACAGTCGTTGATTGAAATGACCAATCTATTGTAATTTTTTTTTAACAAATTGATAAAATTATTACCCCCCAGAAAAGTTATCTGCCAATCGACTAACAGCTGGGTTCTCACTCACTGCTAGTAAACAGCTACAGGACTCCAAATTGCCTAGAATTTCGGACAAATTATCATAGAATTGACAATGGGTCATTTGGATCCAGCCCTTCTTTCATGTGAGTGATATTGCTATGAGTTTTTTAATGACTCGCTCAGGAAGTGGGCAAGTTTTCATCAGACCATTGGTGGATATTTTTCGAGGGTAAAGCCATGTTTTTGAGGTGTTATACTGCAAATGTTAAGTAACTCTGTGTGGGTACAAGAAGGCGGGCAGTCAATGGTACACTATACCAGTATAAGAGTGGTGAGGGAACCCTTTCACTTATACAATCAACGCAATGTATAAGTTAAGCTATTTTGTGTCAAAGCTGTTCTAGCAATACAAAGTGGTTCACTTTCTTTTTACCAAAGCCTTTTTTTTTCTTGTTGCAGAGAAGTTTATTTAATTTGTTTAATTCGAAGAGTGAGGTTGTCCGGCAGTACACTGCACGACTGGTCAATGCCTTTGCATCACTCTCAGACGGTGAGTTCTTTGTGGCCTGTTTCGGATCACTTTTGGATGTAAAATTCTCCTTCTCTTTGAATTGAAACTTGTTGAGTTATTGAGTTATGAGGGGGTGAGACAGAAGGATTGAGGCAGGAAGTTCAAGAGATTAAGGGCATAGTGGCTGAAGGCACGGTAACCAATGATGACATAGCATGGTCTGGGATGCACAGCAAGCCTGTGTTAGCTGAGCAAAAGGCAACAATAACTTGCACTTTTTTAGCGCCTTCCACGTAGGGAAGAGTCTCAGAGTGCTCAAAGGCAGAGGAGTAGGGAGGTACTTGGGCATGAAGGGATTTGTTTGTAAGTGTGAGGATCTTAATATCAATAAGTTCGGATTCAGGGAACCTAGAAAGAATTAGACTGATGGGTGTGGGGAGTTTGGTATAGTTGAGGATACAGGCAGTGGAGTTTAACTGGACCCTGTGGATCTGGAGAGGCTGGCCAGGAGAGTGTTTGGTGCAAGATGGAGTCAGTGGCAAGAAACATGGCGGAGGTGGAAGAAAGCAGTCATGGTCGGGGGCTGTGGGGTAGGAAGGTCAGCTGACCAGACACCGATATTACGCACTGCTTTGGTCACGAGAGCTTGACAGGTTGTGCATCCGGGATGATAATTGACAGATTAACTTCAATACAGGTAAATACAAGTTACTGCAAAATAGTAAGTAAAAGTAGGAAAAATGTGCATTTGTAGGGATGGGTATTGGTTGATAACGTGAGGCAAGAGTAAATAAAGCAACTCAGATGTTAGGTATTGTGAACTCAATTAAGTTCATATCCGCTGAAGGTTTGCTCAAACTACAGAGCTCTGATAAGTCAGGGTGCTCCAGGAGTACGCGTTCACCACTGGTCTCTGATGCCCATTGGCCTATGAGAGTGCAGAGAAGAGCGCTTTCCTAACACTGCAAATGGAGTCAGCAGTTTGAATACTCTTCAGCTGTAATAATAATAATCTTTGCATTTGTTATAGCACCTTATCACATCTCAAGACATCTCAAAACACTTCACAGAATATACTGTAAAGTGAGTGACTTTATTTTGTGGACGAAAGACGGCAGCGAATTATGCACAGACAGTTGTGGATTGGGTGACCAATTTACCATTATTATTATTTTTTTGAAGGAATTATTACATCCAGAAAAGTGATTCGCCAATCGACTAACAACCAGGTTCCTACTTACTTCTAGGCAAACAGAGGCATGTGGAGTAAGGAAACTTGCCCAATGTTTTACCCCTGGCGGGAATCAAACCCAGGTCCTCTCACTTGCAAGGCGAGTGCTCTAACCACTAAGCTACAGGAATAGGTTATCAGGAAAAAGTGGTTGAGGCCAGGACGCTGGGACTCATTTAAGAAACAGCTTGATGCTGTAATGGGAAGAAACCAAAGTGGGTATTCTAGAAAGATAAGCTAAATAATATTAATTCTTATACTTGATACAGAGCCTTATCGTGTTGTTGAGGCATCTCAGAGCGATCCAAGGAATATATTATAAAGAACCTGCATCTGAATTCCTCTTATGATCTTGTGGGACCTGATGGGGGTTTATTGATTTCATCTGCTGATTGTTTTGTCTGCTCTACTCACACATACCAGGGAGGCTGTATTTGTCACAAAACACAGTGGTATTGAGGGTACTTGAAGAAACACTGAAGGCTGAGGAGAAGGATTCTATTACAAGAGAAAACGTACTCGGAGCTCTGCAGAAGCTCAGCCTCAGGTGATGTGTGTACTTTGCTTTGCGGTTTCAGCGTTTGGTGTACATACACCAGAATAAACCACGGAGTTCATAGCAGAAAGGGCAGAACTATTGATCCTAGATGTTTGATAGTGCCTTTTGACATTTGTAGTTTGCAGGTGCAGAATGAAAGTGGCAATTTATAGGCAACACAGCTTAGGGTTTAACCACGCACCTTAATTGCTAGGTGTAGGATTGCTCCTATTATTTCTCACATACCAAGCCCTTCATCTCAGCTGCCAAACTGGTTTGTCTTTGACCGAGCCTTCAGCTCCCCTCTCGACTCTCTTCCCCCTCCTCGCTCCCTCCCTTCCCTCCCCTCACCCTGACCATTTCCCCCCTCCTCGCTCCCTCCCTTCCCTCCCCTCACCCTGACCATTTCCCCCCTGCTCGGGTCATGACCCAACTGTGCAGCGCCTTTGGACGTCCTCCTGACGTGAAAGGCGCTTTATAAATGGAATCTTGTTGTTGTTGTTGTTGTTGTCTGTCAAAAGGCCATACGGCAGAAACCTACACCCACCCCCAGTAGACAATGTCTACTGGGGGTGGGTGTCACCTACTGTGGTTTTAGTGGTGGTTCACAACCTCAAAAGAAAGGGATGTAGAATGAAACAAAACCTGTCTCGCCGTCTTACACACCCAATTCTAATTTCAACAATTCTAGAGTTATTATTCTTAAACCACGAGACCTTGTAATTTTGGTTTGGATTTCGTAGATGACCGTATCTCGCAAGCCTTTTTTTCTATCTTAAACAGAGCAAGAGCACAGAATTTTTATGAGCGCAGTTGTTTGTGTCAATGCTTTATTTGGTACCGCCACCATCAAGCGCTCCGGAAACCTACCCTGCGTGAGGGGTGCTGTATATATGCAAGGTGTTGTTGTTAGTTAGCTGAGAAAATCCCTACTCTTTACTTTCAGGCGTGTGCTGCAGTCAACCATGATCAAAGATGGCATCATGTTCTGGCTGGTGAACGTACTGGAGGACTCGGATTCCTTGTCGGACTACACCTTGGAATACTCTATTGCACTTTTCATGAATCTCTGTCTTAGGACTCGAGGTGCATATGTGAATCATGCTATCACTGGCCACACATCGAGCTTCATTTCTGGGTGTTTAGGATTTATTTTTCTTCCCTCCCCCACCCACCACCCCCTTCATTCTGCCCCGACCCTTGACTTCCAGCAGGGTTAACTGAATAGTGATCAATTGTTGGATCTTTGCTGATTCTCTCCCCCACCGTCCCACCCCCTCCTTTTTACGTTCAGGGTCACTAAATCCAATGGCAACGCTCCAGCTTATATCAGCAAACTCCACTTTGCGGATAGATCCTGGGACTTTATAGGTTTGTGAGACAGTAACTTTATCAACTGAGCCAGTGGGCTGCATTTATTCTCTCTTTGTTGTCAACCAAATGATTCATGTTGCGCTACTAGAAATGGGATTTTGGTTGCCACGTTCACCTATAAAATACAAAGTTACTACACAAAATACACAGGCAGCCTTTGGTGATGTACATTAAACCTGTGAAACAAAAGGGTTTCATCACTGAAGATTTTGTCAGAGACCTGATCTCATGTCTAGTCAGTGAGTAATTGGATTAATACGAGTAAAATCTTCTATATTGCCTCCCCACTCCAGTCTGAAGCAAATCTATTTTTCCACCTTCCAGGCAAACAGAAGTGTGCAGAGTATGCCAGCAGAGTGTTGAAAGTGTTGTCTGATCTTTTGGGTCACGAAAACCATGAGGTAATATCTGAAAGTAAATGATACATGGGTGTAAACACAAAACGTTTGCTGGACGCTTAGGTGACAGAGTGTGCAGTGCCCATCATGTTTCCCTAAAGTCGACTGCATATCTCTTGATTGAGTAATGACAAAGTATAAAAAGAGTTGTGAGAAAAAGTTTAGATGAGTAGAAAAAAAGTAGAACTGGGACCAAATGGAGTTACTTAGAGGATGAAAAGGATAACAATTGAATGAGCCATGCAATTCATTGATTTGAAAGTGGCAAACACTGTAGTTGTTTATTTCAGATAAGGCCATATGTAAATGGAGCTTTGTACAGCATTCTTGCTGTCCCTTCAATACGCGATGAGGCAAAAGCAATGGTAAGTAATAGAGATTTGTGTTCAAATCCGTTCACTCCCTGGCACCTCCCTACCTCTTTGACCTCCTCACTCCCCAATCCACCACCCGGCACCTCCTCTTGACTGGCACCAGCCTCCTGCTCGTCCCTCGCAGCCTCCACCCCACCATCGGAAGTCGCGCTTTCAGCCACTACCCCCCCAAATCTCTGGAACAGTCTCCCTCAATCCCTCTGCCTTGCCCCCTCTCTCCCCTCTTTCAAGTTCCCCCTGAAAACTTTCCCCTTCGACCGTTTTTACCACCACCCCCCCCCCCACCCGCCCCACCCCGGGTCAGAGTCAGACTCCACCACTGTTAAGCGCTCTGAGACTCTACCCTGTGTGGAGGGCGTAATATAAGTGCAAGTTGTTGTTATTGAGATCAGAATCTTTACTTGTGGCTGCTTCTTTGTTGTTGGCTTTCATTTGACCCACTACTTGTGGAGTCCCGTAGTGTATTCGTTAGCGCGCTCAGTTTGGAAGCGAGAGGACCCGGGTTCAATTCCTAGGTAAGCGAAACCTTAGGCAAGTTTTCTTTCCTCCACACACCTCTGTTTACCTAGCAATAAGTAGGAACCCGGTTGTTCGTCGATCTTTCCGGGGGTAATAATCCCTTCAAAGAAATAATGTTAACTTGGTCACTCAATCCATGACTGTTTGTGGAACACTGGTGTGCGCTTTGAGACATCAATATGATATCATGCAAAGATTATTATTATTTTCCAAACTTCTAGGGCATGGAAGAAATTCTCTGGTGCTTTATCAAAGAAGGGAGTTCTGAGATGAACAGACAGATTGAGTTTATTATAAAACAGCTCAACTCTGGTTAGTACACGACAACATTTTGTATTCAGACAGTGCCTTTCAGACAAAATAACACCTCAAAGAGGTTCACACAATGAGAATAATTTGAAATGAAGTGAATGTTGTAATGAAGGCAAAATGAGCTGCTGTAGAGACAGAAGAAAGAGGAAGATAATACCAGATTATTAATGTTTGCTCACCTATGTTGCAGATTAGCTGCTGTGATTGCTTAAATTCCTGCACTTCAAAGTAACTTGTCTTGCATGCTTTGAGCCATTTTGATGTAGCAAAGAATAGAATAACCAGTATAATGTTTGATTTAATTACAACAGACTAAACTAATCCTCAAAGTTTCTGCTCGCTGTTGCCAAAATGTATTGGTCACTTTTTTGGTTGATAAACTATTGTTGCTCTCTATTACTCAGTGTTT
This sequence comes from Callorhinchus milii, assembly GCF_018977255.1. NCBI lineage: Eukaryota > Metazoa > Chordata > Chondrichthyes > Chimaeriformes > Callorhinchidae > Callorhinchus > Callorhinchus milii. Next base: position 2,775,523 of record NW_024704752.1, on the reverse strand, counting down.
TTTTTAATGATAACCTTTATATAAACTTGTAGCAGAGGAGATGCCTGATGATGTGGACACTGACGAGGAGGAGGAGGAAGAGGATGATGAAGTAAGTCCAAAGTTGTTCAGTGCTTATTGTGCTTGTGTACTCAAATTTCCATAGTTAATTTTTTTTCAATTTAAAAAAATAATAATTTGGTCACTTCATCCACAACGGTTTGTGGGACCCTGCTGTGCGCAATTGGCTGCCACGTTTTGCCCACGATATACACAGTCAATATATTTTACAGTATTTTATGTGAAGCGCTTTGAGGCATCTTGAAGACATGATAAGGCGCTATATCAAATGCAAGGACTTATTATGATTATTATTAATTGTGTTCATCATTCTCGTACCACCCAAGAGAGTCAATTTGGTTTGTCCCACGTCAGTTGTTGAAAATGAGTGTTCCTTTAGACACTTGATTATAATTAGATTTCCTATTTCTAAATCCTATTGGCCCTGAGGCCTTACTTTTGCTATAAATGACTGAAACTGTTGAAGGCTGTTTGGTAACTGAAGAAACCTAGAGAAATTTAGAGAATCCAATTGATACAAAACTGTTTAATTTTAATAATGATTTAAATCTCCCCACCCCGATACAGGATGAGCATGAAGCGATGGAGGCCGACTTAGACAAGGCTGAGGTATTAAAACCTCAACCTGCTGAGTTATCAGGAGAAAAACTACTGACGACTGAGTACCTGGGGGTGAGTGTTCATTTTCAGACATTGAAAGCTTTTTAATGTCCACAAAATATACACTTTGCAGTGAAGCGCTTTGAGACATCTAGAAGACGTGATAAGGCACTCTATCAAATGCAAGGATTATTTTTATTTAAGTTTGAATGTTAGAAATACTGAAGAGCTGCCTCCTCCAGAAACCGTTACTATGAACTGTGTTTATGCATTGATTAGTAGAAGAAGAAAAAAATGGCAGAAGAAAAGAGAATAATTTGGTGGCAAACCATTGGTTTCTTTTTGTTACATTTTTGACACAAGAATGACTCGCTGCTTGTTCAATCACTATCGAATAGCCCCAAATAATAACAATCCTTGCATTTTATATAGCGCCTTATCACATCCTTGCGACGTCTCAAAGCGCTTCACAGCAACCAATTGCGCACAGCAGTGTTCCACAAACAAATGGTTTACTCTGTCCACTGGTTGTAAACATTTTGAAATGCAAACATATTCTGATCTGTTTTTGTCTTGCAAAACGCCCTTTGAGGAAGCAGCTCATATTGATCAAAATTCGCTATCTCTTAAAAATTGCGTTTACAATTTGATTTGGAATCGCATTGCATCTATGAACTGAGACAACGGTACTCTTGATAAGAATAATTATGAATTTTAGTAATAATCAAAGATAATAATCCTTCAAAAAAACAATAATAATTTGGTCACTCAATCCACGACTGTTTGTGGGACGCTGCTGTGCACAATTGGCTGCCACGTTTCACCTACAAATGTACAGTCAATACACTTTACAGTATATTCTGTGAAGCGCTTTGAGACATCTAGGAGATGTGAAAAGCGCTATCTCAAATGCAAAGATTATTATTATTATCTTGAGATATTGTCAATTGTGCCAATTTTTTTGGTGTAATGTACATAATGAATAGTAAGGGTCTAAACCATTGGTTGAATGGACCTTCATCGATCAGTGGAGAAGGCACTTAGGGATTTGTATTGGGAATTGTGAAACCAAATGTTCATTTGTGTCCAGACAAACATCCTTAATCTTGCAGGTGAGAGGGTGGTCCAACCTGAAGGCTGGAGCGCGAGAAACGTCCATAGGCCGCATAGACAATATTTTTGTGTTTCCCTTCCAGAAACATAACATACCATTTACAGGTTATGGAGGGAGCAGGTGGGTCAGATGACATGGAGGGAGGGTGGCGGGATGGAATGAAACTGTCCTGTGGGTTGCCAGCTGGACCATCCTCATGTACAGTATGGACTTTCAAACCTTTGACAATAGCTTTTGTGGCATCCGACAGATCATGACCAACACAGTGAAGGCCAGGAGAAAGCCAATGCCATCCTTACACCAAAGCTTCGATGAACCTCTACAGCGGCCAGTTACACCCAGTACACACAGAACAACATGCACATCGTGAGTATCAGGAGCAGCACCGAACTTGGCAAAGCCAGTGGACCAAATGTTGTTAATCTTTATGATTCGGATAATATACTGGCGGTCGGTTATACTGCCGCTCTAAACCTGCCATTTTATTGTACTTTAATATACACTTTATCGTAACTTGTTTTCAAGAACATAAGAATTTGCTGGCAAATAAAGCCCAAAGCCTGCCATCTTCCTGGTGGCTGCATGCACATATGTCCCGAACTACATAGATAGTTGTCAAAGGAACCAGAGGGGAGATGAGGAGAATTTTTTTCACCCAACGAGTTTTAGGATCTGGAATGCACTGCCTGAAAGGGTGATGAAAGCAGATTTGATAACAACTTTCAGGAGAGAAGTGGTTAGATATTTGGGGAGGATAAATTTGTAAGGCTATGGGGAGCGAGTGTTAATAATTCGACAGGCAGTGGTAAGAGTATATAGTTTATTGCACAAGATAAAACATAAGGTTTAACAGTCTGTAATCAAATTATACTACATATAATAACACAATAACAATACAACACATATATGTGAGCAAAACATTTACCACACAGCACGCACACAGAGGTTGCTCAGTACTCAAGAAAATAACACACCTCAAAATACACAGCAGAGATCAGCCCCTGGAAATCCCTCAGGGACAATTGATTCTGTAACACAAAACTTCGGAAGACGGACAATCCCCAGTACTGTCTTTTAACCGGGACCGGTACGGAGTTCAGCCTCTGTAATCACCTCTCAGATATAGCTGATGCTCACAGTATCTTGCAGCCCTTAGTACTGACGAGATAGGGACAACACACACAAAAACAATCCCCAGTACTGGCTTTTAAGCACTGACGATACAGGGACGACGACACATATCCAGACTAAACAGACCTGGGATCACACTTTGACGTACACTGGAGAGATCACAGAACAATCACACAGAATCACAGAGAATGGCTCCTGGAAACCCAACAGAAACAATCAGCTCTTAGCCCAGCACCTCACTCATATTGTCTAACCGGACTTCTGTGTTTCAAACAGACCAACCACTACTTATGCTATTACTTCTATGCCTAGCAGACAGAACCGAAAACATATTACTCACTACTTTTTTCACTTTTCATGGTCACTTTCGTACTGGAGGTAAATTCCCTCACCCCTGTACATATACATAGATACAGTAGAATCGATATCGATTCCACTGGGAAGTGCCCTGACACAACTCCCAACTATTTCAAAGTTACATCTTTTATGTGTTTCTAACTCCACCTACCCTGGTCACAGAGTAGCCCCCACCCTTCGCAGGTTGCTTTGCACAGAGAGAGAGATATGGACAACTTCTGGACAGCCTTCCTCAGCCTCTCAGCGTTGAGATAGGCAGGTGTCTGAGTTTGCAGCCTTTTCTTTCCGTGGTCCATTGTTCTTACATCTATGCTCAAGGACCCGATTGCTCATTATCTCAGAGGAGTGAACATCTTCCCAGGAAAATATGAAATGTAATCAGAAGCTAACATCCAGCATCCAGCATTTGCATTTGCGCATCCAGCAAAGCTACTTTTAACCATTTAACTTCAAACCCTCTGGAACATTCGGTTGCTGTTTGAAATATACCAATGTATCCCGAGGTGATAGTCAATATATTTCAACAAGACCGGGGGTGTGGGATTAATTTGGACAGATTTATCAAAGACCCAGCCTAGGCACGATGGGCTGAATGGCCTCCTTCTGTGCTGTATAATTCTATGATTCTATGTAATCACATATATAACCGTATTATTCTTTGGGAATGGCAAATCGCTTATTTAATCTAATGTAAAAGATTTATTGTAATTCTGTGCTCTAAGTATATATATATATTTACATACCATGCATTGTATTTTGTGTACTATAATGCCTATTTCACAGGGATTTTAGGATTACGCAACTTTTTTATGTTTGAGCCACCAGGTCCGAGGATTGCTAGAGAAGGCAGCTTTCCTGTTGAATATTATTCCTGTGCTAGGCCACAGTACTGATTGTCATTGCTTCCACACTCTCCCTGCCTTCTCAGCCTTCTCGGAGATTAGGGATAACAGAGACGAGTTGCAAGTTGAGAAGAAAACAGAAAGAAAGGGAAAAGCTATAAAGAAAGAAAGAAAATTAAGAGGCAGAGTAGAGGACAAAGAAGAGGACAGAAACAAAGAAAATGAAAGGAATTCAATGGAAGATAACTCCCAGCAAAAATCTGGCACCCCAACTGCTTATAGAAGGAAACTATATTTTGCATTGCACTTTTAAGTTTGCACAGTATGATTGGAAACTAATATATATGGCTGTGATTCGGTTAGCGCCTTCTGCACAGCGTTGATCCAGACTGCTTGTTACACGCTTTGTAGGTTGGGAACTGATCTGGACCATGATGAAAACAGGAGTCCCAGTGAAGAGAGCAAATTCTATTCACAGCCAAGCTCTCGGCCACCGACTCGAAGCGGGAGCCGGCCAACTACATCAGGCTTTTTTTCTTCTCCTGCTAGTAAGTTGTCTAAATAAAATTATATTTTGTTTAAAAATCTCAAGAAAACAGGAATGCGGTGAGGTGGAATCTTGACACTCAACACTAAGTGGTTGTGTTGTTCAATTGTATTTACCAGATCTTGCATGTGTCTGGTTTGCAATGTTTTGATTTCCTGATTGTTGACTAGTAAAACTGGTCAGGGTATTCATGAAGGCTTTAACAATAATAATAATCCTTGCATTTGATATATTGCCTTATCACGTCGTTGAGATGTCTGAAAGCTCTTCATAGAATATACTATAAAGTGCATTGACTGTATTTTGTGGGTGAAACGCGGCAGCCAATTGCGCATAGCAGTGTCCCACAAACTTGTGGGTCGAGTGACCAAATTATTATTAGTTTTTTTTAACAATATGTTGCACAGTGTTATTGCATGGTAACATAGATTTACACACATTGTGATAAAGAACCTTAGTGATTGTACGCTGTGACATTGAACTGAAATGGAACTCAGTTTGACTCCTTTGCTTTCTTTCAGTAACATCTCCACTAACATCAAAATTCTGATTTTGTTTAAACAAGATAAATATCTAAAACTGATTAGTAGATTTATATCTTTAAAGCGAGGAATTACTGAGGGAGTGTTGCAAAAATACTCTACAATGGACCTAATCATTGTTGACTGAATATTATGCAAAACAGTTGTTATCAGCATGAAAGTGAAATTCCTGCATCCCAATGGATGTGGTTCACTGATTGATCAAGTCATTCCCATATAAAGCAGTAGCCTTACTGTGTGAAGTTTAGCTTTGTGCAGTTTGGGGATAGAACAGTTCCATTTAGTTTCAAAGTAACATGTTTCCACCACAGGGGTAGTTGCTTTGTTATTTCTGCATCGCCTCAGCCACATGCGCATTCTTCATGTGTGATCCAAGAAGGTAGATGTTGGTCGGCTATTCAGCCGTGGAGATATTAAAGCCAAGTCCACTCGCTAAGTGCACACTACGTTTCCAGCAACGGTCACTAAGTTGCAATTGGGAGTAGAAACCCTGGTCACTTTTCCCCTCCGAGCTACCTGCAATGCCCAAGTGAGACTGGCTAACTCGCAACAGGGCAGAGATGGAGGCTGGACCTATTGGGCCTCTATGGTTTTGTCCACGCACTTAGCTGGCTTGCATTTTTGTATTTGATGCGTTTTTTTAAAAAAAAGTTTGCAATGGATGAAATTTCAAGCTTCGAAATAAAACTCCCAGCTAATTACTCGTTGATATTATACAAAATAAGTTCTACAACCGAAGCTCATTTCAATAGAAAACTGAGTCACTTGATAGGTATACTTATTCCTATGCATTCAACAACAACTTGCATTTATATAGTGCCCTATGGCGTCTCCAAGTGCTTTTTTTAAAAAATCATGTTCAAAGTAATTGGTGCATAAATCTAGCTCCTTGTACCTATTTTACAATTCAGTTGGCATTGTTGATCACTTAACTTCAGATGCTAGATAAATTGTGGTTTCTCCTTGTGTCTTACTAAAGTTGAAGAGAAACTTCACTCAATAGAACACCCAGGAATCACAAGAGAATTCCTATTCCAGAATTAGGTTTTGTATAGTGTACGTCGCCTTATTAAGAATATAACTCCAGGAGAGAGTGGGAAAAGACCTTTCACCTACCTATCCAGTCTATTCCTCTCACACATCAATGTGCACTGCCAAGAAACTCTACCCAAGCCTATGCAATCTCTATGAGTGAAGATCAGACAAGATCTTCAAGAAGATGTAGCTTTTCCAATCCCCCCACCCCACCACTAAGATATTTTAGCAAAATCTATTCATTGCTATTGTGTATCCTGGAGTATTTGGTCATTCATTATCTGTAATCATTTACTGCTCTTCTTTGAACCCACTCCAATGCATCGATATCCTCTTGAAGGCAGTGTGGACAAAATTGCCAAGAGTATTTTCTGGGACTAAAAGTCTGCATTCGGATTTGCAATGTAATCGTTGGTTGTTCTTTTTGAAATGCTCTGACGGATTTCTTTCTGCAGCTCTCGATAAAAGTACCTCCCTGTTGGGCTCCCCACTTCTTGGGATTGATCAGCAGCTTCCAACACCCACCGATTTGTTTGCAAACAGTTCGCCCGAAAGGTGTTTTGAACAAACAAACAGGCAACCTGTCAGGTAAACAGACAGGGCGAATATTATAAACACAAAAACAACACTTGTATAGCATCTTAGAGTGTTTATCAATGGCAGAGCTAGATGCCGAATCGGAGAGAGGTGTGGTTATTACTGGTTGAAGAGAAGATCTTCAGGTGTGATCTGAAGATGGACAAGGAGGGTGTCAAGGCGGAGGGCTTGAGACAAGAGTGTTCGAGAGTTTCAGGGCGTAGCGGTTGAAAGCATGGCCATTGATGTTGGAGCGGAGGGGATGAGGAACATGCAGGAGGCCCACCTTTTATTGTATGCAGAGGTTTTTGTGTATTTTTTTATCTCCTCTCCGAAGTAACTATTCTCCCATTGTATTCGGTTCTTTCATTCAGATGTTTAGGGGTACTGTTTACATGTTGTTCCACATCACAAATGTGTTGGTTTGTGAGTGAACAGTGGCTAGATATCTAATGCCATCCACTGTTTTCTGCTATATATACAGGCGACATGATTACATGACGGCGTTCAGCAGCAGACCCAGGATCCCTAGGACTCCAGAATTAATCACAAGTCCTCGAAAGATCAAGTCGTCAACCATCGCACCTCAGTTCTCTCAGTCTGGCCCCCAGCAGACCACTCGCCCCAACTCAGCTGGGTCCTCCAACAGGAGCAGACACAGTGAGTAACACAAGCCAGGAATATTAGCTTTCAAATACACACTCTCTACAGTAAATTCTGGCAAGGGCTTTGAGAAGTTCTTCTGGTGCTACATAATCTGTAAGGATTATTTTAGGGGATTCACTCCAACAGTTATAGAACTGGAACATCTTCCCCCAAGTCTCTTGTCTCATTATCAACATCTATTCCCATTGTTCGGATTGATTTTCATACATTCTGAATTCTGTGCTTTCTTAGCAATGACGTCCATTCTCTCTGTGAATTATTGACCTTCCTCCACTGTTTATTTCTGCTCTTTTCTACTGCATTGCAGTGACAGCCTAGACCAGGGTGGTCCAACCTTTGGGAGCTGTATCTGTGTGTGTGTGTGTCTGTATTTTTTTCTCTCTCTCTATCTGTATCTGTCTCACTAATGTTACTGGTTTGAAAGTGATTGATAGGATTCTGCTGCTAATGTTGCGCCGCTGTTTTTCCCGCCGAGACAGACCAAGCCTGGGCAGCTGCATTGGCAGGCCAAATTAAATCATCCCCTGGGCCGGATGCGGCTTGTGGGCCACCAGTTGGACCACCCTATCAGCTCAAAGTCTCATAGTTGACTTGAACATACAACCTGCAGAATCAGGAGTGAGAGACGTTGCTACCGACTGAGCCAGGCTATGACTGCCCTTACAGGACAGGGCACATTTTTCAGTGACATTTCCTGCTGGTTTAGCAGAGTGGAATACTACAATACCTGCCAAAAACCTCAGTATTGTTATAAAGTTTGTTGTTGTGCAAAGTTAACCTCCTTCCCCATTCTTTTATCATAATAATTGCAAAAAACAAACACTGAAACGATGAGACATTCAGAACTCTTGGTCTAACCTGTTGGCTTCAGATTATTTTATCCTCTTCAGTGGAAGTGCCTGAGATTTTTAAATGATAATAATCCTTGCATTTGTGAAGTGCTTTGAGGCGTTGTTTTGTCCGAAAGGCACTGCTTGAAGCAAGATGTTGTGTACTAATCAGAGTTAAGATGTTTTATAATAAACTCAATCTGTCTGTTCATCTCAGAACTCCGTTCTTTGATAAAGCACCAGAGAATTTCTGCCCTAGAAGTTTGGAAAAGTAATAATAATAATCTTTGCATTATAGCGCCTTATCATGTTGTTGAGATACCTCAAAGCGCACAGCAGTGTACCACAAACAGTCGTGGATTGAGTGCTACTAACTGCTAGGTAAACAGGCATGTGGAGCAAGGAAAATTTCCTAATGTTTCGCCCTGCCAGGGAATCAAAACAGAATACTCTTGCTTGCGAGGCGAGTGCTCTCACCACTAAGCTACAGGACTACTACAACAACAACAAAATTACATTTGTAAAGCGCCTTTCACATCGGGAGGACGTCCCAAGGCACTGGACAGACAGAATTATGGACCCAAGCTGGAATTGGGGTGGGGGAGGGTGGAGGGCAGGACCCTCGAAAGCACGGTCGACGAGGAGGGTCTTGAGATGGGTCTTGAAGGTGGCGAGGGAGGGGGTAAAACGGAGGGACTGCAGGTTGGAGTTCCAGAGGGTGGTTGCAGAGTGGCGGGAGGCCCACCCACCAATAGTGGGGCAAGCAAGGGGGAGGGACATGAAGCAGGCCGGAGCCCACTGAGTGGAGGGAGCGAACAGGATGATAGGGGGTTAGGAGATCGGAGAGAGCTTTGAAGATGAGGATCCTCTGTGTGATGGAAAGCCAGTGAGTTGGGCAAGGATGGGGGTGATAGGGTCATGGAGCCTAGTGCAGGAGAGGACATCGGCTGCAGAGTTGTGGTTAATCTGCAGCCTGTGGAGTGAGCAGTTGGGGAGGCCGACAAGCAGTGAGTTTCCATAGTCGAGCCTCGATGTAATGAAGGCATGCAGGAGGATTTGAGCGGCCAGCACTATTTGCTGTTACGTAAACACCTGATTACCCAAGCTTGATTTAACTTGTCACTGCCACTTAAGTCTTTATGTATTTATTTTGCCGATAAAATTATATATTCAGTTCACTTTACACTACATTCCGTCAAGCACTTTGAGATGTCTCGAAGATGTGATAAGATGCTATATCAAATGCAAGGATTATACAGAAGGCTAACTCACCGCTCAGGATAAAGCGTTACTGAGCCCTTTTCCCCTTGGAGTGATGAATTATTAAAAAATTACTGCGTTTGTCAGAATGCCTGGCAAATCCGAGTCCTGCCTGGAATCACTGCACAAAATGCACTCGCATCTTCTTGTGATGATGGAGGAGAGTTTACTGAGGTTTACGGAGGGTCAGACTCCACCACTGTCAAGCTCCGGGACGCTACCCCACGTGAAGGGTGCCATATAAATGCAAGTTGTTGTTTTGTGGTGTCTTATACACTTAGGTGTTCACCAAAGAATTTATAGCTGGGAGAAGTGAGCTATATTCCATTCATGACTAATGTTATTTCCTCCCCCCGCTTTCCCCCTGCAATTTCCTCCTCTCCTGCTCTGAAAGCACTAGATTGTGCTTGACTGGTCCGATAATCCACCTGACTTCCAGTATCTCGCCACAAAAATTCTGTTCTTCTTTGATGTTAATCCCCTGCTTGACTGGCTCTGGCCTCCTGTATGTCCGTCTCTCCATTCCACCATCGGTGGCAGCCCTTTCAGCCACTGCGCTCCGAAACTCTGGAACACTTTACCTCTGTCTCTCCACCTTGCCCCTTCCTTACCCATCTTCAGATTGCGCCTGAAAACCTTCCTATTCGACCGTCCCTAAGATCAGCCCCCACACCCTCCATCTCAGCTTTGTGCACGATATCAAATGCAAGGATTATTATTATTCTGTGAAGCGTCTTGAGACGTCTCAAAGTCGTAAAATTTGAAGACAATAGTCTTAATAATAAATAATAATCCTTGCATTTCACTTAGCGTCTTATCACATCGTCAAAGCGTCTCAAGGGGCTTCACAGAATGTACTGTAACATTTCGGTCCAAAAAATATAATCACTTTTACACTATATTCTGTGGAGTGCTTTGAGATGTCTCGAAAACCCAAAAAGCTGCTATATCAAATGCAAGGATTATTATGATGAGTATCTAAAGAGGAACAAATGCAGCATTTGTCTTTTTGGTTTCGATATTCGTATGTCTTTTTTCAGAAGAAAAAGCTTGTTCCAAAAAGTTTGCTGACATAAACCTACAGAGGGGGCTTGAAGCACAGGAAGCTATAGTTTCAATCAAATTTACAGGGCGAAAGATGTTAAAGCAAAGATAACATGTTAGTTAGTATACATTCCTCACTCTCTTCCTTCACCCAGTTTCCTCCTACACAAGCACTTTCTTTCTCTGACCAAAATCCATAGTGATCGAATGGACTTTGGACAATTCTGTGTCTAATTTCAACTTATTTGTACTCCTTGTAGGCAACCAGTCATATAGGAAGTGACAACAGACCTTTCCTCAGGAATCACCTGTTGCAACATTGAAACATTATTAGTGTCCTGTCATGCATATCTCAGAAGATTGGACATGAGACAATAAAAGGATTATCCATTCATACATAGCAAGTCCTTCTCGTTTTACAGGAACTATGACAGATTTTCCGCCCGCAATGTAAATAAGAATAATTTATACCTTTTGTTCTTTGTTGCACTGTGATGTTTTTAAACGTCAATATTCTGCTTTTTTTTGTAGGTGATATTTCTTCATAGCTGAGTTTTACTCCTCACTACTGTGTGTGAATGGTAGTAAAACGTGAAGCGGGTTTCATTTTGTTTTCTCTCTGGCGGCTGAGATCATGTATTTACTGTATGTTTGTGCAAATCATTGATGTTAACGCAAATAAAACCTGACCTGTGATTTATTTTCTTCGTAAAATATTCCTCAAAGTACACTGTTAGCCATTTGAATGGATCCGAGCTCCTGGGGCTCCACAGAGTGATTTCTTCTGACCCATCTGCAAAGTCCAGGATCGAGCAGTGAGGTGGATTTGTGGTAAACACGAGAAGAGGTTGCAGGGAGGGAGGGCTCCGGCCTACACTGTGCTATCGTTAAGCACCCTGGAGCGGAGGTGGCTTCACAGCTGGTACGTCTATTTGCCAAGGTTCCTTGCACAAGGACCCGGATTGAGCAGCTGGTGCTGAGTAAACCTGGTACCATTTGATTCAATAGCTTCACAAGATCACAGAGTGCATTGGATGTGTGTGTATATATATATATAAAAAATCCCATCCTTTCAGAATTTCCATCCTCCCGCATTCCCATTGCAGCTTTTTATGGAGTCTAAAAGCCCTTGTTCATGAACTGAATTCCTTGCGTTATTTGCAAATTTACAGGCGTTCTCTGTATCTACCGTATCAAATCCCTTTAGCATTTTACACACCACATGGAGCTCGTTGCCTAAAGTTGTGTTTGAAGCAGAAGTATAACTACATTTAAAAGGAAGTGAGATAGACATATGAGAGAGAGGAGTGGGTTGGGTTGGAATTAGAAGCGTATGGGAGGGATGGGTGGAGGTTTGCATGTACCATAAACTCTGGGTGACGAGTTGGGCCAAAAGACGTGTTTCCCTGCTGTTCGATTTATGTTGATGGGCGTTGGATCACTATTTGGTAAAGGAATCAACTGAGTGATGTAAACAGTGGAGTCGTGTTGGATTATTTTATAAACAATTATCTTGGAGAGCAGATGAAGCACAAAGGTCTCGTCTGGCCCTGTGCAATCCTATCACCTAAAATAATTTTTGGAATTGATATAGTGCCTTATCATGTTGTCGATACATCTTTTGTGTGAAGTGTAGTGACTGTGTATTTGTAGGCAGATGTGGCATCCCAATAAATTGGCACACACCAATGTGGCCATGAATTGAACAACTAAGAGGAGGGATTTCTCACTCCCGGTTTCCTGGCCAACAGTCCCCCAGGCAAGAGAATTACAAAAACCTCCCTCTTTTCGAACAGTGCGATGGAATTTTTAAAATCCACCAGCAAAGGCAAACAGGACTTTGATTTAATAAATGTCTCATCCGAAGGACGGCACCTCCAATTCAGAAAGAAGATTCATCTTTGGCCCAGCACTGGAACAATATAAGGAAACTGGTTGCTGGTGGCCATATTAATTCAAACATTGTCTGCAGCTTCCTGCTGCCCTATCCCAACACAGCTGTTGTCATTAAATTTCAGACCAGTGAAACAATTTGACACGCTAGCTATTGAGTGGTAACACTGATCTAAAGCGATAACATCTCGTGACCGGTAAATGAGAAAGTGGAATGCATTGTTGCAGAAGACCACAACTTGGTGGGTAGAGGACTTGGGAAGCAAAAGTTACGAAGGGAAACCGAGATAGGACAGAGAAATAAGATAAGAACAATTATAGAGCTTATAGCGCACAGCAGTATCCCGCAAACAGTCGTGGATTGAGTGACCAATTTTTTTAAAAGGGATCATTATCCATGGAATAGCACTCCGGAAACCCAGAACTGAAGGATATCAAAGGCTGTACCACAAAAGATCCCATCTGTTCCTTTGAACTGGGGAGAATGATTTTTTAAAAAATCTCTTGTTGGCTCTGAGAATATTGTAAAGGAAGTAAGCGAGAGGACCTGGGTTCAATTACCGGACCTTAGGCAAATTGGCTTACTCTACAAGCCTCTCTTTACCAAGCAGTAAGTAAGAATCCGGTTCTTAGTCAATTGGTGGATCGCTTTCTGGGGGTAATAATCCCTCCCAAAAAAATCTGGTTGCTCATTCCACGATGGCTTGTGGGACACTGCTATGTGCAACTGTCTGTGCATTTCACCCACAACATACACAATTCACGTTTACAAGCGCTGTGAAGCACTTTGAGACGTCTCAACGACATGATCATTCAACGACATGATCGTTATATCAAATGCAAGGATAATTATTACTTTTATTATTTCCGTTCTCAACGTAACACGGGTTAGTAACATTTGAGGACATGAATTGCTAATTGCAAACATTCAGTGGCTCCTCTGTTCAGCACGTGCAGCAGGCAGTACAAACAGGAACTTGGAGCAGTGAGATAAACAGCAGGATACAGACTGTTCTATAAAGGACAAGTGGAATGTTAAGGGAAAGGTCGATCAGAAACAAAGTGGATGGAAACAAATTTTCCCGACCCCCCCCTCACATGTGACAATTTTTTTGTTGTTGTTCTCAGCCGGGTGTCTGACACACGTGGAAACCCATCGCCATGCTTAAGAGTATCCAAACCAAACAGAGAATTCCATGTTTACGTGTACTACCACCAATGCAGTTTACTGCATTCGCTGCTCACGATGTGAGCAAATCCGCAAACCAACACAATCACCAATTGCATTCATTTATTCATTTATTTACTGATTTACTTTTTTACTTATTTATTGATGTCTTTCGTGTCGGGAGTACGTCTCGAGGACACTTCCAACTTGATCGGAGAGTAAGCCTGATGGATTTTGTGCTCTTCAACCTTCAAGTGATCTTGAGATGAGTTGCAGTTAAACAAGTTTAGCAACATCATTTCAACATGTAACCTTCCAGTCCAGTACTGCTTTTACTCAGTGCTCGGATCCAAATCCCTGACTGTCCAGCGCCTTGGGATGGTCCCAACATGAAATGCATTGTTTAAATGAAATTTTTTGTTGTTTTTGTTGCTATCTGACAGAGGATGGCATTGCTAAATACACAATATTAATCCTTGCTTTTGCTGTCCAAAACATCTCGGAGTACTTCCCATTTAATTAATTGCTGTCAAATGGAATGCCTGTATGTTATCTGAAGGCGGGCAAACCTAGCAGCTAATCTTTCCCTACGCCGAGTTCCTGCCAACAGCCACTACCAAATGTTTTGGCGGATTGCCAGCCAGGATGCCGGGAGAAACTCCTCGCTCTTTTCCAGTAGTGCAACGGGATCTTTAACATCCACCTGAACAGGAAACAACATGGGAAGAAAAAAATCGGGCATTCTTTTTGTCCAGTCTCCATCTAATTATTCAGAACACTTCAAGGGTTTGCTTTATTGGTTTTATTGCTTTGTAAAATGGTTAAGGAGAAAGGTTAAGGATTGCAACATAGCTATCAAAGCACTCTGGGGCTCTCAGTCTTCTAGCACTGCCATCTACGGAATGCAATTTGATATGGTTGAATAATGTAGTAGATTGTGAAGACTGACTGATATCCTGGAATATTTAATGAAGGGACCAGGAAACAATTTTCAATTGTTTTCTTGGATGCTTTTCTGTTTTGGAGAATCGATGTGCATTCAAAGATTGAACTGCTTTACTGGAAGTGTCAGACTTAAATGGCCTTTTCTCATTTTCAAACACAGGAAGTTTATTTCTCTCTCTCCCCCAGGGGAGGTCTTGGGAATTAGTCAATCTAAGGCAAAATTCCTTGGCCTTAAGAGTAAGTAGCCTTTTAAAATTCAGTCACACGCAGAATCTCACAGGTTCGAAATTTAAGGTGAGAGCGGCATGCATCGGTTCTTAGCAAAAACGCAACCTGAAAGCTAGAATATAGGTGCAAACTGATCAAGCTTAAGGAACATAAGGCTTTGTTTGGCACTGCTCTGGTGAGAATGGAGAGGATTCCACTTCATGGCTGTTTGCCGGACATCACCGTGACACAAGATTGGCCATTTTTTTTCACCTGCCAAATTGTGCACATTCACTACAGTCCACGGTAAATCCTGTGAAGAACTTTGAGAACGTCCTCCCGACGTGAAAGGCGCTGTATCAAAATGCCAAGGCTTATTGTTGTTATTATAAATAGTCTCTTTCCTAATTTGGAGACACTAATTCCAATTATCCTATCCTCCTGCCCCCCCACTCTCTCCCCTATTCCCCAATCATAAATCCTGCTGGGAGAAGGTAACATGGCAACACATCAGTGATGAACCTCTGGGATTTCTCTAGTCATAGTGACACTATCTGAGCCCCAAACATAACAAAGAACTTCTTCTCTTCGAAACTCCGCCTGGTTATCTGGTTTAGAAAATGTACTTCAATCGTAATGGATTACACAAAACAAATGCAACTTCTAGGAAATATAAGGGAGTGTGCGCAGAGGATGGGGTGGGGAGATAGTGTGAGTGGGTGTCTATCTGCAAGAGAACAATCAATATAGAGTATTCCCCTGAGGTGAAGGAGAGAGACACAAGGATTGCTCCTGGAGCCAGTAATTGGAGCTTCATTGACTTTGAGCCACACACACAGAGAGAGAGAGAGAGAGAGAGAGAACACACTATCACCACACACCACACACTGAGGACCTGCTTCTGCTCTGGACACTACAGCACTTTGCAAACTGCAATACTCCTGGTTCAGATCTTTTGCCTTCTCTTCACTCCGTGTGGTTTGCAAAAAAAGTTAAAAGGAAATCCTGGATTCCTCTTGTTTTATACGTAAGTAAGTGAATCACTTTTTCTCTTCCCCCTTAAGGACGTGGACAGAAATATCCACATCATCCGCACTGTATATGTATATAACGACAGAGAGATTATCTGTTTTGTGTGCAATGGATGTATCTGTGAGATCCAGAGTCACGATGCTGGTGATCTTTTTATTCCCCCAACAAAGTATTCTTTCTTTGAACGAAATGAAATCGAAGCTCCTCCAAATGTAACGTTACTCGTTCGTTTCAACCCAGAACTGTTGCCTGTGCAGAGGAGGTTTGCAGAGTTTTCTTTCTCTCAATCCGGTGAGATAAGGAAAGAAATCCAACCCCCCCCCCTCACCCCCAAAAAATGTGTAATAAAGCCACTTATTTAAGAGGTCTGAAAATAAAAAGACTTTCCATTTTAAGTCGACCCCAGTGTTTAGGCAGTGACTGATTCAACGTTCTCTCTGTAGCTCTGGGGCAAAGCAGAGAAGTTTTGCATCACTGGTCAGTAGAGAAGTTTCTGTCCCTAACTTTGTGTGCTTGTGTTGGCTTGAGGCGTTCAAAACTTGTCCCCTTGTGTGTCCCCTTGTGCAAGTTACCCCCCCCCACCCCCCCTCCAAAGGGTGGTGGTGGTGGTGGTGGTGGGAGGGGGGCATTTTAAGCACAATTTATATCCTAGAAAAATGCTGTTGCTCAAAATTTTCCAAACTCCACATTACAGGCAACAATGAAAGAACCCCCGCACATGTGAGATTTCAAATAATTTGGTATTTTGCCCCCAAAATACGCAGTCAATCCCCTTTACGGTATATTCCGTGAAGCGCTTTGAGATGTCTCAGTGAGATGGTGAGGCGCTGTATCAAATGCGAGGATTATTATTAATATATGATGTCTCAAAGGGCTTCACAGCATTTATTGTCTGCAAGATAAAGGCCTTTTTATCCCCAATAAAGTATTCTTTCTTTGCATGAAAATAAATCGAAACTACGGCAAATGCAACGTAGCTTCTTGTACGTTGAAGGTGTGTTGTGTGGGCGAAACCCAGGAACTGATTTGCGCAAAGCAATGCCCCATCGAGAGAATAACTAATATTAATCTGGGTAGATTGTCGGCCAGGACACCAGGAGAGAGAAACCCCCCCCCTTCTCTTTTTGAGGAGGGGGAAAACAATGCTCTGAGATGCTACCCCGCGTGAAGGGCACTAAATAAATGCAACTTGTTGTTGTTGTTCAGTAGCGCTGTGAGATCTTTAACCATCTGAATAGACATATAATGGTCCCACCTGAATGCAAATGGTTTTCCCACATCCTGTAAGTTTCTAATGTTCCTCCCTTGCTCTACCCCTGACTCCCTTTGCTCGGCGTCTATATTTGTGAAGCTCTCTGTTACGTTACTCTTACCTCTTTGCTACGGTGTGAATTACACATTCCTTTCAGCGCGCTCTAAGTCACAATCCTTCACTTCTCTTTCTGTCGGGGATACAAACCCGGTCAGAGAGATCTCAAGAACTATCCACAACACATTTATTTATCTTAAACCATTCTTATTGATTTGACAAGTAGAACCAGAGGGGAGACGAGGAATTGCTTACCCAGAGAATTGCTGCGGTGTCTGAAAGGCTGGTGGAAGCAGATTTGATGGTAGTTTTCAAAAGGGAATTGGATAGGTATTTGAAAATGAAGAATTTGCAGGGCTGTGGGGTAAGAGCGGGGGAGTGGGACTAGTTGGGTAGCACTTCAAAGAGATGGCACAGGTATGATGGGCTGAATGGCCTGCTTCTGCGCTGTAAGGTTCTATAATTACCCTAAGTAACCTACAAACAGAATTTCTGAAATTTGGAAAAATAAAAATACTTTAGCGCACAGACAATCTAATACTTTAATAACTGCCGAGCTTGTAAGAACTTTAACACAACATGAACCTCTTTTTAACAGAGCTTGCTTGGGAGGCACTAACTGTCAATCAGTTATCCCCAACTCAATATCTCCCCAGGTGCCCCAAACCTCTCCCACGTTCTCTATCCTTGATTCCTAACTTGTTCTTTTTTCCTCGGACTGCCCCCGTGTCATTCTGATTGGGACTTCTGTCCTTGTTTCATTTGTTTATCTCGCTATTTATCCCTTGTCAATGTTTCTTAATTGACAGGTTAGTCACAATTCCTGCAATTGTCAACGCAAATTCCTCAGTGAAAAACACCCATTCACAAATTCCTCAGTGAAAAACACCCTCCCAGCCATTATCTGCTTCATATCTGAGCAGCAACTCAGGCAGATTTAGCGCAGTGACTCCTAGTGGCTCCCCACTGGATGGAGGGCACAGAGCAGGAAGCAACCAGCAGAAAAGTTACCCTGAGAGGGATGTGTGGCTTTCCACACTTTACACACCGGTTTGCTCACATGGTCCAGCTTGCAGCAGCCTAGTTTTGCACAGCAATGTCCCACAAACAGCCATAGAGTGAGCGACCAATTTTATTTGGGGGATTGTTGGCCAGGACACTGGGAGAGAGAAACTCCCTTCTCATTTCGAATAGCTCCGCGGGATCTTTAATGTGCAGATGAGACCTTGGTTTTGACATCGCATCTGAAGGATGGCACCTCCGACAATGCAGCCCCCCCAGCGCTGCACTGGAGTGTCAGTTCAGACAATGTGATTCCAAATCCCGATGTGAGGCTTGAACCCACAATGTTCTGATTCAGAGGTGAGAGCGCTACCACAAAGCAAGGCTGGTAGTAGCGCTCTCACATCTATTTTGACATTGCCTCATACAATGTCAGAATGAAGGCAAAACAGCTCAAGACTGTTTACAGCAATTTCTATGCCTTGCAGTGGCTAATTTTAGACAAATACGCCAACCGAGTTTCAGTCTACACGTACTGATTGCCCCCAGACAGTGGTCATT
The DNA here is from genome assembly GCF_018977255.1 of Callorhinchus milii. Taxonomy (NCBI): domain Eukaryota; kingdom Metazoa; phylum Chordata; class Chondrichthyes; order Chimaeriformes; family Callorhinchidae; genus Callorhinchus; species Callorhinchus milii. Next base: position 2,756,802 of record NW_024704752.1, on the reverse strand, counting down.
GTTCGTTGCCTTTAAATAGACCTGTGTGTTGGAATTATGCTGGGTTCATTTATGCTGCGCAAGCAACATAAACTAACAGGGCGAAACCTTAGGCAAATTTCCTTACTCCACACACCTAATAGTTATCCTTCAAGAAAAAAAATAAAATAACAATTTGGTGACTCAATCCATGACTGTTTGTGGGACGCTGCTGTGTACAATTAGCTTCCACGTTTCGCCCACAAAATATGCAATCAATTCACTTTACAGTGTATTGAGTGAAGCGCTTTGAGAGCCTAGAAGACATGAAAATATTAAATGCAAAGATTATTATTATAACCATAATCACTGCTCACCTGAACAGGCAAACGGACCTTGGTTTAACATCTTTACCCCCTCCCTAATCCACCCACCCATCAGCACTGCATTGGAGTTTCAGACCAGACTACTGTGGACGAGTTTAAAATCCCACCGTGTTCTCTTGAATCCTCAACCTCGTGTTGCAAGCGAGTAGACCTGGGTTCAATTCCCTGGCCGTGCGAAACATTGTGCAAGTTTCTTTACTCTACACACCTCGGTTTACCTAGCAGTAAGTAGGAACCCGGTTGTTAGTTGATTGGCGGATCGCTTTCCCTTCAAATTTTGTTTAAAAATGTATTAAAAATTTGATCACTTAATCCACGATTGTTTGCGGGACACTGCTGTGTGCGAATGGATGCTGCGTTTCGCCCACAAAATATACCAGTCAAATCACTTTACAATATATTCTGTGAAGCGCTTTGAGACTTCACGAAGATGCGATAAGACGCTATATCAACAACAACTTCCACTTGCAGAGTTGGGCAATGTTGTGGAGGTGGGGAAAGGCAGAGCGGGTCATGGCATGGATATGGAGGAGAAACAACATTTGAGGGTTGAATAAGGCTACCAGGATCCTGACTGGCTTCGTGAATGGATTGTGCAACCATGGTGCTAATGCTGCCAGTGTCTGAGGTGCAGAGATGCTGGCGTGAACCAATCAGGAGGGCCTCGGTCTGGCTGACATACAGCTGTAGAAAGTTGTCTCTCATCCAAGACTTGATGTCAGACAGAGAATCTGTCACAAAATCAGTTGTCCTGGAATCGAAGATGGAGCCTGAGAGATAAAGTTGGGTGTCATCCGCGTACATGTGGAAGTTGACCCCATGTCTGCGAATGATGTCACCAAGAGGGAGCATGTAGAGGGTGAAGAAAAGGGAGGACCGAGGACAGCGCCCTGAGGATAAACAACTTTAACTTTTTAAGATGCACTGTTGCGGAAGTTCAAACTAACCCAACAGGATTCCATTATATTTAGATTCCAGTGACGTGAGTGCCTCGGAACACTGCAGCTTTCTCAAGGGTAAATTAACATCATAATCCCTGCATTTGATATAGCGCTTTCCACGTCTTCTAGATGTCTCAAAGCACTTCACAGAATATACTGTGAAGTGAATTGACTGTATATTGTGTGGACATTAAAAAGCTTTCAATGTCTGGTAGCCAGAGGACACAGATTTAACATAAGAACACAAAAAATGCTTGACGAAAAAAGACCAAGGTCCATCTAGTTTGCCTTCCATGGTTGTATGCACATATGTCCCGAACTATATGGGTAGTTGTCAAAAGAACCAGAGGAGAGATGAGGAGAACTTTTTTCACACAAAGAATTGTTCAGATCTAGAATGCATTGCCTGAAAGGGTGCTGAAAGCAGATTCAATAACAACTTTCAGGAGAGAAGTGGATAGATGTTTGGGGCTATGGGGAGAGCGGGGGGCTGGGATTAATTTGGACAGCTCTATCAAAGAGCCGGCATGGGCATGATGGGCTGAATGGCCTCCTTCTGTGGCTGTATAATTCTGTGATTCTATGTAGTCACATAGATAACCAGGGGCATATTATTCTTTGGGGATGGCAAATCGTTTATTTGATCTAATCTAAAAGATTCTATGCTCTAAATATATAGATTTTTACATGCATTTTGTGTACTGTGCAACAACAACTTACACTTATATAACACAGGATAGGGTTTCGGGGCGCATAATAGTGGCGGAGCCTGACTCCGAGCTGGTGGTGGGGCGTGTGTTGGGGTGGGGGAGGTGGCCATAAGCACAGTTGAAAAGGAAGGTTTGTAGGTAGGACTTGAAAAAGGAGAGGGGATTGAGGGAAAGTGCTCCAGAGTGCGAGGGACGAGCAAGAGACTGGTGCCAGTAGAGCAGAGGCGCCAGGTGGTGGATTGGGGAGTGAGGAGATTGGAGAGGTCGGGAGGTGCCAGGGAGTGAATGGATTTGAACACGAGAGTGAGGATCTTGAAGTCAATCTGTTCGGTGATGAGGAGCCAGTGGAGCCTGGGCCAGAACTGGTGAGATGTGGGTATGGAGTTTGGTCCGGGTCAGTATGTGGGCGGCAGAGTTCTGAACGAGTTGGATTTTTTGATTGGTGGAGCTGGGAAGACTGGTGAGGAGAGTTTTTGAGTAATCCAAGCGGGAGGTGACAAACACATGCACGAGGGTTTCGGCTGCATTTGGGGTAAGGTACGGTCGGAGGCGGGCAATGTGTCGGAGGTGGAAGAAGGTGGCCCTGGTCAGGGACTGGATGTGGAGGAGGAAGAACAACTGGGGGTTGAATCGGATGTCTAGGTTGCGCACTGGTTCGGTGAGTCTGAGGGAGAACCCAGAGGTTGAGGAGTTCAGATCCGCAGGAGTGAAAACATGGACGGGAGCCAAGGAGTATGGCTTCCGTCTTGTCCTCATTGAGCTGCAGGAAGTTTGCACTCATCCAGGCCCTGATGTCTGCCAGACAAGCTGATAGAACATCGGCGGACGTGGAGTCAATGCTGGAGGAGGCAAAGTAGATTTGTGTGTCACCCGCATACATGTGGAAGTTTATCCTGTGTCTGCAGATGACATCGCCAAGCAGGAGCATGTAGATAAGGAAAAAGAAAGAGCCAAGGATGGAGCACTGGGGTACCCTGCAGGTGATCGGGCATGGGGCGGGAGGAGAAGCCAGTTGCTGAGATGAAGTGGAGGCGGTTGGTTAAGTAGGACTCGAATCATGCGAGTGCGGTCCCACTGAGGTAGATGAGGGAGGAGAGGCGGTGGAGGAGGATGCGTGGTCGACTGTGTCGAAGACGGCAGAGAGATCTATGAGGAAGGAGGCTGAGGGTTGCAAATATTATTGTTGTAACTTTTGTTATTCAGGGGCAAGAGAGAGAGACAGAGAGAGAGAGAGAGAGAGAGAGAATGTAGCTCAAAGGCAAGCGAGAGACCTGGGTTTGATTCCTGGCAGGACAAAACCTTGGGCAAGTTTCCTTACTCCACACGGCTGATAATAATCCCTCAAGAAAAATACCCAATAATAAATTGGTCATTTCTGTTTGTGCACGACTGTTTGTGGGACGCTGCTGTGCACAATTGGCTGCCGCGTTTCACCCGTAAGATATACAGTCAATTCACTTTACGGTGTATTCTGTGAAGCGCTTTGAGACGTCTCGAAATGCACTATATCAAATGCAAGGATTATTATTAGTATTATTATTATTAGAATGCTAGCATCTGAGCCAGGGCTGATCCGGAAGGGTCCATTCGGGCTAAATTCTTCCCATTTTTCCTGCTTGTAGGAACCGTTCAGGAGAAGATGAACATCTGGAGGAGTAGACGACTGCTCAAATTGTACTGTGCCATCTGCTGTGCGATTGTGCTGAGCCTGACAGTGTTCCATAGAAGTTACAATGTCAGCCCGGAGCCCACCGGTGCGCCAGTGCGGTTGGACAGAGCGCCGCGAGTGCAGAATCGAGGGATCTCCCAGTTCAGAGACTATGCTTTGAAGCAGGTGGTTGGCAGGAGGTCTAAAAGCCTTGGGGTAATGGTGTCAGGGAGGGATAGAGGAGGGAAAGGAGTGGCTAAACAATGGGATGTGCTGACAAACAACTGCCACCCCAACCACAACATCACTCGGGCCAACTGGTTCAATGACTTGGACGCCAAGTTCAAAGAGTACGTGTTGTACCGGCACTGCCGATATTTCCCGATGATCCTCAACCACCCGAAGAAATGCGTTGGAGATGTCTATCTCCTGATCGTGGTCAAGTCCATCATCACCCAATACCACAGGCGGGAGGTCATCAGGCAAACCTGGGGCAAGGAGATGGAGATAGACGGTAAGCGGATCAAGACCCTGTTCCTTCTCGGGACCTCGTCCAACGTCAATGAGCGATCACACTACCAGAAGCTTCTGGAATACGAGGACCGTCTGTACGGGGACATACTGCAGTGGGACTTCACTGACTCCTTCTTCAACCTGACCTTGAAGGAGGTCAACTTCCTCAAGTGGTTCTCCACCTACTGCCACAGGGTCCAGCACATCTTCAAGGGCGACGATGATGTGTTCGTCAGCACGGAGAACATTCTAGAATACCTTAAGGGGCCTGGCATTCCTAACCTCTTTGTGGGGGACACGCTGCACAAAGCCAGGCCGATCAGGAAGAAAGACAACAAGTACTACGTGCCCCTCGCCTTGTACAACAAGACCTTTTACCCGTCGTATGTGGGCGGGGCAGGCTTCGTGACCAACCAAGCCCTGGCCAGGAAACTGTACCAAGCGTCTGAGACTCTGGAACTGTACCCCATTGACGATGTGTTTCTGGGCATGTGCCTGGAGGTGCTGGGGGTGTCGCCCATTAGTCACAGCGGCTTCAAGACCTTCGGCATCGTGAGGAACAAGAACAGCAAGATGAACTCAGACCCTTGCCTCTACAAACACATGCTGGTTGTGCACAAACTGCTGACGGCTGAACTCTTAGAAATGTGGGCGGCCATTCACAGCAACCTCACCTGTTCCCTTAAATTGCCCCGCACTTTCATATAATAATAATACGTGCATTTGATATAACAACAGCAGCAGCTTGCATTTAGATCTTGCCCCCTCACATAAGGCAGCGTCCTGGAGCGCTTGACAGTGGCAGAGCACGAAGTCGAGTCGGGGGGATGGGGAGATGACCGTAGGCACAGTCGAATAATGAGTGCGACCTGAAGATGGAGAAGGAAGGGGCAAGGTGGAGGGTTAGAGGAAGAGCGTTCCCGGAGTTTCGGGGCGCAAGGAGCTGATAGCGCGATCCCCAATGGTGGAATGGAAGGCACGAGGGTCATGTCGGAGGCCCGGAGCCAGTTAAAGCGCTTCACAGAATATCCCATAAAGTGGAGTGACTATTTTGTGGGCAAAAAGATGGCAGCCAACTGCACACAGCAGTGATCCACAAACATTTGTGTGGCCTGATTGACCAAATTATATTACTTAATTTAATTTGCGTTTGGGAGTTGATATTCTGGAACACTGCCCTGTTTGAGGGACGCTTTATAAATGCAAGTTGCTGTTATTGTTAACATGATTTTGAGTTGGGTGCAATGCAAAACGCAACAACCCATGCTTGTTCTCATTTGGTAGAAGGGTGTGGGAATATATTAACACTGTATTTAATTTATACTGTTGTCAATCGCGAAATAAACTAGCGCTGTGTGATATGTTGATTATCACCTGCAAGAATTACTGGTGATAATTTTCATATCACTGATAAATGATAAATTATGACAACCAAAGATTGTTTCCCCTTCACTCCCTCCCTCTCTCCCTCCCCTTCCTCCCTACACCCTCTCCCTCCCTCCCATACCCATCCTCCCTCTCCTCCATGGTTGTGTCTAAACCCGCTGCCATTGAGCCATGCAGTCCCCGGTGCCCAGAGGCTAATTGACTGATCTCAACTGAAGTTAAGGAAGATAGAGTTAGCCTCCCCTCCAGGCCTTCCTATATCCCACCCCTCGCTCACAACACGGGCAAGGTCACCAGAGTACTTGTGGAATCTTAGCTCCCTGTCACATCACATTGCGCTCACTGGAGAGGAGGGGAGGAAATGACAGGGAAGTCTTACTTTTACAGAAAGCTCTTGCGAAATCTGCCACTCCTCAAATTGGTTTTGCTGGCATTGTCTCAATGGCACATCCTGCCAGTCTTACCGTGAAGTGCCTATTCTATTCAAAAAGTGCCCTAGAACTTCCCTACCTCCCTACCGACCTGCTCTCACACACCACTCCTCCACTCCGCTCAGCTGGCTCTGGACTGCTACACATCTCATAACATAAATAATAATCCTTGCATTTGATAGAGTGCTTTTCACGTCTTCTAGACGTCTCAAAGCGCTTCACGGAATATACTTTAAAGTGAATTGACTGTATATTTGTGGGCGAAACTTGGCAGTCGATTGCGCACAGCAGTGTCCCACGAACAACCAAGTTATTATTGTTTTTTTTCTTGAGGCATTATTATTAGGCATGTGGAGTAAGGAAACTTGCCCAAGGTTTCATCACTTGCCCACCATCGGTGGACGTGCCTTCAGCCACTTCGCCCTGAAACTATGGAACTCTCTCCTCAATCCCTCCGCCTCATCCCTTCTTTGCCCGTATTCAGATGACACCTGGAGATCCTCTTTTAACGGATAGCTCCACCCGCTTTGGCTTCAAACTATGTCACTGTTAAGCACTCTTAAGATGCAACCCCATGTGAAGGGACCTATATAAATGCAACATGTTATTGTTGTTATTAAACATAGTGTAAACAGCAAAGGGCCACCAACTGAGCCAAACTGAACACATTGGAAGCCAATTCTATGTCACTCATTTGAGGCCTAAAATTTTTAATAGAAGCAAAAGTGCTTTAAGATGTCTTGAAGACTTGATAAGGTACTATGTCAAATGCAGGGATTATTATTAGAAGTATCTCCTGACTTCAGTTCTAGCTGCTTTACTTCTAATGTTAAGGCAATGTCTGCATTTCCCTCACCCCCCCAGTTGGAAGTTCATAACGTTAGCCTTTAGACTGTTGCCTTAATGCCTCAAAATTAAAGATTGTGCAGAACTGTGGAAAACTCTGCCTTAGTCCATCTTCTAAATCAAGACCAAATGTCAGAATTTTTCTAAAACAAATTCTGCCTGATCTTAAAATTTAAAGACAATGTCTTAATAATAAATAATAATCCTTGCATTTGATATAATGCCTTATCACATCGTCGAGACGTCTCAAGGCACTTCACATAATGTACTGTAACGTTTCGTCCCACAAAATATACAGTCAATTTACTTTTACAGTATAATCTGTGGAGCACTTTGAGAAGTCTTGAAGACATGAAAAGGCGCTATATCAAATGCAAGGATTATTATTATTAAAGTGGAACGACTGTGTATTTTGTGAGTGAAACATTTGACACTGAACCTTCAAGATACCTGCTCCAAAAATATTCCATGTGTGAATTCATGAATGATGAGCTAACCTTGTTTAAAATCTCTTAAGATGCACATTTATATATTGTATATATAGTATATGACATTTTTGGTGAATGTAATTACGCTGGCAGTAGAGTTCACCCTTGCGGCACGAAACGTTTGAAAATAATATTTCTCTTTTGGGGTTTGAAGTTTTAAAAGTTGCCCTGTGGCATGTGAACGTTAGCAATTATGTTTTTTTGTAAATTAAAAACAATTGAAATTTATTGTCATGAATTGAACGCTTTTACTTGTTTCTCACGTTTGTTATTTACTTCTGGAAGAGCTTCAGGGATCTCCTCTGAAAAGAATGAAAGAGATCAGTGTCCAATTGGATAAAACTTGCAATGGCATCCAAGGGAAGCAACTGAACACACATACACTAGTTTGTGGCTTCCTGCCAATTTGGTAAATGGGACATCGTCCCTCGAGATGTGGATGCAGTTAATAGTGACTAATAATAATATAATCCTTGCATTTGATCAATCACTCACTCCATGGCTGTTTGTGGGATACTGCTGTGCGCAAAATGGATGCTGCTTTTCGCCCACATAATACACAAAATGACCTGTGAAGGGCTTTGAGTTAATAATAATAATCATAATAATAATAAACCTTGCATTTTGATTAGTGCCTTATCACATCTTCTAGACGTCTCAAACTGCTTCACAGAATATACTGTAAAGTGAAATTACTGTATATTTCGTGGGCGAAACGTGGCAATCAATTGCGCACAGCAGCGTCCCACAAACAGTTGTGGATTCAGTGACTGGTTTATCATATTTTTTGAAGGAATTATTATACAAAAAAGCAATCCACCAATCAACCAATAGCTGGGATGTCTCAACGACGTGATAAGCTGATATAAAATGCAAGAATTATTATTTTGTTTGATTACAGTTTGTTTGATACAACACCTACAAAATCTAGACGTTTCAAAGTGCCTTATAGGTCATTGCACTCAAGTATAGTGATTGGTTGTAATTTGTCAATTTGCTCAGCTGTCCTATTAACAGAGCGGCTGTGTTGTGCCTTGGAACAGAAAACAGAAATAAATCAATACAAAGAATTCAAGCCTGACCACAAGGGCTCATTGTTTGGGGCCAGTTGGTGTTTGCGTTCCGTTTGCAGTCTTTAATTGAAACCTTATGCATACATCACCTCCTGCATTCGGAAGAGACCAGCTCTGTATTTATCCAGGCAGTTTACTGCAGGGAAAGTATATTTTGTGCAGATACACATTATTGACAAAGGGCTTAATGAAACAACACTGCCACATCACAGACCTGAATGCAACCATTCCAGCTAACTCCCCCATGTTCCAAAAATTACCCAAATAACGAATATATATCATTACATGATTTACAGGAGAATAAACATTTTCTTCAAACTTTTGTTCAAGCGCTACCTCGTGTGAAAGGCACTATTTAAATGCAAGTTGTTGTTTGATTGATGTAGAGGGTTTTTGGATGGATAAAAGCACCAATTCATGCCCGCTGTAGTTTTTTTATCCACTGGCATCCAAAATCTATCAGCGAGAGGTTGGATATCACCTTCCTCATGTTAGCTGATATTGTCCCACAATGAGTGAATCTATTGTGCGACAATGACTTTTGATTTCTTTTGCTTGTTGGATGGAGGAGGGAGTGGGGGGATGGAGGAGCGGTAACCCAGTGAGACACTGTACGTTTGTACCCACTCTGAGAGTAAGAGGTATCCTTCACAATGGGGGGGGGGGGGGGAGATGCTAACGTTTAAGGAGAGGAGAGAAGGGAAAGACACATTTTATTACAATAAAATAATTCTTGCATTTGATACGGTGCAAATGTCTCTCCCATGTGCTTCACAGAGTTTTTCTGTAGAGTGTAGTGACTGTGTTTGTTGGTGAAGAATGCAGCAGCCAATTTGTACACAAAAACATGTGCTAAACACCCATGAAGCAACTGATTTTTTTAAATCAGTTTTGTCAGGCAGAACATCGCATTTTCAATAACGCAGTCAGTATCTTTAACATCTACCTGAACAGGGACAGAGGCAAACTGGGACCTCGGTTTAACGTCTCATTCAACCGACAGCACCTCAGATAATTTCTCCCCATTTGCATCATCAAAACCACTCATTTTAATGCTTCTTTTCCCAACATTTTCAGTTCTGGGTGAAAACAGCACCTTCTAGTCTCTTATCTTAATTCACAAGCAAGCAGCACTGGAATGGGAGATAACACAATGATGTTACCAGTTCCCCTCCCATTTTTGAAATGCAATGAACTCAGCTTTTGTTTGTTATGTGTCAGGGAAATGAGCCTTTGATCAGACCCAGTGAATAGAGTCAACATTACAATGCAAGGTCTGCTCTCTCGCAATGGACATTCTCTCTGACTCTCCCAGAGAATGGGGATGAGAGGTTCAAAGTGGACTCTCGTAGCGTAGTGGTTAGTGAGCTTGCCTCGCAAGCGAGCGGACCCGGGTTTGATTCCCGGGCAGGGCGAAACCTTCGTCGAGTTTTCTTACTCCACACCCCTTCTATTTCCCAAGCAGTGAAAAGGTACCTATTTGTTAGTCGATTGGCGGATCACTTTCTAAGAGTAATAATCCGCGCCCACCCCCAAAACAAAATATGGTCACTCAATCCACGGCTATTTGTGGATACTGCTGTACGCAATTGGCAATTAGTGTTGCTATTCAGGCTTAAATAGAAAAGATGGTCTAATTTGCGAGTTGAGTAAAACAATTCATGTGGAGGTAGGGTCAGAGCGCTTTCCTGGGGTAATAATCCCTCCAAAGAAATAAAATTGGTCATTTAATCCCACGTGGGATACTGCTGTGCGCAATTGCTGTGCAAACACCTGTGTGTTAGAGTAAACTATAGGTGTACTCAATTACTTTAATTAACCAACAACACAAAGGAATGTGGACATTATCTGTGGACATTGGAATGTTCTATGTACATTGGTTGATGAATGAGACAGAGAGAGAGACAGACTGGGAGACAGACTGAGAGATGTTTGTTTGGTCAGTGTATCAAGGGATATGGGGCAAAGGCAGGTAAATGACTGTATATAACAAAACACAGTCACCACACTTCACAGTATATCCTGTGAAGCGCTTTGGGACGTTTTGAGACATGATAAGGTGCTATAACAAATGCGAGGATTATTATTAATTAAAAACACAGGCAGGTGTTAGGAAATCCCATTGTGCAAAAACTGCACAAGGGTTGTTAACTTCTAAGCAAAGAAAATAAATAAAATACCTTCTTCCAAGGCAAGCTGGCTTCCAGTCTATGATTGTAATAATAATAATATTCCTTGCATTCGAAATAGCGCCTTATTAAGTCTTCGAGACGTCTCAAAGTGCTTCACAGAACATACAGTGTATATTTTTGGACGAAAAACAGCAGCCAATTGCGCACGGCAGTGTTCCACAAACAGTGTGGATTGAGTGTCCAAATTATTATTATTTTTTAAGGGATTATTACCCCTGGAAAAGCGATCCACCGATTAACTAATAACTGAGTTTCTAATTACTGCTAGGTAAACAGAGACGTGTGGAAACTTAAGGAAATTTGCGTAACACTTCACCCTGCTTGGGAATCAAACCAAAGTCCTCTCACTTACGAGGTGAGTGCTCCAACCTCTATGGTAAAGGACTCCAGGAGTTTGTGAGCAATCATTTGGATATGCAACCTGCCAGTCTGCGCAGCAGTTTCATGCAGCGTTTAGACCAGAATAGACGTCAGCTTTCATCCTGTCTTTATCACAAATATCATTAGCTGTCAGGGAAACAATGCCAGGCACTGTGACAGGTGCCTGCTTATACATATCAGTTTCACATATTTAGGCACGAAATAGGGGTAATATTGTGCAACATAATTTCCTGAATCCTGCCATTATATTTTGTTTTCCTTGACAAAAGATGGACACAACGATAACGGCTAAATGGATGCATTGTCGGTGTATTGATTGCATCCCATAATATTTAAAAGATTGACTTTAGGGGTTGCATAAAGTTCAAGGGAACTGTGCAATTTTCTACCAGATTCTACCAGACTGCCCCATCTTGCAAATAACCTTGACAAAGGAAAGTCAACAAAATTGCAAATGACCCTCGACTGCGGTTATGGCAATTGTTTCTGCACAAACAAAATGCATAAAGTTGTCACATCTTTGAGACACCTCAAAGTGCTTCACAAAATATACTGTCAAGTGAATTGACCGCGTATTTTGTGGGCGAAACGCAGCAGTCAATTGCACACAGAGTGCTCCACAAACAGTCGTGGATTGAGTGACCATGCTTTTTGGGGGTTGAAGGTTTATTACCTCCCCCAGAAATTGACTGACAACCAGGTCCCTTCCTACTGGATAAACAAGGCAACTGAACATGAAACCCTTTGTTGCACATACCTCTTTTTCAACATTTCTTTCAATGTTTAACACAATATTAATCAATGCTCAAGTGTGTTTGCTGGGTAAAAATCCAATTATCAATCTAGTGAAGGTTGTGTTCAAGTAGTGGGGACAAATGGAAATCCTTGATGAGGTATTGCAATCAGCATTTGCAATCCACACGACAGGCTCAATCCTCCGCACTCATTAAATGTCCAAGATCCCGCAGCACTATTCGGAAGGTGAAAGGAGTTTGTCTCTCCCACTATCCTGGGAACCAGACCACTGATCTTGTCACAGAGGATTGACTCAAAAGTGACATTCCATTAGAGAGCCAGTTCTGCAGCTTACCTACCTTCCCTGGGGAGGAATTCTGTCACTCAGCTCTCAAGCATGGTGATGGGTTATCGCAGGGTCAAGAGAACCAGCCGACCCCCCAAAAACTACCTTCCCAATGAAAACAATCACCGGTTTAGCTATTTGACATTCTGACTTCACCAGCTGAACAGCAGGTAAATTAGGAACTTCCAACAACAACAACAACTTGGATTTATATAGCGCCCTCCACGCCAGACGGCATCTCAGAGCGCTTCTCGGTCAGCAATATAGCTCAGCAAGTGAAGCGTTGTCACAGAAATGTGTGAAGGGGTTGATAACAGAAATGTTGAAAAGAATGATACACTTCAATATCAGACATATGAAAAATGATACAAATGACAGGTGATTGACAGTACAATTTTCCTAATTTATGTTTGTCAATTGGCAGATCTGGGGGTAATGGTTTGTGCATCAGACTGGCGCAGTGGTAGCCCTCTCGACTCTGAGTCAGAAGGCTGTGGGTTCAAGATCCACAACAGGACTTGGAATCACATAGTCTAAGCTGACACTCCAATAAATTCCTGGGGGAGTGTTGCTTTGTCCTTTGGATGAGATGTTAAACTAAGGTCCCGTTTGCCTGTTCAGGTGGATGTTAAAGATCCCGTGGCCCTATTCGAAAAGAGAAGGGAGTTTCTCTCTCCCAGTTCCTGGCCAACTATCTCTCATTGTGGCTCAGTGGTTAGAGCACTCACCTTGCAAACGAGAGACCTGGGTTTGATTCTCAGCAGGGCAAAACCTTGGGCAAGTTTCCTTACTCCACAAGCCTGATAGTAATCCCTCAAGAAAAAAAGACAATAATAAATTGGTTGCTTCAATCCACGACTGTGGGACACTGCTGTGCGCAACTGCCTGCTGTGTTTCATCCACAAATATACAGTCAATTCAACTTACAATATATTCTGTGAAGCGCTTTGAGACATCTTGAAGATGTGAAAAGCACTATATCAAATTATATAATTATTATATATAAGTAAAATTGGTGACTCAATTCTTGGTTGTTTCTGGGACATTACTGCGTGCAATTGGCTGCCGCGTTTCAACCACAAAATACATAATCAGTGTATCCTGCGAAGCACTTTCAAACAAATTAACATGATAAGACGCTATATCAAATATCCTAATAATAATCCTTGCATTTGATATAGCACTTATCACATCTTCGAGACATCTCAAAGCGCTTTACAGAATATACTGTAAAGGGAATTGACTATATATTTTGTGGGCAAAACATGGCAGCAAATTGCACACAGCAGTGTTTCACAAACAGTTGTGAATTGAGTGACCACATTTTTTTTTGAAGGATTTATTACCCCTAGAAAAGCAATCCGCCAATTGACTAACAACCGGGTTCCTACTTATTGCCAGGTAAACAGAGGCGTGTGGAGTAAGGAAACTTGCCCAAGGATTCGTCCTGCTGAGAATCGAACTCAGTTATCTCACTTGAGAGGCGAGTGCTCTAACCGCTGAGCTCTGGAACTCTATCCAGTGCCTTCGCCTGGGTCTGGAACTCTATCCCCCAGTGCCTTCGCCGCTTCCTCCCTTTCCTCCTTCAAGGCCGGTCTCAAGACCTTTCTCTTTGACTGTGCCTTCCGCTCCCCTCTCAACTCTCTACCCCCTCCTCGCTCCCTCCCTTCCCTCCCCTCACCCTGACCATTTCCCCTCTGCTCGGGTCCTGACCCAGCTGTCCAGCGCTTTGGGACGTCCTCCCGACCTGAAAGGTGCTCTATAAATGGAATCTTGTTGTTGTTGTTGTTGTACAGGACTCCACAAATGCAAGGATTATTATTTATATATACACACACACACCTTTCACATCAGGAGAATGTAGCTCAGTGATTAGAGCACTCGCTTTGCAAGCGAGAGACCTGAGTTCAATTCCAGGCATGTCAGGGCGAAACCTTGGGCAAGTTTCCTTACTCCACACAAGGCCTAATAATAATCCCTCCAAAACCAAAAACAATAATAAATTGGTCATTTTCAATCTACGACTGTTTGTGGGACATTGCTGTGCGCAATTGGCTGCCGCGTTCGCCCACAAATATACAATCAATTCACTTTACAGTGTGTTCTGTGAAGCGCTTTGGGACGTCCTCCCGACTTGAAAAGCGCTATATCAAATGCAAGGATTATTATTATTATAATGTCTCAAAGAGCTTAACAATGCTGGATACCCATCTCAGGGTAGGAGCCTTGAAGGGTGGGAAGGGGAAAATAACCAAAAGGTATGGTCAAAGGGGTACGATTTGAGATGTGCCTTGAATCAGGGGAGGGAGTCAGAGGAATTCCAGGATGGAGTTCCAGAGAATAGGAGCAGAATGGCTGAAAGCCCACCCGGTGATGGTGGGGCAGATAGGGCGGGACATGAAGCAGGTTTGTATACACACATATATATATATACACACACACACACATATACATTACATTTATATACGCTGAGCAAAGGGAGCATCTGGGTCCCTGTGATTGAAGGAGGTCACAGAGGTAGGTTGGGGTGAGACTGTGGATGTAATTTGAGTCTCCTGAGCCAGGTGGGGCTGCAGTACTCCAGAGCAGTACTTGGAAGGAGGATTGGAAAGATTGGAGGGTTTCAAGGCAGAAGCCAACAAAATAATCACTGGCTGTGCAGTATAAAGGGATTTGTGTTGAAGTTCACCTACATTCCTTCTATTCCTGAGTTAGACAATAGTGCCCCCAGGTGACCGTTTGTTAAAGAGGAAGAAAACTGGTTAAAATACATGCAAACAGTTAATTAATTACGAACCAGGACTAAATGTTGACTGCACATTAACATTTCAGCACATGCAAAAACAGCTAACAAAATGTTATTAAATCAACCAGAATATGTCATTAAATCAACCTGCGGTCCCATCTGGCTCAGGAGTTGTTTTACAAGAACGCCACAGAGGGCTGGCTTGATTCTGACCAAACATTCTCACTTTGGAGCCAGTTCAACTGTAAGAAGAGACCCATTTACCTCCCGCTTTCGAGAAATGGTCATTTTGACATCCGATAAGAGTGGATGGCTTCAACCGGCTTTGAAATTAAGGCAGTGTTTAGCGCTCCAAGACTCTTCCCTGCTTGGAGGGCAATATATAAATACAAGTTGTTTTTCATGAATTGTCAAATTCTAGACATAAGAGTGAATCTGGACCAAGTTGGATTTTGTACACCCCCCCATCCATCTCCTTACAAACCTTAAATTTAATTCGCCCACAAAATACACACTACGCTTTACAGTAAATCCTGGGAAGTACTTTGTGACTTCCTCCTGTATGAGAATGGCACTATAGGAAATGTGGGATTATTTTAATGAGGGGGGGAAGGGGGAGGAGTGTAAAATACACAATCTGTTCAAATGTCAGAATACTTAATTTAAAAGTATTTAACACTAACTTTGAAACTCAAAGTGCCTCAAAGTTTCCAAGTACTTTAACAGCACTAAGATGTGCAGAAATGACACGCAGGCACGTTTATATCCATTTTACATCATGTTTTGAATCTCATTTCTCAAGGTGGCTGAACATCAAATAACTGGAACAACCCAGAAGTGTAAAGTGCTATCCACATAGGGGTATGAGGTGTCAGTTTCTTTTAAAAGATTTTCTCTTTCAAACCCCCAATGTCAAAATTATTCCTTTCCCTTCATTTTCATCAATATGGAAATAAATATCTTTGATGGTTCCAATGGTTTAAGTGAGTTGCAACCGCTTAAGCACTGACCGGGATTGCAACCAGCCCAAGTAGAATAGATTTCTGGTCTCGGTTAAGGTTAGTGCATTTCAGTCAGAGAGCAATATAAGGATTTCGGATCAGTGTAACCTGAGCTACGAAAGAGGAAAGTGCCCAGTCCCCACTGCTGATTGCAAACCAGTGACCACTGTTAGAACGTCATGTGTGTGTGGATGACGATTCTTTCATTTGAGACATCACCTTATCAGTGTTAAGATGTCTCAAAGCATTTTGCTTCACAAGAACTACTTTAAAGGATAAATTATCTTGTTAGATAATTGGTCCCTTGGACCCAAAGGGCTTGGAAAATGCCCAACTTGAGGTGATGTCTCCGTAGGGCAAGAATAGGTATTAAACCAAAAGTGAGAATGAAAATTAAAAGTTCCTATCCTTGATCTTACATCCTTGCAATGGTCACTCATGAAATCATTTCCCTCCCACAAACTGATGTCAAACAAAGCATTGTACATTGTCACAACTGTAGCTAACTTTATACTCACTGAGCACTCTTACACATCAATCTTCGTCATTTATACAATAAAGGACTCAGAGCCCAACACGTGAATGGCAGTATCACTTACAAAATGGTCAATACATCCACAACTTGCATTGTTATAAGCACCCTTCACATGGGGATAGCGTCCCAGAGCGCAGTGAATTCTGTGAAGCACTTTTTGAGACATCCTCCCAGCCAGATCAAACGCAAGGCTTAAAGGGAGTTTCTCTTGTCCATCAATCCCCCAGATAAAATTCACTTCATGGCGACTTGTGAGACATCGCTGGGCGCAACTTGGCTGCTGGGGATTCCCATCCAGAACACACACCATACTTTCCACAAAATCCTCTGCAAGGTTAGTGCATTGGGGAGACATCTGCCTGGCTCAAAAGGTGCTCATCAAATGCAAGGATTGTTTGTAAACACCTGGAAGATTTAATCTGTAATTGACTCACATAGTGAACACTCCTGGCCAAGCTGGTTTCTTTATACACTTACATCATGTGAATTAATTTGTCATTGCAACAGACAGAAATACAACTAGGCTTGGTGGGAGCAATTACATTGACAATAAGACAATAAGCAACTAACTTTATCTGAACTATATGCACACATACACTTAAAATAATGATAGCCAAACCGTCCAACAGAATATGGATAAACTAAATACAAAGATATTTTAGATTCTTAGAAGCCACTAGCATACATTTTATCCAAGTTCGATAATTCTATTCGCAGTTCGTTTGGTAGCACTCTCATCTTGAGTAAGGTTTTGGGCTCAACCCTCAAGTCAGTACTTGAACTTCACAATCCATGACACTTCAATGCAGCACTATATTGTCCAGATGCCATCCTTCAGGTGAGGCATTAAGCCAAAGTTCCACCTATCTATTCAGGTGGAGATCTAAGGATGCTACAAAAGAGTTTCTCCCAGATAAATAATTGGTCATTCAGTCCATGGATTGTTTGTGGGACACTGGGGGGTGCAAATCGGTTTATCACTTTCACCTGCAAAGTTATTATACATTATAAGAATGTTTTGAGATATTACATATTAAATGCAATTATAATGTAAAATTACAGTCACTACTGAGAATTCTGAGTAACGTGTCCCTGAACTGGTTTCAGACCTTGTCCAGTTCCTAGTTACTCTGGATTATTCCATTTGGAATCAGACCTCTGAATACACTGTTAATAATAATAATAATAATCCTTGCATTTGATATAGCGCTTTTCACGTCGGGAGGACGTCCCAAAGCGCTTCACAGAACACACTGTAAAGTGAATTGACTGTATATTTGTGGGCGAACGCGGCAGCCAATTGCGCACAGCAATGTCCCACAAACAGTCATAGATTGAAAATGACCAATTTTATTATTATTTTTGGAGGGATTATTATTAGGAGTGTGGAGTGAGGAAACTTGCCCAAGGTTTCGCCCTCTGCCTGGAATTGAACTCAGGTCTCTCACTTGCAAAGCGAGTGCTCTAACCACTGAGCTACAGGACTCCACAATGTTAAATGTTGTTAAGGGGCAAAAAGCAACATTCAGACTTTAGATACCATCAAGTCACTGCATTTGATAGTAATTACCGTCCGGCTCCAAAAAAAGGCTAGTTCTTTGCCCCCCAAATTTCAGATTGCCATATATAATTTCAGACTAATCAAAACCTTCTAGATACTCCCAATAATATTCCATCTGCACTGCCACTGGGAAAGCAATTTCCAGTTAATTGCATCCCTAGTAATATAATGTACAACTGAATGTTTTTAATACATGAATGTTAAAAAAATCTACAATTTCTGCAAAATATGTTTGGAGTGGGGTAAGAAAGACCTTAATTCAGAACATGGTAATCGAGTAATGCTTTAAAGATGTTGTCATATGTAGAATTATAATCAACTAAATAGGAAGAATCAAGCTCAGGAGATGCAAGGCTCTTAAAATGAACAACAAAGCGAATTAGAAATTAACATCCCAATAAAGATCACCAGGACATGTTTACCTTGGTGTGTTATGACAAGCCACCTTATCATGCAGCTAGGACACATTTGCCCTCAGCACATGTGTGTGTGTGTGAGGGGGGGGGAAGAGAGGAGGAAGACAAAGAAAAAGATTGCTCAGGACTTGTATCCAAAGATGTCATAGGGGCAAATACAAGTGTTGGAGATGTGGTAGAACACTGCTGTGAACAATTGGCTGCCGCGTCTCACCTACAAAACATAAGACAATTCACTTTGCAATATATTCTGTGAAGCGCTGTGAGACATCTAGAAGACATGGGGCAAGATCAAATGCTTATACTAATATGCAACACTCACTGTCACCCCCAAACTGGACAGTTTCCATAAAGATGGATAGCATGCAACAGTTTAGCAAACATTAGTCTGAAACTGGGCAACCCTTTCAAGGGCTTTTCTCACAGCTTACAAAATACTAATGCACATTGTCAGAAGTGTAACAGGTCTGTTTATTCCACTTTTCAGAAAAATATTTGTTTTCCAACAGTGTTGCACCCTGGATATGTAAAAATCTCAGGAACTAAAAAACCTCAAGTCTGTACATAGTTGATGCTGGCTATAGCATCCCCCAGTCTACCACCCTTAAAATGTAGAAATGACAGGATATAAGATTGTGTGGCACTTGAAATAACTGCAGGTAACAAAGACAATGCTAAATCCCAATTTGTGATTACAATGTTTCCTTACAAGTGGAACATTTAAAGTCTCAGGAAGGCTGCGCTCAAACTAACATGAAAATAGCAAGGTTCCCTTTATATATATGAGGGTCATGTGGCTCACACCAAAAACAAGCCTTTTTTCTTTACATCTAAACCCCATACCTTGCTTTTGTAGATAGCAAGTGGTAAAGAAATGAAATTTATTTTCACAAAGAAAATGGGGCTGCTCACTACAGTGGAGTGAGTTATTGGGACATGCATCAACCATGTTTAGGACTGGACTCTCCCTTGCGTCACTAAATGTATTGAGTACTATGTGGCTACAACACCTGACACCTATTTACAACAGCCTCAATAGAGGCTCTCTCTGATCACAAAGAGGTGAAGAAGTCTTAGTAGCCTCTTAATCACCTGTGCACTGACCTTTTTTTAAAAAAAAGCTTGTTCAAAAGTATTGAGCAGAACACACTTCACACAAATAGCAGAGGTGAAAGGGAAGGAAATTTATGCAGATGGCTGTGTGCTATCAGGTTTAGAGCACATCTCTACAGTACATCTTTCCTAACAAACATGCACCAGATGAGTAATCAAAGCAAGAAATATTTGACATGGAAGTTAAGCAGCTGCTGGTTTTGGAGGGACAACCAGGTGAGCTCAATGTCATGGGTCACAACAGCAACACACACACACATACAAGTGCTCAGATCTTGGAGACAAAGTTACATCATGGTGTTTATAAGACAAGGCTCAATACTGCTTACGTTTATTTTATATAGAAAAGTGGGTTGTGAATGGCTAAACAGAATCCGAATCCACTACGCGTCAAGTTTGTACCACATTGCCATAACGGCATAATCCAAAAGGACAGCTTTTTGGGTGGCTCTTCAGGTTTAAAAAAACTGTAGAAATGCGATAGTACACTGTAAACCAATTCAGTGACAATATGCACTACTGAATACCCAAAACATGAAATAAGGTCTGTTTAATCTGTCAAGAGACAGGATGCCAAGCACAACATTCTAAAAGTTCATTCTGCGTTTACATTGTAACTAAAAAAAATCATATGGAACAGCACATTTACACATTGGTAAAACAGAATTTGACAAAATCCACAAAGATGTACCAACAATTTGCCTTTACTTAATTGTAAGTCCATTCAGAAACCTATGGAGTTCCCACCACACTCCATACAACTGCATGACCAACCAGACCATACAGAACTCTGGAATGTCCAACTGTGAGAATGATCAATAGAGGCTCTCTCTGAACACAAAGAGGTAAAGAAGTCTTATTAGCCTCTTAATCATCAAAATGGATCTTCTTTCCCTGAGGTGTCATTCCTCTTCCCCCTCTGAAGCCACCTCCTCCTCTTCCTGCAAATAGAAAAAAGACATTTAAGTCCACAGCTGCAAATAGGAAAATTATCAGAAATATTTTCATTTCACTATAAACAGGGCATTGAAAATAATCCTTTGTTCTAAGCAAGAATACTCTTGGGCAATTGTGGCCAACTATTCAAATCACAAAAGGTCAATCGTATCTTTTCTGGGCAGGGCGAATCGTTGGCCAAGTTGCCTTACTCCACACACCTGTAGAGTTGATTGGCAGATTGCTTTTCCGGGGGTAATAATCTCTTGAAATAATAATTTGGTCACTCAATCCATGACTGTCTGTTGGGACACTGCTGTGCGCTATTGGCTGCCACATTTCACCCATAACATATGCTTTCAATTCACTTTACAGTATATTCTGCAAAGCACTTTGAGGCGTCTTAAAGACATGGGAAGGCACTATATCAAATGCAAGGATTGTCATTATTACACACCTCCAAATCCTCCTCGGCCACCTCTACCTCCTCCCCGACCTCGGCCGCCAAAGCCACCTCGACCTCTTCCGCCGCCACCTCTTCCAAAACCTCCACCAAACCCACCACCGAATCCACCTCTGCTGCCGCGCTGATCACTGCCTTTGGGGCGGGCAAAGTCAAGTGTGATTTTGTTCCCATCTATCTCTCCATCTTCCATTGATTCTTTAGCTAGCTTGGCATCTTCTTCAGATGGGAAGTCTACAAAACCAAACCTAAAAGAAAGCAGTCAACCATATTAAACACTACCTTCATTCAGTCAGTCTATTAATACAAAATAACACGATCTGGTTATTGAAAACTAACAGGCAGTAACATGGTCATGTCCAATGGACTTTGTGACACAACGTGGCCACACACCTTTGCAGCAAAGCATGCAGAAGGCCAAACTGTGATTTAATATTCTTCTCTTGCGAATCCTTCACAGTCACTGATTCAGACATGAAGGAGCTCAATGAGAAGGCTCAGAAAGACAATTTACGAGCCACATACCCTTTCGACATTCCGGTGTCTCGATCTGTGGCAATTCTAGCACTCTCAGCTCCTTCAAAAGCTCCTTTCAAAGTGTCTTCACTGGTATCTTCAGAAAGTCCTCGGACAAACAAGGTCTTGCTGGCACCTAATTAGGAATGTATAGCATTAGAATAGTACAATCCGTTAGCACTATCTAATAATATTAACAAAATAAAAAACCCTATCAACAATGAAATGCTGCCCTTACCGTCCCCACCACCACTAGCCCCTCGCTGTGTTTGGTAGCTGAAGTCCAACCTGATGGACCTTCCATCAATCTCTGTGTTGTTGTGGGTCTCTAGAGCTTCCTTAGCATCATCAACGGAATCAAACTTAACAAATGCATATCTGGTAAAAAAAATAGCAATTGGACAAAAGGTAAAAATGATAGCAGTTCACAAATCTTTATGTGTTCTAACACTTCTAAGTAATACATTGAAGACTATGAATTTTCATTAAATGGCTGTACACTGGGAAGTAAATAACAAACACCCTCCCAAATGATAGCTGACCTAACGGACAAAGCTACCCATTGAAGAAAATTGTCATTTTATTCAGAAAGAACTGAAAATGTAGAAAAGGTACATCTTTTACAGCATTTATCTTCATATTAACCCATTAAATTTTAACCAGCACAAGCTCCCCCCACCCACGCATCCTAATCCACCATTGTCAAGCTGTCTGGGACGCTACATAAATGCAAGATGTTGTTGTATTCTTACCCTTTTGGCTTGCCATTCTTCAGTGGTATATTAATCGACGTTGCATTCTCAAATATGCTCTGAAGAGACTCTTCGTTTGCATTATACGACAAGTTATTTACCATAAGGGTATCGCAATCTAAAAATGAAAGTATAATTGGTTAGTTTGAAATGCCTATAGTGCCTACAACTCTAATGCACTCATGCGATTTCTGTTCATAGCCAGATCAGAACTTGACAGTCTAGAGGTATTCAGAATATTTCATCACATAATTTCAGATAATGAATCATCATTTCCAGCTATCAGAAATAGATACTAAGACACCCACCTTGTGCTTGTTGTCCACCCTTTTGCTTGCCCTTTACATTTAAGCTCTTGTCTCCAGTGAAGTCAACAACAATGGCACGACCTTCAACTTCCATGCCTTGCTTCTCCTCCAATGCTTTATCTGCAGCAGCTTCACTGTCAAACTCAATATATGCAATGCTATTTGAAACAAAAACATGTTCCAGATATTACCTCAAATGCATTTTGTGGCATACAAGCAATATAGTGGAGCCCAGTTATAACTTGGGTTACAAAACTCCAACCAATGCTATAATGTGGCATAAGTGCCATCAGCTCTTACTCACAATGTCTTCAGCTAGCGCAGGAAGTCAGCGATTTGAGTTATGGATCATTACCATCACTTACTATGCACTGGGAATGGGACGGATACCAACCCGACGACTCAGAAATCAACCATTTTAGCTTTTGCCTACATCAGCAAGTTTTTCTTTTCGGCATGCTAGGGAATGGCGCTGATTTTTTTTGATAACATCCAAATCCCAACTGCACAATAAGTAAACTTGCATTCTAATGAAGCACCTTAGAACAGCATTCTACACAGTTAGACTGAAACTTAGAACAAAGCTGAAATGTTAAAGCTTCCAACATACCCCCGACTTCCTGAACCGTCTCGGGCAGCAGGGATTCTTATGTCAATGGCATCCGTAAAAACTTCTTTCAGGTCATCTAGAGTCATCCTGAATGGAAGATTCTTGACAAACAATGTTCTGGAATCCCTTGCTGCAATAAAAAAATTGAAGTTTTAGCTACAAACTATACACAAATAGAATGTTTTTACAGCCATGCAATTACTATTCCCCCCCATTCAAATTGTTTGAATATTCAAACTTTGGTGCAAAAAGAATTGGAAGTTTTAGCTATAATAAACTATATATATATATAATAAACTCAATTCACAATTGTTTGTGCTCTACACAATTGGCTGCCACGTTTGGCCCACAAATTCAGTCAATTCACTTTACAGTAAGCTCTGTGAAGCTTTTGAGATATCTAGAAGATTTGAAGAACACTATATCAAATGCAAGTTTTTTTTAACATATATGTATACACACACACAGAATTAGTTTTATAGCTAATGCAGCTACTGCGCCCCCCGTACAAATCGTTTGAATTTGTACAGGAAAGGATGGAAATGGAAGTGTTTTTTTCTTGAGGGATTATTATTTATTATTAAGATATAATAATCAAGTATCTCTTAATGTTGTGAGAAAATGACTACGTCAGCCAACCATGTGACTTGTCTGAGATTGCCAACAGAGCATCATATTATGTTAGGATTATACAAACTTAAGGCATAGTATATTCTTGCATCTAGCTGACTAGTTTTATGTTGGACACTGGCTTCAAACCTAGGTGCTGGAATCAACAGAATTTTTGCTGCCTTGATACAGGAAACAGAGCACAAACCTTTTTTGTTTTCTGCATTGCTATCTTTGCTGCGGGCTTTGTCGACTTTGATCGCCAGGCCCAAAACTTTGTTTCCGTTGAATTCCAAAGCTTTTGTCAACTGTTCTTGAGTTTCAAAGTCCACATAACCAAATTTCCTGCAAGAAACCATGAAACTTGCATTCAATAAACATAAATCTCAATTTGTTCAGTGAAACCTAAATCCTGAAAGAGACTTCAGAAAATGTTAAAATATAGATATATATTGTATTGTATATATTGTGTATACACACACTATATGGGATTGCTGAATATAATTTTAGCTAAGCAAAAAATCATTAGTATTTAAAGCTTCACTGAAATGTTACCTCGCAGAATAAAGGGAACAAATTTAAGTTCAGGCATTTGAAAAAGAGCCTAAGAGATCTAAATAGATACATTCTCTGTAAGATAGGCAGGAAATATTCAACACTCTAGCCTCAGTTGACAATAGCAACAATAACTGATAGCTGGAAATGCGATAAGCATCCTGACTGCAGTACAGGATCATGCTGTGCTCCCATAAATGACTAAACCTGCTGATTTTCACTCATGGGTACGAAATTGTTGTTGTAAACATGAATAAATACCAATACTCATGCATGATGTAAGCTAGACTCATACCTGCTGGATCCAATTCGAACATCGGTGACTGAAAGCTTCTTTTTTACAAAGAAGTCATTTAATGCCTGCTTCAGTTCTTCAAAACTCTTCTCAGAGTTCAGGTTCCCAACAAATAAAGAGAAACCTGGTTTGAAAGCAAAGAACAATGTAAAAATGAAACCATGTACTTTTGTACTGCAAGTCAAGACTCACAGAAGTTACTCTGAGCACATCAGGAACAAGAATCATCAAGAACTCAGTATTAAGTCCCTTGTAATGATCATCATCTGTGTCAGTAACATTAAAAACATTATGTAGATTAATTGGCCTGCCATATTAATACTGTGAATGCAGGAACAGATTTAGCACAGCAAAAGGAAATACAAATTAAGCAATCCGACTAACATGCTCCCAAATCTTTTTTAAAAAAAAAGAAACATCTAAAGATTTGTGTGGTGGCACAGGCTCAATAGCCTTGGATTCCTAATTTACTATGTCCTTACTCACTGTCCAAGTATCTCCCGATTTAATACGCGTAGTACTGCAAAGCAGGTTTGCATCACTTTGCTATTGGCACAAACAGTTTTCAAATGGAAACTAGTAATAAGCAAGTGGATAGGACAAGCACCAAATACTCTTACACCCACCATCAGCTTCAGTCTTCTGCTTCTTAACTGGAGGCTCTGCTTTCTGCTGCTCCTTCTTTCTCTTTCCAGCTTTCTTTGGTACTTCTGTTAACATCAAAGAAATGTATCAATCAAAGTTTAGTTTACAGCAATACACTTTATACAGAAAAGCAGATATTGGAGATGTAGAGTCAATGAAATGCCACTTGTACCTCAACAGTGTTCTTATGTTTTAAAGTAGACTTAAATTTACCTGCTACTTCCTCGTCATCATCATCATCGTCGTCATCGTCGTCGTCATCCTCCTCGTCGTCATCATCCTCCTCCTCGTCATCAGCTTCCTGAACCTTTACCATACCAGCCTTCTTTGCTTTAGGTGGTGGCGGTGCAACTTCCATGGCTTCTTCCTCATCGGAATCTGATAAAAATATTTGAGTAAAGACTGCACATAAGTTTCACCAATTCAACAGCAGGAAACCTGGGTAGTATTGAAGGAGTTACAAATAGAAAACTCCCCTAGCACCTAATATCCACCTCCATTTTGCAGAGAGGGAAGCAACTGGCACCTAAAACTGGTAGAACTATTGCTCAAATGGGAAGGGACGTGTGCTGAGCCAACCTGCGTCTCCCAATACTTTATGGAATTAGGTAAGCAGGATGGGTCCCCCCAGGGAGAGTGCACACTCCATTCCAACAATTTTCCTCTGGAATTTCCACGTGTAAGTGGGATGCATGGAATCCTCTGTTTGGTTTGGATTAAGCATGGTGATGGGATGTGTCAGGGACATCCGGCCGACTGGGGAAAAAATCCTTTGATAAATATCTCCAGTGATAGTACAAAGATGTTAACTGGAATCAAAGGAAAATAAAGAACTTGCATTGCCATAGCAAAGTTTTTACAAATCTTTTAAAAGCATTTTCATTATTTACCATCCTCATCGTCTTCATCATCATCTTCACTTTCATCCTCCTCAGATTCTTCCTTTGCTTTTTTAGCTACTGCAACCACCTTCTTGGGTATTGGCTTCTCTTCTTCAGACTCTTCTTCTGAAATGAAATGCAACAATTTTTAATTTTTTTGAACACATTTGAGAAAATGGGCATTGGACTCCTTGAAAAAGAGCTTAGGAATCAATTTGGAGACATTAAAGGCATTTAGCCGCTGAGCTCCGGAGTTAGCAGGATAAAAATCAGGACCCTTTTTATCCACATTGATTCAAACAAAGGAATTTTTCCACAGCAAAGTTGGAAGTTAACCCTGACAAAACACTAGCTCTTCCTTCTGCCAGTCTGATAAATGCCAACAAAGCATATGTTTTCACCTCTCTTTGCGACCCCCAGTCCCCTGATGTTCTGTCAGCCTGCCTGTCAGACTTCAGGGGCTGGATGAGCGGAACATTGACAAGATGAAAACCATACTCTTTGGCTCTCGTCAATGTCTAAAATCTCACGGTTCTCACCTCTTCAATCTACCCGACCTTCCCCTAAAACTCTCCGAACCCATACGCAATCTTGGCGTCAGGTACGACCCCCAATTATCCTTCCTCCCCCACACCCGGTCACTCACCAGCCTCGTTTTCTTCCTTTGACGCATCGCCCATCTCCGCCAATACCTCACTCCAAAAAACGCTGAAACCCTGGTCCATGCCTTTGTCACCTCTCGGCTGGACTATTTAAATGCCCTCCTTGCCGGTCTTCGCCTCCACTACCATCCATAAAATCTAGATTATTCAAAACTCTGCTGCCCGCATTCTCACCCGCACCAAACTCCACTCCCCGATTACCCCAGCCCACGCCAGACTGCACTGGCTCCCTGTCCCAGAGGGGATCGATTTCAAGATCCTCACCCTGGTCTTTAAATCCCTCCACTCCCCCGCACCCCCCTACCTCTCTGACCTCCTCTTTCCTCAAAATAGTGCCCGTTGCCTTCGTTCCACCAGGTCTGGCCTCCTCCTTGTGCCCAGAGTCCTCCGCTCCACCCTCGACGGCCGTGCCTTCAGCCACTACGCCCTGAGGCTCTGGAACTCCCTTCCCCTCACCCCCTCTCTTCCTACTTTCAGGTCTCTGCTGAAGATCTTTCTTTTCAACCACGCCTTCGGTCACCTTCCTCCCCCTGGCTCGGCCCCAAGATCCGTTACCGTGAAGCGCTCTGAGACACCGTCCGGCGTGGAGGGCGCTATATAAATCCACGTAGTAGTTGTTGATTTAATCATGTATACATGGCAGGCCATTATAGCACAATGCTTCAGATATGCAAATATCCAAGTGTAAAATGAGTCCACAAAAAGAAATTCAGGTCCGTAAATATCACTTCAGACCGACTGCCTATCTCATTTTACGGACTACAACCACCGCACGTAAAATAACACCTGATCATTGTAGGAGACCTAAAATACTACATTTGTAAAGCATCTTTCACATTGGGAGGGCGAGAATTTTGAACTCTATCCTGAGGGATGGGGAGCCAGGCAAGTGGGGGGTCACAGAGCCTGGTGCAGGAGAGGACACGAGCTGCAGAGTTCTGGATGATCTGCAGCTTGGACAGAGAAGAGCTGGGAGCCTGACTAGCAGGGTGTTGGCGTAGTAGAGCCAATCTATACAGGATAGGTTTCTGGTGGTCTGTGCAGTGGTAGCTAAAGTCACTGAAGGCTGTTGTAGTTTAAGTTAGTCTCACAACCTACTCCCCAGTTGCAAGTGACTCATGCTGAGTTTTGTAAAGAATCCATGCAACACCTCATGACCCAGGGAATAACCTACACAGGAACCTTCGTAAAAATAAAAAAAAACATACCCTATCTACAACATATACACCATCCAATGCTTTCTGCAAAGTTTTGGATTGACTATAAAGGTTACGTCTTAGCAGTAAATTCTGTGAAGTGCTTAAGATATTTGATCATGTTATATAAGATTGTGCACCTTATGAACCCTTCCACATTGAAGTTCAAAAAACAAAGGTTACATTACAAATATTGAGCTTTCTGAAGCTTTTTTACCTGATTCATCATCATCATCTTCATCATCTTCCTCCTCCTCACTTTCTTGTTTCACCACTTTGCCGTTCTTTTTGTTGGCTGACTGTGGTGTCTTAGCAACTGCTTTTGCAACTGGCTTTTTAGCTTTTTTAAAAGGGACCTTTGGTGCCACCTAAACAGGTAATCCGTGATTAATAGGTTATCCGACAAAACAGTAATGTACAGCATCAGACAGCCCACACAAACTGAGCAAATGTAGCTTATCCATCCCCAAGCCACCTGTTTATATCAAAAACAGTTTGAGCAGTTACTTCAGTAATACAAAATATACACATGACCTTTCCTCCTCACACAAAAAGTGTAAAATACACTCTGAAAGCCAAAATTAATTCCATCCTATGCATTAAAACAATTATGACTAAATAGGCTGTAACCACAGCTGCTCCCACCTCTTCAGTTGCTTCCTCTGAACTGGACTCCTCTTCCAAATCCTCAGGAGGTGGAGGAGCGACAGCCTTTTTAGGTTTTCCTTGCTTTTTAGCTGCCTGGCGAGAATAAGCAGACAACTGTCCTTACTTCTGTAGACTGTGTATGTGCATATCCTTACAAAATTTGTTAAGGCAGGATTCTACAAAATCGAAGCTAAATTCAAAGTGAAAACCATGAGAGATGCAACTAAAAAAAACACGTTTCGTTCTTAAACATATCTTTAATCTCTGCACTGGATTCTTGATGCAGTGTTTTTTTGAAAAAAAGGCCGCAACACCAGATCGCAGCCTCCGAACGGGTGCAGACCACGTGTGAAGTGGCCCCACTCCCAGCCCAGGCCAACACGCTGCTAAACAAACGCTGGTGGTGGAGCACGTGTGCGTGTGCGGTGTGTGTGTGTGTGTGGGGCGGGAGCGAAACAATTCAGCGTCGGCCACGTCGATACGTTATAGAAATCTTTATAAAGAAAAGTTTTGCATCGATCGAGTGAAAAACTTAAAACAATTCCCCGACACACACACACACACACAAAAAAAAAACCCCGAAAGGCGACGCTCGCTCCACATAGAAAAAACGTGGTGGTGCGGCTGCAACTCGAACAACCGACCGACAGGGTTGAACTTTATTCTCCCTCCTCCACCCCTCTCCCTCACTCCACTCTCCCCCACCCCCCTCACTCCATCTAACGTAAATGTTTCCAACGCGCACGAAAATAAAACACGAGGAAGAAAGCCCAAGGCTCGACAATGGAAGACAGTAAAACGGGAAATAACAGCAACGGACTGGAGGTGAGAATAGGGGGGGGGGGAGATATAAACTTAAGCAAAGGTGAGTGGGGGGGGGAGGAGGGGATGAGTCGAAGGCCACGCTGGTCCCTTCCTCCCACACACACACACACAGTCAGGAACATAGGCTCTTTCTCCCTCGTCTTTCTCCTTTACCCCGGGGATCAGTGACGAGAAAAAGGGGCGCTCACATCCCCTCGCGAGACTGGGGGAGGGGGGGGGGGGAGTGTGAGGGAGAGAGAGGGGGGGTAACAAAGTGAGGAGAGGCGAGAGAGGACAGTAAAAAAAGGGGACAAGAGAGTGAGAAGGGGTGAACCGAGTGAAGGGGGCGGGGGGGGGGGGAGAAAATGAGAGGGGAGAGAGAAGGGGCAAAAGTGGGTATGGGGGAGGGGGTGAGGGCGTGTGTGTGCGGGGGGCGGGGGTGTGTGTGAAGGAAATGTCGGGCGCAGCAGCAGCTTCTGCCACGAAGAAGAAGAAGAAAAAAAGACCGTTGAAAGCACGAGGCGCTCCGCTCGCGCGCGCGCGCGGGAGGGCCTCTTCCCTCGGCCATGTTTACGGCGCCGATAAGTTGAGGGGAGGAGAGCGCCGAGATTTTTTTCTCTCTCTCTCCGCCTCTCTCCCCCTCACGAACGGGCGCGAAGGAAATAAAGAGAAGAGAATAAAGAGAGAGAGAGAAAGAGAGAGAGGGGGAAAAACGTCGGGACGGATTTAGAAAGGGGGAAAATGCGGCGGGTTCTCGATGGCCAGAGGACAACACACTACAGACACACACACACACACACACACACCACGCGGAGCCTCGGGCCTCAACTCAGGCTTCCGAGGCCTCCGACGGCGCCCGAGGTCGGCGGTGGTGGTGGGCGGGTGAGAGAAACGGGAAGGAAACACACACAAGAGAGCAGAGAGAAGAGGGAGAGACGGGGAGAAAGAGAGAGAGAAAAGAAAATGGATTCTAGACGGAAAAAAAGAAAATGGATTCCAGAACACCACCACACACACACACACACACACACAAAAGGGCAAGGAAATAAAGAGAGAAAAAAGATTTTTTTTTACCGCCCGCCGCTCGGGGAGGAAAAGGAAAAAGGAGCGCGCGAGAGGGTGAGAGAAAAAAAATGTTTAAAAAGAGTCGCACTTACCTTCGCTAACTTCACCATCTTGTTTTTTTTTCTCTCTCTTTCTGTGTTCTTCACAACTCTTAACGCCTTCTTCGAAATTATTAACGTTATCGCTCTCCCCCTCTCTCTATATATATATATAATATATATAACCTATTTATTAGAGAGGACGAACGAAACACACGCGCGCGGGGTCGGTTGATGCGCGTTGGGTTTTAAAACGTTAGGGGTTTTTTTTTCTACAATTTTTTTTGTGGGGAAGGGCAAAAAAAATAGGAATTTTAAAAGAAAGTAAACGAGAAGCCGCGGCCCACGTGCACACCAGTGAGCTGCGCAGCAAAGAGACGGACGGACAGCTCGTGCGCGGCCTGCCTGGCTGCTCGGCTTCCAACACCTCCCGGCACGTGACGCCCTCGGCCAATCGCGGCCCCGTTTACAAAAAAAACTACCAATCCGATCCAATCGCACGCCGCCTTGCAAATCGCCTTTTTTTTTCCCCACCCTCCTCCCTACGCTCCCTCCCTCCCCCCCACCACCAACCTCCTCCCCCCCCCCCCGGTGTCCGCCGCTCCAATCACGTCCCGCCTTCCATTCGCCGGTTTACCCGTCCCTCCAATCGCATCCCGCCTTGCATTAGCGGCTCGCCGTCCCTCCAATCGTACGCCACGCAAAAATCCGAGCGCCCCGCCTTCTCCCCGTGTCGTCCAATCGAAAACTGCGTTGAATCCGTCATTGCCGCGCTCCTCGCGCCCCCCCCCCCATCACCGACAGCCCAATGAACGACCGCGTTGCATTCGCCCCGTCGACGACCAACGATCCTATTGGATGAGCGGCGGCGTGAAGCCCCACCTCCCACCCCCGCGCCCCCCCACGGAGGCGGGCGGTTGAAGGAGGTCGGATGGCTGCACGCGCTCTTTTAAAATGGTGGCCGTGAGCCCCTTGGAAGAAAGAGAGAAAAAGAAAAAAAAAACCCCACAGAGGACGAAAGAAGCGTG
Organism: Callorhinchus milii; assembly: GCF_018977255.1. NCBI lineage: Eukaryota > Metazoa > Chordata > Chondrichthyes > Chimaeriformes > Callorhinchidae > Callorhinchus > Callorhinchus milii. The sequence continues at coordinate 2,725,385 of NW_024704752.1, read as the reverse complement.
TGGTGAGGGCTGCGTTGTGGAGAGGGAGAGAGAGAGGGCTTGTGGTGGATCTGCTGAACGCAAGTTGTTTGTGACAGGGCCCCGCCCGGGGCGCCCACCCGAGAGCCCCCCCCCCCTCCAGCACGTGGTTCAAAATGGTGGCAGCAATAGTCACAGCAGCAGCAACAATAACTCGCTTTAATGGCGTTCCCAAGCACTGGAAGAGCAGGGCGCTGAGCCCATCTCTGTAACCGCTGTTTGCTCTGGCACCGCGTACCATTCCGCCACCCTTTATTTATTGTCGTTATGCAATAAGCAACAGCGGTACCTACCGCTCTCGCCTCGGAGGCAGAAGGTTAGGGTAATAATCCTTGCATTTGATACAACCCCCCTTATCGCTCCTTGGACACCTCAAAGCGCTTCACAGAATATACTGTGAGGTGAATCGACTGCACGTGTGTGGGTGAAGCGCCCCACTTGGAATCACAGTCTTAAACACAGTCACAACATCGCCCGGCTCCGCCACTATCTCACACCGCAGGCCATTCATTACATCGAGGCTTGGCTATACAAACTCCTTACTTGTCAGCCTCCCCAACACCTCCCTCCATAGGCTGCAGGTCATCCAGAACGCTGCAGTCTGTGTCCTCCTGCACCAGCCTCCGTGATCCTATCTCCCCATCCTCGCCCGACTCCACTGTGTTCCCATCACACACAGGATACAATTCAAGATCCTGGTTCTCACCTTGAAAGCCCTCCATGGTCTTGCTCCCCCCTATCTCTGCAACCTCCTAACCCCCTACCATCCTGCCCTCTCCCTCCGCTCAGTGGGTTCCAGCCTGCTTCACGGTTCCCGCCTCACCATTGATGGGTGGGCCTTCTGCCACTCTGCCACATCCTCTGGAATTCCATCCCACAGTCCCTCCACCTCACCCCCTTGTATCCTTCAAGACCCTCCTCTTCGACCGTGCTTTCGTTCACCCTGCGTCCGCCCTAATCCCCAGGTCAGGTCCGAAACGCTGACTGCCCAGCGCCTTGGGACGTCTGTATTGAAAGGCGTTATACAAATGTAACTTTGTTGTTGTAAATTGATTCCAATACAGTGCTGGGGCTGGGGTGCATTGTCGGAGGTTCCATCCTTTGAAGTCGGTGAGGATGGGGGTGATGTACTGTAAAGTGATTCGGCTGTATATTTTGTGGGCAAAACACGGCTGCCAATTGTGCACAGCAGTGTCCCACAAACAGTTGTGGATTGAAGTGACCAATTTTATTATTATTATCAATAATAAATTATTAATAATCTTTTGCTCAGACGAACGCTCGGTCACAAGCCGGCTGGGCATCTGCAACCACTTTGAAAGGGCTTCACTCGCCAGAGTAAACGGCCAGAAAGGTGAGGTCCTATACTTTGGTAACTGGTGTGACCACACGGGTCTCCCATTTGTGGTCAGCCTGGACTACATCAAAGTCCTCAGGATCTAGTTTGGGGCCATGGGAGCGTGGCGCAAAAGCTGGGAGGTGTGTCGAGATGGTGGGGAAGAAACTGGGGATGTGGCATCAGCGCTCGCTGTCCATCACCGGGAAAAACCTGGTTATCAGGTGTGAGGCACTCTCAGTGCTGCTGTACGTGATGGAAATCTGGCACGTACCACCGTCCATCTCCGCAAAGCTCATCCGAGAAATCTTACGCTTTGGGGAACGCCCGCAATGCTCAACACTCCAATCAAGGGAGGCCTTTGTGTGTGACCGACATCAGGACACGCTCACCGTGTAGAAACGTGTAAGAACGGAATGTAACAGAAGATGTGCTTTGTTTTTTTGTTGTACCAAATTTTCCAAAAAAAAAGGTACACTGGCATCGGTGGTGACCTAGCAAGCCAGAAGTGACTGCACTGTGGAACAATCTGGTAAGGTGGGGAGAATCTGATTTTATAGACTCAAACCATTGTGTAACTGCTGTGTAACTGTCTGCCACTACATGGTGTCTTTCACATACATTATACGTCTTACAATACAGTATGGTACAATTTACATTTAAAAGGCAATTTTCACATCGGGAGGATGTCCCAAAGTGTTTTCCACAGCACAAGGGGCGGGGGTTAACAAATTGGTCTGAAATAAATCTTACAGTACTTTATAAAATAAGAAGAAATGGAAATTAAATGAATGTTATATCGGCAAACGCAGCAGCAAATCTGCACCGGCAATGTCCCACGGGGTTTTTGAGCAGGCCTTTCAATGGTAAGTGACTCATAACTATACTAGGCTGAAATAAGTTCAGGGGTTTGCCCATTTTTTTCTTTGCTATCTTGTAATGATTCACATGTGATTAAATGGTTATTTCACAGACATGATCAAGAAAGGGTAGCGTTTGGCAGCATATGTTTGTTGCCTTAATGTAATCACACACCACTTACTTTCCTACTAGATCATAGGTGGGAAGTAATTTCAATTAATGTACAGTCTACTACTATCATATAGTTTAATGAGTGATGCATTGTGTCCTTGGCACATCAGATAATTCCAAAAATACGCCTTGTAATGAACGTTTGATGCATTTCTTCATACTGCAAAAGTGACTCATTGTGGCTTTGCTGACTTCTTACAAATCCGAAGATGGACGGATTGGAATCATGGTTTGAATTCTGAGATTTTCTTTGCTGATGGTTAAACCTCATTGAAAATCTTAATCTTTATAGTCATTTACTGTGTCCACGTTATTACTGCCAAATGTAGTGGCTGTTTCTGCAGGCAAACATGGCAGCTAAATTGCACTGCCAAAGTTCCACAAAGTCCCTTGAGATGAATGGCCAATTAATTTGGAGGAATGTTGGAATGCTATTTTGCAATTGTGTTTGGATAAATGGTGGATTATATATTTTTTGGCCAGCCGGGTGTCTTGACACATGCGGATGCCTATCATCATGCTTAAGAGTATCCAAACCAAACTGACAATTTCATGCATACCACCTTCACATGGAAATTCCAGATTGTTGGAATCAACAGAGTGTGCGTTGAGATACTTCTTGAGTCTGACCAGCTGAAACTACATAGCTTGCCATTGATATTGGTGGGTTATAGAGAAGGTTACAGTGGTTGTAACAATATATTGTAGTTGTTGTAATACAGCATCCTTACATGTAAAATGTTTTCCTAAATTCTGTGCGATAATGTTATTATTTGATCAGATGGGAAAGTTGTTTGGAGTTTCACTTCACTTCTGTTGCTATAGTGGTCTCGAATCTGTCCAGCATCACCATGTTTAAGAGTATCCAAACCAAGGAGAGATTTCCACGCATCCCACCTACACATGGAAATTCCAGAGATGGAATGTTGGAATGGAATGTGCACTCTCTCCCTGGAAGGATGCATCCTGCTTACCTAATATCGGAAAGTACTAAGCGCAGGTTAGCAAGAGCCAAGGCTTGGAGATCCCAGAGTGTGCGTTGATGCAACTGCTGGAGTCTAACCAACTAAAACTGCATAGTTTGCCATTGATGCTGTGTCAAGCTTTCCCGTTGCTTGTCCAGCTGGGACCACCCTACCCGTTAGGGCTTCGGCTTGCAGGGTCAACAGGATCACTCCTGTGGAATGACTCCCTGCTTCCAGTGACTGGTCTGCTCTTCCAGTTCTATTGATGTGCTGTCTTCAACAGTGCCCTGGAATGCCGCCTGGCTCAGGAACCGGACCACCGAGATTGCCACAGAGGGCTGGCTTGATTCCGACATTCCATTGCCAGGCATGTCACCTTGGAGCCAGTTGAGCTCCAAGGAGACCTCTCCGCATCCCGAGGTAGTAACTGAACAGCAAATTCACTGGAAGCAAGAAACAACACCAGTCTGCTTGTACCTGACAGTGAAGCTATAGTTTGGCAAAGCACAACTACAACAACTCACATTTATATAGAGTTGCGTCTTGGAAGCTTTTAGTACCAATGGAGGAGGCGCTGGACAGTCAGTATCATTGACATTGGCGAGAGAGCCTTCAGCCACTCCACCCCCAACCTCTGGAATTCCATACCCTGGTCACTCCGCCTTGCCCTCTCCTAAGCCTCCTTCAAGTCCTGCCTCAAGACCCTCCTCTTCGACCATGCCATCGGCCACCCCGCTTCCCCTTCCACCCCTTCCCCCCCCCCCCCCCCGACCCCAGCTTGGGTCTGAAATGCTGTACTCTGTCCAGTGCCTTGGAACGTCCTCCCGATCTGAAAAGCGCTATATAAATGTAATGTTGTTTTGGACCCGAGCTCAGTCTCTTCTGAGCCCTTTGCCCTTCATCCTCCCTCAGTTGGAAGGATGGAGGGCAAGAGGGAAAGGTGGGTGATCAAAGGCATGGTCGGAGAGGAGGGTCTTGAGAAGGGTCTTGTAGGAGGCAAGGGAGGGGGCGAGGTGGAGGTACTGCGGGATTGAGTTCCAAAGGGTGGAGGAAGAGTGGCTGAAGGCCTACCAGCCAATGGTGGAGCAGACGAGGTGGGGGATGTGAAGCAGGCTGGAGCCCGCTGAGCGGAGGGTGCAGGCAGGTTGGTAGGGGGTTAGGGGGTCACAGAGGTAGGGGGGAGCAAGATCATGGAGGGCTTTGAAGGTGAGGACCAGGATCTTGAACTGTAACCTTTGTGTGATGGGAAGCCAGTGGAGTTGGGTGAGGATGGGGGTGATAGGGTCACGGATCCTAGTGCGGACAGGACACTGGTTGCAGAGTTCTGGATGATCTGCAGCCTATGGAGGATGGAGTTGGTGAGGCTGACAAGGCAGGAGTTTGCATAGTCAAGCCTGGATGTTATGAATGCATGTATGAGGTTTTCGGCGGCCTGTGGTGTGAGGCAATGGTGGAGTGGGGCGATATTGTGGATGTGGGGAAAGACAGATGGGTCATGGCATGGATGTGGGGTAGAAAGGATAGTTGAGGGTCAAACAAGATGCCAAGGTTCAGAACTGGCTCAGTAAGGTGGAGTGTGCATCCATGGATGGTGATGCTGTCAGCACCTGAGGTGTGGAGGTGCTGACAGGAGCCAATCAAGAGGGCCTCGGTCTTGTTGTCCTCATATCTGCGGATAATATCATCATGAGGGAGCAAATAGATTTTGAAGATGAGGGGACCAAGGACAGAACCCTGAGGAACGCCGCATGAGACCGTGTGGATGCTAGAGGAGAATTTTGCGGAGATGAAGTCGAGATGGTGTGAAAGGTAGAATCTGAACCATTCAAGGACAGAACCATGGTGAGAGGTGAGGCAGTGAAGGAGGATAGAGGGCTCAACGGTATTGAAGGCAGCAAAGAGGTCAAGGAGGACGAGGAGGCAGAGGGAGCCCTGGTCACAGGTGGACAGAATTTCATTTGTCACTTTGACCAAAGCTGGTTTTGTGCTGTGGGCGGCACGGAAGCCCGATTGGAGGGATTTGTGAAGGGAGTGGCGGGATAGGAAGGAGCGAAGCAACAACTCGTAGGAGGTTGGAGATGGGGTGGTAGTTTGCGAGCAGGGAAGTCCAGGGAAGATTTTTTTAAGGATAGGAGTGATGATAGTCATTTTTAAAGGGGTGAGAATGGTACCAGTAGACAGGGAGAAGTTTATGATATCTGTGAGTAGAGGGCCAAGTAGGTGGAGCTGGGAGGTAAGCAGACGGGTAGAGATGGGGTCGAGGGAGCAGGTTGTTAGTTTCATGCTGGTTATAGTGGTGGTGAGAGAGGAGTAGGAGACAGGTTTGAAGGTGTGGAGGGAGGGATGGGTAGGGGCCGGGGTGTGAGGGGGACATGGGGAGGGGGTAGTCGACAGAAGCACAGGCAGCTGGCCAGATCCCCACGACTTTGGTTTTCAGGAAGTCCACCATCGCCTCCCCGTTGGCATTGGAGGAGAGGATGGGCGAGGCGTGAGAGGGTGGGCGGAGGAGCTGGTTGGAGAGGGAGAAGAGGAGCTTGAGTTTGTTCTTGGCCTCCAAGATTGGATCTTGTAGACTGGAGTTATTGAACATTGTAGTTACATCTCTGCTCACATGTGACGCAAACATTCTATGATTATTCAAGTTTTTTTGTCTGCAGTTACCCATCATATGTTTAATTATATAACTCTGAAACATTCATACATCATAATATGTCTAATTGTCCAATGCTTTCCACCCAGTGAGAGAGGTGAAGAGCTCCTCTACCTGAGTAACTCCATGATTCACGGAGACAAAGAAAATAGATAGGGGGAACATTTGCACTTCAGCATCTCCAACATTCTTGCCAACCTGCTCCTAATACTCAGGAATTAGGTAAACAGGGTTTACCAGTGAGAGAGTGCAATTCCATTCCAGACACGGAAATTTCCATGTGTTAGATGGCATGCATAGGACTCTGTCTGATACTCTTTAGCACTGTGGGACTCAGCTGTGTGCAAATGGTTGCCGCTTTTGCCCACAAAATACATACCCAATTCACTTTACAGCATATTCTGTGAAGCGCTTTGAGACATCTCAACGATGTGATTAAGCGTTATATCAAATGCAAGGATTATTATTATTATGATAGGTTTCCAATTGTGTCAAACACAGGTAAAATGGTCACCTGTTCATAGAAACAGTTTTACTGTCAACTTTCTCTAGTTTACTCTGTTGATATCCATTTTCAGGAGAATAGATATGGTAAATAGGTCCATATAAATGGACTACTTAATTGTGGTAAGGTATTTGAGAAACATAAGTAGTCCTAGTTTAGAATGGTGTTGGAACGCGGTCATGCGTATATTTTAGACCGCTGTTTGTAATAGTATACCCGAGGGAGAAGGGGTTAGAGGAGATGGGAGAGGAGATTAGGAGGTGGAAGCTCGTTTGGAATATAAACACCAGCATGGACTAGTTGGCCTGAATGGCTTGTTTTTATGATGACATTTTCTATGTAGATTTGTTTGGAATTATGAAGTTTGTAACCTTAAAGAGATGACCACTGTAGAGTTCTTTAGATAATCATAGAACTTTTTAGCACAGAAAAAGAGCATTCAGTGCCTGTTCATAAGTATGATGTTCTTATTTATCCATCTCCTTTCTGTGTCTTTCTTGGGGTGATCTCAACCTGTCCAGTTGGCATTGCTTTAAATGGAACATTTTATTCAAAAAAGATCAACTTGCTGTTCTATTTTTATCAAGATAAATTGTATAAATGACAGGCTTAAAATTCTTGTAGGTGGGAATCTGCAGGATGCAGCATAAGTAAAGGGAAGGAAGTAAAGACAAGTGAGGTACCACTTGTCAGACCTGTAAGACCGGAAAAGACAATTGAAATAGATGTAGTCAATCCCAAACTTTAAAAATAAATCCTACACTACATCTCTTACCTTTCTACCAATTTCTTCACCAGATAACGATTAATTCCCTCTTGAATTTTCTGAGACAGTATGATTCCCTGAGCAGCCCGTTTCACGTATTCATTACTTGTGGCATAAAGTAATTAAATCTGAACAGTCTGTGCACCTTACCTTTTCTGAGCTCGAGTTTGTTTCTTGCTTTTGCAACCGCGTCAAATAATAATAATAATAATCCTTGCATTTGATATAGCGCTTTTCACGTCTTCTAGACGTCTCAAAGCGCTTCACAGAACAGACTGTAAAGTGAATTGACTGTATATCTGTGGGCGAACGCGGCAGCCAATTGTGCACAGCAATGTCCCACAAACAGTCGTAGATTGAAAATGACCAATTTATTATTGTTTTGTTTTGAGGGATTATTATTAGGCTCTGTGTGGAGTAAGGAAACTTGCCCAAGGTTTCGCCCTCTGCTTGGAATTGAACTCAAGTCTCTCGCTTGCAAGACGAGTGCTCTAACCACTGAGCTACAGGGCTCCATAAAGATATCATTAGGCTTGAATTCATCTGTAAGATGAAATTTTAATGCAAAAAGATTTGTCAGTTCAAAGCTGCTGGTACTGGGAATGGTGTAGTAATTAGAGGAGGGAGTAAACCTAGTAGGAATCCGGGAGAGGTCAAAGCGATGACTAATGCCATTAGGAATAAGCGACCCAAGTAAGGTACAGTAAGTCCGGAAAGTATGCCAACTGTCTCTCATATCAAGTGCTTGATTGCATTACACTATCTGGATGGCTTCCATGTCCTGGGAGAACATCCTTGTTGCCTCAAACTGGTTAATCAACCTGTTAATTTTATTCCCTCATTTTGTTTTGTTGAAACAAAGGAGCGGATCAAGAATCGCACAAGATCGTGGAGTCCTGTAGCTCAGTGGTTAGAGTAAGTGAGAGGACCTGGGTACGATTCAAGGGCAGGGCAAACTTGGGCAAGTTTCCTTAATCCACACACCACTGTTTACCTAGCAGCAGCAACAACTTGTACTTATATAGCACCCTCCACCGAGGGTCGAGTCTCAGCGCACTTAACAGTCTGAAACTGTTGTTGTAAAATGTGGCCACAATGATAATGGCTCATGCACAAACACATACACAGGATGCAATGTGTGAAACTTAAAACACTCTCACAAAGCAATATTATCATTTGCATATACAGTCCAGTAAATTTCAATCTCCCATTAGCCACCAGAGAGCAGTATGGGTTCACTGCAACACTTTAGAACAAGGGTTTCCAATCACTCGATTGCCGCTAGGTGGCGCTCTCACACATCAACATAGAAATTAGGAGCAGGAGTAGGCCATCAGCCCCTCGAGCCTGCACCGCTACTCAATGAGATCATGGCTGATCTTCTAACCTAACTCCATCTGCCCGCCTTATCCCAATATCCCTTAATTCCTGTATCCTTTAGAAATCTATCAATCTCAGACTTGAATATGTTCAAGGACTGAGCATCTACAGCCTTCTGGGATAGAGAATTCCATAAATTCACTACCCTCTGAGTGAAGAAGTGTTTCCTCAACTCTGTTCGAAAAGGCTGACCCTTAATCTTAAGACTGTGACCCCTAGTTTTAGATTCTCCTACCAGGGGAAACCGTCGCAGACTGTCTACACTGTCAAGCCCAATAAGAATCTTATATGTTTCTAATAAGATCAACCCTAATTCTTCTATATTCTAGAGAATATAGGCCTAGTTTACTCAGCCTATCCTTATAGGTCAACCCATTATGCCAGGAACCAACATAGTGAATCTACGCTGCACCCCCTCTAAGGCGAGTATGTCCTTTCTTAAATAAGGAGACCGAAACTGCACACAATATTCCAGGTGTGGCCTCACCAGGGCCCTATACAGTTGCAGCAAGACTTCCCTACTCTTGTATTCTAACCCTTTGCAATAATCGCCAACATGCCATTAGCCTTCCTAGTTGCTTGTTGTACCTGCATACTAACTTTTTGTGACTTGTTTACAAGGACACCCAAATCCCTCTGAACACTCGCCTCTCCCCCTCTAGAAAATAATCTGCTTTTCTGTTCTTACTACCTTGGTGAATAACTTCACACTTCCCCACATTATATTCCATCTGCCACCTTCTTACCCACTCACCTCGCCTATCTATATCCTTTTGCAATCTTTTTGTGTCATCCTCAGAGCTTACTCTCCCACCTAGCTTAGCATCAGCTGCGAATTTAGATATTTTAAGTTCTATGTCATCGTCCAGATTGTAAATAGTTGAGGCCCAAGCACTGATCCTTGTGGCACACCACTAGTTACATCTTGCCAATCTGAGAAGGACCCATTTATCTCTACTCTCTGTTTTCTTCCCGTTAGCCACTCTTCGATTCATGCTAATAAATTGCCTCGTACTAATTCTTCACTAATGTTAATTTCCCTAAGTTGCTCACTGGCATTAGCTTCTTGGTTCCCCTCTATTTTTGGTAAGTTTTCAGTATCTTCTAACGTGAAGTCAGAAGCAAAGTATTTGTTTAATGACTCTGCATATCTTTATCCCTCATTATAATTCCTCCTGTCTCTGCTTGCAATGGACCCACATTCACTTTTGATAGTCTCTTCCTCTTTATGCATTTGTAAAAACTCTTGCAGTCTGTCTTTATGTTCTTGGCTAGTTTATCCTCATAATCCATTTTCTCCCTCCTAATCAGTTTCTTAGTTTTTCTTTGTTGGTCTCTGAAGCCCTCCCAATCCTGGGGTTTACTGCTCTTTTTTGGCAGTGTTATGGGTCTCTTCTTTTAATTCTATACTTTCCCTAACTGCTCTAGTTAGCCATGGCTGAACCACTTTTCCCGGGGTATTTTTATTCCTCAAAGGAATATGTGATCGCTGGGAATTACATACTATATCTTTAAAGGTTTGCCATTGCTGGTCTACTGTCATATCCTTTAATTCCTCAGTCTATTTTAGCTAAATCCTCTCTCAAACCTGCAAAGTTGGCTCTGTTTAAATTTAAGACCCTTGCTTCGGACTTAACTACATCACTCTCTAACTTAATGCTAAATTCCATCATGTTATGTCACTCTGCCCTAGAGGAGCCTTTACATCCAGATTGCTGATTAGCCCTATTTCATTACATAAAACAAGATCTAGGCTGTTCCTTGGTTGATTTCCCATCATACTGATCTCTAATGCATTCTATAAACTCCTCCTCTAACTTCCTTTTGCCGATTTGGTTTTCCCAAACTATATGAAGATTAAAATCACTCCCTATTTCCTTTGCTACATGCTCCTCTAATTTCCTGGTTAATACTCTGCAAAATACTGTGACTGCTGTTCAACAACAACAACAACAACAACAAGATTCCATTTATAAAGCGCCTTTCACGTCAGGAGGACGTCCCAAGGCGCTGCACAGTTGGGTCATGACCCGAGCAGGGGGGAAATGGTCAGGGTGAGGGGAGGAGGGAGCGAGGAGGGGAATGGTCAGGGTGAGGGGAGGGAAGGGGGGGAGCGAGGAGGGGGAAGAGAGTCGAGAGGGGAGCTGAAGGCTCGGTCAAAGAGAAAGGTTTTGAGACCGGCCTTGAAGGAGGAAAGGGAGGAAGCGGCGAAGGCACTGGGGGATGGAGTTCCAGAGCCTGGGGGCTGAGAGGCTGAAGGCCCGACCACCGATGGTAGGGCGGTTGGGGCGGGGGATGTGGAGCAGACCGGAGCCAGAGGAACGGAGAGTACGGGCAGGTAGGTAGGGGGATAGTAGGTTGGAGAGGTAGGAGGGAGCAAGGCCGTGAATGGCCTTGTAGGTGAGGATGAGGATCTTGAAATCAATCCTCTGGGGGATGGGGAGCCAAGTGGAGGCGAGCGAGGGTGGGAGTGATGTGGTCGCGGTGTCTGGTGCGGGACAGTACACGAGCTGCAGAGTTCTGAATGACCTGCAGTGTGGAGGGAGGTGGCGGGAAGGCCGGCGAGGAGAGAGTTCCCATAGTCCAGCCTTGAGGTGACAAAGGCGTGAACCAGGGTTTCAGCCGCGTGAGGGGTGAGGTAATGCCGTAGTCTGGCGATGTTCCGGAGGTGATGGAAGGCGGTGCCAGCTGTGGTGCGGATGTGAGGGAGAAAGGACAGCTCAGGGTTGAACAAAACGCCGAGGTTCCTGACTGGCTTTGAGAGGTGGAGAGTGCAGCCTTGGATGCTGATGGTGTCAGCGCCTGAGGTGCGGAGGCGCTGACGTGAGCCAATCAGGAGGGCCTCGGTTTTTCGCACGTTGAGCTGAAGAAAGTTGTCTCTCGTCCAGGACTCGATGTCAGACAGGCAGCTGTCAGGACATCGGTGGTCGTGGAGTTGAGAGTAGAGGAGGAAAGGTAGAGTTGGGTGTCATCCGCATACATGTGGAAGTTAACCCCATGTCTGCGGATGATGTCACCAAGGGGGAGCATATAGAGGGTGAAGAGGAGGGGACCGAGGACAGAGCCCTGAGGGACACCACATGAGACAGTGCGGGGGGTGGAGCAGAAGCCATAAGCCATGTTCGGGGGTCTATGGTGTTTTCTGCCCCTTGTTATTTCATAATTCCACCTGATTTTCTGATTTAAAATCCTTTCTCTCTACTGTTTTTATCCCATCCTTTATTAGCAAGGCTACCCCCACCTCATTTTCCACATTGCTTATCTTACCTATATGCCGACTAGCCCGGAATATTTAGTTCCCACGCTTGATCTCCCTGTAACCACATCTCAGTAATGACTACTAGATCATACCCGTTTGTTTCTATTTGTGCCATTAATTCATCTATCTTATTCCGAATGCTTCGTGCATTCAGATATAGTGCCTTTAATTTTGACTTCTTGCTATTTCTGCTAATGCCCTATTTTCTTTTCTGAGCTTCTTGTCCCTCCTTGATGCACTCTGTTTACCTCCCTCTCTAATCTGCTCTACCACCGTTCTTAGTTTTGCTGGTTTACTTCTAACTGTAACCTTCCCTCCCTCCCCCTTAGTAGTTTAAAGCTCTGCCTACCTCGGTATTTATTCTTTTTGCCAGGATATTAGTCCCAGCCCGGTTTAGGTGGAGCCCAACTCTATGGAATAACTCCTGATTTCCCCAATACTGGTGCCAGTGGTCCATAAAATGAAACCCCTGCCCTCCGCATCACTCTTTCAGCCACGCACTTAATTCTTTAATTTGTTTGTGCCTGTACCAATTTGCACATGGCTGAGGCCGCAATCAGATATTATTACCTTGGAAGTTCTATTTTATAATTTAATTCCCAATTCCTTGAACTCACTCCTTAAGTCGTCCCTACTAGTCGTTGGTACCTATGTGGATTACCACAATTGGATCCTCCCACTCCTGCCTTAAATTCTTCTCCAGCCCTGAGGAGATCTCCTTCACCCTGGACCCAGGAAGCAACTGTGTCCTGGTTGCGGCTGCAGAGAAGTGTGTCTGTCCTCCTGACTGTCTCATTCCCAATTACAACTAAATTCCGTCTATCTCCCCCCACTTGTGTGGTCTGCCGTATAGAGGTGTTGCCGATCCTCCTCCTCACAGACCTCCTTGTCTACACAGGTTGCAAGTACCTCGTATCCATTGGACAAGGTTAAAGCCTGGGGCTTCTCCGGGGTCCTCTTACCTGCCTGACTGTCAATCACACTATCCTGTCCCTGACTAGTAACGTAATCTATACGTTCCCTGAGCCTCGGGGGAGTGATTGTCTCCTGGATGAAACTATCCAGGAAGCTCTCACCTTCCCTAATGCTGCGCAATGTCTGTACCTCAGATACTAGCTCAGCTGCTCTGAGCTGGAGCTTCCTCAGTTGCAGACACTTAACGCAGATGTAGTCGCCCGGGCTCAGGCTGCCCTCCATCAACTCCCACATCCTGCAGTCATCGCATAACACCTGCCCTGCCATTCTCTCCTCTCTTTCTGGATTTTAGGCTTTTTTAAAAAAGAACTTTTTTAAAAGATTTTTTTATAAAAGTGTTTTTTTTAGTATTTTGTCAGTGTTTGTGTTCGTGTTTTGTTCGTATTTTGTTAATATTTTTGTTCGTATTTTGTGAGTGTTTGTGTTAGTGTTTTTGTTTGTTCTATGTTTTCCCTGGTTCAGTTGGTTAAGTATGACGTTACGTTGATGTCACTTGTCGTTTTTCTCCGGCTCCGTCCCAGGTCCGCTCCGCCCCGGTCTGTCCCGGCTCCGCCCTCCAAATCAAAAAGACCAGAGGAAGGAGCGATAGAATTGTACAGTCATTGAATCCAATTGAAAATGAAGTCAGATCCACAAAGTATTTCAAGCATCTCAAATAAAAATATAAACTTGGTAATGTTTAAAACTGCGGTAAATATCTCTCTCCTAATTAAAGTATTTTTCTGAGTTTTTTTAAAAAAGCCAGGCGGCTCCACAGCATTGCTGATGACAGCCCAGCCCAGCCTGGCTTCTCAACAGGCCTGGAAAGGCAGACCAGTCACTGGGGGCAGAGAATCCTCCCAATGAGCTCCTGTTAACCGCAAGCCAAAGCCCTGATGGGTAGGGTGGTCCTAGCTGGACGAGCAGTGGGAACGTTTGCTGGACAACAATATCAATGCAGCTTTCGTCCTCCCAACCTGAAAGGCGCTATACAAATGTAATTTTGTTGTTGTTGTAGCTAGTTAGCTCCAGCAATTACCCCAACGCACAGTCTGGGGTGTCCAAGCCTTGGCTCTTGCCAATCTGCGCCTAATACTTGCCAGAATTAGGTAAGCAGAATGTGTCCCTCCAGGGAGACAGAGAAAGTGTGCATTCCTCCAACAATCTATCTCTGGGATTTCCATGTATTGGTGTGATGCATGGAATTCTCCGCTTGGTTTGGAGACTCTTAAGCAACGGTGATGCGTTTCCGCATGTGTCAGGCACATGGCTGACCAAAACTTTTTTTTTCTGAGTTTCCTTTCTCAATCCCATGTAAAAGTTTGTATATCTCTATAAGGTCCATCTGAGGCATCTCCTTTCAAGACTGACATGCCCAGTCTTAACAATATTATTTATAATAACAATATTAATTATTTAACTTCATATCAGGAGAAAGTCTCAAAATGCTTCACAGGATATTACCGTAAAGGTTAGTGACTGTGTTTTCGATAGGGTGAGAGCAGCAGTCAATTTGTGCACAATAATATCCCAGAAACAGCCAAAAAAAGACTTAATTTTATCTGGAGGATTGTTTGCTAGGATCTCAGGAGAAATTCCAGTCTCTTTTCAAGTAGTGCCATGGGAGGCTGAACGTCCACTGTACAAGTAGACAGGGCCTCAGCTTAACATCTCATCCAAAGGATGGCACTTCTGACAACCTACTTTTCAATATATTTATCAATTGTAATAAAAGTGCAATAATATTTAAAATTGTTGACTGTTGAACACTGAGCTATATGGCTCAGCTCCCCGCTGCTTGAAAAATGACACTGTGACTTTCATTCTACGTCTATAATAATAATTCTTGCATTTGATACAGCACCTTATCACGTCTTTGAGATATTTCAAAGCGCTTCACAGGATATATTGTAAACTGTAATGACTTTAAGGAAGATGTTAGGGCATTGGAGAGGGTTACAAAGGAGGTTTACCAGGATGGTACCAGAAATGAAGGACCTAGTTATGAGGAGAGGTTAGCGAAACTAGGATTATTCTCCCTAGAGCAAAGAAGATTAAGAGGGGATTTAATAGAGATCATGAGAGGATTTGATAGGTTGAACTGGGAAAACTGTTTCCACTGTGCTGTGGGTCCGTAACCCAAGGACACTGATTTAAGATAGCTGTTAAAAGAAACGGGACGTTAGGAAAAACATTTTCACCCAGTATGTTCGGATCTGGAATACATTACCTGAAAGGATAGTGGAAGCCGATTCAATAACAACTCTTAAGAGAGAAGTAGATGGGTATTTGGGGAAGACAGGATTGCAGGGCTATGGAGAGAAAGCGGGCCAGTGGGATTGAGTTGGATTGCTCTTTTAGGATCCGGCGCAGACGCAATGGGCTGAATGGCCTCTTTCTGTGCTATGATTCTATGCTTCTGTGATTATATATTTTGTGGGCGAAATGCGGACAGCAGTGTCCCACAAACAGTGGTTGATTAAGTGACCAAATTCTTTTTTTTGAAGGGATTATTATCCCGGAAATCAATCCACCAATCAACTAACAGTTGGTTTCCTACTTACTGCTAGGTAAACAGAGGCGTGTGGAGTAAGGAAAGTTGCCTAAGGTTTCATCCTGCCCGGCAATCGAACCCAGGTCCTCTCGCTTGTGAGGTGACTGCTCTAACCGCTACACTACATCTGATAGTGTAGGAAAATAGTGCTTTCTTATAACAAGAGTATAAATTAATAATAAAATATTCACAGAATTTCACCTACTTGAATATTCACAGAATCAATATTTAATATTTAAACAAAGATGCATTTGGGGGTTTTAAATATTTTATGTATTTTGATATTTTAAAAAGTGCTTTAAATCTATGTGGCAGAAACATCACTAGATGGCACTGTTACTTTTTGTTAATCAGTTAGGTAGGTGTGTCTCATGTGGTTAAGTCCATCGCCATGTGTAGGAGTATCAAAACCAGACTGAGAGTTGCGCGAGTGCTATCTCCACATGAAAATGGCTCTATGTTTGGAATTAATGCACACTCTCTCTTTCTCGAGGGAGACACCCTACTAACCTAAATTCAGAGGCACAGGTTGACACGAGCAAAGGCTTTGGGACCCCTTGGCGTTCTTTAAGTTAACTGCTGGAATTTTATCAACTAAAACTGCATAGCTTGCCTTTCCTGTTCCTTGTCCATCTATGACCACCCTACCCATTAGGGCTGTGGCTGTTAACAGGCTGAGTGGGAAGAATCTCTGCTCCCAGTGAATTCCTTTCCCCACTGTTACCAAATGAAACACTTTTACTTAAACTGTAAAGCTGCTGTGCCAAGCTGATGATTGATTGATAATGAATATTTCTATCTGGAAAGTGAGAGGAAGTGTTTGGAGAGATGCTTTGAAAACAGTTACGTTTCTGGATTAGGTACTTTGCACACGAAATACACACTTTACAGTATATCGTGATGTGCTTTGAGACGTCTCAACACTGTGATATGGCGCTGTAGCAAATGCAATGATTATTATCATCCTCAGGGTATACATTTCTTTGAGCTCACGTTTCCAGTATGGCACTCCAGTGTAGGCCTGCATTGTCGGTGGTGCCGGCCTTCGGATGAGACGTTAAAAATGAGGTGAAGAAAGGATCTCATGTCACTATTAAAAAAGGGAAGGGTGTTTATCTCTCCCGGTGTCTTGGCCAACTATCCCTCAAATAAAATTGGTTGTTTACTTCATGGATGTTTGTGGGGCATTACTGTTTGCAAATTGAGGGTCACATTGACCTACAAATAACCACAGTGAATTGGATAATAAAAAATCGGGTGAATCAAAGACAATCTTTTGACATGAGCAGTGTTCTGGAATCCCTGTACATTCACCTGAGTCAAAAGGCAGACACAACCTAAATTAATGACTCACTAAACAGTTACCTGACAAATAGTAAGTGCATCGGAGAACTTAGGAACATAATAACCGTACAGGGATCTTTGAAGTCAGTTTTTACAGATTTTCATCATAAATACCTATGTCCTATTGAAAGTGAATCAAAGCAGATTTTTTCTGAAAGCCCCTGAAATTCTTTTGACTTTTTTCTGCTATTTTTGGCTTCAAGGATCCACAAGTCCATCACAGTCCCACCAATTGTAGTGTAAATCATGCCTCACTCCAGTACAACCTCGGAGCCCTGTGGCTCTGCATGTATAGCTGGTGTTTTGGGATGTATTGTTGGCGTCAAGAGTCTGTTGACCAATCTTGGCATCTTGAATATAACCTTCTCCAGGGGTCGTATGAGGTCATTTATACTTCTTCCTGACTTAGACGTGACCCCCTGCAGGACTGGGAGTGCAAAAGAACAGTCTCTTTCTCAGGAGTTACGAAAATCACAATGCTTTGGTTGCAAAAATAACAAAATTCACAACAACAACTTTCTTCTGGCAACTTAATAGGCCTATTACCATAAACACAGATGGGAACTTCAATTCTTTGTCCTGATTGGAATAACTTTTTTCACTTCAACTGACTTTATCCTCCACCCCCACATCAGCAGATTTAATGAACGTCAAAACATAAATATTTGATCCCCTAGCCCTGATCACAAGAGTGGTATAGATAAGGAAGGACCTTTGTCTCATGCACCTATTATAGCATTAAGCTATTTCTTAAGTAAGTCCAGCATCCTAGCCTCAATCAGTCTCACTGGTACCTGTTCCAGCCGTCAGTTACCCTGGGCATAAAGAAATACTTCCTGGTTTCTGGCTAGAAATTGCCCTTAACAAACCTGCTCTGCTCTTGAGACCTCAGGACCTGCAGCCTTAGAAAATGATCACATCACAGAAGGGTTAATATAACTGAAGGACACAGCGCTTGCAACAGATCAGCATTAACATTAGCATTCCAGGATGAACACCAGAAGGTTTATTTTAGTTAATCTCAAACTTTTCACCTCCACACTCTATAAGATAATGTTGGGGACTTTGAGCTCGTAGTCTAGGCTAAACTCCAACGCAATGCTGGGGGGAGAGCTGCACTGTTGGAGGAACCATCCTTCAGGTAAGATGTTATAAACCGAGGTTCTGTCTGCCTATTCAGGTGGACAGTAAAGCTGGCCAACAATTTCTAGCAGATATGATTATTCACTCACTTCACGGCTGTTTGTGGGACATTGCTGTGTGCAAATAGGGCGTGCTGAAGTGCATTGAAATATTTCAACATCAAAGGTACTATATGAAGTGCAAGGATTATTATTTTGATTAATTGCATTCGATGTGGTGCTTTATAACATCAAAACATCTAAAAACACTTATTGTGTCAAATGTAAAAAGACTTGCATTTGATATAGAGCCTTTCACATGATTGAGATGCCTCAAAAGTGCTTCATAAGATTTACTGCAAGGTGCAGTTACTGTGTATTCATAGGCAGATGTAGTACAATTTGAGCCAAGCAGTGTCCGACAAACAGCCATGAAATGAATGGCAAATTTTATTATTTGGGGACTGTTGGCCAGGACAGAAGATAAGAGTCTGTACTTCACACTGAGAGTAACGGCGGCCCATTTACCATTTAAAAATGTCATTACCACAGTCTCAAAATAGACCAGTTTTTTTAAAAAAAATCAACATCCTTTACAAAAAGAAAGACAAAAACAAATGCAAAAAAACATAATGTATTAACTGTTATCCAGACTTGGAGTTAACTCTTCTGCGCTCACCAGGAGCGCTCGAGAAAGAAGCATTGCATTTTCAACGCGTTCGATGAACTAGTGATTGCACTATAGTCCGAGGCAACAACAAAACTTGTATTTATATAGCGCCCTTCACGTGGGGAAGCGTTCCGAAGCGCTTTGTAGCACCCTTAAATTGCACTGTCGCCATCAATAGCCACACTTTAAGCAACTGACCATTAACGATACTTCACACAATATATTGCGGGTCCCTTTTTTAAACTTCCTCACCCCCACACTGCTTACTGCAAAATACAACCCTACGTTTCTGATACAGTTGAAGTAAGTCAGCTTATGTTGTTTGGGTCACACCTCAACGAATGACACTTACACAGCGTCTTTCACGTTGGAAGGATGTCCCGAAGCACTGGACAGTCAAGGATGTGCACCCGAACTGGAGGTTATGGGATTAGGAGGGGTAGAAGTCACGGAGGGTGGGGGTAGGAGGGTGACTGAAGGCGCTGTCACAGAAGAAGTTCTTGAGACGGGCCTTGAGAGAGACAAGGGAGGGAGCGAGATGAAGGTACTGTGGGATGGAGTTCGAAAGGATTGGGGCAGAGAGAGGTTGAACCCAACCGCCGATGGTGGGGCGGGCAGGCGGGGGGACCAGAATCCGACACAAATCATTAAAACAGCAAAAAATACTGTTACGTTATCACATAAAAATACGTATAAAAACTAGTGGAAGACTGCCAACTGGATCCATTTCCAGTATTTGGTAACATTTCTCTCCATAACATT
This sequence comes from Callorhinchus milii, assembly GCF_018977255.1. Taxonomy (NCBI): domain Eukaryota; kingdom Metazoa; phylum Chordata; class Chondrichthyes; order Chimaeriformes; family Callorhinchidae; genus Callorhinchus; species Callorhinchus milii. The sequence continues at coordinate 2,706,069 of NW_024704752.1, read as the reverse complement.
TTGACTTCATTGTCCGGTACCACGTCCCTGCAGTTGAAAACGTAGTCACAGAAGTCGTCACTTGGTAATGCGTTCGAGGTTCAGGACTTGGATTTTATTCCGCATTTGCACATGATAGTTAAGGGTTTGGACACTGAGCTCCATCCACAGAGTTCACCCGCAGGCAGGGTGAACTTTGGTCACCTTTTCCGTTGTGTGCAATTTTCTTCCGCTAGTTCCCGATAAAACATGTAGACTTTCCCTTGCAGCAAACGTGTGTATGTGCGGAACAGATCCCGCACGCTTCTCCCCGTGATCGGCCTCGCTCGCTCGTACAATTGGTGCGATGTGTCCTGTGAGAGACAGCAGACGGACGTTTTTAGATCCTCGGAAATTTATCAGCTCAAATGCGTGCTTTATGGTAGTTTTCTGACAATTGCCATGTTGCACATTCTCACAGCGTTTGGACTTACATAAACGCCCTTCACACCACAATGAACGTTTTAACACGTTTCAAGGGGATTGCAAGAGGTGGGGAACTGAGTAGGGAGGGAAAAGACAATGTGAAGATGCTGATCAGACTCAAATCAAAAATGAAAGATACTGTAAAGTGGATTGACTATATTTTTGTGGGCCCAACGAGGCATCCAATTGTTCACAACACTGTCCCACAAACCATCATGGATTGAGTGACCAAATCATTATTATTATTAATACATTCTTCTTTCACCATTATTCAAATCTCATCCATCCCTCCATACTCCAATATTCCCCCGTTCCACATCACACAGCGCAGAAGTAATCCTATCCATGTTTGTGTTTGCCCATTAATGTCCGCACCTATTTATGCTTTAAAGCACTGAATTACTTAACATTATAAATATTAAACACTCTTTTCCATCTTGTAGTGGATAAGGAAACCACTGGGGCATTGAATGGAGACAGGCAGATTATCTGGACTCTCTTGGTCTATTAAATTAAATACAGATTTTCCATAGTAAAGTAAATGCTTATTCAGCAAAATCGTGGGATCTATATATTAAAAAANGGCACAGTGATATTTAGTGCACTCCCCACTCCAAAATAACACAGGGATTTTTTTGGAGGGTGTGGGGGGAGTCAAAACATAATGGGTTTTCTGAAGATATGTATCTCGATGTATTATACAGCTCTACAACCCCTATTAGCTGTGTTGACTGACGTTGCTGTTAGATAAATTTGGGGCAGACTTTGGCACAAGCCTCTCCTCTATCCTTGCGCATGCTGCCAAGTGATATAAACATGTGTACAGCCACAATGTACACACATTTCCAATTACGCCCTTTGTGCCTGGGATAATAAAGACAAGCTGATTTAAATATTCTAATCAATACCTTATGTCAGAACTTATTGCGGTTGTTGATGCAACTTATGGTTGCAATGAGCCTCTTCCCCCGCTACCCCCCCCCACCCCCGGTCCAATTGTTTGCTGACGTGGACTGTTCGGGCTCCACATGCGTGGCCATTCACATCAATTGCAGAAGAGTGACCAGTGATGGTGGAACCGAATCTTGACGGTAGCAAAAACAGGGGTCAGACATATTGAGAAGAGCAGGACACACAACTGACAGAAACAAATTGAGTGGAACCTGATTGCGTATTGCGCTTAGGGTTAAGATTCCATTCCAGACACACGGAGGGCCCCACATTGTAGGTGGCACATGTGTGGAACTTACTGTCTGGTTTGGATATTATTACATTCTTTTTGGTCAGCCGCGTGTGTTGCAATAAACCTCCTCCCCCGCTCCCCCCCCCACCACCACCAACTCCCCACCCTGTCCAATTGTCTGCTGACATGGACTGTTCAGCCCATTACTGTGCTTAAGAGTATTCAAACCAAGATGAGATTTCCATGCATCCCATCTTCGCATGGGAATTCCAGAGAGAGATTGTTGCAATGGAATGCACACTCTCTCCCTGGAGGAAAGCATCCTGCTTACCTAATTCCGGAGAGTATTAGGCGCAGGTTGGCAAGAGCGTGTGTTGGGGTAACTGCTGGAGTCTAACCAGCTAAAACCACAGCTTGCCATTGATATCGCTGTCTGGCAAGCTTTCCCGCTGCTTGTCCAGCTAAGACCACCCTACCCGTTAGGACTTTGGCTTGCATGGTTAACAGGAGTTGAGTTGGATACTATTACAGCACAGTTATAGGTTTCCACATATGTCAGACACTCGGCAGACCGAAAAATAAAACATGTAGGGATAGAAATTCCACCTTAGTCCAGGATTTAACTCTATTTTCTTAGCATTTCAAAGTGTCCAGGAAATTCTTAAATTTTGGAGCTGGTTTCCTGCAAGTTTTTTTTTAAGACTGAGTTCAACAATTTGTCAAAGAAAAACAGAGTAAATCCAGGTGGAATTTTCCCCTCAAGGAGCATTAATAACAACTTGCATTTATACAACACCTTTCACGAAGGGTGACACCTCAACCACAAAAAGTTGCACTTACATAGCGCCTTTGATGTCAGGAGGACATCCCAAGGCACTGGACAATGAGGGGTTCGCTTCTGAGCTGCAGGTTGGGATCAGAGAGGGGTGGACGGCCGGGAGGAGATGGTGAAGGAGCAAAGATGACCAAAAGCAAGGTCAAAAAGGTCTTGAGGTAGGCTTTGAAGGAGCTAAGGAAGGGAGCGAGGCGTAGGTGCTCCGGGATGGAGGTACTGAGGAGTTACAGAGGACAGGGGCAAAAGGGAGAATGGATGGAGGTGGGGGAGGTGACCAGAGTCACGGTTGAGGAGGTAAGTTTTCAGGAGACATTTAAAGATGGAGGAAACGAGGTGGAGAGATTCAGGAAGGGGGTTCCAGAGAGTAAAGGCAAAGTAGCTGAAGGCTTGACTGCCAAATGAGCAGATTCCAGGGGCTTATTGTTTTTCAGAGCGCTCGATTAGTGGAGTAGAGGGAGTAAAAGGAGAAGAGGACAGAAGTAGTCAGAAATACGATTATAATTCTAGGTTTTTATATATCGTTCAACATCATGGAGGCCATCTTCAGTTTGTCCAAGATATTGAGGTGACAGGTTGAGTATTGGATCTGATGAGTAGCAGAGAAATCTAATCGAGGCTTACAAAACCTAAAAATGAACTTTTGTTTTTTGATAGGGCAAATAGAGAAAGACTCCAGTATTTCCATGGATTATTTCAGTCAGTCCAAAAAAGAACATGAATCGAGGATTAAAGCCAGAAAGCTGTTGGAATAGAAAACATTTTACCGCAAGTTGCTGTTGAAGCCAAGTTCATAACAGTGTTGAAAAGGAATTGTATAAACACTTGAGGCAAAATGGTATTTAATGATTATGGCGAAATGAGCAATGGAATGAGGTTTGGTGGATAGCTCTTGTGATTGGTGAGGAGGGGGAGGAAGGGACGGGGGGAGGTGGGGTCGAAGGGGGGAAGGTGGGAGGGGAAGCAGCACAGACACAAAGGTCCAAATGGCCCCCTTCTGTGCTGTAAACATTGTGTGACTATGATTTTAAGGAGTTTGAATAGTAGAAATCAGATTGAACAGCTGCAGTCAGTATGCAAATAACTGCAGTAACAGTTAACAAAGATACGAGTTACAAAAGTTCAAAGAGGTTAAGGTAAACACAACAGCTTTGCCCACGTAACAAACAAACTTCACTTCCCATTCACTTCATACGCACCAGAACCAGGAACGATTTGAAAGAAACAATACTGTTCATCCTGATTAATAAAATCCCAATGCTTTATTTATATCACCGGAAGTAGATTTCAACCTGGCTCCTCTGTCGATAGCACTCTCGCCTTGGAGTCAGAAAGGTTGTGGGTTCAAGCCCTACGTCGAGGGGGGAGGAGGGGGAAAGTGCTGCGGTATCAGAGGTGTTGTCCTTTGGGTGAGATGTTAACTCAAGGACTCGTCTGCCTGTTCGGCTGGGAGTTTTTCCCAGTGTTCCTGGCTGACAATTCGGCAGGTAAAATTGGTCATTCACTTCATGGCTGTTTGTGGGACGTTGCTGTGCGCACATTGTCTGCCGTGTTTGCGTTCAAAATATAGCGTCGATAAAATTTTACAGCACTATCCTGTGAAGCACTTTGAGATGTCCTTCCAACATGAAAGGTGCCATATCAAATGCGAGGGTTATTATTTAGTGTTATTAGAATGAGATTTAACGTAACTGAATAGAACACCATAAAAAAATGACACAAGTTAGTCATAAACAGAGTATGGTGGGAAGATACTGGGTAATAGTAACAACTTGCACTTATATAGCACCTCTCAGCCAAGGGAGTCCTGTGGCTCAGTGGTTAGAGCACTCGCTTTGCAAGTGAGAGACCTGAGTTCAATTCCAGGCAGAGGGCGAAACCTTGGGCAAGTTTCCTTACTCCACACAGAGCCTAATAATAATCCCTCCCAAACCAAAAACAATAATAAATTGGTCATTTTCAATCTACGACTGTTTGTGGGACATTGCTGTGCGCAATTGGCTGCCGCGTTCGCCCACAAATATACAGTCAATTCACTTTACAGTGTGTTCTGTGAAGCGCTTTGGGACGTCCTCCCGACGTGAAAAGCGCTATATCAAATGCAAGGATTATTATTTTATTATTTAAGGGTAATATCCCAGAGCACTTAATACTCACCGGCACATTCAGCAATTGCAGTATGTGAATGAAAGTTCGAATATTCCTGTATATTTTGTCTAAGAGAGCTACTGTGGAATTATTCATGGTGAGCAGTTTTGCTGTCTGGATTGCATTCGAAAGCATGATCAAGCCTTCCTTAATCTCCGCGGCCTTTATAGATCTCTGCAAAGAAAAAGAAAACATTTTTTAAAAAAAGTTGCATTTCACTTTCAGTTTACTTGGGTTTCACTGCCCGCTCTCCCCCTCCACTCAGCAGGTTCCCTCCTGCTCCACGTTCCCCATCCGGCCCACCCCAACATTGGCTGTCGCGCCATCAGCCTCTCTGCCCCCATCCTTTGGAACTCCATCCCTTTGCCTCGCTCCCACCCTTGCCTCCTTCAAGGCACACCTCAAGACGCTCCTCTTCCACCGTATCTTCGGCCACACTCCTACCCTTTTACCCTTTTCGTTTTGAACTGCAGCAACCCAAAGGAAATCTACTCAGGATATGGTTTCTTATCACAGCGGCTCATCACATCACACTTCCTGTCCTTGGAAGGAGTCCCCATTTACGTGACGTATTAAGGAACCCACTAAGATGTACCGTAAATTAGACCCTATCTACCAACTCATCATGTTGTTAGACATATGCTTATGCCGCAGACAAATTGTCATTTCAAGAGCCTGATTATTAGAAGTCAGTTTCTGTTCATGATGTTAGTCCATTTCAGATGTTATTACAGGGCAGAAACTGCCATCACTTAAGGAGCTGGTTACTTACACTTTTGGATCTCCAGGCTCTCAGGTTAAGGCCAGTGCTCGGAAGAAGAATTGCATCAGGAAATTGACACAGCCCATAGCACTGCATCAGAAAAATAAAACACTTCAACTTCAATTGGAATATAAAAGAAAAGGGTTTTGACTAAAGAGCCAATTCCTTCCTTTCCCATTGTTAAATAAAGATTCCTTTGGGTGAAGTTATTCTGAGAAGGTCATATTTCTGCCAAATTAATTGCGTTTAATTTTACTGTTAACATGGCTGTTGCTTGAAATCAGAACAACAACTTGTATTTACACAGCAGCCCTCACGCAGAGTAGCGTTCCAGAGCATTTGACAGTGGCAGAGCAGGACACTGAGCCAGGGGGAGGTGACCGTAAGCACGGTCGAAGAGAAGGTCTTCAGGCACGACCTGAAGATGGGGAAGGAAGGGGCAAGGCGGAGGCATAGAGGACAGAGTTTTGGGGCGCAAGAGTGGCATAAGTGGCTGAAAGTGATGGTGGAACAGAATTAATGCTATGCAAAGGCTCGCAAGTTCAACAGCCAATGTTCATGCGCCTAGAATGTCTTGGCTCTAAAGCAGTTCTCTGAATCTCTGGTATAGGCTGTACTAGTCTGTAAAATAATCTGGAACAGTACTGCCACCCAGGCATTGGATGGGACTTGGTTTATTGGCAGCAATGTGTGGAAATCAGCTGACAACATCTGGATCCTATTCAGTCGTTAAAGATTTCAGTGCATTGAAAAGTGAAAACTAAAAGGGTGAAGATAACATTTAAATATAGATAGGCTTTGATGTCCTCATCCCTCAAAGCTACATTCCATACAGTCACAACATTGTGCACCTTCTCCTCTGACTCCCTCTCCCCTGAGCATTAACCTGGCTTGGATGTGAGCACTCTCACTCTGGGTCAGAAGGTTGTGGGCTCAAACCCCTCCTTGGAACCCTGCATTGTCGGAGGTGCACTCATATGGACTTGAGGTTGTGTTTGGATGTTAAAGATCCCGACACTGGAAAAGAGAAAGGTGTTTCTCTTGTCATTCTGGCCGCAATCTGCCAGGTAAAACTAGTCTCTTGCTTGCTGTGAACAAATTAGCTGCTGTGTTTCGACAAAACAATCTCTACTACATTTGACAGCAATTTACCTCTAATGTGCTTGTTTAACATTCAATTAACTGCAAGGATTTATTATGGATGGACTTTTTGTCTTTGCAACCATTATAATTTCTACATTAAGTTTTTGCAAAGGTACGCTAAATTAGATAAATAATAGTAATAATTCCTGCATTTGGTTTTGAGCCGTAACACGTCGGAGGGATGTCTCAAAGCTCTTCATGGGAAACAAACCTCTTTGCTATTGTAAAGGGGAGAAGGAATTCGCAGATGCATACCAGATGGACATCTGCCTGAGCTTTGAGTTGGGCAAGGTGAATAGGACAAGGAGACGATACAAAGGGAAGAGAAAAAAAGTGGTGAAAGCCATATAATAATAATTAATAAACCTCTTTGTTCTTCAAAAACACTATAGATCATAAACATATCTCTAGAAAGATATAAGTGCGGTGGAAATGATTGCAGCCTTAACCAGCTAATAAATATGAAGACCTGTAGCATATTGGTTAGAGCGCTCGCCTCACAAGCGAGAGGACCCTGGATTCAATTCCCGAGCGGGTCAGGGCGAAATCTTAGGCAAGTTTCCTCACTCCATACGCCTCTGTCTACCAAGCAGTAAATAGGAACCCGGTCAATAGTCGATTGGCGGATCTTTTTCTGGAGGTAATAATCCCTAAAAAAAAATTTGGTCACTTAATCCACTGTTTGTGGGACACTGCAGTGCGGAACTGACTGCCGCGTTTCGCCCACAATTATACAGTTAATTCACTTTACGGTATATTCTATGAAGTGCTTTGAGACATCTCAATGACGTGATAAGGTGCTATAGCAAATTCAAGGATTATTATGAGTATTAAAGTGGAGCCAGAGTAGCAAGCGAGCCAAATGTGACTGAGTACAGTACCTGCCCTCGGTTTGGGTTCATATTGGAAGAGAAGACATGTACCTTATATACAGTTTCATCTGCAGACGTGTCAGCCTCTGCATATTTCCCCTTTACAAGTTTCGTGTTTCAACCACCGACCCATTACCCACATCCTATGCATTCTGCAGCCTGCAGATAATTCATTTCACAGCTTACAGTGATTTTAGGGAAAGTCAGACAAGCTGTCCCTTCCACTCTCCCAGTTCCCTTCCCGAGCCTAAAACTGCATCTGGCCCCAAAAATCACAAAATCACACACCCTCAGCAATTATCTGGCTGTAAAGTTCAGAAATTCACTGCCAACTGGATGTATCTGTCACTGGTCAATATCAAAGCCTTTCTCCCTTGGGTACATCAACACATCTTGCTTTCCAGCACCTCAAAGAACATTTATTGATATATTCCGACAGTGGCTCGATGCAAATCGCTAAGAAAAACTGGTCATTCAATCCACGACTGTTTGTGGTACGTCGCTGTGCGCAATTGGGTGCTGTGTTCCGACCGCAAAAATCAACCATCGGTGCACTTTGAAACATATCCCGTGAAGCGCTTTGAGACGTCTCGAAGGCGCGATAAGGGGTTATACCAAATGCAAAGATTATTATCAATACTTATTCAGCGGAGATTCCCTTTTTTTTCCCCCGAACAGTCCTTTCACAGCAAGTCAATCTTGCCCTGGCTGTGGATGCACACAAGACTCCTTCTTGCAAAGCAAAAGGCTTGGTTCAGTGGGGATGCAACGTGAAGGGGCAGCTGTGGCAATACAACACAAACACAAACTCAAGTCTCTTACCACTGAGTTCTGCAACCCTTTCGCCTCCCTGATGTATCTGTCCAGGACTCGACTGTCGCACAGAGGGCGTGAGGGCAGCATCCTGGCCAGTTTGGTTTGCACAAGAAACGCTACCAAGAGCAAAAGTCCTGCAGAGAGTCACACAGAGAGAGAGAGAGAGAGACAGTCAAGAGAGTCAGACACACACACACACACACACACACACACAGAGAGAACCAGGCAGTACATTTCCCCAATAAAACACTCTTTAACTTTACAACTCTCTGCTCCCCCCCCCCCCCAGCAACTCTGAAGAGTTCCCCCCTAACCCCCTCACCCACACTCTCTCCCCCCCACACTCTGCCCCCCTCTCCCCTCCCTACACACCACACACACAAAGTCAACTCAACCACCTTCCCCTCATTACGCAACCTCTATGATTCCAGGTGGGGATTTAACAAAAATAGGATAAAGTCCACTGACTTGGACAATTCACAACATGAACCAAGTGCATGTTGTGTTAATCCCCTCCACCCCCTCCACCCCCACCTCTCCCCATCTGTCTCCCCCCCCCCCACCCACCCACACACACCCCCACACACACAGCAAACAACGCGAACTGATGGGATTCCTTTCAGGAAACTTACTCGAATCCATCCCCAGTTTGGCTCTATCCTTCTCTTGTCCGTTTGCACCCGACATGGCTCGAGTTTCGTTCCATTTAAACCGTGTGAGACACAGACAGAGACGAGCATTGCACGTTTGAGCTCACACCCTCCCTCCTCCTGGTCGTCTTTCCAGTTGGGAGAAAAGTGACATTAAAATTTTTTTTTTTTTTTTTTTAACCCCCACCACCACCACCACCCACCCCCACACACAGACACAACACCCTCCCACCCCCCCACCCCCCCAAAAAAAAAAGAAATGCAATTCTTATTCCCTTTAAAAAAAAAGAGAGAAGTTGCCAACTATCCTCTGATGAAATTATTCCTCCTGTCTCCTGGTGTGTGGGGATATCTGAATGCTAAGCTGATAATTTATTTGCACCCACCCTCCAAAAAAAAAATACCCAGTGAGCTCTCACTCAGATAGATTTTCGCGACGTCAGGAAAGCACAGATGAAAGACCCTGAGATTTACAAATACAACATCCGAACGCTTTTGGGAACGAGTTAATGTTTTACAGACTTTTTGCAGCAGTTTCCCTGGACGAGTGGATCATTCCTGTGGAGAGAGAGAGAGAGAGAGAGTCCCTGATGTGCCACACACAAGCCACCCAGGGATTAATAGCACCCTGGGGTGCCAGCAATCAATGGCTTAGCTTCGCAATGGACAAGGAAGGCATTTAAGCTCATTCTGATGCCAAAGGGGTTGGATGCAAAGGGTGAGGAAAGGAAGCTTTATTGCCTTCTGTCCAACACCACTGCTCCACAAAGCCTCACTCTGCCTGTGATCAATCATTTACTCCTTTTTTTTTTCAATTTCCTTCCCCCCACCGCCCTGCACCGACGCCACAGTTGAAGGCGGTTCCGTTGGTTGCAAGTTATTAGGAATACTCTTAATAACAGTCGATACGTTAATGCAACGTTGGGCAATGCAATGGCAACGCGAACACCTGCGCAAGGAGAATCCGGGGGGGGGAGTGAGCTTGAGGGAAGGAGCTGAGATGATCATCCTTGCATTTGGTGCAGAGCCTTATCACGTCGTCGAGACGTCTCAAAGCACCTCATGTGATCTACCGTACTGCATAGCGGATCCGCTGCGTATTTTATGATAATAATAATATTAATAATAATCCTTGCATTTGATATAGTGCCTAGTCACGTCATCGGAATGGCTCAAAGCGCTTCACAGGATATACTGTACTTTGAAGTGGGTTGACTGTGGATTTTATGGATGAAACACAGCAGCCGATTGCACACAGCAATATCTCACAAACAGCCGTCGAGTGAGTGACAAATTTGAGACGCAGAACTCAACTGTTGTCAGTATAACAAAAGTTACTATACTTTCTATTTACATTGCATTTGCTCACAGCCAATTGAGAGAAACCACCTTGTGTGATTTTGGTTATGTTGATTTACACCTTTCCTTTATTGATAACAATGGTAAAGCAGTAATAATCTTTGCATTTGTTACAGCTCCCTTAATGTCGGAAGGCTGTCTCAAAGCGCTTCATGGAATTTACCGAAAAGTGTAGTGACTGTGTATTTTGTACGTGATCCAATTTGCAATGTCCCACAAACAGCCATGAAGTGAATGACCAATTTATTTGGGGGTTTGTTGGCCAGGACACTGGGAGAAACTGTGTTCTCTTTTTGTATAATGCCATGGAATCTTTAACATCAAACTGAACGGCAGAAGGATGTCATCTCGAACAACACAGCACAACTCAGCACAGCATGGGAGTCCCAGCCTTGACTTGTGAGTTCAAAGTCCCAATGTCGAGCTTGAACCCACATCCTTCTGACTCATAGAATCATAGAATTATACAGCACAGAAGGAGGCCATTCGGCCCGTTGTGTCTGTCCCGGCTCTTTGAAAAGAGCTATCCAAATCAATCCCACTCCCCCGCGCTCTCCCCTTAGCCCGCAAACTTGTCCTCCCCAAATAATTATCTACTTCTCTCTTAAAAGTTGTTATCGAATCGGCTTCCACCGCCCTTTCAAACTCGAAGGTGAGAGTGCTACCAACTGAGCCACGCTGACATCTTTTGTGCAGAGTACAGCCCACACACATCCAGTGGTGAATAAAAACCTTCTTGTCTAACTATGTTGAACTAGGGTAATGTTCTATTGGAGAATCTGGTACTGTGGCTCACCTGTAACTAACAGCCTCCAATCTCAGACATGATTTTACTGACCCCATTGCTTGTGTTTTTATATCTGAGAGAGTTTATGCCCAAAGCCTCAAATGCCCTCTTGAGACATAGTTTAAAAAGGAATCTTTACATTTGATATAGCTCTTTATCACCTCATCAATATGTCTGAAAACTCTTTACTGGATTTTATTGTAAAGTGCAGAGGACAGCAGCCAATTATCACACATTAATGTCCGACAAACAGCCAAGTAGAGAATGATTGGTTTTAGGTGGAGGATTTTTTGCCAGGACGCATTCCCTTTGATTTGTGCCATGGAATCTTCACCTTTGCCCTTTGTCTACAAAATACACAGTCACTACATTTGACAGTAAATCCTGTGAGGAACTTTGGGACTTCCTCCTGACTTGAAATGCAGCATATCACATCCAAGGAATAGTATTATTATTATTATCTTTAATATCCATTGAATAGGCAAATAGGCATGGCCTCAGTTTAACATCCCATCCAAAGGAAGGCACCTCAGACAATGCTATTCTATAATGTTAAATATATTTCTCCTATTTGATAGAGCTAACATCATCACGCTCTAATTCATGGGCCAGTCTTTCGATATTAATTGGAAAAAANCTTATGAAGATTCTAAGTCCACTTTCACCCAGAAGAGGCATATCAGCACTCTGCTCTCACATGATTTCACACATCATTAAATATACTTTTATTTTAAGATAAAAGCACTGACATTCTTCAATTATTTACCTTTAACATCCACAAGATGTTTCAGAGCGCTTCACAGAATATATATTGTAAAGTGGACTGACTGTGTATTTTGTGAGTGAAATGTGGCAGCCAGTTGTGTGCAGCAGCATCCCACAAACAGCCATGGAGTGAGTGTCCAAATTTATTTGGGGGATTGTTGGCCAGGACGCTGGGAGAAAGAAACTCCTTTCTTTTTATGAATAGCGCCACAGGATCTTTAACGTTTACTGGGACCTCGGTTTAATGTCTCATCCAAAGGACGGCACCTTTGACAACTCAGCACTCCCCCAGCACTGCATTGGAGTGTGATTCCAAGTCCTTTAGGGGCTTGATTTGACAAGTTCTATAAAGTAGTCTTATTCTAAAGTAATTGAACCTATGGCAACAATTTGGATTTGGAGTGGGGCCTGAAACCAGGCTGGAGATTCCAACTGCAATCAAAGCACTCGAGCTAAAACGTTCTTGTTATCCAGTAAACATCTGGTACCCTCAAGGAGGGATTCCTGCGCTGTGATTTGTCTGCTCAACGGAGCAGGACTCGGGGTATGAGCCAGGCTAGCTGTGTAGGATTGTTGTGGTCGGATGATTTGTTGCAAAGCTTTGCTGCACAGAAGAAGCTACTATAGGGAATCAATGAAGATTGCTTCTCTCCTATGGATGGTGCCAGCCTGGTTCTGTTGATTAAAAGCTCTTGCCTCGGGGTCAGAAGGGTTTGAGCCCTACGTCAGCACTTCGAGATTACATCTGACACTCTAATACGTGCTGGTGGTGAGGGTGTGAGGAGCACTGCATTGCTTGAGGTGCCGTCCTTCGGATGAGCTGTTGCAGAGGTCGGTTCTACCTGTACAGGTGGACATTAAAGATCCACTGGCCTCTATTCAAAAACAGAAGGGAGTTTGACCCGTTAACCTGGCTGACAATCTCTCAGTTAAAATTGAGTGTTTGCTTCATGGCTGTTTAGTGCATTATTGCTGTGCACATTGGCTGCTGTGTTTGCCTACAGAATAAACAGTCAGTGCCCTTTACAGTAAATCCTGTGAATACTATGTACGCATCTCAATGATAAGGCGCTATAACAAATGCGAGGGTTACTATTATTTATTATTAAGATATTTACAAGAAATTGTGGGATTCACAGTAAAGTTAAGTGACTGTGTATTTGTAGTGAATGAGGCAGCCAATACTAAACTCAACATCATACTCACAGTATTTGGTATTTCGCTTTAAGGTGGAGTTTTGCTACATTTAGTTTCCAGATGGCTTTGGAATTTCGACAAGATGATATTGCCTGTCATTTTAATGTCAGTTTGTGAGCTGTCTTGGTTGTGTAACAGACCTATAGATGTCAGCCTGGCTCTCACGTCTGGGTCAAGAGATGGTGATTTTAAGCCATATGTCGGGACTTGAGCTCACAGTGTATGCACTGTAGCATAGTCAGAGATAATAATAATAATCCTTCCTTGCATTTGATATAGCGCCTTATTATGTCTTTGGGGTCTCCAAGTGCTTCACAGAATATACTGTAAAGCGAATTGGCTGTGTATTTTGTGGTTAAGCATCAGATGAGATGTTAAACCCAGGGTTCTGTCTACCTGTTGGCATTGAAAACCTTGTGAAACTATTGGAAAGGAGAAAGAGGTTCTCCCTCCCATGCACTGGCCAAGATGTATAGGTTATTCATCTTTCAGCTGTTTGTGGAACTTGCTGCCATGCTCGCTTGCAAAAGTCAGTTAGTCACTACACTTGACAGTAATAATCCTTGCATTTGATCTAGCGCCTATTCGTGTTGAAATATCTCAAAGCTTTTCACTGTAGTTACTTAGTTATGTTTGTAGGTAAACACAGCATCCAATTAATGCAGTGCAAAGTCCCACAAATTGCCGTGAAGTGAGTGACCAATTTTATCTGAGGATTGTTGGCCAATACACCGACCGGGAGAGAAAGAAACTCTCTTCTCTATTACGATTAGTTTTGCTAGTGAGCCCAAAGCCCCCAACATATGAGTTGAACCCACAACGATCTGAAGCAGAGCGCTCCCAGCTAAGCCAGACTGGACAGACACTGATTAACTACGGAAAATACAGCAAAAAGCACCCCAGAGACGATCTGTTAAATGCAACTTTTCCCCCCATCTTGCTTGTCCATCAGGCCAGCAGATGGCGCAGGGTGTGTATGTTAAAAACCCTCAACTTTGACTGTGAAACAGTAGGTGGCATCAGCAGCCGCTTGCTTTGCCTCCAGGGTCTCCCTCCAGGGTCTGAGTCACATCGAATGGTAGCTAGGTGCAGCCTTTTTGGCTGATGATAAACTGAGCAAAGCGCGGGGTGGAGGAGGTGGGGGTTTGCATTTGAAAGGTTGGTTAGGAGCAGAGGTAAGAAAGTGCCGTTACTGTGCGTTGGAAATGGAACCAGGCTTGGTTTGTACAGAGGTCAACATCTGGTTACGCGTTAAAGGCAAAATATTTCTGTTGTTTTTTTTTCTTTTCTTTTACAGTCAGCCCGTTTCACAGCATTGGATTGATTAAGATCCTGGCCCCTCGCCAAGCCAACTCAGCCAAGGCTTAAATTCACAGCAGAGTAGTCCGCACTTCACATACTGTAAGGAAGTGATAGGAGTTCAGAAACCGCATGGTGGGAACTTAGCAAACGAGCAAACTCCTGGGCAAAAAGAATTTATTCCCCACTTTCAAATCCAGCCTAAAGACCTTCCTTTTTGATCATTGCTTACAGTCATCTCCCCGCCTTCCCTCTCCACCCGGCTTGTTATAATAATAATAATCCTTGCATTTGATATAGCGCTTTTCACGTCAGGAGGACGTCCCAAAGCGCTTCACAGAACACACTGTAAAGTGAATTGACTGTATATTTGTGGGCGAACGCGGCAGCCAATTGCGCACAGCAATGTCCCACAAACAGTCATAGATTGAAAATGACCAATTTATTATTGTTTTTGGTTTTGGAGGGATTATTATTAGGCTCTGTGTGGAGTAAGGAAACTTGCCCAAGGTTTCGCCCTCTGCCTGGAATTGAACTCAGGTCTCTCACTTGCAAAGCGAGTGCTCTAACCACTGAGCTACAGGACTCCGTTGTCTTGTTGTCAGAGTCCGACACTGTGAAGCTCTACCCCGCCTTAAGGTCGCTATATAAATGCAAGTTGTTGCTGCTCTCATGCAAGACAAACATTCTAGCAACTGGGAGAATTTAGTACCAAATTCAAAATGCAATAAGTAGACTGTACAGTACTGAATTCTGTTGCTCGCTCTTTTATTAACATTGGGGGGTGGGGGTGTGGTGGTTTGTGGTGTGGGTTCGTTGTCGGAAGCACCGTCCTTCAGATGAAACCGTTAAACCGATGTCTCCCTATTCCCTGTTGAGGTGGAGGTTAAAGATACTGTGACACTAATTGGGAAGAGAAGAGAAGCGAAGGAGGACTGTCCAACAATCCCACCAGATAAAATTACTTTCTCACTCTGTGTGTGCAAATTATCTGCCACACTTTGTCCAAAAATGCAATCACTGCAATTGACAGTAATTGACTGTAAAGCACTTTGAGACGTTTCCATGTATTAACTCCATATATATATATATATATATATATAGACACTTACTATCTCAAATGTAATACCATATCTTCTATTGTAGGAAAAATGATACAAACTTCATGTCCTGAGGTTCTTGTAGCAATTCCAAATCAAAGTAGAATACATTTTGGGAAAGTTATTGAAGACTTGACATTTTTGGCTAGAGTTTTGCACGCTGTAAAAACACAAGCATTACATGCTGTTCATGTGAGTAGCCTGCCAGGCGATAGCAGGAATGAGACCGTTTTGTTTCAGAGCTGTTTCATATTAGAAGCCTTGCCAGACAGATCTTTCAGGTAAAGTGACATGTGAAAGAACATAAAAGATGCCCATCGATTTGCGGAATTTCTCTTTGAACGACGAGACCCTTTTCGCTCACTTTGATGCAAATGAAAGTTAGAATTAAACGTGCAGCACTTAAAATCTTTAACCTTCATCCCTGTGTGCTGTTTGACCTCAAATAGAATCACAGAGCATTGCAGGCCAGAAACAGCCCATTCAGCCCAGTCTAATCCCACTCTCTTGCTTGTTCCTCACACTCTTAATCTACCTCTACCTCTTTTTTCAAGCATTTATCCAAATAATAATAATAATAATAATCCTTGCATTTGATATAGTGCTTTTCACATGTAAAAAATCTACAAAATACACTCAATTCACTTTACGGTATACTGTATTCTGTGAAACGTTTTGAGACGTCTCAAAGGTGCGATACGGCATTATATCAAATGCAAGAATTTTTTGCTATTATTATTAATTTTGGTTAAAAAAAACTTGCGATGGACTGTGCCTCGCCAATGATTTTGTGGCAGACAATTGCATATTCTGAACTGTGTGTAAAATAATTTGTTTTCTAAGCTTCCTTTCGATTCCGTTTTGTGCTTATTTGAAATCTGGCATCTGATTATGATGCCATCTCACTGTGTATTATGGTAGTTTTACTGGATTAGATGATCAGGTGGATCACAGCTAGCTCTACTTATTGCTCCTACTTTCTAATTGTTTAATGACGTGTGCCGTAAACCCTAATGATGATTTTAAATGCATGAGGAGACTATCCCGTCCATGTGTGATATTTTATCCTGGTTCTAATTTTAACTGAATGTCTATTTGATGTGATCATGCTTACATATGGCTGGCAAATGTCTCCCATCCAGATACATTTTTCAAACTCACTCAAATCAGCTTTTTCCTTCAACATTCCTGTTCCGATATTAATTCATTTGCCCACAAAATACGCAATCAATCCACTTTACAATATATTCTGCGAAGCACTTTGAGACATCTCAATGACTGCGATAAGGCTCTATATCAAATGCAGGGATTATTACTTTTTCATTATCATCTCACATTCTGTAACATCCTCCAGAAAGCCGGGTTTGTTTGCGAGGCGGGAGTACTAACCACTACACTGTGGGACTCTGTTACAGTGCAGCACTTTATCACGCCTCAAAGTGCTTCAAAGTATTTTACTGTGGAATGCAGTCACTGTGTAATTTGTAGTGAGTCAATACTATGCACAGCAGCATCCCACAAACAGCCACGGAGTAAGTGACTAATATTATTAATTGCTGTGCGCAATTGGCTGCCGCGTTCGCCCACAAATATACAGTCAATTCACTTTGTAATGTGTTCTGTGAAGTGCTTTGGGACATCCTCCCGACGTGAAAAGCGCTATATCAAATGCAAGGATTATTATTATTATTATCTGGAGAGATTGTCGGCCAGGACATAGGGAGAGAGAATCTCCCTTCAGTTTTCAAATAGTGTCGTGGGATCTTTAACATCCACCTGATCAGGAACCTCAGTTTAACGTCCCATTCAAAAGGATGGTGCCTCTTTTCATGTGGTACAAAAAACACAGCAATTAAGATAGTACTAGGAATATGTTTAACCAATTGTACAGGTGGGATGAAGCTTATAGTTCAAAGCCACCGCACATATGCTTTCGGTTAGGAATGAAATTTTGGAGCAAATTTTTTTTTGCTAGACTCTAGTATTGTTTAGAAATTGTTCCAAGATGTCTGGAATCATTTCCTTCCAGTATTCCCTTTGCCTTTTTACTGGGCTTCATTCTTTCTGACTGATTCAGTTATCTGTATTTTTAGGACTTCACAATTTTCTGGACAATGTCCTCGAGGATTGGCATTCTATGTATGACTCCATCTCTCCAGTGTTTTGCCCAAGTGGCTATGCTTTGTGGATGAGATTAGATAGAGGGAGTGTTGCTAACTGTCTCTGACCCCGATCTTGTCCTTAATTGACTCTTGGGTTTAAGCCCTACATCAGGACTTGGAATCATACAGTCTAATCTGATGCTCCAGTGCAGGGCTGGGGGGGCGGGAGGGTGGGTGAGGTGCCGCCCTTCGGATGAGACTTACACCGAGTCCCGTCTGCCTGTTCAGGTGGATGTTAATGATAGAGTTTCTCAAATAAAATCGGTCACTCAATCCATGACTGGTTGTGGGACACTGTGTGCAAACTGGCTGCCGAGTTACGCCCACAAAATACAGTCACTACACTTTACAGCATAATGTGAAGCGCTTTGAGCAGACTCGATGATGTGATGAGGCGCTATATCAAATGCAAGGATTATTAATATTACTTATTTATTGTCATTTTATATACATCCTCTTTGTGATTGGGAGCGAGATCCTTGGGTTTCTTTTTTTCTACCTTTCCGTTACCCTCTGCCCCCCCCACCTCACACCGCACTCCTCTCTCTCGCGCTCTCTCCCCCAGCCCAGGGCTATTGAGGTTATGAGCATGCTTTCACCCCAGCTGTGCTCAGCTTAACTAAACACAGCAGGAACCTTTCCTAGCAACACAGTAACACTACTTGGGGGGTTTACCCATTGAGATTCTTAAGGGTAGCTGCTACTCGTGTGGTCTGTGTGCTATAGCAGGAGGCAAAGGAAATTTCAATTGAAATCTTAATCAGATTGATATTGAACTGCAAATCAGTCGATTTGGACAATGGTGATTACATTGTCTAATTTGTACACTTGAGAATTGTAACCGGACAACCTTGAAGACCATTAGGTTTTTGCATAATAATCCTTACATTTGATTCAGCGTTTTTTACTCATAAAGGGATGACGTCTCAAAGTGCTTTGCAGGATTTACAGCAAAGCTTGGTGACTGTGTATTTTGTAGGCAAACATGGCAGCTGATTCGCACTCAGCATTTTCCCGCAAATGAAATAAATTTTATCTGGGAGATTGTTGTTCATGACATTGGGAGAGAGAAACTCCCTTCTCTTTTCGAATAGTACCTTTATAGTTCTCGAATAGGATCTTTAACGTCCACATGAACTGACACAGATGGGACCTCTGTTTAATGTCTTATTCAAAGTATAGCACCACCGACAGCCTGGACTGTGAGAGTTCAAAGTACTGACGTGGGGGCTTGAGCCCACAACATCCTGACACAGATGTGAGAGCGCTACTAACTTAGCCAGCCTGACACCAGGCTACCGGACGTTGAGTGTGACATCTTGAAAAAATACCTCTAATAATAATAATAACGTCTTCAAGACGTCTCAAAGCGCTTCACAGAATATACTGTAAAGTGAATTGGCTGTATATTTTGTGGGTGAAACGTATCGAGTGACCGATTTATTATTATTATTATTCTTTTTGAAGGGAATATTAGTCCCGCAAAAGCGACCACTGACTGGCTTCTTACTTACTGCGAGGTAAACAGAGGAAACTTGGCCAACATTTCACCCTGCCCAGGAATTGAACCCGGGTCCTCTTGCTTGCGAGGCGAATGAGCTAACTACTCCACGAGTTCCAGCCTAGATTGATAGATATATCTTGCACAACATCCCTCCTACAAAGCCATAGCAAGTCCCTCTTATAACTAACTATACATCGCCAGGTGTTTCATTATTCCTTCTTCCCGGATGCCCATCAATTTTTCCGCTGCTAAACAGTGTAAGTCAGACTCATTGGCCCACGGTTCCGTGACTTATTTTTTTGGCCCCTTTTGGCCACAAACCCTGTTCTCCAATCCCCACATGCTATTTAAGTGGGTCCAAGTCGCCAAAATACACATTGTCTTTGCTTGCTCCAGGAACAATGCGTTGAGCCACTGGTGATAAATAATAACTTTTACACCTTTTTGGGTCTCTCTCAATAAAAAGTGTTAAACTTTGTATCACATGTTACATATTTGACATCCTTTACTTATGCCTCTACACTAGTCGTGGTTCAGAATCTATCCGGGAATCCATCTGTCACAAGTTTGTCTGGTTGCTGTCGGGGACAAAGCGAGGAGAACACTTCCCCATGGCAACCGACTTGCTGAAATCTGACCAAAAAAATGTCTGAGTATTTTATTCCCCTTCTAGTCTTGAGCTGGCTTCTGAGTTACGTTTCTGTTTTCACAAAAGGAAAGGACCTTACAGATGTAGATCAGGTTTATACAAGCTGTATTTTTTATATGCTCCCTTCAGTCCTTCAATCCCCTCATCAACTAGAATGATGCATTGGCCCTTTGAGCTCACTGTCTCTTGGCTGAGATTTTACTGCAAATCCGGGAGGGGAGGGGAGGGGAGGAGTGAGCATTTCTCACTCCTTGTCAGAGGTGCCAAGGTTCCAAAAGAGATGATCATCCCACCTAGTTGTTCTTCAGGTGCATGTTAAAATTATCGAGGGACTTTCAGAGAAGGGAGTTTCTCCTGGAGTCTTATCAGTGTCTTGGGATGTCCTCCTAACGTGAAAGGCATAAATGCAATCTGTTGTTGTTGTTTTCAAGCAAACGCCCGGAGATGATTTTTTTGTTTGTATGTTTGTTCATTCGTTCTTTCTTTTGTTGAATCGTTCATTCACCACCTGTTTGTCTGTGGGATTTTGCCGAGTGCCCAATGGTTATGTTTTGCAAAGCGCTCACTTTCTGGGTTGCTGTTGATCTCTTATTAGGCTGAGAGCTTTACCGTGAATTGTACAACGGGGTGCGTTACTTTGCTGGAATGAAACAAAAATGTGCGGTGGCCTTTGTTGCTGGGAGAACCCGTGTCATCAGGAAGCACGTATCTGTCTTCCTCATCGTTGTACTTGGTGAATCCCAGGCATGAGGGAGGAAGAGAAGAAGGAGGAGGAGGAGGAGGAGGAGGAAGAAGAGGAGAGGGATGTTTTGCTTGTGGAAGAAATTCACTGCCCCTCTTGCAAGAGGGTCTACAACATCCCTGTTTTCCTCCCGTGTTCTCACAGCGTGTGCAAGAGCTGCCTACTCCGAGCGATGGAGTCAGACCGGGTGAAAGGCTGCCCGGGGCCATCAGCGAAATCGGCCTCCCTTTGTGACGTGCGGTGTCCTGTGTGCAAACTGGCCGTGGAGCTGCCCAGCACAGACAGCACACGCGCCCTGGATTACCTGAGGGTTAATGTGGTCCTGCAAGAGCTGGTGGACGGGAGCACGGAGCGAGCTCGGCACATGCAGCGTGGCCAAAACCGGAAGTTCCTCCATGGGGAAAAGTCTGCGGGTTTCAGGAGCGGGAATTGCCGTCCGCCCTCACCATCCAACGAATTGCTGGTGACTTTAGAAGACGCTTTGGACGACGGGAAGGTAAGAAAACTCTTGAGTGTTCAATGTCTGAGACGGTCCAATCGATGGGCTTTTGCATCATAAGTTGAGTGTAGCTGCCCCGATGTCTAACTGGTGAACACATCACCACCACTGAGCGATACTACTAATAGAATAATAATAATCCTTGCATTTGATACAGTGCCTTATCACGTCGTCGAGACGTCTCAAAGCGCTTCACAGGATACACTGTAAAGTGGAGTGACTGTGTTTTTTGTGGGAGAAAATTATTATTATTATTATTTGGTTTTTGGAGGGATTATTACCCCGGAAAGCAATCCACCAATCGACTAACAACCGGGTTCCTACTTACTGCGAGGTGAACAGGGGCGTGTGGAGTAAAGGAAACTTGCCTAAGGTTTTGTCCTGCCCGGGAATTGAACCCAGCTAATTGTCAAATGCAAGTATTATCATTCTTAATAATTATTATAATTATACACTTCACTAACACCCGTTCAGGTGGAAGTTATAGATCCCAAGACATGATTCGAAAAAGGAAGGGAAGTCTCTCCTAATGTTCTGGCTGACAAACACCACCCCAGATAAAATTGGTTGCTCATGACGATGGCTGTTTGTGGGACTTCGCTGTGTGCAAATTGGCAGCCGCGTTTACATGCAATTTGCAATAATAATAATAATAATCCTTGCATTTGATATAGCGCTTTCACGTCGGGAGGACGTCCCAAAGCGCTTCACAGAACACACTGTAAAGTGAATTGACTGTATATTTGTGGGCGAACGCGGCAGCCAATTGCGCACAGCAATGTCCCACAAACAGTCGTAGATTGAAAATGACCAATTTATTATTGTTTTGTTTTGGAGGGATTATTATTAGGCTCTGTGTGGAGTGAGGAAACTTGCCCAAGGTTTCGCCCTCTGCCTGGAATTGAACTCAGGTCTCTCACTTGCAAAGCGAGTGCTCTAACCACTGAGCTACAGGACTCCACTATCAAGTCGCTTTACCTCTGCGACCTCTTAATCCCCTACCAACCTGCTCACTCCCTCCGCTCAGCGGACTCCAGCCTGCTTCGCGTCCCCCGCCTCGCCCACCCCACCATTGGCAGGTGGGCCTTCAGCCAGGCTCACCGCCTCAGACCTTTCCTTGCCTCCTTCAAGACCGTCTCAAAGGGGTCTTCGACCATGCCTTTGAATACTCACTCGCCTTCTCCCTCCACCATCCCCAAACCCGACACCCAGCTCGGGTCTGTACTCTGATTGTCCAGCGCCTTGGGATAACCTCCCGACGTGAAAGGCGCTTTACAAATGTAATTTTGGTGTTGTTGCTGTTTATATCAATTACTGGAACTGCCAAGCACTTTGAGACATGTTTAATGTTTTGTCTAATGTGATAGCAAAAATATAAAATGCAGTTATTATAGTATTATATGGGGTTTTGTAGCTTAGTGGTTAGAGCACTCGCCTTGCAAGCGAAAGTACCCAAGTTCAGTTCCGAGTCAGGGCGAAACCTTGCACAAGTTTCCTTACTCCACATGCCTCTGTTTACCGAGCAGTAAGTAGGAACACGGTTGTTAGTTGTTTCATGAATAACTTTCCAGGAGCAATAAGCCCTCCCCCGTAAAACAATTTGGTCAATCAATCCATGACTGTTTGTGGGACACTGCTGTGCACAATTGGCTGCCGTGTTTTGCCCACAAAATCCAGTTAACTACAGTATATTCCGTGAAGTGCTTTTAGACGTCCCAATGGCATGATAAGGTTCTATATCCAATGCAAGGATTATCATTATAGTATTAAAACCATATTCTCTCAGATACCCTGCGCAATCGAGACAAGAGGGTGTGACGGCAGGTTTAGGACAAACACAGGAAGCATTTCTCTACACAGGAAAATCAGCATCTGGGATGGACCCTGGTTCCCATTAAAATTCCTGCCCTTTGCGTGTAACAATTTTTTGTGTGAAGACTGGGAAGCCAAAACCTCTGGATCCCAAGGCAGGATTCTGCCAACTTTCCCTGCTATAATTCAGTAATATATAGTCTCCATTTCATAAGAATAAACCTGGAATTGATAGCTCTCACTAAATACATCACTACCTGACTTGCCAGTTCTCGATAGCAATCGATAAACATTGATACTCATAGTGGAGTCGTCTTTTTTTCCAGACTTTCCACAGTTTTTCCATAGATTAGTTGTGTCAAACGGCCAGATCATCAACTGTATCATTCTACGAGATCCCGTTGATGAACACCCGTTCATTTTTTGTTGTGTTTTCGGGAGCAAAAATGGCCCGAGTTTGGGTCGACTTCTCAGGTTTTCCTGTAAAGTGCAGTGACTGTAGGTTAACGTAGCATTTACTGTGGAGGATATTTGTAGGCGAACACGGCAATCAATTTGTGCACAGCAGTGTCATTTAAACAACCATGGACTGAGTCACCAGTTATATCTGGGGGATTGTTGGCCAGGACACTGAGAGAGAGAGAGAGAGAGAGAGAGAGAAATTCCCTTCTCTTTTCAAATAGCGCCGCGGAAACTTTAACATCCTCCTGAACAGGCATTGATGGGATCTCGCTTTGGAATGCACCTCTGACAATGCAGCGCAGGACTGCAATGAAGAGTCAAGCTAGACTGAGTTCAAAGTCCTGATGTGGGGCTTGAACCCACGAGCTTCTAACTCAGTGTTGAGAGAGCTACCAACTGAGCCAGGCTGATAATCTTGTGCGGTAATTTGAGCGGAACTCCCTCCTAGTGTGAAACCGCACTGCCTTTGCATTTTGTGACTGTGATAAATATATTATTGGGGTTCGGTTTATCAACACCACTTTAGGATCTTGGCCCCGGTAAGACAGCTTCCTTGGGGGCTTCCCTTTTCCCGCTTTGAATATTCCTGTGGCCCCGAAGCCTTTGGTTGGTCAAAATTCCCGAACACAATGAAATGCCATCCAACAATTTGAAACAACACGGCTTTGGTTGAAGAGAGCCTTGGGTTCATTTACAGTAGAAAGTCGCATAAAACTGTATCTAAGCAACTTTTGTGCCTTTGCACTGCTGAGTAATCAAGGAAAATGTGGCTCGCAGGCTGGGCGGCTGGACACAATGCATACCGTTAGCTCCACTTTGGCCACAAGCGGAGTTAATAATCTGGAAAGTCTGTCTGTTTGGTTTGGCAGTGACGAAGGGAAGCTGAAAATGGTTCAAAATGTGTTAGCTCTTTTTTTTTGGAAACTACTTTGGATATTTCTTGTGAGACAAGTCTAATGAAACGAAGAGATTAAATGACAGTAAAGTCTGAATCCCATTTTCTGGGCATTTATGTTAATGTGTAGAATATTTAAAAACTTGAAAACCCTAGGCCTTTTCTCCAAGTAATGACGGGAGTTGCTATTTTAAATAAAGATAATGTGGTCGCTCAATCCACTGTTTGTGGACAATGCCGAGAGCAATTGGCTGCCGCAATTTGCCCACAAAGTATATACGGTCAATTCACTTTACAGTATGTAAAGTGAAGCGCTTTGAGACGTATCAAAGACATGATAAGATTCTTTAACAAACGCAAGGATTATTATATCATTTTATATTGCCGCATGTGCCCTTATCACCCAATTCATCATAATAATAATAATACTTGCATTTGATATAGAGCCATTGGCAGCCAATTTTGCATACAGTAATGTCTCCCAAATAGCCATGAACGAGTCATTTTAATTAGGGAAGGTTGTTGTGGGGGGTGGGGGTATTGTTGGCCTGGACAGAAGAGAGAAAGTCCCTTCATTTTTCGAATAGCGTCGCGTGATCTTGAGCGTCTGCCTGAACAGGACGCAGACCGAAGCTCGCTTTAACATCTCCTCCGAAGGACGGCACCTCTGATGCTGCAGGGCTCCCCCAACACTGCACTGCGGCGTCAGCCTGGACTGTGAGATCGAAGTCCTGATGTGGGGAACTGAACTCTCCGCTCGGAGTATATCATGTTTGGACTCGTGGCCTCTCCCAGTTCTGGGCATGATGTACTGGAAGGAGTCCCTGTTGGCGTGAGTCGATTTCTTCTTAAGGAATTTCCCGTTAAGAAATACCGCAAAATACTGCAAAACATGTCGAAATTCTGCGAAGCCTCGTTGATTCCCCGGGAACACACGTTAACGGCGCTTGTTTGCACAGCAGCGTAGAGTTTGATTTGTAATCGATGCACCGGGATGCTGACAAGTCACTTCTCTTGATCACAAATCTTTCCCCGTTGCTGCCAACGTGAATGAGGTCTGTCTCCCCTTTCTTGCCCATCTTCTCCCGAAGGTTTGGCATTGGGGCAAAAAAAAACCTCGCGGAACTGGCACTGAATGAAACAGCCGCAAAATAGTGTCTTTTGCATCTGATTTGTTTCCAGGGCTCGTTCCCAACACAGGTGTTTTCAATGAGCTGAGATGCCGCTCGCAGACAAACCGTAACATGAGACATTAACTGGCTCCAGGAATTCAAAACCGCTGTATTTTACAGCACCATGGTGTACTAGCTTTTTTTTTAAAAAAACAAAAAAATTATAAATTCCCTCAAACTATTTGGGATAAAAATAGTCACCGGTGCATGGCATTGCGGAGTCCCTCAGAGTGGTGGTTAGCACGCTTACTCGGCAAGCGAGAGGACCCGGGTTCGATTGCCAGGTAGCGAGAAACACAAAGTTTTCTTTCTCCACAAGCCTCTGTTTACCAAGCAGTGAGTAGGGACCCGGCTGTTAGTGGATTGGCGGATGCCTTTCCGGGATAATACTGCCTCCTAACTTTTGCACAGCAGTGTTTGTGGGTGCCCTATTTCGTTCATAAAATACACAGTCAATCCACAATATATTCTGTGAAGCGCTCTGAGGCAGCTTAGCAATGTGATAAGGCTCTATATCAAATGCAAGGATTATTCTTATTATGATAATGATTCTCACATTCACTGTAGCATATGGTGCCTTTCACGGCAGGAGGACAAAGTCTCAAAGTGTAGTGACTGTGTGTTTCGTAGTCAAGAACAGCAGCCAACCTGCTCATAGCAATGTAGCACAAACAGCCAATGCATTGAATGACCAATATTATCCGGGGAACTGTCAGCCAAGTGAGAAGGGAGAAACTCTCATCTGTTTCCAAATAGGGCCACAGGATCTTTAACGTCCGCCTAAATTGGGTAGAATTACCTGGAACGTTAGAGCACGGAAACAGGCTACGAGGCCCATATAATCTGTGCCGATGTTGACACCCCTCACCCAGCCTCTGGTCCCTTCTCCCTCATGAGTTCAGAACATTGACACTTTTTTTGCTTCAGCCATGGTTCCCAACAGTGAGTTCCACATCACCTCGCCACCCTCTTTGTGAAGATGTTCCTCCTTAAACACCACCCCCCATTAGGATCTGTTGTCGGTGACCTTATATCGACATCCCCTTCTCTCGGATGCACCAACAAGTGTAAACAGCCTATTTAAAGTCCAACCTTATCATGAAATTAAGCACCTCACTTAATAAGAAAGAGAAGCTCTAACCTGTCCAGTCTTTCCCGATGGCTGTATCCAATTATCCCTGGTTACATCCCAGTAAATCCACTCTGCACTCTTGCCAACGCTACAATATTTTCCCTGCAGTATCCTGTGTCTTGGCACCCCATCCGCTGGCCATAAATAAGCTTGAAGAGCACAAAGAGAATCTTTAAAACCTTTATTGAGCGACCGAGGCTCCAAAATTCCACTTGGTCTCAGCCTGACAGACCGTGAAATTAAAATGAAAGACGGCGCAGAATTTCTGGAAAATTCTTAAATCGTATCTTAAAGCGCAAGCCATTTTGCTTAAAAAAAAACGACTTCTGAGCCAAGGCTGAAATTGAAAATTTTCCACAGTTCTGAGCGGAATTGAATTTTTAAGATAAGATGGTTTTCCAGATGGGAACAACAACAACAAGGTGTATTTACGTAGCACTATTCAAGAGTGTAGACATCTTGGAGTGCTTAACATTGCTGGAGTTTGACGCTGAGCCGGAGAGAGAGGAGAGGTGACCGAAGGCACGGTCAAAGAGGAAAGTCTTCAGATGTGATCTGGAGACAGGCAAGGAGAGGGCGAGGCAGAGGGATTGAAGCTGAGAGACGAGGTGAGATTATACTAGTACGGGGCAAGGGCAGTTCAGTGGATCTCAAGCGATTGCTTTGCAAGGAAACAGCACAGATACCTACAGCTGAATGGCCTGTACAATTCTATACTCCTTTGGCATTTCAGATCTCAGATACCCCCAAATGGCAATTGCAAATGTCTCAGGAAGTGAAATGGAAATAAGGTTGGGTTTAAAGCTTCAATACGGATTACAATATAGGAGATTGCTCTATACGAGAGTGAATAAAGCGCTCATTTAGAGTGAACAAAGCGCTCTGAGAAAACAACAACAACAAAATTATATTTATAGAGCGCCTTTCACGTCGGGAAGATGTCCCAAAGTCCTCCCATTATGAAAAGCGTTTTCTCAAATGCAAGGATATTTTAGTATAAACCTTTTAAGCATGATACCCTTTTAAAAATGTCCATTTTCTCTCTCTGACCCTCTCTCGCTGTCTCTCTTTTTCTCTCTTTAAAAATTACGAGCTTCACAATTTAACGTTCGGGCATTGTTTCATTTAAGAACAGCTGTTCAGTCTGGGCCAGGTCCAAAACGCTGGATCTGAAGATAAAAGATCTCACTTGCAGTATTAATTGTATTTACAATATAATAAAAAGGGAAACACATTTTGTTGCTTATAATCCTACGCTTTATAGTTGAGCTATTTTCTTTTCTTTGGTCAGACACACAGCCGTCCCTTAGAAAATCTCCAAACCAAACCCACAAATGTATGGTTTCTGTCTGTCTGGTACGGACCGAGAGAGAGAGAGAGAGAGGGAGAGAGAGAGACATACCCCATGCAGCTAATCTCGGAGCATTTAATAATAATCCTTTTGCGTTTGATATTGAACCTTATCACATTGTTGAAACATCGCGAAGGGCTTCGCAGAATATACTGTGAAGTGGATTCCTTTGTGGTCAAAACGCGGCGGGCAGTTTGTGCTCGACAATGTCCCACAAACAGCGATCAATTTAATTTGGGGGAGTTGTTTTCCAAGACACCAGTGAGAGAGAAACTCCCTTTGCTTTTACAATGGTGTCTAATCATTGCTCAAGATGTCTTAATCCCACATGGGATGGTAACGTTGCACACTGGGCTGTCAGGGGACGCATTATGTTTTTATATATAGAATCTCAAAGAGTTTAGCAGCACAGAATCACTACCGTTTGTGAGTGAAAGGAAAGGGGAGGAGAGGGAGGAGAAAGGGGGCATTTTCTTTTTCATGCAGTTAAGTGTATCTGTGTGTTTGGCTGGCGTGCGTTTATAATGAGAATATCACATTGTCCTCAAAGTTTCTGCGCTCTCAGAGGCGAGAGGAATTCCCACCGGTACAAAGTCCCCCGACAAGCTGCCCCCCTCTCCCCCCCCCCCCCCCACCACCACCACCCGGTGTAATTTGTTGTCAAAGTGATTCCCTGGTGATGTTATATCTTTGGGTTTTTTTAAAGTTTACCCACGAAAATAATTCAATCACTACACATTCCCCCCCAACCCACCCCTCCCCACCCCTTGTTCAAGGTCCGTCTCTTTGACCGTAGGTTCAGTCCTTATCCCACTCGGTTCCCAACGCCAGCTCGAGTGTCTGGCGAGCGCTTTGGGACCTTTCGCAAGATCTTTCTTTTCGACCGCATCTTCGGTCATCTTCCCTCCTACACCTCCCCACCCCACACCCTCCCCCACCGCGCCCGCCACCCCTCTCTGATCCCAACCCGCAGCTCGGGTGCAAACTCCTCATTGTCCAGTGCTTTGGGAAGTGAAAGGCACTGTATAAATGCAATTTGTTGTTGTTGTCCTCCTGGCGTGAAAGGCGCTGCGAGGATTGTCGTATTGATATTTGGTTTCCGATTTGATAAAGCGTCGTTCACGTCAGCTTTCAGCCGTGCAGCAAACACGGCGATGCCCTTTCACTATCCAGCTTCGTGAATCTTCCTCATAAAGAGGAAACAATCCGTAAGAGGAACCCTGGTGATCTTTACTGGCTTCTTGTCATCCAGTGGCTGTCGCTTTGCTCATATGTTAAAGTTTGTATGTTTTACACTGTGGAAGGCGGGTCGTTAAACATCTCGCTGGCAATGTACTAGCGCAGTTGGGGACAGTGCGCGAATGGCTGGTTTATTGTCCTGTCTATTGTCTGTCTCACCCAGGTTGCCAGCCAGCGGCCAGTGGAATCCCAGCTCCTGCCAGGCCAGGCTACAGCTCTGGGTAAGAGATTCCACTCCCACAAAGCTGACACCTCATCTGAGAAGGTGTTGGAGGTCAGAGAAAAAGCTCCTAGAGGGTCGAGGGAGGGGAGCAATCAACGACTTTGGAGTGATGGACGTCATATTGGTGCGTCGAGGTCCAGATCATTCTGAACTCCACTGAATCATCGCCCTGCACCCTACTGTCAATGACAGACAGGCAGACAGTCAGATAGACAGACATGCACAGACACACAAAAAGACGGACAAATAAGCAATACTCTCTGCCCACGCCACTGCTGTTAATTTCCCCCTTCTCCCTATTATTGCTGGCAACGATATTTCAGCTAAAGGCAAACAGGTGTGGTTGTGAGGAAGGGCTTTTTTATGAAGTGCAAAACGTGTCTGTAAAACCCTCCTCACTAGGCTGTTAATTACAGTTTCCCAGTGCAGCTCTTAGCTTCGCTTCAGAGCGGAGAGATTGCCAGTGATTTCCTGTTCCCCAAGCCTTTAAGACTGCAGGACCGCCGAAGCACCCCGTTCCCCCCCCCCACCCCTCCACACCCTTCTCCAGTTACCTGCCAGCACACATGTTAACGCTCCCTCACCAGCAATAAAATTCGGAATGATCTGTGAACGTGCATTGCCTCATGGTGTGTCAGCTTGGCTCAGTGCTGGCGCTCTCTTGCCTCTGAGACAGAAGGTTGTGGGTTCAAGATCCACACCGGATGATACTCCAGTGCAGTGCTGGTGGGGGGAGGGGGTGTGTTTCTTTGTCGGAGGTGCCGTCCTTCAGGTGAGACATTAACCCGAAGTCCCATTAGCCTGTCCAGATAAAAGTTAAATGTCCCGCGGTGCTATTCGAAAAGAGAAGGGAGTTTCTCTCTCTCTCTCTCCCTGGTCAACAATCCCTCCAAATAAAATTGGTCGCTCATTCTATGGCTGTTTGTGTGCAAATTGCCTGCCGTGTTTGCCTACAAATTATGCAGTTACTCCCATCTCACCGAATGTCCTGTGTGAAGCGATTTGAGATGCCCTTCCGATGTGATAAGGCACTACATCAAATGCAAGGAATATTATTATTATTGTTAATGAAGAGCAGATCCTTATTAGTAGCGGACGGTGGTTTTTCAAAAAAAAGTAATTCGATAATTGCCCGTTTCTTGTTAAGAAATAGCGAAAATGATACCCGATTTACGTTCGTTCAGCATCTCTGCCCCCATCCTTTAGAACTCCATCCCACATTCCCTTCGCCTCGCTCTCTCCCTCACCTCCTTCAAGGCACGTCTCAAGAACCTCTTCTTCGACCAAGCCTTTGGCCACCCTCCTACCCTTCCTGCCTTCACCCTCCCTTACCACAACCGCCCCCACCCCCCCACTCAGGTCCAAATCCCTGACTGTCCTATCGATGTGAAAGTGGCTACACAAATGTCATTTTGTATTGTATTGTCTTGTGTGAGTTGTGAAGAGATTATACGAGGGATTTGCCTTTTCCTGACGAATTCTCTGTTGCTACCTCTGGTTACCTCACAGTGTCAGGAGGTGGAGAGCAGGACTGGGACCTGGACATCTCTGATCAGCAACTAGAGGAGAACTTGGAGAGGTCACTCTACGGTACGTTCCTCTGACGTGTGAGAGCTGAGGTCGCTGTGTGCCACAGGTCAGCCTGGCTCAGTCGGTCACGCTCTCAGTCTACATTGATGTTCCAGCGCACTGCTGGGGGGCGTGCACCGCTTTGTTAGAGGCGCCATCCTTCAGATCAGATGTTAAACTGCGTTCCCCATCTGTATCTGTTTAGGAGGAATGTTAAAGATCCCACGGCACTGTTCAAAAAGAGAGCAGTTTCTCCTTCTGGCCAACAATCCCCCAATAAAATTGGTCGCACGTTTCATGACTGTTTGCGGGACGTTTCTGTGTGTAAACAAAATACAGTCGCTACACTTTACATTGAATCCTGTGAAGCATTTTGAGACGTTCTTCTGATGTGAAAGGCTCTGTATCAAATGCAAGGACTGTAATTAATTGCAATTATATAAATGTTACAGTGAAACCACGATCTTGTGAAACAGGGTGTGGGGGCCAAGTCAAGCTTTCACCCAAATCAATCGTATACATTATCAAAGTTATGGGTTACACAATGTGACACCAGTAACAAGGTTTGAGTTGAATTTACTGCCACTTTCCATTCAGTAACACGGTAGGACCCGGCTTCATAAAGGCATTGGATTGCCATCTGCTGGTGGAGTTCACTATAGCAGAGGCACCTTTCACGTCAGGAGGACATCTCAAAGTGCTTCACAAGATTCCCTGCAAAGTGTAGTGACTGCATTTTTGTAGCCCAATGCAGCAGCCAAAGTGTGCACAGCAACGTCCCACAAACAGCCATGGAGTGAGCAACCAATTTTATTTGGGAGATTGTCGGCCAGGACACTGGGAGAGAGAAAGAAACTCCCTTCTCTTTCTGAATAGTGCCATGGCATCTGTGACATCCACCTAAGCAGGCAAACAGGGTTTCAGTTTCACGTCAGGAGGACATCCCAAGGCCCTGGAGCAATACATTTCAAGTATAATAATACCCTGTAGCAATATATTCCAATAATATGGCAACAGCCAAAGTTGTAGCCAAGATGGAACGAACACAGCTCATGATGATGTGGAAATAGTAGAGAAAATTCAAACAAGGCATTGGCTTGGAAACCCTCTCAATGGGAAGGGACGGTGTGATGTTTCAGCTTGTTCCCGCTGTTGCCTGCAGGGGGCGCTGATGACACAACAACCAACTGAATCAGATGGTGATGATAACAATAATAATCCTTGCATTTAATACAGCGCCTCATCACGTGATTGAGACGTCTCAAAGCGCTTCACAGACTACACTGTAATGTGTAGCGACTGTGTGTTTTGTGACTCTGACATCGGTTTTACACTGGTAACAAATACGGAGGGAATCCTGGACCACACGGTGGTTTGGGGAGCGGGGAAAAATGCAGAGCTCTAGAGCCGCTGGCCGCAGGCTGTTATCAGGCCGCGCTCACTAAGCGAGCAGTGGAAGGTCGTGAGGAATTTCTGGATGAGTTGAGACTGA
This sequence comes from Callorhinchus milii, assembly GCF_018977255.1. Lineage (NCBI taxonomy): Eukaryota > Metazoa > Chordata > Chondrichthyes > Chimaeriformes > Callorhinchidae > Callorhinchus > Callorhinchus milii. The sequence goes on along the minus strand of NW_024704752.1, from coordinate 2,673,808 downwards.
GTGGTCAGCGCGCTCGCCTTGCAAGCGAGAGGACCCGGGTTCGATTCCCGGGCGGGGAAAATTCTCAGGAAAGTTTCCTTACTCCGCACACCTCTGTTTATCCAGCAGCAATAATTCACTCCACTTAACTGTGAAGCGCTTTGAGACGTCTCAACGACATGATAAGTCTCTGTTATCAAATGCAAGGATTATTGTTATTATTATTATTATTGTATTGTATTGTATTGTCGTGCACGGAAATTAACCCCGCGTGCGCCTGGCTCACGTTTCAGGGCTCTCCTTCAAGCTGGACCCCAGCACAGCCGCCCGCTGCCTGAGACTTGGCTCCTCTGGGCTGACGGTGGCTTACGATGGCCCCCATGCCGCGGGGGAGGGATTTGGTCACCGTGCGGACCGGCGTGCCTCGGCTGGTCGGGCGACGATAGCAGGTGAAGAGGGCGACAGCGGCAGCTGCAGGGGTGAGGGCCACGTGAGCGGGTGGTCTTCTAACAGCCCAATGGTGTTGGGGGATGTGAGCATCGACGAGGGATTGTACTACTGGGAGGTCGATGTGTGCAACAGCAACTTCTACAAGATAGGTATGTCAGCCAGCCCCCCCCCCCCCAACACCCAGCCAGCCCCCCGCCAGCCCCCCCCCCCCCCCGCCAGTGCCCCCCCACGCCAGCCCCCCCCCCCCCCCCCAGCCAGCCCCCCCCAGCCAGCCCCCCACCAGCCAGCCCCCCCCAGCCCCCACCAGCCAGCCCCCCACCCCAGCCAGCCCCCCTCCCCACCAGTGCCCCTCCCCCGCCAGTGCCCCCCCCCGCCAGCCCCCTCAGCCAGCTCCCCCCAGCCAGCCCCACCCCCAGCCAGCCCCACCCCCAGCCAGCCCCACCCCAGCCAGCCCCCAACAGCCCCCCCCCCCCCAGCCAGCCCCCCCCCAGCCAGCCCCCCACAGCCAGCCCCGCCAGCCCCCCCCCAGCCAGCTACCCCCAACCAGCCCCCCCCAGCCAGCACCCCCCAGCCAGCCAGTCTATCCTCCTGTGGGGGTGGGGGGGAGCTAAGCAGGGTCTCTTTAGAGCTGAATTGGTCCCAAGGTGACCTGTTTGGCAACGGAATGTCAGAATCCGGCCCGCGCTCTGTGACAGTGTCTAGTCCAGTGCCTTTGGCTGACAGATATTTTCTTCTCTCTCCCAACTTTGCGGAGATTTCCCAGTCTCGACGTTAAGCGCGTTACAAACTCCAATCGCCTGGAGAAATCCACAGTCGTGTGTGCCAACCTGGCTCAGCATTATTAGAGGTCACTCTCTTACCTCTGAGTCAGAAGCTTTGAGACGTCTGATATAAGGCGCTATATCAGATGCAAGGATTCTTATTATTATTAAGCTTGAGAAATCAAGCCCCCCCCCCCACCCCCCGCTCGCCCCTGACCCCCCCATGTGGGGATGTTGAACTCACATAGTCTGGGCTGATATTCCAGTCACAGTGTTGGAGAGATGGCACTGCGTTGTTGGAGGTACTGTCCTTCAGATGAGATGTCAATGTGTGTGTGTGAGAGTGCGTGAGTGCGTGTGTGAGTGTGTGTGTACGTGTGAGTAAGTGTGAGTGTGTGAGTAAGTGTGAGTGTATGAGTGTGTGTGTGTGTATGACTGCATGTATGTGTGTGGAACACAGGAATATAGGAATTAGGAGCAGGAGTAGGCCATTCAGCCCCTCGAGCCTGCCCCGCCATTCAATAAGATCATGGTTGATCTTCTAACCTAACTCCATCTGTCCGATTTATCCCCATATCCCTTAAGCTCTCTATCCTTTAGAAATCTATCAATCTCAGACTTGAATATGTTCAAGGACTGAGCATCTACAGCCTTCTGGGGTAGAGAATTCCATAAATTCACTACCCTCTGAGTGAAGAAGTGTTTCCTCAACTCTGTTCGAAAAGGCTGACCCTTAATCTTAAGACTGTGATTCTCCTACCAGGGGAAACAGTCTCAGACTGTCTACACTGTCAAGCCCCATAAGAATCTTATATGTTTCTACAAGATCATCCCTAATTCTTCGACATTCTAGAGAACATAAGCCTAGTTTACTCAACCTATCCTTTAGGTCAACCCCTCATGCCAGGAACCAACCTAGTGAATCTACGCTGCACCCCCTCTAAGGCGAGTATGTCCTTTTTTTAAATAAGGAGAGCAAAACTGCACACAATATTCCAGGTGTGGCCTCACCAGGGCCCTATACAGTTGCAGCAAGACTTCCCTACTCTTGTATTCTAACCCTTTGCAATAATCGCCAACATGCCATTAGCCTTCCTAGTTGCTTGTTGTACCTGCATACTAACTTTTTGTGACTTGTTTACAAGGACACCCAAATCCCTCTGAACACTCGCCTCTCCCCCTCTAGAAAATAATCTGCTTTTCTGTTCTTACTACCTTGGTGAATAACTTCACACTTCCCCACATTATATTCCATCTGCCACCTTCTTACCCACTCACCTCGCCTATCTATATCCTTTTGCAATCTTTTTGTGTCATCCTCAGAGCTTACTCTCCCACCTAGCTTAGCATCAGCTGCGAATTTAGATATTTTAAGTTCTATGTCATCGTCCAGATTGTAAATAGTTGAGGCCCAAGCACTGATCCTTGTGGCACACCACTAGTTACATCTTGCCAATCTGAGAAGGACCCATTTATCTCTACTCTCTGTTTTCTTCCCGTTAGCCACTCTTCGCTTCATGCTAATAAATTGCCTCGTATTAATTCTTCACTAATGTTAATTTCCCTAAGTTGCTCACTGGCATTAGCTTCTTGGTTCCCCTCTATTTTTGGTAAGTTTTCAGTATCTTCTAACGTGAAGTCAGAAGCAAAGTATTTGTTTAATGACTCTGCATATCTTTATCCCTCATTATAATTCCTCCTGTCTCTGCTTGCAATGGACCCACATTCACTTTTGATAGTCTCTTCCTCTTTATGCATTTGTAAAAACTCTTGCAGTCTGTCTTTATGTTCTTGGCTAGTTTATCCTCATAATCCATTTTCTCCCTCCTAATCAGTTTCTTAGTTTTTCTTTGTTGGTCTCTGAAGCCCTCCCAATCCTGGGGTTTACTGTTCTTTTTTGGCAGTGTTATGGGTCTCTTCTTTTAATTTTATACTTTCCCTAACTGCTCTAGTTAGCCATGGTTGAACCACTTTTCCCGGGGTATTTTTATTCCTCAAAGGAATATGTGATCGCTGGGAATTATGTACTATTTCTTTAAAGGTTTGCCATTGCTGGTCTACTGTCATATCCTTTAATTCCCCAGTCTATTTAGCTAAATCCTCTCTCATACCTGCAAAGTTGGCTCTATTTAACTTTAAGACCCTTGCTTCAGACTTAACTACATCACTCTCTAACTTAATGCAAGATCTATGATCGCCTGTTCCCTGGTTGGTTCCTCAACCAACTGATCTAGAAAACTAGCTCTAATGTATTCTATAAACTACTCCTCTAACTTACCTTTGCCAATTTGGTTTTCCCAATCTATATGTAGATTGAAATCACCCACTATTAGTGTATTTGCTTTGCTACATGCTCCGCTAATTTCCTAGTTAATACTCTGCGAAATACTGTGTGACTGCTGTTCAGGGATCTATAAACTACTCCCACTAGTATTTTCTGCCCCTTGTTGTTTCGTAATTCCACCCATACTGACTCTACATCCTGATTTTCTGATTCAAAATCCTTCATCTCTACTTTTTTATCCCATCCTTTATTAGCAAGGCTAACCCCACCTTGTTTTCCACATTGCCTATCTTTCCTATATGCTGAATAGCCCGGAATATTTAGCTCCCACGCTTGATTTCCCTGTAACCACGTCTCAGTAATGGCTACTAGATCATACCCGTTTGTCTCTGTTTGTGACATTAATTTGTCTATATTATTATGAATGCTTTAATCTGACTTCTTGCCATTTCCTCTACTCACTAATGCCCTATTTTCTTTTCTGAGCTTCTTGTCCCTCCTTGACGCACTCTGTTTATCTCACTTTCTAATCTGCTCTACCACCTTCATCCTTCTTAGTTTTGCTGGTTTACTTCTAACTGTAGTTTAGCCTTCCTTTGTGTGTGTGTGAGTGTGTGTATGTATGTGAGTGCATGAGTGCGTGTGAGCGTGTGTATGCATGTGAGTGTGTGTATGCGTATGAATACGTGTATGTGTGTGAGCGGGTGTATGTGTGTGTATCTGTGTGTGAGTGCATGTATGTATGTATGTATGTGTGTGTGTCTGTGTGTGCATGTGCGTGCATGTGTGTGCGCGTTTGTACGTGTATGTGTGTGTGAGTGCGTGTGTGTGTGTGAGTGCGTGTATGTACGTATTTGTGAGTGCATGTATGTACGTGTGTGTGAGTGCGTGTACGTACGTGTGTGTGAGTGCGTGTATGTATGTGTGTGTGAGTGCATGTATGTATGTGTGTGTGTGATCCCCATTATTTTCATGGCAGATAATGATCCATGGCCACATTCAGTTCCGAGATCTTCTGTAACATGGACAGAGCGAGGAGGAAGTTACTGGTGTCAGACTTTGTTACACTCCACTCACCTGCAACAGGAAAAACACATTCATTGTCAGAGAGAGAAACAAACATGGATGGGGTGGTTGTGGGGGTGGTGGGGGTGGAGGGGGGAACGGGGGGTGCGGGGAAGGAGTAGCACCCTTTCCAATGACCTGCTCCAATGGAATTGTTTTGTAACTCTCTGTGTGTGCAGGGCTGTGCGTGGCTGGGATTGGGGCCGAGGTGGCCCACATTCCGGCCTGGAGCCTGGCCCGCAACGGAGCCGCCTACTCCGTCCGTTACGACGGGGAATCGGAGCGTCTGGATAACGTCCCGCCGGGCGTCAAGAAGATCGGCGTGTGTCTCAACTACACGGGAGGCGCCCTGACCTTCAGCAACGTGCTGGCCCAAGAGCACGTCTACACCATTCCCACCCGCTTCCGCCAGCCCGTCTGCCCGGCGTTCGCGGTGGGGCAGGGGACGCTGGCTGTGCACTGTGGCTTGCCTCCCCCAGAGTATCTGTTCACAATGAAGCTGTCCGGGTACAAGAGACGGAGTGAGGAACGAGGAGCGGCCTGGAGCAGGGACGTCCGTTTCCCCTCCATCCTCCCCTTCCTGCAGCGGTTTGAGGACCTGGCATTGACCCCCATGGCCTGCGGAGTCTCTTCCGCCATCAGCTCCTGCTGGTCTGGGTCCGGGGGCTTGGTGGGGGGAAGCCCGGAATGTGGGGGCGAGGGAGGGGCAGGGGGAGGGGGAGGGAGGAGGTAGAAGGCGTCTTGCCCTGTGTTCGACGCACTTTCGTGGCCAGGAATGAATGAAACGGCAAATTGTTTGATGGTCTGTGGCATTTTGTCCAGTGCTTTTTAAGACTGAATATACACCTCTCACGTACAATAATGTCGGGAGGACGTCCCAAGGTGCTGAAATATACACCACACACACGCTCACACACAAAGTCCACCCACCACTCCCCCCACACACACACACACACACTCCCTCCCCACACACACACTCCCACACAAATTCCACCACCCCACACACACACACACACCCTCCCCCCACACGCACTCCCACACACATAACCTCAGACAGACCATTTCATACACACACGACCTCACATATTCACACACACTAGTGTACACGCACGCACCCCCATGCACAAACACAGACACAAACACACACACAACATCCGAACATACTCGCATACATATACGTCCACACACGCTTTTGCACACACACACACACACACATGTGCAGACACACAAACACAGATTCCTGAAGAGTAGTTGGAATTGAGCAGTGACCTGACTGGCTGTGTCGCTGGTTACAGACGTTTGTGGGGTGGGGGGGTGGAGGGAAGCTGGGCTTGGGGGTACCGGGGAGCTGGGCTGGGGTGGGGGAGGGCTAGTCTGGGTGGGACAGGCGAAGTGGAGCTAAACTGAGTTGATTTCCGGATTGAGGTTCGGGCAGGGTGGGGCTGAGGAAGGAGGGTGGGTGAGGCAGGAAGAGAAACCCTTTGAAGGTTGCCACTGGGATTGAGATCAAAGAGGGGAGGCAGAGGACAGAAGCATCTGGAAAGGGTTTGACGCTCTGCTTTTCTTTTGTGTGTCGTAACAAACACAGCTACAGCCTGTTTCAGTCTGCGTGTGGAGCACAGGCAGCGGCTTTAACCCTCTGCTCTCAACAACATCAAATGGCATTTATATAGCGCCCTTCACGTTGGGCGGACATCCCAAAGTGCTGGACTTGCTCCTGAGCTGGGGGTTGGGATCAAGAGGTGGGGGGAGGGCAGAGATCTCAAAGGTTGGACTGGTGGATCGTTTTCTGGGGTAATAATCTCTCAGGCCCCCCACCACCCAAAATGTGGTCACTCAATCCACAACTGTTTGTGGGACACTCCTGTGTGCAATTGGCTGCTGCGTTTCACCCACAAAATTTACAGTCAGTTCATTTTACAGTCTATTCTGTGAAGCGCTTTGGGATGTCTCAATGCCGTAATAAGATTCTATATCAAATTGTTAAAATAAATAACCCTTGCATTTGATATAGCGATTTTCACACCTTCTAGACGTCTCACAGTGCTTCACAGAATGGACCTCAAAATGAATTGACTGTATATTTGTGGGCGAAAAGTGGCAGCCAATTGCCCACAGCTGTGACCTACAAAGTCGTTGATTGAAGTGACCAAATTATTATTGGGTTTTTTTGAGGGATTATTATCCCCAGAAAAGCAATCTGCCAATTGACTAATATCCGGGTTCCTACTTACTGCTAGGTAAACAGAGACGTACGGAGTAAGGAAACTTGCCCAATATTTCGCCCTGCGGGAATAGAACTCAGGTCTCTCGCTTGTGAGGCGAGTGCTCTAACCACTGAGCTACAAGACTCCACATTATTATCTCCATATTACTATTATTATAAGTCTTTCTTTACAGAGAGGGTAATTTATGGCTGGAACGGGGAAAGGTGGTTGAGGCCAATACACTGGACTGCTCTTGCGTTAACTAAACAAATGTAGACACGTCTGCATAGATTACTCTGCACACTGTGAAATATTGCTTTAATTCCTTTGCTGCTCTGGGTATTTAAGGGCCAATTGCTTCTCTCTTTGCAGCTCAGATTCCATTCTCAGCTTTCAATGAGGTTTTTTTTGTGTCAAAGTTACTTATTGAACCCCAGTGTGTTTATTTCACCTGAACTCCTGTGATTGATTGATTGCTTACACAGAGAAAGCAGCGTTAACCTAAAGCACCTTTAAACCACCCTTCAAGTATTTTGTTCCAACCTATAACTTCTCTTGGACGCCGTCAGCGAGAGTGATCATAAGTTTTTAATCCAGAACAGCCTTAAGACGACTCTTACACTTTATATTGATCTTAAGATGGTTTGAGTAAAGACTTCAAAGTCAATAGTTATGTTACTTCAAAGTTCAGAAAGTGTTAATAATCCTTGCATTTGATTGAGCGCCTTATCATGTCATTGAGAGTCTCAAAGTGCTTAATTGCATTCAGTACAAGCATCTAACTGTATTTAGATGTTGAGAGGATCGGTGCGAGTGTGTGAGTGCCATCACTTTCATGGCAGATAATGCTCCATCACCATGTTAGGTTGCGACGTCTTCCGTAACATGGATGGGGTCAGTGAGGAGGAAGTTACTGATATCAAATGGACATTATTACCCTCCACTCAACGGCAACAGAGAATAAAAAGTCACTGTAGGGAAAAAAAACAGTGAGAGGGGGGAGCCAGTGGTAGGGGGGTGGTAACAGGACTTTGTGAACACCCTGCACTCGAGCCATCAAAGGCACCCCTAGCACACTCTACTTTGTGGACTAATTGCCTCCCAACCCAATGACATGGGAAAGGGTGCAGAGCAAATACTCTGATCCCCAAAGGTAATCATTACAGAATGTCTGTTTGTCTGTCGGTCCAGCCCCAACCTCACTCTTGACCACCTCTCCATAGGCAGCCTCTCAGCCATCATGTCATGTGGAGATATTGATCAGGCCAATCTGCACCTAATCCTGTTCCCAACCAGATATTTATCCAGATCCTTTTTCTTGGCAGGGATGGAAACCTTTTTGGAGGGGACCTGGCTCAAGGCAAATTTTCTGTGTCACTTCCATTTGAAGTCCCGAGTTTAATGGCAAGGATTATTCCCAGACTTAATTCTGCTGGAATTAACAACCTTAAGTGGATCAGGGGTTGGGATGTTTGTAAATTGGACGGATGCTTCTGAAGTGTAGATTTATGGTCTGTATGTTCAGGTGTACACTGTTCAACACTGACACCCTCCCCTCTACCCCTTCCCTACCCCCCTCATCCCCTGCTCCCCCAGGCCCCAACCCCCCACCCCCACCCCAGTCCATGATCCATCCAAACACTGCGATTGATGTAATGTTGCTTTATAATAATAACAATCTTTGCATTTGATACAGCGTCTTATCATGTCGTTGAGACGTCTCAAAGTGCTTCACAGAATGTACTGTCAAATAGATTGACTGTGGACTTGTGGGCAAATCTCGGCAGCCCTTCCTTTCTTTCTCTTTTGTTCATTCGTTCCAGCTCTGCGAACGCTTTCGTTAAATGTGCTTTGCGTTTACGGTTCGCTTTAATGCTGTGTAACCCATCCCCAGCGTCTTTTAGTGTTGGTTTATTGGAACAACATTTGCGTCTCTGCCCTTTGACTCCTGTGGCTTGGCAGGTAACCATGAGCTCAATTGTCTAAACCTCTTCTCTGTGTGTTGTACGTGTTCAGATTCCACCTTCACTCCTCCTCCCCTCCCCCCGTGGAATTTAATAAAGCAAAGCATTGACTATCATATTCGCTGGAACACACTGCTTTGTGATGAGACATATGTTGTGAATCTGGCTGATTGTGCTGCATTTGCGTTGCCAGTTTGTCGCTCACTGTGCTGTACGTTATATATTATTCCATCCGGGAATGTGCTAATGACAACTTGCACTTGTATGCCTGCGCATACAAGGGCTGAAATAACTTCAGGTGTATGGAGGCTCTGGGTAGAAGAGCAAGAAGACTGGAGGAGATCTTCGGATGAGATGTTAAACCGAGGTCCTGTCTGTGCCTGTTCAGCTGGATGTTCAGCTCGGCACTACTTGAGAGAAGGGGGTTTCTCTCTCCGTGCGAAACCATCCCCCAAATAAAACTGGTCGGTCACTTCATTGCTGTTTGTGGGATTGGCTAAATTGCCAAGTTTGCCTCCAAAATACACTGTGATTGTACTTTACACTAAATTCTTGTGAAGTGCTTTGAGATACTAATAATTATTATTTTTATTATTATTCGTTGCAATCCACATTGCTATGTTAATTAATATCCTTGCATTTGTTATTGCACCTTATCACATCGGTGAGACGCCTCAAAGCGCTTCACAGAATATACTGCAAAGTGAATTGTGCGCGAAACGTGATAGCCAATTGTGCACAGCAATTCATTAATTAATAGTTCTTGCCAAACAAGCTTTAACCTTTATTCATTGATGATACGTTTCAGACAGAACCCCCAAAGTCTTTGTTTGCTACACTCCACTGTATTATGCACAGGAATTGTCCTGCTGTCTGTATATTTGCCCAGTGGTACACACACATGTTGCTGACTTTCCTCTCTGTTTCCTTGGCTGTCTCCTGGCCTCTGGGTGGTTCTGCATTGATGTTCCTCGATTTCCTTGTAATACAGGCATCAAGTGACTGCCCTCTGCTGGGACTAATCAACAAAGACTCACATCCCTCACAATAAACAGTTCAATGCTTTGGGGTGGGAGGGGGGGAAGTTTCATTGAAAAATTAATAATAATAATAATTCTTGCATTGGAGTCCTGTAGCGTAATGGTTAGCACACTTGCCTTGCAAGCGAGAGGAACTGGGTTTGATTCCTGGGTGGGGTGAAACCTTATACAAATGTAATGTTGTCGTCGTTGTGATTAGGGAAGTTTCCTTACTCCACATGCCTCTGTGTACCTAGTAGTAAGTAGGAACCCGGTTGTTAGTCAATTGGCGGATCGCTTTCTGAGAGGTCAAGCGCTACGGGATGCTGCCCTACATGAAGGACGCTATATAAATGCAAATTATTGTTGTAATAATCTCTCCTAAAACCCCCCACAAAAGTTTGGTTACTCGATCTACTGACTGTTTGTGGGATACGCTGTGCTGTACATTATATAGGCTGCCACGTGTTGCCACAAAACACACAGTCAATCCACTTCATAGTGTGTTCTGTGAAACGGTTTGAGACGTCTCAACGACATGATAAGGCGCTATATCAAATGCAAAGATTATTGTTTAGTGCCTTATCACATCGTTGAAATGTCTCAAAGAGCTTCACAGAGTAAAGTATGGTGAGTGGGCATTTGTAGGTCAAAGCAGGGGCAATAACGCCAACAAATTGTGTTCATGTAGAGACCGCTATACGCAGTTGTGTCTCGGAGCACTTGAAGCAGCACAATATGTGGTAAGAGCAGTGTTCACTGCTAGGTTTTTATACTGGATGGTAGCCTTGGGTTGACACTTGCTTGATTGCCTGTAATATATAATTGCAACGGGATCAAGTAATGAGTTAAACCAAAAATGCTTTAAGAATCTCAGAGACCCTCGGCTGAATCTCTGAATTTCTCGTTCCTATTATTAGTTGGAAAGAAAGAAGTTGCATTTCAACAGCAGCCAGTCACGCCAAAATGTGTGTCAATTGTGCTGACTTCTGGCTGGTTTGCCTGCAAAGCACACAGTCACTACTGTATTTCCGTGAAATGCACTCAGAACGTTTTGGTGACGTGATAAGGCACTGTATCTAATAATAATAATAATCCTTATTTAAATGCAAAGATTACTATTATAAACCAGGAACCTTTTAAACAATAAGCTCCCCCACCACCAACCCCACCTCTGCACACACACAAACAGCCATGAAGTGAATGATCAAATTATAATAACGGAAATAATAATAAAATAATAATAATCCTTGCATTTGGTGCAGCGCCTTATCACGTCGGAAGGACATCTCCAATACAGGAATTACTGTGAAATTACTTGTAGGCAAATACACAGCACAATTCCACACAGCAATGTCCCATGGAGTGAGAGACCAATTTTATTTGTGGGGGATTGTTGGCCAGGACATCGGGAGATAGAAACTCACTTCTCTTTTCAAATAATCTTTAAAATCAACCTGAACAGGGTTTTAATTAATTAATCTCTCTCTCTCTCTCTCTCTCTCCTTTCTTCACTTTACAGCTGTGTATTAAAAATCAACACTAAATGGCTCCTAATTACAAATGATAAACACCTTGTTAACATGGGTGATGGGGAACTGGAAGTGTCAGTACTGGGACTTTACCCTGTGTTGAGGCTTCTGTAGAAAATCTCATGCATTTCGGAAGGACGTGTGATAGAGGCAATGTGTGACCTGCAATTCACAAGTCTCGCCCAACACCAAGTGGGTTCCGCATTTGCAAATTAATAATAAACAGCCGTTAGCTGAACCTATTTGCTTTCCAGCACATTTTTCCATTCAATTTACAAGTTCAAGACATCAAGCATTTTAGCTTAACAATGACAGCCGTGATTGACATTGACGCCCACCTCGTCACAGGGAGTTTCTTCCCTCAATGTCATGAGGTTTGACATTCATTTCCTTCCTGCTTTATTTATTTTGTGTGAGTTTTTATGTAGAATTAGCCTGTGTTTTATTGAATAAAATAAAATTGAATAAAATAAATGGGACGCCGCTGTGCGCAATTGGCTACTGAGTTTCGCCCACAAAATACACAGTCAATCCACTTTATAATATATTCTGTGAAGCAGTTTGAGACTTATTATTATAAATTCAAAAGGTTACCAGGTCTAATTTCAATAAGACCAATAATAATCCTTTGACCAGGGCCTTTTATGTCAGGGGGATGTCTCAAAGCACCTCATAGGATTTACTGTAAATTGTGTTGTCCTGTAGCTTAGTGGTTAGAGAGGACCAGGGTTTGATTCCCTGGGCAGGGCGAAACCTTAGGCAAATTTCCTTATTCCGAATGCCTCTGTTTACATGGCAGTAAGTAGGAACCCGGTTGTTAATCAATTAGTGGATCGCTTTTACGGGGATAATAATCCCTTCAAATAAAAAGAAAAACTAAAAATAATAATTTGGTCACTCAATCCACAACTGTTTGTGGGACACTGCTGTGCGCAGCTGGCTACCGTGTTTCACCCACAAAATATATATAGTCAATTCACTTTACAGTATATTCTGTGAAGTGCTCTGAGACGTCTCGAAGACGTGGTAAGGCGCTATATCAAATGCAAGGATTATTATTATTAATCAATGACTGTTATATGTGGATGGATGTAGCAGCCAATCTTGCACACAGCAACGTCAACAACATCAACTTGCATTTATACAGCGCTCTTCACTCAGGTAGAAGGGAGCCGTAAACAGCCATCCCACAAACAGCCATGAAGTGACTGGACAATTGTATTTCAGGGGAATTTGTTGGCCAGGACTATGGGAGAATGCACCCAGCAGCTCAGCTAATTCCAGAGAGTATTATGCACAAGTTGGTGAGAGCCAAGGCTTGGGGATCTCAGAGGCAAAAACACGCAGAGCTTGTCATAGTCAGGGATTTGGACCTGATCTAGGGATTGGGATCAGGGAGGGTGGAGGGCAGGGAGGGTGGGAGGGTGGCCAAAGGCACAGTTGAAGAGGAGGGTTTTGAGATGCGCCTTGAAGGACGCAAGGGAGGGAGCGAGATGAACTTCAACCCACAACCTTCTGACCCAGACCCCAGAGTGTTGCTGCTCACTGAGCCAGGCTGACACCCCGTCATGATTTGCCACATAGAAATTAATGGCAAAATCATTGCAAATTTGTTAGATCTGAGATGTCTAGAAGACATGAAAAAAGCACTATATCAGATGCAAGGATTATTATTATTAGAAGAGTTTTGGATGTTTAACTGCTGGCCAGAGACGTTGTGTGTGGGGGGTGGGGGGGGGGGGGGGGAGAGAGGGAAAGGGGGTCATTGGACCTCAGTTCCATGTTATTGCTTGATTCAACTCCCACCCGCAGTGTGTGTGATGGCCATGAGCTTTTAACACCAGTGCTAGTTTCTGATTGACACCCAATTCAAGCGCTGTTTGTTTGCCTGTCCGTGGTGGATGTTATTAATACACACACTGTATGTTAAGCCTCAGTGCAATCTCACTGACAGACATGGTTTGTATATTGAAAAGCAGTTTCGTGTCAAGAACTCCTGCAGAGACCAATCCCTCTTCACAGGATAGTGGAAATCTGGAACTCTCTCCCTCAAGAGGCTATGCATAATAATAATAATCCTTGCACTTGATATAGCACCTTATCAAGTCTTCGAGACGTCTCAAAGCGCTTCACAGAATATACTGTGAAGTGAATCGACTGAATATTTTTGTAGGGAAACGCGGGAGCCAATTGTGCACAGCAATGTCCCACGAACAGTTGTTATTATTATTATTATTTTATTTATTCGTTTATTTATTTATCTGTTGAAGGGATTTTTACCCCCAGGAAAAAGTGATCCGTCAATCGACTAACAACCGGGTTCCTACTTACTGCTCGGTAAACAGAGATGTGGGGAGTAAGGAAACGTGCCCAACATTTTGCTCTGCTCAGATTCTATGCTGAATCCATTCAAAGCTTCAAGACTGTGGTGGATAGATGTTTGTTAGATAACGCTATCAAGAGATATGGGGCAAAGGCAGGTATTTGAAGTTGAGGTACAGATCAGCCATGATCTAATCGAATGGCAGAACAGGCTCGAGGGGCTGAGTAGCCTTCTCCTGTTTCTATGTTCCAAACCAGTAATTTCTAACTTGCAATTTACAAAATGTCTTTAAAGAGGATAGAAAAAAATCACTCCCAAGTGTTTATCAACAGGTTCTTACCAATAGCATTGAGATTGAATTTCAAAGCGCCCTCGCTCGGGTTAATATATATTTATATACAGGTATTTATGTTTCCCGGGACTGGGTTGATAGCAAATAAGAGAAACTACATCTTTAAAGATGAAAGCAGGGATTTGCACATTCATTTGTTACAGGTCACTGTCAGCTCGATAGACAAATATTATAGTGTTCCTGCCTCTGGCAGTGTAAATATTACTGAACCCTTCCAAGCATCGTCATTTACATCAGGTAATATCTCCACTCATCCTCTTCTCCCGCTTGGATAGACATAATAATAATCTTATTTGATATAGTGCCTTATTACATCATTGAGCTTTACAGAATATATCGTAAAGTGGAGGCACTGTGTATTTTGTGGGTGAAACTCAGCAGCCAATTGCGCACAACAACAGCGAAGTTTGATATTACAGCCTCATCCCTTATAGTTGACAACTTTGTCGATTTCAACACAGATTCAGTTCCTAGTCTACAGTGCTCGGTTTCCTTCCACTTAATCGCTACACAGTGAACCCACCAAATTGGTTAATAATAATCCCAGAACATATGGAAATGCTTTTTTTTTGGGGGGGGGGGTTGAGGGGGTGGAGAGTGAAGCCTTAAGCATAAGTTAATTCGCCCACAAAATGTACAGTCAATTCACTTTACAGTATATTCTGCGCTTTGAGACATCTCAAAGACATGATCAGGCACTACATCAAATGCAAGGATTATTATTATTAAATAAACGTTGATTTGCAACTGCAAATAAAAGAGTCTCGCCAACATTACTTAAGAGGGAATAAAAATGTCGGGAGGTGAACTGAGACGAATGAAATTGAATCAAATGAAATGTTGTATTAAGAAAATCATAAATGTGCGACACCCCCAAATGACCGGTCCTATAAAGATTTGATGTTGTTGTTGAGTCGAGACACAAATCTACAAATCTACAAATGATCTATAAATGCCCTTTTTTTTAAAAAAAGCCTGCATTAGGGCAGACCCTGGACGAGTTTCTGGTTGGGAGTAAATAACATGCAAATAAATGGAATAAATTGCAATTTGCAGTTGAGGTTTTGTGCTGAGGTTAAGGTGTTGTGTGTGTTGTGTGTGTGTGTGTGTGTGTTTTGATGGGGTGTTGATCACAAGATTGATTGGATCTTAAGGTAACACAGTTCAACGTGTTAAATATGTACCCACACACCCCACACACACACACACTGAGCCTTCACTTGTCACACCTTATTTGTCAGTCGATGGGGAGGAAAAGGAGTCGTGCTGAGTGCTGAGTGCTGAGTGTGCTAAAAGCATCTTTCCTTGAGACTGTTTGAATATTCCTGAGACCAGCCATCAGGGGCAAACAGGCAGGACAGGCAGGGCAAGGCAGGGCAGGGGCTCACAAGAGATGATGATGGTCAGACACTTTTTTTCCCCTGCCCTGGAAAACAGGCTATAAAAACCCCCTCACTCAGGAGAGAGAGAGGAGAGAGAGAGGGGATCCCAGTTGTGTTGAACCAGTGAGATTGTGGTCACAGCCCATCACAGGCAAAGCCATAACAGGCAGAGGAGCTGCTGTCAGAGAGAGAGGAGAGAAGGAGAGAGAGAAAAGTGTTCAGGGTTTTACTGGGAT
Source organism: Callorhinchus milii (assembly GCF_018977255.1). Classification (NCBI taxonomy): domain Eukaryota; kingdom Metazoa; phylum Chordata; class Chondrichthyes; order Chimaeriformes; family Callorhinchidae; genus Callorhinchus; species Callorhinchus milii. The sequence goes on along the minus strand of NW_024704752.1, from coordinate 2,658,254 downwards.
CAGTTGCTGTGACTTGGGTGTTGGAAGGGAGATCTCTGTCTCTCTCTCTCTCTCTGTCTGTGTGTGTGTGTGTGTGTGTGTGTCTCTCTCTCTCCTGCAGTTTGTGAGCCACTTGCCCAACCCATCGCTGGACACAATGGAAAAAACAACCCATTTACTCTCTGTTCTTCCTTTCCTCCTGACTTGCCAATTGATGCATTCAGCAGCCAGCGTCCTCCCTAAACTTTCCTTCCTGCCCATCCGACCAGAAGATGACCAAACTCCAGCCAAAGGAATCACAGGTACAATCTCTCTCTCTCTCATTCTCTCTCTTTCTCTATAGGATGTTCACAAAGTCCTGTTACCCTCATACCCCCTTTTTTTCTTAATTCCAAAAATCAACAGTTTGCATTGATATGATGTCAATACAATATGATAATCCTGGCGTTTGGTACAGCGCCTTATCGCGTCTTCGGCACGTCTTCAAAGCGCTTCACAGGATGCGCTGCAGAGTGAATTGACTGTGTGTTTTGGGGGCGAAACGCGGTGCTTCGCCCTTCGCACCGGGCGGCGTCTCGGAGGGTTTAACAACAGGAACGTGTGGCAAAACGATGATGAAGTGCTTAATTCTACCCAGTACAAGTGTGTAACTGTGGTTAGTTAGTGTGTGTGTGCGCGCGTGTGTGTGTGAGTCTGTGTGTGCACGTGTGTGTGTGTGAGTGCGTGTGTGTGCGTGAGTGCGCGTGTGTGCGTGTGAGCCCCATTATTTTCAAGGCAGATAAATGGCGACAATCTTCTGTTACATGGATGGAGTCAGTGAGGAGGAAGTTACTGGTATCAGACATTGTTGCACTCGACTCATCTGCAATAGAGAATAAAAATTCATTGCAAGAAGAAAAATAACACAGGGGTGGGGTGGGGGGTGGTGAGGAAAACCCTATGTATATTGGAGGATTAGGAGTTAGAGAACAAGGAGTGAGTGAGAGAGAGAGAGAGAGAGGGACTTTTTGACTCTTTTTTTNCGTTTAATTGCGAGAAATTAACTGCAAATTCAACTGCATGTATTTTGTGGGCCAAACACGGCAGGCAATTGCGCACAGAGGTGACCCACAAACCGTCGTGGAGTGAGTGACCAAATTATCATTATTATTATTTTTTCCGAGACACTGCCCTGCTTGAAGGACGCTGTATAAATGCAAGTTGTTGTTGTTATTCTGGCATGATGATGAGGATGCTGATGAAGAAGGAAAACAAACATGTGTTTTTTTTGTAACGTTCCTTCTTTCTTTTTCTTGTGCTCCCCATTCGCCGCTCCTAAGGCTGCTCCTTTGGTGGGAAACTGTATGACCTCGGGGATACCTGGCACCCGAATTTGGGGGAGCCTTTCGGCATAATGCACTGTGTCGTGTGCCATTGTGAAGCTGTGAGTATCACCTCCCATTCATTCTTTTATTAACCATCGCTAATACAGTAAACCTCACATATTTCCCATCAGTTGGGACCGTACATTTCATCTGACTTCTGAAAAGTATGAGTTTTGTGTCAATGATCTTAATCTCTGACTGTTCAGCGCCTTGGGACGTCTTCCCGACGTGAAAGGCGCTTTATAAATGTAATCTTGCATTGTGTGATCGACATTTGGCTCATATTTTTGATTGATCGGTGTCACTGGTGAATTCAGTGTCACCGGTGCAGGAGAGCCCAGCTGTAAATGGTGTTACATTTATAATATACAGTCACTACACTTCACAGTAACTTTGTGAAGCGCCTTTTAGCACCCTGTTTCACATCTGGAAGCGTAACCTTCACAGTATCTCGCCTAGTCACCACACATCTCAGTAAAATCCTGAGAATAACTTTTAGACATCAAAGGCAAGGATTATAATTTTTATTATTAATAATAATCTCTGCTATCGTCACACGCTCTCTCAGTTGCCTGTTAATGCTGTGACAAGGAGTTGTGAGGTTGTGAATACGATAGGATGGCACAATCTGAGTCAATGTGTGCCTGTTGGAACTCACCATTTACCAGTCTAAAGCTTTTGTAAAGCTTCCTTTTTCAAGACTTCGTCTGGGAAAATAAGGGTTAAACTGATTTGCTCACCTCGGAGGGTAATGAAATTGAAATAACAAACCCCAATTTTCCACCACGTTGAACACAGGCAATCTCTCCCCCCTACTCCCACCCCTGTCTACAGAAATAACAATTACAGAACCTGTTGTTTTCCAATTAGTGAGAGATTACGACTTGCTTTGCAAAGGAATAAACATTTGAGTTTTTAGGAAGCTCACAGCTATTGAATTGCCAATTGCTTGGTTAATTAGGTGCTGTCTAATCACATCTCTCTCTCTCTCCTCCCTTCCCAGATGAATGTGTATTTGATAAGACATCTAGTTATTTGCTTAGCAAAAGAGGCGTTAGTTTGTAAGGGGTGGGTGGTGGGGGGGGNAGAAGAGACAGCACACTTCAGGACATTGAGAATCTCGGATATAAATTAATCAACAAGACGTGAAAATGTCTTAACGTCGAAATATTAGGATCAAGTGTGAGACATTCTGTAATCCTTAGGTTAAATACCACACGGAATACATTATGAGGCTCACAGACAAACCCATTGATTTGCTTTTGACTGGGGGGTGAAATTTTAAGTGATTGTATGAATCCATGTGATTTTATCGATACAATCCTGTGATTGTATGAATCCAACTGAACAAACAGAAGCCATCGTGATTCTGAACATGTTTTAATTTGCCTAAAAAATACACAGTACACTGTTGTTAGACCATTGGCAGATCGCTTTCCAGGGTGTTAATCCCCCCCCAAAATTTAATTGGGTCATTCAATCGACATCTGTTTATGGGACGCTGCTGTGCGCAATTGGCTGCTGCATTTTGCCCACAAGATACACAGTCAATCCACTTTACAGTATATTCTGTGAAGCGCTTTGGGATGTGTTAACATAAGGCACCATATCAAATGGTACAGAATCCAGAAATTCAGTAAACTCCTGATAACTCGTCACTCCAAGGGGAAAAGGACTCAGTGACGAGTTATCAGGAGCAGTGAGTTAGACTTTTATATAAACAAATAGATATATATACGCAGCCGGGATATTGACAGCGTGATGACTTAAGTGGTAGTGACAAGTTAAGCCAGGGTCAAGTTCTCAGTAGTTTACTGGACTTGTAAATGTTTATTGAAATGCTATTAATGCTGTTTTTTTGCAAAGTTAAGATGTGGGTTGATTGGAATTTCATCCCACAGTCCCTCCGCCTCGCCCCTTCCCTTGCTTCCTTCTACGTCCATCTCAAGACCCTCCTCTTCGACCGTGCCTTCGGTCACTGTCCTACCTCTACCCTCCCCGTCTTCCACTCCTCCTGATCCCAACCCCCAGCTCGGGCCCAAATCCCTTACTGTCCAGGAAGTCCTCCCGACATGAAAGGCACTGGGTAAATGTAATGTGTTGTTGTAGATTAAACTATTTCAATGCATTAAGAATATTCTCACTTTATCTCTCTCTCTCGCTCTCTCAACCTCGTTATCACAGCAACGCAATCGCCGAGGGAAAGTGCACGGCAAAGTGAGCTGTAGGAACATTAAACATGACTGCCCGGAACCTCTCTGTAGTGACCCTGTCTTACGCCCTGGTCATTGTTGTAAAAGCTGCCTGAGAGGTGAGGACAATTCACTGTGTTAAAACCTCTACATTTTTTTCTCCCCCCAAAATTCCCAATTTTAAAAGTCATTTTGACCCGATGCCATTTGACTTGGATAACTTCGCAAACAGAGTCCCGTAGCTCAGTGGTTACTGCGCAAGCGAGAGGCCTCGGGTTCGATTCCCAGACTGGACGAAACCCTAGGCAAGTTTCCTTACTCCTCACGCCTCTGTTTACCTAGCAGGAAGCAGGAACCCGGGGAAAGATCGCTTTCCGGGGATAATAATCCCTCCAAAAGTTTTTTAAAAAATTGGTCACTCAATCCATGACTGTTCGTGGGACACTGCTGTATACAGTCGTCTGCCACGTTTTACCCACAAAATCCACTTAACTGTATCTGAAGCGTTTTGAGACGTCTCAATGACGTGATAAGGCGCTGTATCAAATGCAAGGATTATTATTATTATTATTAGACAAAAGGAAATCTCCACCCGTGTGTGAGACTGGCAGTTTGGTTGAAACGCTGTGGTTTCCGCGCGCGCTGGGCACCTGCTAATCTCACGCTGGTTCTTCGCTCTGTCCGGCAGACACCGAGCCCCACTCGGAGAACAAACCTGAGCACCTGCTGGACGGCTTCGAGTATTTCCCTCTCGAGAAAGAAGACGACCTACAAAAGAGTTACAACGACCGCTCCTACGTCAGTTCCGAAGACACCACAATGGACGACAGCAGAACAGGTCTTTCTTCAACACCTGTTTAGCAGATATTTGGCCGATTCCCGTCCCTGGAAACATGGTGACGTGATCAGTCACCGCGATTTCATCAGAGCAATCCTCGCGCTGAACAGGGTGTTTGCAAAGTCCTGTTACCCCCATGTTTTTTTCCTCCCTACAGTGAGGAACGACTGAAACATGCGTAAGAATGATGCTAATTGTATTTAGAAGGACTTCATTGTATTGAGTACAATTGTTTAACTGTGTTTAGACATCCGGAGGGCCTGTGTATATGTGTGTGTGTATGTGTGAGTGAGAGTGTGTGTGAGAGAGTGTTTTCATGGCAGATAATGATCCATCGCCATGTTTGGTTGCGAGATCTTCCTTTACATGGATGGAGTGAGGAGAAAGTTACAGACATTGTTGCACTCCACTCACCTGCAACAGAATATAAACATTCATTGTAGGAAGAAAACTGGGAGGGTAACAGGACTTTGTGAACACCCTGTAGTTGTGCTTGCTGGAGTCTGATTAACCCTCTGCCTGTTACTGTTCTCCCTGCAGATTTTGTCGCCTTACTGACCGGGACATCCCAGGACTCCTCAGTGTCCAGCGGAGTGGCCAAAGCCAGATTCACTCTGGTCAGATCCAACCTCGTGTTCGCCATCCACTACGAGAGGTATCAGCCAAGAGCCTTCGCCAGGGGGAGTGGGGGAGAGAGGGGTGGGTTTGGTGGGGGAGGGGTTACAAAGGAGAAATGGAAATGCGGGGAGGAAGCTCTACTCTCTACCACTGGCGTCTCCCACCTTGATAATAATAAGAATCCTTGAGACGCCTCAAAGCGCTTCACAGAATATATTTTAAAGTGGAGTGTCTGTGTATTTTGTGGGCAATGAGAGGGGGCCTTCCTCTCCCAACGCAATGGGGCGGGGGGAGGGAGGAGTGGGTGTTCAGAAAATAATTTCTGAATCTAATAAAGTGTCGGTGGGGGTGGGCGGGTGGGGGGTGGCTGTATCAGAAATTTCCCAAGTACAGGATGGATCGAATGGTCTTCTTGTGTTCTGTAGTTTTATAGGAATGCTAATTTAACAAGAAAAGTCTGATCGCTCCTCTCTCTCTCTCCCTCTCCCTCCCTCTCTCTCTCCTTCTCTCCCTCTTTCTCGCCCCCCCCTCTCTCTCCACCCCCCCCCGCCAACTCTCTCAGACTCAGCCGCCCCATCAGAGTGAGTTTCAGGGACAGCACTGGTACGGTTTTGTTTGAACATCCCGTCCACAAGACCACATCACCTCAAAGCAACCTGGTGAGAGACCGCCCTTTCCTCTTGCTTACCGAAGCGATGCTGGGTCTCCAAGGCCTCGAATTCTCCACGATCGTAGCCTCGAGATCACGACCTTGCCGCCTAAATTCATCATTAATTTGGAAGCCGCTTTTCCACACTTGTTTAAAAAGAGTTCGACCTGAGACCAAGTTTAACAATTTTCCATAAATTCAACAACAAAATTGCATTTACACAGCGTCTCTCACGTCGGGAAGAAAGACGTCCCAAGGCTCTGACACTAAGGGCTTGCACCCGAGCTGCGGGTTGGAATCTAGAGGGGTGGGTGGGGTGGGGGGGGTGGGAGGTTGGCCAAAAGGATGATCAAAGAGGACGGTCTTGAGAGGGGCTTTGAAGGAGGCAAGGGAGGGGGTGAGACGGAGGGATAGAATTCCAGGCGATGGGGCAGAAAGGCTTAAGGACGAGGGGCCCACCGAGCGGAGGGAACGGACAGGTTCGTTTGGTGTTAGTAGGTCAAACTCTGCCACTGTTGAGTACTCCGGAACACTGTATACCTTGTTGCTGTAAACTCACAATCCTTTGAGGAATGGGGAGCCAGTGGAGGTGTGCGAGGATATGGGATGATGGGTTCAACAGAGTTTGATCCTCTTAGATTTTAAGACACTTGTCCTAAGGGGTGAGAGTGGGGGATGTAACCTGCTCTGTGAACACTTTGCAGATCTGTGGCATGTGGCGGAACGTACACAAACCTTACATCCAGCTTCTCAAATCGAACCAGCTCCATGTGGCTCTGATGACACAACCCCAGACAGACGCAATCATTCGAGGGAAGATTGTCAAACACAGGGCTCTCTTTGCTGGTGAGATTATAATAATAATAATAATAATAATAATCCTTGCATTTGATATAGCGCTTTTCACGTCGGGAGGACGTCCCAAAGAGCTTCACAGAACACACTGTAAAGTGAATTGACTATATTTGTGGGTGAACGCGGCAGCCAATTGCGCACAGCAATGTCTCACAAACAGTCGTAGATTGAAAATGACCAATTTATTATTGGTTTTGGAGGATTATTATTAGGTTCTGTGTGGAGTAAGGAAACTTGCCCAAGGTTTCCCCCTTTGCCTGGAATTGAACTCAGGTCTCTCGCTTGCAAAGCGAGTGCTCTAACCACTGAGCTACAGGACCCCGTATTGTAGCACCATAGCAATAATAATGATAATAATCCTTGCATTTGATATGGTGCTTGATCACATCTTTGAGACATGTCAAAGCGCTTCATAGAATATATTGTAAAGTGTATTTTGCGGACGGAACGTGGCAGTCAATTGCGCAGAACAGTGTCCCATAAACAAATTAAGTGACCACATTTTTTTTGGAGGGATTGTTACCCCCTAGAAAGCGATCTGCCAATCGACTAACAAGCGTGTTTCTGCGTTCCGCTAGGTAAACAGAGACGTGTGGGATAAGGAAACTTGCCTAAGGTTTTGCCCCGCCTGGGAATCAAACCCAGGACCGGAAAAAAACTTTTTAACAGCTGCATATTTGGGTGAAAAAATCTGAGCAGAACCTCATGTGTTCAACTGTTTCTACCCCGCCTCCCCCCACCCCACCCCGCAGAAACTTTCAGCTCTGTTCTGACCTCGACCGACCCCAGGCAGTCTGGACTGGGGGGGATTGCAATGCTGACCCTCAGCGATGTGGAAAACAACCTGCATTTCATTGTCATGTTCGAGGGGTTGGCGGAGAGGAGAGACAAAGGTAAGCAGCCATTCCCTGAGCCTCTCCCTGAGCAATTCCAATGTAATTACCGGTAACGATTCTTACAATGAAATTATTAACAATTAAATTACTGTTAATTGTTCTAATGGAATTATTAATGAAATTACCGTTAATGACTGCAATTTTGTTTTTGGGGGGGTCAGCCGGGTGTCTGACTCGTACGGAAACCCGTCACCGTCGCTTAAGAGTCTCCAAACCAAACGTGGAAATCCCAGAGGTAGATTGTTGGAGTGGAATGCGCTCTCTCTCCCTGGAGGGACGCAACCTGATTACCGTGAAATTATTAATGATGAAATTACCGATAATTGTTACAATGGAATTGTTAATGAAATTACCGGGACTAATTGTTACAGTGAAAACACAGGGGACAATTTATAGTAGAATGTCGTATGTGTGTATAAACGTACTTAGGCAGTTTTGTTTTACAAATGGCAATTTACAGCAACAGCTTCCGCTGCAACTCGGGACATTCTTGTGCTAAAACATTGGAGGATACAGTGTGATATGGTTGGGAGGCAGTAATAATCCTTGCATTTGATATCGCGCCTTATCATGTCTTCGAGACGCCTCAAAGCTCTTGAACACAGAATGTACTGTAAAGTGAATTGATTGTATATTTCGTGGGCAGTGGAATAATAATGTGAAGCGAAGCTGCTTCTGTTGGAGTGAGTTCCAAAGAGAGTTAGCAGCTGAGCTCTTTGGCGCCAAATGGGCAAGTTGGGGGGTGGGGGGTGTGAAGAACAAGGGTTCTGCCAGAGGTGGAGGAACAGGGGGAAAGAGCTGGAGCAGATTGTCGAGGTAGAGTGGGTGGGGGGCAAAGACATGAAGAGATATGAAGGTCAAGGATTATTGAGGTTCTTTTAATCAAATCATTGGGAATCTGGGAGCCAGCGTTTCTCACGGCTACATAACAATACTTGTTGCCTGTTGTGTTCTGCCAGTTCAGTACAATTCCATTGTTGTGGCTTTGGTCATAGAGATAGACACTGATCCCACGCCTGTGTCTTATCTGCTGTCTGGCCTTGTGGTGTAAGGGATCATCACAGTTTTTCTTCTGATGTCTCCCTCCCTTTCAGGTCAGGTCCAGTTCCCGGTGCGAGTGCAGCTGCTGTACAGAAACCGTCCTCTCAGGGAGGTCAGAGCCAACGTGACGGCCCATGTAAGCACCTAACAACAAATACAAACCACATTTACACGGCGCCTTTCACGTCGGGAGGACGTCCCAAGGCACTGGACAGTCAGGGATTTGCACCAGTACTGGGTGGTGGGATCAGGAGGGGTGAAGGGCAGGGAGGGTGGGGGTAGAAGGGTGCTAAACCGAATGCAAGGGTTTAAGGGTGATTATTAATGATCCTTACATTTGATATTGCGCCTCATCACATTGTTCAGACGGCTCAAAACGCTTGACAGAATATATCATTAAATGAATTGACTGTATATTTTGTGGGCGAAACTCGAGGGTCAATTGTGCACAGCCAATTCCCACAAACAGTCGTAGTTTGAGTGACCACATGCTTTGGGGGGGTGGTGGGTGGGGGGAGGGATTATTACCCCTGGGAAGCAATCCCCCAATCAAACAACCGGGTTCCTACTTACTCCAGGTAAACAGAGGCGTGTAGAGTAAGGAAACTTTTGCCACGCCTGGGAATTGAACCCGAATCTTCTCGCTTGCGAGGCGAGTGCTATAATCACCAAGGATAATGTAATGACCACTGTAATTATCTAACGCTGGTGATATGTGTCGTTTGAGCAGGACCCTGATTTTGCTGAAGTGCTGACCAACCTGAACAGCAGAGAGATGCTCTTCCTGTCTCGGGGCCAGTTACAGATTGCCCTGGAGACGGAGGGCAGGAGCCCACACCGCATTTCAGGCTTCATAACCGGCAGGAAGACCTGTGACAGTGAGTGGAGGAAACAATCATTTGGTTTTAATGCCTTTAACTGAGAAGTGATCATATTATTAATAATAATAATAGTAAGGGGATGGGGAGGGTGAGATGTGGGAGATCGAGCGGGGATGGCTGGGTGGAATTTTGGGGCCTCTGAATCTCAGCTAAAGCTTTGTCACTATTTTCTCTCCATTTCCCCAGCCATCCAGAGTGTCCTGGCAGGAGGAAACGCTCTCGCACAGACCAAAACCGGGGCCGTGGGTTCAGCCAAGTTTACTCTGCACGACAATGGCACCCTGGAATATCAGGTATGCATTATACTGGACGCCTCTTCCACCACCAACAACAACAACGACTTGCATTTATATAGCGCAGGTCACACAGGGCAGCGTCTCGGAGCTCTTGACTGTTACCTCTTCACTGCGAAGGAGTCCTGGATAAAGCAAGAGTTTGTATTTTTTGTTCGCGTGAAATTACATTTCACGTTAAAAAAAATTATAATAATTTGGTTACTCAATCCACGACTGTTAGTGGGACAATTGAATTGCAATTTATGCCCACAAAGTACAGTCAATCACCACCCCTGCCCCTAACCCCGCAAAAAAAATTGGTCCTTCACTTCCTGGCTGTTTGCGTCCTGCTGTTTCCTGGCTGTTTTGAGTTCTGGCCCAGGCTCCACTGGATGGATTGACTTCAAGATCCTCACTCTCATGTTCAAATTCATTCACTCCCTGGCACCTCCCGACCTCTCCAACCTCCTCATTCCCCAATCCACCACCTGAGGCCTCCTCTCGACTGGCACCGGCCTCCTGCTTGTCCCTCGCACCTTCCGCCCCACCGTCGGATGTCGCGCTTTCAGCCACTATGCCCCGAAACACTGGAACACTCTCGCTTAATCCCTCCACCCTGCCCCCTCTCTTTCAAGTCCTGCCTGAAAACTTTCCTCTTCGACCGTGCTTACAGCCACCTCCTCCCGGCTCGGAATCAGGCTCTGACACTGTTAAGCGCTCTGAGACGCTACCCTGTGTGGAGGGCACCATATAAGTGCAAGTTGTTGTTGCTGTTGCGGGACGGTACTGTGCGAAAATCGGTTGTTGCGTTCACCCACAAAATACACAGTCACTCCACTTACCTTGTGAAGCATTTTGACTCGTCCTGCTGACGTGATCGGCACTATATCGAGCAATAATAATAATAATGTTCCTTGAGTTTGATATCACGTCATTGAAACGTCTCAAAGCGCTTCACAGAATATATTGTAAAGTGCAGTGACGGTGCATTTTGTGGGCGAAACTCAGCAGCCAATTGCGCAGAGCAACGTCTCACAAACGGTCGTCGATTGAGTGAGGGATTTTTTTACCACCAGAAAGCCATCCGACAGTCGAGTGCAAGGATGGTTATTTATTGGATGTAATAATAAGGGTTTGTGTGACAGGTCCAGGTTGCTGGCACTGCCAGTGAGATCATGGGAGTCACCATTGAAACCAAACCTCGTCGAAGGAACAGACGCAACATCTTGTATGACTTGACTCCTGACTACAGGAATGGTTTTGTAAGTACCAGCATCTGCAGGGGTTGCAAAGGGCCGAGGCAAGGCGAATAGGGGTTAAAAAAAATGGCTCATTGTATTGGGGAATCAATGACTAGTGGTCAGAGCTTCTGATTGTTAGCAGGAGAATCGGAGGAGATGTCTTCTTTGGCCAACCGGGTGTCTGGCACGTGCGGACACCCATCACCGCATGCTCAATGCGAACGCTTTCTCTCTCTCTCTCTCTCTCTCTCTCCCTGGAAGGACGCATCTTGCTTACCTAATTCTGGAGAGCGTTAGGCGCAGGATGGTGAGAGCCAAGGCTTGGGGGAGCCCAGAGTGTGAGTTGGGAGTAACTGCTGAAGTCTAACCTCGTAGCGTGCCACAGAGAACGCAATCTGACAAACTTTCCTGCTTAGGCTAAAATATTTTTTTCTCTCTCTCTTGTTGAGTTGTTTGGGGGCTGAATTCATGTCTGTGAGTGTCATGTTGAGGCTGGATCGCGAGACTCATTTGATAGGAAACTGGATAAGAACTTGAAAAGAAAGAAAACATTATGGGATACGGGGAACGAACTGGAAAGTGGGATTAATAAATACGGTGGTTTAACAAGACCGAGGAAGAAGCAGCAGTATCTGAAAGCAAAGGGGAGGTCAGAGACCTGTGGAGCGGGCTGTAAATCCTTGCTCTTTCTCTCTGTGACCTTAGGCGATTGGAGCTTGCGATTATTTCAGCGCCAGAGATATTCACATGCTGCTGCAGAACGAGTTGTTTATCAACGTGGCAACAAAGGACTATGAAGATGGGGAGCTGAGAGGGCAGATCAGCTCTTTACTGTACAGTGGCCTTCAGGCTCGATATTACGGTAAACCACTCAGAGCGTTCTCCACAATCCATGCTTTGATGAGATGTTAAACCCCCCCACCACCACCCCACCGTTTGCCTGTTCAGGTGGACGGACGTTAAAGACCCCCCCGGTGCTGTTGAATAAGAGAAGGTTGTTCCGCCCGAGGTCCTGACCGACAATTCCCCTAATAAAGTTATAGTTTGCCCACAAAAATACACCGTCAATTCACTTTACAGTATATCCCGTGAAGCACTTTGAGACGTCTCAAAGACGTGATAAGGCGCTGTATCAAACGCGAGGATTATTAGTAGTAGTAGTATTCACTTCCGGGCTGTTTGTGGGACGTCGCCGTGTGTATTCGTTTAAAAAGACCACACACAGCACTTCGTAGTAAATTCCGTGAAGCGCTTTGAGACATCACCACCCCTCCCTTCCTCAACATGCGAGTTGCTGTATAAAATGCGTGGACTTTATTTATTACAATAACTACTTTGTTCGCAGAGCTGCCGATCCCACTCGCCGGGCAGTTTGTGTTGCCACCGGTGAGGACTGGCTCAGCGGGACATGCCTGGGTGTCCCTGGATGAACATTGCCATCTGCACTACGAGATTGTGGTGGCCGGGCTCAGCAAGGGAGAGGACATCACCATCAACGCGCATCTCCACGGCTTCGCAGAGATCGGCGAGATGGGCGATAATAGCCAGGAACACAAACGTCTCCTGAAAGGCTTCTATGGATCAGAGGTAGAGTAGCATTTGACTAATACTCAGACTGTATGAGAGTACAGAGTAATACTGTCCTGAGGAAATGTTTGGAGACATCCTCTGGACACGAAAGCTGCTTATAATTCAATGCAATGATTATTATTATTGTGTTGGAATGGTATAAATAATTCTGTAGAGGTTATTTCTAAATGATTTGTGTTGATGTTACGATATGATATCATTGTTATCATTATCAATAATATCAAACAGACTCTTTTACAGGTTGCCATCTTGCTCTGGCGGCTTTTGTCAGACAAAGTATCACCTCCCATCGGACCATTTTAACCACCTGCAACTTTCGAAGCTTCTTCAGTTTTGTAAATTTTGCTGGTAACATTTCTCCAATGCTGAGAATCTGTCAACAGTATAATTTTCCTCTATTGTGTTCATAGACGTCTACATTTCCTAGATGTGGGAAGCTCTCTGGGACGCTACCCGACATGAGGTGCACTATATAAATGCACAATATTGATTATGTTTGCAATGGGACTAAGCCGTACACGTTTCCCATTGCTCTGCCATTTTTAGGCTCAAGGAATATTGAAGGATCTCAGCCCAGAACTGCTTAGACATCTGAACAGAGGAACCGCGTTTATTCAAGTTAGCACCAAGGTCAACCCCAAAGGAGAGATCAGAGGGCCGGTAAGTGTCAGCTGTCACAGGCGGTGCGAAACCTTAGGCGAGTTTCCTTACGCCACACGCCTCTGTTTACCAAGCAGTAAGTAGGGGAACCCTGCTGTTAGTCAAATGGCGGACTGCTTTCCGGAGGTAATAATCCCCCCTACCCACCCCCCACCAAAAGAAATTTGATCCTTCGACCCATGACTGTTTGTGGGACATTGTTGTGCGAAATTGGCTGCCACATTTCATCCACAAAATACACAGTCAATCCATTTTACAATACATTCGGCGCTTTGGGATGTCTCAACGACGTGATAAGCCGCTGTATCAAAGCTCAGGATTATTATTAATATTATGATAATATTTTAGGGTTTCAAGTGGGGGATAAAAAGTTGTTCTTCCACCAGGTGCTGATTCGCAACCAGTGCAAGTCGAAGGGATTCGATCTTCCCGAAGATCCTGAGTACGAGGAAACTTTTTTCCAGGAGATGAGATACGATCCCGAGGAGCTGAAGAAGGATCCGAACTCCTGCTTCTTCGAGGGGCAGCAGCGGGCACACGAGTCCCGTTGGTCCCCAGACTACGACCGCAAGTGTTCAGTCTGCTCATGCCAGGTACCCCGGCTTCACAATGAGGAGGGGTTTCAACAGAGTAGATTGGGAGAAACTCTTTCCACTGGATCGGTAACCAGGGCACAGAGATTCAAGATAATTAGATAAGATAAGAAGTGTCCTGGTGGTGGGGATAGAGATTGATCAGTGGTGGGGGCTAGAGGCAATGGACTTAAGCACTGGTAAAAAAAATGTTGTCACTCAAACCACAACTGTTTGTGGGACACCGCTGTGCGCAATTGGCTGCCGCATTTCGCCCACAAAATATACAGTCAATTCACTTTTGCGGTATATGTTGTAAAGCTCTTTGAGACGTCTCAACGACGTGATAAGGCGCTGTGTCAAATGCAAGGATTGTTATTCTGAAGACCTTGCGTCTCTAATCGTTCATCCAGCAGATCGACTTCGATGGAAGAGGTAGTCCCAGCGAAGACCATTCCTATTGGCCGAATGGCCTCCTCCTGCGCCTTGAAGCACGTTGAGGTGCTCTGAGGTGCTGGCCAGCAAGGAAGGCGCTGTATAGATGCGACTTGTTGCTGCTGTTGGTGTGATTTCAGTGACCGTGAATTGATCGTTTCATTTCTCTGGGTTTCAGAAACGGACAGTTATCTGCGACCCTATCATCTGCCTCGCTCTCAACTGCTCCCACACCGTGCAGCCTGCAGACAGGTGCTGCCCAGTCTGCAAAGGTCGGTTTTATTTCTGTTTGCTAAATCAATGCTAAATAGCGTGAGCCACAGGAAAAGAACACAGTCGGGCAAATCCTGCGGGTCTAACCCGACTTACTGATGCTCGGTTTGGTGATATAGTGAGCATCGTTTTGACTGATGACATTAACCCTCAGTGAGTGCTTAAGAATGAGAAAACGTGTGTCAAACAAACTTCGGACAAATCATTTTTTGTTGAGAAAATGACTGAAACGATTGCTCTTTAAAGAACTGCTTGCCTTCTGTGCTGTAAATTTCTACACTTATGTGGAGGGAAAGTCTGTCATCTGTTCTCCATCATCTGGAGTTCTGTAGCGTAGAAGATGGTGCGCTCTCCTTGCAAGCGAGAGGACCTGGGTTCAATTTCCAGACGGGGCAAAACTTCAGGCAAGTTTCCTTGCTACCACGTGCCTCCGTTTACCTGGCAGTAGGTAGGTTGTTAGTCCATTGGCAGTTTGCTTTCCGGGGGTAATAATCCCTCCAAAAAAATTAATTTTGGTCATTCAATCAACAACTGTTTGTGGAACACTGCTGTGCACAATTGGCCCCCGTGTTTCGCTCACAAAATACACAGGCAATCCATTTTACTGTGAAGCGCTTTGAGAGGTCTCAACGACGTGATAAGTTGCTGTAGCAAATGCAAATATTATTATTATTTTTACCAGATAAAACAATGGAGGAACAGAAGCCTGCGGGGGACCCGGTTGAAGGTGAGGTTATTAATAAACTCGACCTTTGTTTTGCCAGAAAAAAAAGAGGAACGAACCCATTACTTCAGAGAGGCATTTGGTGATGTTCTGTTACCTCTAATTCTTTAATGGTGCCGAGGCTTTCCGTACGATTATCTGGTTCAGTAAATGCTGATGTCTGATAGGAACTCGGAGTGTATGAGGGATGTGGGTGTTGGTCAGCCGGGTGTCTGACACATGCGGAAACCCATCACCATGCTTAAGAGTATCCAAACTGAGGTTTCCAGGCATCCCACCCACACATGGAAATCCCAGAGGTAGATTGTTGGAATGGAATGCGCTCTCTGCCTGGAGGAACGCATCCTGCTGCCTAATTCTGGAAAATATTAGGCTCAGGTTGGCAAGTGCCAAGGCTTGGGGAGCCCAGAGTGTGTGTTGGGGTATGGGGGGTGTCGGATGGTGGGGGAGGGAGAGGGGAAGGGGCGTCTGTCTCGGTCACATTCCCTTTTGCCATTTAAGATGTTTCTAAAATCCGATTGCGCTCCGATGGGCTCACGTCACATCATCTCGGAACAAGCACAGAGAGACCTGTGGTCCGCTTCCCTTCTGACCTCGTGTCTGTGAACTTCTAGGCTGCTATTTTGATGGGGACAGGAAGTGGCATCCAGCTGGCACCACGTGGCACCCGTACATCCCCCCCTTCGGGTATGTGAAGTGCGCGGTGTGTACCTGCAAGGTAAGTACAGCCACGGACAATTCCATTAGTCCATCGCCTTCCACCTCAGGAGGACCTCTGTAAACCCTGACTGGGGGTCCAAGCTTCCTGAAAAGCGGGTGTGGGGGAGTGAAGGGGGGGTGGAATTGCAAAGTGAAGGGGGAATTGTGAGGGGATGGGGGTGAGAAAAGGTGGCTGAAAGCATAGACAAAAGGATAGATCTTGAGGCAGGTTTTGACGGTGGTGAGGGAGGGGGCCAGGCAGAGGGATTGCGGGATAGAGTCCCAGCGAGTATGGGGAATTGAATAATTAACCACCAGAAGAAGAACAACAAGAGCAAGTTACATTTACACAGCGCTTTTCACGTCAGGAGGACGTCCCAAGGCGCTGGGCGGTCAGGGACCTGAGCAGGGAGTTGGTATCAGGAGGGGTGGAGGGTAAGGGAAGGAGGGTGACCCCTATATCGAATGCAAAGATTATTATTATTAGATGAAGGTGTCGAGATCCACTAAATGGGTGTACGAAATGTGCTTACATTTTTGTAGTCAAACGACACTTAAAAATAAAATGTGAACGGTAACATTGCTCTTCTCTGTTCACAAGGGAGCAACCGGGGAGGTTCACTGTGAGAAGGTTCAATGCCCTCGTCTCTCCTGCAGCCACCCCATCAGACGTAACGCATCCAACTGCTGTAAAGAATGCCCAGGTGAGTCCGTTCTATGTTCTGGATGTGTTCTGGATATCAGTGGGGTGTCAGCCTGAGTCAGACTATGCGTTCAAAGCTTACAACTGACATGGCTCTACAGCAAATACTGCTGAGAGGGCCCCATAATCCTTGCATTTGATACAGCGCCTTATCACATCTTCGAGACGTCTCAAAGCACTTCACAGGATATACTGTAAAGTGAATTGACTGTATATTTTGTGGACGAAATGTTCTGGAACCCTCACCTACAAACTACATTAAAACTCGCAAAAGTCTTGTCTTGTTTTTATAAATCATCTAATTTATAAAATCGCCTCATTCACCTGAGTCCCATTCAGTTTCCCATCAAAACTGTTTGTGGGACGCTGCTGTGCGCAATTGGCTGCCGAATTTCTCCCATAAAATACACAGTCACTACACTTTACAGTATATTTCGTGAAGCGTTTTGAGACGTCTCGTGATGAGGTTCTGAATCAAATACAAGGATTATTATTATTGAAACCATTTAGATTCCTTCGCACTACTCGTATTAATCACTTCCTAACTCATAAACACTGCTCCTTTCATTACACCCGCACTTAATGGCTGCACTGAATCGCAGGAAAAATACCCATCGACCCATCACTGCATCTGCATTTTGCCGGATGCATTGAATTTACTCACGCGCCTGTAACTCAGATTTTGCGTAAGTCACCTTAAACGTTATGGTCCTGAGCGATACGACTCACGCGAGTTTTACTGCGCCACCGTCACCTTACAGCGGAAAAGTCCCGTTGAGCGCTTTTGATGCTCGAAAATGGTGCTGGACCAAATGCAAGGATGAATAAATCAATTCAATGTCGGCCGACCTGGCAAAGTCATAAGCCACGTGCGATGGAGACGGCAATGGAGCTGGATGTGGTGAGCTTCGCCGAACGGGTGTCTGAAATGTGCTTTCTCGCTGCAGCTACAGGGATTCCCCCATTTGACCACACAGAAATGATGCAGGCTGACGGCCCCAGGCCCTGCAAAATTGGACGCAATACATACACGAACAATATTAAATGGCATCCCGAGGTCCCTCCCTTTGGAGAGATGAAATGCATTACCTGCTGGTGTGATGTAGGTATTCTACTCAACATTGCTGCTCGTCTTGGGCCTCATTAGTCACTTGAAGTCTTTAGTGCTTTGATGTGAGGCGCCTGGCGTTAACAACACAGGCGTGATTCTGACTTGCTGCTTGTTCCCCCCACACCACCCCCCCACCACCCCGTGCCTACCCCCCCCCCCCCCCCCCCCCACCCCACACATCAGAGGCAGAACCTCCACCTGTGAAGTCCCGTAGTGAAGTGGTTAGTGCGCTCGCCTCGCAAACGAGAGGATCCGGGTTCGATTCCCGGGCAGGTCAAAAAACTTTGGTGTTAACATTTCGGGTCGCATGACAATTAACGAAATATGTGGACATGATTTGCAAATTAAGACAATTTTAAGACGCTTCCACAATTCTGCACATTTTTATGACAATGTGAGTGGGTGGGGGTGGGAGGAGGGGGCACGCGGGCTAAGACTAGGCGGAATTTGGATAATTAGAGTTGTTCAGATGTATCGGAGAGTAACCAAACCCCATTGACTGTGTGTGTGTGTTTTTTTTTGTTCTTATTCAGGAAGGGTCAACAAAATGTCAGCGAGAGAAGTGCCCAGTTCTGACCTGCACTAACATCGTCAAACCAGCCAACCAGTGCTGCCCACAGTGCGGAGGTAAGCTTCATACCCACGGAACAGGCATAGACCTGTGCTTATTCATGCCATAGATAGTGGAGTCCCCTAGCGCAGTGGTTAAAGAGCTCGCTTCACAAGCGAGAGGACCCAGGTTCGATTCTCGGGCAGGGCAAAACCTTCGGAGAGTTTCCTTACTCCACACGGCATAAATAGGAACCCGGTTGTTAGTCGCTTAGCAGATTGCTTTCTGGGGGTAATAATCCCTCCTCCCCAAAAATTGGTCACTCAATCCACGACTGTTTGTGGGACGTTACTGTGCGCAATTGGCTGCCACGTTTCACCCACAAAATATACAGTCAATTCACTTTACAGTACATTCTGTGAAGCACTTTGAGACATCTCGAAGATGTGATAAGGCGTTATATCAAATGCAAGGATTATTATTACTATTATTATTATAACCAGAGGTGCATTACGTCAACTGTGTACTGTGCTGTGACGCTCACGTTACTATTTAATCCCAACGGAATAATGTCAGAGGGGAGTTAATAATAATAATAATAATAATTCTTGCATTTGATATAGCGCTTTTCACGTTGGGAGGACGTCCCAAAGCGCTTCACAGAACACACTGTAAAGTGAATTGACTGTATATTTGTGGGCGAACGCGGCAGCCAATTGCGCACAGCAATGTCCCACAAACAGTCGTAGATTGAAAATGACCAATTTTTTTTTATTATTGTTTTTGATTTTGGAGGGATTATTATTAGGCTCTGTGTGGAGTAAGGAAACTTGCCCAAGGTTTCGCCCACTGCCTGGAATTGAACTCAGATCTCTCGCTTGCAAAGTGAGTGCTCTAACCACTGAGCTACAGGACTCCACAGGAGTTCCTGGTGGAAGGCGACTTAAGCTGCTATGGATCAAATCAATGAGCTTCTTGCGGTGATCTAAGGCTGCTCTCTCACTGTGCGATATCTTTTGTGCCTGTGATGAAGGTGGTGAGCGATTGAAGGAAGAGAAGGTGAGCAGGAGCTGGGGCACCAAGCCTTACTATGTCTGAATGTGCTGCTGGAGGCACGTCGTGGAGTCGGAGTCTCCTTCAGCTCGCCACGCCGGGGATCAGAGAACAGGAGATGCCTTTGGAAGAAAGATAGCCAAATCATTGCCTTGCACACAGAACCATCTGGCAGCGAACCCACTCAGGTTAAGGGCGACAGAATGCTTTGGGGCAAGGCAATGATTTGTGTTCCTGAGAACCAGACTCCATGAAGTCCAAACCTTGGCAGACAGACCGACCGACCGACCCGCCGACCGACCGACCGACCGCTCTACATAACCAAACCGATCCTCTGTCAAAATGAAGGGTGGCTTTGAAGAGCTTTTCACAGGCAAAAACATTTGGACCACTGGAATGGGCTGGGTCTCCACGAATAATTCTCCCGTCCGTATTCAAGTGCGACCGAGGGTTTGGCAAATGGATTTCCTCCGCGACTTCAGACAGTTTTCAGAGACCTCGAACCTCCCTGACCCATTGTTAATTGCTTTAAGGAGTGCGAGCTCCATCGTTAAGCGGTGGGACATGCAAAGCCCCATTGAGTGAGAGTAGGAGAGAGCGTTCTGAGCTGGGAATCTGGAGCACCTCTGACTGACTCCCGACACCAAGCCTTTCGTCTTCAACCTTTGCCGATAAGAGTTACTGCAGCAGATTCCGAATCCAGAAACTCCTTTCTTTTTTTGTGTGTTAAAAATAGCGCCAACGTGACGTGATGTGGTCTTTGCTACACTTGACCTCTCTTTGCTCTCGCCCGCCAACTCTTCAAACTCGCTGCTCGTCTTTGTCGAGGAGGGGGAAGGGGAGGGGAAGAGGATGACTGATGGGTTGGCTTGTTACCGTGCCAGGTGGGTGGGGGCAGGGGAGGGGGAATTTGGTGTATGTGCCACCAACAAACCCTTCTCCCCCCCCACACCCCCCCTCCCCTCTCCCCTCCCTTCTCTCTTCCCTTTTCCCCTTTGCATCCTTCACAAAAGTCTCACTCACATTCTACGTAGTGGGGTGGGGGAGTGGGGGGGGCAGGAGTGGGGGGGAGGGCAGGAGTGGGGGGGAGGGCAGGAGTGGGGGGGGAGCAGGAGTGGGGGGGGAGGCAGGAGTGGGGGGGGAGCAGGAGTGGGGGGGGCGCAGGAGTGGAGGGGGGGCGCAGGAGTGGGGGGGCGCAGGAGTGGGGGGGGGCAGGAGTGGGGGGGCGCAGGAGTGGGGGAGGCAGGAGGGGGTGGGGGCAGGAGGGGATGGGGGAGCAGTGCCTTTGTTGAAGGATTCAGTCTTGCTGTGAACTAAATGAAGATAGAATAGCGTCATTGTACCTAATGACCACCCAGAAGTTGGTCCCCCCCTCCTTAACCCCTCAGCAGAGTGTTGATGATGGAGCACAGAGTATCTCCAGTGTCAAGTGATGTATAAATTGTAAGTGATCTCCTGGTGTACCCGCAGGTCGTTACCATTTAACCCAACGTCAGGGATCCTGACGGTCAGATCCCAACCCGAATCCCAACGGAATAATGTTGGAATGAACGCCACCTCCGGTTTTTGTCGCCGGCAAGCCCAGCAAGTCACGTTATGTTTCCCCAGTCAGAAAAGCAACAGAGCAACTCATCCCAGCCGATTAATCGCACTCCGCTACTTCTTTCACTAACCCCAAAGTACAGGGTATTCACAAAGTCCTGTTACCCCCATGTATTTTTTTTGGCTACAGTGCACTGACCAACAACTCAACTGTGGACGAATGATTGTATTTAGAAAGTACTTAATTATATTCAGTACAAGCGTTTAATTGTATTTTAGACGTCCAGAGGATCAGTGTGTGAGTGTGTGTATGTGAGAGTGTGAGTGCATGTGAGAGTGAGTGTGAGTGCGTGTGAGTGCATGTGAGAGGGTGTGAGTGCGTGTGTGTGTGAGCGCCATCGTTTTCTTGGTCTATAATGATCATCGACATGTTCTGTGCCACATGTTTCATAACGTGGATGGAGTCGGTGAGGAGGAAAGTGACTGGTGTCAGACATTGTTGCACTCAACTCGTCTGCAACAGAAAATAATTCATTGTAAGAAAAAAATGTCACAGTGGGGTAACAGGACTTTGCGAACACACTAAACTCACTTGAAGTGTGTTGTCAGGACAGCCTGAAGGATTATATTTTGCTATTTAACATTTGGTGAAACTCAGCTGCTCTTTTTGTCAATCCGCAGGTTACGTAAATATTTTTTTAATTATGCTCCGACCCGAGCAGTGTATTTATTAAACGCTAATAAAGTAGTCACGACATTGTAATGAACTGGACTCAATGCTACAATTTATTTGTTATTGCTCTGAAAATCCCTACTCACGAGGTTTTGCCGTGCTTGCCTGCAAATCACAGTCACTTCAGTTTACAGTAAAATCCTGTATTGCATTGAGACGTCCTCCTGACGTGAAAGGTGTTTATTATTGTTATTATTTAATATTATTACTATTATTAGATAGTATAGAGCTCCGAGACGCTGCCCTGTGTGAAGGGCGCTATATAAATGCAAATAGTTTTATTATGATTAATAGTAACTGGTAAACTCTTAAATTCAGTCTTTATTTGAAAGCTGTTTTTCCTGCATTTTTTTAAATAAAGAACTTGGATTCGGGTTAGAATTAGAGTCCGACAAGGAATGGGGGAGGGAAGGAATGGGGAGGGGGAGACAGAAGGCTGGGGGGGGAGCGAAGGCGGGTGGGGGAGGGTAGAGAGAAGAATGGGGGGGAGGAGGAGGAGGGGAGAAACTCAAACAGATGAGATGCAATTTGAGCTCAGTTTTGTCAATCAGCCCCCACTGGGTCCCCGACCTCATAAAGGGAGACGGTTAAGGGCACAGCAGGGAGGCACGAATACGAAGCCAATAAAAGCAGCACTTTCCCCTTTTGACGAGCAAAAATCAATGGGAGAATTCCCGGGGAGTACAAGGCCACAGGAAAAGCAATTATTTTCCTGGACATTTACTGTAAAGTGTAATTAACATTACGAGCTCCTACAATAGGCGTCCGAGTGCCCACGTTTGTGTGTTCGGGACAATGGGACCCAGCTGTGCAAATCCACTTGTTTTTCTCAGGCACACAGCTAATCATTGAAACCCACCATTGAGGGCTTGTGACAATAAACAGAACCGGGCGCTTTCCCTCGCATTGCTGTGTGCTTGTTATACGCAGAGCCACACAGATGTCAGGTACCAACAACTACAACAACAACAGCAGTTGAGCTTAACCTATTAGCGTGCTGCTATGCTCAAAACAGTGCCTTTCAGGTCAGGGGGGCGTCTCGATCGAAGCGCTCCGCAGTATTTACTGTGAAGCGCGGTGGCGTGCGTGTAATTGTGCCCGAATGCGGCAGCCAATTTACGCTCAGCAGCATCCCACGGACAGCTGAGACGTGAACGTGAACCAATATTTGAAGGGCGAGGATGCTTTTCTACGCTTAAAGCACGTTTTATTGGAACATTTCCTGACCGTGTGTGTCGATTTCTTTAAGGAAAATGTTATGCTCTCAGCTGTTCTGTTTCTTTTCTCTTTGCCCCCTTCCCTAACTCCCCCACCTGCCCCCTCTCCGCTGGGCACCCCTCAGTGGGTTCTGTAGGACAGACACTTGAGTCGTTTGGGTGAAAGTCAAAAGAAATTCCCTAAGAGAGAAACGAGTCTCTCTATCCCAATGTCCTACCCCCAGGTAAAATGGCTCCTTCCCTTCACGGCTGTTTCGTAGGGCGTTGCTGCGCTCAAATTATAATAATAATTGGCTGCTGCGTTCACCTAGAAAATACACAAGTCACTTCACTTCTCAAGAAATATAGGTCCTGCTGTGGCGATCAGGAGATTTGTGATTTAAAGTGGGTTTTCGTCTCCCAAGTGTCCACGTGCAAACTTAATCAATCTCGCCACCAGGTGTCAGCTTTAAACAGAATGGGGTGAACGCAGTGGGTTAGAACCACAATCCTTTCAGTTGGTGCAACACCTTATCGCATCGTCAAAGCAGGATTTACTGCTTTACTAGGAGGAAACCAAGTGATGATTCCGTTTCATGTCCTGGCACCTCTGTACCTCTGCGACCTGCGTACCCCACTCCCCCGCCCGACCCACGACTCGCTCGACTGGCTCCGGCCTCCTGCATGTCCCTCGTTCCCTCCGTTCCACCGTCGGTGGCCGCGCTTTCAGCCACTACGCGCCAAAACTCTGGAACACTCTTCCTCTATCCCTCCACCTCACCCCTTCCTTCCCCATCTTCAGGTCGCAACTGAAGACCTTCCTATTCGACCGTGCCTACAGTCACCTCCCTCCTCCCCCCAGCTCGGCATCGAGCTCTCTGGGACTCTACCTTGCGTGAGGGACGCTATATAACTGCAAGTTTTTGATGTTGTCGATGACCTTATTTGACAGAAAACCCCCTTTCCAAAATTGATCCTTCAAAGTTTTTGTGGAGAGAGAAAAGAAACGACATCTCGGTGTAACAGTGATCCACTGGGTCCCATTCCCATCCCTGACCTTTCAGGAAAGAAGCAACTTTGCGCCAGGTTTCGTTTGCACGTGTTTGTCTAAAGTATGGCTGTGTGCGAGTCAGCGCCTCGCCTGCTTCCCTCTGGGGTGAATGGTTTGGGTTCAGTTCTCAACTCAAGCTCTGAGCTTCTGCTCTACTGTCAGAGGACATCTGGTTATTCAGATGCGAGGTTGAAGCTGAGAGACTATCTCTCTGTTCTTTGACCAGATGCTGAAAATCCTGTGACCCTATTGGTAAAGCGTATGCAGTTTCTCCCAGTGGGTGTCATTTCTGTGTCCTTATTTCTCCGTTGCTCTGGACTTAATAAAGAGTTAAGCTAACCAAAGCGGAGTGGATCAGCTCCCTCTGATCAACTCTACCTCTCTGCCTCCACCCTTAACTCTAGGACCATCGCTGTGCTGACAGAATCTCTGTCGAAAATCAAGTCCTGGATGAGAGCTAATTTTCTTCAGTCGAACGTCAACAAGACTGAGACTCTCCTGATTGGCTCCCGTCAGCGCCTCCGCACCTCAGGTGCTGACAGCATCACCATCCATGGTTGCACACTCCGTCTTGCTAAGTCAGTCCAAAATCTTGGGGTCTTGTTTGACCCTCAACTATCCTTTCTACCCCACATCTGTGCCATGATCCGCTCTGCCTTCCCCACCTCCACAATTTTGCCCTTCCGCCACTGTCTCACATCACAGGCTCCGAAACACTCATACATGCCTTCATCGAGGCTCGACTATGCAAACTCACTGCTTGTCGGCCTCCCCAACTCCTCCCTCCATAGATTGCAGATCATCCAGAACTCTGCAGCCCGTGTCCTCTCCCGCACTAGGCTTTGTGATCCTATCACCTACCTCCATCCTCGCCCGTCTACACTGGCTTCCCATCACACAGAGGGGACAATTCAATATCCTGGTCCTTACTTTCAAAGCCCTCCATGGTCTTGTCCCTTCCTACCTCTGTGACCTCCTAACTCCCTACCATCCTATTCACTCCCTCCGCTCAGTGGGCTCCAGCCTGCTTCACATCCCCTGCCTCACTCACCCCTCCATTGGCGGGCGGGCCTTCTGCCACTCTGCCCCCACTTTATAAATGTTGTTGTTATTGTCATGCTGAGATTGAATGATGGTGATGTGGGGGGGAACAGAATAATCAAAGAGTAGCCAACAGAACACAACAGCCAGAGGTTGTGAGTGGGGCACCACTGTGATCAAATTGGCTGCTGTGTTTTCCTACAAAATCCACAGTCACAGCTAACGCCTGTGAAGGACGTTGAGACGTCCTCCTGACATGGAAGGTTCTGTATCAACAGCAAGGATTATTATCATGACTGTATTTGGGTTCAAGTATGCTCTCTCTCTCTCTCTCTCTCTCAGTAAACCTGTCTGAAACACCACTTGGCTCCTCTGACAGAGCTAAATTAATGCTGATTTAGGCAGTCAGGCAATCCAAGCTGAACTAAATAAAGCCTCAAATACATTTCTGGCAAATTGAAATATCAAAGAACAGTGAGACTTTGTGTCTTGCTTGAACGCAACAGGTGGTGGAGTGACGGAGTTGGGGGTGGGGGTGAGCGGTAGGGGGCCGAGACATTTCATGGTAAGATAGTAAAAGCGGGGATTTTAGAAAGACGAGATCAAATGGACCGAGAGCTCTTTCTCCCTGAGATCTCGTGAACAGGGCACTGCAGAGCGCAGCTGGTTCGTATGGTCAAACCAGGAACAGGAGGAGGCCATTCAGCCCATCGAGCCTGTTTATTAGATCTCGGCAGATCTTTATTCGTTACAAATGCTCCGCCCTCTCTCTCTGTAAACCTTGTTGGTTTTGAGCTGCTCTGATTTGACACAAAGAGGCTATAATAATAGTAATAATGATCCTTGCATTTGATAAAGCGCCTTATAATATCATCAAGACGTCTCAAGCTGCTTCACAGGATAAACTGTAAAGTGAATTGACTGTATATTTTGTGGGCAAAACGTGGCAGCCAATTGCACACAGCAGTGTCCTACAAACAGTGTCCCACAAACAGTCGTGGATTGTGTGACCAAATTATTATTATTATTTATTATTATATTTTTAAGAGGGATTATTAGCCCCGGAAACCAATCCACCAATCAACTAACAATGGGCTTCCAACTTATTGCTCGGTAAACAGAGAAGTGTGGAGTAAGGTTAACTTGCCTAAGGTCCAGCAATCGAACCCACGTCCCCTCACTTGCAAGACGAATACATTAACCACTACGCTACTGGATTCCACAAAGGGTTACCTCATGTTTCCACAGGACAGTGAAAAGCTGTTTTCCCTTAAATTTACAATGAATAACAGAAACGTGTGAGGG
The DNA here is from genome assembly GCF_018977255.1 of Callorhinchus milii. Taxonomy (NCBI): domain Eukaryota; kingdom Metazoa; phylum Chordata; class Chondrichthyes; order Chimaeriformes; family Callorhinchidae; genus Callorhinchus; species Callorhinchus milii. The sequence goes on along the minus strand of NW_024704752.1, from coordinate 2,632,187 downwards.
TTTGCAAATCTCAGTGTATCGCCAGCGTTTGTTAGAGCCCAGAGAGCCCTGTGTCGGAATCGGAATAGGATTTCCCTCGATTACAGGCTGTTAACATCAAACAATTGTCAGTCACAATTTACTGTCCAGAGATTTGATCTGGCAGCAATTTACAAGAGGCCCAATAAACCCGTAAAATACGGTGGATTTGTACCCTTCATTAACAAAATACACAGTCACTCCACTTTACAGTGTATCCCGTGAAGGGCTTTGAGAATTCTCAACGACATGATAAGGCGATGTATCAAACGCAAGGATTATTATAATAATTATTAATAATAACACTACGCCTGGATGCAATTCTATTTTCCAACTCCATAGCAGTTCCACATCAGTCTCCAGTGCCATTTGGTCATACAGAGTAACACACTCAAGGCTGGACCAGCATTAATCAGCATTAATTTTGTGTTTAGTATCTGATCTACATTGACGTATTTCCCCATTATGGGAAGTTACTTCCTCGGGCCTGAATGGCTTAATTCCAGTGCGTGTGTGACAGAATATTCGACGGCGTGAAAAGGCGCTGTTATCAAATATAAATATGATTATAATTGCAAAAGGTTTAAAAAGGGTTGATTTGGTCACTCAATCACAATTGTTTGTGGGACACCGCTGTGCGCAATTGGCTGTGAAGAGTTTTGAGACATTTCAATGACGTGATATCAAATTGATGCAAAGATTATTATTGGTCGTGATACCTATTCTCTGGGTAGTGGGTTTGGAGGGGGGGGTGCAATGTGCATTCATTGAGTAGTGGGTGTGAGGAGTGCTGGATCTTAGCTTGACAAACAAAGCAGTTAAAAATCAGGTGAGGAATGCAAATGCTTCATTGCTGGAGCTAACAGGATCATTGAAGGCCGCAGCCTATTTAAGAGAGAGTTAGCCTCATACTTGAAGTATAAAGGAAGACCCCGTGGTTAATTTTTTTTCTTTAGTTGACAATGGTTACGTTTTGATTTTACGTGTGAACAAAATGCTGTCTGGAGTTCCTAAAAGTGATTTCACTGATCGATTTGAAACCTCAGAACGTTGGGTGTGTTGATGATATGTGTAATGTGTCACAGATACTACGTGGATTTAACGTTCTCTCATTTTCTCTTGTGCTTCTGTGACAAGAGTTTTATCCCACATTCCACATTGTGTATCTAGTGATGTTTCACCATTGGGATAAAATTCAATGAAAATCCACCCCTGCCTAGCCCTAGTCAGTGCTGAATTGGAATAAATCTGAGTTCAGTTTGAAAGATAATAATAATAATCCTTGCACTGGATTTAACTGTAGAGTGGAATGACTGTGTAACAGTGAGGGAATTACTGTCCCTGGTTCAGCCACGGACTGGGGGAGGGAGAGGAGAGGGACCTTGGGTTTTAGCAAAGCATCAAACAGTCCCAGTGCTAATCCTGCAGTTTTCTTTGTAGAATTCTGTTATGTCTCTGCCCTCTGGCAACTGAATATGAAATTTCTTAAATAAACAAAATACAAGCGGGATGTATCGAACTAGTAGATAGATGGCCTGCAGAGACTTTCTGCTGTGTGGAGCTGAGGTACAGTCACACTGACAGCTGTATTCGCTTTCTATGCACACAAACTGGTTGCCTGCCAGCTCCTAAGGCTTCTAAGCAGCAAAGAGAACTGGAAAGATATTTTGATGTTGTACATGAGTCATTCATCCCTCAGGGTTGGAATTTCCTGACAAATGCCCCACGAACTTACAGGCAAATTGAAGAGGAAGAATTTTCCTTTTGTCGTTCGCTACCCTGTCGCCGCATTTGCTTAAGAGTCCCCAGACCGAATCGGTCGCTCATTTCACGGCTGTTTGCAGGACCTTGTTGAGCACAAAATTGGCTTAGTTTTACGACAATAGGAACATAGGAACAGGAGTAGGCCATTCAGCCTCTTGAACCTGTTCCGCAATTCTATTAGATCAGGGCTGATGCAATCACTAGCCCTGTAGGATCTTTAACACCCATCTGAACAAGCACAGGTGGGACCTTGGATTAACATAAGGACAATACATACAACAATAATAACTCGTGCTTTTGATCCAGAGTCTAATTATGTTGTCGTGACACCTTAAAGCACTTCACAGGATTTCATGTAATGTGAAGTGACTGTGTTGTTTGTAGGCGACGCAAGGAAAGGGGACACAGAGGTGCGAGTTCTTAAAAGGGGAGTGAACGGGCACTTGAGAAGAAAGGGGTTCAGGGGGTTGGAGAAAAGATAGGGAAAATTGGATCAAAAGAGAAAAGGGATGACACCGGAATAGATAATTTCAGTGGAGGAGCCAACACCAGCACAGACACAACAATAATAATTCTTGCATTCGATATAATGCTTTATCGAATCATTGAGACGTCTCAAAGCACTTCACAGTTGTATGATAAGGTGGATTGACTGTGTGGGTGAAACGTAGCAGCCAATTGCGCACAGTGGTGTCTCACAAACAGTCGTGGAGTGAGTGACTTTTTTTTAGAAAAAAAGATGTGATTATTACCCCCAGAAAGCAATCCAATTATGGATGGTGACCGACTGTCTCCCTGGTGTTGTGAAAACACATCATTAGGTGAAATTCCTCTTGTTTTCACCGTTTTCCCTTCTGGTATCACTGTACTTTGTACTTTCCACTTTGATAGAACGCTTGGAACCGGGATAATTGCTGCCCATGATCGTTACTGTCTTCCCACAGATTCCGAGATTCTGGAAAACTCTCCAGACCTTTCCATGCCCACAGCGAGAGGTGTCCCTCTGAGCTCAGCCAAAGGACCCGGAACAAAGATTTAAAAGTGCAAAGAGACCCTGGCCTAGACAACCACAGAAGGTGCCATGTTCAAAGGAGGAGTTGATAAACACTTGGGAAGCAATGATGTTAAGGGGGATGGTGAAGAGGTAAGAGAAAAGGGATTGAAAGATCTGCTGTAGCCTGATAAACCGGCAGAGCAGCCTTAATCGGCTGAATGGCCTCTTTTTTTCCCCCGTGTTCCACAACAGTGAACATGTCCACGTTTCTTTTCAACAAGGAAAAATCCCCCAATGCTCCTGACTTGACCTACTGCTGGCTTTGCGCACAAGAATCGACTGAGACACTTTCATGGTTGTTTGTGGGTGACTTCAGATAAACAGTCACTACACTGACACAAAGTGTCTTCTGATTGTATCTCTCACTCGATGCTTGAATTCCCTCTATAATATACAGTCAATTCACTTTACAGTATATCCTGTGAAGTGCTTTGAGACGTCTAGAAGACGTGATAAGGCGCTGTATCAAGTGTAAGGATTATTATTATCTCTGTCTCTCTCTGCATACTTGATCCCTCTCTCTATCTTTCTTTCTTCTTCTCGCGCTCTCTCTCTCTCTCTACAATTTTTCTCTCTCTCTATATTTGATCTCTATCTCCACTCAGCTTGAAGGGCTCTACCACACTTTGTTTTCCAATCCAACCCAATTGATACAGCTAATCAGCCTGTGCCCCTCTCCTCCCTCCCTCCCCTCCCTCTGCCAGAATCTTGCTTTGAACCTTCTCCTTTGTGATCCTGCTTCCTTGACGGCTCCGTCTCACACATTTTGATGGCTCCCCGGGGTCATTTGGCCTTTTGCTCACATTTCCCTTCCCCACTTTCCCCTTCCAACCTCCCAGCCGAGGCTTTAAAGTTAAAATCCCGACGTTGGGAGCGTGGAGGGGGGCTCAAATGCTTACCTGCCCTTGCCAGGCAAGAGCACAACATACCGAGCCAGCCGACATAAGCACATAAGAATTTGTTGGCAAAAGAAGGCCAAGGTCCATCTAATTAGCCTTCCACCATCCTGGCAGTCGCTTGACATGTCACGTCCCAACTATATACTGTATCCCCAGATATTATTTTCTAGCAGAAATCTAATTAATTTGTTCTTGAAAGAAAGGAAGAAATGACATTTTCTGCTTCCACCGTCTGTCTCCCTAGGGAACCTGTTCCATAAGTTTACTACACGCTCACTGAAATAGTGTTTCGCCAATTTGTTTTGAATTAACCACCCTTCAAACCTTTGCCCGGGGCAGCGTCCTGGAGCGCTTGAGACACAGGCCGAGAGGTTGTTCTGTATTTGGAGGGGACATACTGATGGAATGTTGGATATCTGAGTTGGGTTAGAAGGAATGTTAAGCATCTGAGCTTCAGTGGGAGGCTGGCATCTCGTCTGATTATTCCCTGTCAGTCTCCAGTCCTGAGGTAATTGTTTGACCAGCACTGATCATTAAAAGTCAGTGTTTTACTGAATACCTCAAGAGCAATACTAGACAGAGAGACCCTCTGGTCTGTAATTACCCTACACTCTGCATACTTGTACACAGTAACGATGGTTTTCCATCACAGCAGGTGATGACTCGGGAATTGGCACAAATATTCTCTGTCTAAATTTGCGCTGCTTCTTAATGAAGTTTTTTAACGAGGAATGCGAATTGCACAAACTGGGGACTGGACGTACGTACGTTGCGCTCCGAGACCATCTGCTTCCGGGGAGTGGAGGTGGGGGGGTGGGGAGGTGGAGGGGCAGTTTGCACGAGTGTTCGCCCGACCATTGGCAGTCGGGCCTTCAACTTTTCTGCTCCAATCCTCTGGAACTCTATCCCAGAGCCCCTCCATCTTGCCCCCTCCCTTATCTCCTTCAAGGCCCATATCAAGTCCTTCCTCTTTGACTGTGCCTTCGGTCACACCCTACCCCCATCCTCCAACCTCTTGATTCCAACACCCAGCTCGGGTGCAAAAACCCTTAACTGCCCAGTACCTTGGGACGTCCTTCCGACATGAATGGCACTATATAAATGTAATTTTGCTGTTGTTGTTGTCTGATGGGAATTCTAACCAGATTGAAGAATTGAGGATTCGTTATTGAGGAATTTCCCTAATAGGAAAATCACAACATAGACCCGGTCTCTTCCCTCTGGGAGCAAAATCGGGTTGGTGCGTTTCCCTACAAATGCACAATCACTACATGTGACAGCAATGATGTGGGACTTGCTTTAAAATCAACTCCAAGTGTTATTGTTACTGTTATTACTTAATGATAATTACAATGACCTGTGTACCTCTAGATGGGCATTCAATTTTACACGCAGAGAGGGCGTTAATTCCTATTGCATGTATTTTGCAATCTATGGTCCAGGGGTCATGTGTAAGATCAGCAACTTTCTTATGAATTAATCTGAGTCAAGAGTACATTCCGTTCTTAATTATCGATGACTACGAACACATTATCAGCACCTTTAGTAATTTCCAGTATCGCCCTGGGAGCGAAATGCAAGGATCGAGCTTTCCTGAAATTGTTTTTAGTGATCGGTGACTCAGAAACTACGAAGAATTATCACTGATGGTCGGTTTGCAAAATAATTCTGTACGTTAATTGTATCCAAGCAGTTTTGCTTACTCATTTGCCTTCACGGTGACTTTTTGTGGCTTTATGTATTGCCAGAAATAAATCGTTCAGGATAAGGTACAGTTTGTTATATTGTAGTTTAATGGGTATCATTAGTCCATGCCAGGTGCCACATATTGAGATATTGACCGTATGATTTCCTTATGATTGCTGTAAGCTATTCCTCAGATAAACTTATTGCTGCACAATAAATAACCTGTCAGTGCTTCACACGTCGTCAGACTGGAACTCAGTGTTCACTATGTTCCCAAACTGGGCGGAAAGATAGAAGCGTCTGATAACACATAGAATCTCAGAATACTATACAGCACAGAAGGAGGTCATGATGGATCTCTGGAAACTTCTCTGTCCCAGTCACCTAACTTTTCCCCACACTTCGCAAGGGCAGACCAGTCACTGGAGCAGGGAATCCTCCCACTCAGCTACTGTTAACCCTGCAGCCAAAGCTCTAATAAGTAGGGTTGTCCTATCATAGAATTACACAGCACAAAAGGAGGCCATTCAGCCCATCGTGTCTGTACCAGCTCTTTGAAAAGAGCTATCCAAATCAGTACAGTTGGAAAGCTTGCCAGACCAGTGCCATCAATGGAAAGCTATGTGGTTTTAGCTGATTAGACTCCAGCAGTTACCCCAAAGCACACTCTGGGGTCCCCAAGCCTTGGCTCTTGCCAACCCGCACCTAATGTTTTCCGGGATTAGGTCAGCAGGATACGTCCCTCCAGGGAGAGAGAGCCTATTCCTTTCCAACAATCTATCTCTGGGATTTACAAGTGTGGATGGGACGTATGGACTTCTCAGTTTGGTTTGGGTTCTCTTAAGTACACGCTAATGGGTTTCTGTCTGACTCAGAGAAGAGAGAGCTGCCGACTGATCCAAGCTGACTGTCTCATCCAAAAATCAGCAGCCTCCGACAATGTGGTGCTCCCTCAGCACTGCGATGGAACGTTGCCTTGGACTATGAACTCGGGTCCTGTGCTGTGAAGAGGGACATGTACCCATGTTAGAATTGGTTTATTCTTCCTATCTATCGGTGCATTCAGAAAATTCCTCTGCCTCATTCTAAATGTTGAATGGGTGTTATGTGGAGTCCAGCTTTGTTCAGTTTATTACAGTTTTGAGTTCTTCCCCGGTCAATCACCTAAATGAGTGTTAAATTCTTGGGAAGAAGATTGAAATCAATAAATCAGATGATGGGTTGAACTGGAAGCTGGTTCTCGGTTTGAAGCGATTGGATTACGTTGGGGCCAAAGGGTACTTTTTCTTTAGCCATTCCGATCAGACCTTTGGTTCCTAATGACTTATTTTGTTTACGTCACTTGGTTAACCACACCCCTGCAGATTAGTTCTTAGAATCAAAATCATGCACGTTCAAAACCTCCTTGCTCTTCCAAAGAAATTAAAAAAATAATGACATCTAGATGTCTCAAAGCGCTTCACTGATAACCACTGCCAAGTGTAGTGACTGTGTGTTTTTGTAGGTGAACGCAGCGATCAAATTTCACACAGTTAACGTCCCATAAACTGCCATGTAGTAAATGACGGATTTTATTTTTAAACTGTTTGGCCAGGACAGCGGGTGAAACTCCCTTCTCTTTTTGAGTAGAGATGTGGGATCTTTGACATCCACCTGAAGAGTTAGATGGAGCCTTGGTTTAGTGTCTCATCCGAAGGACGGCACCTCCAGCACTGTGTTGGGGTGTCAGCCTAGACTGTGTGAGTTTGAATCCCCATCGTGGGTGGTTTGAACCCACAAACCTGTTAACTCACAGTTGACTGAGCCAGGCTGACACACGGAGGCAGGCGGGGAACATGTTTGTGACTTGTGTTATATGAGGCTTCTAAATCTCAATGATTAAAATGAATGAATCGATAGCTTTAATTATCAATGTGGATAAGTGGAAAAAGCTCAATGATAACGGGAAAAAATGGATTTCCTTTATATAAAAAAAAGTAGACTCTCGGGCCATTAAATTCAGTGCAGATAGCTCTCATTGTCAGAAATTTCAGGTTGAGCCCAGTCAAAACCAGACTATCTCGTTCTAAATCAGATGGCTCATCTCTTTGCTTTACACAGCTGAGATAGTGTTCCCTTGCTGGAAAAATAAGAGCCGGACTGTCAATGATGGTGTTTTATTGGAGTTGCGAGTGTAGTGGTTAGTGCGCTCGCCTCTATCAAATCCTTACGTTTGATGTAGAACCTTATCATGTCGTTGAGACGTCTCAAAGGGCTTCACAGGATAAAGTGGCAGCCAATTGTGCAAAACAGTGTCCCACAAACAGTCGTGGATTGAGTGACCAATGTTTGTTGAAGGGATTATTACCCCCGTAAAGTGATACGCCAATCCGGCTCTTTGAATGAGACGCTTTAAAATCTCTCTGATTACATGGGGGCAGAGCCCCTCAGGACACTCATTAGCTTGAGTGTCCCCACTAAGGAAAACATAATCTGCCTTGATGAGAGAGTGCGTGTGTGTCTGCTCGAGAGTCTATTCACTTTGCAGCCGATCCCCTGAGAGACTGGATGTGTTGAATCGAGTTAAAGCGGGTTTAGCTGTGTTGAACGAGGGCGTTTCAGGGACTGTAACGTGGAACTCCTGCATAAAGGGATTAAGGGCATAGCATTACATCTAACCGACTTATTGGTTGCAGAACTCTCCGATGGTTGAAAGCGCCTACTAAATCTAGCCATAAGCGAGTTCATATGACTCCCGGTAATCCAGAAAATATTTGTAAATTGCTGTTAATCTAGTACGATTGGCGTAGGTAGTTCTGGGAGATTTATTTCCAGAACACAGCGAATCTTCCCCCAGACCCGGCCTGGCTCAGCTGGTAACGCACTCTATTCTGGGGTCCAAGCCCCACATTAGGACTACGAGGGCTTTTTAACCTACAAAATACAGTCGATCCATTTTGCAGTATACTCTGCCCAATCCACGACTGTTTGTGGGGACCCTGGAACTGCTGTCGCAATTGGCTGCCGAGTTTCGCCCACAAAATGCTCTGGTCACTCCATCTTTACAGTTATTCTGTGAAGCGCATTAAGTCGTCTCAACAACGTGATAAGGTGCTGTATCGAATGCAAGGTTTTTTTTATATACAAGCTCACAGTCTAGGCTGACGCTGCAGTGCTGGTGGTGGGGGGGTGAAGAGTGCCGTCCTTCGGATCAGATGTTAAACTGAGGTCCTGTCTGTGCCCGTTAAAGATCCCATGCCATTACTTGGAAAAAAGAAAGGAGTTTCTCTCTCGCGGTGTCCTGGCCAACAATCTTGCCCCCTTCTCCCCTCCCCACTCCCCCCCCCCCCCTCCATAATGCAAATTGACTTGATGCAAGATGTCACATTGGCTGGTGTGTTTGCCCACAAAATACACAATTGCTTCACTTCTCAGTAAATCCTATTAAGATCTTTGAGACGTCCTCCTGATATAAAAAAGCTCTGCAATCAAACGCCAGGATTTTTTTTATTGTTTTATACTCTCTCCCCTTCTGCCTGTTTGTTGGACCTTAACAATCCCGTGGCACGTGTCAAAAAGAGAAGGGACTTTCTCCCGGAGTCCTAGTCAACAATTCCCCAGCTTTTTGTTTTAAAACATCATTCGCTTTGTGGCTGTTCATGGGACATCGATGTGCTCCAACTGGCTGTCGTGTTTGCTTACAATATAGTCATTGTGCTTATCATGAACTACCTGTGAAGCACTTTGTGACGTTCTATAGGTGTCATATCAAATGCAGTGATCATTAAGTATTTGGCGGGATGGGGGGGGGGGGGTGAGGAAAAGGAATAAATCATCTCTCACTCAGACACACACACAATGCCAACTGAGTTGACCTCGACTGGCACGAATATGAAGAAAAAATATGCAGCACAGAACTCCAACGCAGCACTCAGCAAAAACATTATGGAAAGCAGTCCGGAGATTTTGCACACATTTTGCATTTCGCTTGTAGCAACTAAGCAATTTGCTGACTCTCTCTTCAAAGCCTTTCTTTGAAACCTTTACAAAGATCTGGCCGGAGTTTTGGCTTAGTCCAGCACAGTACAGTCTTCATCTTGTCCCCATCACCCACGCAATTAAGTCTCAGCCCTTTTCTCCCCCCCTCCCCACCCCACATTATGGTAATGCCAGCTTTCAGTGCAACTGCTGTGACTTATGGCACTCCACACAGCAGCATAACTCACTGAAGAGTAAGCCAGGACACTGGACTCATTCGGAAATGGCTTCAGTGGCTGTAATGGATAGACTGTGCGGAATCATACACAGTCGTCATTCCCCCCCCCACCCCGTTCCCCTCCCCTGTGTCCCCCTGGAACTGCCTGAATTTTACTTGATTTAACTTTACTTAATTCAAGTCTTGGTAATGCGAGATTACATCCAGCCTGAAGGGACGCAATATAAATGCAAGTGTCGTTGAAAGTTTGAAGTGCAGCTCACATTGCAGACGTAGAGGCAGCGAACTTCCAGCCATGAAATCCGCAAAACTACCTTAATTTTTTATAAAGTTAAGATCATTTTAATTGACGAAATAGAAAACAAAATACCAGGATCTAATAATGTAATCCTGAGGCACTGTGGAACCCCCCCCCACCAGGTGACAGTGCTCGAGAATAACGCCTCTCATTTTGGATCCCACACGGCTCTGTGTACGCTCCGGAAATGCGCAGGTCTCTCTGAGCCTCTGGTTGACAGAATTGCTCGGAATTGTTCTTTCTGTTAGGAAATAATATCCGGGGATGCAATAATAATAATAATAATGCAATATATAGTTTGGGACATGACATGTGCAACAAGCGACTGCCAGGTTGGTGGAAGGTGAACCGGATAGACTTTGGTCTTCTATTGTCCAGCAAATTCTTACGTTCTTACCTGTGAGTGGGGAGTTCCAATATCTTCTCTTGCTTGGGTCTGGCTGAACTGCAGACATGAGGCGCAGTTTTACCTGGGTCTTTTGGTCATTTTTTTAATAAAACGCTGTTTGATCAGTCTTCCTTTCTAACTCAAGATGACTGGCTGATTGAGTTCAGCGTTTTATTGCTTTATATGCAATCATTCACTTATTTTATGGATTTTGTTGCAATGATTTCCGAGCTGCTTTTATTACTGCGAAACACCCATTCTCCAGGAAAGTCAGAATAACATGGGGATCGACTGATTTTTCTCAATGTGTGTTTTTTTTTAATTGGGTTGGTGTGTTGTTGTTGTCCTTCAACCTGTTCAAAACTATAAATAGACCAGCAGGTTGTTTAATTGTTGGAGATAGTGGCGTGAATGACTGAGACATTTTGGTCTTTGATCTGTTGGACAGATGGATGAAAGACCACATCACAGCAGCGAACAGCAATGTTCCCATTCCAGCCAAGCGTGATAACTTGGCTGAACTCTCATTGATTCCATTCCCTGGTCATGAAAACTATGTGGCTGGCTCATTATGGATTTATATTGACAACTGCGCTGGGAATTTTAAGTTGCGCCCCCTCTCTCTCTTTCTCTCTCTTGTGCTGTTCTGATCAGGATTCCCATTTCTTTTCGGGATTCATCTCAGTGTAAAGAGCAATAAAGTGACAATAATATAATCCTTGCAGTGGATATGGCGCCTTATGTCCTCGAGATGTCTTCAAGTGCTTCGCAGAGTATATTGTACACTTCACAGTGTGACTGTATTTTGTGGCCGAAACACAGGACTTTCTCTGACCATCATAATTGTTTGCAAGAATTTGACCTTTTGATTAAAACCAGTTTTGTGAAAAGTTGGGTGTGCGGTTAGGAAACAAATTCCACACTGTGCTGTTAACTTTGACTCTTTCCCTCCCCGCCTGCCGTCCCTGTGGCCCCCCTTGTCTTTCTCTCCCCTGGTGTTAGGAACATAAGAACGTAAGAATTAGGAGCAGGAGTAGGCCATTCGGCCCCTCGAGGCTGCCCCGCCATTTGATAAGATCATGGCTGATCTTCAGACCTAACTAATTACCTGCCCTATCCCCATATCCCCTAATCCCTCTGTGTTTTAAAAATCTATCTGTTGAAAGGGTTAAGACTGAGCCAAAGCCTCGTGTGACCCTGAACCTTCCAATAATCCGGTTTTTGCTAACTACATATTAACTATGGATTAGCTGCTACTTTTCATCCAAATTGCTCCTTGGTTACCAATTAGTTAACTGGTCTTCGGACACAGGACAATAGCGAATGCCACCAGCTTTTCCTCCCCTGCCCCCCCTCCCCTCCCCACCAAAGCTGTACCTGGTGATGGTGGTGTGGGGGGAAGCTGAGCACAGTGCGGGGAATGGGGGGGTGATTAACACCAGCACGGATACAATCACAATAATAATACTTGCGTTTGATATAGCACCTTATCATGTCCTTGAGGCACCTCAAAGCTCTTCACAAAATACACCATGAAGTGGATTCACTGTGTATTTTGTGGGTGAAACGTGGCAGTTGTGCTCAGCAATGTCACAAACACGAACAATTGTGGATCGGGCGACCAAAATGGAATTTATTTATTTTCGAGGGATTATTACCCCGGAAAGCGATCCACCAATCGACTAACAACCGGGTTCCTCCTTACTGCTGGGTAAACAGGGGTGTGTGGAGTAAAGGAAACTTGCCTAACGTTTTACCCCGCCGGGGGAATCGAACCCAGGTTCTCTTGCTTGCGAGGTGAGCGCGCTAACCAAGACGCTACAGGACTCCACGATGGACTTATCGTGGATCGTGCCGACCCAGTCGCCTTACGAAGTATTCCGTTTATGTAGTCGATCTGGAGACGAGAGTGGTGTATTTTGGGGGCCGTGCTTCGGGTCACGGTTATTTATACCAATAATGAATTGGAAATCGCAGCCTTGTCTTTGTCTCTATGGTGTTGTTTGTGTGACCCGTTGTTGGGAGTTTCTCAGTCTGATCCTGGAGATTGCATTCATTCTTTGCCCCTGTGAACAATGAACGGACATTTTGGTCGTTTTTGAAACTGGTTATAAAATGACCCAGGAATTGTCTGGGGGGTGAAACTCTCAACAGAAATCCACCGGGTTCTTTTGGTTTATCTCATGGAGGGTGGGGGGGGAGAAACGCTCCCTTTGTAACGTTGCCTCACAACGTGAAATTGATCCAAATTGTTATCAAACCCAGGAAATCGAGAGGACCTTGGAAAAGTCAAGGAATTTGGCTTTGTATTGTTTGTCGTAGCCAGAGGTGGTACTGTTCATATTCAGCAAAAACTCCCCTTTGTTCTTGGACATTCTTAAGATTCTATTCTGGGCTCTTTTGTGTGTTTCTATCACCTCCTCCACTCCCAACCCCTCTCCAGTGTTGGGTAAACTGTGTGCGGTTCAAGTCAGTTCAACTCCTGCAGTTACGGCACACGTACGTACCCCATCCTCCTCCCTGACGCTCACACACTAGGGTTCCCCCCAAGGCTTGGCTCTTGCCAACCTGCGCCTAATACACTCTGGGATTATTAATAATTCATTTAACAAAAAAACAACACCCACAACTTGAGTTGTAAAAGTCTTCCGCTCCGCTCCCCTCGCACGTCGGAAACCGATGGAGATTTGAACTGGGTTTTGGATCCACGCTGTGATGGTTGTAACCTTGGAGTGTGATCATTAGTCAATAAACAATAATCAATAATAATCCTTGCATTTGATATTGTGCTTTATCACATCATTGAGAAGTCTCAAATGCTTCACAAGATAGTAAAATAATAATAATAAGGTATACTGTGTAGTGCAGTGAAACCAGGAGAATTTTTTTTTAACCTAGAGCGTTGTTATAGTCTGGAATGCACTGCCTGAAAGAATTTTGGCAACAGCTTTGGTTATAGCTTTTAAAAGGGAATTGAATAGGTTCTTAAAAAAAGGAATCATTTGCAGGGCTATTGGGTAAGAGCAGGGGAGCTGGACTAGTCGGTAGCTTTTTCAAAGAGCCGGCAAAGGCACGATGGGCCGAATGGCCTTCTTCGGTGCTGTAAGATTCTATGACTATTTCTTTTTGTGGGTTGAACAGGTTACAATGATTTCACAGCAGTGTCCCACAAACAGACATTGTGTGTGTGTGGGGGGGGCGGTGGGGGTGGGGGGCGTATGGTTGGGAGTGTGGTGTGTGCGCGTAATGAACACTTTTAGTTTGTCCTGCTTTTGGGCGAAAAGAAAATCGAAGCTCAAATGATGTGCTATTTGCACATTGCAAACCGCGGTCTGGCAGACAATGCCGGCTCTTTGAATGAGACGCTTTAAAATCTCTCTGATTACATGGGGGCAGAGCCCCTCAGGACACTCATTAGCTTGAGTGTCCCCACTAAGGAAAACATAATCTGCCTTGATGAGAGAGTGCGTGTGTGTCTGCTCGAGAGTCTATTCACTTTGCAGCCGATCCCCTGAGAGACTGGATGTGTTGAATCGAGTTAAAGCGGGTTTAGCTGTGTTGAACGAGGGCGTTTCAGGGACTGTAACGTGGAACTCCTGCATAAAGGGATTAAGGGCATAGCATTACATCTAACCGACTTATTGGTTGCAGAACTCTCCGATGGTTGAAAGCGCCTACTAAATCTAGCCATAAGCGAGTTCATATGACTCCCGGTAATCCAGAAAATATTTGTAAATTGCTGTTAATCTAGTACGATTGGCGTAGGTAGTTCTGGGAGATTTATTTCCAGAACACAGCGAATCTTCCCCCAGACCCGGCCTGGCTCAGCTGGTAACGCACTCTATTCTGGGGTCCAAGCCCCACATTAGGACTACGAGGGCTTTTTAACCTACAAAATACAGTCGATCCATTTTGCAGTATACTCTGCCCAAACCACGACTGTTTGTGGGGACCCTGGAACTGCCTGTCGCAATTGGCTGCCGAGTTTCGCCCACAAAATGCTCTGGTCACTCCATCTTTACAGTGTATTCTGTGAAGCGCTTTGAGACGTCTCAATGACGTGATAAGGTGCTGTATCGAATGCAAGGTTTTTTTTATATACAAGCTCACAGTCTAGGCTGACGCTGCAGTGCTGGTGGTGGGGGGGTGAAGAGTGCCGTCCTTCGGATCAGATGTTAAACTGAGGTCCTGTCTGTGCCCGTTAAAGATCCCATGCCATTACTTGGAAAAAAGAAAGGAGTTTCTCTCTCGCGGTGTCCTGGCCAACAATCTTGCCCCCTTCTCCCCTCCCCACTCCCCCCCCCCCCCTCCATAATGCAAATTGACTTGATGCAAGATGTCACATTGGCTGGTGTGTTTGCCCACAAAATACACAATTGATTCACTTCTCAGTAAATCCTATTAAGATCTTTGAGACGTCCTCCTGATATAAAAAAGCTCTGCAATCAAACGCCAGGATTTTTTTTTATTGTTTTATACTCTCTCCCCTTCTGCCTGTTTGTTGGACCTTAACAATCCCGTGGCACGTGTCAAAAAGAGAAGGGACTTTCTCCCGGAGTCCTAGTCAACAATTCCCCAGCTTTTTGTTTTAAAACATCATTCGCTTTGTGGCTGTTCATGGGACATCGATGTGCTCCAACTGGCTGTCGTGTTTGCTTACAATATAGTCATTGTGCTTATCATGAACTACCTGTGAAGCACTTTGTGACGTTCTATAGGTGTCATATCAAATGCAGTGATCATTATTTATTTGGCGGGATGGGGGTGGGGGGGGGTGAGGAAAAGGAATAAATCATCTCTCACTCAGACACACACACAATGCCAACTGAGTTGACCTCGACTGGCACGAATATGAAGAAAAAATATGCAGCACAGAACTCCAACGCAGCACTCAGCAAAAACATTATGGAAAGCAGTCCGGAGATTTTGCACACATTTTGCATTTCGCTTGTAGCAACTAAGCAATTTGCTGACTCTCTCTTCAAAGCCTTTCTTTGAAACCTTTACAAAGATCTGGCCGGAGTTTTGGCTTAGTCCAGCACAGTACAGTCTTCATCTTGTCCCCATCACCCACGCAATTAAGTCTCAGCCCTTTTCTCCCCCCCTCCCCACCCCACATTATGGTAATGCCAGCTTTCAGTGCAACTGCTGTGACTTATGGCACTCCACACAGCAGCATAACTCACTGAAGAGTAAGCCAGGACACTGGACTCATTCGGAAATGGCTTCAGTGGCTGTAATGGATAGACTGTGCGGAATCATACACAGTCGTCATCCCCCCCCCACCCCGTTCCCCTCCCCTATGTCCCCCTGGAACTGCCTGAATTTTACTTGATTTAACTTTACTTAATTCAAGTCTTGGTAATGCGAGATTACATCCAGCCTGAAGGGACGCAATATAAATGCAAGTTGTCGTTGAAAGTTTGAAGTGCAGCTCACATTGCAGACGTAGAGGCAGCGAACTTCCAGCCATGAAATCCGCAAAACTACCTTAATTTTTTATAAAGTTAAGATCATTTTAATTGACGAAATAGAAAACAAAATACCAGGATCTGCCAATAATGTAATCCTGAGGCACTGTGGAACCCCCCCCCAGGTGACAGTGCTCGAGAATAACGCCTCTCATTTTGGATCCCACACGGCTCTGTGTACACTCCAGAAATGCGCAGGTCTCTCTGAGCCTCTGGTTGACAGAATTGCTCGGAATTGTTCTTTCTGTTAGGAAATAATATCCGGGGATGCAATAATAATAATAATAATGCAATATATAGTTTGGGACATGACATGTGCAACAAGCGACTGCCAGGTTGGTGGAAGGTGAACCGGATAGACTTTGGTCTTCTATTGTCCAGCAAATTCTTACGTTCTTACCTGTGAGTGGGGAGTTCCAATATCTTCTCTTGCTTGGGTCTGGCTGAACTGCAGACATGAGGCGCAGTTTTACCTGGGTCTTTTGGTCATTTTTTTAATAAAACGCTGTTTGATCAGTCTTCCTTTCTAACTCAAGATGACTGGCTGATTGAGTTCAGCGTTTTATTGCTTTATATGCAATCATTCACTTATTTTATGGATTTTGTTGCAATGATTTCCGAGCTGCTTTTATTACTGCGAAACACCCATTCTCCAGGAAAGTCAGAATAACATGGGGATCGACTGATTTTTCTCAATGTGTGTTTTTTTTTAATTGGGTTGGTGTGTTGTTGTTGTCCTTCAACCTGTTCAAAACTATAAATAGACCAGCAGGTTGTTTAATTGTTGGAGATAGTGGCGTGAATGACTGAGACATTTTGGTCTTTGATCTGTTGGACAGATGGATGAAAGACCACATCACAGCAGCGAACAGCAATGTTCCCATTCCAGCCAAGCGTGATAACTTGGCTGAACTCTCATTGATTCCATTCCCTGGTCATGAAAACTATGTGGCTGGCTCATTATGGATTTATATTGACAACTGCGCTGGGAATTTTAAGTTGCGCCCCCTCTCTCTCTTTCTCTCTCTTGTGCTGTTCTGATCAGGATTCCCATTTCTTTTCGGGATTCATCTCAGTGTAAAGAGCAATAAAGTGACAATAATATAATCCTTGCAGTGGATATGGCGCCTTATGTCCTCGAGATGTCTTCAAGTGCTTCGCAGAGTATATTGTACACTTCACAGTGTGACTGTATTTTGTGGCCGAAACACAGCAGCCAATTGCACACAACAGTGTCGCACAAACAATTGTGGATTGAGTGACCACATTTTTTGGGGGGAGTTATTACCCCCTGGAAAGCGATCCTCCAATCAATTTACTAATTTACCAATTTTACAGTAAAATGCTGCGAAGCATTATTGAGACGTGCTCTTGACATGAAAGGCGTATCAAACGCAAGTATTATTGTTATCCCCTAACGTGTGAGAATTGCAAGAGGAAAGTGCTGATGTGGAACGTCCGTTCAGCGAAGCGGACAGAACACAAAACACTAAAATCCTTCACTGGGTGAACAAAACCAAGGGGGACTTTGCAGAACCCAAGCAAGCAGCAACCTGTAGCCAAGAAATTCTGACGAGTTTTAGCTTGTAAGATCTTTTTCTGGGATGGGGGAAGAGAGACTTAAAATGTTAACATCGTGCACAGCTGTGGACAATTTTTAGTCATTGATGAGTGGAGACCAGGGTTTCTTTTTAAGAACTTTGTATGGTGGTGGTGGGGGGGGGGGGGGGAGGGCTCCCAATTTGAGGCTTAATCGTTTTGCACAATTCCTCTGAGACAAAAATATCCTTGGGGCTCGGTGGAATTTCGGGCAGAACGCCATGCCCGAGTATGTGTGTGTGTGTGAGAATGCATCACGAATGGAGTGTGAAAATATTACCTTGTTGTACCAGAATTGGCATTATTGCTCTTTTTTTGGCCTCCACCTTTTCTGCCCCCCATTCCCCCCATCCTCTGGAACTCCATCCCCGAATCCACTTGCCTCACTTCCTTCAAGGCCCTTCTCGAGACCCTCCTCTTCGACCACGTCTTTGGCCGCCCTCCTACCGCTGCCCTCCAACCCTCTCGTTTCCAATCCCTAGGCCGGGGTGAAACCCCTCAACTGTCCAGTGCCTTGGGACATCCTTACGCCTTGAAAGGCACTATACAAATGTAATTTGGTGATGTTCCTTCTGTGGTGTGTGTGTGTGTGTGTGTCACAGAAAGATGGAGAGAGAGAGAGAGAGAGAGAGAAGCTCCTTTCATGCCACTAACCTGGCAGCTCTTTATAGGCAGATAATGATTCTTTTTTTCTCTGGCATGCAAACCGGAAATCCCTGATGGCACATGGCCTATTAACCCTTTGGAGTCCTGAACAAACAATCGAGAGACAATTCAACGCCCTCCCGAGCCTCGCGCCTTTCCTCTCCTCCTTTCGAGTGCAAATCTTTTGACGTCTTTTGGTTCCGGGCGACGCGTGAGGGACATTCACTAAATGCTGGGTTGCTTCGAGGGAGAATAAAAGAAGTTAACAAATTCGCTCACCTTTGGAAGAGAGTTCACCAAAAACAAAACCCTGCTTGCGTGCAAGGGAATTAAATTGGACGTAAACCTGTAAAGGACATCCGGCTCCTGAAATACCAACCAGTCTGTGCAACTGTCTTTTTAGTGTCTGAAAATATAATAAGAATATTAACAATAATAATGCTTGTATTTGACATAGCGCCTTATCACGTCTTTGAGATGTCTCAAAGCGCTTCACAGAA
Organism: Callorhinchus milii; assembly: GCF_018977255.1. NCBI lineage: Eukaryota > Metazoa > Chordata > Chondrichthyes > Chimaeriformes > Callorhinchidae > Callorhinchus > Callorhinchus milii. The sequence continues at coordinate 2,613,670 of NW_024704752.1, read as the reverse complement.
TATACTGTAAAGTGAATTGACTATATTTTGTGGGCGAAACGTGACAGCCAATTGCGCACAGCAGCGTCCCACAAATTGAGCGACCACATTTGTTTTTGAGGGATTATTATCCCCAGAAAAGCGATCTGTCAATCGACTAACAACCAGGTTCCTACTTACTGCAAGATAAAAGAGGCGCGTGGAGTAAGGAAACTTGCCTAAGGTTTCGCCCTGTCCGGGAATTGAATCCGAATCCTCTCGCTTGCGAGGCGAGTGCTCTAACCCCTAAACTAATTATACTTGAGTTTGGTACAGAACCTATCACACAGTGATGTCTGAAAGCGCTTCTCAGTGAACGCTGTAAAGTGTAGTGACTGTGCTTTGTATGCGAACGCAGAAGCCAATTTGCACAACGCTTGTGTGCAGCGGTGGAAAATCATTCAATTGTAAGCACCTGTCATCTGAGCTGAACCGGCTCTAAGATGACGTGCTCGGCAATGGAATCAAGTCCACCCTCTTTGACGGTCTCTAGTCCGGTTCCTGAGCCAGGAGGGGCCGCAGTATTGCAGGGCACTCACTGCTGGTGACAGCACAGCCCGGCCTGGCTCATCGGCAGGACCTGGAAGAGCCGACCAGTCACTGGGGGCAGGGAATCCTCCCCCTCAGCTCCTGTTAACCCAGCAGCCAAAGCCCTAATGAGTAGGATGTCCGAGCTGGACAAGCAGCGCAAACTCTTATGCAATTTTAGCTGGTTTGATACCAGTGCATCTGACCTGACCCCCCTCCCTCCACCCATCACTGCAAAGCACATTACGTCAGGAGACCGAGATCACAGTGGTGCCAAGGATCTGTTGGTTACCAGAGTAAGGCTGGGGCAAACTCTCAAGGAGACATCTTGTGAAATGTTTCGATGTATAAACGGAAATAAGTCCTTAAAGGAATCTTGTCCTTGGGACTGGCTGGTACACTCGCTCCATTGTACTCACTGCTTTTCATTCACCCGTTGGACCTGGGAATCAATAGTCCTGATTTAGAGTGACATGAAATGGGAGCGGGCTTCTCTCTCTCTCTCTCACATGCTCTCTGGTATAAAATTCCCTTTAATTCCAGGTTTATTAGCAAGTGATTTCCCCCACGCTCCTTCCCCACCTCTCTCGCCCTCCACACACACACATACACAAATTACAGAGTCAATTCGCTTTACAGTATATCCCGTGAAGTGCTTTAGTCGTCTCAATGCCGTGATAAGGCGCTATATCAATCGCAAGGATTATTATTATTAGTCGTAGTAGTATTAAGAATTTAGTTCCCTGTAATAACCATCTTTCTGACGACAACAACTTGCATCCGGTGTAGCACCCTGGAGTGCTCGACAGTGGGAAGGAGGTGGGAGGCGACCGTAAGCACGATCAAAGAGGAAGGTCTTTGGCGGGATTGGAAAGTGAAGAGGGAAGGGAGGAGGCGGGGCGGAGGGATTGAAGCGCTTCTTGGGGAGAGAGTCCATGTGTAGATCCTCTCAATCTCAGCCCGCATTCATAGAATTATACAGCACAGAAGGAGGCCATCGTGTCTGCGCCGGCTCTTTGAAAAGAGCTTTTCCAAATCAATCGCACTCCCCCACTCTCTCCCCATAGCCCTACAAACTTGTCCTCCCCGGATAATCATCTACCCACACTGCACAAGTGTTCTTGTGGGTCAGTTGTGGTCTTCCTATGTTTTCTTCCTGAGACACCTGGAGTGAGCCAGTGTTGGGGCCGCTCACAGGATTCGCTTCAGCTGAAAGCCGGAGTGTGAAATCCTGTCCTCACCAAGGACCAGTTTCTCCTGATTTTGGAGGGGAGGTGGAGGTGAGGGTGTGAGCGGCTGAGTTTCTGTTGACCTCACAATAAGGGTTTGGTGACCCCATAGACTCTTATGACGTGGAAGAGTTTTATTGATGTCTATCTAATCCCGCATTAACCTGATTGTATCTCAACCTGGTGGACATCCCACAAACAGCCGTGGAATAAACGACCGATTTTAATCGCGGGGGGCGTGGCGGGGTGGGGGAAGGAGGGGATTGTCGGCCGGGACACGGGGAGAGAGAGCGCGCGCGCGCGCGAGAGAGAGAGAGAGAGAGAGAAAGAGAAACTCCCTTCTCTTTCCAAATAGAGCCCCAGAATTGTTAAGGTCAAAGAAAAAAAAATGTGGTCAATCAATCCGTGACCTTTTGCGGGACGCTGCTGTGCGCAATTGGCTGCCGCGTTCCATCCACAAAATATCCAATTACTTTACAGTATATTCAGTGAAACGCTTTGAGACGTCTCAAAGACGTGATAAGGCACTACATCAAACGCAAGGATTATTATGATCAAGGTCCACCTAAACGGCACAGATGGGCGCTCGGTTTAACTTCCGAAGGACGGGTGGCGTTCTTGACCTTGGGGGTGAAGGGGAAGGAGGGGGGAAGAGATATGAAGAGACTGAACTTGCTTATACCCTGTTAAAAGTTTACCCTCTGACCAAAGCTGCTCATTGAGATCAGATCAGCTGGTGTTTCTCGGAGAGCGAGAGTTCGATCACTCCCATCTAAACATTTTTCAGTTTTAAAGAAAAGTTTAGCTTACGACCACGAGAGCCTATGTTGTTGTTGTTGTGCTTGCGATTTGAGGCTTGAGTTGGGATTTAGTAACGCCTTTCAATAGGAATCACATCAGCTTCACCCAAAGGTTGAGAAGTGTGCGCTCTCTCTCTCTCTCTCTCTCTTTCTCCGTTTTTCTCACTCTCTCTGTCTATCTCTCTTTCTCTCCCTCTCTCCCCATCCCCTGTTCAAACTCACGGTGACCTCAGCGAGAGCAAAGTGATGTGTGGCTCACTGCTTTGGGCAGCCAGAGATGTAATCCCATTAATTAGCAGACGGAGCCTGCGATATTAGACGGGGTGGGTGTGGGGGCAGCTAATCGAGGGCAGAGCTGGGAAAAGCTCCACTGAGGAAGTCTGGCTCCATTCGTTTTTGTTTGTGCCTTTGACCGCCTTCTCGTCTTCAGTCTGTGATCTCGTTGGCTCGCATTGTGGGACAGATTGCGCGCGTGTGTGGGTGCTACGGGGGTGGGGGGATTGGCGGCGTCAGGAGACATCTCACCCCGTCTCTCGGCTCGCACCAGCCAGCATTATCGAGCGCTTTGAGACATCCTCCTGACGTGAAACGTGTTGTGTGGATGCGTGTTGGTTTTGGTACCATCCAAGATGGGCAGATCACAGCCCTTATGCCCCCCCCCCCCCCCCCTCAACACCCGTCACCCGGAGAGGGGGGGGAGGTGTGGGCGGGGGGGGGAGGAGGGGGGAGCGAGAGCGGACAGAAATTTGCCGAAATGCATCTAAACCGCTTTCCGGGCTGGGCCCCAAGTCCTGGACCCCCAAATTTCTGGCCATATTTGAAGGCCATCCCGAAAAATAAACAGTGACTTTAACCGGGCTGAGAAGGGGAAGGGGGGGGGGGGGGGGGGCGAGAGGAGAGAGGTGAAGATGGATCAATGGTGACACTTTAGCTACGATGTGGAAAAACGGACCATTTAGCCAAAAAAAACGGCCTTTTTCAAACCATTGCCTCTCTACTCACGTGCGTGCGTGTGTGTGTGTGTCCGTGTGTGTATCCCAGGGCAGGAGGTTAATTATGGGTGGAACGCCTTGCTCCCTGTCATTCCCCAGAGAACCCCCCCAACCACCTCCCCTCCTACCTCCTCCCTCTCCCTTTTTATTATTGGAGCCAAATCTTTTGAACGAGCCCCCTCCTCACCCCCCCCCCCACCCCCACCAGCCCCCACTTCTCCACGAGCCCTTCGTCGCCAATAAACGCGACACCCCCTGGGAATCCCATGTGGCTTTCATTGTTCACCGGCCAAGACAAATTCCGACACACAAAGGGCTGTATTTCACTCTAAGTTCACAAACGTGCACTAGGAAATGAGATTAGTGCTTATTGCTGCTCGCCTGCTATCTGCAGGAAGTCACCAAGTGGGCTGTGGGCGAGGGTTTGTGTTTTTTTTATTATTATTATTATATTTTATTTTACTGGTCGGTCGCTGATCATTGTGAGCGGGACAGGAGTGCTGGGCGTTTGGTCTCTCCTCGTTCCACTACGAGTGAGCGAGCGAACGAGCGAGCACGGCTCCGGTCACTATGCCGCTCCCTCTCCTCTGCCCCCTCCCACCCCGCCGCAGCCCCCGCCCAGCCCGGCACCGACTCCGACTCCAACACCAGCTCCTGGGCTGACCGGCTCCTCAGGAATGCCGGCGTGGTGAAGGCACCAGCACTGGTGGGCTTACACACGGTGAGTGTGGGATGAGCGATCGGGAACGTGTGTGTGTGTAATAATAATAATAATAATCGTTGCATTTCACTGTTGCGTTCTTCAAACGCGGATTAGATAGTTTTCTTTTGGGAAATAACATTGTGGGCTACAGCACATAAATAGTTCGGGACGTATGTACATACAACCGCCAGGAAGCTGGAGGGCCAACTAGATGGACCTTGGCCTTTTCGCCATCCAGCATTTCTTATGTTCTTATTTGATGCAGCGCCTTATCATGTCGGAAGGATGTCACTCGAAGCGCTTCACAGGAATTAGTGTGAAATGCAGTGACTGCGTGTTTGCGGGCAAAACTCGGCAACGCAGTTAACGAACCTAATCCTTGCATTTGATACAGCGCCTCATCGCGTCGTCGAGCCGTCTCGAAACACTTCACAGAATGTAATAATAATCCTTGCATTTGATGTAGCGCTTTTCACGTCTTCTAGACGTCTCAAATATAGTGTAATACAGTGCAAAGCGGAATGACTGGATATTTCGCGGGCGAAACGCTGCAGCCACTTGCGCCCGGCAATATCTTACCAACAGCCGTGAGCAATTTTATTTGGGGGAGGTTGTTGGCCAGGGACAATGGGAGAGAGAAACTCCATCTCAACACTGTGAATAAAGAGCGAGAGGATGTTCACTTGTGCGTTGAACAGTGTCGCTGTGAATCGTATCGATGTCTCAAAGCCGGCACCTGATCCCAGGGGGTTGAGTTGGGAGAGGTTGGGGATGGTGAGGAAGAGAGACAGGGAGCTGAAGAGGTTTGGGAATGAGGGGGAAGGGGTGAAACATAGATAATGTAATTTTTTTCCCTCTTTCTCCATCCCAAACACCTTTATAGTTTTTGCTAAGATGCTAATCCCCTATATTGAGCATTTCTATTGAAACCGAACTCGCTAGGCATTCGGAGGGGAGGAGAGAGCTAATTAATTTCATACTTCACTTAGTCTCTAAGTGAAGAAATTCCTTCTAATCATTCCTCCCCCTCCAATAATCCTACCCCACCCGCCCCCAACAAAAGCACAATTTATGCCCTGTTTGCCCAAAGCTTCCCCTCCGCAGGTGTGAAGACCTCAATCACGTCCCCTCTCCATCTCTGCTCCGGTGGGAAAAAAGCCCAACAAGCAGTCACTACACTCCCGACCAACCTCTCGATTTATCACACCGCTGAGCATCTCAAAGCGCTTCCCAGGATATACTGTAAAGGGTAGAGACTGTGTATTTTGGGGGCAAAACACGGCAGCCAGTTGCACACAGCAGTGTCCCCCAAACAGCCATGGAGCGAGCGACCGATTTTATTTGGGGGATTGTTGGCCAGGACACTGAGGGAGAGAGAGAGACAAACAAAGTCCTCTCTGCCACGCGTGCAGACGCACTATATAAGTGTTGTCTCTCACCTTCAGCTTGTGAGGGAGAGGGAGGGGGGGGTAAACAGAGGAAGGTGGGAGGGGACGTTACACAAATAACTTAATCGCCACTTATTCTTTTCCCAGATGCCTCTCTACATTGAGTGGGTTTCCTGGTTTACAGTGACTCTGACCTCTGGTCACTTTTACAAAAAAATGCCTAAAATTGTGCTTCCCTCCCTCCGCCCTCCCCACGATGTACAAGTAATTAACTGCTGCAATAACTTTGAGTCTTCATCTGGTGCTGTTGCTCGGATGTTTGGCTTAGCCGGGCGTCTGACACGCGCGGAATCCCATCACTGCTTTGCTTTTAAGAGCCTCCAAACCAAACACAACAGAATAGCGTGGAATCCAGTTAGAGTAGTGGTTAGCGACCTCGCCTCGCAAGCGAGAAGGACCGCTGGTTCGATTCCGAGGTGGGTCAGGGCAAAACCGTAGGCAAGTTTCCTTACTCCACACGCCCCAGTTTACCCAGCAGTACGTACGAACCCAGTTGTTAGTCGATTGGCAGATCACTTTCTGGGAATAATAATCCCATCAAAATAAATAGAATGAATTTGTTCACTCAATCCACTGCTGTGTGTGGGACACTGCTGTGCGCAATTGGCTGCAGGGTTTCCCCCACAAAATATACAGTCAATTCACTTTACAGTATATCCTGTAAAGCGCTTTGAGACGACCCAATGATGCAATAATGCGCTGTATCAAATGCAAGCATCATTATTATTGTTATCATTATATAATCTTCCCCACACGTGGGTGGAAGTTGCCCTACGTCTGGAATGTCTGGCGGTTGTTTGTTTCGGGTGAGAGCACCAACAGTGGGTATGTGGACCAGAGAGAAATGGAGGAGAGTGATCTGATGGGGGTGGGGGAGGGAGAACGCGATGGGATGGGTGGAGACAGAGTTGGTCTGTGGGACGTTGCGCCCTCTGCCACTCCCCCCCGTGCCCCCGTCTTTGCCCGCTGTTGTCTTACCTGTGCTCGTTCTCTCTCCCCCTCCCTCTCTCTAGATGTACGGCCGCTACACCCAGGACTTGGGGGTGTTTGCTAAGGAGGAAGCGGCCCGTTTACGCCAGGAGAAGAACCGGGCGGGGGTCGGGGAGCGCGTCAAGCGCACCGAGCTGATCGAGTACGACCGGAGCCGCTGTGCCAGGTGTAGAAGTGAGTGCCGTTAGCCGTGTGAACTCACTGCCACCGTGAGCCTGTTGCAGTGTGTGCGAGGCGATGCGATGTGCCTGTTAGTCTTTTATTGCATCTAATAATATTGGCTTTGATGCCTTTGCGTTTCTTTGTCCTAAATTTACACGATGCCTTTCACATCAGGAGGATGGCCCAATGTGCTGGACGCTCAGGGGTTTGGACCCGAGCTGGGGCGAGGTGTTGGGATCGGGGAAGGGCGGAGGTTGGGAGGGTGGCCGATGGCCCGGTCGAAGAGGAGGGTCTTGAGACGGGTCTCGAAGGAGGCGATGGAGGGAGGGAGGGAAGGAGCAAGGCGAAGAGAATGTCGGATGGAGTTCCAAAGGGTGGTGGTGGGAGGGGGGGGCAAGTAAAATTCACGCAAGTGATATCAGTCGGGACCAGAGCGTTTCACGTGACTTGCCTGAACTCCTAATTGTAGGCAAACTGTACAAATCGCACAAAATCCGATTTAAGAGATAATCTACGCTGAGCACGCGTTAATCAGTGCAGCCGGTAAAACTGCACGGGGAGACAGATCGAGGCTACGTTTTCCCGTGCGGCGATGCGTCTTGACCCGTCACCAGGTGCCCCGCTTGCCGGCAAGGGTTGGAATCGCCTCGAATCGCGGGAAATTAAGTTCTCCTGCTCAAGTGTCACCGGGATTGCAACCACGTTTCCCGCGATTCAATGCAGCCGGTAAGTGCGGGAGTAATGGAAGGGAGGCGAGCGGCGTTCCAGGTTAGGAAGCGATTCCTGCGGGGGTAGCGCAAAGAAACCTCAAGTGGGTTTCGAGAAGGTGAGACGTTAAAAACCGAGTTCCCATCTGTGCCTGTTCGGTAGGATGTTCAAGAATCCCACGGTGATTTGGGAAGGGATCACCAGGGAGTTTCTCTCTCTCTCTCTCTCTCCGGGTGTCCTGGACGACAATCCCCCAAATTAGATGGGTCACTCGTTGCCCTGTTTGTTGAACGGTGCTTTGCACAGTCACCAAAGCGTCACTCTATTTTGAAGCTGGTTTGCCTCACGTCTTTAGAAGGGAATCGGACACATGTTTTTCTCTTGTTAAGGAACTTGGAAAGATTCGTAGCTATTGGATGGGATGAAGGAATCTCCAAGGAGGCTGTGTATGTGGCGTCCTCTGCTGACTGACCGCTGTTACTACAGTACAGCAGAGCCTTGTTTGACCCCCCCCCCCCTATATTATTCAAAGAATCATGGAATTATACGGCACAGAAGGAGGCCATTCGACCCATCATCTCTTTCAAAAGAGCGATCAAAATCAGCCCCACTCCCCCGCTCTCTCCCCATAGCCCTGCAAACTTGTCCTCCCCAAATAATTATCTACTTCTCTCTTAAATGTGGTTACAAAGAGAAGGGAATTTCTCCCTCTCTTGCTGTGCTGCCGACAACCCCCCCCCCCCCAGAAAAAACGGGTCAGTCGCTTCACGGCTGTTTGGGGACGTTGCTATGCGCAAATTGGCTCCTACTGTTAAGAGCGCTTCTACAATAAATCCTGTGAAGGGCTTTGAGATGTCCTGAAATGAAAGACGCTTCATTAAATGCAAGGATTATAATTTATAATATAATAATAATCCTTGCATTTGATACAGCACTTTTCACGTCTTCTAGATGTCTCAAACCGCTTCACAGAATACACTGTAAAGTGAATTGACTGTATATTTGTGGGCGAACGCAGCAGCCAATTGCGCACAGCAATGGATTGAAAATGACCAATTGTTGGTATTGTTTTGTTTTGGAGGGAATATTATTAGGCTCTGTGGCGTAAAGAAATTTGCCCAAGATTGATCCCAGGTGTCTCGCTTGCAAGGCTCTCACCACTGAGCTACAGGACTCCACGTACAATTTCTCCCCCTCCCGTACACCCGCCCCATCTTGTCGCAATCCGCAACATGATTTGCTGAGAATTCTTTTTGGGGGGGGGTCAGACACATGGGGAAACCCATCACCGTTGCTTAAGAGTCTCCAAACCAAACTGTTATTTCCAGGCGTCCCACCTACACATGGAAATCCCAGAGATAGATTGTTGGAATGGAACGCGCACTCTCTCCCTGGAGGGACGCCAACTGCTTACCTAATTCCAGAAAGTATTAGGCATTCCTGCTCCCAAATTGAACCAAATCACTGGGAATAAGGTCCTGGGATGAGACAGGTCTTTGAATTACTGATCATCTTCGTTGAGTCGAAGTGTGCAGTGGGTAGAATGGGACCCAAAGTATTAAACTAATCAAATAATCATCCAGTCAGGCCCCTTGTCAATCGCTCTGACTACTCAATTGTTCCGTCACAGCTTTAAAGTGCGGATAAGATGAATGACCCAATAAGACTGGTGCTTTTGTCTCTGTCCCATTGCTGGGAGCTAGACGTACCCATGAAGTGTCTTATCTCTTTATTATATTCACCGTGACTCTAGGAGAGGGAACTGTAAGCCTCGTGTCTGTGAATGCACAAAGGGAAAGCTTCATCCATTCAGCGGTGTCTGACCGTTTGAGGTTGGTAGTCAAACTGTAAGGCAGACGTCAGCAGTTTCATGGAGATTGAATCTTGGTCTTACTCTGTGTCCATGGAACGATCCATCAGACTCCCAATACAAACAGTGGTTATGTAGCTAATGTGCAACTCCCTGCACCCCCACCACCCAATCAATGTGCTCCTATCTTTAGATCTTGGATCACAGGCTGGAGCTCGAAGAGTGAACTTGACAGAGAGAGAGTGAGACAGAGAAAGTGGGATAGAAACAAAGAAAGAGTGAGACAGAGAAGCACAAGGCAACAACCTCCAAATGGCATTATCTTGTGAATGGCTGATTTCACCAAACGTCCGGGCGCTGAAAATCGGTTCATGTGAGTTAGAGCGCAGAGGCTTTGGCCTTCGTGTTTAACAAGATTGTTTTTTTCTTTCTCTCTCTCTCTCTCGTTCCTCGTCTATGGTGTAGGCAAAGGGCTCCAATTTAGCACATTCTCCGCTCCATTGAGCGAGCGAGCGAGCGGGAGGACATTTTGATGTTGTCATCGACCCAGGTTCAATTCCCGGGCGGGTCAACATTTTTGGCAAGTTTCCTTACTCCACACGCCTCTGATTACCTAGTGGTAAGCAGGAACACAGTTCTTAGTCGATCGGCGGATCGCTTTCCGGGGGTGATAATCCCTTCAAGAAATAAATAACCTGTGGCAGACGTGTGGGTGAATCGCACGTGTGCCCTAGCAGCTGGAAGCGTGTGCCCTTTGTCTGTCATGTGTCCAAACCCGAGTCCGTGTGAAACGTTACTGGCCAGTTTCCCCGGCGACGGTCCTCATGACAATCATCGGAGGCAGGGACCAGGACCTTGGGAAACTGATTCCACCTCAACCCTCCTTCCCCCCCCGTTTAAGGAATAATCAATAAGTGGCTAATCAGATGCTGAGGGTGTCAGTTCAGGAGAGAAATTGCACATCCCCATTGTGGTGTGTGCTCCTCGCTGCGGAGCAATGCCACACTCTGATGTGACTAATGGAGGGTGATTAGGAGCTGGATAATTATCCCGATTGGCCTTAAATAATGGAGAGATTGACGACGGCCATCTGCTAGGCTTATTTAAACCAGTGTCGAATGTTTACGAACAACACTAACAACATTACATTTGTGTAGCGCCTTTCACATCAGGAGGACATCCCAAGGCGCTGGACTGTCAGTGTTTCAGACCTGAGCTGGGGGATCAGGGATCTGAGAGGGTGGAGGGCAGGGAGGGGAGAAGCAGGGAGATCAAAAGCACGGCCGAAGAGGAGGGTTTTGAGACGGGTCTTGAAGGAGGCGAGGGAGGGGGTGAGATGGAGAGACTGCGGGGTGGAGTTCCAGAGGGTGGGGGCAGAGTGGCTGAAGGCCCGTCCACCAATGGTGGGGCGGGCGAGGTGGGGGACATGAAGCAGAGGGAGCGGGCTGGTTGGTAAAGGGGGCTAAGAGAGCTCGTTCAATCAACTTCTTGTCTCTTTTTTTACGTTTTAAAATCGCTCCTGTGGCTGTTAATTGCTTTGAAGATTTTTCTGCTTCATGTTCGAATCTGACACCAAAAAAATAAAGTTGTTCAGGTTACGATGAGGTGGAATTCTAATTGGACGAAGTAGCATTCATAATAATAATAATCAATAACCTTTGCATTTGATGCAGTGCCTTTCACATTGGAAAGACGTCTCAAAACAGGTTTTCCTGTAAAGTGTAGTGACTGTGTTTTGTAAGCAAATGTGGCAGCACACCAACGTCAAAGTGAATCACAATTTTTTTTTACAATGAATAATCTTTTAACGAGCGCCTAAAGGGGGCGCAGACCGGGACGTAGGATGTAAGATCGCAACTGAAAAGGGCGGCATCTCCTACAATGTGGAGCTCCCTTTCTGCACTCCCTCCCCCTCCCCCCGACCTCCTCCAACCACCGCGCTGGAATGTGAGCTTAGACTGTGACTGAATTGTCAGCAGATCTGATCGAGTCTGTTCTGAGCACCCTGTCGTATACACTGATCATCCTTTGACTTAGGTCCTGATATCCTTACCCTCTTTCTCCCCCACCCCCCCACACCCTCCCGCATGAATCAGGTTTTGATCACCTTTAACGGCAGCTTCCCGTTGAGTCAGAGCCTTGAGCTGAAGATCAGTAATTACATCAAAGCCTTTTGTCTCCTGCTCCTCTGCTAATCTCGCCCCAGTGTGTACACATATTTACTGTTTCTCGTTGCGATCTGTATTTATCTCCAGTTAAATCCCATCTGTCGCTCCGAGGCTCATCTGCCTAATGGGTTTCGATCGTCTCCGCTGCCATTTCTTCCTCCTTGTGGTGTTTATCTTCCCCAAAAACCCACTCTGGGTAGATGAAGGGTGTTTCATCTCTCCCAGTGTCCTGGCCAACAATCTCTCCAAATAAAATAAAACTCGCTCGCTCGCTCGCTCGGTCCATGGCTGTTTAAGGGACACTGCTGTGCGCAACTGGCTGCCGCGTTTCAACCCATAAAATACACCATCAACCCACTTTACAGTGAAGCACTTTGAGACATCTCAACGATGTGATAAGGAACTGTATCAAATGGGCAATTGGACTTGAGGTACAGATCAGACACGATCTTGTACAATGGTGGATCAGGCTCGAGGGGGTGAATGGCCTACTCCTGTTTCTATGTTTCTACCCTGGCCTAGACTATGAGCTGAAAAAGGCCTCGACATTGGGGCTTGAACCTACGACCTTCTGGCTCAGATGAGGAGAATGATACTGCCTTGCCTATTCTCCGATTGACTCCGCAAGTTAATCAGGAAACGTTTTATTAATATTATTCAGGTTATTATTAGTGTCAGCCTGGTTCAGTCGGTAGCTCTCTCGCCGCTTGAGTCAGAAGGTTGTGGGTTCAAGCCCCAACGTGAGGCACTTGGAATCACATCGTCTAAGCTGACACTGCAGTGCATTGTCGGAGGTGATGTCTTTCGGATGAGATGTTAAACTTAGGTCCCGTCAGCCCATTCAGGTGGATAGTCAAGATCCCAGGACGCTATCCGAAAAGAGATGGGAATTCTTCCCCGTGTCCCTGGCCGACAATATCTCCCCCCCCCCCCCCCCGATCAAATTAGTCATTCACTTGACGGAGTTTAACATGGAGTGAATGAGGCGGAAGTTACTGGTATCAGACATTGTTACACTCCACTAGTCTGTCCTGTCTTACAGTACTGTTTTTATCCCGTTTGAAGTTCACCCAACCTACAGGTGGCAGCTAAACCAAGACCTCTTTATTGTCGAGCACCCGGTGAGCTGTGTGCTGGAATATGGCAGCTTGTTTATATGAATGAGTCGCTTTGTTATTTTTAACCGTGTGAGGGGGAGAGAGGCACCGAGAGAGAGAGAAAGAGCTTTAATGATGAACGTGTGTGGGAGAGATAAACACTCCACGGCTCCTGCCTCGTAAATATCTCTCCAATCTCCTCGCCAAATCTCTGCCCTTTCCATCGAGGATCCACAGCAATAATTGTCGAGCTATTGCGTTACCCACTTTGTTTCCCACGAGTTGGAATGAATTAGTTTGACATGTGTTCAACAGATCCACAGAGGTGTTGGTTTCAGTTTTTTGTTGAGCGTGTGGGTGGGGGAGAGAGAGAGAATGCAAGAGAGAGAGAAGGGGAGAAAATGACTACTTTTGATCAGTTTAGAAAACTCTGAATGATATCTGCAATGTAATAGGACGCTCGAGCTGTACCAAAACTTGTACAGTCACTGCACTTTACGGTATATTCTGTGAAGCGCTTTGAGACATCTCAATGACACAGGAGAAGACCTGGATATCCGAGGCCCCAAATTCCAGCCAGCCTTAGCCTGCGAGACGCTTTTTACTTTGAAGTTTAAAAAAATTGTCCACGCTTCTGAAGTTTTCTTAAATTGGATCTAAATTTGGAAGCTGCTTTATTGTGGTTCTTAAAAGAACTGTCTTGGAAATTAAGCTTGAATTTCGCTATTTCAAAGAAACCCAGAGTCTTCCACCTGCTTTATATTTTCTTTGCCCCCCTCCACCCCTCCTCCTAATCCAAATTTTACCCCAAACTGCAATGAACAGGCTGCTAGCCTCATTGCGGCTGCTGCCGGGTTTGTCTGTGCAGACGATGTTCACTTCATCTCTAATCAATTCTATTTATGTTCTCCTGAGAGGTCTATTTTTAGTGAAAGCCGCTGGATAAATGCGAGTGGTTAATTATTATAATATTATTATTGTACGGCCAATTCACTTTACAGTGCTGTGAAGCGCTTTGAGACGTCTCGAAGACGTGATAAGGCGCTATAATCAACTGCAGGGATTATTATTATTATAACATGATGGTTGTGTGGGTCAAACCAGGTCAGGGTTTCAGTGCTCAGATTGTCTATCGCTGTTGGGAGAGCATGTGTGTGTCTGCTCTCTGTGTGCCTCGCGCGTGCTCTCTCTCTCTCTCTGCTGTTTTGGTGAAAGATACCATGTTCTGCGAGACAGTGGGCGAATGCTATTGATGCCCTCTGATATGCCATGGTTAGATTATGTATTCCATGCCCCCACACCCCACACCCCCCACCCCCCACTGCCACCATGGCAGACTTGGTGTGAAATCACAGTGCATTGATTCCAACAGAGAAGCTGGTGGAGTGGGTGGGAGGTGAGGGGTGAAGAGGTCTGAAGGTGCAAAATAACATTATCACCACAGGTTACGAGTTCGGATGCGGTTTATGTGTGAACATCAGATGGCAGAACAACAGGTTGGGAGTAGGTCAGAAGCGACTGGAAATGGGATCGACATCTCGTTCATTTCACCTCCCACCCCCCACCCCCACCAAACTTCCCACCACCCCCACCTCTCGTTCCCTCGCTCAGTTGGTGACAGAGTTGGGTTGAATCGTCCTTTTAGCCCTTCTGCCCAACTCTCTGGAACTCCAAGCCAGAATCCCTCCACTTCACAACCCTTCCCCCACCACTCTAAGCCTTTTTTTTGGCTATCTTACCCTCCTCACGGCAAGTCGCATCAGGCTTAGATTTTCTTTGCCTTTCCCTCTCTCTCTTTCTCCCTGCCTTTCTCTCTTTCCCTCTTTCTCCCCTCCCTCTCTTACTGTGTCCCCCTCTCCCTTTGCCCCCTCGATCTTCCCCCTTTCTCTCTTACTCTGACCCCCTCCCTCTCTCTCAACCTCTCTCTCCCTCCCTCCAAGTCTCTCTCACCCCCACTCTCTCCGACTCATCTAACTGATATTACCCCCACCTTCCCCCAATCTCAGTGGAGATTTGTGCAAGGTAAGACGTCAATTAATTAGTGACACGGTTTAATACGTGGAGGCGCATAGGTTTTTTTTATTTTTAAAAGGCTGTTTCTATGGCAACTGAAGCAGTTGCCAGGGAGAGAGAGAGACGTCCGCATATCGTGGGGGGGTGGGGTAGAGTGAGGGGAGGTGAGGAGGGGGAAGAATCTCTTTAGCGGCTGGAAGGGGGGAATGTACGTTAGATTCACTGTGCGTTGGATTCACAAGTTGAGTGTGGTGGGGTTTGGGGATGGAAAGGGGGATGGGAGCCAGATAGAGAATGCTGACTCCATGGCCACAGCAGGAGATGCTCCAGGGGGAACTGTGTGTTTATAAAAGCCCCGAGTCCATCACGCCAGAGGGTGTGGGGCGGGGAGAAGACCTTAACATTGTCTGCAAGTTGTCAGAGCACGGAAATTCACATCTGAAATAACCGTTGAAGTTGGATTGGAAATAGCATTTCATGGAACATAAGAACATACGAATTTGCTGGCGAAAGAAGACCAAGATCCATCTCGTGTACCTTCCACCATCCCGGCAGTCGCTTGACATGTCGTTTCCCCAAACTATATACTGTATCTCGAGAGATTATTTTCCAGCAGAAATCTATCTAATTTGTTCTTGAAACAAATGACATTTTCTGCTTCCACCATCTGTTTCCCTAGGGAGTCTCTGCCATAAGTTTACCACTTGCTCACTGAAGTAGTGCTTCCGCAGATTTTCTGAATTTTACCCCCCTTCAATCGCAAGCCATATCCTCTGGTTCTACTGTTCAGTACAAGATAAAACAGCTTATCATGGTCTACATTATCTATTCCCTTCAGAATCTTAAAGACAGTAATCATATTGCCCTCAACCTTCTCTTCTCCAGTATGAACATGCCCAGTTTATCCAATTGCTCCTCATAGTCCAGTCCCTCCATCCCCTCAATCATTTTGGTTGCCCTCCTCGGTATCATTGGATAAATAGTTTCAGAAATAAAGCTCAGATGGGGCACGAGCAACAGCATGATGGGGAGCGAGAGCAGGGGAATGGGATTTCGCCCACAAAGTATAGTCAATTCTCTTTACAGTATATTCGTTGAAGCGCTTTGAGACATCTAGAAGACGTGATAAGGCGCTGTGTCAAATGCAAGTATTATTATTAGAGTGGAGAACTTCAGTGGGGGAATGAGCATCAGCAGAGATACGATGGGGAGGAAAGAGGAGGGGAATGGGGTTCCAGATAAGGCCAAAGGGCCTCCCTATTAATTGTTGCAGCAATTGTGTCTGGTCACCAGGTGTTGATGGTGAGCTGTGTGAACCTGCCCTGTCTCCAATCACCGGCTCTGACTCTCTGCCAAGGTGATGAGTTGCTCCTCCAGTTTTTAACCTGAACTTCTCCGCTGATTTGATACAGCGCCTCGTCACATCTCCTAAACGTCTCAAAACGTGTCACAGATACACTGCAACGTGAATTGACTTGTATGTTTTGCGGGCGAAAGGCGGCAGCCAATTGCACACAGCAGCGTCTCACAAACAGTCGTGGATTAAGCGACCAAATTATGAATATTATTATTAGTTCTGTTCCAGATCTATTATTAGATCATGTTCTGGCAGATATATTTAGAGACTGGCTGAAAAGATTGAGATTGTGCCCCCAAACCCTGGTTTCTCCCCCTGACTCTGATGGTGGTGGGGGAGGGGACACGGAGTGATCCCCTGGAATATCAGAGACCCAGCTCGACCCCAGTGGGAAGATCTTCCTTCTGTTCTCAAGAGGGCTCCTAAGTGGATAGGAGTGGGTGTTTGTTGTGATAAGTCTGTGCCGGGGAATTAAATTGAGCGTAAAAGCCGTCTCACTGGCTCAGTGTTCCTTCTCTTCTCCGGTCCATTATACCCCATGTCTGGTGATCAATCAACCGGGCTCTGTGTATCGGTGACTCTCGTTCCATGCAAGAGAGAGTAGGTGGAGAGCTTCATTGATGATGTATAGCTCAGCTTCTTGTTCATTCATCACTTTAAAAAAAATCTTCAATTCCCTCTTGCCTCTTGCTCCTCTCTCTCTCTCTCTCTCTCTCTCTCTCTCTCACTCTCTCTTTCTCATGCTTTCAGCCCACTAATGCCCCCGAAACTTTGGAACTCTCTCCCCCAATCCCTCCGCCCTGTCCCCTCCTTCCCCTCGGTTATTTCACGACCGAAGACTTTCCTCTTCGACCGTGCTGACGGGCACCTCCTCCCTCGGCGTCAGGCTCCGCCACAGTTAAGCGCTCTGAGACACTGCCCGGCGCGGAGGGCGCTGTGCAAATGCAAGTTGTTCTTGCCGTCTTCAGAAGCCTCCTAAGCACCATATTCTCTTTGGGCATCCGCGCCCTTCAATTCTCCATCTGAGTTGTTGTAAAAAGAAAAGCTTTGCATTTGACGCAGTGCCTTTCAAAGTCAGAGAGACCTCTCAAAGCACTTTGCGGGACATACTGCAAAATATAAACGACTATCTAGGCTGTTGTTCCAGCACAGTGCTGGTGGGAGGAGGGAGAGCACTGTATTAATAGAGAAGCCGTCCTTCTGATGAGACGCTAAACCGAACTCGGAAAGGCATTAAGAGGCCAGGACACTGGACTCGTTTAAAATAGCAGCTTTGCTGCTGTGATGGGAGGACGCTGAGATGGGATTGAAAAAGCTGAAGGTCTTCTTCATCTGCCCCTCCCACCGGCTCACTGATAAGGGCACAGTTCAGGTACCAGTGACGTCAGGAGCTCTGTAACAATAGGACTGACCGTCCTCCCACAGTGATAAAAACAGATGCCGTTAAACGCGTGTTTTAATGGACTTTTTGGATCACGAGCAGGAGGCTGGCGAGGGTACATCACACACAGCCTCGTGTGCAGAAATGTATTCTGCGTTTTAACCCCGAAATGCCATTAATCCCAGTGACAGCTGCTGCTTGTTGCTTGTTAGAAATGCTGACAGCTCATCCCTCTTTCCAATGCGCTTCCGTGGCAGTGTGTGTGCGCGTGTGAGTCTGTGTGTGTGTGTGTGTCTCTCCACCTCGGGAACTTTAAATTCACGTAGTTTAGGCTGAAAATCCAGTGCGGTGGTGGTGGTGGTGTGTGGTGTGTGGGTGAGGGGAGGCTTCATTGTCGGAGACGCTATCCTTCGGCTGAGATGCCAAACCAAGGTCTCGTCTCTGCCTGTTCAGGTTCATGTCGATCTCGTGACAGTACTGGAAGGGAGTTGCTCTCTCCCAGTTTCCTGGTTAACGATCCTCAAAATAAAATTGGTCACTCACTTCGCATAGCTGGTTGTGGGACATCGCCCTCTTTGAACTCCCTTTTCTTTTCAAATAGCGTCACGGGACATTTAACGTCCACCTGAACAGGTGAGACCGGAGCCGGTTTAACACCTCATCTGAAAGTCTGCACCTCCTACGATGCAAGGCAGCCCCCAGCAGCCCATTGAAGCGTTGCCGTGGGGCTTGAACCCACAAACTTCCTGACTCTGATACGAGAGGGCTACCAACTGAGCCAGGCTGTCACCCAATGGCCAGCGATGTTCTCACGATTTTCCATATTCATTTTTTTTCCCCCCTCTTTGTTCCCCCCCACCCCACCGGCAGTATGTACAGTACGATGTCAAGCGTTCCTCATTTCCAAAGTGGGAGAAGACTGGATCTTCCTGATTCTGCTGGGATTGCTGATGGCTTTAGTCAGCTGGGCGATGGACTTTGCAATCGCCATGTGTTTACAAGGTAAGAACTTCTTGGTTATGTCTAGTTATGGTTAATTATGTCTCGTTCATTGTGGAAATTTTGCTAGTCTCTCTTTTTTTGGGGGGTGGTCAGCCGGGTGTCTGACATGTGGAAACCTGTAACCGTGTGCAAAAATTAGCTGCTACATTCGTCTACAAAACTCCAGTCCTCTCACTTTACAGTCAATTCTTCTGAAGCGTTTTTGAGATGGCCTCCCAACTTCAAAGATGTTGCCACGGTCCTGTAGTTTAGTGGTTAGAGCACTCGCCTCGCGAGCAAGCGGACCCGGGTTCGATTACCAAGCAGGGCAAAATCTTAGGGAAGTTTCCTTACTCCACACGCCTCTGTTTATCTAGCAGTAAGTAGGAACTCAGTTGTTAGTCGATTGGTGGATCGCTTTCCAGGATTAATGATCCCTCCAAAAAAAGTAATCCCTCCAGCATTTCTCCCACAAAACACACAGCTAATCCCTAATACAGTATATTCTGGTACTAATATATATGTGTGCTTTGAGAAGGATTCTGAAAGGCAGGGTGTTGGGGGGAGAGAGCACGAGGTGGTGGGATTGAAGGAGCGGGATCCAGAGAGCCGGCAATGTCTCTGT
This sequence comes from Callorhinchus milii, assembly GCF_018977255.1. Taxonomy (NCBI): domain Eukaryota; kingdom Metazoa; phylum Chordata; class Chondrichthyes; order Chimaeriformes; family Callorhinchidae; genus Callorhinchus; species Callorhinchus milii. The sequence continues at coordinate 2,594,660 of NW_024704752.1, read as the reverse complement.
TATTATTCAGATGGTGCAAGGCTGACATTTAGGAGGCGTCACTGTAGGAGGCTTGAAGGAAATATGGAAATCACAGCAAAAGTGTCCCTCGCACAGTGTGTTGTCACCGTGTGATAGAGCAATAACAGTCTCGTCTTGTAGCAAAGCACAAAGTGTGATCCCAAACCCATATCTAATCTCTTGGCACTTAAAGAAAACATTCACAGATGTTTTCTTTTCCACAGGAGATGTCAAGTGATTGAACTTTCACAAGCAGCACAGCATCGTGTCTTTGCTGGTGCTCGCTCCCCCACTGGAGCTCTCTACTCTAACCCTATTCCCTGCTCTCTCCCCATCGTGTCTGTGCTGGTGCTCGCTCCCCCACTGGAGCTCTCTACTCTAACCCTATTCCCTGCTCTATCCCCATCGTGTCTGTGCTGGTGCTCGCTCCCCCACTGGAACTCTCTACTCTAACCCTATTCCCTGCTCTCTCCCCATCGTGTCTGTGCTGGTGCTCGCTCCCCCACTAAAACTCTCTAACCCTATCCCCTGCTCTTTCCCTCTCTCCGCCCACCACCCACCCCTTTGTCGTATATTATCAGTTTCTAAATGAATTAACATGAATTTTTCCTATCTCCCATCGGCAGCTCAGAAGTGGATGTATGGGGGGCTGAGGCACAATGTCTTCCTGCAGTACCTGGCCTGGGTCACGTACCCCATCGTCCTCATAACCTTCTCAGCCGGATTTGTGCAGATCATCGCCCCTCAGGCCGTAGGTAAGCGCTCTGAGACGCTGCCCCGTGTGAGGGAGCTTTATCAATGCAAGTGGTTGTTGCAGGTACCTGCTGCCAGGCTTGTGATGTGGGAGCGCTAGGGACTGCACAGCTCGAGAGTCCAAGTCAAGATGGTGGCCAGAGGATGTTACACCATCAACAGGAACACATCGTTCACACCACCAGCATCACCAGCACCACCAAATCTAAGAGATTTAACGCCACACAATGAGGCTTCATCACTTTCTTGTCCTTCGGTCGAAACCTTAAACCGAGCTCCCCGTCTGCCTGTTCAGGTGGACGTTCATGATCACGTAGTGCTATTCGAGAAGAGAAGGGAGTTTTTCTCTCTCTCTGTCTCTGTCTCCCGGTGTCCTGCCTAACAATCCCCCAAACAAAACTGGTCGCTCACTCCACGGCTGTTTGTGGGACACTGCTGTGCGCAATTGTCTGCCAAGTTTCACCCCCACAGATACATACAGTCACTACACTTTACAGGATATTCTGTGAAGAGCTTTGAGACGTCCCAACGACACAATATCAAATGTGTTAACCTGCGCTTTCTCTGTGTGACCTCGACATGTTCTCCGTTTAGACGCTAATCAGCGCTAAGCGCTTAAGCCGGGCATTAACAGTGACCGTTGGAAGGAATCTGTGGCTGTTTAGCAGCAGAGCCGCTGCCTGAGGAGAAATGGAGGAGCTGAATGGTGGAGGAGCATGTGCGTGTGTGTGTTTTACCCCCGTGTGAAAGCGTTAACCAACGGCGTGTTACTGTTTGTGTTTTGCCAGGTTCTGGGATCCCGGAGATGAAGACAATCCTGAGGGGGGTGGTGCTAAAAGAATACCTCACTTTAAAAACCTTTCTGGCCAAAGTGATTGGCTTAACGTGCGCTCTGGGCAGCGGGATGCCCTTGGGAAAAGAGGTCAGAGCCTTTTGTCACACCACCACCACAACAACTTGCATTTACACCGCGGGCTTCAGCGTCTCGGAGCGCTTAACGGAGGCAGAGCCTGACACCGAGCCGGGGGGAGGCGGGGGGTGGGTAGGTGGGGCGGGGGGAGCTGACCATAAGGATGATCGAACAGGAAGGTCTTCAGGCGTGATCTGAAAAAGGGCAAGGAGCAGGCAAGGAGGGGGGATTCAGTTGAGTTCCAGAGTTTGGCGGTGTAGTGGTTGAAAGCGCGGCCTCCAATGGTGGAGCGGAGGGAACGAGGGACCAACAGGAGGACAGAGGCAGCCCAGCGAAGGGAGGAGGGGGAACAAATTGTCATTGGGTCTAATTTACTGATTCCTAGAGTCTCTCTCTCTCTCTCCACAGGGCCCCTTTGTCCACGTGGCGAGTATGTGTGCCACCTTGTTAAGCAAAGCCATGTCGCTCTTCGGTGGAATCTATGAGGTAAGAGACGAGAGTGTGTGGATGGTGGGGGGAAACCTGTGCTTTGCGATTGAGGGGGTGGGAGGGTTGAGGCCAGGACACTGGGACTCGCTCACAGAGGATCTGGATGTCAGGGGTGGGCGGTGGAACCGGGCAACAGTGGACGGAAGAGATGAAACAGTCCCAAGGCCCGTTTTCTTAAGAATCTCTCCGAGGAGGATGAGGGTAACCCTCGCAGTGTGTGAGGACCTTTACGATCAACACAGCGGCCGTCACCTGGGAATAATAAAGGTCTGGGAGTGCCCCGCGGCACTTCACAACAAAGCGTAGTGACTGTATTGATCGGTGAAGGTCTAAAACATTGGGATGGTTTGGATTGGGGGGTGGGGGTGGGGGTTGGGAGAGGAGGGGTCATTTCTGCACGGTTCCCAGCGATGGCAGGTCGGGTTAATCGGAATGACGGGCTGGTCGCTGGTTTCAGGGCATTTTACTGTGAGTGACGAGTGCCTTGGCCTGAGGGGTGGGGGAGTAGGGGAGGGGGTAGTTGATCATTCAGTGACTATGGGGAAGGCTGGAGCCAGTCTGTGTCCTGCCATCGCCAGGGTGTCTGACCGATACATCCCAGCGAGTGGAAACTAATGTCTTCGCCATCTGTTTGCCCAGAAGCCTCGATGCCTCATGTGGTGCTGTGTTTGTGAATCTCCGTGATCCATGCTCTGCTTTTCCACCTCCAGCACCTAGTGTGTTAGCGTGCGTGTGTGTGTTAGCGTGCGTGTGTGTTAGCGTGTGCGTGTGTTAGCGTGCGTGTGTGTTAGCGTGCGTGTGTGTGTGTTAGCGTGTGTGTGTGTTAGCGTATGTGTGTGTTAGCGTGTGTGTGTGTGTTAGCGTGTGTGTGTGTGTTAGCGTGTGTGTGTGTGTTAGCGTGTGTGTGTGTGTTAGCGTGTGTGTGTTAGCGTGCGTGTGTGCGTGTTAGCGTGCGTGTGTGTTAGCGTGCGTGTGTGTTAACGTGAGTGTGTTTATGTTAGTGTGCATTAGTGTGTGTGTTAGTGTGTGTGTGTTTTAGTGTGTGTGTTTTAGTGTGCATGTGTGTTAGCGTGTGTGTGTGTTAGCGTGCGTGTGTTTTAGCGTGCGCGTGTGTGTTAGCGTGCGTGTGTGTGTTAGCGTGTGTGTGTGTTTATGTTAGTGTGCATTAGTGTGTGTGTGTTAGTGCGTGTGTGTTTATGGGTGTGTATCAAACACAGGCTCTATCTCCCTGGCCAACAGCCCCTTCCTCCAGATTAACAGTATTTTGTGGGACATTGCTGAGTGCAAATTGCCTGCCCTGTTTTCACTACATGTTACAGTAAATCCTGTGGCACTTTTGAGAAGTTCTCCTGACATGAAAGACGTTTCTAACTCTGTCTGTGTGTCAGTGTGTGTCTGTGTGTCTCTCTGCCTGTCTGTTTGAGTATGTGTCTTAGTATCTGTCTCTCTGTTGTGTGTGTGTGTACATGTGTGTCTGTCCCCTTTTGTGTGTGTGTGTGTGTAGGTATCTCTCGGTCTGTCTGTTCTTCTCTCTACTCGTCTGTCTTTGTGTATTTGTGTGTCTCTCTCTCTCTGTTCGTGTGTGTGTGTGTCTGTGTGTGTGTCTCACTTTTTGTGCATGTGTGTCTCTGTGTGTGTGTGTGTGTGTGTGTGTGTAGATGAGAGCGTATGTGTTAACCGTGGTGTTTCTTCGCTGTGTTTAGAATGAATCCAGGAATATTGAGATGTTGGCAGCTGCCTGTGCTGTGGGTGTTGGCTGTTGCTTTGCAGCACCGATAGGAGGTAAGAATCTGCTCCTTATTTATGAGACTCTGTACCCGCAATCACCAGCCACCTGGCGGGCTAGTGTTTGCCAATAGCCCTGCCCATCGCACTCTCGTTAAGAAATAATAAGATTAAAATTGTCTGTATAGGACTTGGCATTTCACCAGCTTCGGGGTCAACCATTTCCCCAAAGATGAACGGATGTGCTCTCTTCCCTGTCCAACCCCACCCCACCACCACCCCGACCCAACACTGGTTGGATTCACACGTTTCCAAGGCGCCATTATTTTTATCGAGCCGCGCGTGAGTGCAACTTGTCACGTGGCGCAGTGGTTAGAGCACTCGCCTCGTAAGCGAGAGGACCCCGGGTTCGATTCCAGGCCGGGGCGAAACCTTAGGCAGATTTCCTCACTCCACACACGTAGGGATAATAGTTCCTTTTTTAAAAAAAATCCAGTCGCTCAATCCACTGTTTGTGGGGACGCTGCTGTGCGCAATTGGCTGCCGCGTATCACCCACAAATTATAGTCAGTCCACTTCACAGTGTATCCTGTGAAGCGCTTTGAGACGTCTCAACGTTACTCTCTCCATAACATTTTGTGGCGGGGGGGGGGCGGTGGTGGCTGTTTTTTTATGTTAACCGATGATTTACTTAACACGTCCGTCTCCGCATAATTTCATTCATTGCGAGCGAGCAGCCTTTTTATCACCTCTTCATTTAACCCTCTTCACAGTCCAGGCCGTTGGCTGCAGGTAATGACTTTCTCTCTTTCCTCTCTCTTCCCCACCACCCCCCAACTCCTCCCTCCCCCCCCTCCCTCCATTTCCCAAACCTTGCAGCTTACCTATTGTAGACTAGAATCCCGCTCCCCCCCCCCCCCACCACCCGCCCGCCCACTCTGTTTAATCACTTGACCTCCCACCTTACTGTGGCTGTCGGCTTTGTTGGTGTCAGTCCGCTGTAACTGCTCGCTTTTACCCGCCATATTTCTTGTTTGCGGCTCGGTCGAGGGTTTAAAATACAACTCATTTCCGGCGGGGGGTGGGGGGGGTGAAGGGAGGGAGAAAAGAGGAGAGAGAAGATTCCAGGAAGTGCCTCACTCCGACCCACAGGAATTGCCTCACTCATATTTAAGGGAATGTGGCACTTCCTGTGGGTCGGAGTGAAGCACTTCCTGTGTGTCAAAGAGAGGCACTTCCTGTGGGTCGGAGTGAAGCACTTCCTGTAGGTCGGAGTGAGGCACTTCCTGTAGGTCGGAGTGAGGCACTTCCTGTGGGTCGGAGTGAAGCATTTCCTGTGGGTCGGAGTGAAGCACTTCCGGTGGGTCGGAGTGAAGCACTTCCTGTGGGTCGGAGTGAAGCACTTCCTGTGGGTCGGAGTGAAGCACTTCCTGTGGGTGTGGGTCGGAGTGAAGCACTTCCGGTGGGTCGGAGTGAAGCACTTCCGGTGGGTCGGAGCGAAGCACTTCCGGTGGGTCGGAGTGAAGCACTTCCGGGGGGGTCGGAGTGAAGCACTTCCGGCGGGTCGGAGTGAAGCATTTCCGGCGGGTCGGAGTGAAGCATTTCCTGTGGGTCGGAGTGAAGCACTTCCTGTGGGTTGGAGTGAAGCACTTCCTGTGGGTCGGAGTGAAGCACTTCCGGTAGGTCGGAGTGAAGCACTTCCGGTGGGTCGGAGTGAAGCACTTCCTGTGGGTCGGAGTGAAGCACTTCCTGTGGGTCGGAGTGAAGCACTTCCTGTGGGTTGGAGTGAAGCACTTCCTGTGGGTCGGAGTGAAGCACTTCCTGTGGGTCGGAGTGAAGCACGTCCTGTGGGTCGGAGTGAAGCACTTCCTGTGGGTCGGAGTGAGGCATTTCTTGCTTCTTTATTACTCCGACCCACCGGCAGTGCCACGTTCCGACACACAGGAAGTCGGTTCCGATTTGCAAGCCGTGTTGGGAGTGGGCATTCCTGGGAGTCGGGGAGACGGGCTTCCTGAGGGGGTTTCAGAAAGGAGTCTCCACGGTTAAGGAATTCCTGTTCTTAAGGAATCCGGTTACTCGGAGGTTTTATCCTGCCCTGGTTGGCGTTGGCATCCCTCTTGGGTCCAAACGGTACATAGATATCTTTTAAAACTTTGAATTAAATGTCGTCTGAACCTGCCTTCTTGTTGTTGTTGTTTTGATCGCCATGTGATGGACTCTCTGTCTGACCCTATCCTAACTTTTCTGATCTCTTTTNCCCCCCCCCATCACCCCCTCACTCACGCGCACACATACTCACGTGCACACTCCCCACATGCACTCCCGCACACACGCCCACCCCACACGCGCGCACACGCACACACAGGTGTCCTCTTCAGTATCGAAGTCACCTCGACTTTCTTTGCCGTCCGGAACTATTGGCGAGGATTCTTCGCTGCCACGTTCAGTGCCTTTATCTTCCGCGTCCTCGCCGTCTGGAACAAAGATGAAGGTGAGGAGAGGGAGGGGCCGGCGGTGGGTGTGGGGGGGTGGGAAATGGCACACGGACGCCTGTGGCACATGACACGGGATTCATGACTGTTTTATTACACCATAAAGGCAATAATAATCCCGGGTTTGTCCAGCGCCTCTCACTGTCTCTCGGGCAAACAAACAAGGTGAGCGTGTGATTAAGGTAAAGACGCTCCCTCGGGAACATAACCTCCCGTAACCAGCGACGGGGACGAGACATGCCTCAGGTTGAATTTTCTTTTTCGCTCCGAGGGAAGAATTCGGGTGAAGGTCACCAAAAAATACACAGTCACTCCACGGCGCGGTGTATTCTGTGAAGCGCTTTGAGAAGCCTCAACGTGAGACGTGATCGGGCGCTGTATCAAATAATAATCCCTGCATTTGATGCATCGCCTTACCACGTCTTCGAGACGTCTCAAAGCGCAGAATATACCGTAAAGTGAATTGACTGTACAATTGCGGGCGAAACACGGCAGCCAATTGCGCACAGCAGCGTCCCCACACACAGCCGTGGATTGAAATGACCAATTTATTAGGCAAGGATTATTATTATAATAATAATAATAATAAAGAAGGTCGGTTCTTTGATGAAAGCCTCTTTGGCCCATCCGACCTCGTCCTTTCAGAACTCCCACCCTCCGTGTTCTGTCCTCCCCCCAAAACCCCCATCACAGTGTCGATCTGCTTTTTAAACGAATCCTCGTGTCCTGGCCTCAAANCCCCCCCTCCACGCCACCTTCCTGACTTCCAGGGGAGTTGTTTGTTGGCTCGTTGTGATGTTTTCCACGAGCCTCACCTCACGCTCTGCCCTCTCGCAGAAACCATCACCGCCTTGTTCAAAACCCGCTTCCGCCTGGACTTTCCCTTCGATCTCCAGGAGCTTCCGGCCTTCGCCGTCATCGGGTAGGTGTCTGACCCGACTGTCGTCAACGCAGTATCACCGGCGCAGCGCAAGCTACAGGTACACAGCGGCGTTCACACACTCCGGGGGGAGAGCCAGGGGCAGAGCGGCCGAAAGCCAGACGGTGGGGGCGTGTAGGGTGGGGGTGGAAGGAGGGGATGGAAGAAGGATGAAACTTCTTCTCTTTTCGTTAAGAATATTTAACGACTGTCTGAACCGCGCACAGAGAGGGAGAGCTCAGGTTAATGTTTCACATGAAGGACGACACCTCTGACAGTGCAGCCCCCCCACCGCCACCTCTCCCACTCCCCCCCCCCCACATCCCCGGGGGCTGGAACACACGCCCTTCTGACTCGGGAGCTGACGAGCTGGTCAGGCCTGAACATGCATGATGTGGGTCACGGGGAGAGATTAACGGCCTTGTGTGTGCGTGCGTGTGTGTGCGTGGGCGTCTCTCCTAGGATCGCGAGTGGGTTTGGCGGAGCTTTGTTTGTCTACTTCCATCGCAAGATTGTAGCCATCATGAGGAAGCAGAAGAGCATCACCAAGTTCTTAATGAAGAAGTAAGTGCGAGACTTGCACGGAGTTTGATCCACGTGTCTCCCCCCCCACCCCAACAGCACCCCTCCCCGCCCCCCCAACACCACCCCTCCCGCCCCCCCCAACACCACCCCTCCCCCAACACCACCCCTCCCCGCCCCCCAACACCACCCCTCCCCAACACCACCCCTCCCCGCCCCCCCAACACCACCCCTCCCCGCCCCCCCAACACCACCCCTCCCCGCCCCCCCAACACCACCCCTCCCCGCCCCCCAACACCACCCCTCCCCGCCCCCCCCAACACCACCCCTCCCCGCCCCCCCCCAACACCACCCCTCCCGCCCCCCCCAACACCACCCCTCCCCGCCCCCCCCCAACACCACCCCTCCCCGCCCCCCCAACACCACCCCTCCCCGCCCCCCCAACACCACCCCTCCCCGCCCCCCCCAACACCACCCCTCCCCGCCCCCCCAACACCACCCCTCCCCGCCCCCCCAACACCACCCCTCCCCGCCCCCGCCAACACCACCCCTCCCCGAGGAATGAACTTTTAAAAAGAACTTTGGGCTCTTTTCACTTAGTCGCCCCCCAACACCACCAAATTCTTGTCATCTCTCGAGGAATGAACTTTTAAAAAAGAACTTTGGGCTCTTTTCACTTAGTCGCTTCTCGCTTATTGCTCTCCCCATCTTTCTCTCCCTCTCTCTCTGCCTCACCGCCACCCCCACCACCACCTATCTCTTGCTCTCGCACACACACATACTCCCTGTCTCTCTCTCTTAACTCACTCTCTCCCCTCTCTGTGCCCCCCTCTCTTTCTCACACACCTCTCTCTTAACTCTCTCTCTCTCTCTCTTTCTGCCCCCCTCCTCTTTCTGCCCTCCCTCTGCCCCCCCTCTCTACCCGCTTCTCACACACACACACCACTCTGTTGACTCTCGCTGCGCCTATCTCTCACACACGCACACACTCTTAACTCTCTCTCTCCCTCTCTCTCTCCCCCTCTCCCCCAGGCGTCTGCTGTACCCAGCACTGGTGACCTTACTGATCGCCACACTCACCTTCCCCAGAGGGTTTGGGCAGTTCATGGCTGGAGAGGTACGTACGTCCCAACTGACTGCAACTCGTTCACCCTCCCCTCCGTTTTAGCAGAGACTGTCTCCCTGTTCCCTTCCCCCTGCCCCATCCCCCCACCTGTCCGCAGCACCGTGTAAGTCTCTGCGTTCTGTTCGGCCACAGTTGACCCAGAAGGAGACGCTGGTCACTCTATTCGACAACAGGACGTGGGCGAAGCAGGGGATGGCCGAGGAGTTTGACTACGTGGGGATCTCGGAAGTCTGGAAGAACCCGCAAGTCAACGTCTTTGTCACCCTGGTCATCTTCATATTGATGAAGGTAGGAAAACAAAGACACTTATGGAGTCCCCGTAGCTCAGTAGTTAGACCCCTCGCCTCGCAAGCGAGAGGAGCCGGGTTCGATTCCGGGCCGGGCGAAACCTTAGGCAAGTCTCTCTTACTCCACACACCTCTTTTTAGCTAGCAGTAAGTAGGAACCCGGTTGTTAGTCGATTTCCGGGGGTAATAATGTGCGCACATGCACAGAAATATACATGTACACGTGAGCGCGCACACACACACACACACACACACATCAGCCTCCTCAGCAAGTGCATTTTCGAGGATTGGATTACAGCTGTTAGATTTGGCATTGAACGTGGGTCAGAACAAGCTGGTTTTTCTGCTTGGCTGACAGTAAAACGCTGTAGGTTTCTCACCCCATTCTCCTGCTCACTCCCCCACTGGAACTCTCTACTCTAACCCTATTCCCTACTCTCTCTCTCCCTGCCCGGCACTCGCTCCCCCTGTAAAAGGGTATTAGTTGACAAAAAAGCGGGCATTGGGATTAAGACGTCCAATGCCTGCTAATTGACGGAACGCTAATTATATTCTACACTGATGGCCTTCCAGCTTTGATGTGCTCCCTGTAGCTTTCCTCCCAGGCGGTGAATTATGATCTGGATATCTGGCTTCCGGAGCCGGCCAGTGACCCAAATCCCCGCTACCAGCCTGGAGATCCCTGCTCCTCTGTGCCCACATCACACGTTGGTCTTAAGAGCTCGGTTGGGATGTGGGATGTGGGCCTACCACTCACCGTCAGTCAAGGTCGGGAGCAGAGATCACTCACACTCCTAGGCTCATTACATGCTCATTTAAATTAGCCATCAGTCAGCCAACCAGGCCATAACCCTGGAGACCGGAATGATGGACAGAGATGTGGTTAAGGCAGAGAAGGGGAAGGAGAGAGAGAAGGGAGAGAGAAAGAAAGAGGGAGGGAAAGAAGGGGGGAGGGGGAGAAGGAGGGAGAGAGGAGGAGGAGGGAGGGAGGGAGGGAGAGAAGAAGAGAGAGAGAGAAAAAGAGAGGGAGAGAAAGAGAGAGAGAGAGGTGGAGAGGAGGAGAGGGAGGGAGGGGAGAGCACTCCAGAGGGAGCCAGGCTGACACCATCACTGTAGGGATTAACCCTAACCCATTATAGATGATTAAAATGCCAGACAGATTGCCAGTCACAGAGTGAGTGTGGAGCTGAGCCCTGGAGGCTAATTGATTCCTCTCGGGCTGTTTCACCCCCCCCGGTGGAGTCAACTCCCTGCTTTTAATAAGTCCGTCCTTCGGAAGCTCCCGTCTTGTCTGTTCAGGTTGATGTTAAAAATCGCGACACTGTCTGGAAACGGCCTGGGAAACAATCCCCCAAATTACAAAAATAAATAAACCGGTCACTCACTCCGCGGCTGTTTGTGGGACGCTGCTGCGTGCAAACTGGCTGCCGCGTTTCGTCCACAAAACACACACTTTGAGACGTCTCGACGACATGATAAGGAGCTACATCAAGTGCAAGGATTATTATTGATGTTGTTAAGAGTTGGCCTGTCAGTGGTGTCGGAGACAAACAGTCACAGAAGCAGAAGCAGCGAGAGTGTTTAAAATGCACGGTGTGCAGCTTCTGCAGCGAGCTGGCGCATGCAATGCGTCTGAGCCTGAAACCGCAGCGCTGTGAGGAGAGAGGCAGATAGAGAGGGAGGAGATTTTCATCAAGAGCAGAGAGAGAGCGAGAGAGAGAGAGAGAGAGAAAGAAAATCAGCCGGATCAGCTAAGCAGGAACGTAAATGGTTTGTCCAGGTTTACGAGGCATTGGGTTCAATCGCCCTTGAAGAAAGTAAATGACACGGAAGGTGTTTTAAGAGCCCTGTATCTGCTGAGCTCTGTTGAGCTCAGTTAGCCAGCGAACACGCTCTACTCTACAGGGTGTTCACAAAGTCCTGTTACCCCCATGTGTTTTTTCCTACAGTGCGCACTGACCAACAACTGAAACATGTGGCAGAATGATGATGATTGTAACTAGAAAGAACTTAACTGTATTCAGCGCAAGTGTTTAACTGTATTTTGACGTCCAGAGGATCGAGGTGTGTGCGAGTGTGAGAGTTTGTGTGTGTGTGTGTGTGTGTGAGTGAGTGAGTTTGTGTGTGAGTGTGCGTGTGCGTGCGTGAATGCGAGTGTGTGTGAGTGTGAGTGTATGAGTGTGTGAGAGTGTGCATACGTACACACGAGTGTGTGTGAACGTGTGTGTGTGTGAGTGCCAACATTTTCATGGCAGATAATGATCTGTCACAGTTTGATCTTCCATAACATGATTGGAGGATAGTGGAATCTGGAACTCTCTCTCTATCCCCCAAAAGGCTGTTGGATTCATTTGAAATTTTAAGACTGAGGTGGATAGACGTTTGTTAGATCACGGTATCAAGGGATTTGGGGCAAAGGTGGGCAAATTGGGGTTGTGGCATAGATCAGGCCATGATCCTACAGAATGGCAGAACAGGCTCAAGGGACTGAATGGCCTCCTCCTGTTCCTGTGGAGAAAGGAGGAAGTGACTGGTGTCAGACATTACTAAACCCGATTCGTCTGCAACAGAAAATGTGAGTCCCGGAACACTTCACAGTCTGGTCAAGCGCAGCCCTGGAGTGTAGCGTATAGCCCCGGTCACTACCACATAAGGGTGGGGGTGTGAAAGGGGGGTAAAGGCAGTGCAGACGGGAGCAACCAGGATGATGTCCCCCACCCCAGGCTTAGAGACATGAGCTGCAAGTGATGATGAGACACGCAGCAGCTCTTCAGCAATGAAACCACACAGAGTCATGTCACTTTACAGTATATCCTGTGAAGTGCTTTGAGACGTCTTGAGGAGCTTTCATGTCGGGAGGACATCCCGAGGCAAAGGACAGGCAAGAACAAGAGTATTCGGGTTTAGCTATTGTATTCCTCCTTCCTTTTCTGCTTCCAACTGAGCCCTTCACAGGATTCTACCGTCAAATGTAGTGACTGTGCGTTTTGCACTGTACTCCATGAATAGCTAAGAAGTGAAGTGAGCGATTTTTTTTATCGATGGGAGGGGGGGTGGGGGTGGGAATTGAATGTGTGTGTGTTTGTATGTGTGTGTTAGTGTGTGTGTGTGTATTAGTGTATGTATGTGTGTTAGTGTGTTTGCATTAGTGTGCGTGTTAGTGTGCGTGTTTGTATTAGTGTGTGTGTGTGTGTTAGTGTGTTTGTATTAGTGTGTTTGTATTAGGGTGTGTGGGTTTGTGTGTGTTAGTGTGTGTGTCGGTGTTCTGTGTGTGCATACCACACAGCGAGGAGGCCTTTCGACCCTGTGTTAGTATCTCTCTTTGCTCCTCCAATGGCTGACTTGATTACAACAATAAAAGTCCTGACTCGAGCCTCTCTGTTTCTCTTTCTCTTTGTGGCAGTTCTGGATGTCAGCGTTGGCCACCACCATCCCAGTGCCCTGTGGAGCCTTCATGCCTGTCTTCGTAATCGGTGAGAGGAGACAGGGACTCGGGTTTATTTTCCTCGCGGTTCTGGGTGAACGACAGCCACTTTAGCTCAGTTCGATCCCAAGCAATCCACAACCGTTTGTGGGGACGCTGCTGTGCGCAATTGGCTGCCGCGTTTTGCCCACAAATACACTGTCAATTCACTTTACAGTATATCCCATGAAGCGCTTTGAGACATCTCGAAGACGTGATAAGGCGCTGTATCAAATGCGAGGATTATTATTAGTAGTAGTCATCTCATTGATTACTTATTTGTAAATATGTTAAGGAAATTTTTTTTTGCAGGTAAAGTCACAAAAATACACAAATAAATGGTTCAGGCATTTTAATTAAATGTACAACTATTTGTTAAAAATAAATCCATGGAAACACACGTAAATCCATGGTTCAGAAATATTGATCACAGAATATTCATTAACTTCTTGCGACTGACTAACAAACCGGCTATAAATAATAATCCTTGCATTTGATATTGCGCCTTATCACGTCATCGATACATCTCAAAGCGCTTCACAGAATATCTGTAAAGTGGATTTTCTGTGTATTTGTGGGCGAAACGCGTTATGTCAAGAAAACATGAATGCTCATCCCACATAAGTGGGTAGGACTGTATAAATGTGAGCAGTAAAACTCTCCTAAGTCTTTAGCCATCGTACAATTGCCAAAGGCGTACAAGCACCCGAGTGCCATTCAGTTTCCTTCCAAAAAAACCTTAGATTTCTTGTCACCAGTTAATCATTAATCATTCTCCTAACTGATAACAATAACAACTTGCATTTATATAGCGCCCCTCACGCACGATAGCGCCCCCAGAGCGCTCGAAATGCCGCTATCTCATTTGTCGGCTGCATTGGAGTCCGTGGGCGCACGGTAGATTATTAATTAGATTGGATTTTATATAAAACTCTTTTAAAAAAGTTTTTCTGTAAATCTGCGTAACTCGTATTAAATGTTTTTGTTCCCGACTGACGCACCTCGTGGGAGTTTTACTGTATTGTGTGTGTTACAGGGGCTGCTTTTGGCCGGCTGGTGGGAGAGAGTATGGCGGCCTGGTTCCCCGATGGTATCCACGCAGACGGTTCCATTTACCGCATCGTCCCGGGCGGTTACGCGGTTGTAGGTGAGCGGAGTTTCTAACCCACACCCCTCCCACCCGCCCTCCTAACCCGCTGCCACCCTTTCCTCCATGCTAACTCGGCAGTCTGGCTCTCTTTAGCCACCCACTCGCCTCTCAAATGGATCAGGACATTGAGCTCACTATCCAGCGCAGTACTGAGGCAGGGAGGAGGGGGAGAGGGTGGGGGAGATGGTGGGGTGGTGGGCGCAACATTGTCAGACATCCTTCAATCAGGAGAGACGTTAAACCTCCCGTGCTGCTATTTGGAAAGAGACAGGGGTTTCTCTCCCTCATGGTGGCTGAGCCCCAACGCCCCCCCCGTCCCCCCCCAGATAAAATACACACAGGTCCCACCACTTTAATTGGTCGCTCAATCCACGACTGTTTGTGGGTCACCTCTTTGCGCAATTGGCCGCCGCGTTTCGCCCACAAAATACACCAGTCACTCCACTTGACAATATTTCTGTGAGGCGCTTAGAGACATGATATAAAGGCGCTGCTTCAAATGCAAGGATTATTATGATGATGACGATGATTATTATTATACTCTCCCCCCCCAACCCATCTAACCCCCATCCCCCCACCCTCCCCTACTCCCCACGCTCCCCCTACTCCCCACCCACCCCCAACCCCCCCCTCCCCCCTTCCACAGGTGCGGCAGCGTTGTCGGGAGCCGTGACCCACACGATCTCGACCTCTGTCATCGTGTTCGAGCTGACCGGGCAGATCTCCCACATCCTGCCCGTCATGATCGCCGTCATCCTGGCCAACGCCGTGGCCCAGAGCCTCCAGCCGTCCGTCTACGACAGCATCATCCGCATCAAGAAGCTGCCCTACCTGCCCGAGCTGGGCTGGGGTCACCTGGAGTGAGTGCAGGCGGGCGCTGCGCTACCACCACCAGCCACCAGGGTGCACTGCTCCACAGGGAGCGGGAGAGAGCACCTCTGGTTACCTAACAGTCAGTAGGAACCTGGTTGTTAGTCGATGGGCGGATGGCTTTCCGGGGTGGGGTGGGGGTGGGGGTGTGGGGGGAATAATCCCTTCAATCCCCCTGAGACGTCTCAAAGCGCTTCACCGAATACACTGTAAAGTGTATGTTTTGTGGGCCAAACGCGGCAGCCAATTGCGCACAGCAGTGTCCCACAAACAGTCGTGGATTGAGTGACCAAACTCTTATTTTTTGAAGGGATTATTGCCCTCGGAAAAGTAATCCGGGTTCCTACGTACTGATTGGTAAACAGAGGCGTCACGAATTTTCCACACGTTCTGCGTCGTCTTCAGGATTTTTTTTTGAGGGAGTCGGTTGGAATTTGGTGCCGGGGACTCGGGAGTTTGGAGGCAGAAAGAGACGCCCTTCAGAAGGGCAGATAGATCGGCCAATAATTATTGACTCACTCTTAGTGTTGACTCATCTTGGTCAACTTCCAGGCAATCTGTTCAAACATACAATGGGAATGTCAGCATTGTCCCTATTAAACCCTTACGAAGAGGAGTTCGGATTCATCAGAACCTCCCCTCCCTGTTCCCTGCTCTCCTTTACACCCGCTCTGTCCTTGAACTCGGGAATTGTCTTCCTGCGATTTCAACTTTGAGCTTTGAGTCTGTCATCTTCTGCCACGATCCTCTATGGGTCACCATCTGCTTTTATTCTTGCCCTTTTACTGATCCTCTGCCTCTACCCCTCCGCCTCCCACCTCTCTTTAGCTACCTTTGGAGTCCTGTAGCTTAGCGGTTATGTGCGCTCGCCTCGCAAGTGAGAGCACCCGGGCACAGCAAAAACCTTAGGCAGGTTTCCTTACTCCACCCGCCTCTGTTTCCCTAGCAATAAATTGGAACCCGGTCGATCGGCGGATCAGTTTTTCAAGGGTAATAATCCCTTAAAAGAAAGAATGTGGTCGCTCAATCCATGACTGTTTGTGGGGACGCTGCTGTGCGCAGTTGCCAGCCGAGTTTCGCCCACAGAATACACAGTCAATTCATTTTACAGTATATTCTGTGCAGAGCTTTGAGACGTCTCGACGACCTAATAACGCGCTATATCAAATGCAAGGATTATTATTATTAATATTATTATTATTAAGGACCATCTGTGACGGAGGCAGAACATTCCCATTCCTATTGATTGCCCCCCCTCCCTCAACAACAACAACAGCAGCAGCAGCTTGCATTTCACTCAGTTCACATGGGATAGTGACCCGAAGTGCTGCTGTGCTGTTGACACTCCGTGCGAAGAAACGGCGAAGAGCCTTACTGAAGCGTTCCAGATTGGTCCTGATTTCCAATTCCGTTTCAGGAAATATAACGTTCGGGTGGAGGATATAATGGTGAGAGACATCCGCTTTGTGATGGTCAACTGCAAATACAGGGACCTGCAAGATCTCATACAGAGCACCAAACTCAAACACCTGCCCCTTGTTGAGTCATCAGGTGAGAAATGTTATTGCTATTAATAAAGTTATAAATGAGTTATTAGTAATAAGAAAAGTTACGACTCCTATGTTATTCATATATAATCATAAGGCTATTAACTACGGTAAGATATTAATAGCACATAATTAATAATCAGTTATTAATGAATTAATAGTGTTATTAATACTAATAAGTTAACAATAAAGTTATTAATCATGGTAAATATTAGCTTTGAGACGTCCTGCCGTGAAAGGAGCTGTGCTGTGTATATGCTTTGTAAATATTAATAATAGCAATAACGAAATGCATTATTGTTAATAATTCTCGCGTTTGATACAGCGCTGACGATGTCAAAACATCAGTTTCACGGGTTTTATGTAAAAAAAAAGTAACAATAAGGAAAGATTGTCCTTCTCAAAGGTCCATGTTGAGGTATATTGTGGGCACCTCAGACGTCATACTCTCACCTGTGGGGGTCAGAAGGTTGTGGGTTCAATCCCCTGTCTCGGGAGCACTGCATTGTCAGAACGGCCGTCCTTTACATGAGGTGTTAAACCGAGGCTCCGACTAACTCAACAAGGAGAACAACAACAACAATTTACTCTTGTATAGGGCCTTTCACATCGGGAGGACGTTCCAAGGCGCTGGACAGTCAGTGATTTGGACCCGAGCTGGGGGTTGGGATTGAGGAGGGGTGGAGGGCAGCGTGGATAGGGTTTGGAGGGTGACCGAATGCTTTGAAGGAGGCAAGGGAGGGAGCAAGAACAAAAGGACTGTGGGATGGAAGGGAGTTTCTCTCCCAGTGCCCTGGCCAACCATCCCCCAGATAAAAACTTTATCGCTGTTGGCGGGATGTTGCCGTGCGCAAATTGCCTGCCCCGTTAACCTACAAAACCCACAATCACTACACTTTACAGTAAAAACTCTTTAACATCTCGACGCGATAGGCGCTATATCATACACAAGGATTATTTTTGTGTGTTTATTTGCGAGTCTGGTAGTCGCTGTGCTGCTCGGCGTAATATTAATTTAAACTGTATTAATTATTACTCATGCATAAATCATGGCAATTAATAACTGGGCTAAATATAAAACGGATCGTACCATTCCACGACCCCCAGCGTGTCAGTCAGCGCAATCACACACGCAGCCAGTCGCTCGAATCAATAGATATCGAGTCGATATCATGCACCAAGCCCATCCTCTTGCCGCCCCCCCATCTCCGCCCACTAGTCCTTGCAAGGATATTGGATAGGCAGAAACGCTTCTCAATAATTCATAGATACAGCACATTTCGCTTGCTAACAGCTTTCTGGCAACTCACTCCCGGCGATACTAGGAAATCAACAAGCTGAATGCGGGGGAAGATTGTGAATTGTGGCTCCGTCAGCAACTCTGCAGTGTAACAGCCTCTGATTCTCCGGGGTTTTGTTGGCTCCGAGTGATTGATAACTTAACATTTCATAAAAGAAACACACTGTTGGCTATTGCCACCCCTCTCCCTCCCCCTCCCCTCTCCTCTCATCTCCTCCCCTCCCTCCCTCCCTCCCTCCCTCCCCCTCCCCTCTCCTCTCCTCTCCACGCCTGTCCCTTCCCTCCCTCCTCCCCTCCCCCTCTCATCTGCTCCCCTCCTTCCCCCTCCCCTCTCCTCCCCACTTCGTAAACATCGATACAGTAAACCTTACATAAGTCGTATCAGCTGAGTTACGTCTAAACGTTTGAATGGGACTTGGCCAGATCTACGACTCGAGCGATTATGTGACTTATGTAGATCAGACACGCGTAGGTTTTACTGAACTCACTTCGCCGTGGGTTTAAGTGCCCCCTCCCCACACTTCAGGACTTGAGGTCACACAGTTTGGAGTCACATTCCAGAACGGTTACGGGGAGTGTGGGGGGGTGAGGGGAGTTGCTTGCGATAAGCACCGAGTTGGCAGAAGCGACGTCTTTGGGATGAGACGTTAAACCTCACTCCCCAATCTATGCCCTATTCAGGCAGACGTTAAAGATCTCGCGGGGCTGTTGGGAAGAGAGAAGGGACTTTCTCTCTCCCAGTGTCCTGGCCGACAATCCTCCCCCGATAAAATTGTAGGACGTTGCTTTGTGCAAATTGGCTGCTGTTCTTGTCTACAAATTTACAATAAATCCTGTGAAGCGCTTTGAGACGTCGCAAAGATGTGCTAAGGCGCTGTATCAAATGCAAGGATTATTATTCTTATTAGGTTTTAATGCACTGGGAAGTGGGAAGGGGAGAGTAGACATAACTTTACATGTTGTTTGTGTTTGTGGTGGTTGGTGCTTAGATGGATGTTAAAGATTCGGCGGCGATATTCGAAAAGAGAAGGGAGTTCCTCCCTCCATCCCTCCCTCCCTCCCTCCCTCCCCACCTCCCTCCCTCCTCTCTTATTCTCTCACTCCCTCTCTCCCTCCCTCACTCACACTCTCACTCTCCCGGTGTCATGGCCAACAGTCCCTCAGATAAAATCGTGTGGGACATGTGTCTGCTGGGAATACTCAGTGTTTACAGCAGAGGCGTGTGTATTTCTGACTCAATTCAAGACCTTTCTTCAGTTCTTTTTTAATTAACTTCCAAGCTACTCACTGCCCCGTGTAGCGACCTCTATTGCCGCTGCTATTGATCCGCTTGCCTGGCTCATGGCTCGCATTAGTCAAAGCAAACACCGTGGAGGTGTGTCAGCGGCAGAGAGGACCTCTGTGTGTGACTTGCATCCATCGACCCCCGGCCCCGGGCGAGACAGACCCTCGGGGACCAGTTGCCGACCGTTCCCGTTTCCGTTCGTGGCCGGTTTTGCTGCGAATCAGCCTGGCCTCTGGGCAAGAAGATTGTGGGTTCAAGCCCCCACATCAGGACTCGAGCTCGCAGTCCTGGTTTGTGCTTTAATGCAGCGCTGGATGTTGTGGGGGAGTGTGGGGGTGGGAAGTGGAGTGCACACTGTATGGTCAGAGATCCTATCTGCCCCTGCTCTCTGAAACTCCCATCGCAGTGACCCTCCGACTCACCCCCCTCCCTCACAAGAGGTTTGCTCTAAGAACTTCCTCTTTCACTGGGCTTTCGGTCATCATCCCCTCTCCACCCCCACCCCCACCACCCCACTCTGTTCCCACCCCCAGCTCAGGCACCCAGGATTGTTGAGTGCCTTGGACATAATCCCACTGTGAAAGGCGCTGAGTAAATGTACAGTTGTATTGTCGCTGTGGTTGTGGATGTGAACAATGTCGCTGTTTGTGGTGGTTGGTATCCTTCAGACCAAAGTCCCGTCTACCTGTTCAGGTGGACGTTAAAGATAGCATGGCGTTGTTTGGAAAGAGAAAGGAGTTTCGCTCTCCTGAGACGGTGTCCTGGCTGCCGATCCCCCAAATAAATTGTGTTCACTCAATCCACGGCTGTTTGTGGGACGCTTTGTGCTCAATTGAGCTGCCGCGTTTCGCCCACAAAAATACATTTACAGTGTAAATCCTGTGAAGACGCTTTGAGACATCTCAACGATGCGATTAGGTGTTATGTCAAACCAAGGATTATTGTCAGTATTATTATCCTGATGCGATGCACATTCTTGACTTGTCCAGCACGGTTGGAATGTCCTATTAAAGTGAAAGGCTCCATTACAAATGTAATGGGTGGTTGTGGTTGTTGCTGTTGTTGTGGTGGTCGTCTGACCTGCTCTGATCCCTGACCTTCCTCCTCAGAGTCCATGATTCTCTTGGGTTCCATTGAGATGGCCCAGCTACAGGGGCTGCTGGACGACCAGTTCAGCAGGCGACGCAGGCTTGAGTACCTGAAGGAGAGAGCGATCGCCAAGAAGAAAGTGGAAGACGACAGCTACAGGCTTATTGACGAGGAGAATCGCGTCGTCAAGGACAGCGAGGTCAGGATCCAGGTGAGGGACTCTCTTCTTGGACATGAGTAAATACAGGACCAGGAAGAGGCCATTCAACCCCTTGAGCCCGTTCCGCCGTTCTGTTGGGTCACGGCTGATCACTGCTGATCTGTACCTCAACTTCAATCACCCGCCTTTGCCCCATAGCCCTGACCTAACAAAAATCTATCCAAACCAAGCTGAGAATTCCACGCATCCCAGAGATAGATGATTGGAATGGAATACACTCTCTCTCTCTCTCTCTCTCCCCCGTGGAGGGATGCACATCCTGCTTACCTAATTCAGGGAAAGTATTAGGCGCAGGTCGGCAAGAGCCAAGGCTTGGGGGGAGCCCAGAGTGTGCGTTCTGACATTTTCAGATGAAAGCCCATCTGACTCGTGGACTGTGTTTCCTTCTTTCTTTCCCCACCCGCCTCCAGTGCTAGAGACACAGCTGTTGCCTTGGCTCAGGGTACCGGGCTTTGTGGGGGGTGGGGGGGGGGGGGGGGGTGGAGCGGCCAGCCATTACTAAACACTGATCACGTGATTTGCCCTCTCTATTCGCTGAACAGTTATGTTTTTTCTCTGCCTCCCCTCCACCTCTCTTCCCCCCACCCCAAAGATCACCACCGATCAGTCATCGTTACCCCCCTCCCGCAGCGGCTCCCAGAAGCCCCTGAAACCAGCACTTAAACGAGCGTCGAGCAGCTCACCTGATCTTCCCTCAACAGGTGAGTGTACAGGAGAGGGGGGGGGGGGGGGGGGGAGTGTATGGGGAGAGGCTAACAGGACAGTGTATGGGGAGGGATTTAAAGGGAAGTGTATGGGGGGGGACTAATACGTGAGTGTATTGGGAAGGAGAGTGTATAGGGAGGGGCTAACAGGTGAGTGTATGGGGAGGAGAGGGGCAAACAGGTAAGTGTGTGGGGAGAGGCGGGGCTAACCGGGTGAGTATATGGGGGGGAAGGCAAGCAGGTCAGTGCATCTGAGGGAAACGGGTGAGTTTATGGGTGGGGGGGGTTTGTGTGACCTAAATATGGTTGGACGTGATGATAATAATAATAATCCTTGCATTTGATACAGCGCCTTATCATGCCTTCGAGACATCTCAAAGCGCTTCACATGATATACTGTAAAGTGAATTGACCGTGTTATGTTGTGGGCAAAACGCGGCAGCCAATTGCGCACAGCTGTGTCCCACAAGCAGTTGTGGATCGATGACCAAATTTATTATTCTTTTCTTACCTATTTCTCCGGGAAAAGAAATGTTGACCGTACACAGTAATATGGACTGCGCGTAGTTGTGTCTGAAGTGCGGGGGATGTAAACTGCGTGACGTGATGGGGGAGTGGGATGAGCTCAAGCCATCAAAGCTAAAACCACTTCAGATCGGATAAGGCCATTTCGTTTTGTTCTGTCTCTTTTATCTGTCGCTGTTCCTCTGAAGCTAGTGACTAGAATGAGTCAACTTGTGATCAGTCAAATGCACTCGTGTCAAGCACAGCGTCTCCTGATCTCACCGTTCCCTTTTTCTAACTGAAATCAGTTTCGGATTTTTTTGGGTTGAAATTCAATCAAATCATCAGGTTGGCAGATTGCTGTGTGGGGTTGGTGGTGGGGGGCGGAGGGGTGGGGTTGGGGTGGGTGGTATGTGGAGGTGGGAGAGGAGGTGATAATATTTGCTGACTGGCCGAGGATTCTTCAATAAGTTTTGAGTTATAATTTAAATGTCAATTGGTTTTAAAGGCAGCCAAATCCGCTTATATGTGAATCTGATAAAAAGGAACTTTGTCCGTGGGCAGCAAAATGCCGAGTTGCTATTATTTTTCCTGTCTGAGCCGTTTAGTCTGTTTATAAAAGCAGATTCTTTTTTCTGTGCTTGGAAGAGAACCCTTTTACATTAAACCGGCAAAGCTTCTGTTCTGTTACCTCCCACTCCCTTCGGTTCGGGTGAATAATTCCCCCTCCCTTCATCTCCCGTAGCATAGTGGTTAGCCCGCTCGCCTCGCAAGAGAGAGGACCTGGGTTTGATTCCCGGGCGGGGAATAAGGGAATAATATGTGGAATAAGGGAATAATATGTGGAGTAAGGAAACTTGCCTAAGGTTTTGCCCTGCCCTGGAATCGAACCCGGGTCCTCTCGCTTGCGAGGCGACTGCTCTAACCACTGCGCTACGGGACTCCACAAAGAAGAGCTGAGGAGCGTGGGAGCCGGGGTGGGGGCGGTGGGGTGGGGGCGGGAGCAGAGAGAAGAAATGCTTGGTTGAAAAGTTAGGACTTCAGAGATGCGGGAATGAGGAAAGCTCGCGAGTTTTAACTCGCTTGTGTTTTTGTTTGCCCCTCCAGGCCCTCTGGACACGACCAGCATTGCACTGAAAAGCCTATTCTGTGTGAACACCGTGGACGAGCCGGGAGAGGTAGGGAATTGCTATCCGTGCCTCGTCACCACCATTCATTCTTCCCGCTTTCTCCCAAGCCATTCCGAGCCGTGCTCGCACTCACACCCTGGGACAAGGCTCCCGGTCGTAGCCGACATGTGCTTTCTTTATTTCATGTTTTTGTTATTCGCAGCGGAAAGCGATCAGCAAGGCCGCTGTGTTGCAGTTAAACAAACACTTGTTTATGGGTTTAATTCTACCGTACCGTGCGCAGAGTGACGTTTCACAGGCGGCCGAAAGCGTGCTCTGGCACACTCTCTCGTGCTTTTCAATGCGGTTCGAGCTTTCAGCCACTGCACCACCAACCGCTGACATTCCCTGCCTCTGCTCCTCCGCCTCGTACACCCCCACTCTCTGTCCAACTTCAGATCCCACCTTAAAAACCTTCCCTCTTCTACCGTGCCTCTAATGGCCTTTCCCCCTCCCCACTTTCCTCCTATTAACCCACCACTGTGCAGCATTGCCTTATGTGAAGGGCGCTGTGTAAATACAAGACGGTGTTGTTCTTGCCGTCGTCGTTCCTCATCGGCCGTGCCTTCGGTCACCCTCCCACCCTACTTGCCTTTCACCCCTCTTGATTCTAAGTCCCAGCTCAGGAGCAAACCCTTGAGCGTCCAGAGCCTTGGGACGTGAAAGGCGGTAGAGAAACACAAATTGTTGTTGTTTTTGTGGTGCGAGTTGGCGTTAGAGATTCAGCGACACGGAAGGAGCAGGCCCTTCAGTGACTGAGCCCCTTAACGCTGTGTGACACCCGCT
Organism: Callorhinchus milii; assembly: GCF_018977255.1. Taxonomy (NCBI): domain Eukaryota; kingdom Metazoa; phylum Chordata; class Chondrichthyes; order Chimaeriformes; family Callorhinchidae; genus Callorhinchus; species Callorhinchus milii. The sequence continues at coordinate 2,571,350 of NW_024704752.1, read as the reverse complement.
TGAATTATGTAACGAATCTTCTGCGGCTCCTGTACATCTGTCACATCGGTTTATCATCTGGCTGGGAAAGTCAAACGAATAAGCGTATTGGTTAGAGAGCTCGCCTCGCAAGCGAGAGGGCTGAGAGAGGAGGAGGTGGGAGGGGGGCAAAAACACAGTGGTTTAACAAGTGTGTGTGGAGGGTGAACGAGAGAGGCTCCCAACTGGAACCAATGCATAGCTACGGGTCTCAATTGTATCCATCTGAGCAAAATCACTGCTCCCTCCGCACCCCCTATATCAAATGCAAAGATTACTATATTATAATAAGACAGTGAAGAGCGCTGTCAGGCTCCGCAGCTGAATAACCCGCGTTGTCCTGTGTTTCTATCGAAGACCGATGCACAGTCAGCGCCGGTAGACAGCAAAAAGTCCAAACGGGTGCGAATTTCTGTAGTGGTAAGTGAGGAACCTGAGCTGCCAGCCAAGCCCAGCACAATCATCACATCTTCAATAACAGCATCGATGTATTCTCTGATCAAAATTCATCTTGATTTTTTTTCACTAGTGCTACTGGGCAATATAATTTATGTAATATATATATGTATTATTATATTCCCCCTCCAAAAAAAATGCATTTCAATCTTACACTTTGAGCTTGGAAGAGAAACAGAGTTTTCAGTTTAATCATCATTTGCGTCTTTCTCTAAACCCTCCTTCATGCATCCCTCTCCGCGCCTCCCCCCCCCACCTCGTGTGTGTGTGTTTTGTGTGTGCGCGTGCGCATGTGTATGTATGTTTCTGTGTGTGTATGTGCGCGTGTGGTTGTTTGTTTGTGTATGTATGTATGTATGTATGTGTGTGTGTATGGTTTTGTGTCTCTGTGTGTGAGTATGAGGAATCCACGCTCTTTCAAGCTCAATGGACAAGCAGATTCCAATCAATATTTCCAGGAAAAATTTCCACTGGTGGGGGTGGGAGGGGGAATCAGCGAGAGTGTGACGCTGCCGTCGGCATCCTTTGGTCACCTCCGAATTCTAAGCTTTGTCCACAAACAGCTGGACATCAAATCAGTAGAATAAAAAGCCAATGCCATCGCCTGCCTTAGTGTCTGTTAGGGTAGCCACCGATCGTAGCCACCGATCGTAGCCATCGATTGTAGCCATCGATTGTAGCCACCGATCGTAGCCATCGATTGTAGCCATCGATTGTAGCCACCGATTGTAGCCACCGATTGTAGCCACCGATTGTAGCCACCGATCGTAGCCATCGATCGTAGCCATCGATCGTAGCCATCGATCGTAGCCACCGATTGTAGCCACCGATTGTAGCCACCGATTGTAGCCACCGATCGTAGCCACCGATCGTAGCCACCGATCGTAGCCACCGATTGTAGCCACCGATTGTAGCCACCGATTGTAGCCATTGATTGTAGCCATTGATTGTAGCCATTGATTGTAGCCATTGATTGTAACCATTGATTGTAGCCATTGATTGTAGCCATTGATTGTAGCCATTGATTGTAGCCATTGATTGTAGCCATTGATTGTAGCCATTGATTGTAGCCATTGATTGTAGCCATTGATTGTAGCCATTGATTGTAGCCATTGATTGTAGCCATTGATTGTAGCCATCTGTATCTGTATCTGTATCTGTATCTGTATTGACTGATTCGCTAGAATCATGCATAGTCCCATCTTCTAAAACCATGCGATCAAAGTAGTCACTAACCTGCCCGCAATCCGCTGTGATTCCCTTTCAGCTCGGCCGTGATGCAACGAGGGGGGAGGGGAGTGGAAAGGGGGTGGGTGGGGGAAAAGGTAGGGGAAAAATAAAAAATAATTACGCAGATTGTTTTTGTGCTCATTGAACGTTGCTGTTTTATTCCGGAATTTTTTTGGGAGATGGAGATTATTTCTCCGGACCACCCCCCCACCCCCCCGACACACATCAGACGAGTGGGTGTAGAGAGACTGACATAGTCTTCTAACAATCCAGGGTGATGATTATCTTTGCAGGTTCAATGTTGATGTATGTATTCAGTGCTACTCCCGCAGAGTCAGCTGAGAGCCCAATTAGTACCTGAGGCTTTCGTCAGCGTCTGCGAGGAGTCATTAGTGTGAGGACGTCATGGCTTTAAAAACACTAACCTCCGTCCCTGGGTCCTGTTTCATTATCACACGGTTGTTTTAGAGCAAAGCAAATGGGGGAGAGGGGGAATAGGGGGGAGGGGACCACGGGAAAACAGCGACAGGAGGGTGGAGGAGAAACAGAGACATCTCCTCCCCCCTTTGACCCTAGGCCTGTGGTCTAAGCCCTCGCTGACGCGATAACCTAGGATCCTAGGAATTACCGTCCATCTTGTTTGCCTTCTACCATCCTGGCAGTAATGGAGATGTTGATGGCAATTATTTCTGAATGAATTAGTCTATAACAGAGTGGGAAGCTTTGGGAACCTAAGATCTGCAGTTGTCTCGTTCTTCCCAGCTGTACCACACTTACTGTGTGTCACGTCTCAAATTACTCATGTATCCCAAGAATATTATTTTTTCACCAAAACTGATTGATACCCACTTCACCTGTGAAACGGCCATATTGTATATTGTGGATGCCACGTAGAATAGAAGGGTTCCAGTGAGAAATCACCATAGGTCGGAAACTGCCGAGTGCGGTAGAGCACAGCCTGATATGAGATGGTAGGGATGGGATGGGTGATGGGGGTAGGGGGAGTGGAATGGGGGTGGGAAGGAATGGGGGGAATCTTATACCGATCCAAAACGGCCGGTGGTCATTATAAAGAACGGGCGAGATGATTTAACGCTTGGTTCTAGTAGATCAACAGGTTCCTTTCTCCTGTCAGGGGAGTTCACTTTTTCACCCTCTCCTTCTCCATTTCCTCTCTCTTTCTCTTCCCTCTCTCTCTCTCTCTCTCCCCCTTCTCTCTCTCTTTCAACCCCCCCTCTCTTCCCTATGTGTCTCTCATCTCTCTCTCTCTCTCTCTCTCTCTCTCTTCCCTATGTGTCTCTCATCTCTCTCTCTCTCTTCCTTCCCTTTCTCTTTCCATCACTTCCTGCACACTGTGGGGCTCGAGAAGCCCAGCGAGAGGCATGTTTTAACCCCAGAGTAACCCTGTTTCTCTCTCTCTGTTTCTCTCCTTTCAGGACCAATATGAGTTGGAGGATGACATGACACCCTCTGAGGTAGGTGGTCAACATGTTCAGTCCAACAGCAGCAACAGCTTGGGACTTTGGCTTTCAGGGTTAGTGGGAGCTAAGATGGGAAGAATCTCTGCACCGCCTTTCCTTTCCCCGCCCCCTCCCTTTTGTCCCCTACTCCCCTTCCTCCCCTCCCCCTTCCCTTTCCCCCCTCTCCTTTCGCCCCTTTCCTTTCCCCCCCCCTCGCCCTCCCCCGAGTGGATCGCTTTGCATTTTGCTCCAAATCGGACGAAGCTCTCCATCAAAAAGTGAGACATGGCAACAACAACATCTTTGCGTTATCCATCGGCTGCCGCGTTTTGCCCACAAAACGTACAGTCAATTCACTTTACAGTATATTCTGTGAAGCGCTTTGAGACGTCTCGAAGACGCTATATCAAATGCAAGGATTAGTATTATATAAGCGCCCCTATGCAGGTAGTGTCCCAGAGCACTTAACTCCCTCACACAGGGTAATAAATCCACAAATTTAAACCCAGCCCCGAGAGAACAAGGGTACCTTAATTCCAGGGAGTTGATGAGTTCAGCTACGTTGAGCTCCTTTTTACATGGGGACAAATAGATACACAACCCGCCTGGCCTTTACTTTAATGTACTTATTGATTTGACATCTCCCGGAATAATTTATCAAAATATTCAAAGAATTTCTGCCCTAAAGCCTCGGACTCGTATTAACTTTAAAGCCATTTAAAATGATTTTCTCAGATGATAAAGGTGCAGTCATGCTCTCTCTCTCTCGCCTTTCTTTTTCTCTCTCCCCTCACCACCCTCTCTCTTTCTCTTTCCCCCCCACCCCTCTCCCCTCTCTGTCTTTCTCTCTCCCCTTTTGCTTTTTCTCACTTTCTCTTTTTCAGAGGAGTATCATGCAAGGATTTTTTTTATATTTTATTTTTTTCTCTTTTCTCTCTCTCTCTCTCTCTCTCTCTCTCTCTGTGTGCCCCGAAGCCATTCCAGTTCCATTACCGAGGATAATTAATTCCACCTCTTTGCTCAGGTCTCTTCAAACTCACAGATTTTGCCTTTAGGTGAATAGCACTGGTTGTTCACTTGTCAGAGAGAGAGAGAGAGAAGCAAGGGGAGAAGAAGTGCAATGGAACTAATACTATATCATTTAGAGACAGCCGTGCGCTGCACTTAATGATGCCTGAGCGAGCAGATGGCAAGTTGAGGCTGGGGGTTTTGTCATTGTCTGCCATGTAATTATAACCCTGGCGTCTCTAATGCATCAGCTCTAAAGTAGTTCACAACGTTCAAGGCTCTTTACCTTCTGATTCTCTCCGTGGCTTGCTGGGCTCGGAACACAAAGCGGTGGTGGGGGTGGGGGGGTGGTGGAAGTATCACCACGTTTGGCTACAAAACCCACAGTCGCTCGTGAAGCGCTTGGAGACGTCCTCCCTACAGCTCTGTATCAGATGCAAGGATTGTTATTGATCGCAACAACAACTTTGCATTTGTATAGCCTGCGCCCTTCATGCAGGATAGCGCCTCACAGCACTACAGTGGAGTGGTCAGAGACGGGGGATTATTGGTTATATTAGCTCAGTCGAGCTCAGCGTGGAATCCTTTAGCGCAGTGGTTAGAGCACCCGGGTTCGATTCCCGGTTAGGGCGAAAGTTTTGGCAAGTCTCCTTACGCCTCTGTTTACCCAGCAGTAAGTAGGGTTGTCTGTCGATTGGCGGATCGCTTTCGGGGGGGTAATAATCGCTTCAAGAAAAAAAAGTCACTCAATCCACGACCGATTTTGAGACACTGCTGTACACAATTGATTGCCGTGTTTCGCCCACAAAAATATACAGTCAATTCACTTTGCAGTATATTCTGTGAAGCGCTTTGAGACGCCTCAATTACGTGATGAGGCGCTATGTCAAATGCAAGGATCATTGTTATTAAGTAAAGTTCTGAAGCCCCTCACAAAATTATAACCACGGCTATAATTTTGTTTCCTCCTCCACAGATAGCCGAATGGGAGGACAAGCAGTTTGATCAACAAGTGGACTTCAGTGACTGTAAGATTGACCCAGCACCTTTCCAGCTGGTCGAATGGACATCTCTACACAAGGCAAGAAACTTTTAGCTTCCGTTCTGTTCTCTTCATTGCTGACCCGTTTATTGTTGGTTTTGTGCTAGCGCTTTTTAAATTCCCTCCATAGCTGTCAAACTACAGGAACCCGTTCAGCCTATTATATGTGTGCCGGTGCTCGCTCCCCCCTGGAGCTCTCTACTCTAACCCCATTACCTGCTCTCTCCCCATCATGTCTGTGCTGGTGCTCAGTCACTCATCTCTCTCCCTGTCCTGTCTATTGAATCACCCGTTCCTCTCTCCTCCTGCAATCTTTAACATTTTCTCCAATTCACTTTCTAATGGCGATACGTACTAAGTTTCCACATCTATTTGTGCTGAGGCATCCACATTCCAGGAACGTCCCGTGTCTCACAAATTGCTCGAATCTCCCTCTGCTCTGGTGAGAATCCTTGTTCAGTGTCCTCATGTTATTGATTTGCCGAGCAGTGGAAATTCCCTCTCTTTACCAAATTAAATTCATTCCACATTCTGAAACTCCATTAATCTGTGTGGAAATTCATGTGTTGAGCCTGGGTCGGTCGGTCGGTCGATCGCTCGCTCGCTCACATAATAAATTACAGTCAGTCACTAAACTTCACAACAATTCTTGAGAAGTGCTTTGAGATGGTTTGAAGCTGCATCAAAGGCGAGGATTATTATCCTAACGAGCGAGCGAGTGAGTACCTGTTGTCGGGTGTTGTAAGAAGCCATTGTCTAACCCACGCGTCTCTCTCCGCAGACTCACACCATGTTCTCTCTGTTGGGGTTGAACCATGCGTACGTCACCAGCATCGGGAGGCTGATAGGCGTGGTGGCTCTTAAAGAGGTGAGTTACGTTGTAACTGCATTGTGCTGGAGAGTTCTGGGCGTCTGAAACAGTCAGAGCCTGTTACTACCACAGTCTGTATGTGACGCACTTCCGTACATCTCGTTGTGTAAGTAGCACACTTATCTTTATTTTTTGAGTCAGCCGAGTGTCTGACACATGAGGAAACCCATCACCATTGCTTAAGAGTATCCAAACCAAGCTCAGAATTCCCTGTATCCCACCACCTACACATGGAAATCCCAGAGATAGATTGTTGGAATGGAATGCGCTCTCTCTCTCTCTCTCTCCCACCCCACCGGAGAGACACTTCCTGCTTAGCTAATTCCGGAAAGTATTAAGCGCAGGTTGGCAGGGGGTGTGTGGGGGGAGCCCAGAGTGTGCGTTGGGGTAACTGCTGGAGTCTGGCCAGCTAAAACCACAGAGCTTGCCTTTGGGAGCGCAGTCTGACGAGCTTTCCCGCTGCTTGTCCGGCTAGGACCAGCTGAGTTTACAGAGGGTTGCAATTGCTAACTTGCCTGACCTTTTATTTTCACCCCTCTCCCACTACTCTCTTCCCTTCTCCGCATTCCCCCTCCGACTCTCTCCCCTTTCCCCACTCCCCTTTTCTCTTCGCTCTCTTCCCCCCCCCCTCTTCCATCCCCCCCGTACAGCTGAGGAAAGCCATTGAGGGCTCGGTCACGTCGAAAGGTGTGAAGATGCGCCCGCCCCTGGCCAGCTTCAGGGAGAGCGCCAACAGCAGCAGCGAGTCAGACACCACAGAGATACACAAGCTGTGGGACCGCAGAGAGAGCCTCACCGTCCCCAGGGAATACAGCCCATCAGACACCGACGACAAGTCACACTGAGCCAGGCTGGTGGGGGGACAGGGCCAGAGGGTGCGGGGTGGGGTTGGGGAAATGGGACGTGGGGCGAACGAGCGAGTGGGATTAAGTTTGGTTGCAGGAGGGGTAGAAATTGGGTCGGAGCAATAACCCGACCAATTTTATTGTGGGGGTTGATGCCCATTGCGCTCGATTTTATAAAAACATGAACAAATGAATAATGGTTAGAACTTGAGGTCCATGAACCTCGATCGCACTGAGTATACTTTTTTTGCTGACGCGTTTTACTGGAATTTTTTTTTCTCTCCCCTCCCACCCTCCTCCCTCTCTTCAGTCTCTTCAGATTGCGTCCAGCAACCGTTGCCTTTTATATGAATGTAAGAGGACAGTCAATTTTATATATATATATATTATATATATATATACGTGTGCAGTTAATCTGGAAACAGATGTGCCCAGTTTTTTTGGAATTCACAAATAATCAATGAGCCTGTGAATATCTCGAATTAATATCCTAACTTTTCTCTCCATGTCCTCCCACGTGCCTCTAAAATGCTCCATTTCAAATGAGATTTCCTAATAGGAAATCGCGACTTGCTCGCTTTGTGTGGGTGAGTGGGGAGGAGGGGGTGGAGGGTGGGATAGGGGAGCGAGGTCTCCTCCTGGTAACCAGGACGACGACATTCCATGGATTTTCCGCTCCGACCTCATCCAATTCCGCCCAATTCCACAGCGTTCCTGCCGAGATAACTCATCAAGAAAATTTGTAAGAGATCTGGTGGTTTAAGGGCTCGGTTTCAGTACCTTGTATCCTGTTGTACCGATGCTGCTACGGGTATTTTGTTTCCCTTTTTTCCCCCCCCTTTCCGGTGTTTTTGCCAGAGAAAAGCTCGGAAAATCTTCCGGGGTGGGGGAGGGAGAAAAAAGTGGAGGTGGCATTACGTGAGGGATCCAATGGGAGTTGTATTGCTTGATGCATGTAGTCTCTGAGCGTAATTCCTGATGAAGTGCTGCACCGAGCGAGGAGGGAGGGAGGGAGGGAGGGAGGACATGGCTGTATGAGTTTGCAGTGGCTTTAATCTTCACACACGCTCACACACACCCAGAACGCTAATTAGTGTGGAGTAGAGAGAATGGCCCATTCTCAGTGATGGGTTTGTGAGGTTTTCAAGCAGTTGTGCGTTATGTTTAGCATTCTTCCAGTCTTGTGAATGGGGTCACTTTCGTAAACGGGGAAGGGGAGGGGAGGGCGCTATTATGCATCATGTGTTAACCGTGTGTAAACCCGGCTGTAATATGCGCCGCGTGCAAAGTGCACATATCATGCGCAGGGAAAAGTACCTTGGTGTGTGTGTGTGAGTGTGTAAAAAAAAAGGACTTGACTGGAAATCGCGAACGAAATCCATCTCGTTAGCTGCTATCGACTTAACTAATGCCACTGAGATTCCCGCGGTTTGCACACGCACACACACACACGCACACGTGTAAAAGGCACAAACGGTCCTTATTTCCTTTTGGAGAGGGAGGGGGAGGAAACATTCCGAAAATAACCCCGACAGTTGCTATATTTTTAATTCCGTCTTTCGATTTATTATAATAATAAAATAAGTGAGTTTGGTGTGATAGTGTAGGTAGGGAATTTGCATCATGGAATGGTAATCATACATACATACAGTAAACTTCTGATAACTCAACATGACCCTGGCTTAACTTGTCACTACCACTTAAGTCGTCATTGCTGTTAATATCCCGGCTGCATTTATTTATGTATTTATACGCACACCTAACTCGCCACTCCTGATAACTCGTCACTGAGCCCTTTTTTTCTGCCCCTCGGGAGTGACGAGTCATCAGTAGTTCACTGTATGTATTGCCAGGAGAAGAGCACGTTGGAGTTTGGTTTGTTTGCTGAATTCCATCAGTCAATCCTTTAGTGTCACTTCAATTCAGAACAAATGATCAATGGTGCTAAAATGTTTGACCAAGTGTTTTAAAAAAATTATACTGTATATGTATATATAAAACGACAGAACAATATTCTGTGGAACAAAATACGAAAAAGCCTTAGTGTTTTTATAACCTGGCGTCTGACAGCTCGCTAAACTTGGTTTGCCATAAATATATATACATATATATTTGTGAATGCGACTGAAATTTGCCTTGGTGTATCACTAGGATAGGGTGTGCGCTTGCTCACTGTGAGACAGCGACTCAGGATTGTGTAACTCAGTGCCTTGTGATAATTATCACAAGAAATGGCGCAAATTCCACCATTTCTCCCTCCTTACCATAATTATTCTCTTTGCACTTGACTCAGAATTTCTCGACAGACACCTGAGTTATTGGGGACTTTTTATTTCCTTCCCATCGCTTTTGAGACCGTTCCGCCCTGAGTTTACGCAAGGACTTAATATCGGAAATTCTTCATTCCGGCTGTGTGGACCCCGGCAATGGTGTTTTGGCAATGTGATCAGCGTGTCGGAAGGTTTCCCACCCCAAAAAAACCAACCACAGTCACTCCACTTTCCAATAGATCCCGTGAAGCGCTTTGGGACATCAGTCTGACGTGAAAAAGGCGCTGGACCAAATGCAAAGATTTATTATTTTAATGATAATTATTATTTTTTGTTGGTGTTGATTCTATGTAATGCCAAAATGCCGTTACGAAATGAGGTACCGATTTTGGGGGCGAACATTTCTTTTAAATCCGGCATTGAGCCCTTTAACCGCAACCTTTTTCAGGCGAGAGCATCACTCTACGCTGGGGTTGCTTGGTCACTTTGGGCAGTCGATTGGCGGATCGCTATTCCAGGGGTAATAATTCCCTTCAAAAATAAATAAATTGAAATAAAAAATAATTTAGTCGCTCAATTCACAACTGTTTGTGGGGACACGGCTTGTGCGCAATTGGCTGCCCACAAAATATACACTCTACCGTATATTCTGTGAACTGCTTTGAGACGTTCTTGAAGACGTGATAAGACGTTTTATCAAATGCAAGGATTATTATTAATATATTCCTCTGGCTCCGATTTGTAGCAAAGGATTCGTGGGGGCCGGGGAGAGCATAAATTTCACTGCCCTTCTTCGGGCATCTCTTTTCTCCCTCCCCCTCCCACCCCCACCCCCCCCACTCTTCTACCCCCTCCCTCTCTAAGGGCTGGATTTCCCAATAATAGTTGCTCCGTGAGCATCAAAGGTGGCAACCATTTTAGGTCTGAAGTGGCACATTCCACCTCCAGGGAGGGAGGCGAGGGGAGGGGGTGCTGCACCGGCATTAAGTAACCCAATACCTGGCTCATTCGTCACACTTTCCAACCCCATTACATACACACACATGTCTTCCCACTTACACACAGGCACATGCATGCACACACTCGTACACAGGCACATATACATACGCACGCATACACGAGCACACACGCACACGCCTTGAACTCAAACGAGGCTGTAACAATCCTGCAAAATGTAACCTGATTGTTTTGTGATTTCCGTGTTGTTTGGTGGTGGTGGGGCAGTGGGAGGGGGTTGTTTAACCCCATGGCCCCTTTTCCTCACCGCGGGGCCACCAAAGCCATTGTACAGACCTGTCCACAGAACAACTCGCAACAGAGTCTGGCGCTGTGGAGAATTGTCCGTCGGACGTATAAATCATGGGACAGCCCCACCCACACTGGTAATCAGAGCCTGAGCGTAACAATTGTGCAATAATAATATTTGTTATATTTTTGTAGGGCACCTTTTTACCGCACATTCCTTCTTACGGAACTAATGGAAGTAATCTCATTTGTTTGTTTTTCCCTGTGATTCTTTGGGGGGAAAAAAAAACATTCTATAGTTGTGTCAATTCATCGAATCTCAAATGTTTTTATTTTTTCCCCCAATTCTCTTTGACCTGTTCTTCTGTTTTTCCGCCCTCCTCCTGCCGCTCCCCCTTAACTGGGATTTCTACGTGCGTGTGCGTGTCTGTGTGTACACGTTATCACTTCACGTCATTTTTTTTTCTGTCTCGGGAAGCGTGATGAGATTTTTTTTAACAAATTTCAGTGTTATTTAAAAAAAAGGATAATTTGTATATCTTGAAAACTGTGAGGAATAATAAAGTTTAACCAATAAATACTGTGCGATAGAGTGTGTTTTTTTTATGTAAGAGGAAATGAGTGAGCATTGTGTAATATTCGCGTACAAACGTGCATTGGGTGGGGGGGATGAAGGGGAAGTGAACGCTGCATTGTTGGAGACGCCGTCCTGTCTGATGAAACTTCAAATTCGAGCTTCCCCCTCTTCCCGTTCAATAACAATAATAATATATTGTGTAATAATATTCCTTGTATTTGATACAGCGTCTTATCACGTCGTTGAGACGTCTCAAAGAGCTTCACAGGATATATCGTAAAGTGGATTTACTGCATATTCTGTGGGCGAAACGCAGCAACCAATTGCGCACAGTAACGTCCCACAAATAGTCGTCGATTGAATGAGCATGTGTTTTTTTTTGAGGGATTATTACCCCTGGAAAGCGATCTGCTAATCTGCTAATAAATTGGTCATTTTCAATCTACGACTGTTTGTGGGACATTGCTGTGCGCAATTGGCTGCCGCGTTCGCCCACAAATATACAGTCAATTCACTTTACAGTGTGTTCTGTGAAGCGCTTTGGGACGTCCTCCCGACGTGAAAAGCGCTATATCAAATGCAACGATTATTATTATTATTATTATAACTACCGTGTTGCTACCTTTTGCTAGTTAAACGGAGTCGTGTGTGTGGAGTAAGGAAACTTGCCTGAGGTTTCACCCCACCTCGGAATCGAACCCGGGACGTCTAACCCCAACACTACAGGACTGTGCAAGGTTTATTATCACGCACACCAGAGGGAAACGGGGAAAACACAATCACAAGCATGGCTCGTGTTTGCTTCGGCTTTGACAGGAAGCCAGCGGCCGGCTCCAGCTCTTTGGCGATGTTGCTGTAAATGTTTCTCGGGAGGATTTGCGGGGAGGGAGGGAAGGGGAGTGAGAGAGGTTTGCTTAGGAGAGCTCTCGCCCAGCGTTAATCCTTTACCATATTGTAGCTGCCGGGCTCTCGTTTAGGAGATAAATTTGGGCCAAGAGTGATGAATGGCAGAAGCTATCTCTTAAGCGTTCTGTGTCAGAAGTGGGTAAACTTGCCTCCGGTCAGATCAAGAAGCTAATCCCTAATTCCGCCCCCACAAAGCGGAAGCACTATAACACGCCAAGACTGCAAGTGGGTTTAAGTGGGGGGGTGGGAGAGAGCAAAGGGATAAACCTGCAGGGCTTTGCTTTGATGTGGAATGTGTGTGAAGAGTTGCTCTGATCAGAGCAATGTGCTTGTCGCTGAAATATTATTCCCAGTCCCTCATTCGCTCATCCTCACGACTGACAGTCATTTATAATAATAATATTAATAATCTTTGCATTTGTTTTAGCGCCTTATCACATCATTGGGACACCTCAAAGCGTGTCCGACAATACAACACCCACTCACCACCCCCCCAGCACCCCATTGGGGTTGAGCCCACAACTCTCTGACTCTCTGACTGCCAACGATTTAATAATAATAGTCCTTGCGTTGGATAGAACGACTTATCACAAACTGTTGTTTTATTGTTCTTCTACAAAGCGACAACAGTGAAGCTTTAAAACAAACACACGACGCGTCCGAGACCTGGATGTATTGAGGGGTTTCGGAGCGGGCAGGCTGGCGGCAGCTACAGTTTGATCTCGCTCCTATAGACGGGCTGCGGAGAGGGTGTTTTCAAAGGGTCTCGTTTGACGCTAACCGTCAGCATCCCCGCGTCTGACAGGCAGCAACTCAGCGTCATAGGGTCAACATCCTCCGGGAGCTGATACTTGTGAGTGAAGACGTTCGACACCGTCCCATCATCGACCACCTATGGGGGTGGCGGAGGGTTGGAGGGAGGGGGGAGGTGGTGGGAGAGAAGAAGGGGATGTGGGGGAAGAGGGAGTGGGGGTGGTGGGGAGAGGAGAGGCGGGTGAGGAGAGGGGCGGAGAGGAGGGGGCAAGAGGAGATTGGGGGCGGGGGTTTTAGAGGGAAGTTGGCGGGAGAGGGCAGATAGGAGGGGGCGGTGGGGGGGAGAGGAGAGAAGAGTAGAGGGGGAGAGGAGAGGAGGGGGGAGGGGGGGCAGAGTAGGGGTGTAAGAGAATGGTGTGAGGGGTGACGGGGCAAGAAGAAGGAGGAAGAACACAAGCATTTTGGATTATAAATTAGAAAATGACAAATCCCACAGAATATCCTGAAAGGTGGTTGGGGTGGAGGGGAAATAAGACCAACACTGTGTAGCAATTGATGGAACAGGCTGAATGGGCTGAATGGCCTCCTCCTATATCCCCGTTTTCTAACGATGCCAAGTAATAATAAGTTCGCAAGTGGAAAAACGTTAAGTGAGACGTAGTGACTTTATGATCATTTTCCCCTCTTGTTGCTTCTGCCCCGTCCTCCCCCCACAGCCCTTCCCGCGCCCACACTCCCCCAACCCCCACCCGCACCCCCTCCCCCACCCCAGGTCAGTCCGATGACCAAAGGTGTGGTTAAAAAGGACGGTCTTGAAGGAGGTAAGGGAGGAGCTCCGAGATGGAGTTCCAGAGGGTGGGGGCAGAAAGGCTGAAGGCCTGACCGTTGATAGTGAGGTGGGCAGGTTACATATTAAAATAATATATTATATATAATTATAACAATTAGGATTATTATATTATAATTATAATAAAGGGTTTGCCGCTGACAAATTATGATTAGAATAATTATATATAATATCCTATCATTAGAATACATTCATAATAATTATGATTGTAATTATAGTATTCATAATTACAAATATAATTGTAATATTACATTTATAAGTTAGATATTCTTTTATATAATATAACACAATGTGCTGACGTGAGGAGCGCACACGTTCGACCGGGGAAGATAGGGATGGTCACAACATTAGCAAACGGGTCGATGGGATTGATCGGGTATCGGCTCGACAACAAATTACACTCATGTCGTGCCTTTCACATCAGAAAGACGTCCCAGTGCGCTGGACAACTAGGGGTTTTGAACCCGATCTAGGAGTTGGGGGTCAGCAGGGGTTAGACACCATGGGAGGGTCCGGGTGAAATGGTGACCGAAGTCACGGTCAAAGAGGAAGGTCTTTAGATGAGACTTGGAGGAGGCAAGAGAGGGGGTGAGGCGGAGGGATTGCGGGATGGAGTCCCTGAGTGTGGGGGCAGCGATGCTTAATGCCCGACCGCCAATGGTGGGGCAGGAAGTGCGAGGGACCTGAAGCAGACCGGTGTCTACCGAGCGGAGGGAGGGACAGGATGATATGGTGTTAGGAGATCGCAGAGGCCAGGAAACGATCGGATGTGTGGAATGCTATGCTCTGCTCGCTATCGAAGCCAGGAGTGTTCATTCCTGTGACACTGACCTTTTCTGCCCGGATGGTGACGTGATAATTGCACATCGTCACCACGACTTCTTCCGGCTCAAACTGACTGACGTCGGCTGAAACCTCGTATCTGTCTCCAACTGTCCGTATGTTTCCTTGGCTCGGAGATCGTCTGACGACGGGACCTGGTGTTTGGAATTATCCATAATCAATCAATAATCGATCAATCAATAATCAAGCAATAATAATCAATCGATCTGAAGGCCGAAACAGAAGCTCTCAAAATATTAACACAAAGACCAAACTGATACTACTCGATATTATGAAAATAAGATCTTAATGAGAAACATTGATCTGAAATGACAAACATGTCATCAAGAACCAGAAACAGGAGACACTGTCCACATGTCCAGCCCGAGCGCAGTTGGAATAATAATAAATTCAATTTACGGTAATTTCACTCTGCGATGCACTTTGATTCATCCCGAACACGTGGTAAGGCGCTATATCAAATGCAAGAATTATTATTGTTCATCTTCAGTGCAACGGATTGTTAATAAGACTATTCAGAAATGGCTTGACAAGAACCTCCTGGAAAAAGTAGCTATTTTAGGAAGCTGAAATTTAAGAAAAGTAACATCTATTCATATGCAACGTGGCAGTGTTATTAGTCTGGCTGACTCATCATTGAAAAACAATTAGAACTTACCTCTATGGAATGCATTAAACTGTAATAACATAACAACAACAATATTAATAATCCTTGCAGTTGATATAGCACCTTATCACGTTGCAGAGGTGTCTCAAAGCGCTTCACAGAACATACTGTAAGGTCAATTGACTGTATTTTGTGGGCGAAACGCGGCAGCCAATTCCCCACAGCAGTGTCCCGCAAACTCTCGTGGATTGAGTGACCAAATTATTATTATTATTTTTTTAAGAGATTATTAG
This sequence comes from Callorhinchus milii, assembly GCF_018977255.1. Lineage (NCBI taxonomy): Eukaryota > Metazoa > Chordata > Chondrichthyes > Chimaeriformes > Callorhinchidae > Callorhinchus > Callorhinchus milii. Next base: position 2,556,079 of record NW_024704752.1, on the reverse strand, counting down.
TCGCGGAAAAGCGATCGGCCAACCGACTGACAACCAGGCTCCTTTCCTAATCATTCTTAGGCACGGCGCCTTTTCACGTCGGGAGGCTGTGTCTCAAGGTGCTTGGGGTGGGGGTGGGGGTTGGGGTTGGGGGTGAGGGTTAAGGTGGTGGGGGTTGGGGGGGGTGAGGGGCGAAGGTCAAACCTGTGTATCCGAAGGGCTCGTCTCTGGCAAAGTGTCTGAGAGCCGATCGCTCCACCTCATCCTCGAACAAGTTGCGAGCGGTGTTCAGGTACTGGTCCAGCCCGGATCCCGTCAGAGAACTACGACCATAGTCACTGTAACGCTGGGAGCGGAAGCTAGCGGAGGGGCCGAGCGACGACATTGCGTCAGTGGGAGGTGATGGGGGGGAAGGGGGGTTGTGGGGGGGGGAACTGATGACTGCCGGTTGAGGTGGGGGGTGAGGGTGAGGGTGAGAGAGGGTTGTCCACACAGCTGGACTGGAAGGCGAGAGAAGTGGCAAAGACCCCACAGCCCACAGTCCCTGGCGGACACTATATAAAGCAGTGACATCGCAAGGTCGAGTCACGATAACAGGGAACAAGCACTTGGCGTTCGTGGAATGTGAGATAAGATGGTCTCCCTCCCCTCCACACACCCCCCCCCCCCCCTCAAGCGCCCAGCCCTCCGCACGTCCCAGTGCTAGGATGGACTGAGTGACCCCCACCCCCAGCCCCCTCCCTCCCCCGTGTTTTACGTGGGAAAGATGTTTCAATGTTAAAAAAGATTTTAACTTTTTAAAATCTGAATCCCACCCAGCCTGAAACCACCTTTGCCATCATTATTATTGTTGTTGTTATTATTATTAATATTATAATTATTATTATTATCGTAGCTCAGTGGTTGGAGCCGGTGAGAGAACCCAGATTCAATTCCCAGCAGGGAGAAATGTTGGGCAAGTTTCCTTACTCCACACGACTCTGTTTACTTGGCAGTAAGTAAGATACCGGTTGTTAGTTGATTGGCGGATCGCTCTTCCGGGGGTAATTCTCCTTTGAAAAAAGTAATAATGAATAATATTAATTATTAATAATAATTTGGTCACTCAGTGCACGACTGTTTGTGGGACGCTGCTGTGCGCAATTGGCTGCCACGTTTCACCCACAATATATACACAGTTTATTCTGTTAAGTGCTTTGAGACGTCTCGAAGACGTAATAATAATACGATTACATTTGTATAGCGCCTTGTGCTGTATCAAATATTATTATTATTATATTGTAATCACTTGGGATAACAGTCACATCAACAATACATAATAAAATAACAATAATAATCCCTACAGTCGCACAGTACCTTTCATGTCAGGAGTGTGTCTCAAAGCACTTCACAGGATTAACTGTAAAGTGTAGTGACTGTGTATTTTGTCGACAAACACGGCAGCCAAATTGCACACAGTAACATCTTACAAACAGCCATGAACTGAGTGAACGAATTTTATTAGGGAGTTTTCCAGCCAGGACAGCGGGAGAGAGAAACTCCCTTCTCTTTTCAAATAACCTGTAACGTCCACCTGAACAAGCGCAGACGGGATCTTTCGGTTTAAAATCTCATCCGAAGGACGTACCTCCGACAATGCAGCGCATTCCCCCAACGACAACTTGGCATATATAGCGCCCTCCACACAGGGTTGCGTCTCAGAGCACTTAACAGTGGCGGAGCTTGACTCTGTGGGGGGATAGAGGGGAGGTGGCCGTAAGCACAGTCGAAGAGGTTTTCAGGCAGGGCTTGAAAGAGGGGAGAGAGGGGGCAAGGCGGAGGGATTGAGGGAGAGTGCTCCAGAGTTTTGGGGCTTAACGGCTGAAAGCGCAACCTTCAATGATGGGGCGGAGGGTGCGAGGGACGAGCAGGAGGACGGTGACAGTGGTGCCGGGTGGTGGACTGGGGAGTGAGGAGGTCGGAGAGGGAGGGAGGTGCCAGAGAGTAATAAGCTGCTGTATCAAATTATTATCATTATAAACTATGTTTATTTTACACCCCCACATAAGTCCCCAACACTGCATTGGAGTGGCAGCCAGGACTATGAGTTCCAACCCGTGGGGCTTGAATTAACCATCTCCTCCAACCGAGCCAGGATAAGACACACTAAACCCGAGCAAAGTGCCCACACTGTAATAGCATTGTCGTATCAGCTCATCAGAGCTCAGGCCTATTAAAAGATTATCTTTTACACACTGACTCACCACACATTCCACAGCCAGCTCTCCATACATGGCTCTCTGATTGATTGGGAATTTTCCACAAATGTACATCTGCCTGGTGTGTAACCAGACGATGATTTGTAGATCACATTTTTCACAAAGTAAGAATAAACGTATTAACTTCTTCGTTTTAGTCGACGCTCTTTGGAATGGCTTCACCTCGTTTACAACAATAATAGTTATGATAATAATAATAATGATAATAATCCTCTTGTTGGATACGGAGCCTTTCACATCAGGGAGACGTCTCAAGGCGCTTGACGGGATTTTACTGTAAAGTGTAGTGACCGTGTGTTTTGTGGGCGCACGTGGGAGTCAATTTGCTTACAGCGATGTCCTCACAAACAGCCACAAAGTGAATGGCCTATTTTATCCAGGGGGTGGCTGGGCCAGGTCAACAAGAGAGAGAAAAACTCCCTTCCCTATTCCAAAAGCACTGTGGGATCCTTAATATCCGCCTGAACGGGATCTCAGCAGAGGATGGAGGCAGAAGGGAATGGGTTAAGATACAATCATCTTATGCAAAGCGCTGGAGAAACCTTGTGAAGTATATGGGTTATTGATGAAATGGCGTGGGCTGCGATAGGTATAATTTATGAGTGTGACGATGTGTTGCAATTACTCTTACGTAAATAACTGCCGAAGTTAACTCTGTAATAGCATTTATTTAAAAAAAAGATTGATTGAATATAGTGGAAAATAACATTTTAGGGCAAAGGGGAAAGAGTAAGGGGATGGAATTGGAGGAGAGAGCTCAGGGCAGGGAGATAGGGTGGGGAATGAGAGAGGTGGAGCGAGCAACAGCGAAGACATGACGGGCGGGGTGGGGGGGGATGTGGAAGAGCAAGAGGAATGAGTTTAGAGTAGAGGCTTGTGGTGGGGGGGGTGAACAGTACTCAACATATATCTTGTACTGAACAGTGGAACCAGAAGACACGACCTGCGATTGAAAAGGGGTTAAATTCAGAACAAATCTGCAGGAACGCTACTACTTCCGTGAGCGAGTGGGTAAACTTATGGAACAGAGAGACAGACGGTGGAAGCAGAAAATGTTGATCCTTTCAAGAACAAGTCAGACAGATTTCTGTTACGAAATAATATCTCAGGGATACAATACGTAGTTTGGGACACGACATGTCAAGTGACTTCCAGGCTGGTGGAAGACGAACTAGATGGACCTTGGGTTTTCCTTCGCCCAGCAAATCCTTGTGTTCTTATGGGTATGAGCATCAGAACGGACCTGATGGAGGTGGAAGGAGCGAGGTAATGGGATTAGAGTGGAGAGCGTCAATGGCTAACAAATGCCTGATCCTGTGCTGTAAACCTTTTACGATTCCATGAATATTTATAAACGGATCAAAAATTTCGTAAGCCGCGCTGATCTCCTGAGTGAGCCGGGAACGCTGATTAATCAGGCACTTTCTATGAGCCACACACACACACTCACACACATACAGCATTGGTGAAGTAAAGGCCAGAGTGCTCTTTGACTCTTTAACAACAACAATACAGTACAAAATTACAATTACGCAGCGCCCTTTCACGTCGGGAGGATATCCTAAGGTGTCAGTCAATCGGATTTGGTCCCGAGTGGGGGGGGGGGTGGGGGAGGGAAGGTGCTGCAACTACAACAACAACTTGCATTTTATACAGCAGCCTACAGTGGCAGAGCTTGAAGCCACTCTGAGGGGAGGGAGGAGATGACCATTAGCACAGCTGAAGAGGAAAGTCCTCAGTCATGATCTAAAAGTGAGGAAGGGTGGGGGGGGGGGGGGGGGGGGCAAGGCGGAGGGATTGAGGGAAAGAGTCCCAAAGCTTTGGGGTGTGGTGGCTGAAAGTGCAGCTGGCGATGGTGGAGCGGAGGGGGAGTGGGTTGGAGCCAGTAACCACCTGCTCACCCCTTTAATGTGCTGTGATGGGTGGGAGAGGAGAAGTGGGGGAGTGGGGGGGGGGGCTGCTTGTGGGTGGGTTGGGTTGGAGGGGGTGGGAAGAAGGGGTCATGATGTGCTGTCACTAAAAGTCGTGGCTATTTTGCGGTGTTTCTTAATTGCATCCCTTAATACAAAATCCAGCTCAGGAGTCACTCCTCCTGAGGTTCCCACGGGAACTCTGCTCCCGAAAAAGAGGAGTCTCTCTCCTTCCCCTCCCTCTCTCCCTCCCTCTCTCTCTCTCTCTCTCTCTCTCTATCTCTCTCTCTCTCTCTGTCTCTCCTGGCCAACAATCCCGCCAGAAAAAATCAGTCGTTCCCTCCACGGTCTTTGGTGTGCCGTTGCTGGGTGAAAATCGTCTGCCCCGTTTCGTCTACAAAAGTACGCGGTCGCTGTGCTTCACAGTGAAATAGTGTGAAAAGCAGCAAGTTGCTTTTTGACGAGGTGATAAGGCGCTGTGTCGAAGGCGAGGATTCTTACGTCAAGTCAGCTTCTGGGTTCTTTGACGGATCATCCGTTACCCCAAGGGGCGGCAGTGATTGTGGGTGATGTTTGGAGCAATAGGTGCGAGCGGCCCGTCACCACGAATCGGGAAGTGAAATAGACCAAGCTGCCCTCTGACAGATCAGTGCAAGGCCCCACGCTCTCTCTCTCTCTCTCTCTTGCTCGCTCGCTCGCTCGCGCTCTCCCTCACATCCAGCAAGGCTCAGGCACACTTCTGTTGCAAGCGAGGGGACAATTTGTTGTTGTCGTTATTGACCCAGGTTCGATTCCTGAGCGGGTCAACACGTTGGGCAAGTTTCCGTACTCCCCTCGCCTCTGCTTACCCAGCAGTAAGTAGGAACCCGGTTGTTAGTCGATTGGCCGATCGCTTTTCCGGGTGTAATAATCCCTTCAAAAAATAATAACAATAATATCACTCAACCCACAACTGTTTGGGGGACACTGCTGTCCAGGATTGGCTGCCTCATTTCGCCCACAAAATACACAGTCAATTCACTTCACAGTATATTCTGTGAAGCGCTTTGAGACGTCTCATCAACGTGATAAAGGCGCTGCATCAAATGCACGGATTATTATTATTATTACAGAATTGGACGGGGCAGGGTGTTTGGTGCTGCTGTGCTTTGGCGCCTCGGTTGTCAACTCCGTGGGGGTTTGTATTGGCTCAATTGTGATGTGGAACTTTTATATCACAGCAAATCACACGCCGTTAAGATGCCTCAAAGCGCTTCACAGGACTGTGCTGTGAGACGTAGTGACCGAGTGTGTTTTGGATGCCGTTAGGAGGTGGCAGCAGTTAGTCGAGGGCGGGCTCTTTACTTTTTGAAAGTCTGAGGGCGCTGAGAGAGCTTCACGATAAGTGGCTTCCAGTTCTCTTTCATCCCACTCACTGTTCCTGCTTTGAATCGAGAGAGAGGGCGGAGAGAGAGGAGGAGAATGTGTGCGGGGGGTGAGAGAGCGAGCGAGAGAGAGAGAAAGGCAGGGCGACGTGGTTGATGTGAAACAAAAATCTTTTAAAGTGGCATCAACTTTTCATGATCTTACACTGGGTGAATTATTCCAACTTCCCAGCTTTATCGACACACTTCAGGTGAGGCGGGAGGGGGGTGGGGCAGTGGAAGGAGAGAATTATAGAAATGTGCAGAGCAGAAAGAGACCATGGGATCTGCAGCAGCTCCCAAAGCAAACTGTTCTTGTCCACAGCCCCCTCTCAATCCTCCATCCGTGTGTTTGTGTGTATGCAAACGCTCCAATACTCTGTCCCATGTGAAGGACGCAATATAAATACAATACAAAATGCCTTTCACATCGGGAGGCCATCCCAAGGCCCTGGACAATCAGGGATTTGGACCCGAGCTGGGGGGGGGGATTGGGATCAGAGTGGGGGTAGGAAGACGAGGATTTTGAACTCTATCCTCTGGGGAATGGGAAGCCAGTGGAGCCGGGCGAGGATGGGGGAGATTGGGTTACGGAGCCTCGGAGAGGACATGAGCTGCAGAGTTTGGGATGATCAAGATTTGGGAAGGCCAAAAAGCAGGGAGTTGGCGTAGTCGAGCCTGGATGTAACGAATGCGTGAATGGGGGTTTCAGCGGCCTGAGGGGTGAGGCAGTGGTGGAGCCGGCGATATTGCGGGAGTGGAGGAAGGCAGAGCAGGTCATGGCACGGATGTGGGGGAGAAAGAACAGTTGAGGGTCAAACAAGATGCCAAGGTTCTGGTCTGGCTCAATGAGGTGCATCCTTGGATGGTGATGTGGTCAGTGCCTGAAGTGTGGAGGTGCTGACGGGAGCCAATCACGAGAACCTCGGTCTTGTTGCTGTTCATCGTAGAAAAAAGCTCTCATCCAGGACTTGATGTCTGGCGGAGTGGAGGGTGGAGGCAGAGAGAGAGAGAGTTGGGTGTCATCCACATAGATTTGGAAGTTGAGCCCATGTCTATTGATGATGTCGCCAAACGGGAGCATGTACAGGTTGAAGAGAAAGGGACCAAGGACAGAGACCTGAGGAACGCCGCACGAGACGGTGTGGGGGCTGGAGGGGAAACCACTTGTGGAAACAAAGAGAGGTGTGAGAGGTGGGATCTGAACTGAGGTGGGACAGAGCCGGGAAGGTTGAGCTGAGAGGAGAGGCGGTGGATGAGGATAGAGTGGTCAACGGTATCAAAGGCAGCAGAGAGGTCAAGGAGGACGAAGAGGCAGAGGGAGCCCTGGTCGCAGGTGGACAGAATGTCATTTGTCACTTTGACCAAAGTTTGGTCCTGCGGGCGGCACGGAAACCCGATCGGAGGGGTTCGTGAAGGGAGTGGCGGGAGAGGAAGGAGCGAAGCTGGGAAGCAACGACTCATTCCAGCACCTTGGAGAGGAAGGGGAGGTTGGAGATAGGGCGGCAGTTTGAGAGTAGAGATGGGTCCAGGCAAGGCTTTTTGAGGATGGGGTGATAACAGCTGTTTTTAAGTTTTAAATCCACTTTGTAGATGTTGTTACGCATATATGTGTGTGTACACGTGTCTGTGTACAGGTGTATGTGTACACGTGTGTGTGCACGTGCGAAAAAAACACAGAAAGCTCTACACGTTGCTGATTTTCGAAGCAAACGAAGAAATGTTACTGGCAGTTTATTGGGAACATCTGTAACAAAGGCTGAAATAAAAGAAAGTTAGTTCGGAAAGAGAGAGAGAGAGAAAGAAACAGACAGCCAGAGGGAGAGAAGAGAAAGACAGAGAGAGAGAGAGAAAGAGAGAAGCACCGAGGTTTACCTTACAATGGGAGTGAGGGCAGTAGATTGGAGGGAATTTTCACAGTGACCTCGCTTGCAGCTTTTTAAAGAAAAATTCCTACCTCTTCTACTTTTAATGCACCTCATAATTGGGGGTGGTGGGGGGTGGGGGGGGGGGGAGAGGGTGGTTCTCACTCAGCTCCTGTTAACCCTGAACTCCAAAACCCCGTCGGGTCGGGTGATCCCAGCCAGACAAGCAGTGGGAAGCTCGTGCGGGAATATCAAGCTCAGTGTATTTTTTTTCTGATTAAATTCCATCACTTCCCCTCCGCACTCTTAACCAAAACTCTCAAGTTCCCCTCGAGCCCCAGCTCTCGCTAGCCTGTGCGTAATACTCTCCAGAATTAGATGAACAGGTTGTAATTTTTTTAGGGGGGGGTCAGACACTAATGCGGAAAACCATCGTTGCTTAAGCATCTCCAAACCAAGCTGAGAAAGTATTAGGCGCAGGTTGGCAAGAGCCAAGGCTTGGGGACCCCAGAGTGTGTGTTGGGCGAACTGCTGGGGTCTAACCAGCTAAAAGTGCATAGCTTTCCTGCTGCTTGTCCAGCTCGGACCACCCTACCCATTAGGGCTTTGGCTTGTAAGGATTAATAAGAGCTGAGTGGGAGGATCCTCTGCCCCCAGTGACTGGTCTGCCCTTCCAGGTTCTGTCGACGAACCAAGGCTGTGTCACTCCAGGTCATCAGCAGTGACACCTGGAGTTGTCACTCCACCTGGACAACTCCAGGTGGAGAGTGTGTGAGAGAGAGAGAGAGAGAGAGAATGAGTCTCATAACAGTCAAAGGTATTGAGACAGAACTCTCAGTCTGGTTTGCGTACTCTTAAGCGCAGCCCTGGGTTTCTGAACCCCCCAAAAAACAAAGAAGAAAATGAATAATTCACTGCTGGTATTATCGAAGTGAGAACTCAGTGGGGCCATTCATCCTTTAATCATATTAACAGACGTATCTAGTAACAGAGAGAAATAAGACTGCCAGTCAGTCCCCAAGGCCAGGCCAGAGTCACGGAGAACCCCGACACATTCCGCCACAAACAGTGTCGTTTTTTTTTGTCGATTCTTTTTTTTTACAAAAAAAAAGGCCATTTTTCAAAGCAAAACGTGCAACTTGGAATTATTCAGAACTCAGGCAAAACATACTGTCATTCCTCATCAGCCCATCTGTCGTCATGCCAAAGAGCATTGGCCCGGCATGCACGCACATGCACATGCACACACGCTCTCAAGCATTCATGCGCACGCTCATACACACACACACACATACACACCAGCATGCAGGATCACCCTCGTACACGTGCATGGCCGTGAGAGCAGGCGCACGCACACGCATAAACACACACACACACACTCTCAAGCAAAGCAGTGACAGACAACTGACAATGTGTGAACCTTGACTTCTCTCATGCACATGCAACTTCCAACACACCAGGACGGAGTGTAGAGATCAATCGGAACGAAGGGAACCGTACCACCCATGCCATGAACACAGGTGTACGCGGGCAGTCTGGTGGCCAAAATCCCTCGGGAGGGGTTGGGTGGTGGGGGTGAGTGGAACGAAGCTCGGCAAATGGAAATTCCCGTTCCCTCCTGACCTCACCGCCAACAACTGTCACCTCAATTTCCCCGCCTTCTTCCGTCCCTCCCTCTATTCCCACAATCCTTCTAACCCTCCGTATCAATGTGCCTCGAAGTTTAACACATCTGCCAGTTATGTCCATCGTAGGGGGGAGGGAGCGGAGTGGGGGGTGGGGGGGAGAGAGGGGGAGCGGGAGAGGGAGGAGAGAGTACAGATGGTATTTTTTTTGGTAAACTCAATTGCTTGAGGCAACGCTTTTTTTATTCATTTTTTTTAAGGAAAAAAAGTAACCCTCTCCCAGGTCAAATAATATGACATTGAAAGAACATTAAAATACCACAGTATTCTTTTTGCTCGAAGACTATATCACACAGTGATAACGAAGCAGGTATTTTACAGACACAGCACTGTTTGAACCCCGTGCAGGAAATGTACAGCGGCACAAGATGCGGAGACGATACAAAAATATAAATTTCACTTTCCCTTTGACTGAGTTCGCGGGAACGATTTTTTTTTTTTCCGTTTCGTTTTATCCAAAATTAGAGAATTCAAATCGAGGGAATCCAAGAGAAAAAAAAGATTTAGACGCTCTCGCCCTGTATTTCTCGAGACGAGATTACAGGGCAGGTCAAGTCGATCACTCGATCGGATTCCGTAGGCTGAATGGTATAAAATTGAAGGTTTAAAAGGAAATTGTCTTCTCTTTTTTTCACGTGAATTTTTTTTCTTTGTTGAAAAAGACATCCCCTGTCTTATAATAATAATCATAGTAATAATAATAATCCTTGCATTTGATATAGCGACTCTTCGAGGTGTCTCAAAGCGCTTCACAAAAAATATGGTAAAGTGTATTTCGTGGGCGAAACACAGCAGCCAATCGTGCGCAGCAGTGTCCCCCAACTGTTCGAATTCTCAAAGCACGTCACGAAATATACTGTAATAGGGATTAACTGTGTGTTTTGTGGGAGAAATGCTGGAGGGATCGCTTTTTTTTAATCCCGGAAAGTGTCCCGCCAATCGTCTAACAACCGGGTTCCTACTTACCGCTGGGTAAACAGAGGGCGTGTGGAGTAAGGAAACTCGCCTAAGGTTTCGCCCTAACCCGCCCGGGAATCGAACCCGGGTCCCTTCGCTTGCGATGCGGGCGCTCTAACCAAATCGCCGCAGGGACTCCACAGTCATGTTTGGTTTTCGCTTTTGTTTAAGCGTTCCGAGACACTGTCCCGCGCGAAGGCCGCTATATAAATGATCTTTTCTTTTGCGCGCTACCCCCCCACCCAACCCCTCCCCCCGCCCCCCCCGCCACCAAAACCAAAACGCGTCTTACATCTCGGACGTAGGTATTAAGTCACAGTCACAGTCGAGTGACGAGGTTGAGATCAGTCGCGCAGTGGTTTCAAACGCACTAAAAGACGAGCAGGCGGGTGTTGGGGTGGGAGGGGGAGGGAGCGTGGTGACAGGGGCTAGAGCGGGAGTGGGGAGGGGGAGCGGGTTAGAAAGACAAAATTCGAAGTTTGCATGTAAGTGTATAAAGTCCGTACCAAAAGTTACCTCGAAGCTGTAAGGAACCGCATTGCCGTGCTTTGAAATCAGTTCCTTTGTTTTGTCTCTTGGCAAAGCATGCAAACACAACAGATAATCATAATAATTAGAACAATAACCCTCCCACCGTCGTGAGAGAGAAGCGCTCAGGCCTTCTCAGCCAACCTCAGGCATATCACTCGTGCAAAGGTCAGGTTGGTTTGCGGTGGTCGTTTTGTTATTGTCTCCCCCCGTTCCCCCACCCCAACCCCCCCACTCTTTTCCCCCACCCCGATTTTAAGGTCTGTTACAAAAATACCAGACTGGTTGATCGTAAAGGGGAAGGGGGTTGAGGATGGGGATGGGGCTGGGGGAAGGGAGAGACGCATGCCAAGGTCTATGGGTCGGTGGGATGGGCATTCACTGATGTCCAGTCTCCTCCTTGTCCTCCTCCTCCTCCTCCGCTCCCTCCTCCAGCGAAGCCACCCCCGAAGACACCACGTCCGACGCTTTCCGGTGACCCCCGTAGCCGTCCGGCTCCTTGCCCAGGGTTTTGTAGTCCTGACAGCACATCATCTCATCCTCGTCGGGGGTGAAACAGGACTCGGCGTAGGACACCGAGTACGAGGAGTCCTGGCAGATCAGCTGGGAGAGCGTCACCAAGGCACCGTCGCCGTGTGCGTCCGCCACGGTTTCCATGCCCACCGGCGTGACCGCTACCCGCCCGAACAGCTTCGCCGTCAGCTCCCCGGGGGACGCCAGCTCCAACCTCAGCAACGGGTGGTCCTCCAGGCTGCACAGGCTGGAGCATAGGGTCTCGGGGGAAACGGTCTGGGACGAGTCACTCTCCGTCTCGGGGCACGGAGCCCGGCGCAACGTCAGTCGGCAAAGCCGGCCCCTCAGGGCCTCCCGCACGGCCCCCGGGTACCGCCCGCCCCCGTCTGAAACCACGGGAGAAACACTGCAGTCAGAGCGAGAACGACAACTAATAATAATAATCATAATAATAATATTATTACTCGCATTTGACATCACGCCTTATCGCGTCGATGAAAAAGCGCTTCACGGAGTATTACTGCAAAATGGAGTGACTGTGTATTTTATGGACGAAACGACCAGCCAATTGCGCACAGCGACGTCCCGCAAACACTCATGGGTTGAGCAACTACATTTTTTGGCGGGAGGGAGGGTGGGGAGGGGGTGGGGGGGTGGATTGATTATTTACCCCACCCACCACCAGGAAAGCGATCGATAAGCAACCGGGTTCCTACTGACAGGTAGGTAAACAGAGGCGCGCGGTGTATGTGAGATCAGGAAACTTGCTGAGGTAACAGAACCCGGGGCCTCTCGGCCGGAGCTTAACCAACTAGAACCGCACAGGGTGGTCTTGGCTGGACCGGTGTGCCAGACAGCGCTCACAACGGCCAGATTTCCTCGCTGCTTGTCCAGCGAGGACCCCCTGAGCGGTCAGGGCTCCGGCCGGCAGAGTTGGTGCTGAGGCTATGATTACCGGCGGGCTGGGCGGTCTCGCTGGACACCGTGAAGTCCTCATCGTACGAGTCGTCGTTGGAATCGTCACCATCCACCGACGACCAGGCCTTCAGCTTGGCCTCCGCGATGGCAAACTGCTCCGCTACGCCTGAAACCACAAGAGAGTTCCACCTCCAAACAAAGCCGTGTGTTGGGCTCTCTCTCTCTCGCGCTCTCTCTCTCTCTCTCGCTCTCACCTCCGAGTCAGGTCAGAAGGTTGTGGGTTCGAGCCCCCACATCGGGACTTGGAATCAAGCTATCGCTCAAGCTAAGTTGGAGCTATCGCTCCAACAACAACTACAACAACAACTCACGTTTATATAGCGTGCTTCAGGCAAGGTAGCGTCCCGGGGCGCATAGCGCTCCAATGCAGCGCAGCGAGTGTGTTGGGACAATGCAACACCCCACCCCACCCAGTGCTGCACTGGAGCCTCAACTGAGACGTTCCATCAAAACCAGTGAAAGACAAGAAGTTAGATTGTTCATTTTCACAGAGGGTCAAACCCACGGACTTCAGATAAACTTTGTCAGCCTGGCACAGTCAGCAGCGCTCTTGCCTCTGGGTCAGCTCAGAAGATTGCGGGTTCGAGCCCCACATCGGGGTTTTGAATGACATAGTCTAAGCTGACGCTCCAAGTTCAATGGCCTTTGGTGTCTGGGGCCTTGGTTTGGAACGAGTCCAGGTTGATTGGGACGGAAGTGTCTCCTCTCGTCCTCTCGGCAAAGTGATCAAAGGTCTGAGTATTTGGGGAGTGGGGGATTGCTGGGGTGGGTGGGGGGAGGTGGGGTAAATGGCCTCAAACAAGTTCTCAGTGTGAACACTGCTGCAGGTTCTAGCCATGGATTTGCCTGCTCCATATACCCCTCCCACCACCCATTTGTTGTTGTTGTTGGACATAAATTGGTAGGAATGTCAGCAATGAAGGCTTTGATGGTGGGCGGACAATGTTGATGGAACGTTCGTTCTTACCTGCAGCGAATCGTGCCTCCTGCTCGCACTCGCTCAGGTCCGAGTAGGAGCTGAAGTCAATCTCCAGGGTCATGGGCGACTCCATGGGTTTGCACCAGCCTTTCCACTCGATCAGGTGAGCCACACGGCCCTGGGCCATGGCTGTGGGCTTCGTCACGTGATCCTTCACCACCTGCGAGAAACCTGAGGCCACGGGAGCAACAACAACACCTTATAATAATAACAATAATCCTTGCATTTGATATCGCGTCTTATCACGTCTTCGAGTCGTCGTAAAGCGCTTCACAGGTTATACTCAAAAGTGAACTGACTGTATATTTTGTGGGTGAACCGCGGCAGCCAATTGCGCACAGTAGCGTCCCCACAAACAGTCGTGGATTGAGTGACCAAATTATTAATTTTTTTAAAAAAAAATTATTTCGAAGGGAAATATTACCCCCGGAAAGCAATCCACCAATCGACTAACAATCAGGTTCCTACTTACTGTTGGGTAAACAGAGGTGTGCGGAATAAGGAAACACGCACAAAGTTTCGCGCTGTCGGGAATCGAACCCAGGTCCTCTTGCTTGCGAGGCGGGTTCTTTAAGCACTAAACCTCAGGACTCCTTATTGATCAAGCCTCTCTCCTTTCACATCGGGAGGACAACCCGAGGCGTGGGCAGTCAAGGGTTTGTACCTGAGCTGGGGGTTGAGATCAGGGGGGGTGGTGGGCAGGGAGATGGGTGACCAAAGGCGCAGTTGAAGCGGAGGGTCTTGAGATAGGCCTTGAAGATTAATAATGTATAATAATCCTTACATTTGATACAGTGCCTTATCATGTCGTTGAGATGCCTCAAAGCGCTTCACAGGATATATTGCAGAGTATAGTGACTGTGCATTTTGTGAGCAAACAGTCGTGGATTGAGCGAGGCAAAGGGACTGTGAAATGTTCCAAAAAGTGGGGGGCAGTAAAGGCTAAAGGCCTGACTGCCGATGGTGGGGCAGGCAGGGCCGGGGCCGTGGCTGGAGCCCGCTGAGCGAAGGGGGGAATGGGGAGCCAGTGGAACCAGGCGAGGGTGGGAGTGAGCAGAGTGAGAAGAGGCTTCAAACAGGCAGAGACAACTTCCTGGTTTATAAAAAGAGAGGCTGTTTCTCTTCCAGCAAAAACTCACCGTGTAGAGAGGATCTGGCAAGTGCAGCAATCTCCTGGATTGTAAGACCACGTCTAGATTTTGGTAACATTTCAACTGTGTCTTCAACATTTACCTGAGAACGAGAACGAGAGAGAGAGAGAGACTCAGTCAATGACTCCAAGAGACTTGGAGAGAGAGACTTGATCAATAAGGAGTCCCTGTAGTGTTATGGTTTGAGCACTCACCTCGCAAGCGAGAGGACCCGGGTTCGATTCCTGATCTGGGCGAAACCTTAGGCAAGTTTCCTTACTCCACACGCCTCTGTTTACCTAGCAGTAAGTAGGAACCCGGCTGTTAATTGATTGGTGCATTGCTTTCCGGGGGTAATAATCTCCAAAATAAAATAGAAAATTTGGTCGCTCAAACCAGGACTGCCGTGTTTCTTACCCCCCACCCCCCCAAAAAAAACGAATCCACTTTACAATATATTCTGTGAAGCACTTTGAGACGTGATAAGGCAAGGATTAATATTATTATTATTATAATAGGGAGGAGCGGGTATTTGATCCAGCACCTTTCACATCGGAGAACAATTCCCCCGGATAAAATGGGCCGTTCACCTCACGGTTGTCTGCGGGTGCATTGCTCTGGGCAAACTATCTGCCGCGATCGTCTACGAATCACACAGTATTGACCCCCGTAAAGAAAACTATCCTTACACGTGCCCCGGGACCTTTCATGCCAAGAGGACGTCTCAATGCGCTTCACCAAATTCACCATAAAGCGCAGTAACCCTGTGTTTGTGGGCGAATGTAGCAGCCGATTTGCGCACAGCGACGTCCCCGCAAACAGGGGTCTGACCTCACTCATGACACAAATATTATCCAGTTGATGTTGCACCGTGAGTTTTACAAGAAAATAATAATAATGATAATAATAATAATCGATGAACAACCGGGTTCCAACTTACTGCTAGTCAAACAGGAATGTGTGAAGTGAGGAAACTTGCCTCGTGTTCTGCCCTTCCCGTGAATCAAACCCAGGTCCTCCCGCTTGCCAGGCGAGCTCGCTAACCACTACGCTGCCGGACTCCGAAACGAATGCCTTCCCGTTCTCGGATAACGGGGTTCGAGTTCCCACATTAAATCATCATGGTAGATAAACAGCACCAGGAGACATTTCTAGCCGCTGAGCGCTTCATTAGAGAGCGCGTTCCATTTGGACAGACTTTCCCTACACTACACCAGGAAGGAAGATATTCCCCTCAGAGAAAACAGGTCGTTCACTTCACGGCTTTTTGTAGGACATCATCAACAGTGCTTGTTATCTCATTGTACATTGCAGGTTGCCCTGTTTAATGGGATTAGAGTAGAGAGCTCCAGTGGGGGAGCGAGCACCAGCACAGACACGATGGGGAGAGAGAGAGAGAGAGAGAGAGAGAGAGAGAGCAGGGGAAGGGGTTAGAGTAGAGAGCTCCAGTGGGGGAGCGAGCCCCAGCACAGACACGATGGGGGGAGAGAGAGAGAGAGAGAGAGAGAGCAGGGGAAAGGGGTTAGAGTAGAGAGCTCCAGTGGGGGAGCGAGCCCCAGCACAGACACGATGGGGAAAGAGAGAGAGAGAGAGAGAAGGGGAATGGGTTAGAGTAGAGAGCTCCGTGGGGGAGCGAGCCCCAGCACAGACACGATGGGGAGAGAGAGAGAGAGAGAGAGCAGGGGAATGGGTTAGAGTAGAGAGCTCCAGTGGGGGAGTGAGCCCCAGCACAGACACCATGGACCAAATAGCCCTCTTCTATGTTGTAAGTGGCCAATTCCTAGCAATAATAATATGAGTGAGATTAACATTCTTGTGTCGGTGCTCGATGTGAAGAGTCCTGCTGACATCTGCCAGCAGATTACTAACACAGCCCACAGCTGCTTTATTACACTGCAGACTTCCTGTATGATTAGGAGCGCTTTGATCTTTCACTGATATGTCAATTCGCCTGTTGGACACGGTCAAGCCAACACACAACATGCTAAAGCCACAGATAATCACGGGCACGCGGGTTCCAACTGACCCCAAAAGCTGGCTGAAAATATATTAATAATAATGATGATAATAATGATCCTTGCATTGGATGTAGCACCTTATCACGTCTCGACGACGTCTCAAAAACCTTCAGTGATTTCCTTTGTTGTCAGAACCTCGCTGTTCCAGCCCTCAGAAGCTTACAGAAAAATCACCCGCAGACCACACACTTAACCAGCCTTTTTATTAACTATCAGGTGATAAAACCAGTTTCACAGCTTGTCCTGCCACAACTATCACATAACCAGACGCTGGAGTGTAATCCACTGGTTACTATAGGTTAGAGCCAGGAACACAATCAGACCAAATCTCACAGCCTCCATTTCAGCTAATAAAATGTGAGGGTTGGCAACACACACACAAACACACATACAGAAGCTTACACACACACACACGCAGACGCTTACACATACATGCAAACACACGGAACCATACACACACACACAGCTTAGACACACACAGAAGCTTACACACACACACACACAAAGAACCATACACACGCAAAGAACCACACACACACAGACACAGAACCATGTATACACACACAGACACATGCATACAGAAGCTTACACACACACATACAACCATACACACTCATATACATACACACACAGAATTATTTACACACACATACGACGACACATAGAACTATATACAGATAAACCAACAGACACAGAATCTCACACACACACACACGCGCACAGGTCACCTACCAGACTGTTGATTTCAGTTAACTATGATGAGCGGGAGCCTGGTCTCTCTCTCTCTCTCTCTCTCGCTCGCTGTGTGAGAGCTGAGTTGAGCTGTGCCAATGGTAAAAGCCTCTCTGACTTGCTTTCTTTCTCATTTGCTTGTATTCTAACTACGTCGCCCTCCACAAACAGACTGGGGTTGTTTTTATATATAGCCGGCTTCAATGATGGATTTCCATAGTAACCGGTCACTGTGGACCGACTGCTGCTTGGATCTGCTCTGACGTAACAGAGTCGACGTTACATCCTGAACAGCATGAGCGAAAGGGGGAATGGATCCAACTCGATATCCATGGCTCCTTACCCCCAACCCTGCCCTCCCGCCCCCCACTTCCCCTGCCCCCCCATCCCCATTTTCCCCACACCCCAATCCCCTCCCCCATCACCACCTCCTCCCTCCCTTTGAAACACTGAATGCCACTAACTATCTGGAAATGCTGTAGCAAAAGCTCTCCTTGTTACAACGCTTACACTCTTGACTTATACCTTCTCTCGACCCTCGCTCAATGCAGATAGCAGAGGGTGCCATTACTGTGTAGCGCCCCCCCCAACCCTCACCCCACCACCCCACTAGTCTCGTCAATGTCACGGCAAAATATTTTTGATATCTCCTCAAATCGATTGGGCAAAAAGCAAATCCCTGCTTTTATTTATTTATTTATTCTCTTTGTGGTAATAACAATATTAAAAATATTAATCCGTGCATTTTACTGAATGTGTAGTGACTGTGTTTTTATTTGTGGGGGGGGGTGGCGTATTGTAAAACCATAAATACATGGACACACGCGCACACATAGATGTATATATACACACACACACTCGTACCACCAATACACACACAGACCGCGACACACATACACAAAGACATATACACATATGCACACACACCGACCCACAAATACACACACTGACGAACACGCACCAACATACGCCGACATACACACACAAGTGGACACAAGTGGACACAGTTTAACTATGATGACGACCACACACACATGCGTGTGCACGTCTCAAAAAGATTTCAGAAGCAGTCACACCTGGGCAGTGTCCTGGCTGTCTAGCGAGGGCTCTTGTGCAAGTGTCCGCACCAGCGAGGAGGTGATGGAGGTGGTGCTGCCCAGTGGGAACAGGGCAGAGACGGGCTTCACGTCCTTCCACTCCACCTGCAGAGTCGTGTCAACAGCCACTGCAAAAGCAAGAACCAACACTCACCATCACCGGGGCCTGGGCTGGAGCACAGACTCACAGTCAGTCAAATTATTATTATTATTAATAATAATAATAATAATAGGTGTCAGCCGGGCTCAGTCGCTAACGCTCTCGCCTCTGAGGCAAAAGGTTATAGGTTCGAGACTCATGTTTGACTTTGAGCTCACGCAGTCTGGGATGATGCTCCAGTGCAGTGGTGGGGGGCAGGAGGAGGGGGCAGGGAGGGATGGGGTGGAGGGAGGAGGGGAGCGGGGCCAGAAACGAGGACAACTGCACTGTCAGAAACGCCGTCCTTCGGAGGAGACATTAGGACGCGTCTGTGCCTTGTTCAGGGGGAAGATGCTACTCAAAAAAAGTTTCTGTCTCACTCCCAGCATCCTGGCCGATAGTTCCCCCACTTATGCATGAATTCGATCATTTTTATTCATTAATTTATCTATTAATAAAATAGATGTCTCAACGCTACATCAAATGCAAGGATTATTATTGGTGTTATTATTATTATTATTATTTCAAAATCGCTCATTCACCCCACAGCTGCCACTGTGTGCGGATCAGGGGCCGGGGGCACCTGCACAATGCACAGTCACTACACTTCACAGTAAAATCGTGCGAAGCGCTCCGAGACCGATCATACACACAGACAAGCGCCCTTTGCCCCCCCCCCCCCCCCCCACACACACACACACACACTCACACGCACACAAGTGAACATGCAAATCAGACACACACACAAGCAATCAGACACACACACAAGCAATAGACACACACACACACACGAGCGAGCGGTCACACACACACACATGTAGAGGAACAGACACACACACACACGAGCGAGCGGTCACACACACACACACAGGTAGAGGATCAGACACACACAGGAGCGTTCACGCACACACAAACACATAAGCGATCGGACACACACAAACACACACACACACACTTAAGCAATCACACACACGCGCACGCACACGCACAGGTGTAGCTCACCCCCCACGCCTGTCCCAGGAAGTGTGAGAACCCTAATCGCCCGCTCTGCCCAGAACAGTCACCACACGGCAGCCGGGATCAGCTCAGTACCAGGGCTGGCAGCAGCTCTGCAGGTTACCAGGGTAACACATTGATTTGCAATTTCATTTCAGCTTCTCCCGCAGAACCAGTGCTCACCATAAACCAGAGAGCGAGAGCGTGCGAGAGAGCGACAGACAGAGAGAGAGAGAGAGAGTGCGAGAGAGCGACAGACAGAGAGAGAGGGAGAGAGTGCGAGAGAGTGACAGAGAGAGAGTGCGAGAGAGTGACAGAGAGAGAGAGAGAGAGTGAGAGAGAGAGAGAGAGAGCAAGAGAGAGAGAGAGAGAGAGAGAGAGAGAGAGAGAGAGAGAGATAAAGAGAGAGAGAGAGAGAGAAAGAGAGAGAAAGAGAGGAAGAGAGCGACAGAGAGAGAGGGGGAAAGATCACAGTGCCATCTCACACTCACACTGAACGTTTAATTAACTGCACTTTAGCAACGACAGCTGACAACAAGCTGGTGAATGGGACGCTGCGATACGACATAAAGCAGAAAAAATAAACCAAAGTGAATCATCGACAAAATACACAGTCACTACACTTTACAGTATATCCTGTGAAGCGCTTTGAGACTTCTTGACGACTGGCTAAGGCGCTACAGCAAATGCAAGGATTATTATTATTATTATTATTATTATACTTTTGTGAGTCACCACCGTGACTCTGGGCAGGTTGGCCAGCCTGCCACACCACACCACACGCTCCCACACGCCACACCACACGCTCCCACACGCCACACCACACCACACGCTCCCACACGCCACACCACACGCTCCCACACGCCACACCACACCACACGCTCCCACACGCCACACCACACCACACGCCACACCACACCACACGCTCCCACACGCCACGCCACACCACACGCCACACCACACGCCACACCACACCACACGCCACACCACACCACACGCTCCCACACGCCACGCCACACCACACGCCACACCACACGCCACACCACACCACACGCTCCCACACGCCACACCACACCACACGCCACACCACACGCCACGCCACACCACACGCCACACCACACCACACGCCACGCCACACCACATGCTCCCACACGCCACGCCACACCACACGCTCCCACACGCCACACCACACGCTCCCACACGCCACGCCACACCACACCACACGCTCCCACACGCCACGCCACACCACACGCTCCCACACGCCACGCCACACCACACGCTCCCACACGCCACGCCACACGCTCCCACACGCCACACCACACCACACGCTCCCACACGCCACACCACACGCTCCCACACGCCACACGCTCCCACACGCCACACCACACGCTCCCACGCGCCACACCACACGCTCCCACACGCCACACCACACGCTCCCACACGCCACACCACACGCTCCCACACGCCACACCACACGCTCCCACACGCCACACCACACGCTCCCACACACCACACGTTCCCACATGCCCCCCACCACACTCTCCCACACGCCACACCACACGCGCCACACCACACATTCTCACATGCTACACCACATGCTATACCACACGATACACCACATGCTCTCACACGCTACACCACACGCTCCCATATGCTACACCACATGCCCCCACACACGCACCCCCCAGCCCTGAAATCGGGGGCGCATTTTTTCTGCTGCCCTTTGCCCAAAATGGGCACAGCACAAAGCCGTATTCCTTTTAACATCACAATCTCCTCAACCTGTGTGAGTGAATGAGAGTGAGCGAGAGCGAGTGTATGTGAGAGTCAGAGTGAGTATATGTGTGTGTGCGCGCGTGTGTGAGAGTGAGAGTGAGTGTGAGAGAGTGTGATCCTGTGTGAGAGTGAGAAAGACCAAGTGTGTATGAGAGTGAGTATGTGTGAGTGTATGTGAGTGAGTGAGAGTGAGTGTGCGCACATGAGTGTGCATTTGTGTGCGCGCGCGCGTGTGGTGTGTGAGTGTGACCCCATCTGTGACCCCCGAGGATAACAGTTCAAAATCCTCATTCTCATCTTCACCAAACACCCCCCACAGCTTTGCCTACACCTGTGGCCCGTTGACCCCATATCAATCACCTCGGACAACACAACCCTCCCCGCGCGCCCCCGGGCACTGCCCCGGAGCGTCAACCTTAAGCTATACGAGTTGGCAGGACTCCAGGGCACTCACTGCTGATGACAGCACAGCCTGGCTCATCGGCAGGACGTGGAAGGGCCGACCGGTCGCTGGGAGCGGGCAGGGAATCCTCCCGCTCAGCTCCTGTTGCCCCGCAAGCCAAAGCCCTAATGGTTGGGGTGTTTCCTCGCTGGACAAGCAGCAGGAAAGCTGGCCAGACAGAGCGATGTCAATGGCAAGCTACACGGTTTCAGCTGGTTGGGTTCCAGCGGTTATTCGAACGCTGAAGCAGGCTCTTGTAGCCGGGTCCGTAAAGTTTGATGAGGTCCCAGAGGTGGGGTGGGATGTGGAGGAATTTATAGCTTTATAAATAGACCAATAGAGGAAATCCGGCTGGTGGAGTCTTTCCACCCAAGTTACGTGGCTCTTGTGAAACAAAACAGCCAAGATCCTCCTCAAAGCTATTGTGACAAATAATAATACAATCGTGATCATCCTTGCATCTGATACAGCACCTTATCATCTCGTTGAGACGTCTCAAAGCGCTTCACAGGATGTAGTGCGAAGTGGAGTGACCGTATATTTTGTGGGCGAAACGCCGCAGCCAATTGCGCACGGCAGAGTCCCGCAAATAAGTCGTGGAGTGAGTTGAGATTGGCCACCCCTACCAGAGCGACATAGAGAAAGATGAAGGGAACGCAGTTGGCATAGAGAGTTCTCAAACTGAGCTCCTTTTCATTGTCCGTTCAGCGCAGTCTCACGTCACCGGGGACTGTGTCAGTCAAACAACCAGCAAAGTCCTTCACCAGGTTTTTAACTTTTACAATATAAGTACAGCATCTCTCTCTCTCTCTCTCTGTATCTCTCTCATCTGACCTCAAACGTTCTCTGTGTACCTGCTCACGAATGGGACGTTCACTTCACAGTCACTACACTTCACAATCAAAGTCAACAACAACAACAACTTGGATTTATATAGCGCCCTCCACGCCGGACGGCGTCTCAGAGCGCTTTACAGTAACGGATCCCGGGGGGCGAGCCGGGGGGAGGGGGAGGAGCCGGGGGGAGGGGGGGAAGGTGACCAAAGGTGCGGTCGAAAAGAAAGGTCTTCAGCCGAGACCTGAAAATGGGAATTGAGGGAGCGAGGCGAAGGGAGTGAGGAATGGAGTTCCAGAGCCTCGGGGCGTAGTGGCTGAAGGTACGGCCCCCGAGGGTGGAGCGGAGGACTCGGGGGACGAGGAGGAGGCCAGACCCAGAGGAACGAAGGCAACGGATACTGTGCTGAGGAGAGAGGGGGGGGGGGCAGAGGAGTGCAGGGACTTGAATGCAAGGGTGAGGATCTTGAAATCGACCCATGAAGTTCTCATGTTTCAAAGGCATGATGAGACTTTATAATAATAATTATGGTAATAATAATCCCTGCATCTGATTCAGCACTTTGGGAGGACGGCTCTAAGCGCTTCAGAAGATTTGTGGTGGAGTGGAGTGACTGGGTGTTTTGTAGGCTACAGCAAATCCAAGGTTTATGATGATAATAATTATTAATATTATTATGACAATCTTTTTTTAAACCCATTATCAATTCCAATCTTCCCAAAGTCATGACGAATTCTTACTCTCTCCCCTTCCTGAAGATTTCGATGGGGTTTGTGTATAAAAGTGCCAGGAGCGAATGGGGCCGGGGGGGGTGGTCAGAGAAATCGGGCTCGACCTCCACCCCAAGCCATTACTGTTAAGAACCTTGGGATGTACTCCCGACATGAAAGTAGGATTCACAGGAGGCCATTTGGCCCATCGTGTCTGTGCCGGATTTGACAGTCAGTCCCATTTTGTGGAGTCCTGTAGCATAGTGCGCTCCCCTCGCAAGCGAGAAGAACATCAATTTGATTCCCGGTCGGGGCAAAACTTTAGCCAAGTTTCCTTACTCCCCACACACACCTCTGTTTACCCAACAGCAAGTAGGAACCCGGTTGCTAGTGGATTGGTGGATCGCTTTACTGGTGTAATCATTCCTCCTAAAAAACTCAATCCACAGCTGGGACACTGCTGTGCGCAATTGCTTGCTATATTTCACCCACAAAATACACAGTCACTTCACTTTACAGTATATTCTGTGAAGCACTTTGAGACGTCTCAACAGCGTGATAAGGCGCTGTATCAAATGCAAGAATTATTATGGTTATATAATTATCTGTAAATTTCACGACTGAATTTACGGTGTAAATGTCACCACTGTAAATCAGAATTGTATTGTGCATCTGTGTGTTTGTGTGTGTGGGTGGGAGTATGTATATGTGTGTGGGTGTGTGTTTATATATGTGTGTGGGTGTGTGTATATATGTGTGTGGGTGTGTGTATATATTTATGTATGAGTGTGTGTACGATTGAAAAATAATTTACAGAACACCTGTCAGGCTAAATAACACAGAGAGAGCGAGAGCCAAACAGGCTGAACCTGACAGATGAGAAATAAACCTTATATTTCCTGGTCCATTGAAGGCTCAGGAAATCTGCCCCCCTCCCCCTTTAACATCTCAGTGAGAAGGGGAGAGTGAGAGAGGGAGGGATGGCAGAGAGAACATCAGACAGAGAATATCAAAAAGAACATCAGTCCTTTTGTGGAGCCATTTCTAGCTGCAAGAAAAAACAATGCAGATTTCATCAATTTCCCCCCCTTTCCCCTTCTCTCTCCTCTCCTTTTCCCTTTACCATCTCTCTGTGGTGTGTGTGTGTCGGGGAGGGGGGGTGAGGGGTGTTTTGCAATATAACCTGAGACAATAAGGCAGAATCTGAGATCAAAGCTTCCCCAGTTATTGTGGACTTATTCTCAGGCACAGAGAACACTCCAACACAGCAACACATCTGCAATCAACAGCCTCCTGTTTAATTTTATTATCATTATTATTATTATTATTATTATTATGCATTCTGGTGGGCTGGAGAAAGGGGGCAGGGAGGGAGGGAGGGATAAAAAGAGCAGGGAGAAGGAGGAGAGAGAAAGAGAGATAGAGAGAGAGAGACGGGTCTGTATCGGTTGCAATGTTATCCCCAGCTCAGTGTGCTTCAGATAAAAAGGGTATCAAGAGGCCTGACCGCCACACCCAAAAAATATACCTCTCTCTCTCCTTCCCCCTCTCTCTCTCTACCTCTGAGATCTGCCTGTCAGCCTCCAACCTCTGCCCAAGGCTGTTATTATCATTCAAACAATAAAAAAAAATGTTTTGCTTTGTTTTGCTGAGCTTTATGGCTAAGCGGTGGTGCGAAAGTTTGATGGCAATCCAATGAGCTTATTGTGAAACCCATTTTGTGTAACTCACACACACTGGGATCCACTGAGGGTAGGAATAAACCCTCCATCTCTTTCCCTTCTCCTCGGCCTATTGTGTAACCAGATGTTGTGTCCATTTCACACAACAATTTGAGAGAGAGAGAGAGAGAGAGACTCAAACAGGTTTTTAATATCAAATCTTTTGCTCTGGTCAACAATGCAAATGATTAAACAAAGGGTTACTTCTCTCTCTCTCTTCGTCACCTTCTCTCTCTCTCTCCCTTCCACACCTTCTCTCTCTCTCTCCCCTTTCCTCACCTTCTCTCTCTCTCTCTCTCTCCCTTCCTCACCTTCTCTCACTCACTCTCTCTCCCTTCCTCACCTTTCTTCTCTCACTTTCTCTCTCTCCCTTCCTCAGCTTCCTTCTATCTGTCTCTCTCTCTGTGTCCCTTTCCCTTCTGAGATTTTTTTAAGAAACTTGACTTTTGTCCCTTTTCCAAACAAAAATATTCTGTTCACACATCTCACCATTAAATTCCCACTCAATTCTAGAGCTACATAATTCCACCCCCCCATCCAGGTAGTCATAGGTGAATATAATTCTATTTGACACACACACACACGCACACACACGCAGATCTTGAGGGGAGACAATCCCATGTGGTAATTTTTATGATTTAATTAGAAATGTTTAAGCCTTTACTTACATCAGTAAGAAACCCAAAGCAACAGACGTGGGGGTGGGGGTGGGGTTTGGAAAAGAGTCCAATTTGCTCAATTCAGTGATTAAATAATAATAATAATCCTTGCATTTGTTACAGCGCCTTATCACATCTTCGAGACGTCTTAAAGCGCTTCACAGGAAACACTGTAAAGTGAATTGACTGTGTATTTTGTGACAATTTGTTCCCGCAATTCAACAAAGCGAAGCAACTTGTACAGTTTTTACGGGCGCCTTAAAAAATATATAAAATATTACAATTTTAAAAAAGCCTTTTTTCCAATTCAAAAAAAGTAGATTTGGGGGAGAGAGAGAGAGAGATAATTGGTAATTAAAATTGAAGGTGCATATTGATCGCTTTTGGTTATAATAATAAGAATCTTTGCAGTATTATTATAATAAGCATTTAATGGTTCCAGGATTTGTTTTTATTTGGAGAATAAGAATTATGCATCACATCCATTTTATGCCATCCATCACTTAAAAAATATATTATTATTAGTGTTTTAAAGAATAAGATAAAGACAAAGAGCCAAAGTTAAGTTCATTGCAAAAGATAATGAAATACATCTGTCTCTCTTTTGCTTATAAACAAGTGGGGTAGATTTTTTTTGGGGGGGGGGGGGGTGGGGGGGTGAAAGGGAGAAGGAGGAAGAGAAGAAAAAGAGAGAGACAAAGAAAGAAAAGGGAAAGGATTGTGTAGCTGATGGTTTGAGACCCAAACCAAACCACCTCCAGCCTTGGAGTGATGGAGAGATGGAGAGAGAGAATCTCTTTCCATCTCTGCCTTTGTCTCTCTCTCTCTCTCTCTCCCCAACCAAACCCCAACCAAACAACCCCCCCACACCCCCATCCACACGTGTCTCCCCCCCACCCCCTCACACACCAGTACACAATAAGAAAACAAGTCTTACCAATTGTCGTTTTCGAACCTATACACCCCATAATCAGCAGGAAATTTTTTTTTTGGGGGGGGGTGGGAGGGGGGGGGGTGGGAAGAGGGATGAAATATATCAATCTATATATGTCTTTTTTAACCCTTGTTCCAGACTGGAAACATTTTCCCGTCGTTTACCTCAAAGGAAACCTGCCCTCCAAGCGTCTGAAGTGGTTTAAGTTGTCCCAGGGATGGAGGGATGAAGGAGGGAGGTGATGGATGATGGATGGATGGATGGATGATGGATGATGGATGGAGCAGGTGCAACAGTGACTGTGGATAGAGACTGATGGGGATGGGGTGAGCTGTGGGTTGCTTTCCTGCAGAGGAGATGGCACGTAGTGAAAAGAGAGAGAGAATAGAGGCGTTTGGGGTTATTTTTGATGTGTGTGTGTGTGTGTCTGTGTGTGCGACAGGATCACTGAAAGAGAGAGAGAGAAGGAGAAAAGAGAGAGAGAGAGAGATGATTCAAAAGCCAACCCCTCTCTTACCTCCTGGACCATTGGGATAAGCAGATGCTGTGTACAGCTCTCATCTATTGGACAGTGTGTGTGGCAGAAAGGCAGAGTCAGCTGTAATGTTTGGAGATATTATTTGCAATGACTGATGTAGCTTTGGCTCTGTGTGTGTGTGTCTGTGTGTCTTCGTCTGTGTGTTGGTGTGTGTGTGTGTGTTGGTGTGGGTAGTGGGGTGGGGTGGGAAGATAAGAGAAGAAAACACACACAAAAAATCACACCAAATTATAGATTTTTCTGCTTGGCAATGATCAGAAAGAAATCCCTGTTCACTTCAACCTGTTAGTGTTTCATGTGTGGCGAATTGTGGCCGCAAATTCATAATGATGATACTTCCATTTGATATAGCGCCTTATCACGTCTCCGAGACGTTTCAAAGCGCTTCGCAGAATATGCTGTGAAGTGAACTGACTGGGTAGGTGAGAAGAGGGGAGGGGAGCAGAGTGGAGGTGAGGAGAGGGGAAGTGAGGAGAGAGGCGGTGAGGAGAGGGGAGGTGAGGAGAGGGGAGGCACCTGGTTGTTGATGGCACACCAATCCGTTTGCTTTTCCATTGCATTTCTCCTGTCTGTCTCTCACGTCACCCAGACAGACACACGCTGAGATCAGATCCTATCACTACAAATAAAGCCAACGGCTCAGCTCTCTCTGGGATCCATGTGGCACATTTAAACACCACAGACGATAGAGATAGATAGATAGATAATAATAATAATCCTTGCATTTGATATAGCGCCTTTCACGTCGGGAGGACGTCCCAAAGCGCTTCACAGAACACACTGTAAAGTGAATTGACTGTATATTTGTGGGCGAACGCGGCAGCCAATTGCGCACAGCAATGTCCCACAAACAGTCGTGGATTGAAAATGACCAATTTATTATTGTTTTGGGTTTTGGAGGGATTATTATTAGGCTCTGTGTGGAGTAAGGAAACTTGCCCAAGGTTTCGCCCTCTGCCTGGAATTGCACTCAGGTCTCTCACTTGCAAAGTGAGTGCTCTAACCACTGAGCTACAGGACTCCAGATGGGTATATTGTGAGCGAAACCCGGCAGCCAGTTTGCGCACAGCAGTGTCCCACAAACAGCCATGGAGTGAGCCACCAATTTTACTCCAACGCAGTGCTGGTGGGGTGTTGCATTGTCAGAGGTGCCATCCTTCAGATCAGACATAAAACCAAAGTCCTATCTGCCTGTTTGGGCAGACGTTAAAAATCCCGCAGCGCTATTCAAAAAGAGAAGGGAGTTTCTCTCTCCCGGTGTCCAAAAATCCCCCAAATAACTCCGTGGCTGATTGTGAGACGCTACTGTGTGCAAATTGGCTGCCGCGTTTCGCCCACAAACTAATCAATCCACTTTACAGTATATCCTGTGAAGCGCTTTGAGATTGCTTGACACCGTGATAAGGCGTTATATTAAATGTAAGGAATTTTTCTTATAAATTTTTACTTTGCTGAATCAAACCTCAAATTCCTTCTTGAAATAATAATTTTTCGCATTCGATGCGAAGTCGAGAGGACATCCCAAAGTGCTTCAAGGGTTTCACTGTAAAACGTAGTGACTCTGTGTTTTTAAAGACAAACAAAGGTCATTTTGAGATGAGAATCCTCCGACATTTCCTAATACTGAGTATAGAAAAAAACCCTTGCATTTGATTTAGCTCCTTATCTCACTGAGGCGTCTCAAAGCGCTTCACAGTTTAGTGACTATTTAAAAATGATTTGGTCGCTCAGTCCACGACTGTTTGTGGGACAGAAGAAAAATAATTCTCATGACAATTGGCATAAGCTTAACTGAGACTCAGAAAACAGCTTCCAAGTGTCCAAAGTCCTGACAACTAAGCCTCAACATCCAAAACAGGGTTTAAAATATAAATGTGCAATTAAGAGTTAAGCAGAAGGCAAGGCTCACAATGTTCAGCCATTCATCAGCCTGTGTGGCTCGTTCATTCTCTACATAAACCTAACTACATTACTGTAACAATGATAGAGCTGTGAAACCATAATGCACGGAATATTCACTGTTTCCCCCAGAGATTTATCACATTAACTACAGAGGATCCATGGTCCCTGGCTTCATTACTCTTTTTGTTGGAGTAAAGTGACAGCAACATTAACAATTACACTGTGGTATAGTGCCCCCTACGGGCTATATGTTGCAATGAATTGCAAAGTAGGAACCCAGTTGATTGGCGAATCACTTTTCCGGGAATAATAATTCCTTCCAAACAATACTAATAATAAATTGGTCACTTCAATTCATGACCGTTTGTGGGACGCTGCTGTGCGCAATTGGCTGCCGCGTTTCGCCCACAAGATATACAGCCAATTCACTTTACAGTATGTTCTGTGAAGCGCTTTCGGACGTCTGGAAGACGTGATAAGGCGCTGTATCAAATGCAAGGATTATTATTTATTATTCTGACTTGAAACGTCAACAAGGAGACTAAACCATATTGGTTACCTATTCCTTGCATTGGTTACAGCAACTTATCACGTCTTCGAGAGGTTTCAAAGCGCTTCACGGGATACACTGTAAAGTGTAGTGACTGTATTTTGTAGGCAGCCAATTTGCCTCAGCGTCAGGGGTGGTACCAACAAGACTGATGCCAACAAGACGATCATGATAAGTAATTGTACGGCCAAAGTTCTGAGCTGTTGGTTGATGCAGCCACAAAACAGAGTGGGCAAGGTTACAGGAGTACATTAATGCAGGGTTACAATTACACTGTGGTAGAGTGCCCCCTATGGGCTATAGGTTGCAATGACGTGCAACGTCAACAAGGAGACTAAACCATATGGGTGACATAATCCTCGCATTGGTTACAGCAAATTTATCACGTTGTCAAGAGTGCCGAGATCTCTCCCAGCGCGGAATAGTGAGGACAATAAGTAGATTCCCAACAACTGGGAGCTTGTCTTTTTATTCCTTGCGGATACCTGGATATCAGATATGTTTCCTTTTCAAACACACGTTTCTGTCATAGCGTGAACAGCGAGAGAACCCCAAATAAGTAAACCCCAATTATTATTCATCAATGATCATAATGTACAGTGTTTGGGGGTTTAGGTAGTACTGACCTGTAGTCACCAGGTGGCACCATTTCCTACGATTGGAGACAAGTAACCAGTGCTGACCCCCTGCCAACCTGCCCGCACCCTCCGCTCAGCGGGTTCCGGCTTGCTTCATGTCACCCCGCCTCGCTCACCCCACCATTGGCGGGCGGGCCTTCTGCAACTCTGCCCCCACCCTCTGGAACTCCATCCCGCAGTCCCTCCGCCTCGCCCACTCCCTTAACTCCTTCAAGACCCATCTCAAGACCCTCCTCTTCGACTGTGTCTTCGATCACCCGGCTCCCCCCTCCCCACTGCACTGGGGCTCTCTCCTCACAACCTTTCAATAATGTTTTCCCTTCAATCCATTTCAAAAGCCTTGCACGTTTACTCCAACTCTCTGCGGGTAAACTATGGGGAACTCCCAAACAGAAACATCTTGTTGACGCTTCACCGAATGGAGAGAGGGGGAGGGGAGGGAAGAAAACAATTTGTGCTTATGATGACCGAAAAAAAAATAGCAATCTATAACATCAAAATCACTGTTATAATCCGCTCAACCACTGATGTGAAGTAACGTGACTCTGCAATTGCTGTCAAAGACATACAACAGCATTGAAGTGAACCGACAGTTTTATCTGGAGGATTGTCGTCAAGGATAACTAAGTTCTGAGCCGCCTCGTTGCACATAAAGATAAGCGCGGTCTCTTTCGCTGACTCAGCATTGAGCTCACCCACCCACCTCCTCTCTAATCAACATGTCTTGACCCCGTTCTGTTACCCGAGTTTGTTCGGTATATACACAGAGATGTAGCCTTGGACTTCAGATACCAGCGACTATCAGGCAATGTAATGTGACTGCCAGCCAAACGCCAACATCAGTGAATATTCCATGTGTACACAGGATTCACGAGCACACACACATGCACACACACACGCGCACGCACGCACACGGCTGAGGCAAACCATGTGCAAGGTCCCACAGTGCTATTTGAATACATAAGGACATAAGAAATGCTGGACAAAAAAAAACGATCGGTCACCTGCACATATGTCTCTATGTGCTGTATCCCATAATGTTATTTCCTAAAAGAAAACTATCTAATCTGTGCTTGAAAGAATCAACATTTCCGCTTCAATCATTTTCCATAGGTTCACTATTTGCTCAATGAAATAGTGTTTGCGTAGATTTGTTCTGAATTTTCCCCCCTTCAATCGCAGGATGTGTCCTCTGGTTCTACTATTCTGGGACAAGTTGTAACAGCCCATCATGATCTATATTGTCTTGTCCCTTTAGAATCTTAAAGACAGCAATCATGTCGCCTCTCAATCTTCTCTTTTCCAGCAGGAAAATGCCCAATTTACTCCATTGCTCCTCATAGTCCAGTCGTTCCATTCCCTCAATCCTTTTGGTTACGCTCCTCTGTCTCGTCTCGAATTCTCCGATATCCTTTTTGCACTCCGGCGACCAGAACTGTACACAGTCTCTAACTGGCCAACAAACCCCCAAATAAAATTGGTCACTCAATCCATGGCTATTTGTGGGACACTGCCGTGTGCAAACTGACAGACGCATTTTGCCCACAAAATATAATTATGTGGAGGAACTTCTCTTTTTGAACAGCTTCCCTGGGGCCAGTCTTTAACAAACCAGAAATGTGTAAAACCTGAATTAATAATAATAATAATCCTTGCATTTGATATACAACAACAACAACAAGATTCCATTTATAGAGCGCCTTTCACGTCTTCAAGACGTCTCAAAGCGCTTCACAGAATATACTGTAAAGTGAATCGACTGTATATTTTGTGGGCGAAACGCGGCAGCCAATTGCGCACAGCAGCGTCCACACAAACAGTCGTGGATTGAGTCACCAAATTATTACTTTTTTTCTTGAAGGGATTATTACCCCCGGAAAAGCGATTCTGCCAATCGACTAACCAACCGGGTTCCTACTCACTGCTCACGGAGGTGTGTGGAGTATGGAAACTTGCCCAACATTTCCCCCTGCTCGGGAATCGAAACCAGGCACTTGCGGGGGCGAGTGCTCTAATCACTGAGCTACAGGACTCCAAAAATCAACAAGAAATCTGATATAATTGCCCGAGATTGTTAAAAATTAACTTTGAAAAAAAAATCAGCTGAGTTAAATGGTGAGTTTATGCACCTGTTATTTCAGCTGTGTATTGTTAGTTCAGCGGATAGAATGACTGGACGCTGAGAAAAGGGACAAAGGTTGCTTTCTGGTTGCTTCACAGCTCCCTGCTTTGGACGCCTCTGCGTTCCAATGCAGGTTACGCTTATTGGCCGCCGAGTTTCACCCACAACATGTACAGTCAAGTCGCTTTACCGTGTATCCTGCGAAACGCTTTGAGACGTCTCGAAGGTGCGAGGATCAACAAAAAGGCCTCAGCAGCTGCAGGGAAGGGGAGCGAGAGGAAGGGCTCCAGCCTACACTGACTTGTTGCCGAGCACCTTGGGGGGAGAATTCGTGGTGGGCACTTATATTGGCCAAAGTTCCTCACACGAGGACCTGGATTAAGCAGCTGGCACTGAGCAAGTCCTTGTTGTACACAGCAATGGACCTTAGACCGCTTGAATGTCACGGTAGCCAGCACGTCACAAGCTGTCCTGTAAATATCCTTCCATCACAGCGAGGCTAGAGCTCTCTACTCTAACCCCATTCCCTGCTCTCTCTCTTCCCCCTAATCCTTCAATAATGTTTCTTCTTAAATACATTTGAAAAGCTTTGCATGTTTACTCCAACTCTCTGCAGGTCCATTGAAGAGCTGGATGAGGAAACTCTGAAGCTTCAGATAACAGCTGGTGGAAGACATTTCGTCAGAACATTGTAGCTGAGTTGTGGTTTACAGAGCAACAAAAAAAAAGGCTAGATGAAACACAAGGAGGAAATGGTTTTGATGAGTGTGATTTTTGGTGTCATTTGCTGGACAGCAAATTATAATTATCAGAGTGCGAGAGAGGCTGGTTTGAAGTCAAATCAGAAACCACTTCCTCACACAGAGTTGTGAAACTGCACTGTCCACAAAACACCATAGACACAGAATCAATGGGGATATAAAGAGATAACAATAATACATCTCAAAGCACTTCAAATAATATACTGTAAAGTGAATGGACTGTATATTTTGTGGTAGAAAGATTGATTACATTGGATAGATGGATGGATAGAGACTTGGGTGAAGTAAGTGAATTAATGGGTGTGGGAGATATCCAGGAAATGGAATTAAATAATCTGATATGATCTAAAACTTTTAATGAACAGCACCATAGAAAGAGTTTAACAGGTTTTACCGTGAAGTGCAGTGACTAATTTGTAGGTGAACGTTGCCAATTTGCACACAGCAACGTCCTGTAAAACAGCCAATGAAGTGAGTGGCCATTTTTACCCAATTGGATGTTTGGCCAGGACACGGCACGAGATTGACTCCCTTCTCTCATGTCGTGCCATAGAATACGTAACTTCCACCTTAACCGGCAAGACTGGACCTTGGTTTAAAGGGTTTTTACAAGTCTGCAAAGCAGATATTGAGCAGTGGCTGAAACCTCCGCTCTTTCTACATCATCTCGTACCAGATTTCGGGGCGAAACTTCACTCACTTTCCTTACTCCACACAACTGTTTACCGAGCAGTAACGAGGAACCCATCTGTTAAATCGATTGGCGGATCGCTTTCCAAGGGTAATAAACCCTCCAAATAAAAAAAATTGTATCCAGGACTGTTTGTGGGACACTGCTGTGCGCAATTGGCTGCCGCATTTTGCCCACAAAACACACAAGTCACTCCACCTTACAATGAATCCCGTCAACGACGTGATAAGGTGCTGTATTCACGTGCAAAGATTATCATCATCACCAAGCATCAGATGAAAGATGAGCCATATAATCCCCTCACAGGTATCAGACCAAAGGCAAGAAATATTTACAAAAATGGGTAATAATCCTCTCATTTGGTACAGTGCTTTCATTACATGTGAGGACGTCTCGAAGTGCTTCACGGGGCTCGCCAGGCAGTCTGGCTGGCCTGGGATCAGCAGTGCCCTGTATATAGTTTCCAATGCATTGCTGTGTTCTGCGAAATAGCAGTTGAACGTCATCAATCTCGTGTGTGATACGTGGCAATACTTCAATCCCAGACACACCACTTGGCCAACTGCCAGGAAGCACACGGCGGCAGTTAGTGTGTCTCAACAGAAAGCAGGAAGAAATGCAAACTGGCGGGGGTGGGGAGGAAATCGCAATTTATATAGCGCCTCTCACCAGGGTAGCGTCCCAGAGCTCTAGACACTGCTGGGAGCACGACACCGAGCCTGGGGGGAGGTGACCGTAAATAAAGTATAAAATGTTTTTTTAAAAAATCTATCAAAGTGAATAAAATTGAAGGAGAAAATCAAAATTAAAATAAATCAAACTTGCATTGCACGGTCGCCGATCCCACCTTAGTGCAGTTGGGTCCAAATTGGGTTATTGATAGTCAACTTGAGAGGTCACAAGTCAGCACATATAGTTTTGCCTTTACCAGCTTCAGCTGCTTCGTTCGCTTCGAATTCTTTCTTAGTTTCAGGAGTTGGGCTTTCGTGGCTGTCGGGTTAGCACCTGCGGTTGGCTGTCCCATCGCCTCAGTACCTCGGTCCCAGAACGCACTTAAACGTTAAGTTTACGGCTCAGAAGAAACGTGAATCCAACCCCACGTGGACACAACCGAGATTTACTCGGCCCGTCGTGTCTGTTGCAGCTCTTTCAAGAGCAAATCCTTTCAGTCCCCGTTTCCTTGCCCTTGCATTTCCATACACACAATACTCCTGCAGCTTAACTCCTTTTTAGATATTTAATACAATTAACTTCACAATTCACCTCTCAGATGCCGAGAGCACATTTTTTCTCGCTTGTAGTATTTGTGGAAGAACCAGGCAACTTTGAATCAAGATTTCCAAAGCTTTCCGGTGTTGGAACGTTCTACAACAACTTGGGTTTATATAGCGCCCCTCACACGGGGTGGCATCCTAGAGCAGCGCTCAACTAATCCATACAGAATTCATTGCTACCAACATCTCCAGTATTGTAGCCTGCGACTGCCAGGATGGTAGAAGGTGAACTGGATGGACCTTGACATTTTTTCGTCCAGCAATTCCTATGTTGTGCAAAGCCTTACCTTAAATTTTGCACGCGGGCACCATTGAAAAGTTTTTATAATGGTGCGGGGGAAGAGCAGGGGGAAAGGGCTTGAAAAACAATGGTTACACCAGGCAAAATGGATACCATTAAAAAATAATAATAAAATGAAGTTACATTGCAATATGTTCTTTATTTTCCAGTTTTTGGACGTGAAAAGAGGCATTAATTTTTAATTAAATACTTAATAAAGCAAAAGTATTTACACATATCATTTTAAACTGTAATCAGTGAAGGATTCATTCTTGTTGATAATTACAAGCACCTTATGAACTCAGGAATTCTATAAATACAGGAGACCGGGCTGCGCTTTATCAAAGGCAGCGAAATAACATGGCATTACATCAGCAATATTGCAAAACATTTATTTACAGAACTGTCCTGAAACGGTTCTACACGAAAGTAGAATCGTCTAGGAACTGCACTGTTCTTTCCCCCCCCCCTCCGCCCCCCCCACCCTCCCCCCGACTTTTCTCTCTCTCTCTCCCTGTTTTGTCTAAATTAAACGGTTAAACTCTTATTGATTTTGTTTAAAATCCACTACAGGCTTGTTCAAGGCTTTTTTTTTTGTTTGTTTGTTTGTTTGTTTGTTTGTTTAATACAACTCGTAGGCATAAGAACAAAGGGGTTTCCGACCAGTTCCCCCAACAAAAAAAATAATAAATCTAGCGTAGGGAAGCCAAGTCAATACAGCCTGGGATTCCTTCGATCGGTTTGAAGCGTTGGTCTTAACAAGGTATCCACCATTTTATTAAAAAACAAAACAAAAAAAAATCAGAAAAAAATCCCCACTGCCTTCCTATGCCCTCGACAACCACCTAATTTTAAGGGCCTTTTTTTTTTGCAACAGCCCTGCTCGCTTCTAAATAGTTACATTGTTTTTTTTTGTTAGACATGAACTGTAGATGTTAAAAAATAGATGAACCTTGAAGTACCAAGGGTTTTATTCCCAGTTTATTGAAATAGCCGTCCTCGGAATTGAGCACTTGATTGTGCAAAAACTCTCAGTGGACAGTTCTCGTCTGTCTAATGCGCTCAGCCATGCGATTGGCATCTGTCAATAATGATTTCTAATTCCCTTCGGACTCTTCTTCGGCCTCTCTTAACCAGGTGAAGAAAGCGGTCACGGATTTCAACGCTACGCCTTTGCCTTGCTGCTCGGCTGGGTCTTTACTCGATTCCCATTGGTAAAAGGCTTCTTCAGATATAACGTCCTCATCGTACAAAACGTCGAAAAATGTCCTAAGCAAATCTGCAAGTCACAAAACGCAAAATAAACTTCATTTATAACAACAACAACAAATGACATTGACACAGCGCCTTTCACATCAGGACGACGCCCTAAGATGCTGGACACTCAGGGATTTTCACCCTTTGCATCATATCCCAACAGTTAGTTGCAGAAACCCCCAACTGGCACACTACTACTTTCCGAAGCAAATCTAACATGTGGCAGAGATTTGTTTAGAGTCCCCCTCTCTCCTCCAAACCTCGGGTACTTTATGAAGTGGTGTAAATCGCTTAGAAGCACATCCTCCTGATGTGAAAGGCGCTGGATGACCATGAATGGTATTGTATTAGCTCGGCATCTGAAGGCAAATGTCTCAGAGGGGAGGGACATCGTACAAGATCCTCAATGGTATAAACAAAGCAAACCCAGAAACGGTTCATTCAGACACTAATTTGATTCCATAACTACTTCCAAAGGGGAATTTGATAGTTACTTGAAAAGGAAACATTTGCAAGGATATGGGGAAAGAGCGGGGGAGTGGGACCGAATGAGTAGCTCTTCCAAAGAGCTGGCACAGGCACCATGGGCCAAATGGCCTCCTCCTGTGCTGTAATATTCTATGATAAGTGAGCGGAGCAAGAGGTTACAGAGCAAGATGTTATAGCTCCAGGGGCTGCACAGCAGCATTTTAGGGCTGATATCAGACAGATTTCTTTTGACTGAAGTTAATCGATGGGTAACCAGATAGGCAAGAAGGGTGGGTGGTGGGGGTGAGGGGGAGAAAGAGGCCAGGAGACTGAGCTCAATTAAGAAGCTCGATGCAAATGTGGAAACTGATGATGATGCAACTCTTGGGAGTTCATTAGAGATCAATCTTCCTCTTTGTTTTGAGACCTGAATAACATTGCTCCACAGAGAGAGTGGATATCAAGCTCACACGCTTGCTCGCTCAAGCAGAGGATGTAAAGCCACACATGTAGAGACCTGCAAAGGACCGTCACACAGCACAGACACACAAGGCCGGCTCAACCACTGCGCAAAATTGAAACAAAGACGTAAAGCTGTGCTACTTAGGCACTTACTTGGTGGCTGCTCTAATACGACCATTAAGGCCTGAAGGGCATAGAGTGCTTGTAGTTCACGTTGGGGGTCAGCATTCAGATATTTCTGTAGGACTTTTGCTCGGTTCTGGATTACTGATGTACTCACATGGATGGGGTTGTCAACTGGAGCAGGGAGAGAAGAGGAACCAAACATTACATTCCAATCTGCCAACATTCTCACTTAGTGGCTCTCAAACACTGAACTGTTTTATACTTACATACAACGGCAGAATGACAGATACATTTCATCAATGCTCTGATGAGCATGGTTAAGGGTATTTGCTTTTCTTCCAGGTTAACCTAGATATAATACAGAACAAGAAAAGCTTTGTTTAAAAGCGTGTGCAATGTTATATCAAAAAAATAGTTCTGCCTCCAGCCAGTCTGAACCATTTCAACAATTTGTTGCTTACAATAGCACCTTTCACCCAAGTTAAAACAGTCTCAAAGTGCTTTACCTCGCCTGAGGCCAGAGCACAGAAATAATAATAATAATCTGTTAGTGTTGAGACGTCTCAAAACACTTCACGGAATATACTGTAAAGTGAACTGACTGTACATTTTATGGGCAAAATGCAGCAGCCAATAATTTTTTTTTGGGGGGGGAGGGGGCGGCCTCGACAGACCCCTGGAAAATGATCCATCAATCGACTTACTGCTTGGTAAACAGAAGTAGGTGGAGGAAGGAAACTTGCCTAAAGTTTTGTCGTGACCCAGGTCTGGAACCCAGTCTTCTCGCTTGCAAGGCGAGTATGCTAAACACTACACTGCAGGAGTCCGCAGTACTACTGCACATTTATCAAAACAGAGTTGAAGGTATTGTACAAATCGGCAACTTTAAAATGCAAGCGTTCACCCCTCACCAGAATGAGTCACAGTCTAGTGCAGAAGCCAATTTCTGAAAAGTCACTGGAAATTCTCACTGCACCTCTGGAAGTGGCACTGTGGTTACCCTTCATTTTAAAAGGATCAAATCACACTGATTCTCTCCCCATTAAAACCAAACGGATAATAATAATAATCCTTGCATTTGATATAGCGTTTTTCACGTCTTCTCGACGTCTCAAAGCGCTTCACAGAATATACTGTAAAGTGAATTGACTGTATATTTGTGGGTGAAACGCAAATCCTGCTAATATTGAGTGAGCCAATGTATTGATTACATAGACACAACACAGTCACCTTTGCAGGTTACAGTGAACCCTCTGAAGCGCTTCAAAACACCCTCCTGATGTGAACGGCGCCTGGTTAGACACGTGAATCACGCTTGGCCCACAAAATATAGACTACACAATGTATTCTGTGAAGAATAAATTTACAGTATAACCCGTGAAGCACTTAAGGGACGTTCTCAACAACGTGATAAGGCGCTCTATCAAATGCAAGGTTTCTTAGTTACATTACATCATCATCACCATCACAACAACAGCCTCATCGCGGCTGATGCAGCGTAGTCAATTTACCTCAATCCAGTCAAATAGTCTTTGGTTCTCAGCTTTCTCCTCAATCAGTTTATCCAGCTGGTCGCACAGTTCATCCAAAGTCAGTTCCTTTTTGCTTGGTGCTTCTTCAGGACTGGGTTCATCGTCCAAAGTGAACTCGATTTTCTATCAATGACAAGAAAATAAAAAATCACCCTGACCTAGTAACCGAACTGGGTTTTCCCACAGGACAAAGTGCTGTGAAAATTCAAGTTCCCACTCTACCACCACCCCCACCCTCCAAGCGACAAGATCCAAAGACCAGCACCTTATCAATGACAAATTGGTTAATGTCCTCTTCCTCAGGAAGGAACTCTTTCCAGCTCAGACCTCCCTCT
Source organism: Callorhinchus milii (assembly GCF_018977255.1). NCBI lineage: Eukaryota > Metazoa > Chordata > Chondrichthyes > Chimaeriformes > Callorhinchidae > Callorhinchus > Callorhinchus milii. The sequence continues at coordinate 2,516,900 of NW_024704752.1, read as the reverse complement.
CTCCACAAGGAACCCGCCTTCTTCTGGCTCTGAAAGACAAATAATAATAATCTTGCATTTGATATCATCACACCATTGAGAGGTCACAAAATATACTGTAAAGTAAACTGACTTGTGTACTTTATGGGCAAATTGTGCACAGCAGTGTCCCACAAACAGTGGTGGATTGTGATCAAATCATTATTTTCGGGGGAGGGATTATTCCCCCCAGAAAGCGATCCACCGATCAACTAACAACCGGGTTCCTACTGACTGCCAGGTAAACAGAGGTGCGTGGAGTAAGGAAACTTGCCTACGGTTTCACTCCGCCCAGGAATCAAACCCAGGTCTCTCGCTTGCGAGGCAAGTGCTCTAACCACTGAGCTACAGGACTCCACAGGACTTTTTGACAAAGATCAACATCGAACAATAAATTCTCCGGTTACTGGGGTTACAGACAAAATCATTTTCGTTACATGGTTACATGTTACACTGTGTGGGATTCGGGACAGCATGCCAAATATTTGTGGGTGGTTGGGGTGGGGGATAGAGGAGAAAAAAAAGCTTACCATTGCTTTGCAAAGTAAAGATAGCAGATCAGCAAGCAGAATCCCAGCTTTTCCAATGGAAACAAGCGGCCTGGCTACCTCTCTGGAAGCAGAAACAGTGAGTTTTTATTATTATTACAGTTTAACACGCCCCAAATCATCTGCATCTAATTTCATCCACTTAGAAACTCAGAGGAACTGCTCAGCAGAATTCTTTGGCTCAGTCTCCCTCCTCGCAAATAGCTTTGTGCCCCGACCACTCTAGGATAACAACAGGCCACCATTACCATCATCGCAAGACAGTCGGTTTGAACGGATCAAAGGGCAAAGAACTATAAATAGAGCCTTGGGATTCATGCAGGAAGAGAGAGAATGGAAATCACAGTTGCAACAACTGGCAGCTTCACCGTGGGGCAGCGTCTCAAAGCGTTTGTGATGGAGCCTGACTCCGAGGCGGGGGGAGGTGGGAGGTTTTCTGGCGGGACTTGAAAGAGGGGATAAGGAGGCAAGGCGGAGGATTGAGGAAGAGTGTTCCAGAGTTTTTGGGCGTAGTGGCTGAATGCGCGACCTCCGATGGTAGGGCGGCGGGTACAAGGGATGAGCGGGAGGCCGGTGCCAGTCGAGCAGAGGCACCGGGGTGGTGGATTGGGGAGTGAGGAAGTCGGAGAGGTAGGGAGGTGCCTGAGAGTGAAGGGAACACACACTGAATCTCACCTGAAGAGCTCTCCCATCGGTATTCCTCCCTCGTGCAGCATGTGATCAATGAGCTCGGCTAGGTATTGCCATATATGTGGGATGTCGATCTCCATATCTTCAGCCACCTCCAGAATTTCGTGTAGCCTGTGGGACAGAGGATAATAATAATAAAATAATCATTGGCCTCTCTGTCACCACCCTTTGGAACTCCATCCCACTCCTATGGTTTGTGGGGAGACATAAACAACAACAACAACAACAAAATTACATTTGTATAGCGCCTTTCACATTGGGAGGACATCCCAAGGCGCTGGACAGATGGAGTTGTGGACCCAAGCTGAGGGTCAGGGCGGGGCAAGGCGGGGAGGGGAAGCAGGGAGATTTAAAGCATGGTCGAAGAGGAAGGTCTTGAGGTGTGTCTTGAAGGTAGCAAGGGAAGGGGAGAGACGGAGGGACTGCGGGTTGGAGTTCCAGAGGGTGGGTGCAGAGTGGCGGAAGGCCCACCCGCCGATAGTGGGGAGAGCGAGGCTGGGGACATGAAGCAGGTTGGAGCCCGCTGAGCGGAGGGAGCGAGCAGGGTGGTTGGGGTTTAGGAGGTCGGAGAGATAGGGGTGAGCAAGACTTTGAAGGTGAGGACCAGGATCTTCAACTGCATCCTTTATGTGATGGGAACCAGTGGAGTTGGGGAGGATGGGGGTGATAGGGTCGCAGAGCCTGGTGTGGGAGAGGACACGGGCTGCAGAGTTCTGGATGATCTGCAGCCTGCGGAGAGAGGAGGTGGGGAGGCCGACAAGCAGTGAGTTTGCAAAGTTAAGCCTCGATGTAATGAAGGCATGTATCAGGGTTTCGGCGGCCTGTGGTGTGAGACAGTGGCGGACCGGGCTATGTTGCGGAGGTGGGGAAGGCAGAGCAGGTCATGACGCAGATGTAGGGTAGAAAGGATAGTTGAGGGTGAAACAAGATCCCAAGGTTGGGACTGGCTTAGCAAGGTGGAGTGTGCAACCATGGATGGTGATGCTGTCAGCGCCTGAGGCGTGGAGGCGCTGACAGGAGCCAATCAGGAGAACTTCGGTCTTGTTGACGTTCAACTGAAGAAAGTTAGCTCTCATCCAGGACTTGATGTCCGACAGATATTCTGTCAGGATAGCAGTGGTCCTGGAGTCGAGGGTGGAGGCAAAGAGGTAGAGTTGGATGTCACCCGCATACACATGGAAGTTTACCCCATGTCTGCAGATGATGTCACCAAGGGGGAGCATACAGATGTTGAAGAGGAGGGGACCAAAGACAGAGCCCTGAGGAACTCCGAACGAGACGGTCTGGGGGCTAGCGGAGAAGCCGTCTGAGGAGATGAAGTGCAGGTGTTGTGAGAGGTACGATCTGAACCAATCAAGGACAGTGCCGTGGAGGTTGAGATGAGAGGAGAGGCGGTGGATGAGGATAGAGTGGTCAACGGCATCGAAAGCAGCAGAGAGGTCAAGGAGGACGAGGAGACAGAGGGAGCCCTGGTCGCAGATGGACAGAATGTCATTTGTCACATTGACCAGGTCAGTTTCTGTGCTGTGGGAAGCACGGAAGCCCGATTGGAGGGGTTCGAGAAAGGAGTAGCAGGAGAGGAAGGAGCAATGCTGAGAAGCAACAATTCATTCCAGGACCTTGGAGAGGAAGGGGAGGTTGGAAATGGGGCAGTAGTTAGGGAGCAGACAAGGTCCAGGGAGGGTTTTTTAAGGATAGCAGTGATGACAGCATTTTTTAAAGGGGTGGAAACAGCACCAGACGATAGGGAGAGGTTAATGATGTCAATGGGCAAGGAGGTGGAGCTGGGAGGTAAGCAGTGGGGTAGGGATGGGGTTGAGTGAGCAGGTGGTGGGTTTCATACGGGTTATGATGGTGATGAGAAAGGAGGGAGATGGGTTCAAAGATGTGGAAGCCCCCCTTAGGGGCTGCGATGGGGGTAGCAGTTGCAGCTGAGCGGATTCCCTCGACTTTGGATTCGAGGAAGTTCAGCATCACTTCGCAGTTGGCATTGGAGGTGAGGATGGGTGAGGCGTGAGAGGGTGGGCAGAGGAGTCGGTTTGTGATGGAGAAGAGGAGCCTGGGGTTGTCCTTAGCCTCCAAGATTGTCTTGGGTGCAGATTTAGCGGAGGCGAGGGCGGAGCGGTAGGATTTGACATGGTCCAGCCAAATCTGTCGGTGGACAGTTAGGTTTGATTTAAGCCCGATGCGTTCACTGGAACACACCTGGGCTTTCAGGGAGGGGAGGTGGCTGATGTACCAAGGTGATTTGCGTTAGTAGGAGAAAGTTTGGGAAGAGAGAGGGGAGCAAGGGAATCGAGAGTGGAGGAGAGGAAGCTGTGGAGAAGGGTGACTGAGGAGGATAGGTCATTGCGGGAGGACGTCCAGAGGGGAAGGAGTTCAGATGGCTCCAAGGCAGCTAAGAGGGAGGGGGAAGATTTTTTTCCAGGGGCGGTATTAGATGGAGATGGGTTGGGTGGCGGTCGGGAGAGGGATTGAGATGGCCCGAGATCGTTCTGTCGATGATGGTGAGGTCAGTGACGATGAGACCCTGAATGATCACCAGGTCGAGGGGGTAACTGCAAACGTGGGTGGTGGAGTGGATGTGGAGGGAGAGATTGAGGGAGGAGACAAGAGAGGAAAAGTCAGCAGAGGTAGAGCAGGAGGTGAAGTGAAAGTTGAAATCGCCAAGGATGAGAAGGCCTTCAGAGCAAAGGGAGAGGGAAGATAGGAGGGTGGAGATGTCAGGGATGATAAACACACCAAAAGAATATCATCTATTAAAAGGAGCATTGGTTTACAGGGCTGTTAGCCAGTTTGTGACAACCAATGCAATCTGCAAAGGTTAAACATAACATGGGTGATAATAAAACCTAATAACAATCCTTGAGTCGTCTCAAAAGTGCTTCACAGAATATACTGTAAATTTTGCAGGAGAAACAATTATGCAGCAGCCAACTGTGCACAGCAGTGTCCCACAAACAGTCATGGATTGAGTGACCAAATTATTATTAATGATGCAAGTCAGCCGTGTGTCAAAGACACATGCGGAAACCTATCACCCCACCCAAACCACTAAGAGTTTCACATATGCATGTGAATTTTCTTGTGCCTGGATATGAGCATGCACTCTCCTCTCTCCCCCCATCCACCCCGATGTTCTGCCAACAACCCACTCACCTAATCCTAGAAACTATTAGGCATTAGTTGGTAAGAGCCAAGGCTTGGGTGTCCCACAGTGTGTGTTGGGGAGTAACTAGAGCTGGAGTTTATCCTCACTCGAGTTATCACCGAACGGATCAATTTCAAGATCTTCACACAAGTCTTCAAATCCATTCATGCACTGGCCCCTTTCTTACCTCTTCGACTTGCTTACCCCCCAATCCACTACCTCCGCTCATCTGGCTCCCGCCAGGGTTTGGGCTCACAGAGTTATAACAGGAGCCGAGCAAGAAGAATCTGCAAGACTTTACAGCAATGAAAATAAAGATGAGACAGAACGATGCAACGTTCCAGACACAGTAACCTCCAGGGCTTCAATTTCACATAAATAATCAGGAACCACAAAACCCTATTGAAGGTCCTGTTGGGATGTGATCCAATACGCACCCTTTGAAATACTGTTCTTTTGACAGAGTCCCAGCTTTGACGAGCTGATAGAGCAGCATCCCCATGTGTTCCCTCGCGATCGCGCTCCTCTCCAAAGTCGACTCAACGCCGCTTCGCACGAAGATGTGCAAGACCTTGGCCGAGTCGAGCTCCTGTACGCATTGCAACGCTTCCTGAAACACAATCGAAAAGCTTTCAGTTGCCTTTTGGAGATATGGAGCAAAGGCAGGTAACTGGGAGTCGAGGTTCAGTTCAGCCATGATCTAATAGAATGGTGGGACAGGCTCGAGGAGCTGAATGGCCTACTCCTGTTCCTCTGTTCCTAGAGATCCATCCCCATGAAAGGGAAGGACGCAGGCGAAACGCTGTCATAAGTCATCACATTTAATAACCAAATGTTCTCTTGCCACCAATATAAACATGGCAATTACAAGGATGTGCTGAGGATGCCAACCCCATCAATTCTGGAAAGCACCTCAGCGTTGCTGAGCACCAGAGCACGTCATAACACAACGTGTTATATACTGACATATATGATACTCGAAAGAAAATGGACCATACAAAACACACCTTACACCATGTTAATTTTCAGAACATGCGTTCAAAGACAAAACCTCTCTATGCAGCAACATTTTCGCAATAATACGGTTTTAACACGGGCCTTCAGCCTCTCCACCCCCACTCTTTGGAACCCCATCCTACAGTCCCGTTGCCTCGCTCCCTTCCTTGCCTCTTTCAAGGTCCCGTCTCAAGACCCTCTTCTTCAACCATGCCTCTAGATTACCTCCTACCCCCACCCAACTTGCCCTCCACCCTTCCAGATCCCATCCCCAACTCGGGTGCAAATCCCTGACTGTCCAGCACCTTGGGACATCCTCCTGATTGGAAATGTAATGTTGCTGTTGTTGAATGACTATATTGTACCCTTTGCTTGACCTTACCTTCATGTCATTGATATGCAAGTATTCCTCAATAATGGCCTTGGATTTCTTCTCCAGCTCCTCCTCAGACAGGGCAGACTTGGATGGCACTGGTGTGGAGATGGGCTCAAGTTTAACTAGTTTTAAAAGAGATAACACTATTAATCATCACATAGCATCACTGGTGTCAGCATCTTTCAGTTTTCACTGTGTAAGTGTTTCACAGGATTCACTGTCAAACGGCTTCTCCTCTAGCCCCTGCACCATCTTGTGCAATGTTCCTCAGGACTCTGTCCTTGGTCCCCTCCTCTTCAATATTTATATGCTGCCTCTTGGTGACATAATCCGCAGACACGGGATCAACTTCCACATGTATGCGTACCTCTCTGCCTCCACCCTCGACTCCAGACCACTGACAGAATATATGTCAGAAATTAAGTTCTGGATGAGAGCCATCTTTCTTCAGTTGAACGTCAACAAGACCGAGGTTCTCCTGATTGACTCCCGTCAGCGCCTTCATACCTCAGGCGCTGACAGCAACACAATCCAAGGATGCACAGTCCACCTTACTAAACCAGTCAGGAACCTTGGGGTCTTGTTTGACTCTCAACTATCCTTTCTATCCCACATCTGTGCCATGATTCGCTCTGCCTTCCCCCACCTCCGCAACATCACCCGGCTCCACCACTGTTTCACACCACAGGCCGCCGAAAACCTCATACAAGCATTCATAACATCCAGGCTCGACAATGCAAACTTCCTGCTCGTCGGCCTTCCCAACTCCTTCTGCCTTCTGCCACTCTATCCCCACCCTCTGGAACTCCATCCCGTAGTCCCTCCGCCTCGCCCGCTCCCTTGCCTCCTTCAAGACCCACCTCAAGACTCACTTCTTCGACCGTGCTTTCGATCTCCCTGCTTCCCCTCCTGCCCTCCACCCACCCTAATCCCGACCCCCAGCTTAGGTCCGAGACACTGACTGTCCAGTGCCTTGGGACATCCTCCCAACGCGAAAGGCATTAAACCAATGTAATTTTGTTGTTGTTGTAAAGTGTTATGACTGTGTCTTTTGTGGGCGTAACTAGCTTAAATATAAGGCATGACCACACAATTTCACAGCTCTCATTTAGCCACTTTCTGATCACCCAACAAACATTTACTGAAGCTAATCTTCAACTCAATGTGAAACACATTCCCTCCCACACCAAACATCTCTCAATTCCAAGACAGCAGATACTTTCTCCCTAAAGCAATAAATATCCCTAAATATCATAGCCTGCAACTCTGCCATAGAAAATACACTGGTGCTTATTCTCTGAAGAGATTAATCAGGATACCTCTGACTAGTCATGGCTTAAAATTAAACTAGTTCGCTCACAAAACACTGTCACTACACTTTACAGTATATCCTGTAAAGCGCTTTGGGGCATCCTCCTGATATGAAAGGCGCTTTATAAATGTGATTTGTTGTCACTGTTGTTGTTTATTGTTGTTGCTGAGTTGCTTTGCCAGCAGATTGGAATTTGTGCTTTACACATTTAAACATGAAGCTATAAACTACTTTCAATATTCAACCCGCACAGGAACAGGAGTACGCCGTGCAGTCCGTTCTATCATGGCTGATCTGTACCTCAGCTCCAAATACCCACCTTTGCCCCATACTCGTTGATACCGTGACCTAACAAAAATCTATCCACCTTAGTCTTGAAAATGTGAATGGATCCAGCAACCTCAGCCTTTGGGGGGGGGGGAAGAGATTTCCACTCCCCTTTGCGTAAAAAACTGCTTCCTGATTTCACTCCTAAATGGTCTAGCTCTAATTTTAAGATGATGGCTGCTATGTTCTGGAGTCCCCTACCAGGGGAAATAGTTTCTCTCTAGCTATCCTATTGAATCCCTTTATCGTTTTATTAACACCTCAATCAGATCATCCCATAACCTTCCAAACTCAAGGGAATAAAGATCAAGTTACAGAAGACAAGAGATAAAATACAGACAGGCCTTCACTGTAAAGTACAAATGGCAACACCCGGAGCCAGAGGACAACCTACCAGCCTCTTTGCTGCGGTCCCTCTCGTGCCCTCGGTCCCTCTCCTCTGTCATGCTGGAAACCCGCCTGACTGGTTCCTGTGAGCTGCGACGTTCCCTCTCCCTACTCCGGTCGTCCACTTCTTTGCTGTAGCTCCTCTTTGTGAGCAGAGGCCTGTTGCGCTCGCTTCTCTCCGTCTTGTCGGTCTTGTCGCTTTTCTCGCTCTTTTCAACCCGTTCGGGCTTGTCGAATCGCTCGCTCTTCTCGCTCTTGTCGATGCGCTCGGCCTTTTCTGGTTTGTCTAACCTCTCGATCCTTTCGCTTCGCTCTCGATCCCCCTTCTCACTCCGATCTCGACTTGAACTAGTCCTGTTGGCAGAGAGATAATCAGTTAACATTTCTCATAGGAACAGCAGTAAGCCATTCAGCCCCTCAAGCCTGTTTCACCATTCTATAAGACCATGGCTGATCTGTACCTCACTTCAATTATCCGCCCTTACCCCATATCCCTCGATACCCTGACCCAACAAAAATCACAGCCCACTCCTAGTCTTGTTTTTAAACCGGGTTATTGAAGTACAAAGTGTCAAGCCAAGGTTTGCTACCTGCTCAAATATATGCAAACGTTCCCACACATCAGCCTGGTCTATAATTTAACACCGCATGAAGCTGTTTTTTCTTTCAGGTCAATTTTTTTCATATAAACAGCAGTATGACAGGCTTTTTACACCGAGACAGAGGTTCATAAAAGTGGTTGCAATTCTCAGATCTTGTGTCAACATCTTAGGAAGATGGCTCCAACGCACCTGCCTGCCCACGTAATCCTTGCAGCAACTCACACTGGAACTCTCACCCCAAATTCTTCCACCTCACTCACTTCAAAACCCAATGAACGGCCGCCACCTAGCCTTCTCAAGCTCCCACTCAGTCTCTGTACAGTTTGGAGTCATTCCACTGTACGTATGCACTTTTACCAATGTAATCTTTGCAAGAATCCACATTCTTCACTTAATAATACTGACTGATTTGTGGCACGATGCTTACACACGACTGTATTCATCAATATTAAGGCTATGCTAATATAACTCACGGGGCAACTTTTCACATCCTCACCAAGCGGGCACATCCCCAGGCACACTGAACCCCATTGTACTGCGCACCATACATGTAAACACATGTGTCTCGAGCAGATAATAGGTGCCCTTAATGATTAATTAGAACTGTTTGGTGAATTGCCTAATTAAGGAGGCTCAAGCAATTTGTTCGGTACAGCCTGCCGTGCATCGCTCGATATGTTCCAACATTCCAATCAAAAGTAGATTAAACTCTTACCCTCATTTGTGGGGCAGAAAATTAAACATTCATCGAGCAAGACTGAGGTCACTGCTTTGGACTCCCAACAACTCGTTGATTCATTCAGCACCTTTGTGCAGTGTAGTGTCTCGGAACACTCTGTACAGAAGCAAGAATGCCAGCAGAGAGCCTGAATTCTTACCTGGGCACAACCCTGCGGGCATCGAAGCTATCTGTGGATGACTGTTGCAGAGCAGAGAATCTGTTCAAAGTGGCTGTGGCTGCCCTGCCTGGATCCACACCTACACAAAGGGAAACCAACACACAATCACCACACTGGCCTGCCGTCAGGGGGGGAAACGACAACAAAATTACATTTGTATAGCGTTTTTCACGTCGGGAGGATGTCCCAAGGTGCTGGACAGTCAGAGTTTTGCACCCGAGCTGAGGGTTGGGAAGGGGGAAGACGGGTTATTGAAGGCATGGTCGAAGAGGAGGGTCTTGAGCTGGGTCTTAAAGGAGGCAAGGGAGGTGGCGAGGCGGAGGGACTGCGGGATGGAGTTCCAGAGGGTGGGGGCAGAGTAGCTGAAGGCCCACCTGCCAACGGTTGCAGACAAACGTAAAGGCTTTTCCCATCATTTGTGGTCACCACTTGAGCCTTGAGCTTAGAATCCAATACAAGTTACGAATTGCAGCAGAGCAGATTTAAATCGATGTACTATTTGAAAAGAGAAGGGCATCTCTCTCTCGGTGTCTTGGCCAACAATCCCCCTAAATAAATTTGGTCGCTCACTCCATGACTGTTTGTGGGACGTTGTTGTGCAGAACTGACTACTATGTCACGCCCACAAAATAAAGTGACTCAATTTTCCAGTGTATCTTGTGGAGTGCTTTGAGACAACTCAGCGACGTGAAATATCAAATGCAAGGATTATTACTATTAGCCACAGAAATTTACAGGGCAGAGGAAGGCCATTCGACCCACCATGTCTGTGCTGGCTCTTTGAAAGAGCAATCTATTCAGTCCCATTTACCGGCCTTCGCTCGCACTTCAATGGAATATCGGCAGACTAGAAGCACTGGCTCAATGGGAGCCTATTGTGTGCCATTGACCAAACCTTATTATACGGCTTGCCATCGCCCTGTGACAATTACCTGCATCGTTGGGTTTGCTCCCAGATCCACCGCTGCTCCCTTTGCCCCAGCTAAGGCGGCCTCCGGGGGCCAGCAGCTGATTGCTGTAATCGATGGCTCCAGGCTAGGAATTAAACACAAGAGAGTTTTTAAAATCAAATAATTCTGCACATAACTACAAACAATAACAATGACATAGGCTCAATTGGGGGTGGAATTGGGGATACCAGGGGGTGGAAAAGAGAGAAACAACGTTTACCTTAGTAATCTTGGATAACCGAGAGGGGTCGATAGGTCTGCTACTCTTAGCAATTGGCACGGTGTTCCACCCCGCTTCATCCACCCCCTGATTGCTCCTGCCACCTAAAAGAAGCACATCATTATAGTCTCAGAGTAACACAAAGAGGCTTTTCAATAAACTCACGCATGGTCAACAACAGGGCAAAATGATGACCTTTCACACCTTTCCGAAATGTATGGTGTAACTTCCACTAGTCGTTTCCTATCCTATCACGGACACTGCCTCAAACCTTCTCTGGCTACTTCTTTAGCCCCGCTTCATGCCTCCCACCCTGAAAGCCCCACCAACCAACCCTCTGGGACTCCATCCTGCAGGGAGTCCCTCCGACTTGCTGCCTCCCTCACCTCGTTGAAGATCTGCCGTCTCCAGACCTACTTACGTCAATGTTTAAAATATTTCTTTTCAGTCTAGACAAGAGAAAGCCGCCGCTGGCCTTTAACTAGCGGGTTTCCAAGCCTAACTACTGTTGCTAGATATTTTAAAAACTTCCTTTCCCCACCCTGACGAAAAGTCATCGACCTAAAACGTTAACTCATTTTCCTCTCTCCATAGATGCAGCCTAACCTGCTGCGTGTTCCCAGCGACTTCTGTTTTTATTTATTTATTATTCCTATGCCGGCCCTCAGTAATATTAAATAAACTCTCACCACTGACACCACCGCTGCTGCCTCCAGTCCCTCTCCTCTTGTCCTGTTTAGTCAGAAGTTGTTGCTGAACTTTGAGCTGGTTTTGGTGCTCCTCTATCTGAGCGTCTCTGTGAATCTGTTCCAGTGTCTTGGGTCCCTGGTCACCTCTGCGAGGCACCCAGGTGTTCTGAAAGCACAAGTGAAACAGCACATTACTGTTTAAAAAGAAACACACAATTTTTTTTCTATAAGATTGGACAGACTGAACATTTAAAAAAAAAGTTGCAACTTCCAACTCTCATTGCTATAATTTAACCCCAAATATTTCTGGTATTTAAACTAAAAAAAGTTACAATGTGGAATAAATGGATAGGACTGTGGTTCACAGAGGAATAGCGCTTTGGGACGTCCTCCCAATGTGAAAGGCACTATACAAATGTAATTTGTTTGTTGTTGGTGAACAGCAATCACCTCGACAGTTTGGTCCAGCTGTTGGCAAGGGAAACTTCCAGAATTGAGAACCTTCCTGTATTAAAAGGCTGGAGATTGCTTTGAGCATATTTTTGTACACCACACTTGCCAGGGCTGACGGCAAGCGTGGATATGCTGTGGCGTCAAGTGCTCTGAGACACTACCCCGTGCGGAGGGCACGATATAAGTGCAACTTGTTGTTGTGTCTACATTGCTGCTCAGGAACCCTGTGTATCCCAGGCCAGCATCACTGGGATCAGTTGCATAATTTATTCTCATCCAAATTGTAGCTGCTCAAAACACTACCAATGCAATGATCAAACACTGGATAACAGAAGCTTTAGAAACCCAAGATTAACCAAATGTAAAGAGATCCTGGTTTGTACAATACACGTACGTTTGTATTGTAGAATTATACGACCTTCGGTCACCCTCCCACCACTACCCTCCCCGCTTCCTGATCCCAACCCCCAGCTCAGGTCCAAATCCCTGACTGTCCAGCGTCTTGGGACGTTCTCCTGACATAAAAGGCCCTGTGTAAATGTAAGTGTTGTTGTTGCTGTATGTACATATGTACAGATATCCCTAATGCTTTAATATTATTAAACTATTCATATTTGCTTGGACACAGCTATTGACCACTTCATCTCATCTGAACTCACCCGTCGAAGGTCGATCACATCTTGCAGCATAAAACGAATCCTAGATGAAGTTTTCCTTTCTTTAATTATCTTTTCCATCTGATTAAAATACTGATCCATTCTAGGCTATAGGAGAGACGTAAGATTGTGATTAGCTTATCTCATACACAGAGGTGACATCACGGCCAATCTACCATCAACTTGCAAAGTAAGTTTGTGGAGAGAGTCTCTGCAACTTACTCTGGCTTTTTCAAAATCCAAGTCTTTGCCTATTGTAGTTAATAACCTGCACAGGCACTCCAGCGACTCCATATCATGATTCTTTAGCAGCTTTACTATACAGTCGTGCATAATTGGCTCTGTTAGCATTTTTAATTTGAAGAGTTCACCAATGAATTTGATGTTTCCAAGCGATCGTCGCCTGGCTTTGTCTCTGGCATACACCAGCTCCTCTTGGAGACGAGTCTTCTCTTCAGACTGCAATGGAAAAACACTCCAGTGTTACAGATTCAACATGCTAAACCGGGACGTTCAGTAACTTTGCAGTTTATTACACAAGAAAGGTGTCCCTACACTTTAATCACACGTAGACTTGCATCAACTGGCATCAGTGTAACCTGGATTTATGACAAATCAATAGATGGATCAAGATTCAACGAAAATAAAAACAAAATGCACAAATAGGGACAGATCCATCTTGCCTTCTCTCAAGCTTTCCCACTGCTTGTCCAGCTAGGACAACCCTTCTCATTAGGGCTTTGGCTTAAAGGATTGACAGGAGAGGAGTGGGAGGATTCCCTGCCCCCAGTGACTGGTCTGCCCTTCCAAGTTCTGCCGATGTGTTAGGCTGGGTTGTGCTGTCGTCAGCAGTGAGTGCCCTGGAATACTGTGGACCCGCCTGGCTCAGGAATCCAACGACCAAGAATGCCAGAGAGGACTGGCTCAATTCCGACAATCCATTGACAAACATGTCACCTTGGAGCTAGTTCAGCTCCAGGGAGGCCCCGCTTACCCTCGCATTCCCCCCAAATGATTCCCAAAAATCTCTCTCAATGACTTAAGAGTTTCAACAAATGAAGTTACCGAAACAGCGGCGTCGATTTCCTTCTGTTTCTGGTCGACCACCGCATCATCGTCTTTGTCTTTTTCAAACTCCTTTTGACAGCGGTTTAACAGCAGCTTGCGGAAGTTCACCATGGCTCCTGGCTTGTCTGACGTTGGAACTTTCAGCTGTGGAAGAGCACCGGAACGAACAATAAGGTATTGAGCTACATACAGAACAAACTGATTGAGAGACTACTCACAACGCATTTGTTGAAGGGAGGCGGGGAGGGGAGAAGACATGAAACATTATACAGGGTGTCTACAAAGTCCTGTTACTCCCATAGTTTGTTTATCAACAGTGCACTGACCAACAACTGAAACATGTGGAAGAATGTAATGATCATTGTATTTAGAAGTTACTTCATTGTATTCAGTGCAAGTGTTTAATTGTATTTAGATGTCCAGAGGATCTGGGTGAGTGTGAGCGCCACTATTTTCATGGCAGATAATGATCCGGGACCATATTTGGTTTGTGTCGTGGATGGAGGCGAAAAGCATCTCTTACAGCTTCTCAAGTCATTGTTTTGTAACAGAGGGTAACATGACTTCATGGACACCCTATGGTATACCCTATAATGATCAATAAAATAACTACTTGGACATCATAATCTGTGGGGTTGTAAACTCCATGCTCAGTCTGCTCTTCTTATGTATAAACACACACGCTGTGTACAGGCCAGTGAGAACCTGGGTTTCGTGTTTGCCGTGGTTATTTGCCTGCTTGACTCTTCATCTCTCAGCCACAAAATCTTGGGAGTGAGAGGGATGAGAGTTGTGAATCCCAATGACCGAAAAGCCATAACAATAATACTCCTTGTATTTGATATAGCGCCTTATCACAGCATTGAGACATCTCAAAGTGCTTCACAGAATATACTGTAAAATGAATTGACTATATACCTTGAGGGCGAAATATGGCAGCCAATTGCATACAGCAGTCATGGATTGAGTGACCAAATTACTATTTTTATGAAGGGATTATTACCCCGCAGAAAAGTAATCCACCAGTCAACTAACAACCGGGTTCCTACTTACTGCTGGATAAACAGAGGCACGTGGAATAAGGAAACTTGCTCAACATTTCACCCTGCCGGGAATCAAACCTGGGTCTCTCACTTGCAAGGCGAGCGCTCTAACCACTAAGCTACAGAACAAATGCATTAAGAGTTCACCATGGACCCAACAAATACCCCAATCAAACACCACCCAGATAAGCCTTCACACGGCAGAGAAACAGAACAGAGGTGATACAGCACCTGACAATAGAAACATAGAAATTGCTAGAAGAAAAAAGTCCAAGGAAACGCTGGAAACACAAGACACTGGTTAATTCGCTGCAAACAGCTCCGGTGGCTAAAGACACTTACTGTAGTGAGACAGCGGCACATGTTGGCATAGGCAACAGAGAAGTTGGGTTCGGAAATGGCCTTTTCAAAGACCAGATCGATCACACCCTTTAACCTCTCTTCGGTGTCGATGGTTAAATCTGCCACCTGCTTCATCAGCTGCTGGAACATCTGGGGTGTGAGCTTGTTCAGAATACTGCGCACTCTGCGGAACAGCTCCTAGACAACAAACAGACAGACAAACAGATTAATCACTCTTTAAAATGTTTTTACAACATGCTTAAAATGTCTGGGGGGAACTGATGGTTAAATAAGCAGAACAGGTTGGGAGTACGCAGTGATCGACCTAAGCTTGCACAACCTCAGGACAGTTCAAAGCGTCCGTCCCCAGTGAAGCAAATTGCTCTGCTGCGGAATGCACACAGCCAATGTGCCTGTAATGTCACTAGGCAAGCAAGACTGAAATGGCAGGGCTCCATGAGCTTCAAAATAGAGTACAATACTTCCTAAACATAAACCTAGCAACCGGTGGCAGCATTGGCCACCCGTGTTACATGGCTTCTGCTTTTTACAAATGACAATCTGGTTGAAAACAATTTCCAAGGGTATTTAAGCTCCTGCAGACTATCTTCTCTAATTGACCACGATTATAGAGAAGATGGCCTGCAGGAGCCTAAATATCTATCAAATACTTATTCAGAATGTTGGAAACTAGAGCGTCAAATCTAAATGAGCAAGACCCTATTTGTGAGTGTAAGAGAGAGTGAGAGAGCGTGAGAGGGTTAAATCATGCCCTTTATAATAATAATCTTTCCATTTGATATAGTGCCTCATCGCATCTTCGAGACATCTCAAAGCGCTTCACAGAATATACTGTAAAGTGAATTGATTGTATATTTTGTGGGTGAAATGCAGCAGCCAATTGTGCACAGCAGAGTCCCACAAACAGTCATGGATTGAGTGACCAAATAATTTTTTTTTGAAGGAATTATTATCCGCGGAAAAGCGGTCTGCCAATCGACTAACAACAACAACTTGGATTTATATAGCGCCCTCCACGCCGGACGGCGTCTCAGAGCGCTTCACAGTAACGGATCCCGGGGCCGAGCCAGGTGGAGGGGGAGAAAGGTGACCAAAGGCGCGGTCGAAAAGGTCTTCAGCCGAGACCTGAAAATAATAAGAGAGGGAGCGAGGCGAAGGGAGTGAGGAAGGGAGTTCCAGAGCCTCGGGGCGTAGTGGCTGAAAGCACGGCCCCCGAGGGTGGAGCGGAGGACTCTGGGGACGAGGAGGAGGCCAGACCCGGTGGAATGAAGGCAACGGATACTGTTGTGAAGAGAGAGGTCAGAGAGGTGGGGGGGGGTGCAAAGGAGTGGAAGGATTTGAAGACAAGAGTGAGGATCTTGAAGTCGATCCTCTCTGGGACAGGGAGCCAGTGCAGTCTGGCAAGGACGGAGTAATCGTGTTCCTACTTACTGCTAGGTAAACAGAAGTTTGTTGAGTAAGGAAACTTGCCCAACATCTCGCCCTGCCAGAAATCAAACCCAGGTCCTCTCACTTGTGAGGCAAGTGTTCTAGCACTGAGCTACAGGGCACCAGGTAATTATACCATCATTACCTGGGTTTGCACCAAGACTGGTTCATCCTCCTCACTTGGTTTCTTCACACCAGGTTTCCATGCATTCTCTGATTTCTTGAGTTGGATTTCGTCGTTCATAGGGACGCTAGGGATGATTTTACGCTGAGGATGATCTTTCCTCTGGCTTTGCTGAGATCTTCTAGGGCCGACACCTGTAGGCTACAAGCAAAAACTAGCTGAGCATGAGTACTAAGGCAGGTGCATCACAATACATCATGTCATACTACTGTGTACAGTGGCTGCACAGCACTATGCTTAAAGGAATACTCCGCTTGGCAAAAGGTACTGCAAGCGTTTGTGCCCATTAACATTGATCAGGACCTCTGGGTGTGAATCTTTGAGATAAGTGGGAACCATCCTGTGTGTGCTGAATAACTTTGAAATGCACTGTAATATGCAGTAAAACACAGCTCTAAACTGTGGCGGTCAGTCTGCAGAGGTCCATGTATTTCAGTGTTAACACTGCACTTTAATCCACCAGTTTTAACACCTGGTACTTTAAAATGTTAGGACATAATAGTAATCCTTCCATTTGATATAACGCTTATCACATTTTCGAGAAGTCTCAAAGCGCTTCACAGAATATACTCTAAAGTGAATTGACTGTATATTTTGTGGGCGAAATGCAGCAGCCAATTACGCACAGCAGCGTCCCACAAACAGTCCTGGATTGAGTGACCAATTTATTATTTTTTTTAAGGAATTATTACCCCAGTAAAAATGATCTGCAGATCGACTAACAACCAGGTTCCTACTTACTGCTAGGTAAACAAAAAGGCGTGTGATGTAAGGAAACTTGTCCAACGTTTCGCCCGGCTATGCATTACAATCCAGATATCATCCTTCTCGTATCAACTGCCTTTTGCTCTATAATACCTGCGCCATTCCCATACTTACTGGGCCTCTTAGAATTTGTGGCCTTCCCAGATTAGCAAAAGTAGGGGTGAAGTCTGGCCCACAACTCATTCCAGTTAGTCTGCTCGCATCAAGAGGGCGAAGTGGAGTCTTGTTTGCCTGTGAAAACAAATCTCATTTCAAACAAAAACTTAACGCTGGCATGTTCTAACGAGAATGTTCCTGGTGGGTGACGTGGAGCCTATTGATTTGGCACAAGAATGTTTTGGGGAGATTGTGCAACATTGAAGTAAAGCGACATCTTTTGGGCAATACTCAACAGGTTAGTATGGGCAAACGATCGTGCTACTTAACTGTTGCAATAAAACAAGAAATATACAATCAAATCATCGTTAAACAATGATCTTCACAACACATTGTAAGCACAAGACGCACACTCTGATGTATGCAAACCCACAATAGCATTTCCAGTTTTAATCACACCACCCTGACTTATGTTCTGAAGCTTTACAACATTATTATTCTTTCAAGAGCAAATGAAATAGATTTCTGTTAGGAAATGATATCACGTCATACAATATATAATTTGGGACATGACGTGTGTAAGTGACTGCCAGGATGGTGCAAGGCGAATTGGATGGACCTTAGTCTTCTTTCGCTTAACAAATTCTTACGTTCTTAGTCAGAAGATGGTCTCCATTTCCTGACCGGCAATGAATGCGTGTCTGAGCCTGGCATGAATCACATGGACTGAAAAATGTAAGCAGCCTTTTCAGTGCTCGTTACTGATGCAATGAATTGCTAAATGGTCACCTTCATTTTTTTTGCTTACTGTATTATGTGAACTCAATAAATCACACAACAGCTATCCACGACATTTTGGTGGAGCTGATTTTACAAGCACAAAGAGGTACTGATGCATGGGAAAGCAAGTTACCCACTACTGTAGATTATAAGCGATACTGGTTTCTGTAATTTAAGGGTAGGAAGTACAGGTCACAGGGTGGGATAATGCCCACCTTAACACCTCTCCTTGACTGCGCTTCCTCCCCACTCCCCCACACAACCAGCCCACACCCTCTTCAGCTCACTCTCTCTTCTCCCCCTTTCCCTGGCTAAGGTGGCCAGCCAGCTGTGTAAAGTACTTTGAAACTGTCTTACCGATGTGAAAGGCGTGATAGAAACATAAATTGTGTTGTATAATGATGCTTAACAAGGGAAGAGTTATTTTTTACTGAAGCTCAATTTTCAGATAAAATCCAGAGGGACTGGCTAAAAAATAAATCATTTAATACTTAGCTTTTTTATATAGCAACTGAACTGGTACATTATTGTTCATACTCCCAACAACGTCCCTCCCAGCAATGCAAATTTAAGTTTCAGCACAACTGAGCTTATTCTGCCCCAAATTACTGTACTAGAATCCACTACCCGCTGCCTCCCCTCAACTGGCTCCAGCTTCCTGCTACATGTCCTTTGTGCTCTTCATTCCACCATCAGTGGTTACACTTTCAGGCACTACGCCCTGAAACTCTGGAACACTCTTCCTCTATCCCTCTGCGTTGTCCCTTCCTTCCCCATCTTCAGATCACGCCTGAAGACCTTCCAATTTGACTGTGCCACGGTCACCTCCCCCTACACCTGGATCTGCGTCATGTTCTGCCACTGTCAAGCACTCTAGGACGCTACCCTGCACAAGGGGCGCTATATAAGTGCAAGTTGTTGTTGTATTTTACAAAGCTGCTTTGATGTGGACAGAGATGCTGCGTACCTTATCCAAAACAACATCGCTGATGGCAGGCAGACCCTCGGGTTTCTGCATGCTCGCTGTGATAAACTGGAAGCCCAAGAGAAATTCACGGTCATACTTCTTCTTGTCCTCTGGATTAAGCGGTTTCCAATTTTCTAGTGAAGGTAAATGGAAACAACATCAAGTCTCAGTGAAATACAGGAGGAGCTCTTCGCAATTACAAAATAATAATAATCCTTGCATTGATACAGTCTCTTATATCCCAGAAAAGCAATCTACCAATCGACTAACAACCGGGTTCCTACATGCTGCTAGGTAAACAGAGGAGTGTGGAGTAAGGAAATTTGTCTAAGGTTTCGCCCCGACCTGTCCAGGAATCGAACCCAGGTCCTCTCGCTTGCGAGGCAAGTGCTCAAACCATTACTCTGCAGGACTGTACGCAACATGTAAACTCCTGATAGCTCATCACTCCAAGGGAAAAGGTCTCAGTGATGAGCTACCCAGAGTGACAAATTAGGCACGTGTATAAATACATAAATAAATGTAGCCGAGATACTGACAACAATGATGACTTGAGTTGTAGTAACAAGTTAAGCCCGGGTCAAGTTTTCCAGAGTTTACTGTATGTGGTCAACCCCATATGTATGTATCCCTTTTCTTTCTTATCTCTTCACATCGACGAACTTCCACGTGCAAAAGGAGATAATAATAATCCGAAGTGTAGTGACTGGATTTGTGGGCAAAATTACTGTCATTCCATTAGAAGATGGGGTGGGGGGGAAAAAATAAGGCAATACATCAGCTAAGAAATTCAATTCACAATGATAATAGGTTGTAGGGTGTGTAAAATCATACTGCCACGTTGAAAATTTCCCTCAAAATTACTTACTCCACTATACAGCTTTGAGAAGCTTCAGGAGGGAACGTGTTAAAATAGCTCATTTTACCCTTAGTTACATTTGTCAGGTTACAAACTATATTTTTTACGTATTCACGTACTGAATATAGTATCGCCAGCAGCTCACCTTCTTTATATTGGTATTTCTGATCTAAGATTTTGATTGCATCCGGCTTGATGTTCTTCGTGCCCAGTTTATCCTCCTTTTCTTCCCAGGTCTCCTCAGGCTCATCGCGGGTAGGAATCCTCTCATTCACATCAGTTGCTACAGCAGGGGGCAGAGCCTCATTGTCTGTGGTAAGCTCCTTTACTTCAGACTGCAGGGGAAATACAGGTCAGTTTGATCCCCATCTTACAGAGGAAATGCATTGCATTAAGTTTAGATTCTTAGCACGATTGACGAAGGATGGGTTCGCTTCCTGAGGTCTTGGAAGATCCCCCTGAACATGACAACGTGGGAACGCGCAGATTGCTGGAAATATCAACTGTACCAGACATTCCACCTGCTACCAATGTTACCCCATCATCAACCATTTCCTTTACACTCAGTCAGTCAATCAGACTCACTCCCCAGCAAACTCAACCCAATGAGAAATTTCCAACATCACGTTAATAATAATCCTTGCATTTGATATAGCACCTTATCACATCTTCGAGATGCGCTTCACAGAATATATTGTAAAGTGAATTGACTGTATATTTTGTGGGTGAAAACAACTTCATATTTTTATAGCGCCTTTCACGCCAGGAGAACATCTTTAAATGCTTCACACGGCTGATTCGGGACCTGGGGATGGGCGGGGGGAAGCTGGGAAATCATTATTTATACATCCACCAAATTGAATTGTGAAAGATTTAAGAGGCCCGATAGAAATGCTGCCCTCATCTCTGGTTTAATGTCTTATGAAGTTGCAGAATACCAGACAAAGTTAGTCATTAAAATTCAGTTCACAGGTGCAGAAAGCAATCAATAAGGCTAATGGCATACCTGGCTTTATAACAAGGGACCTGGAATATAAAGCAAGGAAGTGATTCTCCTGTATATAAAGTGTTGCTCCGACCTCGTTTGGATTATTGTGTTCAGTCACCCAATCTTAGAAAGGATATACTAGCCTTGGAGAGCATCCAGCAATGATTCACTGGATTAATACCTTGGGTTAAGGGTCTTAGCTATATTGAGAGTCTTGGCAGACTTGGGTTGTATCCCTTTGAGATGGGAACAGCAAGTGGTAATCTGATCGAGGCATTTAAAGCAGCAAAGAATTGACAAGCTAAATAGTTATCAGCTACTCCCTCTGGTAGAGGATCCAAAACAAGGCGCCAACTGTAAAAATTTGAGCTAGGAATGGTCAGGCAACGTTTCAGTTAACGACTGGAGGACGTGGAGCTCACTGCCCAAAAGCGATAGAAGGAGAATCAATGGGAAGTTTAAAAGGATAGAATCAATCGGGATATTTAGACCCACACAAAGTAAGAGCAAGCATGCAGAAATAGGGTGGGAAAATAGGCAGTTCTGCCATGAACTGATAAACTGGTAGACAGGCTGAATAATAACAGTTGCATTTGATATAGTGGCTTATGTTGCTGAGACATGTCAAGGCGCTTCACAGAATATATTGTGAAGTGGAGTGACTCTGAATGACAGGCTCCTGCTCCTTATGTACCCCCATTCCACCCGAAAGGTGTGTGCGGGGGGGAGGGGGCGGTCAAGTTGCAGAATGCTACGCTTGGGGGTCATGCCATGTAATTGCAGACAACAGAGCCGAGTGGTCGTGCCGAATTTACTCCGCGTGGAGTGGCATTTCACTCCTTGAGCTTCCCTGAGCAGTCATTAAAAGCACACGAGGCAAAGCAAATCAGTCACCTCTTTGAAAGCATCTAATAGGTCACCGACTGCTTCCTTCTTGTTCAGCTCCTTCATCTTCCTCTTCCTCTTTGGCACGGAGACTGCTGCGGCTAAAGAAAAAAAACACAGCAGGCATTGAACAACATTCGTAAGTGGGTGTGCCACAGGCATTTTCTTTTTGAAGAGGGTTATGAGAATAGGGACCACTCGCTACCGAATTTGCATAATATAGAATTTGCATAAGTGTGAACATCAGTGGGACTTTGATCCGAAAGTTACATTTCACCATAAAACAAAACTGCTTCTCTTCTGGAAAGATTTGATCACAAGTCATTTTTGAGCTCTCTTTCCTCCCCACCACCCTCAGACGAGAAACCAATTCAACTCTTAACCACCAAAATGCTGCCTCCTTGCACTACACACATTTGGTCACACAAGAGAAAGGATTCAATGACCTTGATGAAAAAGTACAACAACAACAAAATTACATGTGTATAACGTCTTTCACGTCGGGAGGACGTCCCAAGGCGCTGGACAGTCAGAGTTTCAGACCCAAGTTGGGGGTCGAGATCAGGGAGGGTGGAGCGGGGGGAAGCAGGTTTATCGAAAACACTGTCAAAGAGGAAGGTCTTGAAGGAGGCAAGGGAGGGAGCGAGGCGGGGGGTCTGCAGGATGGAATTCCAGAGGGTGGGGGCACTGTTTTCCAGATCTGCACCAGAAGCTGTTTAATTGATTCATAACAAGGTCAACTCTTAGCTGGATAGTCAACCGTCTCATCATCTTATTGCAACTGGTAGAAGGGCAAGTCATGAGCAACATTCTGCAGTCTCCTCAATAAAAAGGCTATCAATGCTAAATAATACTAATATTTCCATTTGATATAGCGCCTTATAATGTTTTCGAGACGTCTCAAAGGACATACTGTAAAGTGAATTGACTGTATATTTTGTGGGCCAAACCTGGCAGCCAATTGTGCACAGCAACGTCCCACAAACAGTTGTGGAATGAGTGACCATAATTTTTTTTTGTTGGAAGGGATTATGACCGCCGGAGAACCGATCCGCCAATCTGAACAGGAGCGAACATTAGAATAGTAACGATTTGTGCATGAATGGAGGCACTGTGATGTGCAATATCTCTAATTTAGAAAAATGGCTGGCATTGAGTGGCACTGAACTATGAAGCACATTGTGTACTGTAAACCACAAATTCATATTACAGATTAGATTAGGGGCTAGGCAAGGAAACCGATGATAATAATCTGCCTTATTATAGAGGAAAAGTTGCATTTTGTACATATTGCATCATCGGATCAAAGTCATGTGAGCTGGATTAATATACAACTAAAATGTGAAATATTCTAATATTAAAATTTCACTAGCCAATAGGTTAAAATGGGTCAGGGATGTGCAGCATGGCAACTGCCTGTTCCATTTTCTTTGAAACTTGCCCAAGTATGGCGTACCTCGGAGAGGAGACCAAGAGCAATGACGTCCAGACCAGGACTCAAGAGGAAACTTTTGCAATCCTCCCACCCACAGATTGTCAGATCTGTCAATAACTGCTTGCCAACTTGAATGTCGTCCAAACTTCGATATACTTATCAAAAAACCATTATAATAATCCTGGCATTTGGTAAAGCACCTTACCAAGTCGTCAAAATGTCTAAAAGCGTTTCACAGAATATACTGTAAAGTGAATTGACTATTTTTTGAGTGAGTCGCGGCAGATAATTGTGCACAGCAGAGTCCCACAGTTGTGGATTGAGTGCCCAGATGATTGTTATTTTTTTAATTTTTTTGAAGGGATCCTTGCATTTCATATAGCGCCTTATAACCCCAGAAAAGTGATCTTCCAATTGACTAACAACCAGGTTCCTACTTACTACTAGATAAATAAGAGGCATGTGTGTGGAGGAAGGAAACTGGCCTAAGGTTTCGTCCCACCCAGGAATAATAATTTTCCTTGCATTTGATATAGCGCTTTTCACATCTTCTAGACGTCTCAAAGCACTTCACAGAATAGACTGTGAAGTCAATTGACTATATTTGTGGGCAAAACGCGGCAGCCAATTGCGCACAGCAACGTCCCACAAACAGTCGTGGATTGAAATTACCAATTTATTATTTTTTTTGAGGGATTATTATCAGGCGTGTGGAGTAAGGAAATTTGCCCAAGGTTTCGTCCTGCCGGGAATCAAACCTGGGTCCTCTCGCTTGTGAGGCGAGTGCTCCAACCAATACACGACAAGACTCCAATCCATAGAAATTTACAACAGAGCGAGGCCATTCAGCCCATCATGCCAGTGCTGGCTCTCCAAAAGAGCTCTCAGTTTTATGCCAATCTCCTGTCTTCAACTTTCAGAAAGAAAACTGCACTGAAGGATTAGTGGAAGCAGCATTTTACGATTGCTTCCCCCATCGAAAAATTTTAAACCAACGAATGCACACAGATACGAATGTGGAGCGACCACCCGAGTGACTGCCTAATGCATTTCCAATACCTTGTGCTGAATTGTCAAAGATCTGGGAACAAGCGGCTGCTGTTGGTGAGGTGTCCTGGAGCTGGTCGTCTCCCTCTGCCATGTCCTCTTCCTCCTTCTCCTCGGGGTCCAGCTCCACTGCCGCACTTTCGGCTTTCGTCACCTCTGGTTCGGAGATGGGGCTGACATCCGATTCGGGCTGCGCTTTTGACACCTCGGAATCCCGCTCCAGCAGTGGCTCCAGGCCGTTCGTCAGATTCAATTCCTCTGGTTGCGCGATGGGCGAATCCAGCGCGGATTCCACTGGAGCTACGGACTCTTGAGCCACCTCGGTTTTTGGCAGCTCTACACCGTTGCTTTCCACCGATAAGTCTTTTGTGATGGGTTCATTAGCAACAACAGCAGCGACCACCACCAGCTCTTCCTTTACTTTTTCTCCCTCCTTCACCACCTGCGTCACTTCCTCCTCCTGCACAACCACCCCCTCCTCCTCCATCACCACCACCTCCTCCACTATTTCCTCCTTCTCTTCCACCACCGCATCCACCACCATCTCTGTTACCGCCAACACCTCGTCCTTCACCGGTAACACCTCGTCCTTCACCGGTAACACCTCATCCTTCACCGCCAACACCTCGTCCTTCACCGCCAACACCTCGTCCTTCACCGGTAACACCTCGTCCTTCACCGGTAACAACTCGACCTTCACCGGTAACACCTCGTCCTTCACCGGTAACACCTCGTCCTTCACCGGTAACACCTCGTCCTTCACCGGTAACACCTCGTCCTTCACCGGTAACACCTCGTCCTTCACCGGTAACACCTCGTCCTTCACCGGTAACACCTCGTCCTTCACCGGTAACACCTCGTCCTTCACCGCCAACACCTCGTCCTTCACCGCCAACACCTCGTCCTTCACCGCCAACACCTCGTCCTTCACCGCCAACACCTCGTCCTTCACCGCCAACACCTCGTCCTTCACCGCCAACACCTCGTCCTTCACCGCCAACACCTCGTCCTTCACCGCCAACACCTCGTCCTTCACCGGTAACACCTCGTCCTTCACCGGTAACACCTCGTCCTTCACCGGTAACACCTCGTCCTTCACCGGTAACACCTCGTCCTTCACCGGTAACACCTCGTCCTTCACCGGTAACACCTCGTCCTTCACCGGTAACACCTCTTGCTTCACTGGTAACACCTCGTCCTTCACCGGCAACACCTCGTCCTTCACCGGCAACACCTCGTCCTTCACCGGTAACACCTCGACCTTCACCGGTAACACCTCGTCCTTCACCGGTAACACCTCGTCCTTCACCGGTAACACCTCGTCTTTCACCGGTAACACCTCGTCCTTCACCGGTAACACCTCGTCCTTCACCCGTAACACCTCGTCCTTCACCCGTAACACCTCGTCCTTCACCGGTAACACCTCGTCCTTCACCGGTAACGTCTCGTCCTTCACCGGTAACGTCTCGTCCTTCACCGGTAATACCTCGTCCTCCACCTCCTGCAGTGGCTCTTGCTCCTCGTCTGCCTCAACTGTTTGCATTTCTACAGCAGCGGGAAGCAGGGAAACAGGTTCTACCAAAGGGTTCGTCCCATCACCGTCATCATCATTATTATTGTTATTATCATCGTTAATATTATTAATAATATCAGGCGGTGCAGTTTCTGTTTTAGGCACGTCAGAAGTGACGATGGGGTCTGTAGTGTCATCCGGCTCAATGGCTTGGCTCTCTGGCATCTCTTCAGAGTTTCTTTTAGTGTCAACTTCAGGTTTATTCTCCGCCACCTCCTCAGGTACAGAAACAGGTTCCTCAACTTTACTCGGCTGCTCCACTGGCTTCATTACTACAGCAGGAGACTTTGGTTTATCTACATGAAGAGAAACATCTTACTGTTTAAAGGCAAAACAAAGCAGGGTTTTTTTTCTTTGCACAAGGCGCAAGTAAATCAACGTAATACTACAACAGGACTGAACGATCCATGTTGAAATCGTGCAACATTGTACGTCAAAATGTAAACACTGGCAATTTTGCAATTTTTAAACTTTTGCCAAGCTGGCAGCTGCAAAAGCATGAAGTTGCCCTGAAAAGTTGACGATTTAAAGAGAGAAAGCTCAGGAGCTTTGGTGCAACCAAAACTGTAAGAAACGTTGATTTATAAACTTTTCCTGCATTGGAAGACGAGACAAATACTCTATCTATAACGTAGCAAAGATTAACTAAGCAACTAAGCAGCGATAACTCTTACTGTGCACATTAACACATGTGCATTTGTTTGGGGAGAGGGGAGAGAAAGAGGCCTGATTGCACAGGCTACAAATTTCTTGGCAGAGATTCCAGCCATTTTCCATCGCAGAAAATCATCAGCATTGATTTCTATGCAATGGCTGAGAGAGGAACATGTTACAATTGCCTGAAAGCCACTTCAGATTTTAAAAAATCACTAGTTACCAAGACATTTTCCTGAATAATTTGTAGAGATAATGACACTCTTTGATAAAGTTCCATCCATCCACAATGATTGCACAATCCCATTCGAACCCGAAAGCAGAAGTACAAGAGTAAAACCTTTACTGCAATGCGGCTTCAATATTTCCCCTCCAATTTCCCCTCCTGATTCTTCTGAAGGCACCTACAAATACATACTGCGGCAAAAGAACAAATTTGCATCGCAACTCTTCAGATCAAATTAGTTCGATCCATTTTACAGCTTTCACTGTCAAATACGGTGACTGTTTTAGTTGGTAATTTCCTCAAACTAAATGCCCAAAATGTTCCTCCTTCACACATAAATAAGACATGTATCGGAGACTTTGGAGTCATTGGCAAGATTCAACAGAACCTAAACCCATCCTACAGTCGCTGGTCAGCTATCAGGGTCAGGAACCACAACAAAAAATTACATTTGTATAGCGCCTTTCACATCGGGAGGACGTCCCAAAGTACTGGGCGGTCATGGATTTGGACCTGAGTTGGGGATTGGGATAGGAGGGGTGGAAGGCAGGGACAGTAGAGGTAGATAATCCTGGTTTATCTCCACCTCAAGACAGTCGTGTGCCCCATTGAATATACTAAGATAATATAATAACCCTTGCATTTGATATAGCGCCTTATCATGTCTTTGAGATGTCTCTGTCATTCGAGTCAGTGAAAGTACAAACCTGGTCGGATAACTATTGGTACTGAATGAGGACTTTCACCGTTGGCTTGTACTGCACCACCACCTTCCAAAGTTCCTGCGGACTGTGTAAAGCGAGCGACAGAGGAGCAAGATTAACATAAATGAACAACAAATGTGTCATCCTAATATCTTTTGTCCAAGTCCCACAATTTACTCATACAGCCTAATTTATTATTCCAGTGAATGATGTCAGGTCAGAAGGTACCAACTATAGACAATGATTCATCAAAAGAACTGATCATTACATAACGACATGGATCCATGCACTTAAAAGGGATGGCTGGTCAGAGGAGGAAGGGGAAGATTGAAAGTACTTCCTCATCTGAACAAACTGCTTTACATTGATGTTTTCGCCCGTGTTGAAATACCATCAATTTAGGAAACGTAAAACTGCATTCTGTGCTCACAGGCACAGGCCAGACTCGAGCATTCCCCTCTTCCCACAAACGAGGCAAATATTTCACCGTTGCAGACCAGGTGTTTCAAATATTTAAACAAACATCATTTCAGATATTCAAACAAATGTCCTTGCCAGTGTTTTGTGGAAATTCTTTCTCTGTGGAGGAGTTGGTGTTGGAGAACTTACCTGTGGAGGAGTTGGTGTTGAGCCAGACCGTCCTCCAGACATAATCTCTTCTGTGATATCTTTTCCACCCTGGTTTGGATCTCTTATCCGGATCTACAACCACAACAACAAACGACATTTGAACAGCGCCTTTCACATCAGGAGGACATCCCAAGGTGCTGGAAGGTCAAGGATTTGCATTGAAGCTGGAGATTGTGATCAGGACGGGTGGAGGGCGCGCATGGGGGGAGGAACTGGAGGGTGGGCGTGAGCACGTGGGGGCTGAGCGGGAGGGGTCGAGCGGGCGGGGGGGTCGAGCGTAGGGAGGGGTCGAGCGTAGGGAGGGGTCGCGCGCGCGAGGGGGGGGAGGGGTCGCGCGCGCGAGGGGGGGGGGGAGGGGTCGCGCGCGCGAGGGGGGGGAGGGGGATTGTGAGCGGGATTGTGCACGGGGGGGGGCGCGCCGGAGGGCACGCGCGGGTTGTGAGTGGGAGGGGGCGCACGCGTAGGGGGTGGGAGGGGGTGCACAGGTTGGGGGGTTTGAGTGGGAGGGGCGAGCGGGAGGGCACGCGCGGGTTGGGGGTTGAGCACAGGGGCAAGAGGGGCCGCGCGCGCGGGGGGGGGGGGGGGGGGGGCGAGGGGGGGCGGCGGGGGGCTGAGCGGGAGGGCCGCGCGCGCGGTGGGGCTGAGCGGGGGGCCGCGCGCGCGGTGGGGCTGAGCGGGAGGGGCGGCGCGCGTGGGCTGAGCGGGAGGGGCCGCGCGCGCGGTGGGCTGAGCGGGAGGGGCCGCGCGCGCGTGGGGCTGAGCGGGAGGGGCGCGCGCGCGGTGGGGCTGAGCGGGAGGGGCCGCGCGCGCGGTGGGGCTGAGCGGGAGGGGCCGCGCGCGCGGGGGGCTGAGCGGGAGGGGCCGCGCGCGCGGTGGGCTGAGCGGGAGGGGCCGCGCGCGGGTGGGGCTGAGCGGGAGGGGCCGCGCGCGCGGTGGGGCTGAGCGGGAGGGGCCGCGCGCGCGTGGGGCTGAGCGGGAGGGCCGCGCGCGCGGTGGGGCTGAGCGGGAGGGGGGGTGGGGCTGAGCGGGAGGGGCCGCGCGCGCGGGGGGGCTGAGCGGGAGGGGCCGCGCGCGGGGGGGCTGAGCGGGAGGGGCCGCGGCGCGGTGGGGCTGAGCGGGAGGGGCCGCGCGCGCGGTGGGCTGCGCGGGAGGGCCGCGCGCGCGGTGGGGCTGCGCGGGAGGGCCGCGCGCGCGGGGGGGGGGGGGGCGGCGCGCGCGGGGTGCGCGGGAGGGGCCGCGCGCGCGGTGGGGGGGGGGGGGGCCGCGCGCGCGGGGTGGCTGAGCGGGGGGGCCGCGCGCGCGGTGGGGCTGAGCGGGAGGGGCGCGGGAGGTGCCGCGCGCGCGGTGGGGCTGAGCGGGAGGGCCGCGCGCCGGTGGGCTGAGCGGGAGGGCCGCGCGCGCGGTGGGGCTGAGCGGGAGGGGCGCGCGCGCGGTGGGGCTGAGCGGGAGGGGCCGCGCGCGCGGTGGGCTGAGCGGGAGGGGCCGCGCGCGCGGTGGGGCTGAGCGGAGGGGCCGCGCTGGGTGAGCAGGAGGGGTCGCGCGCGCCGGGGGGTGGGTGAGCGGGAGGGGTCGCGCGCGGGAGTGGGAGAGCAGTCGTGAGGGCGCGCGGTCGGGAGTGTGCACGCACGGGTTGGGGGGGTGAGCGGGATTGTGCGCGGGGGGGGGGTGCGCCGGAGGGCACGCGCGGGTTGTGAGTGGGAGGGGGCGCGCGCGTGGGGGGCGGGAGGGGGTGCACAGGTTGGGGGGGTTTGAGTGGGAGGGGCGAGCGTGAGGGCGCGCGCGGGTTGGGGGTTGAGCACAGGGGCAAGAGGGGGCGCACGGGTTGGGGGGGTGAGCGGGAGGGGGCGCACGCGAGAGGGGGAGCTGGAGGGTGTGAGCGGGAGGGAGGTGCAGTCGAAGAATAGGGATTGGCGACGGGTTATGAAGGAGGTGAGGGGAGTGGGATGGGAGTTCCAAACCGCAGGGTTCTTAGCAGGTAAAACACCCACAAATTACACGGGTACACCAGCACAGACCAGACAAGAAATGGAAAGGTTCACACGCCCCGACCCGACCCACGCGCCCCCTCTGCGCCCCCACACAACCACACCCCTGCTCCAGACCCCGTCCCCAGCCCCACGCACGGTCAAGCCCAAATCACCTGTTTTCGTTCTCTCTTTGGAGGCATCTGTTGCTGTGCTGGGTTTATCATAACAGTGGCCGAAGCCACTGGGGCAGGATATTGTTGCACTCCCTGCGCTGCTGGGTAATAGGTTCCTGTAGAGAAAGGTCAAACGGATTGAAGGATGTACAGTTCACCTGTGGCAAGAATAATCTTAAGACACCTAAAGAAGTTAGTTGCTCGCTAGAAAATTGCACCCATATCCATGACTTTCACTGAACACAAAAAGGTAAATATTTTAAGCTATTGATGCAATGATACATCCTTATGCAAACATTTCACTACTGTAAGAATTGCTGGACAAAAGACCAAGGTCCATCCAGTTTGCTTTCCACCATCCTGGCAGTCGCTTGCACACGACTTGTCCCAAAATATACTGTTCGCCAAGATATCATTTGCTTTTGAAAGAATCAACACTTTCTGCTTCCACTGTCTCCACAGAGAGCTTGTTCCATACGTTTACAACTTGCTCACTCAAATAGTGTTTCCACAGATTTCTTTTGAGTTGACCCCGGCTGCGTGCAATCCACCAGTTGCAAGAATAAGCTGAAAGACACCTGAAGTAATTAGTTACTCTCCAGAAAATTGTGCTCATACCTGACCCTCAAAGGAACACCAGGGGCTCAATATTTTAGGCTATTGATGAAATAATACAGTAGAAAATGGTTTCTCCAACCGAAGCTCAGGAGTACAAGCACACACGAACAACCCTGAAGTCCGCACAGTTTTCTATTTTTGCCGTGTGGCCAATACCAATTAATGCAGATTTCAGCTTCTCTGCCTTACGATAATCAAGATGCCAAATCTTGATTGCTCCATTCATTTCCCAGACTCAAACATATAATATACCAGGAGGTCTGGTTGCCTTAACTTCTCATCAGTCTGTTCCTCATTTCGGTTACAAGAGAACCACTCTAGGCTTTCCTTGGTACGAAATCTAAACGGACCTTAAATGAAACTGGCTTACCCCTAGTTCCTAAATAATGGACTGGAAGCTTAACACAATAAGCAATGGAACGCAGAAACTGACCATGTAACAAGACATTTTACAATTCAAACTCAGGTCTGTTACTCAGAATATAATTCCATGTAAGTGAGCTGTTGTCAAATAATTATTTTAGCAACTATTGAAATATTTAGAGAGCGCGAGACTGACTTGTTGACTCAAAAGGAGTGTACGTTCTCGCCACACAGACTCCACATTTTCCCCCCCAAAATAATGGTAATTTGGTCACTCAATCGACCACTATTTGTAGGACACTGCGATGTGCAATTGGCTGCCGCGTTTTGCCCACAATATAGTCAATTCCCTTTACAGTATATTCTGTGCTTTGAGACTCCTCAAAGACGTGATAAGGCACTATATCAAATGCAACGATTAATTATTATTACCACATACAATCAAGAAGAATATTTTGTTAATGGGAACCCAAGCCTCAACCAAAGATTTACATTATTAACACTCCAGCATTTTTCCTTAAAATTAGCTCAAAAAACAATCTCAGACCCAGCAATTACTTTCCATTCAATAAGTAATTCAACAGAGTATAAAGTCTAAATACTTTTTTTTTTTAAATCCGATCCGGTTAAAATTTAACCAGAAACAAAATTCCATAATTTTTACAAAAACATTACCAGACAGAAAATAATTCTCCCCTGTGGTATATTTTGTCAGGTTATTAACTACTGGTGCATTTGTAGTCAGAATTGCAAGTCATTCCTACTTCCCTTACTGAATTCTAGTCACATACTTTGCAATCCTTGGCTAGCAAAACATCAGATAGAAATAAATTGTGGAGCCCAGTCGCTTAGTGGTTAGAGCACTCGCTTCGCAAGCGAGATACCTGGGTTCGATTCCCGGGCAGGACAAGTTTCCTTACTTTACACACCTCTGTTTACCTAGAAGTAAGTAGGAATCCGGTTGTTAGTCAATTGGCAGATCGCTTTTCCTGACATGAAAGGCGCTATACAAATGTAATTTGTCATCGCAATAATCGCTTCCAAAAAATAAAAATAATAATTTGGTCACTCAATCCACAACTGTTTATGGGACACTGATGTGGCTGCTGCATTTTGCCCACAAAATACACAGCCAATTTTCAGTACAGTGCTTTGAGACGTCTCAAAGACGTGATAAGATGCTATATCAAGTGCAAAAATGCAAGGATTATAAATTCAATTATCCAGTAAAAAAAATTACGTTTAGTGGAGACTCCCAGAAATTGCCCAGTGTAGAAGCTAACAACCGAATGACCTGCAGTCTAGGCTCACACATTAATATTGCGACATACGGGAGCAGTAGTTAGCAGAAGTAGCTTTAGGAGATAAGAGAGGAGGCAATTGGGAGGTAGTTGGCGGTGTGTGGGGGGAGAAAACTGCTTTAACTATACTTGATATCCATCAAACACTTCAAGACAATCTGAATTCACAAGAGTCCACTTTCCCCATCACACCACTCCTTGGTAACCGTTCTAGCTGTGGTTCAAAATGAGTTTTGAATACTCAACTTCCTGTGAACAACAACAAATTACATTTGTGTAGCACCTTTCACGTTGGGAGGACGTTCTAAGGCACTGGACAGTTCGGGATTTGGATAAAGGCTGCAAAGTGGCCATGCCACAATTTAACAATCTGTTTTCGAAAAATGTAATTTTTTTTAAAAACAGGTTGTGCTTCAGGTGCAGTAAAACACGGGACATTGTTCATTTCTAAGCCCCTTATGCTAAAAGATGCACAATATGGAAATGAGCCTATTGTTACATCGTGAGGGGCAAGGCTATTGCTCCCAACCTCTGCCAATAGCAATCTGCAACTCACTGCTAGCACAAGGAGCGACAAACTTGCCAAACAGGCTCGATGTATTGCAAACTATTATGAAATGATAGCTTTTCCTTTCCTTTCTTTCTAGCTTTTCCTTTCATCTCTCCACTCTGCTCAACAGGTTACAGCAACACTGAATATTGGGTACTCACCATGTAGAGAATCTTAACACACACCAGTGCTCTGCCATTCCATGGCAAAGCACAATGGTACACACCACTCTCTTCCCTAACCCCACCACAAAGTATCTCTTTAAAATGTATGATTTGCAAAATTGGTAAAATTGTCAGCAATAGCCCAAAGAGCATTTCTGATTTTCATATCCGCTAATATATCCTTTAGCTTTGCAAAACAGTTACACCATTATGACAAACTGCATGACACTAAATGTTACTACTTCAAGCTTTTGAGGCACTATTCACCGTCCCTTACATTTGAAACCAGTAAATCAGCATTTAACGACCAAATAAGGACAGCTCCACTAACCAGCAAAGTGGGTGAATTCACTGCCTAGTGCTTAAAAGCAATATGAACCCCAAAGGTCCCGAGTTTAACCGCTGCTGTGTGAAGAGTTGCCCAAACCCAGCCGAGGCAGCATTAAGGACTCTGCAACAGGCTTCACCTCCAGGAAAATGAGTGTGTGCGTACACGCACATAGGTATCAGGTGAGAAAAATTGATTTTTATTTGCTGTTTTGGATTGCCAATCATTCACTGTCTGATCATGGCTCTCACATGATCAATCAACAAACAAGCTGAGGTACCAGAGGAATACAAACCGACACTTGGTCAAGAGATTTGGAAGACGGGCAGTGAGGGGGCAGAGAAATAGAGAAAATAACCTGTAGATTCTGTTTAGCTTATATGGATTGTACTTTGAGGGAATTGGGCTCTCTGCATTTATTCACCGTTCTATTTACTCTGCCTCTTAAGAACATAAGAATTTGCTAGTCTGGGAGAAAGAAGACCAAGGTCCAACCAGTTCGCCTTCCAGCATCTTGGCAGTCTCTTGACATTTCCTGCCTCGTTAAGTAGCAGGAAATTGACCGAAGTGTTGTGACTTGAGCAATGACCAAAGTGTTAAAATCTTACCATAAGGGAACTCCCCAGGGCTCGGGCTTGAATAAAATCCTGGTCCAGGAGGGACGGGGTACTGCTGAGGTGGCTGTACATACGTAGAACGGAACTGTAACACAAAAATAAGGTTCACCTTTTTATTTTGACTTTCTATACCCATTATAATGCATTCAAAAACTTACTCTAATCTATCAGGTGAATAGGGGGAGTGGGTATTTGTTGGTATCTCTTTCAAAGAGCCGTCCCAGGTGTGATGGGCCGAATGGCCTCCTTCTGTGCTGTAAGGTTTCATGATCAAGACTTCCTTCCTCCAAGTCAACAGTAAATAATAATCCTTGGATTTGATTTAGCGCCTTATCACGTCTTTGAGATGTTTCAATGCGCTTCACAGAATATACTGTAAAGTGAATTGACTGTATATTTTATGGGTGAATTCATCAAAACAGAGGGAGTTTATTCTTTTCCTAAGTAACTTGGGGAAATTAAATGTTCTTAGAAAATGCAATTAAACTCACTAGCTTCTTCCCCAATCCCCCGGCCTTACCCTCTCTCTGCCCCTTTTCAAATCCCTCCTGAAAACCTTCCTCTTCGACCGTGCTTTCAGCCACCTCACCGCACCCCCTCCCACTGGCTCGGAGTCAGACTCCACCACTGTTAAGCGCTCTGAAGACACTACTCTGCGTGAGGGGCGCTATATAAGTGCAGGTTGTTGCTAAACCCCTCAGAACTACAACTTTTTGGTTTGAGCATGGAATTTGTTTCGTGCCTCACTGAACAAAAACTCCAGGACAATTACATTTTTCTTTGAAAACGTCAATCAGTTGACAAACTGAAGGTAGGAAAGTAAATACAGTTGGATATTTACAAAGAGCATTGTCTTTCGCAATGATACAATTAACTTCTTGAGTAACCTGACCTGACCCAGCAGTGACCAGTGCAGTGTACCATGCCCATACCAGCTGGCACGGTAACAAAGTGGTTAATAGAATTTGCACAATTGATTTCTATTCAGCAAAGTTCTGCAGTCAAAATAAAAACATCTTCTGATCAGCTTCTATGTATAAAAGATCCTTGCCTGGCCTTGTGGAATATAGTAAGGCGGTCCTGATGATGGATATGTGGGTATCTGTTGCGTCATCATCATAATAGTCTGAGAGCCAGGCTGGTAGACATGGGCAGAGGGCACAGGTCGAGTCGTTGTATTATTCTGAACCCTGGAAGCACTATTCTGTGGCTGGGCTCTGTTTTGATAGTACTGCTACAGAGAAAAGAGAGAGAAAAGCACAATATAAACACAATAGGCCACAACCACACCGCATGGGCATCCAATCACACCTTTTCCCCCCTTCCCCCCACCACCAATTGATCTTTGTGCGTATAAATCTACCACTGGGCAACAATCAGTCATCAACATACACAAATTAAACAAGTTTTTAAAATAAAAATAACTGGGGGATTTTAGCACCTAAAATTCACAGAAAATACATATTGAACTAAATCTGAATTGCATTTTTTTTTAAATACAAAAGACCAGCATTGTATGGCAGACGTAGAAAAGGGGAAGAAAAAAAATAGCCAATGGCGCAAAGCAAATGCAGGTCGGGGAAAATCATAGCGCTGTATTTAAGCAGAATGGCACCAGTGCAGGAACCATTCAAAGAGGCGAGCAAAATAAGTAGTCATGCATCTTGTAAACACAAAACACTGCAATAGAAATTTCTGTGCATAAATTATTTACATACTAAGGTTACGGTTTCAAATCCGGGTCTGTGCCGAGTTCGCTGATCTCAGCCAAAGCAATGAGTGGATAGAGTATTTCCAATCGCCCCTCAATACCCTCCTGGTTACTTCTACCTACTCAGAGGCCTGACGTGAACAAATGGAATATGGCGCAAAGGCAGCATTGTGCTCGACTGTGAATTTGCCTGCCGTTGCTTGTTCAGTTAAACGGACTTTAAATGAGTAAAGTACCAGTGAGTGACTGGCTCCTGTGGAACCTCATCCCCGAAGGAGAATCGCAAACGCTTTCAAGAGAGGAGGGGAGAATACTGGAGCAGAAATCAGCAAAAGAAAGTTACAGGTTTACTCCTCATCCCAGGTCAGTGTTTTATACAATAATCCTGCTGTAAGGCAGCCAGGAGATGCTACTAATGACTAACACAGATAAGCAATTTCACTAGTCAACCCAAATACTTTCAAAAGGATGTTATGTTACTGACCTGGAACTTTCTGCACAGGTTAATTCTAATTCTACACATGTTAAGTATAGAGGACAAACCACCAAACTAGAGGGCAAGATGACAGCTGAACTGGTCGAATTTACTGCTAACTTTTTCCAGCAACAAAGTACACCAGATTCCAAGATCCCATTGTTAAAAGATCAGCATTAATTTAAAGCAAAGGGGAGTAATAGGAGGAACCTTGAAACTGACACCGTCTACAGTGAAGCCTTCCCTCAGAGAGACATGGCTTATAAGAACAGAGTATAGTTGCCCGCAACTCCAAACAGTTGCAGTCGTGTGGCACAGGTGCTGAACCAGGCCTGCTGACTTTTTTTCCCCCCACATTTGCAGTGCCGATTTTCCCCCACCAGAGGAAGTCCTCATTACTACAGCTCACTGAGGGCCTCCAATGTCAGCAAGCTCAACAACAAGGTTATCCTGTCTTTGAACTGGAACAGGATCCTCGCATACCATAAAGCACCAGTAATAATCAGCTCTGTGGTGAACTTTGTAGTCACACCATTACACTAAGCTGCAAAGGTTTCTTGCGAAAGATCACAAGCTACACATCCTCATTGCTGCAAGTGATGAGGGGCTTGTGAGAAAGGACAGTTGCGGTACATTTCAGCAGTCAACGCACATTCTGGGGTCCCCAAGTCTTGGCTCTTGCCAACCTGTACCTACTTTGCAGAATTAGGTAAGTAGGATGCGTTCCTCCAGGGAGAGAGTGTGCATTCCATTCCAACAGTCTGGAATTTCCATGTGTAGGTGGGATGCATGCAATTCCCAGCTTCGTTTGGATACTCCTAAGCATGGTGACTGGTTTCCACATGATTTTATGGTAAGAGCTGGGGAGTAGGAATAGTTGGATATCTCTTTCAAAGAGTCGGCATAGGCACGATGGGCCGAATGGCCTCCTTCTATGCTATAATATTCTAGAATTCTATGTGTCAGACACCCGACTGACCGCCAAAATGAATATTTCGGGAATGGTGCTTGATAGATCATTCCTGGGTGAGACAAAGCTTGCCTATTGACTGTGTCACACACTCCCAATTCAGTTGAGCACCATGAACTAGTGTCAGCTGCAAAAGCTGGCAAGCACGTAGAGAAAGTTCACCCTGAGCAGCTGGCCTTCACAATGGGAAGATGTAGCACTCGATGGGAAGATG
Source organism: Callorhinchus milii (assembly GCF_018977255.1). Classification (NCBI taxonomy): domain Eukaryota; kingdom Metazoa; phylum Chordata; class Chondrichthyes; order Chimaeriformes; family Callorhinchidae; genus Callorhinchus; species Callorhinchus milii. The sequence goes on along the minus strand of NW_024704752.1, from coordinate 2,479,480 downwards.
AAGCACCTGGTGGGGTGGTGAACCAGAACAGAGCTGAACAGGCCCAGTTTCTCTCCCAGATCTGTGCCAAAAATCAGTGGGTATCAAAGTTGAGTCGTAGCTCTTTGTTTCATTTGGGTCAATATCTTTAAAGTTTGGGGGGGGGGGGGGGGAGGAGAGAGAGAAAGCAAAGAGCAGAAATTAGCCAGAGTTCAGATTATTTTTTAAAGAACTCCTGCTGGAAAGTATATGTAGGTGCGAGCAGGAACTCACTCATCAATGGAAACAACAACCACCTGCATTTATATAGTGCTCTCACTCAAGGTAGCGTCCCAGAGTGCTTGATAGGAGGGGGAGGTGACCTTAGACATGGTCAAAGAGGAAGATCTTCAGGCTTATATTATAATAATGACAATATTATGATTATATATCTCTACAAGATAGAGTACATTGCTCCACTGAAACAGTCCTCAGGCTTCAAACCAAACTAGCATTAAGTGACTACTTTTTTAAAAAAACCTGCCCGCTCCCTCTGCTCAGAGGGCTTCGGCCTGCTTCACATCTCTCGCCTCGCCAGCCCCACCATTGGCAGGCAGGCCTTCAGCCACTCTGCCTCCACCTAGAACTCTATCCGCAGTCCCTTCACCTCGCCCCTTCCTTTGCTTCCTTCACGACCCTCGTCTTCAACTGTGCCTTCGATCACTCTCCTTTCTCCCCTGCCTTCCAGCCCTCCCCGATCCCGCCTCCCAGCTCCGGTCCAAAACACTGATTGTCCAGATTCTTGGGTTGTTCTCCCGACGTGAAAGGCACTATACAAATCTAACTTTGTTGTTGTTAAATCAACCCAAGATGGTTGGCTTTCCACAAGGATATTTGCAAGTAATCATGAAAGGCTTTGTACCCATCATAGAGCACAAAGCCACATAAGCTTCTGTTAACATTCCTCACCACAGACTACACAATGATTGCTCATGGACCCAGCTCCACAAATAATGGTATAGAACAGCTTAAGTGAGAACAATCCAATCAAGACATACACATCCCACCGGAGGCCGTGGCAACCCCCTCTGTGGTCCAAGCTCTAAAAGGTTAGTTTGAAGTATATTGGGCTATACACTATCAACAGGAAATACAAAACTAATCCACAAAAGGGTCAAATGCGAAAACAGAGGGGTTGAAAACGATTAACAGAACAGCAGAGCTAGGCAACACCCTTCTTCGTGCCTGGAAGGTTTAATCCGGGAAACCTTCCAGGTTAAGTTAACTCCCAAACGAGATCAAGAGAACAAGCTACAGTGATGGCAATCCACTTATGCAAGGAAGGGAAATCTCTCCACCACTTTGTTTCGTCCCCTTTCTAATGGTCTTCAAATCCAGCCTTAAAAGTCTACCTCTTTGACCGCACCTACCATCACTTTACCCTTCCCTTGTTCAGCGTCTTAACTCAGCCTTTGGATGTTATACCACGTGAATGAAGGCCGCTTTGTAAATGCAAACTGTTGTTCTGACTTTAACACTTAAGGAAAATTATACATGATTATGTAGTAGTTAAAATGGGTTACAACTGTCTGTCATCCCAACACTGCTCATACCTCCTCAGTGCTTCAATTACAGACACCTCTGCTTCAACTTCCCCATCCTCCGACCCACTGGAAGAAGTACACAAACGGAACGAGCCTAATGCTGAACTAACAAACATTAAAAACTTCAAATCAGGGAACAGTCAATTTGACACTACTTCCTCTTTCGTGGGCTGCTGTCATGTCATGGAATCAAAATGCCAGCTCATGGAAGTTGACAGGACTGGCTAGGCACTGGGTGGAGCAAACGTTACTCTGTTGTGGGACACACAAATGTTGGGAGGCATTTAATAAGAGTGTGAACGTGGGCTAATGTCAAAATATACCATCCAAAGCCAGGGGTTTAGAAAGGCATCCACACAGGCGTTATGGTAGCAACCATCTCACTGAAGCATTGCGTCAAGACAATAAAATTCAAACCAGAAAGTTAATCCTGGCTATGAAGAGAATGCAGAATGAAGAATCAAGCTGATGTACTGTTTGCCACGTTTAAGCCTCACAACATCTTGAGATAACCTGTGTGTTAGTTCATCAAGTTACTTACTTTCCCTTTTAAAGCCCTCCAACTGTCTTGCCTCTCCCTGCCTCTGCAACTAGCTAACCTGACTCGAGGTCAGACTCCACCACTGTTAAGCGTTCTGAGACACTGTACAGCGCGAAGGGCGCTATATAAATGTAAGTTATTGAAAAATGTGCTCCAGAAACCTTTAATGTAAACTGCGTTTAATTAGGTGACTGTTGCTCAAGGTCTGATTGCTGTTAAACCATAGCTTATATAAGGAGGGGGAGGAAAGGAGAAAAGAACTGAAGTTCAGACATGCATTCAAAGCCGTATTTTAGATCGCAGCGTGTATAAATTTACATGGAATTGCATGGCATAGTATGCAATTGCATGCAGTCCGTGAATTGGTTAGTACCTGCTGATGTAAAGCTCGAGGACCTGCAGCAAACTAGGGAAGTGAGAGATAAAAGCAAGTCAAATATGAGATATAGGCAAAGTTTATCAGCCTCACAGAAAACAGTCACAAGCTTCTCTCTCTCGCTCAGGTTCGCACCATTAAACACTGGAGATTTCAGCACCATTGGGTTTGTTTGCACAGGACAACAAAAAACTCAAGGCATGTATATAAACAAGGATGAGAGTTTCAACTTCCTCATGATTGCACCAGCGTGTGTACTTAGGCAGAAATGCTGGCAACATCCCCGCACTTGTTCCCATTAACAAGAAAGGAGAAAAAAGAGATTTAAAGCAAAACACAATTTATCCTGGGCAGGATAACTTGCACACATTTATAACAATACTGCTCTCTCTCCCCCCATAATCTGTAAATACAATCTGTAATCAAATTATTCAGATGGTAACATTTTGACAAAGAGATAAGGGGAATGAAGTTTAAAAATAACTTACCCAAGTTGCATACAGAACAAAAACACATTACAAAAATACGTGGGCAAGATGCGTTCAGCCCTAACTTCCAGTTCTTATTCTGCTTAACCAGCACTGTGTAGCTCAGCTAAACTCTACACAGTTTAATATCTTTACTAAAGGGCACTATCGGGTTAGCATTGATGCTGCATTTCCCCCTCAATGACAATAAGTTCCCCCTCAGCAATAAGTGTAACTTACACTGCAGTCTTTACAGTAAATGAGGCAACACTGCTGGCTCAAGAGGTGCCAAGACTCATAATAATAATCCTTTCATTTTACATAGCACCTTACCACGTCTTCGAGACATCCCAAAGCGCTTTACAGAATATATTGGAAAACGAATTGACTGTATTTTATGGGCGAAACGCGGCAGCCAATTGCACACAGCAGTGTCCCACAAAGAGTCGTGGATTGAGTGATCACATTTTTTTGTCTGAAGAGGATTGCAGCAAATGAGGGGATTGAAAACAATAATATGAATCCCAGTCTCCAGCCACTTTTGAAGTCATCTGCCACCATACGCTTCCAGTTGTAGAAAGGCAGAGGACTATGCCCACTCAAACAAGCAAGCCACACTAACTACAATCCCGTCAGATTTTTCCGACCCTGATAACCAGAAACAAAAGTCGGAAACCTAGGCGAGACCATTTTGTGAAAACGCACAGGTTTCGTATTCTTCATCGCTATTCAGTGGCTCCTAACTAGAAAGTATCCAAGTCAACAAGTGATCATGTTAGCTGGGCTTGGACACGTAGCTGAGTACCAGGGGGCAGATGATGAAAATACTTCTTCCAAGAGGGAGGAGCAGGAGAGACTGGAGATAAAGATACAATATGGGGGAAGGGGGCATTAGTCTGGCTTTACAGATGAGTCAGGGCTGATGATGCTCATTGACATTGTATACTACCAACCTAGGCTGCTTGAAATAATATAGTGATATAGTGCACAGTACCCTCCGGGGTGGGGGGGAGGGAGAGAAGCAGAGGAAGAGCAAAACGGAATAAAAGCTATTAAAGATTACTATAATCTAAGGAGCAACTTTACCACAGGGGTTTAATTTCAGTTAAACATGTAACCCAATCCAGGCACATAGGAACGAGGATTCTTTGACACTAATGTCAGTGCCCCAAGTGAATCACTTGGGCATTTTCAAACTGCCAAGGAGTGGGTGACCAATTCTACTTGGGGGATTGTTGGCCAGGACACCGGGACGGAGGAACTCTCTTCCCTTTTTGAACAGTGCCGTGGTATTTTTAACATCCTTCTAAACGGGTAGATGGGACCTTGGTTTAACGTCATTCGAAGGATAGCACCTCCGACAATCAGCACACCCTCAGCGCTACATTGGAGTGTCATCTTAGATTTTGTGTCCCGATGTGGGGGCTTGAACCTTCTGACTCACGAGGCAAGAGTGCTACCACTGCGCCAGGCTGACACCCAACCAGTCCATAAATTCTGCTCTAAGGTGATCAGAAGCTGGGGTTACAAGGATGTATAAAGGTGTGGGTAAAGAAAGGCGAAACATTGTCCTGCTGCAGTATGGAGCACACTTTCAAGGATGATGTTAAGGCAATGATGGGGAATCTTAATCTTGTACCTAACATTTGGAGAGCTTTACTACCTGGATAAGGTATGGCAGGAATGGACTATCAAACACAAGTTCTGCCAAAAATTCATCCCTGAAAGCAGAAGATAGTTCACACTGTTCCTCAACTTTGTGGCTATTACTTTAAACTTTTTCTCCCCTTCAATCATTGTGGGCTTAGTACAAAAGGAAATGTAGTAAAATTGATATTTTGAAAACTATTGTCTTGGCACCTGGTCATGCCAACTAAGACTTTATCAGTTAGATAAAGAAACTTATCAGCTTCACTCTAGGAATGAAGGGCTCTGGATTGAAGATTCATATTAGCTGAGGCCACAAACAAGTCAATCGCAAGATCATAGCGAAAGAACAATGACTGCTGTATGTACAAAGTTAAGACTCCACAAGCTAATTTCTGTTAGTGCAACCAGTAACACTGCATAAAATTAGTAATTGACAAAAATAAGGATTTTGCCGTTACATCTCATGTGCACCATTCATGGAAAAGCGGTCCTTACCTGCCGTGGTTGTGGTTGAGTGTTCATTTGTGGAGGTTGCGGTGGTGCAAAAACCACTGGAGTAGTTGTCTGGCCAGAGGGATAGGCAGGCTGGGGACATAAATGGCATGAACAAAGTCAATTCAGGGTCACTAGGAACAGTCGTCCTACATGCAGAAACCAGAGAAAGAAAAATCAAAAGTCACCTCCTGTCAAGACATTCCACCATTTATTCACCTGTGAGATTCCAGGGGAAGGGGAGGGATGTGGGGCTGCTGGAGATCCTCCAATAGGTTGGGGTCCTTTGTTCATTTCATGTGGTACGGCATATGGAGCCCCTGCCTGTTGCAATACCTACAATGGAAGACAAAGTAAAGAGCTATATCAATAATAATACTTGCATTTGATATAGTACTTTATCACATCTTCGAGGCGTCTCAAAGCGCTTCACAGGATATACTGGGAAGTGGATTGGCTGTATGTATACTTTGTGAGAGAAACATGGCACACAGCAGTGTCCCACAAACAGTTGTAGATTGAATGACAATTATTATTTGTTATTATTTTGCAAAAAATAATTTGAAAGGATTATCATCCTCAGAAAAGCGATCCAACTGACTAATAAATGGCTTCCTACCTACAGCGGCGTGTGGAGTAAGGAAACTTGCCTAACTTTCCGCCCTGCGCGGGAATCGAATCCAGATCCTCTCGCTTGCGGGGTGAAAGCTCTAACCACTAAGCTACAGGACTCCACATGGGACTGATTAACACAAACTTCTGGTTGTACATGTTGCAGTAAAATGAATTTTTTTAAAATTAATCTATGGTCCAATTCCAAGCATTGCAAGGCCTACTTATAAGCAGCGCTTCAATTTTTTCTGTGAAACAGCTGAGGTCTGAGCCAAAGCCCAGCTGATTTAGTCAGTACTAGCTCAACCATTGCTAGAAGTTGAACTCTTCTCAAGCAGCATTTAAGATAACAGTTGGTCGGGTTTCATTTGATTAATGCAATCGCCATTCAACTGTGGTTCAGACTGAGACATAAGTTACCTAAAATCAACACCCATAAGGCATTTATTTGATTAAGGAAAATCATCCCAAATCAGAATATTTACAATAATGCTACTTATCTTTATGTTCCATGGAAAGAACCACCCTGTTTTGAATGTCGCTGGTGATAAATTAGTTACAACTGCCTGAATGGCTCTCTGTAAAGTCATTAGGCACTAAGCATAAAACTATACTCTTACAACTGGTAAGAATTAATAATGTCCCCAGTTGCGCAAAGTTGACTGAAGTGAGGGAGAGGATACACTCGGGTTCCTGCTACTGATCGCTTCACAACAGTGTGTGTGTGTATATATATAATATATATAAAAACATATCTTTAGCATTATGAAGCCTTTAATTTAAAGACCAAATGTTCTACAATAGTTCCTTAATGGCATATTGTCCTAAAATACTTGTACTGGCTGGAATCAAAACGCATAGTCAATAAGTTCAAATCACATAACATAGCAGGAATCCCTCCCAAACACACAACTCTACCTCTCTGCCACTATCCCTTGCTTATCCCAGCAAGGAATAATGTCACCTGCACAAAAAACAACAAATTAAACCTTCTCCAACACAAGAAGCTACATACATGTGGCTAGTGTGTTTCACCACACATCTCAGCATTGAGAACAATTTGCACAAACTGTTAATTTACATTACTTCAAACCTTCAGTGATTGCCTTCAAAAAACACTCCATTACATACTGCCCCAAATAGGTTGGTAGATCATTGGACTTCAGCAATCACCATCATGTTGGTTGAAAAAGAAAAGTTAATGCAGCCCAGAACACCAAATTCATTAAGCAAACTCGAGTTCTGCCTCACGACCTACGGTTAAATGAACCACTGGAGACATATATCCACTCCCGCTCCCCTACTCTACCATAAAACATTTGGCTCACCCATGTACTACAGCTGTGTAATAAAATGCACAGGTTAGACTGGACGTGGAATTTATAATAATAATCATCCTTGCGTTTGATATAGCACTTTATCACATCGTCAGGGCTACATAGGAATTTGCTGGACAAAAGACCAAGGTACATCTAGTTCGTCTTCCACCATCCTGGCAGCACTTCCTTTAGAATGGTACATTACCCTTTACTGATTCCCTCCCCCCCCCCCATTTCGTATCTGCAGTTAGACAGTTTGCAAACCTCCAGCAAAGCGAATAGTGAGTCCCCCCCCCAGCTTTTCTCCTTTTATAGGCAAGCAGTGTGTCCAAGAGGCAAAAGCAATAGAAACTTCAATTAAAAAAAACTGCACCAATTAAACAGATGACTCATACAAGGAAAAATCAGTTTTAATGTAGAAAGATATACTAGTTTCATCAAGTAATGGATATTGGAACAGGAAACTGTAACCAAGTATATGAAGGTATCAATTAGTTCCAAAGGACCAGAGAGCAAGCAATCACTATCATTCACTGATAGGTTATTAACAATCTAGTCAAATATTAGATTGATTTTTCAGGGCATCTGACAAGTTAAAACAGGTCCTTTTGAATCTGGCGAGACACTTGGAAAAATGATATGTCATTTTGGGCACAGTACTCATCCACATGTACTGTGTGAGAGATACGAAAAGCTGCAGGACTTGGAAGCCCGACATATCACCTCCTGGTAAGGTCATCTAACTCACTCAGCAGAGTCTGGAAATCACATCCAGCTACTTCCTAGTCTGCATGACTCAGCAAGCTGCTCTGCTGAACCATCACGAGAGTTCTCTTTCGCAATACCGTACACAACACAAGCTGTACATTCCAGGGCCTGACAATACAATTTACATTTATAATCCCTTCAAAAAAATAATAATAATTTGGTTACTCAATTGTTTGTGGGCTACTGCTGTGCTCAATTGGCTGCTGCGTTTCGCCCACAAAATAGTCGTTTCACTTTACAGTAAATTCTGTGAAGTGCTTTGATCATGTATCAAATGCAAAGATGATGATTTTTATTATTATACAGTGACTTTCACATCAGGAGGATGTCCCAAACTGGCTTGGCAGTGTGACTTGTAAGTAAGTAAGCTATTAAAATTATGTAATTTGAAGAAAATCAAATACGAATTACTTTTTTTCCCCAGGCATGGTTTAAAAAGCAACTAAATAGTATACATACTGTGCTGAAAGTTCCTGTAACAGGGCGCTGTGTAAAGATTCACTCTGCTCCTCTATGTTGATCCTCTGGCAGTTCTGTCAAACCAACAGCAAATAAGAAGTATTTGAAAATATTGCAAGTTATTTTACTCCCATTATAACATTTCCATCATTTTCATCAATCGAGTAACCAGCCATTCACCACATCAGTATTACAAACATCATATTCCAAGACCCTCAGAAACTAATGAACATGATTATTATACTAAAATTATAACACATCATTATTTTTTCAAGCATTGCACTGAACAGACATAATATGCAACCACTAATGTCAATTGCAACTTTTTAAAACTCAAGAGTCCTTTTTTATTTATTAATACCATTCCCCTCTCCTCTCTCCCACCATGGATTGTCGCAGTCCCACTGGGTCCACACGGTTACTACAAAAGATCACATCAAACTTCTGAAATGACCAACATAGTTGTCAGAATCAGAAAGTCCCTTTAATTAGCATAAACATAAACAGTGATATGTTCCACATCACGTTCCTTTTCTTTAAGAAAAGCAATCCTTTTGTAATACACGGTGAACTTAATATTTCAGGACCTTTGCTATTTAATCCCAATTCGTGCTTATTACATGCCGAGAGCACCATTGGACAGACAGCTATCGTCCAAAGGATTACTGGAATGCTAGACCTTTTTGGTATCAGCGGGAAGGTTTGTTTTACTGACACTTTTGTACTACAATGTTATTCAGTGAACATATCGGAATATACTAGAAAGATGAGATTGGAATACAAAATTAAACTTTAACATCAGAATTTGTTTACACCCCAGGGGAATGGGGTTCTCTGAACCAAGCACAACTGCATTTATTCCCTTCAAGTTCCGAGTTCAGTTGCAGATATACGGATTCCATCCCGTCCGTCCATGCCTTGCATCAGCTGTCAATGGCACCACATGCTGCCTGAATCCACACCAGTTGGTCTGCTCAGTTTCCATTTAACATTTGCTGTTCAAGCAACAGCAGCTGCCTTGAAGATCTTATGCTTCGGGGATTACTTTATTAATTCCCCTTCAAAGGCCACCGTTACGCCTAGAAAAACTATGAATGACGAACCTTAGGAATTATTATATATTATTTTATCGGGTACGGTAGCACCTGCGAGTGCCACCGTACTCATACCATAAAATAATTCGCCCGCACAAGAGAGCAACCAGATGATTTATTCATACATTTTTACAGTATATTATGGGAAGCGATTTTCAGATGTCTTAAAGTCGTGATAAGGCATTATATCAAAAGCAAGAATTATTATGATTCATTATTATCTGTCCTGATACAAGCCAAAAGGAGATACACAAATGCATTCATCCAACTTCCTTCGGAATAAAGGAATTACATTTAGTGCCAAAATCCTCAAGCAATAATCAGTCAATCTTGTGTACAGAGATGTCTCGACTGGAGTCAGAAGCAGCAAGACAGATTACAATTCAGAGACTTACTTAAGAAAGTAGTATTGTATGTAACCAATCCATTCGTGAGCATCGAGCACCACTCTCGGGACAAAATATTAAGAATGCCCCAAAGTGAAATATCAGAGACAATGTTTGTTGTATTGTTTCCCAGAACTGTCCAGGGGAGTGTTATTCGGGAGGTTGACTAATGAGCTACATTGCTCAGCTTGTTTTTTTCTTTTAATTTGACAGGGAGTTGGGAATAATCCAATTTATCTATCCTTTAGAGAAGTCAAAAAAAATCATACGGAAATAACAGGCAATGAAACAGCACAACCACAACTTGCATTTATATAGCGCTCAACAGTGGCGGAGCACGACAGCGAACTGGGGGGGTGGGGGCAAGTTCCCAAGTCATGGCTACTTTTTTTCATTACATCAATCAAAAACAGCTCAATAAATTTCACTGAGCTTAAATGACTAAATTCACATTTATTTTGTGGGTATTGGTGCAAATATTGATCAAGCTTTTTTTTTAGAGTAAGCGAAAAATCAGCATGCAAGACATGTGGAAGAAGGGGTGTTATTTCCACCATCCTCTTCCTTTGCCTGTAATAGTTGGTAAAACCTTTTTAAAAAGTTTGAAGATTTTACTGGGCCTCAGTTAAGCTCAAAGCATTGATTATTCCTTTGAGCTGTAACAATCAGGATACGGATTCCAAGTGATGACAAAACTAAGATATTCCATTCTAAAAGTATGGTGCAACAGAGCATGAGTTTATTAATAATAATCCTTGCATTTGATATAGCACTTTAGCACGTCGTTGAGACGTCTCAAAGCACTTCACAGAACATAGCTTAGTATTAAGTATAATTTTAATACCTAGTATTTAGCCCAAACATCGGGGGGAGGGCACGAGTGGAGAATTGAAGAGAAAATGAACACAAGTGAATGCGGAGTGCCGTGCTATTTTTCTTTGCATTTCTCTTCATACTCATCTCAAATATTCCATATCGTTGAAAGGCTCTAATGGGAAAATGCTTCAACGTCGGGGGAAGGCAAGAAGCAGACATTTTCTGCAGAATTAAAATGACCTTCAGTCACAAACCACTGCGCGCACACAGCCCTCCTAATTCACGAGGACAGAGTGTACCTTCACGTCACCACTAAAAACAACTGACGCTACAGAACGTTGATCCTAGGATATCAGTTTTAATTAAAAGAAAAATGGACACAACTGATAAGTACATAATACCTGCATTAATATTTAAAATTATTACCAATTAAACATACTTCCTCCAAGCTTTTAACATACTAAAAGCTTCCCTCAGCCAGAGCAATAGGATTTCAGAATTCAGACTTCACTTAGGAATCGGATTGACAAGTAGTACACTCATTAAGTTTATGTAATTGGTAGATTCAAATAGAAGGCTGCTGCCAAGGCCTTACCCCACACTGGCAAGTCTGAAACCAGCATCTTGGTCACGACAAACATCTAAGACGCAACAGTCCTACATTTTAACTGAAGGTTCCCCAAGGGCAGCGCAGCACCCAGGTAAAGCCATTCAAAGCAACGCATCTTGGATTAAATTCCCAATTTGTACCGATTCAGCTGAACTCAGCGGAGGTGCCACAACTGGTATGAATGACCCTGACCCGGGATGGTGGGGTCCGGGGGAGGTATGAAGAGAATAGCTACAGCTATTGTTTCCAACTGCCATCCATCCATCCACCCCTATACTCAGCAGATTGGAACTTGGCTGTGAACGAGTTCGGCTGTGATACCCTCTGCAGCCTCGTGTGGCCACCAAGATAAATGTTTCTTGATAGAAATAACACAATAACATAGATTTTTGCCATTAATCAACAATATTCAATGATTATTTTATTCTGTTGGCCAACCAAAAAGGTTGCTGTGAAGGCTAACTGTCTCAGGTTACACTAAGAATTTGAGTGACCTTAACCAGCACAAACAAAGTCAGCGATACCTCCAGGAAGAGAGGGAAAGAAAAGCAAAAAAGTGTAAACTGCATGGAGGTTTAGGGGGCAGATTCAACCCTTCGTTTCTGTGATACTGATGCAATCACATTGCCTTGGCACAGTGCTAAGCATAGATCAAGTCATCACCTGCCAGCTCCCGTCAATGTGTAGGAGAAAAACTAAATGACTGATGCCAAAGTCACCTCTTGTGCTACTGCTTTGCTGCTCCATATCGTCCTGTCCACTTCCTCCACTCAGTGGACTCTGGCCATGTCCCCAGCCCTGCCTGCCCACCATCGGAAGTTCTGCCTTCAGCCTCTCTGCTCCCACCCTTTGGAACTCCATCCCAGTCCTTTCACCTCGGCCCTAACCTCGCCTCATTCAGGGCCCGTCTCAAGACCTTCCTCTTTGCCCGTGCCTTCAGCCACACTCTCACAGGTACTCCCCATACCCTCCAACCTTCTTGCAAGCCCTTAACCGTCCAGGGCCTTGGGACGCTCTCCCGACGTGAAAGGCGCTATATAAATATAATTTGTTGCTATTCATAGAGTCGGTTGCTTTTTTTTTTGTTTTGCTAAGATGTAGAATTAATTGATTGAGAATACTGAGGGTTAACATGGTCCACATTTTTGTAATATTGTTCCTTTGACTGCTGCTAATGGCTACACTGCCAACAAACTCTCAAAAAGTGCGAGAAGAACTTTGCTCCCCCTCCACTCTGCACCCCCCCCCCACCCAAATAGATGTGCATTTGGCCTGTGTCACTCCCATAACACAACTAGATGAAATATTCTAGAGAACTGGTTTTCAACCATACAAAAATTTACCATGTTAGTGCCACCGAGATCGGCAAGGTACGTACAGAACAGATTAGTGTTTAAACATAATTAAAAAGTCAAAAATAGAAGGACACGCATATATTTTCTAAACATTTATTAAGGCTACCAGTTGGACCAAGCTGTCTAAGCGATTTCCTAGCATCACAGTCTGCACCTTAATAATTTAAAAATAGCCAGAGCTTACAGATTCTCTGAACTCGTCCCTACAGAGGGGGAAAAAAAAGCAACCAGATCGTTCCTTTCACTAGTCAATTGCTAATATAGTAAACCCTAATAGCAGCAATTTGCACTTATTTGGCATTTTTCAAGTAGACATCAAAGCTCTTTACATGAACCATGTAGATTCTTAGTTTAATCCCAGTCCACAGCCTCAACCGGCAAAATAGTTGAAATTCACAGGTAACTCACTTATCTAATACTCATTATATAATTAACGAGGAAATCTATTGAATTCCTTGGGAGTACAGTTATTATGTAGCATTGTTCAACATGCTACATAACCCAGAAGGTTATGCTTGAAGGCCTAGTTGAGGGAAGACAGGAGGAGGATCATGTGGAGCATAAACACCAGCATAGACCAGTTCGGCCGAATGGCCTGTTTCTGTGCAGTATATTCTAATGTACAAATATTGTTCACAATAATGAACATTCATTACAAAGGGTCACAATGCTTAACTACAAAACAAATAAACCTTGATCATCAGAAGTACTTACATCTGGTAATTCAATAATAGGTCAGTTGCAATGTGGGGCAAGGCTTCTTCCCTATAAAGCAGCAATTCCACTCTAAATTGTTCCTACAAGCCAGCAGTTTTTCCATTAGATTTCATGAGGAATTAATCCGTGTCTGAGCAAATGAACCTATCAAACAAACATTTCCATTAAAAAGATGCAATTACAAACCACTTTGAAGTGAAATCTTACAAATGAAGAGCAATTGAAATAAAAAAGTTAATGTCCGGTTTTATGCGGTAGTGAAATGGTTATGCCCAGTATCTAAAATAAATTAGCTCATGAAATACCCAGGTATTCACTGAACACAGTAAGCGAGACCAATTGTGTTCAAAATACTAGAATGGAAAGTTTGTAAAATTGAGAAGGAGATGGGAGTCTTAATCTGCTTTGATATGATTGCAATCCTGCCAAAATTCATCTTATTCGTAAAGTGGAGAGGCATATCTGCTATTCTTCCAAAGAGACCACCCTTTTGATTGGGGCTGCATATGTCTACTTCCACTCATCTGCAGTCTTGCCCAGTTTTCCAAGAAGGAAAAATTGTGCAGTGGCAGATGTGATTGACTCACTTTTTAAACATTCTGGATAGAGACATACATAGTCTGCCGAATTAAGTAACGCAATTATCAGCTTTTTAAAAGAATAACACAATAATCCTTGCACTTGATATAATGCCTTTCATATTGGGGGTGGGGGGGGAATGTCTCAATCCCCTTCACAAGATTTACTGTAAAGTGTGGTGACTGTGTATTTTATAGGAGAATGCAACAGTCAGTTTACACACCGTTTTCAACTGTCCTCACTCAACAGTCACACCAGGTTCATTGGCTAGTAAGATGCAAGAACCTTGGTCAATAATAATACGGTAAAAACCTGGTTTGTGGTCACCTCGGTAAACCAGTCATCTTACAATTGCGGCCACTTTTTCAGTCACTTGAGTGAGCTGATTAGTGAGGTTCTACTGTACATGCATTTGATATATCGCCTTATCAGGTCTTCGATACGTCTCAAAGCACTTCACAGAATATACTGTAAAGTGAACTGACGGTATATTTTGTGGGTGAAACATGGCAGGCAGTGTCCTAAAAACAGGATTGCATGACCAAATTATTATTTTTCTTTGAAGAGATTATAAAAATACAAACCACTTTGAAGTAAAATCTTACAACTGAAGGAACAACTGAAATGAAAAAGGGATCCACCAGTCTACAAACAACTGGGTTCCTATTTGCTACTAGGTAAACAGGCATGTGGAATAAGGAAATTTGCCCAATGTTTTGCCCTGCCCGGGAATCGAACCCGGGTCCTCTGGTTTGTGAGGTGAGTGCTCTAACCACCAAGCTACAGGTCAAGCTTTCTCTCCATCCCAGGGACATGGGCACCATTGTAACAACCTCACAGCCACCTCAGCTAAAATCACTTCATTCAGATCACTGGGACAGAAGCTGGAAACTTCCTGAACTGAATGGTTCAGTGTACCAAGCAATGCATTCACTCACTGAACCATTTCTGCAATCCAAGTAAAGAAACATATTTTCCCCCCTTTTAAAAAAAAGTCACCAATTAGGACTCAACAAAATGACTTTAAACTGCTGTCTACCAGAATCATCTTTACATTTTACATTCACCCCAAAACAGAAATGAGTTACAAACTGGTGCAACCCACAGGGACCTCAAATGAAACATTTAAATTCTTTATGATAATTCAATATTCTGAATTGGTTTTGAATATCTAGGTTTCAACAGCAAATGCTGATATTAGGCAAATGGTTTGCAGTCATTAATAAGCCTGGCCTTGTTAAGCAGCTGAAGCATTACCATATAATGTATGGTATCCATTAACCTCTTCAGGTCCATTTTTAAACTACTTACATTGTTTCATATGCTTAAATCTTTTGAGGGAATAAACGTTATATTGTACAGAGAAAGGATATCCATAACCTGAAGTGTGACAATTATGAATATTTGTTGAAGTCTTTTCAATTCATTTTTAAAAATGAATATTTTGTGCGCAATTAGCTGCCGCGTTTGGCCCACAAAATAGTCACTACACTTCACAGTATTGCCTGTGAAGCACTTTGAGACGTCTTGAAGGCGTGCTAAGGCGCTATATCAAATCCAAGGATTATTATAATTGTTAACCTGGATTAATTTAGAGTACTTCAGATTAGCACACTGCATAAAGTCAAGATGGTTGTTCTTACAGGTATTTGCCAGCTTACCCCGACTTCTCCATGTGGTGTATAAACACTGGCACAGATTAGTTGGGCCAAATGGCCTGTTTCATTCATTGTAATTCTATTTAATTCCAAATAAGGAAAACCAGACCTTGCTGCAACAGCAAGAGTCACTATGAGGAACTCCCACAGCAACCGTGCCAGCAGCAATGCATCAGCATTCAGAAACTGTCAGGTAACAATAATCCTTGGCTTTTGGTACAGCGCCTTTCACATCGGGAGGCCACCTCAAAGCGCTTCACAGGATTTACTGTGAAGTGACTGTATCTGTGAGGGAACGCGGCAGCCAATTTGCTCAGAGCAACGTCCCACAAACAGTCATGGGGAGTGACCAATTTTATTTGAAGAATTATTGGCCAGGACACCGGGAGAGAGAAACTCCCTTCTCTTTTCTAATATTGCCACAGGATCTTTAACATCCACCTGAACCTTGGTTTAACATCTCATCTGAAGGATGGCAGCTCTGACAATGCAACACACCTGCACTATTCGAAAAGCAAAGGCAGTTTTTCCAAGTGCCCTGACTAACCATCCCCAAATAAAACTGTTCATATGACTTTTTGTGGAAAATTGCTGTTGGCAAATTGGCTGTCGGTTTCATCCATAAAATACTGTCACTGCACTTTACAGCATATGTTGTGAAGAGCTTCTCCCCACCACTGCATTGGAGTGTTAGTTTGGTAGTTGAAGTAGGGAAGGGAACCATAGTTATCAGGATTTAAATGGCATTTTAGGCATCTTCTCAAAAGTACTATGAAACATCAGGTATTTTCCAAACCCTCCATGTTTTACTGGAAGACGCACAAACATGATCTGTCTTTGGGATGCCTATATTAACACAGAACTACAAATACAAGATTCAGCTTGAAAATCAAGTGTGAGACTGTGCCTGCACAATACTAGAAAATTTAATGTGTCAAGCAACAGCTATTGCCTTAGATGCGATAATCCAGTCCACCATAAGACACGGATAAAAGGAAAAACCCAAAGAAATATTCTAGATTTAATGTACTCTATGCATTTGCATTTGAAGAAAAACAGAAAAAAACTTGTTTTTTTAAGTATATTTTAAAACAGTGGGTCAGGGAGTGCTTAGCAGGAAGAACTCACTCCAAATTTATGTTTCCACATGAAACGATAAATGGTTTATCAAGAATTTTGACTATACAATTTTAAAGAATTTAAAGTACAACTAACAGCAGTACATCAGCCAAGTGACTTATTAAGCACATATTTTGCAGTGAGCAACTGGCTGCTGCCTTTCGTCCATAAAATATACAGCCAATTTACTTTACAGTATATTCTGTGACGTGATTCTGAGACATCTCGAAGATGTGATAAGGTGTTATATCAAATGCAAGGATTATTATTTTAACCTTCCGAGTGCCCTTAACCCTTATATGAGAACTTCACCCACATAAAGTACTGTACCCAATATTATCATTCACCACTATGAACAAATAGATTCAAAAGGGTTCCACTAAATGTTCAGTTTCAAACAAGCTACAGAAAAATTCCTCTGAACAAATCACATTGGATTTCTCTCGCAATATCCATTCAGCGGTTGTTAAATTAACATGATTGGTTTATGCTTAATTTATTTTTTCCACAACATGTTTTTTTGGAGGAATGTAGCTTTGTTTTACTGGTTGGCCAATCAGGTTAATAAACGTCTTAACTTCTGCAACCAATGTATACAGTAATTGTTATTACTCAGTAATTTGATTTGCATGCCTGACTAAATGGATGTACCAAGTTGACATAGTCATATTTAAATTTCATACGTTACAGTGTAGACTTGAAAGCAAGGTAGTACATAGAAGAGCAAGCAAAACATCTTGGCTTTTAAGTGAACATTTGCTACGGAGTACTGGACCATAATTGGCACTAAGTGGAAAAATATACTGAATAATTTCAGTACAAAAAAGCAATGCTAAAAGCAAATGCAGTTTAATTCCCTTGCAACTACTGCTGCTGTGGGACTACAACTAGAATTGTGATGGTCTTTAAGCATTTGAAAAGCCAGGATTCTAATAATTCTAATCCGGAGGGAATTAGAACTACAATTCATAATCACAGGAAATAGGCCTGATGTACTACAGTCTTGCTATAAACCCATGTTTCATCATTTTAGTTGAACAATTTCATCTCTGAAACTTTCTTTTAAAAAACACAAGAAATGCATTCAATTCATCACGTTTTATAACATTGCATTAAGGAGGCAAATCAACTCTCACAGAAAAGACCACCTTTTTTTAATTCTACAGCAGAAGTGTATTAAGGTACTTTGAAACCTAACAATAGATTTACAAGCACAGAAAGTAGTATAATTACACCTACATATAAACAAATCCACAACAGCTTTTGCAAACTGTTATTTTATAACTTTAATTCATAAAGAAATTTACATGGAGAATGACCTTAACAGCACAACACATTTGTCTCAAATTAGTCACCCACAAAATACAGTCAATACACTTTACAGTATATTCTGTGAAGCGCTTTGAGACGTTTCGAAGACACGATAAGGCATTATATCAAATGCAAGGATTATTATTAAATTCTAATTCAGAGAGTCATTTGTACCAAGGCCTACAACAGTGACAGAATTTGCTCCATATCAACCCTTCTCGTTCCCTTTCCACCACTCCCAGTATAGATCTTACTCGTGATCAGTTAAGGATTTTCAGCCGGATCATATATTTAAATCCCACCTCTCTCCGTCATTCAAATTCACGGGGGCCTCCTTGATGGGAGGTTTCAACTAAACCACTAGATGGAGCTCGCTATCCGAAGTAAAGGCTGACAGGAGCAGTCACACCCAGTTCAAGTTCTGGAATTGAAAGGTACTTGCAGCAGCTGTACAGTTCACAGCTCAGAACCTTCCAGCTAAAGCGAGCTTTACAATAATAATCCTTGCATTTGAAATAGCGCATTATCACGTCGTCGAGACATCTCAAAGCATTTCATAGAATATACTGTAAAGTGAATGGGCTGTGTATTTTGTGGGTGAGAAAGCTTTAAGGGAAAAGGTTTCTTGAAAAAGAGAAAAGGAGTTCCGACTTAATAGCATCATATTTCAAGTTCAGAATTTCCATTTCATCCAACTCCCAACTATTCTAACATAGCGAAAGCAGATCATACGAGTCATATGCCCTTCCTTTCCACCATGAGTCAGTTCCACTTAAATAACTGGTCTACCTTGCCAGATTATTTCTCATTTTTGTTTCCTCTGGGGGCCACGACAACAATGATCACAACAACACTGGTGTCGCTTTGCTGTCGAGGTAAACAGAAGCACTCTTTTAGCCAGAGTCTTAAACCAATTCAGAGAAGATAACAATAATAATGCTTGCATTTGATATAGCGGCTTATCGCATCTTCAAGACGTCTCGAAGGGCTTCACAGAATATACTGTAAAGTGAATTGACTGTATATTTTGTGGGTGAAACAAATTGGTTATATCTGTGCACTGTTTACTCAAAAAAACAGAATATAATCTGTACAAACATTTTTGGCTACCTTATGAGCTCAAGAGTAACNTTTTTTTATTAAAAAAAACTATTTTTTACAAATCCCAATTACTTTAGTTAGGTAATAATTTATCTTGTGAAGGTGCAACAGTTAAATAAGCAGTGCATGTATTCATCGCGGCTTATTCAAACTCCAGGATAGATAGATCTGAAGGGACAAGAGAGTGAACCTCTCACATCATGCTGTACCAAAAATTACCAGTTGATGATACAGGTGAGAATCATAGAATCATACAGCACAGAAGGAGGCCATTTGGCCCATCATGTCTGTGTCAGCTCTTTGAAAAGAACTATCCAATTCAATCCCATGCCCCCCCACTCTCCCCATAGCCCTACAAACTTGTCTTCCCCAAATAATTATCAACTTCTCTCTTAACAGAAGTTATCAAATCGACTTCCACCAGCCTTTCAGGCAATGCATTCCAGATCCGAACAACTCGCTGTGCGAAAAAATTCTCCACCCCCCCCTCTCCCGTTTCTTTTAACAACTATTTTAAATCAGTGTCCTCGGGTTACCAACCCACCCGTCAGTGGAAATAGTTTCTCCTTGTTCACCCTATCGAATCACCTCATAATTTTGAAAACATCTATTAAGTCACCTCTTAACCTTCTCTGCTCCAAGGAGAAAAGGAGCTTTACCGCCTTTCAACCACCTATAACCGAAACACTATCAGAGAGCAGTGAGTGTAGCAATCTATCAGCATTAGAATATTAAAAATTCTACCACCAAAGCCCAATATGACTAGTACTTTGAAACTCACATTTTCAAATGCAGATACCCCCTTGCAATAACTAGTTTAATTCTTAAACTAGATACTCAAAAGTAGAGCAGAAAAGCCAAATCATTCAGGTAAATTGCTGCACACTGAACTATTTATGTTATATAGTTCACCAGCAATTTAATTTGTTGCAATTGGATGAGAGAACTTTAGATGAAAAATGATGAACATCATTTCACTGAAGTCCCAAAGCTCAAGACAAATTAAAGTTAATGCATTCAAAACTGATATGAAAATCACCTCCATGCAGCTACGAGACACTTTAATGGCCCAAACTACCAACTCATCTCCCAGCCACTTGATCCTTCCTCAAAAGGAAAACGAGAGTGAGGCTTTTGAGTAAGTTGTGCAGTGTCAGAACCAGGCCAGCTGTACAGTAAAACTAGATAAAAATACAGTGCTGTACTTAATAAACTAAGTAAAAGAAAGTAGGCGCTCGCGTTTGAAGGACAAAAGATGTAAATAACAAGGAGACATCGGAGTTCACCTTCTGCAATACAATTCTGTCAATCTTTAGCGTTGTAAAACAACACTAAATTCTTGTCTAAGCTAAACGCAAACATGGGAAAGTACGTTTTGCATCAAAACCCTTTGAAACGTATACAGTAAAGCCGTCTAACTACTGAAGTTATGCTTTTAACAGATGGTTCATTTTACCCCCTCCTTAAATGGCATCTGGGATTCTAGACCAGAGCAATTGATAACAGCTGTACACTGGCTATCCACAGCAGACTATTTAATACTGTATACAATAATCTATTGGGTCATTGTTTGTGTGGGAAAGAGTAATCCAGTTTTGTGCCAACCAATCTGGTAATGTTCGGTGGTGGGGAGAGAAGGATGCAATTCATTTTATTCACCGGAGAACATTGAAGACCAAAGCTAAAACCGGCTCAAACGGCAGAAAACAAGTCCACCTCAACACACGGCCTTTTTAACTGCATTTCAAGACTGATGCATCTTCCAGGGTCCCTTACAGGTGCATCCCACAACTCCCCAAGATCAGTAAATAATTCAATAACCTCAAACCGCCACAGGGTTCTTTAACTAATCTCTGCCAATCTCTCCTCTTCCCCCCCTCCCCCTCAAACCAATATAAAGTGCCCAGTCTGACTGACTAAATAAACCGAGCAAAGGGTATGGGTTAATTGATGACGGTGCATTCTCTCCGACAGTGTGAGTGAGCAGCGAGTACAGTACAGTAGGTCGGGCCTGCGGGTGTGGTGGTGGGGGGTGGAGGCAGAGAGGGAACATTCCCAGTCAGACAGGCACATGCTGCCAGACGATTAAACCTTCCAACGTATTACTGCAGTGCAGAGAGAAACCCACAAATTGTAACGAGCATAAGCAAAAAGCCACACCCACCCACTGCCGGGGAGCAGCACCGAGCCAAGTCCATGTGGAAAACGCCGATAAAACTGCTAACGAGGAAGGAAGGGCCTCACATACACAGACAGACACACAGACAGACAGACAAACGCTCAGCCAATTTGTTTTAAAGCCTCCGAAAAGAACATTTGCACTCAAATCGCCTCCTCCTGTGCCCTCTCTCCTCCCCCCCTCACCCCCTCTCTCCACAACATCGAATCGAAATGAATACGGATTTAGTTCGAATTGCAATTTTTTAAGATAAAAATTCAGAAGGGCAAACCTTCCATTTTAATAACTTTCTCTCTCTCTATATATATATAGTTTTTAAAATATAGAAAAAAAGCTAATTTTAGCAAACCACGTTTCCCCACAAATATATCAGCACTTTGCTCATTCAACGCCACGGTAACATTTTAACAAGGCGCTCAACTCACGGACAAGAAATCGTGTCACACACATACATGTATACACACACACACACACATATACATACATGTCGAGTTATTTCGGTTGAGAATTCACAACGAACCAGAAGGGCAAGGTCTAAATCGGGCATTAGTTTAATACCGCACATTAAAGCTGGTCCTACCTTACGTACAATTCAGGATTAAGCGTCATTTGTAGTTGTGTAATGTATATATATATATATGTGTATATAGAGGGAGAGAGATTTAGAAAATCTCATCTTATAAAAGCTTCCACTCCCTTCCAGAAACACACCGGATTTGTGCAAAATAAAAAAAAACAGGCAGACAATACCCACAAAAAAAGCCACCGAAAGAAAAAAAAAGTTGCAATTTACAAGTTTAACTTACTCTCCTGCACAACAGAAAAAGTTTTTTTTAAGGGGGAAAAAGCAGCTAAACCTTGCATTCTCCCCAAGAGTGACTCTTCCTAAATGCTACGCACTCTCTCGTCTTTTCTCGACAATATGGCATACGTTCAGCCCCCCCAAAAAATGCACACGATTGCACTCCCCAGATAGGTCTTGCACACACACACACAATATATATACACATACACACACACAAAAAAAAACTTTGTCTGCTTTTTTAAAAAAAAATCAAATCGTTACCCAAGAACAAAAAAAAATGCAGCAAAAAAAAACTTTTTACGTAACACAGGTACTGGGTTTTCTTTATGGACACACACACAGACCACGAGCAAATAATTCCCATTCCCCTCCTCCCCAACCGCCGCACTTAAAATAAAAAAACAAAAAAAAATGTGTGCGCGGGGCTGAGAGTCGAGTCTTTGAACGATGGTGGACCGGGGCTGTGAAATAAATGTGTGTGTGTGTGAGAGAGAGAGAGAGGGAGGGAGACAGGATGAGGGAGGGAGGGAGGGAGGCAGGAAGGAGTGAAGTGAGCTGGGTTACGCCATGCTGCTGCTGCTCTGCTGCTGCTCTGCTGCACAGCGCAGACCCAACCACCATCCGATTCCGCACATGTGCGCACCGGCGTCTGCCACTGACTGACTCCACTCCACTTGACTGACTGACTGTGAGTGACCGACTGACTCCACTGCAACCGGTTTCAACGTGTCAGTCGTCATTCCAGTCAGTCAGGAGTGAGTGAGTGAGTGAGGTATGTGAGTCAGTGAGTGACCGGGTGTGAGGAGGGAGTACCCTGACTACTACCCCCCCACCACCCACACACACACACACCACCAAACCCCACCCCCCGAGGCTTTCAGGGTGTTGGGGAGGCCAGAGAAGGGGGTTAAAAAGAGGGGAGAGAGGGGGTGGGGAGTAAATGTCTCACTCCCCCTCCCCCCCCTCTCTCTCTCTGGTTGAATTCTCAACGTGTCAGTTAGCAGAGGGAGGGTTAAGAGGGCGGGGGGTGGGGGGGCAGTTTTAACCCAACCCCGAGGCTCGGGGGTGTTGGAGGCCAGAGGAGCGGGTGGGTGTCTCATTGCTTCTCTCTCCCCCCACCCGGGGGGAGGGGGGGGGGCGGGTTGGCAAACACCACGCGGCCGTGACGTGTTTGCCGACCCGGCGCCTCCCCCCCTCCCCCCCCCGGGGGGTGAATGGGGCGGGGAAAGACACCTCGAGTCAGGCCTAACTTTTTATTAAAACTTAATTCCCCCCCAAAAAAAACACTCTCACTGCAACTCTGCCCTCTCTCACTACCCCCCCCACCCCCGTTACATTAAACAAACAGCAGCAGCCGCGCCCCAGCCCGAGTCTGGGGGGGGGGGGGGGGAATGGGGAAATGTGGGCCCTGTCTGAGGCCTCTCCCCCCCCCTCCCTCTCTCCCTGGGGTCGGGTCAGGCGCCTCCTGCTACCCCCCCCCCCCCTCTCTCTCTCCCCCCCTCCCAGGGGCAATGAGGCGGTGCGGGAGTAAGAAACGTGGAGCGAGGCCTCTGTGTGTGTGTGTGTGTGTGCGGTGCCGGCATTGAGGAGGGAGCAGCGCTAGGCCTCAACCCGGCGGCTCGTGTGAGTGTGTGTGAGTGAGTGAGGGGGAGGCCTCGGGTGAAAGGCTGTGCCGCTCCCCGACCCCGCAGCTTGAGTGAGAGAGAGAGAGAGAGAGAGAGGGGGGGAGGCCGGCAGCAAAAGGGGGTAAATGACCGGCAACCAGTGTGTCTCTCCAACCGGCGCCGGTCTCTCAGGGCCTCGCCACACACACACGCACGGCGCCGGGTGGGTAGGGGGAGCCCCGGGCCTTACTGGTGAGCCCCTGGGCAGAGAGAGAGAGAGAGAGAGAGGGGGAGGTTTAAAACAGACCCCGAGGCCTGAGGCCCGGGTTGACACACACACACATACAGAGAGAGAGACGGAGCGAGCGGGAGGGCGCCGGGGCCGGGCCGGGCGGGCGGGCGGGTTTCTCGGTGATTTATTCCGCCGTCTCCCGCCTCGCGAGCGGCCGGGAGACAAAAAATAAAGGGCGGGAGTCGGAGCCCGGCGGCCCGGGCAGGCGGAGGGCCGTGTGCCGGGGGCTCGGGCGGGGTCTGGGCCCGGGATGGAGGCGGATGGCGCGGGGATGGCGATGGCGTACCTCTCTCCTCCTCAGTCCGCGAAGCCGGACGCTCGGCTGCCTTCGGAGGTTTCCGCTCCCAGCGGCCCGGCAAGAGGGGCGTGAGCACGTGACCCGGCCCGCAACTCGGCCCGCTGCGGCTCACAGCTGCAACACACACAGAGGGGGAGGGAGGGGGTGAGGCACAGAGAGAGGGGAGTGAGGCACAGAGAGAGGAGTGAGGGAGTGAGGCACGGAGAGAGAGGGGGAGGGAGTGAGGCACACAGAGAGGGGGAGGGAGTGAGGCACGGAGAGAGAGGGGGGGAGTGAGGCACACAGAGAGGGGGAGGGAGTGAGGACAGAGAGGGGGAGGGAGTGAGGCACGGAGAGAGAGGGGGAGGGAGTGAGGCACAGAGAGAAGGGAGTGAGGCACAGAGAGAAGGGAGTGAGGCACAGAGAGAGAGGGGGAGGGAGTGAGGCACAGAGAGAAGGGAGTGAGGCACAGAGAGAGTGAGGCACAGAGAGAGGGGGAGGGAGGGAGTGAGGCACAGAGAGAGGGGAGTGAGGCACAGAGAGAGGGAGTGAGGCACAGAGAGAGGGGAGTGAGGGAGTGAGGCACAGAGAGAGGGGGAGGGAGAGAGTGAGGCACAGAGGGGGGGAGGGAGGGAGTGAGGCACAGAGAGAGAGGGGGAGGGAGTGAGGCACGGAGAGAGGGGAGTGAGGCACGGAGAGAGAGGGGGAGGGAGTGAGGCACAGAGAGAGGGGGAGGGAGTGAGGCACAGAGAGAGGGGAGTGAGGCACGGAGAGAGAGGGGGAGGGAGTGAGGCACAGAGAGAGGGGAGTGAGGCACGGAGAGAGAGGGGGAGGGAGTGAGGCACAGAGAGGGAGGGGGAGGGAGTGAGGCACAGAGAGGGAGGGGGAGGGAGTGAGGCACAGAGAGGGGAGTGGCACAGAGAGAGGGGAGTGGCACAGAGAGAGAGGGAGTGGCACAGAGAGAAGGGAGTGGCACAGAGAGAGGGAGTGGCACAGAGAGAGGGGGAGGGAGGGAGGAGTGAGGCACAGAGAGAGTGAGGCACAGAGAGAGGGGGAGGGAGGGAGTGAGGCACAGAGAGGGGGGAGTGAGGCACGGAGAGGGGGAGGGAGTGAGGCACAGAGAGAGGGGAGTGAGGCACAGAGAGAGTGTGGCACAGAGAGGGGGAGGGAGGGAGAGAGAGAGTGAGGCACAGAGAGGGGGAGGGAGTGAGGCACAGAGAGAGGGAGTGAGGTATAGAGGGGAGGGAGGGAGTGAGGCACAGAGAGGGGGAGAGGGAGTGAGGTACAGAGAGAGGGGGTCAGGGAGGGAGTGTGATACAGAGAGAGGGAGAGTGTGATACAGAGAGAAAGGGAGTGAGGGAGTGTGATACAGTGAGGGGGGGAGCGAGGGAGTGTGATACAGAGAGAGGGAGAGAGTGTGATACAGAGAGAGGGGTCAGGGAGGGAGTGTGATACAGAGAGAGGGGGTCAGGGAGGGAGTGTGATACAGAGAGAGGGGGTCAGGGAGGGAGTGTGATACAGAGAGAGGGGGTCAGGGAGGGAGTGTGATACAGAGAGGGGGAGTGATACAGAGAGAAAGGGAGTGTGATACAGTGAGGGGGAGTGTGGGAGTGTGATGGGGGGGGGGGGAGGGAGTGTGATACAGTGAGAGGGGGAGCGAGGGAGTGTGATACAGAGAGGGGGAGTGAGGGAGTGTGATACAGAGGGGGGGAGGGAGTATGATACACAGAGGGAGGAAGTGTGATACAGAGAGAGGGGGTCAGGGAGGGAGTGTGATACAGAGAGAGGGGGTCAGGGAGGGAGTGTGATACAGAGAAGGGGGGAGGGAGGGAGTGTGATAGAGAGAGGGGGGGAGGGAGGGAGTGTGATACAGAGAGAGGGGGTCAGGCAGGGAGTGTGATACAGAGAGGGGGAGGGAGAGAGTGCGATACAGAGGGGACAGAGGGAGGGAGTGATACAGAGAGGGAGGGAGTGTGATACAGAGAGATACAGAGGGAGGGAGTGATACACAGATACAGAGAGAGGGAGGGAGTGACAAAGAGAGAGGGAGTGATACACAGAGAGAGAGAGGGAGTGATACACAGAGAGAGAGGGAGTGATACACAGAGAGAGAGAGGGAGTGATACACAGAGAGATACAGAGAGAGAGGGAGTAATATACAGAGAGTGAGAGAGAGGGAGTGATATACAGAGAGGGGGAGAGTGATATACAGAGGGAGGGAGTGATACAGAGAGATACAGAGCGAGAGTGATAGGGAGTGAGAGATGGAGTGATACACAGAAAGATACAGAGTGAGTCATACAGAGAGGGAGAGAGTCATACACAGAGATATAGAGAGAGGGAGTGATACACAATTATAGAGTGAGAGAGGGAGTGTTACACAGAGATACAGAGATATGGAGTGAAACAGAGTGAGGGAGTGATACACCGAGAGATACAGAGTGAGAGGGAGAAATACACAGAGATACAGAGTGATAGAGAGAGGATGATGCACAGATACAGAGTGAGGAGACGGAGTACTATACAGAGTGATACATAGAGAGATACAGAATGAGAGGGAATGTGATATAGAGAGTGAGAGAGGGAGTGTGATACACAGAGAGATACAGAGTGAGAGAGGGGGGTGATGCACAGATACAGAGTGAGAGGGAGTGAGAGTTACAGAGTGAGAGGGGGTGATACACAGATAGGGAGTGAGAGTGGGATACACAGAGATACAGAGTGAGATACAGAGAGAGGGAGTGTGTGATACACAGAGATGCAGCGTGAGAGGAGTGATACACAGATACAGAGTGAGGGATATATATACAGATAGTGAGGGAGTGAGAGAGAGATAGAGGGAGAGATAGAGAGTGTGACAGTGAAAGAGAGATATAGAGCGAGTGTGTGTGATAATGTACAGAGAGAGAGGGTGAGCGGGTGATAGTGTGTGTGAGACACTGAGAGAGGAGTAACAGTAAGAGAAATATTGTGAGGCAGCAACAGAGATTGAGAGAAAAGAGTATGACAAGTGAGAGATAGAAAGAGAGTGACAGGCAGAGAGAGGGAGAGAAAGAGAGTGAAAAGGAGAGGTAGAATGTGACAGTGTGAGAGAGTAGGAAATAGAGAGTGTGACAGAGAAAGTGAGTGTGACAGTGTGTGCGTATGAGATAAACTGACAGTGAGAGAAACTGTGAGCGTGACAGTGTCTGTGTCAGAGAGTGATAGACGGTCTGCGAGAGACGGTGTGTGACAGGTGAGAGGGAGATCAGAGGATGAGAGAGATCAGAGTGAGACATTGTGTAACAGTGTGTGAGAGAGCGATCAAAGAGAGTGAGCGTGTTTGAGAGAATCAGAGACGTTATGACAGTGTGAGATCAGAATGAGAGAAAGAGAGCAGAGATTAGTGTGAGAGAGCAGAAGAAACATTTTATATAATTACAATAATCTCCTCTGTGCACGTGCGGAACCCCATACTGAACAATATCAGCAACAACTTGCATTTCACGCAGAGTGGGGTCCCAGAGCGCTTGAAATATCCAAACCAGACAGAGTTCCACCTATGTAGGTCACCTGCAACATGGAAATTTCTTTGGGTCTGGAATGGAATGTGCTCTCCATCTCTCTATCTCCCTGAAAAAAATGGTTCCTTCTCACCTAATTCCAAAGATTATCAGGTGCAGGTTGGAGAGAGCCGAGGCTTGGGGACCCCAGAGGGTGTGTTGGGGTAACTGCTGGAATTTAATCAGTTATAACCACACAGCTTGCCATTGAGAGCTGCCAAGGTTCCCACTGCATTTTGGTTAACAGGAGCCAAATTGGGGGCGGGGGGGAGAGAAAGATTGCTGTGGGACAACCTGCCCCATCGCCCACTCTCACACTTTCAAGCAGTGGACACTGGCCTGAGACAAGAAGTAACGTGGCTAATCCCTACCCCAGGAGATAAAACAGTATAGACCAGTAAATCACTGCTCAGAAGCTTGTAGGTTCAAGACCCACGCCTGGACTTTTGGGATAGCACCATGGGATTTTTAACATCCACCTAAACTGGACCTCGGTTCAACATATATCGAAGGATGGCGCCTCTGACAATGCAGCTTTCCATTAGAGCATCAGCCTCGGCTATATGAATTTGTGGAGTCCTGTAGCATATTGGTTACAGCACTCGCGAGTGAAAGGACCCGGGTTCGATTCCCGGGCAGGATGTAATGTTAGGCAAGTTTCGTTACTCCGCACGTCTCTGTTTACTTAGCAGTAAGTAGGAACCCGGTTGTTAGTTGATTGGCGGATCGCCTTTCCGGGCGTAATAATCCCTTCAATAGAAATAATAGTGTTCACTCAATCCACGACTCTTTCAGGGACACTGCTGTGCGCAGTTGGCTTCTGCGGTTCGCCCACAAGGCATACAGTCAATTCACTTTACAGTGTATCCTGTGAGGCGCTTTGAGACATCTCGAAGATGCGATAAGGCGCCGATTCAAAGGCAAGGATTATTATTATAAAGCAATCAGATTCTAAAAGCTACAACAGAATGCATTGATTCACTCTTAACAGTTACTTACTCGGCTGATCTTATCTTCTTTGCCATGACAGTCTGTGCATTGGAGCTGAAGAAGGAAAAGACTTGCTCGCGGGAGGAAACTGCGCGTTCCTAACAGCAATTTAATCTCATTGACACTAACGGGGTGTATTTACATACAGTATTTACATTATTTATATATTTTACCCCTTAAAACACAGCAAAAATATTTGGGGGACCAGGTCCGAGTGAGATCCCTGAGGTCACCACCTGTCCTGTGACATCACAAAGTAACTCAACCGCCTTCAGACTTTAAAATCAATAAAAAGTCAACACTTTTTTTTTTACTCACTCTCACGCCGGTGTCCGCACTCCCAACAACTTACAACAACACGGCGCCTTTCACTTCGGGAGGACATCCCAAGGCGCTGGACAGTCAGGGATTTGGACCCCGGCTGGGGTTGGGATCAGGAGGGGTGGAGGGCAGGGAGGAGAGAGGTAGGAGGATGGCTTGAAGCCACGGTCAAAGAGGAACCTCTTGATACACACACTCACACACACACACACTCATAAGACAATGTGAAGAAGGTTTTCCCTTCACGTTGCACTGTGGCCAAATAACGACCTCCTCAGCAATGAAAGTGCCATGTGCGGCAGGCGGGAGAGATTTTGCGTGTGGCAGCCGAGATAAGGAACACTTGTCGAGCTAAGAACAAGTCGGGCTCTGCTACAGCTAACCACAGTGCACGGTGTCAGCCTTTTAATGCGAAACAATGCTTTACTTTACATCTATTTAATACTGGCTGTACCCGTTGCAGCTACAATTGCAACCAAAGGATCCAATATGGAATGTAGATTTCAGTATTATTACTTTATATTATTACACTTTATATTATTATTATATTATATTTTGTATTAGATTATTATACTTTATATTATGTTATCAAATTTATATCTATATTAGATTATTGCATAATTAAAGCATTTTTTAAATGTAGCTCATCAACGATACGAGATCTCGGAAAAAAATATGCCCATGACACTCTCCCTTGAAAGACCTTTCCGATGAAGTATAAATCATGTCTCTATGTCAATCGGTTATTGCGTTATTGGTAGATACACATATATACACACAGACATTGTCGTTTTATTATAGATAACGATAATAATCCTTGCATGTGAGAGAGTATTTCATCGCGTCATCAAGACAATTCTGTTGAGTCCTGTAGCATAATGCTTGAAGCACTAGCTTCACAAGCGAGAGGACCCGGGTTCAATTCCCGGACAGAGCAAGTTTCCTTACCCCATATACCTGTTTACCTAGCAGTAAGCAGGAATCTGTAGTCGGTTGGTAGTCTATTGGAGAGTAAGTTGTTAGTCGATTGGCGGATCACTTTCCAGGGGTAATAATCCCTCAAAAAAAAAGCTAATTCGATTCACAACTGTTTGTGGGAGACTGCCGTGTGCAATTGGTTGCAGTATTTCGCCAACAAAATTCACTTTACAAAACATAGTATATGCTGTGAAGCGTTTTGAGACATTTGAAAGATGGGATAAGGCACTGCAACAACAACTTGTACTTCACACAGAGTAGCGTCTCAGAGCACTTAACAGCCTGACTCCGAGCTGCGGGGGTTAGTGGTTGGGGGTGGCCGTAAGTATGGTCAAAGAGGAAGGTTTTCAGGCGGGACTAAGGAGAGAGGGATTGAGGGAGGCAGAGGGATTAAGGGAGAGTGTTCCAGAATTTTGGGGTATAATGGCTGAAAGCCCGACCTCCGATGATGGGGCGGAGGGTGCGAGGGACGAGCAGGAGGCCGGTGTCAGTCGACCGTTGAGGAGTGCATTGGAGTAATCCAAGCGGGAGGTGACAAATGCATGTACAAGGGTTTCAGCTGCATTAGGGGTAAGGTACGGTTGGAGGCGGGCAACGTATCGTAGTGGAAGAAGGTGGCCCTGATCAGGGACTGGATGTGGGGAAGGAAGAACAGGTGGGGGTTGAACCGGACGCCTAGATTGTGTACTGGTTCAGTGAGTCTGAGGGAAAGCCCGGGGAGGTTGAGGAGTTCAGATCCTCAGGAGTGAAGACGTGGACAGGAGCCAAGGAGTATGGCTTCCGTCTTGTTCACATTCAGCTGCAGGAAGTTTGCACTCATCCAGGCCCTGATGTCTGCCAGACAAGCTGATAGAACATCGGCGGACGTGGAGTCAATGCTGGAGGAGGCAAAGTAGATTTGTGTGTCACCCGCATACATGTGGAAGTTTGCCCGTGTCTGCAGATGACACCTTGGGCAAGTTTCCTTACTCCACACAGAGCCTAATAATAATCCCTCCAAAACCAAAAACAATAATAAATTGGTCATTTTCAATCTACGACTGTTTGTGGGACATTGCTGTGCGCAATTGGCTGCCGCGTTCGCCCACAAATATACAGTCAATTCACTTTACAGTGTGTTCTGTGAAGCGCTTTGGGACGTCCTCCCGACGTGAAAAGCGCTATATCAAATGCAAGGATTATTATTATTATTATTATTATCGCCAAGCGGTAGCATGTAGATAAAGAAAAGAAGAGAGCCAAGGATGGAGCCCTGGGGTACCCGCAGGTGATCGGGCAGAGGCGGGAGGAGAGCCAGTTGCCGAAATAAAGTGGAGGCGGTTGGTTAAATAAGATTCGAACCATGCAAGATCAGGTCAAATGCAAGGATTTCATCAAATGTGCTGCTAACTCAGTGATCCTTCAAGGAACACAGCACAGCTCCCACACACAAGACGAGGCTTCTTCCGGCTGATCAGGACATGCACAGACTTGCTAAGAACCCCACCCGTTTCTTGCACACTTACCTACAAATCCACTCTCATCTCTACAGTGGTTTCATGGGAATCACACGAGGTTGGCTGGGGGGAAAGGGATATTGAGCCACGAAAGCTGGATGCAGACTGAGAGTTTGCCGTCTATCAAAATGTCCCCTTGTCAGGAGGGTAAGGAGGGTGTGTTCCTGGGCAGAGAGAGTACTAGACTCAGGTTGGCAGGAACCAAGGTTTGAGGAGGGCTCCCAGAGTGTGCGTTGGAAGGAGGTGGTGGTAATTGCCTGAGTTTAACCAACTAAAACTTCATCTGGTAGTTTGCTATTGAGAAAAGTTTCCCGCTGCTTGTCCAGCTAGGACCATTATACCCATTTGGGTTTTGACTTGCATTATTAACAAGAACTGAATGACAAGGTCCACCTCAAGACCTTCCTCTTTGACCACACCTTCAACCACTCCCCACCCCTAACCCCTTTTGATTCCAACCCCCAACTTGGGTGCAAATCCTTGACTGTCCAGAGGCTTGGGGTTTCCTTCTCTCGTGAAAGGCGCTGTGTAAATATAATTTGTTGTTGTTAGCTTGTCTGCCCCTCCAACTCCTGCTGTGCTGTGATCAGCGTACCTTTTGAGTTGAGCTGCCTGGCTCAGGAACTGGACTTATCTCTACTTATGACAAGAATTGTTGCCAAAGATCATCGCAATCAGGAAACTAGCATTAAAATGGGGAAAAGAAAGAGAAAGTAATATCCCAAAGCTCAAATGATTCAGAGCTGTTCTATTTCTAGAATTGTGGTTTCACAGCCCTTTCTAAGGGTTAATAGTTCCATGACTTTACTTGGGAGGGGGTAGTGGGTGGGGTGGGGGGGAATAGTTGAATTGCACAACAGCCTGTTTGACAAGTTTTGTAGAAACTTTATCATTGGTTCGTTGGTCTCAAAAATTGTTTAGGGAGATGGTTAATGCTTTAAAGTGAGAGAAGGACCCAAAGAATAAAAGCATTATAACACAGAACCAGAGGGCACGGCCTACGAAAGTAATAATAATAATAATCCTTGTATTACAGACCTGGTTCTCTGAAACTATCTGCTGCACACAAGAACATCTCCTTTGCTTTGCGCTCGATCAAAGGCTGCTCGTGTGCAACCGATGCCATCCTTCAAACCGACGTCCCATCTGCCTGTTCAGTTGGACGTAAAAGATCCCCACGGCGCTATAAGAAAAGAGAAGGGAGTTTCTCTCCTGGTGTCCTGGCCAACATTCCCCCAAATAAAATTGGTCCTCACACCCCATGGCTGTTTGTTGGACATTGCTGTGCGCAAATTCACCAACAAATACACAGTCAGTCCACTTCACGGTATATCCTGTATAGCAGTTTGAGCTGTCCTCCTGATGTGAAATGAGCTGTATACTAAAAGCAAGGATTACTAGTATCATTGCTTTCCCTCTCACCCCCACTTCATCAAAGGCATTAAAATAACTAGGAATGGCATACGTTTCCACAGAAATCATTGGCAAACCCGAATGCCTGAGAAATGTATTGACTATTACAGACGGGAGTTTTGTTGGTGTGGACCATTCAGATTAAGCAAGAAACAGGTGGGTTTGCCAGCTGGTGACTAATCATTTGCAAACAAGCACATACAAGACGATATCGGCTAATGGCTCCCATCGCCATGTAAATGTATGTACATTTCATGGTGACACACGTCTAATTAGCCAATGCTTTTTCACGGTTGTCTCAGTTCATTGTGACAAATGTTTTTTTTATCAGCAACTGAACGGTACTGATAGAATCCTTGCTGTCGCTCCCCCCCACCCCACCCCTCTCTCCCACAACCACCAAAAAAAAACAAAGCAGGAATTCCCAGGGTTCGAGTGCAATGTAAACTGCCACACATAGTTTTAGTTAGATTTCATTCATGTTATAACAGGTCAACCAATGCATTTAGCAGTTACTGCAAGTTACAGTTTGATGGGAATAAATACATAATAATCCTTGCATTTGATAAACCTTAACACATCATTGAGAAGTCACAAAGCACTTCACAGAATATACTGTAAAGTGGATTGACCCTGTATTTTATGGGAGTCAATTGGGCACAGAATGTCTCACAAACAGTCATGGATTGAGTGACCAAATAATAATTATTTTTTTGGAAGGGATTATTACCACCCCCAGAAAAGTGATCTACCAATCGACTAACAACCGGGTTCCTACTTACTGCGAGGTAAACAGAGGCGTGTGGAGTAAAGAAACTTGCCCAACGTTTCACCCTGCCGGAAATCAAACCCAGGTCTTTCGCTTGCGAGGCGAGTGCTCTAACCACTGAGCTACAGGACTCCACAAAGAATGTACTGAAAAATGGTGCAACTGTGTACTTATTATGTGAGTGAATGCAGCAGCCAATTTGCACACAATGTCCCACAAACAACCGTGGAATGAGTGACCAATTTTATTTGTCCAGGAAATAAATTTCACTTATAGAAGAATAACAATAATCCTTGCATTTGATATGCTGCCTTATCATTTTGGAAAGACGCCTCAAAGCGCTTCACAGGGTTTACTGTGAAATGGAGTAACTGTTTGTGGAAGAAACAAATCCAATGGAGACAGCGCTGGTTAATGTGTCAGATAGGAGGCATGAAAACAATTGCGAGGCGATAGATATGGTAGAGAGTAGGAAAATGAGTTAAAAAGAATCCAATTTGGAAAAAAAACCACAGGTAAAACAAAGGCACACTGGGCTGAATGTTCACGCTTCTGTGTGGAACATTTTTGCACTGGGTTACCAACGGTTAAAATAACAGTCTTGTGTGGCAGTTTCTAACCGGTCTTTAGTACTCCACTCACTGAACTATTCTTTTGCTCACAAACATGGGCTTTGTTGGAAACATCAGGCAAAAAGGTTCATAAAAGGGCTTTGCTGACAATTTAGGTTACACTCCCAAAATGAGGGACGGGACTGCACTATTGTCATTTTGCCGCCGAGGGTTCCCTACATCCAGAAAAATGCATTCAAAAGGGAAAACATGAAAGGGCGGTGACACAGACTTTGCTGAACACTGGCAGGAAAGCTGCTAACATCACCCTAGGCCCACACTGAGTGGTCATTCTCCTGTCATTTCAGATTCAACCCAGCAATTTACTAACCCACATCATTCTCTTACTGTTACGGGTCCAAAAGAATGAACCTTGCATTTTTACTGAATGCCTCTTGCAGTGTGTAGTTTGGGAAGATGACATGTGCAAGCAACTGCCAGGATGGTGGAAGGCGAACTGGATGGACCTTCTTTGGTCCAGCAATTCATATGTTCTCATCACCTTCTGAACTGAACTCTGCCTCTGAAAACTTTACCCCAAGGAGGGTTCAGCAGGGCTGGCTCATGCCTGGCAGAACTGAGAAGCAGTTTTGCAAACCCGTCCCGGTTCGAAAAATATTGCCTCAGGTTTCAAGATTATTAAACAGTGTAAAAGAGAATCACATTGTGGTGCTTTAAGCTCACCTCTCGTTGTAGTCTGGGGGTATTATTCCATAGCGGTCAGCAGATATTCTTCAGGAGGCTACATAATAATAATCCTTGCATTTGTTATAGCATCGTATCACTTTGTTGAGGCGTCTCCAAGTGCTTCACAGAATGTACTGTAAAGTGGATTGTCTGTATTTTGTGGGCGAAACAGGGCAGCCAATTGCGCACAGCAGTGTCCCACAAACAGTCGTGGAGTGAATGACCCAATTTTTTTTTAAGGGTTTCGTACAGAAAGGCGATCTGCCAATTGACTAACAACTGGGCTCTTACTCACTGCTAGGTGAACAGAGACGTGTGGAGTAACTTGCCTAATGTTTCGCCTTGACCCATCTGGGAATCGAACCCGGATGCTCTCGCTTGCAAGGTGAGCGCTCTAATCACTACGCCACGGGACTCCACAAAGTTTGCAAAGGTCAGGTCTGATCAAAAGAACATCACAGCTCAGCCTGACCCTCTCCGCACTCGCTGGCTGCAGCACAACGTTAGCGCAGAATTGGTGCACAGCGATCAGGTCGACTCTGATTGACATCTGGGAACTCTACAATACTCATTTGCCATTCTCTGTACATTTAAAGTGATTCATTTAGTCTCGCTGTCGTACCTTCACCATCAATTCTCCAAGAGGCACATCAGTAAAGTTCAGACTAATGTAATAATAATCCTTGCATTTGATATAGAGCCTTATCATACCTTCAAGATGTCTCAAAGCACTTCACAGATTATACTGTAAAGTGGACTGACTGTATATTTTGTGGGTGAAACTCGGCAGTTTCAAGTTAATACCTCTACACGTAGTGCAGAATAGCGACCCAATAAGTGCTCCGAGAAGATACCTACATGAAGGGAACTATATGTTGTTCTGATGTTGACTGCAAGTAAGGAAAACTACTGTTAAAAGACTAGATTTAAACAATGTCCTTGGAATCGAGATCCAGAAATAACTTTATTTAGATGCTGTGTTATACTGAAAATGTAATGAAGTACAATACAACAGTCATGCAGTAAATTAATACAAAAGCTAACATCTGAACCCCTCTACGATGCCAAACAGGTGCAAGAGTGGACTGAATCTCATCTTGCTCCCACTTGGCGTGGATGGCTGACAGCTTAATTAATAAAAAGATACTCCAGCTACAAAGGCCCAAAGAGTTTAACCGTCACACGCTACACATTGTAGTTGGGATTTTTGCGTAGGATGACGAAGCCCTCAAGGATCGGGGTCAGGGGGATGTACTCCTCCGTCGCCAGTTCGGCCCTTTCCCCATGAGCCAGCAACACGGGTGTTGTGTGTGTCTGGAACCCAGTGATAGTCTTGGGCTTGCCCGCCTGACCCACCACATCAACAGCCTGTGACAAAGACAAAAATATTATTTTCTTGGCTATTATTTTCACTGTGGCTCTTACGTCCTGTGACTATCTAGCCTCCCATGACCTGCACTCAGACACAGGCAGCAATGACAGACAAATAATAATCGTTGCGCTAATCACGTCGTGGCGATGTTTCAAAGTGCTTATAATAATAATCCTTGCATTTGATATAGCGCTTTTCACGTTTTCTCGACGTCTCAAAGCGCTTCATAGAATAGACTGTAAAGTGAATTGACCGTATATTTGTGGGCGAAACGCGGCAGCCAATTGCACACAGTGTCCCACAAACAGTCACGGATTGAAAATGACCAATTTATTATTGTTTTGTTTTGGAGGGATTATTATTAGGTGTGTGGAGTAAGGAAACTTGCCCAAGGTTTCGCCCTCTGTCTGGAATCGAACCCAGGTCTCTCACTTGCAAAGCGAGTGCTCTAACCACTGAGCTACAGGACTTTACAGAATATAGTGGATTGACCATGTATTTTTGGGGCGAAACGCACCAGCCAATTGCACTCAGCAGCGTCCCACAAACAACCATGGAGTGAATGTCCGATTTTATTTAGGGGATTGTTGGCCAGGTCGTTGGGAGAGAGAAACTCCCTCCTCTTTTCGAACAGAGCCCACGATGAGATGAACCTCAACTGGGACCAACCAAGGCCGACCGTAATGGCCTAGTTCTCTAGTTCTGCAAACCCTTCCTCACACAAGCTCAGGTCCACTCATTTCAGTCTGAATCAATCCCTTCAGTGGAAACATTTCATTTGGAGATCAAGACGACAGGAAAGCAAAGAACGTGAGTGAGAGTTGGGGAGCACAGGGGTTGGGGGAAGGAAAGAGACAAAAACTAATACCTTGTTGGGCAAAGCTGGGCTTAAGCAAAGCACGATGATGGTGGCATCATGAGAGAGAGGCTTCCCGATTGCATGTGGTTGCTTCAAAAGTCAAAACCCTGCAACTCTCCACTCCCCACACCGCCCCCCCCCCCCCCGGCAGTGATTAACTGTGCTGGAATTTAGTGTGAGTGGAGCAAAGGACTGGAGGTTTTTTTTTAAAAAAGGAAGAAAAACAAATAGTCAAACATTTGATAAATTCTCCGTGAGAACTGTTCAGCTTCAGTTCCATGACAGCACTAAGATCCATGTGTGGTGAAAACATATTCTACCCTCGAGACACAAAACAATGACCCACAGTCAGCCCACAAATGAATGGAGAAATATCTGTAGTGTTTGTGCTGGGCAGTCGGAATGAACATTAAGGCAAAATATCCCATTTATAATAAAAAGTACAGCTTTTGAACTGCAGTGAATTTTGAAGAGTTTTAAGCTGAAGGAGTTTACTGCGACGATGGAGTCACAAGAGTTTGTTTCCGTACCTGTCCCACTCGCACAGACACCGGCAATGGTCGATGCTCATCATCAAACGTAACCAGCATCCGAGGCTGCATCGCAGCGACCAGACCGTACAGAATATAATGGGACTTGCCGAGGATTACTGTAAATAAAGGCAAATATTCATCTTTTAACTTGATCACAAACAACAATCTGCATATATATATATATACACAGGGTCCCCTCACACAGGGTAGCGTCCTTGACAACACCTCAGATGATCACCAACACGTCAGCTGTACGATGAGAAGTGATTCATTTTCCACAGAATGTTGCTCTGGATCAAGGAAGCCTAGTTTCTTTCTCTCTCCGTTAGCAAACAATGCTCGGGTTTCCATTGTCATCGAATCCCTCAGTACAGAGGGAGGACACTTGGTCCATTGTACCTGTGGCTCTTTGAGTTACCCAATTAATCCTAATCCCCCTGCTCTTTCTCCATAGCCTTGCAATTTTTTTTCTTTTCAATTAAATATCCATTTCCCTCTTGAAAGTTATTACTGAATCTGCTTCC
The DNA here is from genome assembly GCF_018977255.1 of Callorhinchus milii. Taxonomy (NCBI): domain Eukaryota; kingdom Metazoa; phylum Chordata; class Chondrichthyes; order Chimaeriformes; family Callorhinchidae; genus Callorhinchus; species Callorhinchus milii. The sequence goes on along the minus strand of NW_024704752.1, from coordinate 2,441,236 downwards.
ACCACTCTTTCAGGCAGTGGATTCCAGATCGAAACAACTCTCTGTGTAAAAATAATTTCTCCTCATCTCCCCTCTGGTTCACTTGTCCATATGGATGGAGCTTAGCATTTGCATTAATGTCAGTATTAATGTTGAATGAACATCTAACCGCACTGAACATGGACCTTTGTAAATTAAATTTAGATCAAAGGATGCAGAGGTCTGAGTTACGCTGTAATTTAATCAAAGAGTTCCTGTGACACCAAACCACCGACATGAGTTATAGCCTGTAACTCCATCGATAGCAGAGAAAATTTCCACTTCCAGAACCCGAGTCGCTCACAGCTTCTATATCTCACTGTGTGTTAAAGGACAAAATGAACTGAATCTGTAAAGGTTCCATTATAACCACTGCCTAGCAATTGAAAAGCTGCAACAAGACCGGCAAGTGAAAATTACATTCACAAAGGTACTCAAAAACCAGCGGTTTGAGGTATCGGAGAAATAATTTCACAAAAAATTTACAATTTAAAAAAATATAAAAATACTTGAAATAATGTACCAATTACACTGTAAAATAATACTAGTAATCCTTGCATTTGATATATCGTGTATCACGTCACAGGATTATATTGTAAATTGACTATATTTCTGGTTGAATCAAATGTAGATTCCAAAGTTACCCCTTTGGCTTGCCTGCTCCCACTCCACATTCAAAGCCCGACCAAAATTTACCTAGACTTCGCAGTCTACGACCTCCCTTCAACCCTCAAATGTTATTTATTATTAGTAGTAGAATACTACATTCGCGCCGCTGTTCACTCTTCCTGTCCTCTTATCCCTTTATAATAATAATTCTTGGATTTGATATAGCCCCTCATCAGGTCATCACAACATCTCAAAGTGCTTCATATAATATACTGTACAGTGAATTGACTGTACATTTGTGGTTGAATCAAATGTAGATTCCAAAGTACAACAACAACAATAAAATTCCATTTATAGAGCGCCTTTCACCTCGGGAGGACGTCCCAAAACGCTGGACAGTTGGGTCAGGACCCGAGCAGGGGGAAATAGTCAGGGTGAGGGGAGGGAAGGGAGGGAGCGAGGAGGGGGTAGAGAGTCGAGAGGGGAGCTGAAGGCACGGTCAAAGAGAAAGGTCTTGAGACCGGCCTTGAAGGAGGAAAGGGAGGAAGCGAGGCAAAGGCACTGGGGGATGGAGTTCCAGAGCCTCGGGGCTGAAAGCCCGGCCACCGATGTAGGGCGGGGGATGTGGAGCAGACCGGAGCCAGAGGAACAGAGGGTACGGGCAGGTAGGTAGGGGGATAGTAGGTCGGAGAGGTAGGAGGGACTGAGGCCGTGAATGGCCTTGTAGGTGAGGATGAGGATCTTGAATTCGAGTAAATCAATTTGAAAAAATATAGTGCAGTGTTCTTTCAGATGGACAAAAACTGATCTGGGTTTAAATGGTCTGGAAACCCACATGTAGGAGGTGGTCATTGTTGCAAGAGCTCTGGCTAAGCATGATTGGCTGATATCCAGGATCAAGTGAGCAGTGATTTAAAACACAGAGAGACTCAAACGTACTTTCAAAGTGTGTTAAACACTGTAATATAATACTAATCTTTGCATTTAATTTAGCACCTTATCACGTTGTTGAAACATCTCAAAAGTGCTTCACAGAATACATTGTAAAGTGGATTGACTGTATATTTTGTGGGGGAAATGTGGTAGCCAATTGCATACAGCAGTGTCCCACAGTCATGGATTAGGTGCACATTAGCACTTCACACACAGGCGTGAATACCATTGTTTAGCAGCAATTAGGAGCAGCCTGACTTTGCACAGGCACGTAAATTAGCGCAAATAAAACTTACTGTTCTTCACATCGAGGAACGAGAGCAACACAGTGAGAAGTCCAGCCACTGCGACTTGGCTCATTAACTGTCGGTCACTGTGGTATGGACACAACGTCAGCGTTCCTTTTCCGAGATGAGTCAAGCCCTGGGGATGGGAGGGGGCGGGAAGAGAAAAAAAATACAGAATACCGGGTGACTTGGCTGTCGTGTTGAATACACCGGCAAATTTGCTTCTACGTTCGAGATTTTCCCATGAGCTCACAATGTAATTTCGTCTTTAATACCGAAATTATATTTCAGTGACTAGAAGCAGAAGTCGCTGGGAGCACTCAGCAGGTCAGGCAGCATCTATGGAGAGAGGAAAGTGAGTTAAGGTTTCAGGGCAATGATCTTACCTGAAACGTCAAACTCACTTTCCTCTCTCCATAGATGCTGCCTGACCTGCTGAGTGTTCCCGGCCACTTCTGTTTTTATTTCAGATTTCCAGCATCTGCAGTATTTTGCCTTGTTTTCCCCAATGATTAAAGTCTATATCTCTTTATAGCTGAACTAGAACTTAATACTATTACCTGTAAAAAGGTTCCAATTCCACAATCAGTGGTTAAGCACTGCACTTGTGGTGCGGGTAAAAAAAAACAATGTTAATTTTCCGCTTCCAGCAATTTAAGCTGCTTCATCTTGTGTCTCAGCTGAGATAATGAGCACCAGACAGACAACCTCGGTTCTCATGTTGGTTAAACATCACGTACCTCGGCCACCTCTAAGCACTCCATTAGTAAAGTTGTGACAGTTAAACATAGCCAGAAGGTCCAAGCTTCATGCCGTTTTGTGCTGCATTATTTTTCAAACCGGATATGGAATTGGAGGAGGAAAAAAACAATCCAGGGTTTCCCTCCCTGTGAAGCAGGGAAGGTGAAATAGAACAGGATCTGGTTGTGGTGTCTCTCTCAGTTGAACAACTGCCAAGCCCTCCCTGTCCTAAATTTAGATCATTTCATGGGTGATATGTATTTGCATTTCAACATTCAGACGTCAGCCCTCACATCAAGTATATTTGTGTACACTTCAACTGATAGCATTCTTTTTTCTAAGGAATGGGTAATTGAGACCCATTTAAAGAAGCCTACACCCACCTGTGCTATTCTAACCATGAACAGATTATTTGGGTCCTTGGCGTGGTACTGTGCTAACTGTCTGAGCATGGCTGCCAGTCTGGCATTGTTTGTACCTGCAAAGAAAGAAGAGTAATTAACGGGTAAGGGAAAGATGTGTAAAAATAAAGACATCAGCACTGAATGGCATCACACCCCCAAATGTACTGACAATTTATTCAGTTGATATTCAACTCCCATTATTATTTGTGCGCTGCCTCTTAACTCAGCTGCACTCACAGCCAAATTGGCCTTTAACAAGTTTGATCTCTTACATTGTTGATCTCTCATGACAGGACTTTAAAACTATCTACTTACAATTAGTCAAGTGACGCAGAAGAAAATCAAGTTGTTTGTTATAATCTTTCAAAGCACAATGTTAAAGATTGTGGCAAGAGTAGCCGAACACTACTAAAATCAATTTAATTGGATATTAAAGTACTTTTGTCTCTCCTGTTAAGGTATTCAAGATCTTGCTGTTCATTCAGCCTCACTTCCCCACACTATCACTATATCCCTTCAGGCCTCCAACTGTTGTCGATGGTTTTTCATTACTGTCCATGTGTTCAGCAAATCCCACACAATTTCACTTGATCCCTGCTTTCAGCGCCTTGGGACGTCCTCCCGACGTGAAATGCAATTTGGTGTTGTTGCTTTAATCTGCTGTACAGTAAACTCCCAGCTTGAGATCTGGAATTTGAACCTAACCTGATACCAAAGCAATTTTTTTAAAAAAATTCCACAGGCCCACGAAAGTGTAGACTCCCAACTCTCCTCGCACTCGGCAACGCTGAGCAGTCTCACCGTCCTTTACGCCTTCACAGTGGCCAGTGATATGGACTTTGCTAAGATTGTTTGAATCGTGCAACCAGAAGATAGTTTATTTGCTATCCTCTGCTTGCGGGATTCAAACAATGCAATGCCGGCTCCCGGCCTGGCTCCCTCCCCTATTAGTCTGGCTCCCTGGGAGGAGGGGGTATTACTATTTACTTATCTAATATTGCTGAACTTTACTCACCGCTTCCAACCATGCCCATTGCAAAGATAGAGTTATGAGACACCTCGGGATCAGCATCGTGAGAGAACTTGCTCAGCGTGTCCAAGATACTCAACCGAGGATTAGAGACTGAAATCAATGCCAGAGCGAGAGGGACCGCACGCCTTAAAATGGGTTCACCGTACCGCAACTGCCAGGAGAAAAACACAGTAAATTGCTGCCCCGTGCTCTGCACCTCAATAAGCAGTTCTTACATTATAACAGATTGTGTGAATCTGTGCATTGCACGGTCTGTGCTGATCTGTGACCAGCACTCAAACACGCATTTGGTACTACCAACGTGAAGCCGTAAGTGTAAGTTGGCCTGCCCTGCTCTACTGAAATGCACATTAGCCTTCGGTACAAGAAAAGGGGAAGTTTTGACGCTTATAGCAGAAATACTGAGTTAATAGCCCAGCTCCTTTGAGAAATAAATTGGATTGTTGAATACTGTACAAATATAGTACACAGCTTCTGTACAGGCTTTAGTAGAGAACAGAGAACATGTTCTTCCTGCAGAGGATTGAGTAGAGAGTGTACACACAGACCAAAATGATTTTCATAACCTGAACCATTCAAAGTGTTTCTTTCCCCAGTCTGGAACTTACCAGGTGTCCAAATGTGCGGAGAGCCATTTCTGCTCCGATCTCTTCTCCCATGGCGATTAATGCAATTCCCAACACCGCTACTCCCTGTAAACAAAGAGGGTCTTCATTACAGCAAGTCAAATGGATGATCAGCTGGGTGAGGCTGTTGCTGGATAGTGGTTGGGATGGGCTGATTTCCCTTTCCTATCCTAGGGGACTGACTAGCATTAGACGGAGATGGAGAGATATTTGTTAGGTCAGGGTATCAAGGGACACGGGGCAAGGGCGGGTACATGGAGTTGAGGTACAGATCACCCATGATCTAATAGAATGGTGGTACAGGCTTGAGGGGCTGAATGGCTTCCTTCTGTTCCTATGTTCCTAACTCACCATAGAAAAAGCAATGATCCTGGAATCTGTATGGTTCAGCCAATCACTAAAGAAACTCACGGAGTCATCGGGGAACCTATTAAGACATCTGATAGCAGGTACAAACAGCAGGTACAACTTACAGTAGTCAAAACTACAAACTAATCTGCAGTCAATCCTCTCTAATTTCACGAGCAATTACTTGTCATGGCTGTTTGCACCTTGCATCGTTTTACTTGCTCGTGCATTAATTCCACCCACAAGCAATATAAAATTAATTGTTCAGAAGGCAAGTACAGTGAAGCTGGTTATAATACAGTCCTTTGGGTCCAATAACCCCGAGGTTGCATTACAAGCAAAGTACAAAAAAAGATGGGTGACTACTGGGTCACCAGGCAATCACTGCTGGAACTTTCTGAATGAAGTGATGTCAGCAGCGACCTGATGACCCGGAAATCGTCCATTTTTCAGCTTGATGCTGCTGGATCCTACCTGATGTGCTCCCATGTCTGCCACGTTCTCCTTCTTGTCCTTATCTTTCTTGTCCTTTTTGTCCTTGTCCTCCTCCTTCTCTTTCGAATCGTAGTGTTCGCTGCAAATGTGGAGCAGCTGCTGGACCTTCAGTACATTGCCAGAACCTAAAGGGTTTAAAAATCCACTTAAATAAGTTTATTTCTACCCCTTATTTATCTCTTCCTATTTCCCTGAATTTATTTTGGTTTCTGAAAGTGATCTATCTGTAGTTCCCCAACAGACCATACATCCTCCTCCCCCCACTACCCACCCCCAAGTTGAAACAATGCATTTCAGGTTCAGAAGTAAAACAATAATAATGAAATCGTCAATTTTTAAAAAAGTAGCACATTGCTTGTGCAATCATCAGAGATAAATCCATTAAATGAAAAGTCACACAAAACACAGACATCCCAGGACCTGATAGTAGCATCACACACTTTGATGAATCGTGCATTTTCTTAAGGAAGTTGGTTCGAAGTATACTAACCTGCATAAGCACAGACATCTACCAGAGTATTGGCAAAGCTACGGAATGGTTCGGACACCACTTCGAGGGCTGCCAAGATGGCCTCAATGGCCTCACCCTTTCCTGTGAACCACACATGCATATAAGGTCAGCTGAAGTATATCAGCCAATTGCTCTTCAGATACAACACGAACAGTATTCACATAATGATCAAGTATTCTCTCTGAGGTTGGATGTACAATGATATATCTTTCCGAAGTTGGTGTACATCACTTACTCATTGGGAATGCAACTTGCGGACACAATAAACCACAACAATAAGAGATGTTGCCATAGAAACCAAGTGAGAGTCAATAATAATCTTTGCATTTGATATAACACCTCATGTTGTTGAGACGTCTCAAAGCGCTTCACAGGATTATACTGTAAAGTGAATTGACTGTATTTTGTGGGCGAAACGCAGCAGCCAATTGCGCACAATAGAAATCAACGACTTTCACTGTGTTGCTGCACTTCTGGCTGATCAGATATATAAATGCAAGTTGTTGTCTTACCCAGATGGTTAAGACCAAGACCCAAAGGCAGCCACCTGGAATAAGTATCCTTTAGCTCCTGCTCAGATTTGTCCATTATAGTTTCCAAGATAGTAGACGTGACTTCTCCATTGCAAGACCCCACTGCAATCATACCGCATGCCAACGCAGTCACACCAATCACCTGCAGATGAAAATTTTAAACCAGTTGTTTACTCAAATTATATTAATACTCAAAAAATTTTCGTGAAAAAATGTCAATATTAATTTACAAAAGGCAAAATACTGCAGATGCTGGAAATCTGAAATAAAAACACAAGTCGCTGGGACCATTCAGCAGGTCAGGCAGTATCTTGGAGAGAAGAAAGTCAGTTAATGTTTCAGGTCATCGACCTGCTGAGTGTTCCCAGCAACTTCAGTTTTTATTTCAATATTAATTTAGCTATTATTTTAGCAAGTCTGCTAAAATAAAGAAAAATAAATAAGGAAATGCAAACACCAGGAAAATCTTCAATCAGGAAAAACATTTGATTTGTTCGTCTCAATTTTTTTTCTCTCTACTTCCATGAAATACTTAAATGTTCCACAGTAAGGTGGAAAACAGCACAGGCATCAGAGACTTACAAGAATGGCTCTTTTGTAGAAGAATAATTTCTGCCAGACCAGTGCATTTACCCATTGAGCCACTGAATAATTTCCCTGCTCATTTTAATCCTCCTGTTGTGTTAGTAATGGTAATATGCAATGTAAGAAAATATCTTGTGTGGAACAAAGAACTCAAAATCTCTGCTGATAGCAAGTGAGTGAAAATCATCAGGTTGTCCTCACAAACAGGAGCATCTTTATTTCACTGCAATGAAGATTTTAAAAAAACTAGTGAAAAAAGGAATACGCTTTAGGCTAGATGTTTCACAGGGAGATGCACAATTGAGCATTTAAAACATTTGTGTTGAAGTTAAGTGAGGCAGTTCGCATGGATAATGGAATATAATGTCTTCTAGTCATCGACGTACTTGGGAAAATTTTGGATCGAATAATGTAGGGAAGGGTCACAGAGATGAAACTACCCATCGGGCATGCGAGGGAGAAAAAGGAGAAGAAAGGATCATTAAAGACTTTGGATTTTTTTAAAGTCTTGACCTGAAATAACGAAAATTAAATGGATGATTTTTCTGGACTGAAAGGCAAGCAAAACCATATGTACATAGGAACAGGAGTCGGTCATTTAGCTCTTTGAGCCTGTTGTGTCATTCTATTAGATAATGACTGATCTGTACCTCAACTCCAATTACCCACCCTTGCCCATATCCCTTGGTACCCTGACCTAACAAATATCTATCCATCTCAGTCTTGAAGATGTGAATGGATCCAGGATCCACAGCCTTTCGGGGGAGAGAATTCCAGATTTCCATTACCCTTTGGGTGAAAAACTGCCTCCTGATTTCATTCCTAAATAGCCTAGTTTTAATTTTAAGATGATGCCCCCCTTGGTCTGGATTCCTTACCAGAGGAAATAGTTTCTCTGGATCTATCCTATCGAATCCCTTTAAAACAATTGAGGCCAAGCAGAATATAGTAAAACAAGATCAATATAAGAGTAAGGGGCAAGAAAATGTTGTTAAAAGCAGTACAAGCAGATACATTTTTATCACAGCTCAGAGTTTAACACTGTAATCTGATGGCTGGTTAGTTTTGAACAAATTATGGGTGCAATATAGTAAAAGCTAAACACTAGCCATATCGATAGAATACATGGACTTAAGCCCATCGACATTGTTAATATTAACGATTTTAATTTTAACTTGAACATTGTGATGTACGTAAAACAAAATGAAATATTTGCACACTATTAAGGGCGTCAGGTTGTAGGGTCACATGGAAGAGAGTTGTATATTAATAGTAATTTTCCAGTGAAGGATCAATCCAAAGACCAACTGCAGCTTGGGACAAAATGCAAGGCTGAGTCAAGGCCACGGATTCTAACAGAGCCGGAGAAAAGTCACCCAAGGCCAGGATTACACCAGTATTTTATTTTTTTGCGTTGTAATGAGGTGGGAGGAAAGAGAAGAACATCCACAACTAACTTTTCAGTTCTTTAAATTGCTACCATTACTCATCAGTGTGAGGGAGTGGAATGCAGTAAAAGGTTAAGAATCAACAAATCACTCGGTTACACGACTCCCTCACACCACCAAATTCAGTAACTCTGTCACCCTCGCCTTCCCCCAGCGATGTCGTTAACTCTCACATTTTCAAACACAAATGTCCGTCCAAAGCAAACTAGGCGTTATATCATAAATCAATCCCATCAGCCTGCCTTGGCTTCCCTCCCACTACATTCTTCAATGATTTAACTTTTGTTACACCAATTTAGTAGAATGTTTTTATTAATGCTCGTTAAAAAATAACAGAAGTCTGGTCATTTTACTGGAACCGCAGAAATAAATTGGTCAAAACACAGTCAGCGTTCGATTGAATGTCATACCTCCATACTGGATTTCGAGTCTCTCATCACTGGAAGAAGTAAAGCTAACACGTCCTCACGGTTGGATCCAGCATACGCAAGCCCGAGCCTAACAGAAAAAGTACATTTCAAATAAAAATCAACAACTGTGCTCAAATACCCCAAAAATCTATGCAAGACTGACATCTGCAGGTTACTCAACACTGCAGTCTGATATGTTCTACGAACCTGTACATTTCTTGAATACACCCTACAATAGCCAAACCGCGTTGGGTTACGTAATATTTGAAGATGCAAGCGTATAAAATTTCGCACGCTCGCAAATTGCAAACAACAACTTGCATTTATACAGAACCCCTCACACAGGGTAGCTTGACAGCGCTCCGGGAAGCTACCCCGCATGAAGGGCGCTATATAAAAGCAAGTTGTTGTTGTTGTTATTGTTGACAGTGGCAGCACTGGCAGTGACTGACAGAACACGCCAGAGGAAGGGAAGATGCATACCCAAAGATGGCTCCAATCCTCATGGTGTTGCTGTTGTGCAGGACATAGTCTGACAGGAGAGCGAGAGCGGGGTCACACTCATTCCGGACGCCAGAGTTGACAATGCCACAGGCAAGCAATGCACCAGACTAGATGGGAGGAAGCGATCACAAGTTTAAACAAACGCATATTCAATGTAAAACCCAACTAAAATGTGTCTATTATTTAATATGGCCCGAGGCAGCAGGACTCAAAGGCAAAGGCTCATGGTTACAAAAACACCGTAAGGAAGGACGCCAAGAAGTATTTTTTTTGTTCAAAGTCCAATATGAAGCTGGACAAAGATGGATGAGAGGAGGGCATGGCATTGCACTGATTTTATAAAAGCTTGATGTTTAATGGAAGATGGTAGGCTGATATTTGATAGCTTCCTTGATCTGCATATCTCTTGTGACCAGATTAATCTTATAAAGGAATGGTCCAGGTAAGGTTTTAGCAAACGAGTAATTTTGGAACGAAAAAAAATAATTTTAAAGCTAATTCTTTACTCGATTGTTCATTTGTAAAATACCCAACACTTTCTTCAATCAATAGTTTAAATAATTGTTATAAAAGGGTAGTTAAGCACCGAGAAAATCAAAAAAGTGCTAATTTAAACAGTTTTAAAGAAATATTAATTTATTGCTCACTCATAAGATTTCAAATGACGTTACATAGGAATAAGCCTACTGCATTTCAGATAAGAGCATGCACGGTTTAATTTCCTCTTTAACTCTATCCTGGAGTCCCTCCGCCTCGCCTCTTCCATCCTCGCTTTCAACCATCACAAGTTCCCAATCAGCTGTGTGACGTTCCCCCCTCACGTAAGAGGTGCTATACAAATATCAATCACAATTTATATATCTACTGTGAATATTTCAGTATTCCTTTAAAAAGGAAACCACATCACTGACAGAATAATTGTAATCTTTTTAATACAATATACAGCAATAGTTTTATAATTAATAAATACTGTCAGAAACTGTGGCTAGTTAATTTAAGATTTCTAATCAGGAAATGCCAGAGCCACAAGTGAATCACTAAACCTTTGTCTAAAGGGTATACAGAAAATGCATTAGTAGAGCTGTACCAGGAATTCAAACCTTTTCACAGTGGCACCCACCAATAGACTAATGTGAACAAGTTGCATTAATCCCCATTAATCCCAATCTGCTCTGTCTTGAGTTTGTCAAATGAGTGTAAGGATATAAAACAGACTCAGACATGCATTACATGCTGACTCACCTTAATATAGTCCTCTGATGAATACAAATACTTGTCAATCTGCGTCAAGCCACCATCAACATCCCAGAGCAATATCATTCCCAACGAAGCTGCAGCACTTAGCATGCCTAATAACACACAGAATAGGTCCAATAGTAAGGGAAGGTAATCATCCAAACTAAATGCAACAACACAACATTTTACTAGTGTTCAGAGATGCTCACCATGGTCTTTATTTTTGTACAGCCACTTATTACCATCTTCTGTTAATAGTTTGTCTTGTCCAAACGCAGCATTCACAAAGCCATTAACAAACGAAGAAGCAAGATTCATGCGAGCAGAATCAATCTGGGAGCCAGTGCTACCGAAACCTTAGGTCAAGGAAACAAACATTATACTACAGTAATAAAGTCAATGAACTTTAAAGAACTAGGCACTTTTGGATCGAAGGTTCCCAAAGCTTTCCAACAACAACAAATTACATTTGTACAGCGCTTTTCACATCTGGAGGATGTCCGAAGGCGCTGGACAGTCAGGGATCCGCATCCGAGCTGGTGGTTGGGATCAGGAGGGGTGGAGGGTGTTAGGGGTAGGAGGCTGACCGAAGGCACAGTTGAAGAGGAGGGTCTGGAGAGGGGTCTTGACGGAGGCAAGGGAGGGGGGGCCGAGGTCCACCTGCCAATTGTGGGAGGCAAAGCGGGGAGTGCCACTGTGTTGGAGACTAATCCATATAGAATTAATTGCTATCAACATCTATTATTGTAGCATGTGACTACCAGGACGATAGAAGGCGAACTAGAAGGACCTTGGTCTTTTTTTGACCAGAAATTCCTATGTTCCCAACCTTTTGAACAAGTTGAACATCTTAATTGCTTCATAGCATCTTTCTGCATTCCAGTGTAGTTCAAGTAGTTTATGACAAAAGAATTCAAAAAGTCATGAAAAATACTTTGCATTAATGGCATTTCGCCTACAAATATACAGTCAATTCACTTTATAGTATATTCTGTGGTGCTTTGAGACGTCTAGAAGACATGAAAAGTGCTATATCAAAACGCAAGGATTATTATTTCCTCATTTTAAATGCACATTGTACTAGATTAATGTTCTGAAGCAAATTCTCTTGAATGGATAGCACAATTGAAAAGCTACACATTAGATTAAACACACCCCATTGAAAGAAGGTTGTAATAAATTCTTCCTTTCCAATGTATCTAATTTTAACAAACAAGCAATGGAAATAGAAATGTTTAAAAGGAATTAAAATATCACAAACTGGTATTGTATAATCATATATACTCAATTATATACACAATGTGTTTTTCATTCAAATGTTAATAGCAGGCCTGGCTTAGTTATACAATCGCAGGAATACTGTCAGCTTCTTTATATACATAGTGAAGAGCTTTATGTCACTGGGAATATTTAAAATGCTACCATTACAACACAATTCATCAACAGGTTTGCAAGATAGAAATGGATAAAATTAGGAGCCATCAGCGCATAGCTAGGACAGCTCCAACCTTTCCAGATAGTCTCACGAGCATTCTGTCCACCATTCATTAAAAGTAATGTACACTTTAATCCTGCATCATATTAAACCTGTAATATTATGCTTGGTATCTGGAAAAAGGAACAGAGCAACTGCATGCCAGAAGACGATTTAAAATCCAATTTAAAAACAAAAACCTATGACACTAGGCTGTTGCAACTCAATCCCGGCTACTATTCTGAATTCCCCAAAGGCAGTCGTTGAGTCACATTTCGTCACCTGCTTTGCTTCCATTTGTAATCATGACTTCCTATTATTCATAAAAATATTCCATATTGAGCAGCATTTCTACGGAAAATAGTAATTTGATGGAAACTCTTCCAGCTCAAAACGGAAGCAGAGTGCCACATCTGATTTTCAGATCAGCGGAGAGAGAAAACTCATTTTGAAGCAATGCAGACATGAACAGGGGCTTTGAAGAACAATTTATTATTCCTGACAGTAAGTGTAAAGGCTGCACTTGTTGTCAGGAGCAATAACTCAATCTTACAAGCCTAACATTTCATCTATTCCATGTTTAAAACTGGCTTCTTCTGCCTTCATATACTTAAGCCATAGATTCTGAATACCTGACAGATTTTTTTTTAAAAGTTAAAATAACATGATTTCAACAAAACCAATGCACTTGCTCTGTTTATCTCCAAGAAATAATAGTTTTGAGTAGCTTTCTGACGTTGCATTAAGATACTGTATCAATTTATAGGGAAAGAACTTGTACATAGCTATGTAACTAAAACAGCATTGTTGCTTGAAATGGAACTGTTATAAAGAGGTATCTTACCAAGGCAGCAACATCTTGCATTTAGACACCAATAAACCATTTGCACTTTACTCCTGTGATGCGACACCACCATCTGAGACCCTCAACATCTTGTTTCTTTGTAAGCGTTTGCTGTCTGTTAAGTTAAATAAACTAAAGCTATATATTTTCTGCTTTACAGTATAATTTATGTATATTAACTTACGGTTGTTTTCTAAATGTGTCTTGTAAATATCCTCTGGTACTTTTGGCTCCATTATGTCCAGCTGTGGGGGAGGTAAGCACACATTTCCAATCATTTCTGTTTACGTCACAGCATTTTGTTGATAGGTATTTGATCGACCCAGACAAAAAGTCTCTGGACAGCTGCGGAAATGGAATTCTTCAAGAAAGCTCAGTCATATGTGTCAGTTGCTGCGACTTCAGTATTTTACAGCATTTGTAAGCTTACTTCTACAAGATTTGTAAACTTACTTCGACAGATTACTTCTTTAATGCAGAGAAGTGTGAGGTGATGCATATTGGGAGGAAGAATGAGGAGAGGCAATATACACTAAATGGTAGTTTTAAAGGGGGTACAGTAGCAGAGAAACCTAGGGGTTCGCATACACAGGTCTTTGAAGGTAGCAGGACAGGTTGAGAGAGTTGTTAAAGGGATCCTTGGCTTTATAAATAAATAAAGACAGAGTACAAAAGCAAGGAAGTTCTGCTAAACCTTTATAAGTCATTGGTTCGGCCTCAGCTGGAGCATTGTGTCCAGTTCTAGGCACCGCACTCTAGGAAGAATGTTAAGGCCTTGGATAGGGTCTAGAGGAGTTTACCAGAATGGTACCAGGGATCAGGGGCTTTAGTTATGTGGAGACTAGAGAAGCTGGGATTGAAGGTTAAGGAGATATTTAATAGAAGTGTTCAAAATTATGAGAGGTTTTGAAAGATAGGGAGAAAATGTTTCCACTGGCTGGTGGGTCAGTAACCAGAGCGCACATAGATTGAAGATAATTGGCAAAAGAATCAGATGAGGAGATTTTTTTAATTTCTTTTAAATACATAGAGAGTCGATACGCTCTGGATTGCTCTATTTGACAGGTTGGTGGAAACAGATTCAATAACAACTTTCAAAAGGGAATTAGATAGGTACTTGGAAAGGAAAAATTTGCAGGGGTATGGTGAAAGAGCGGGGGAACTGATTGGGTGATTCTTCCAAAGAGCTGGCACAGGCAACAACAACAACAACAAGATTCCTTTATAAAGCGCCTTTCATGTCAGGAGGACGTCCCAAGGCGCTGCACAGTTGGGTCAGGACCCGAGCAGGGGGAAATGGTCAGGGGTGGGGAGGGAGCGAGGAGGGGGGAAATGGTGAGGGGAGGGAAGGGAGGGAGCGAGGAGGGGGGAAATGGTCAGGGGGAGGGAAGGGAGGGAGCGAGGAGGGGGAAGAGAGTCGAGAGGGGAGCTGAAGGCTCGGTCAAAGAGAAGGCACAATGGGCCAAATGGTCTCCTTCTGTGCTGTAATATTTTATGATATACTGAGTATTTTAGCTTGATTTTCAGACTGCTGAGAATCTGTTCCTGATCTCAATGGACCTGTTCCATTCCAGAATGCAAACCAATAGTACATAGGGTCACTGAATACCAAAAGGACTTTCCTCTCAGGACAAAATATTAAACCAAAATTATTTGGGCCACCTGATATACTGCATTATAAGGATGCTACACTGTATCAATCAACTATAATAATCCTTGCAATTGATATAGCGCTTCTCACGTCTTCTCGACGTCTCAAAGCGCTTCACAGAATAGACTGTAAAGTGAATTGTCTGTATATTTGTGGACGAAACGCAGCAGCCAATTGCACACAGCAGTGTTCCACAAACAGTCGTGGATTGAAGTGACCAATTTATTATTATTTTTTCTTGAGGGATTATTGTCAGGTGTGTGGAGTAAGGAAACTTACCCAAGGTTTCGCCCTCTCAGGAATCAAACCCAGGTCTCTCCCATGCGAGTGCCCTATCCACTAAGCTACAGAACTTATTCACCCACAAAACACAATCACTTTACTTTATAGTATATCAGGTGAAGCGCTTCGGAGGTCCTTCCGACTTGAAAGGCGCAATAATTAAATGTAAGTATTATTCTGATGTACCTCTGCGGAATCTAGGCATAGCTTACCTCTCTTGCAAGGGCCAGGAAATTGCTGTTCAACTGGACGTTAGACATTATTTCTGTCAGATCCTCATAATCTTCTACATCTTCATTCAGCTCCAAGAATACACCATGACGACCCAACATAAATGCCAGCTGCTTCTGAATAACACTGTAGATTAAGTTAAATTAAAGTCATATTAAAGAAAAATTACACACAGACATTATTTATAATGGTCATGTGTATCAACTTGATTTTAACAGTTTTTGGTTCTAGTCACTATATATTAAAGTACCAGATGAATCTACAAAGGACAGAGATCAAAGTAAACAAATGGACATTAAGATGTTACCACGCAGTAAAAGGTTTGATAGGAATTAAATCCAAGAGTGGAATACATAATAATAATTCCTTCCACTTAATATCTCAATCCCCAAAGTGGTGCACAAAGTATCTTAAACTGTTTAAAAGCAATTTTTGTACATACACGTCTTTACAGGAAGTAAAAATGTCTTCGACTAATTCCATGTCGTTAAGCATCAGTGCCAGACGCAGAGCCTCAGGATAACGATTGAACTTCCGGAAAATACTAAGTGCACATCGAAGTAGAGCTGAATTCTCTGGCTCGGGAACGTAACTGACACAACTGAAAAAATGTGAGACAGAGTAATTCAAATCACATATTTGGCAAACAATCAAAAAAAACGACATTGAAGGTTTCAAACATGTTGTCACACCCAAGATTTGCACATTATAAAGAAATGTTCCACCTCGAGAGCAAATAAAAGAACATCAGGGAAACAATGTAAGAGAGAAGAAAACCAATTTGTCATGGCTCACTGCTCATTATAACAGTTCCAAAAAGAACAGACAAACATACCTGGTCAAATATAAGCAGACTTTGGAATAGGCATTTTCATCAATATAATCTTCCAACATATTAAGACGTTCGATCTCCATTAGCAGATCACATGCCTCATGCTCAGCATTGTGAGCCATGTTATAGGGAACAATCTCCTTTACCAGAGTCAGCAGGGTTTCTTGTTGAGGTTTATCATTCTCATCAATCTCCTGCCATTCCTTTGCCACCTCACCTGACAGGTGCCTGCAACAGGAAAACCATTTTAAAAAGGAAGAAAGCACAATTATTCCAATTAAAATGCATTCGGTGAGCAAACTCTGAGAATCAGACTTAGAATGGACACGAAAGGAGAGAGGAAAAAATACATCACAGGGAATGAAAGGTGAAAAGAACAAAATTATAGATGAAGCCAAGAAAATGAACCTCCAACAAGCAATCAACAGGACTAGAGTGAGTGGTCAAAACTGACTCATTCACTTCCAAGCACATTTCCCTCCTTCCCATACTTTAGAATGTGTATCAATATAGTAATCTACCTGGGAAATAGATTAAATTAAGTATTTCAAGACACCGAAGGGAGCTATATAAATGCAAGTTGCTGTTGTTGAATAGACGTTCTCTATCCTGATTGGCTCGCACCAGCGCCTCTGCACCTCAGGCTCTGGCAGCATCAACCTCCATGGTTGCACACTTCAACTCACCGCCAGTCAGGAACCTCGGTGTCTTGTTCGACCCTCAACTGTCTTCTTCCCCACATCCAAGCCATGACCCGCTCTGCCTTCCCTCACCTCTGTAACATCACCCGACTCTGCCACTACCTCACCCCTCAGGCCGCTGAAACTCTTGTTCATGCCTTCATCACCTCCAGGCTCGACTGTGCAAACGCCCTGCTTGTCGGCCTTCCCAACTCCTCCCTCCACAGCTGCAGATAATCCACAACTCTGCAGCCTGTGTCCTCTCCCGCACCAAACTCCGTGGCCCCATCTCTCCCATTCTCACCCGACTCCATTGGCTCCCTATCCTTCAGAGGATCCAGTTCAAGATCCTGGTCCTCACATCCAAAGCCCTCCATGGCCTCGCCCCACCCTACCTCTGCGACCTCCTAACCCCCTACCAACCCGCCCGCTCCCTCCGCTCAGCCGGCTCCGGCCTGCTCCACGTCCCCCGACCCACCCGCCCACCATTGGCGGGAGAGCCTTCAGCCACTCTGCCCCCAACCTCTGAAATTCCATCCCCCAGTCACTCCACCTCGCCCCCTCCTTAGCCTCCGTCAAGTCCCGCCTCAAGACCCTCCTCTTTGACCATCCATCGGCCACCCCCGTTCCCCCCACCTGATCCCAGTTCGGGTCTCAAATGCTGTACACTGTCCAATGCCCTGGAACGTCCTCCCGACGTGAAAGGCGCTATACAAATGTAATTTTGTTGTTGCATTAGACACGATAATGTCCCAATAGTGTGCAATTTAATATATGCTGTGTTATACCCAGGAAAGCGAGTTTTACAATTTCCAACAAAAATGGAGTTAATAAAATACAGGAATCACTAAAGAGCCCAAAATGAGAAGAGATGCAATATTTCCATTTTAACCATAACCCGAGTTATTTAATGAATTGTTACCTGACATATTCATGTCCCCACGAAGCCAGTTCTTCCTGAGAACCTTGAAGTCTGTATTTCAGACATTCTCTATCTCCACTCATTGTCATTGCCAACACTGACACAATGTCAGCGCAGAAACGCTGGATTAAAAAAAAAACTTTTTAAACAAGTTTCACTAAACACTCAAAAAAAATTCCTTTGCAATTTATTGCTAATGTGGTTTCCGAGGATAAACTGGATATGTTCAGCGTTATAACACATCGACTTTCAGCATGTTATAATAAGTTAACATTTAAAGTCAATAAGTTTTTATATGATCCTGATAGAGAATAGATAAATATTTTCCACCAAGAGATGTTCAACATCATGTGCACAAACCTTTGCCCAGAAAACAACAACAACAAGATTTCATTTATAGAGCACCTTTCACGTCGGGAGGACGTCCCAAGGCGCTGGACAGTTGGGTCAGGACCCGAGCAGGGGGGAAATGGTCAGGGTGAGGGAAGGGAGGGAGCGAGGAGGAGGTAGAGAGTCGAGAGGGGAGCTGAAGGCACGGTCGAAGAGAAAGGTCTTGAGACCGGCCTTGAAGGAGGAAAGGGAGGAAGCGGCGAAGGCACTGGGGGATGGAGTTCCAGAGCCTCGGGCCTGAGAGGCTGAAGGCCCGACCACCGATGGTAGGGCGGTTGGGGCGGGGGATGTGGAGCAGACCGGAGCCAGAGGAACGGAGGGTACGGGCAGGTAGGTAGGGGGATAGTAGGTCGGAGAGGTAGGAGGGAGCGAGGCCGTGAATGGCCTTGCAGGTGAGGATGAGGATCTTGAATTCGATCCTCTGGGGGATGGGAAGCCAGTGGAGGCAAGCGAGGGCGAGGGTGAGGGCGAGAGTGGGAGTGATGTGGGCGCGGTGTCTGGTGCGGGACAGTACACGAGCTGCAGAGTTCTGAATGACCTGCAGTGTGGAGGGAGGTGGCGGGAAGGCCGCGAGGAGAGAGTTCCCATAGTCCAGCCTTGAGGTGATAAAGGCGTGGACCAGAGTTTCAGCAGCGTGAGGGGTGAGGTAGTGCCGTAGTCTGGCGATGTTCCAGAGGTGATGGAAGGCGGTGCCAGTTGTGGTGCGGATATGAGGAAGAAAGGACAGCTCAGGGTCGTACAGAACACCGAGGTTCCTGACCGGCTTTGAGAGGTGGAGAGTGCAGCCTTGGATGCTGATGCTGTCAGCGCCTGAGGTGCGGAGGCGCTGACGTGAGCCAATCAGGAGGACCTCAGTTTTGCGCACGTTGAGCTGAAGAAAGTTGTCTCTCGTCCAGGACTCGATGTCGGACAGGCAGCTGTCAGGACATCGGTGGTCGTGGAGTTGAGGGTAGAGGAGGAAAGGTAGAGTTGGGTGTCATCCGCATACATGTGGAAGTTAACCCCATGTCTGCGGATGATGTTACCAAGGGGGAGCATATAGAGGGTGAAGAGGAGGGGACCGAGGACAGAGCCCTGAGGGACACCGCATGACACAGTGCGGTGGCTGGAGGAAAAGCCGTTTGTGGAAACAAAATGAAGATGGTGGGAGAGGTACGACCTAAACCACTCAAGGACAGGGCCTTGAAGGTTGAGGTGGGAGGACAAGCAGTGGAGGAGGATAGCGTGGTCGACTGTATCGAATGCGGCCGATAGGTCGAGGAGGCAGATGGTCAAGACGTCATTAGTGACCTTGACCAGGGCAGTTTCTGTGCTATGGGCAGCACGGAAACCCAACTGAAGGGGTTCGAATAATGAATGGGTGGAGAGGAAAGAGCGCAGCTGGTAGGCGACGACTCTTTCAAGGACCTTGGACAGCAAGGGGAGGTTGGAGATGGGCCGGTAGCAGAAGAAACAGAAGAAAGCTTTGTATTATTTTGTAAAAGGAAATCAAATTTGTAGTCACCAGGCAATACAGGATTTCTCAAAAGAATTCAATTCATAAAAATATCCAATTGCTGTATTATGAGACACCTACGAGACAATGTACCTTATTTTCACCTGACGGTATCTTCTCATAAACCTCTTTGAGTTTCTCATAGTGTGGTCGAAGAAATTTAAGTGGTTTGGGCACAGATGTCATGGAGGTGGTGGATGAACGAATCTGCCTCCGGAGTTCCTCTAGAGCTGGCCGATAAAGTTTTGTGTCCTCTTCCTACAGAGAAGTGAATCAACCTCATGATTGGTAAACTACTAGGAATGTTGTAAATAATTTTTCAAACATGTATCATTTACTGCTCCAATGGTTCTTATAAACAAGTTCCACAATGGACGCCACAACAATATGACAAGAGAAAAGTGCTTGGATTATTTGAAGCACTCGACAATAAGAATGGAGAAACACAAACATAGTTGAAAACATTTCTTGGTAAATAAGATATTTTTTGCAACTTCATTACGATAGAACACCTTTGAATGCAGAATGTCATTGTACAACTAAAAATCTAGTTTAAAACTAAAACATAAAAAGTATTCGAACACAATCGCAGAAAACAAGCTTTAATAATTCCACAAGAAAAAAAATAGAAGGAACTCTTAAGTGGCTACGTGAATAGAATTTGACTTTAGATAGAATCAATCACTCACTAAAGGAAAAAGATACTTACACTCAACCTTTCCACCAGCATCTCCAACTCCTCCTGCAGCTGCTTATCTTCATCAGACTGAAAAGATAGAACATAAAGTTTGAAAGTGGCACATGAATGTTTCAATCATGGCTGTGGGACAACAGCAACACGTCAATTTTGTATGTGATTTCTATTAAGTAAGCAGCCTCTCTTTTACACAGTCTCAGATGCTTAATATTTGAATATTAGACTTGGGAGCCAAAGAGTTAACCCGGGAGCACTTTATTTTGACACCAAGGGAGAGAACTGAAAATAATAATCCTTGTGTTTGATATGGCTCCTCATCACATTTTTGAGATGTCTCAAAGCGCTTCACAGCATATACTGTAAAGTGAAACAAAAACAGAAGTGGCTGGGGACACTCAGCAGGTCAGGCAGCATCTATGGAGAAAGGAAAGTGAATCAACGTTTCGGGGCCACAACCCTTCGACAGAACTGGGAGCTGAGTTCTGACGAAGAGTCGAGGAACCCGAAACGTTGATTCACTTTTTTTCTCCATAGATGCTGCCTGACCTGCTGAGTGGTACCGGGCACGTCTGTTTTTGTTTCAGATTGCCAGCATCTGCAGGATTTTGCATACTGTAAAATGAATAGACTATATTTTGTGGGCAAATGTTCCGATTCCTCCCTGACACACGCCAGCTCAGGTCTGAAATACTGCTCTGTCCAGCGCCTTGGGATGTCCTCCAGACATGAAAGGCGCTATACAAGTATAATCTTGTTGTTGTTAAATCACACACAAAAAATCAGATTACATTAATAATGTTCAGATCCCACCTCATAAAAAACAGAACTAATTTAAGTCAGTGAAATAAACAAAAAAAAGTCTCGACCATGAATCAAAAATAATAATAGGGGTCACTCAACCCACGGCTGTTTGCGGGGACGCTGCTGTACGTAATTGGCCGCCGCGTTTCACCCGCAAATCATACAGTCAATTCACTTGACAGTATATTCTGCGAAGCGCTTTGAGACGTCACGAAGAAACATTGAGGCGCTCTATCAAATGCAAGGATCGCCATCGTTATTAGTATTACTGTTGTTGTTGCTGTTCTGTTAAGGTTGTGATACGACTAACCGACGACAGCCGTGAGAACCGCACTTTTATAGACTTGAGGGAAATAAACTGCAGCGCCTCACAAGGTATTCACCCACAGCACTGAAGCCATGAATGGCACATGGACTACATCAAGCAATAAAAATAATAAATAAATACAAATGACAAGCAGTCGTTTGCAGCAAAAAAATAATTTGATGGGGGTTTGGGGGATACTCTCCTGCATTGCCCATTTATATAGCCTCGTTTTATAATAATAATAATAATAATAATCCTCGCTTTTGACCTGGCGCCTCAGAGACGCCCCAAAGCGCTTCACAGAATGTACTGTAACGTGTAGTGACTGTGTATTTCGTGGGCGACATTTCTATCCCAACCGGAGGGAGGGATCGGGAGGAGAGAGAGAGAGAGCGAGAGGGAGGGAGGGAGGGAGGGAGAGGCCGAGGCGCCGGGGCCTGTCCCGGGTGACACAGCAAACCTTGCCCCAGGCCCCGGCCTCCCCTCCCCTCTCTCCCCCAGGGCCTGATGGCCGCCCCGCTCGCTGTCCTGCCCTCACCAGCTCCTCCTCCTTGTCGCCATTGTCCTTCTTGTCCTTGTCCGGGGTGGGCGCCGGTTTCTCGTCCGCCGCTCTGCGGGTCGCCGGCGGCTTCTTGGTCTCCTCCATCTTGCTGTCTGCGCGCGCGCGGGGCTCGCCGGGTAACGGCCGCCGCTCGCGCTCCCGCGCGGGGGGGGGGGGGAGGAGTCTACGGCGGCTCCAGAGGGTCCCGACGCACCACAAACGCGCTCGAAATCACGTACCTGTCAGTCATCCATCCAACCATCCATCCATCCATCCAATCAATCCACCCATCTAGTGTAGTGGGTATCCCGCTCGCCTGGCAAACCAGAGGAGCCGGGTTCGAGTCCCGGGGCGGGTCATGGGGGGGGTCCCGGAGCGCTTGACAGCGGTCGAAGAGAAAGGTCTTCAGGCACGACCTGTCCGAACGGGGGAGGGGGAGGGGAGGGGAGGGAGGGGGTTCAAGGCGAAGGGATTTGAGGGAGAGGGTCCCGCAGTTTCGGGGGTGCAGCGGTTTGACAGCGCGGACGCCGATTGCGGGGCGGAGGGTCCCGGGAGACAAGGCGGAGGCCGGAGCCAGTCGAGCGGGGGGGGACCGTTGGGGGGGGCCATCGGGGGTAGTAGCGGAGGATCGCCATCCATCCAATCCGTCCAATCCGTCCATCCATCCATCCATCCATCCATCCCGCCCATCACTCCGAGCATCCAGCCATCCAGCATGGTGGTCAGCAGCAGCGCTCACCTCACAAGCAAGAGGACCCGGGTTCAATTCCCGGCCAGGACAGGGCGAAACCTTAGGCGAGATTTCTAGCTGCGCGCGCACGCCTCCGTTTGCCTCGCAGTTCGTAGGAACCCGGTTACCCGGTTGCTCGCGGATTGGCGAATCGCTTTCTGGGGGTAATAAATCCTTCAAAATAATAATAATAATAATAATTTTGTCACTCACTCCACGAATGTTTTGTGGGACACTTTAAAAGCACTTTGGTGGTTCATCGAAGGCATTATTTAACCAACAGCTGATGGTTATGAAGACTGGGTCATGAATGATCATGACCTCAGGGACCTGAGGAATGAGCTGGAAAGTGGGATTAATAATCTAAAAAATGCAATTTAGGAAAACATATGATACCCATGAGAATGAATGTGCTAAGAATTTCTCTGGTTTAATGAGTAATTACTCTCTGTAGCAGGAACCCGGTTATTAGTCGATTGGCAGATCGCTTTCCAAGGTTAATAATCCCTTCAAAAATATTTGGTCATTCAATCCATGACTGTTTGTGGGACGCTGCTGTGTACAGTTGGCTGCTGCATTTCACCCACAAAATACAGTCAATCCCTTTATAATATATCTATCCTTTGAAGCGCTTTATGAAGTCTGAACAACGTGATAAGGAGCTGTATCAAATGCAAGGATTATTATTATTAAATGACACACCCAGAGGTTTAAGGACTACATTTTAACAAAAAAAATCCACCGATGAGATCTGAGCTGTGGTTTATTTTCTCTCTCAGTCTCTCATTACTAATAGGAAACCCTTTTACAGTACGTCCCTCCACTCAAGTCTCCTATATCCCAGTAACAGCCACATGATGTCGCTCTAATGCTTTGAGGTATATTGTAATAGTGTTTCCAGAGGTTACAAGAATATATTTTTCTGTTGAGAAATAACAAGGAAGAAGATTTTTTTTCCAAATTGATGGTACCTATGAGCACATTTTAGCCGGTGTCAAAATTAAACCCATTTGTCTTCATTTAAAAAAGCACTGGGGGTGGGAGGGGGGAGAGGCAGTAACACCATCATTAAGGGAAAGGAAACTAACTTTATTCAGTTATTTGATTAAAACATTAAATGTAGGCTAAATTTTGCCTGGAAGAAAGGAGGAGGAGAAAATTATAGTGAGTGGGACGCAACCATGTCAGGAGAGAAATGAATGTTCATAATTTGGGAATAAATTCCTTCCTCTCCACCCCCCAAAAGAAATCAACAATAATAATCCTTGCATTTGATACTGTGCTTTATCACATCGTTGAGATGTCTCAAAACGCTTTATCTGATTCACTATAAAGTGGATTGACTGTAGTGGGCAAAATGCATACTGATATGGCAAATTTCAGTCTGTTGTGGGTCCTGTTTGTTATTCCTGAAACACATTAGGGAGTTAAAATAATAATAATCCTTGCATTTGATATAGCGCCTTATCATATCTTTGAAGCATCTCAAAGTGCTTCACAGGATATACTGTTAAATGAATTGATTGTATATTTCGTGGGCGAAACAAGGCAGCCAATTATGCACAGCAGTATCCCACAATTGTGGATTGAGTGACGAAATTATTTGAATTTATTTTGAAGGAAGTATTACTCCCGGAAAAGCGATCTGCCAATCGACTAAAAAAACAGGTTCCTACTTACTGCTAGGTAAACAGAGGCCTGTAGAGTTAGGAAACTTGCCCAACATTTCACCCTGCTAAATGGGAATCGAACCCAGGTCTTCTCGCTTGCAAGGCAGTTGCTCTAACCACTAAGCCACAGGACCAACAATTAGGTGTTTTGAGTTTAATAATAATAATAATAATAATAATAATAATCCTTGCATTTGATATAGCGCTTTTCACGTCAGGAGGACGTCCCAAAGCGCTTCACAGAACACACTGTAAAGTGAATTGACTGTATATTTGTGGGCGAACGCGGCAGCCAATTGCGCACAGCTATGTCCCACAAACAGTCGTAGATTGAAAATGACCAATTTATTATTGGTTTTGGTTTTGGAGGGATTATTATTAGGCTCTGTGTGGAGTAAGGAAACTTGCCCAAGGTTTCGCCCTCTGCCTGGAATTGAACTCAGGTCTCTCACTTGCAAAGCGAGTGCTCTAACCACTGAGCTACAGGACTCCACGTTTCAAGACTGCAAGGGGGACAACATGGAAATCTAGGCACATTTAATTTCTGACAAAAGCAGATGAAGATTACATTAGTTTGCAAATAGTTAAAATTAAACCTCATCCCAGAGATAGATTGTTGGAATGGAATGCGCACTCTCTCTCTCCCTGAAGGGTGCATCCTGCTTACCTGATGCCGGAGAGTATTAGGTGCAGGTTGGCAAGAGCCAAGGCTTGAAGATTCCAGAGTGTGCGTTGGGATAACCGTTGGAGTCTAACAGGCTAAAACCAACAAATAGCTTGGCATTGATATTGCTGTCTGGCAAATTTTCCTGCTGCTTGTCCAGCGAGAACCACCCTATCATTTGGGCTTTGGCTTGCTGGGTTAACAGGAGCTGAGTGGGAGGATTCTCTCTCCCCAGTGATTGAATTGCCATTCCACATCCTGTCTCAACCACATCTGCAGGAGATGCACATTTGCAAATGTGGAATCCTGTGGCTTAGTTGGTTAGAGCATTAGCCTTGCAAACGAGAGGACCTGTTTTTGATTCCCGAGCAGGGCAAAACGTTAGGCAAGCTTCCTTACTCCGCACGCTTCTGTTTACCTAGCAGCTAGTAGGAACCCAGTTGTTAGTCGTTTGGCGAAAAGCTTTCCCAGTGGTAATAATCCCTTCAAAATAAATTAATAAATAACATGGTCAATCAACTCACGACCGACCGTTTGTGGGACGCGGCTGTGTGCAATTGACTGCCGCATGCTGCCCACAAAATATACAGTCAATTTGCTTTACAGTGTATTGTGCGAAGCTCTTTGAGACGTCTCAAAGTTGTGATAAGGCGCTCCATCCAATGCAAGGATTATTACTAATAAATGATTGTGGCTCTCAAAATGCGGGTCATGGCATTCTGCTTCAGCAGACAAGGAGCGAGCAGGACCCCCAAATAATTGATTGATTGGATTGATTGATTGATTGATTGATTGATTGATTGATTAATGAAGCTGATTCCCTGACCACACCTGACACAGCGACTCCTGTGGCTTTCGCTGTCCCTGTGTGCAGTCAGTGGCGCAATATGCACGATGTTTGCCCATCCCATCCCTAGTCTCCTCCCTGCAAACACATCAGCAGCCAGAAAATAACACCCCCCCTCCCCATCACACACACACACATCACACACACACAGTACAGTACAGTACAGACAGAGGCAGACAGATCAAACCCCTGGACCTCCTCTGCCCCCCTCCAGTGTGGTGTGATTGCAGACCACTACCATGGCGCACATTGATGGGAATGTGCCTCTCTGATTTTCCTCCTGTTCTGCAGAATGAACGTCGCTTTGCAAAACCTCAACCACAATGTAAGTACAGCTCTGCACAGCAGCTGAATGATTGCAAACCTCCAGCGTTGACAATTTAACGCGTTATATTTATACACACATATATATATATATATGTGTGTGTGTAGAGAGAGAGAGAGAGAGAGAGAGGGATATGCACATAGACACAAGTTGTTTGCACAGGGAGAGGTGGTGAGCGAACCATTATATTATATATGTTATATTATATCTGTTATTATAGTGTATGTGTTATGTGCTCAGATGCAAACGTTATTAAATGGAAAAAAATAAATGGAATTATATATATATATATATATATTAAATCAATTAAATGCTGGAAAAACAATATTATTAAATCTAAGATCCACCCCATCCCCTTATCTCTCACTTGTTTACTGTATGTTACATATGTGTATATTTCATCTTACAAATAATTGCGCGTTTTTTTTCATATTAATATACATTTTAGAGACGGTGCGAAACGTTGGCTGTTTGCACAGTTTGGGGGGTTGAAGTGTCGTGCAAGTTGGGGAGGGGGAGAATAGATCTGATGTGTGTTTGTTTGGGAGAGGGAGATTTTGTTGGGGGGAGAAAGCAATGCAATATCTGCATTTTATGTATTATATATATATATTTTTTTATATATATATTAAATGCAACATTTATTTGTGACCACAATTATTTCTATATATATATATATATACATATGTGTGTGAGTGTATGTGAGTCGATTGCAACGACGTTCATGTAAATATAAATACACTCTCTCTCTCTCCTTCCTATTCCCACAACATATACAATTGTAAATATACTGATACCCCACGTACACACACACACACACACACAGATACACACAGGTGCACACTCTCTCCTCACTCCATGTACTTTCAGACGTGGAGAGATAACAGCAGTTTAAATCAGTTTGATGATGATTTTAAATAATAATCTTTAAAATATTGTAAATAAATAATATCAATCACATTTAAGGTGTATGTGTGTGTGTGGGGGGGGGGTTCACTTTCTGTGTCAATGTGGAAACTTAAATAAAATAAAATAAAATTTAAACAAAGCAATGATCATCATTCCAAGGGGCGAGATTGCAAATCATAATGTTCTGGTATTAATGTTAAATGTTAATTGCAGCGGCGTCTGTCTGTGCAAAGGCGCACACCAGCCATTCATCTTACAGTGCTGTGTCCTGACCTCGGTCTTAACTTACCCTATTGCACGTCCCTCAAACAGCAAACACTCTGCTTTATAGCCTTCCTGCACACACACTAACACACACACACACACACTAACACACACACACACACACTAACACACACTAACACACACACACACACACATACACACACACACACACACATACACACTAACACACACACACACACACACACATACACACACATACACATACACACACACTAACACACGTACACACACATACACACACATACACACACACACCAACACATACACACACACACATACATACTAACACACACACACACACATACATAAACACACCACACACACATACACACACACACAACACACACACACATACACACTCACAACACACACACATACACACACTCACAACACACACACATACACACACACACCCACACATACACACACACACTAACACACACCAACACATACACACACACACACACACACACATACACACTAACACACACACATACACACACCAACACACACACACACTAACATACACACACACACACCAACACACACACCAACACACACACTAACACACACACACACACACTAACACACACACACTAACACACACACACTAACACACACACACACTAACACACACTAACACACACACACACACTAACATACACACACTAACACACACACACACACACACACACACACACACACACACCAACACATACACACACACACACATACACACACACACACACACACACTAACACACACACTAACACACACACTAACACACACACACATACACACACACTAACACACATACACACACACTAACACACACACACATACACACACACAAACACACACCAACACACACACACATACACTAACACACACATACACAAACACACACACACACACACTAACACACACACACACACACTAACACACACACACACACACTAAACACACACACACACCAACACACACACACACCAACACACACACCAACACACACACTAACACACACACATACACACACTAACACACACACACACATACACACACTAACACACACACATACACACACCAACACACACACACACACACACTAACACACACATACATACACACACTAACACACATACACACACACTAACACACACACACACCAATACACACACACTAACACACACACACACCAACACATACACACACCAACACACACACATACACACACACTAACACACACACCAACACACACACACACCAACACATACACACGAACACATACATACATACACACACTAACACACACACACATACATAAACACACCAACACACACATACACACACACTAACACACACACACATTTACATACACACACTAACACACACACACATACACACACATACACACCAACACACACCAACACACACCAACACACACATACACACACACACACATACACACCAACACACACACACATATACACACACACATACACACACTAACACACACACACACACATACATACACCAACACACACCAACACATACACACACATACATACACACACTAACACACACATACATACACACACCAACACACACACACACACACATACATACACACACCAACACACACACACACACATACATACACACACCAATACACACACACACACATACACACACACACCAACACACACACACATTCACACACACCAACACATACACACACCAACACACACACACACACACACACACCAACACATACACACACATACATCCACACACTAACACACACACACATACATACACACACCAACACATACACACACACACACACACATACACACACCAACACACACACATACACACACACACACACACATACACACACCAACACACACACATACATACACACACATACATATACACACACCAACACACACACACATACATACACACACTAACACACACACCCACGTACACACACTAACACACACACCCACATACACACAAACACATACACACTCATACATACACACACCAACACATACACACACATACATACACACACCAACACATACACACACATACATACACACACCAACACATACACACACACATACTTACACACACCAACACAAACACACACACATACATACACACACTAACACACACCCCCACATACACACACTAACACATACATACACACACTCACACATACACACACACTCACACAGACACACACACCCACATACACACACACCAACACATACACACACACATACACACACCAACACATACACACACACATATATACACACACTAACACACACACACACACTCACACATACATACACACCCACATACACACACTAACACACATATACACACCCACATACACACACTAACACATACATACACACCCACATGCACACACTCACACCTACATACACACACTCACACAGACACACTCACAGATACATATACACACACACACACACATACTCACAGACACATACATACACACACTAACACATACATACACTCACAAATGTATACACACACTCACACTGACACACTCACAGATACATACATACACATATACACACACACATACAGACGCACAGACACATACATACATACATACATACTCACACATACATACACAGATATACACTCACAGACAAACTCACAGACACGCATAATAAATAAAAATAACCCTCGCGTTTGAAATAGCGCCTTATCGCGTCTACAAGACGTCTTAAAGCAGAATATACTGTAAAGTGAATTGACTGTATATTTTGTGGGCAAAATAGATAATCCCAGATCAATCCGTGTCATTACAACATGTGAACAAACATCCCCCGCGACCCTCTCTGTTGCTAGACATGGATTTCACAATTAGCCAAAAAAAAATCTGATGTTTTAACAAATCAGCCTCAGGGAGGGAGGGAGAGAAAGAGGTGACTTTTATTTGCTCTTTTCTCTCTGATATAATCAGCTGGCATCAAGCATGTGTTTTGTTTTCAGCTTCGTAGTTCTTTGCATTATTTATTGTTGAGAGTGGGTGAGCAGAGAGTGTGCGGAGGAGGGGGCGCGGGTGGGGGGGGGGCAGTGCAGAATTTTTTATGCAATAAATATTTTAAGCTCCATTAGACACTGCCTGTCAATATCAGTTTGCTGCGGACTGGCTGGTCAAAACAGATCCATTGGATTAAATATACGACAACTGATCTGGGTGTTCAGTGTTCTATAGCACTTTTCCCCCCCTTTTCCCTATTTAATCACCTCTCTATCTCTCGCTCTCTCTACTGAAAACACCGGCTAAGGCTGTGTTTCAATTCCAAAATAATTGTTACGCCCAATTTGTCTTTGAATTTAAGTAAAAAAAAACAAACAAACCCATATCTTTTATTTATCCAGTCTTAATCCTGGTCTTTCCAGATTTATTTCCTCTCCCTACCTCACTCTTAATTCAAATTTTACCCCCTCACCCACTCCCATGCAAATCAATTGGCGGATTATCCCCTTGCTGTTTATTTACCTCTCTACATGTGGAGTCCTGTAGATTAGTGGTTAGAGCATTTGCCTCGTAGGTGAGAGGACCTGGGTTTAATTTCCAGGCCGGGCAAAACCTTAGGCAAGTTTCCTTACTCCACATACCTCTGCTTATCGAGCAGTAAGTAGGATTGGTGGATCGCTTTTTGGGGTAATAATCTCTTTGAAAAAAAAACCCCAAAATAACAACAATAATTTAGTGACTCAATCCACGACTGTTTGTGGGACACCGCTGTGCGCAATTGGCTGTCGTGTTTCGCCCACAAAATATGCAGTCAATTCACTTTACAGTAAATTCTGTGAAGCGCTTTGAGACGTCTCGAAGATGTGATAAGGTGGTATATCAAATGCAAGGTTTATTATTATTACATCACCCCCCCCCCCCCCATTCAAATCAATTCATCCCCTTTTGTTTATTGGGGATGGCTGGTGCAGATCGGCTGTGACATCTGCCCATATACATATACAATCAAAACATCCACGTCATATCTAATCAATTATACATTTGTGAGCTGCTTTGGGCCATTTAATTGTATGTGAAAGATGCTGTACAATATAAGTGCAATTATTGTTACTGGATGTATTTATTCATTGGTGCTTTGTTGAAGGTAAACTGACTTACATGGAATGTGTTCTTATTCTTAGAAGCCATTTGCTTTTTCCTTTGAACAATGTTCGACTGGGACACAGACATGCAAATGACATACTTTGTATGTTGTGGAGGACTGGAGTATGGTGGTTAAAGCACTCGCCTCGTACGCAAGAGGACCCGGGTTCGATTCCCGGGCAGGGTGAAACCTAAGGAAAGTTTCCTTACTCCACACGCCTCTGTTTACCTAGCAGTAAGTAGGAACCCAGTTGTTAGTCGATTGGCAGATCGCTTTCTGGGTTTAATAATCCCTCAAAAAATACTAATTGGTCACCCAATCCACGATTGTTCGTGGGACGCTGCTGTGCGCAATTGGCTGCTGCGTTTCGCCCGCAAAATGTACACTTTACAGTATATTATGTGAAGCACTTCGAGATGTCTCAACGTTTGTGTTTGATATTTAGCTGAAACCAGTGAGCAGAATTGACGTTGAGTTTGCGAGGCAGCACAAGATGGTGCTGATTGTCAGCAGCAATGAAGAGGCTGAGACACTCAGAGAGAGAGAGAGAGAAAAGGGCTCCCCACTGCACACCGCTGAAACAAGCGGGACCCACCTCACAGTCAAGGTTGACTCTCCAGCGCAGTACTGGTTCAAGCGCCTAATTGTCGAGGGGGGGGGGGGCAGGGTGTTGCGTGCTGAACTTTGGATGGGACATTAAACCGAGGTCCAACCTATGCCTCATCCAAGTGGGAGAACTCAACGACAACAATCTCAGACCACGGCTGTTTGTGGGACGCTGCTGTGCGCAATCGGCTGCCGCGTTTCGCCCCCAAAATATACAATCGATTCACTTTACAGTATATTCTGTGTAGCGCTTTGAGACGTCTCAACAACATGATAAGGTGCGATATCAAATGCAAGCATTATTATTATTATTGCTAGTGGTATAACGTTGGATCGAATCATGTGCGTGTTCCTCAGAAACCCGTCGGGTTGGGCACACAGCAGTGTGTGAGCCTGAGCTTTGAGATCACCACAATATGTTGTTCCACTAAAATATCTCGAATATTACTTAATCCTGACAGTCTTCACTTTGCATTACAATCAACCAGTCTATTCAACGTGCAGGGGATGGATTTCATTCCCGATGCATTCGAAATAAGAAAGAAGCTGTCAAGCAATAACAAGAAGGTGACTTTCCTCTTCTGTGGATAATTCAGAGCTCTGCAGTGAGATAAATTTGCCCCAGTGTGACAGTGAGTGGGATTACAGCAGACCCATCAACTCAATACCCCAACGATCTGAATCTCTGGCTAAAGAGGATTTTCAACGATAACTCGGTGTGAATGAGTACTGCTCTTTAAGATTATCACAAGTGTGTGTGTGGGGGTGTGGGGGGGGGGGGGAGTGGGGGAGTAATAAACATTGTTCAAATGAAATATCGAATCCTTACATTTGATATAATAATAGTAATAATAATCCTTGCATTCAATATAGAGACTTATTACATCTTCGAGACTTCTCAAAGCGCTTTACAGAATATACTGTAAAGTGAATTGACTGTATATTTTGTGGGTCAAATGCGGCAGCCAATTGCGCACAGCAGCGTCCCACAAACAGTCGTGGATTGAGTGACCAGATTATTATTATTTTTTAAAATTTCAATATACACACACATATATATATATGTAGATAGATTTAGCACCTCATCACATCGCTGAGACTTAATCCATCAAGATGTCCACGTTGGGCCATTGAGCTCGCAGTCCAGGATGATGCTCCAACACAGTTCAGGTGGATGTTGCATATCCCACTGCGCTACTCCAAGCGAGAATGTAGTTTCTCCCGATGTTCCGGCCAACAACTCACCAGATGAAATGGATTATTCTCTTTGCAGCTGTTTGTTTGATTGACGTCGCTCTGCGCCAGTTGGCTGCTGCGTTCACCCACAAAATATGCAGTCACTGCATTTTACAGCAAAACCCTGTGAAGCACTGAGAGACGTGAATTCAAATGCAATCGCCCCCTTCAAGGTCCGTGTCAAGAAAGACCTTCCTCTTTGACCGTGACCTCTTTGACATATTTCTCCACCCCCCACAACCATTTGGACCCCTTCCAAATCCAACCCCCAGCTCGGGCGCAAACACTCGAGTGTCCAGCGCCCCGGGACGTCCTCCTGACGTGAAAGCCACTGCGTAAATGTCAAGTTGTTGTTGTTGTAAAGATTGCTTTTTTGATCTTTTTTTTCTAAACATCACAAGGCCAGAAAAACGAAAATTCCAGTGATTATTTGCAGAGGTGCAGAATCGTGACCTGCTGTTGTGGGTCGGGTGGGCTGGGGGAGCAGGAGGGGAATGGGACGAGGGAATGTAAAAGATACATTGCTGATATAATAATCTAAAAGATATTAAAAAGCATCAGTCACAATGACTTTCATTCATATGTTGTTGATCGTAACCTGCTCTGAGTGTAACATATGACTTCAATACATAATGCTCATGTGTGATTATCTGTAGCGTCACTGAATTCGATCGGATTCAATCTTCCCTTTCTTTATAACGGCCAAATGATAGTTTTGATGCATTGCTGTGCGAGATTTAATACCCTGTTAGTTCTAGCCTAGTGTTTCAGGACTGATGTAAAATAGCATTCAAAGGAGCCTTAACACTGAAATGATACAACACAATTTGCA
Organism: Callorhinchus milii; assembly: GCF_018977255.1. Taxonomy (NCBI): domain Eukaryota; kingdom Metazoa; phylum Chordata; class Chondrichthyes; order Chimaeriformes; family Callorhinchidae; genus Callorhinchus; species Callorhinchus milii. The sequence goes on along the minus strand of NW_024704752.1, from coordinate 2,407,089 downwards.
TTTACTCAGCGCCTTTCACTTCGGGAGGATGTCTCAAAGCGCTTTAAATAATAATAATAATCCTTGCATTTGATATAGCGCCTTATCACATCGTTGAGACTTCTCAATGTGCTTCACAGAATATACCGTAAAATGTAGTGACAGTGTATTTTGTGGGCGAAATGCGGCAGTCGATTGCGCACAGCAGTGTCCCACAAACAGTCATGGATTGAATGAGGAATTTTGTTTTTTGAGGGATTATTACCATTAACCCCAGAAAGTGATCCACCAATCGACTAACCAGGCTCCTACCTACTGCTGGGGAAACAGAGGCATGTGGAGTAAGGAAACTTGCCGAAGGTGTTGCCCCGTCCGGGAAACAAAGCCAGGTCCTCTCGCTTGTGGGCTAACCACTACACTACTGGACTGTACCTATAGGGAGCACCTAGCATGGGGGGGGGTGGGGGGGAAGAGTAAGGGTTGATCAAAGGCGTGCTTAAAGAGAGAGGTATTTAGGAGGGTTTCTGAAGCGAGGCCGGAAGGTTTTGTGGAGGATTACAAAGGCAGCCTGCGATTGCATTCATCCGTTGAGTTTTTCTTTAATCAGACGCTTTGTTAATTGCAGTGTTTTTGCTCAGCTGTGAGACTTGTGAACCAGAGGTCTCGTGGCTTAATGAGTTCGAGAGAGAAAGGAGATTTTCAGCAATCACAGTTTTCAGTAACACATCATGCCACAGTCACTGTGTGTGAACCATACACCAGCCAACGTCTCACACCTGCCCGCCAACGCACAGAAAGGTCTTTCTCAGTTTATTGCTGTCACTCTCAGCCCTTTTATTCACATCCTAGGCAAACAACAAGATGAGGCCACTCGGCCCATTGATCTTATTCCACCAATTTAATAGGGCTCAGCAATTTTTTTTTAGATCAATAATAATCCTGTCGTTTTATTTCATTCATTTGATATAGCACCTTATCACATTGTCGAGACGTCTCAATGCGCTTCACAGAACATACTGTAAAGTGGATTGACTGTAGTTTGTGGGTGAAACGCGGCAGCCAATTGCGCACAGAGGCGTCCCACAAACAGTCGTGGATTGAGTAACCAAATTTTTTTTGAAGGATTATTACTCTGGAAAGCGATCCACCAATTGACTAACAACCGGGTTCCTGCTTACTGCCAAGTAAACAATGTCCATCTCTTTTATCAAACCACATAATACCTCCGCAATAAGTCTCTTGTCTGTCAGTCTCGCTTGTAAACTGTCCTTTCAACTCCTCCACATCTTGCAAGTGAAGAAATACTTCCTGACCTCATTTCTAACTATCTGAGCTCTAATTGAAAGGCTTCTGGCTACTCCACCCTGTTCCGTCCATCCTTTAATATAGGATGGTTAATTACAATCCGGCTATTGATAGCTTTGAGGTAATTACAAACCTCACCTTGCATTTAGGGCAAGGCCAGGGGCAGATCTAGGGTTGCAGGACTGGTATGGGAATCGCAGGGAGGGGGTGGGGCTCGAGGTTAGGATTTGGCCAACTTGGCTCTGTCAGATTGCTGGTCAGTCAGTATGGGTGGACTGTGGGTCTGTGGATGTAGAGTGTTTTATTACAGTAAGTGCACAGCAATGCAGGAAACTTGCCCCTCGTGACGAAATGGGCAGAAACGAAAAAGGCCATTTAGCAGGGTTGTCATTGTAATTGAGGGAGTATTGACCACCCAGTGCAGCCTGTTAGCTAGCGGGAGGGTTGGGGTCCTAGCCTCAGCATTGCCTGCTGCCATCACTGGCTCATTATGCCTTGCCGAATGCTCCCAATAAGAAGCCGTATGATTGTTGGGCAACTGATCGGAAACGTTCGTTCGAAACCTGTCGATTTGAGGGGAATTATTTGAGCTGTGCTGTGAGCCAACCAATACTTTGAATTTGAGGGGTCCCGTAGTCTAGTAGTTATCAGGCTCGCGAGAGGACCTGGATTCGATTCCCGGGTGGGTTAACAACAACAACAACAAGATTGCATTTATAGAGCGCCTTTCACGTCGGGAGGACGTCCCAAGGCGCTGGATAGTTGGGTCGGGACCCGAGCAGGGGGGAAATGGTTAGGATGAGGGGAGGGAAGGGAGGGAGCGAGGAGGGGGTAGAGAGTCGAGAGGGGAGCTGAAGGCACGGTTGAAACCTTAGGCAAGTTTCCTTACTCCACACCTCTCTGTTTACCGTAGTTAGGAACCCGGTTGTTAGTCGATTGGTGGATCACATTCCGGGGCTAATAAACCCTTCAAAAGATAAATAAAAATAATAATAGTCAATTCACAACTGTTTGTGGGACACTGCTATTGGCTGCTGCCTTTCCTTCACAAAATACACACTCAATCTGCTTTACAGTATATTCTGTGAAGCGCTTTGAGACGTCCCAACGACGTGATAAGGCGCTATATCAAATGCACGGATTATTATTATATATGATTATTATGATTATATATGATTACTATTATTATAATAATCCTTGAAAAACAACAATCCTTGCATTTGATACAGAGCTTTATCAGCACCTCAAACATTGCAGTCAGATAGGGAGCTCCGAGCCTACATTGAAACAGAGCAAATTTGCAATTTAGACAAATTGACTTGACTCCCGCAGGGAAATATACTCCAATCAAGTGGAAGAACACGACTAAAGTAGCCAAATGGCTGATTTTAACAGTAACTCGCACTGTGGATTGCCACAATCAATACTATTCTGTTTACGGTTCATATAACGGACTTGAGTTACAACACAATGTCACATCCGAGCACTTGTAAAATGCAGCTCAGTTCGAAAGCAATGCTTAATTTTAAAGCAGAAACAAACAAACAAACATACTATGAAGTGCCTGAAAATGCTATTTCGCCCACAAAATACATGGTCGATTCTCTTAACAGTGTATATTGTTAAGCGCTTTGAGACGTCTCGACCACGTAATAAGGCGCCATATCAAATGCAAGGATTATTATTATATTATTATGACTCTGACTCCTTATGAGATAGAACCTTATGAGATAGATAAGCATGCTGCAAGCACTTCACAAAATATACTGTAAAGTGGATTGACCATGTATGTTGTTGGTGAAACGTGGCAGTCAATTGCACATAGGAATAATCCATAAGCAGTTGTGGAATAAGTGACCACATTTTTTTTTGGAGGGATTATTACTGAGTAAACAGAGTTGTGTGGAGTAAGGAAACTTGCCTAAGGTTAGGCCCTGTCCAGGAATCAAAGCTGGGTCCTCTCGTTTGCGAAGCGAGTGCCCCAACAACTAAGCCCCAAAAATAGGTCGTTTGGACTGCTTTTAAGTCCCTTGCTTGTATGAGTAAACAAAAATGTGTAATAATTTGGGCACGGAATTCCCAATGTCTGCATCGTTCCTCAGAGGCACCACTGGAGTGACGTAGGCAACAGCCTGGGAGCTGTTAATGGTTTGTTTATGAGTCAGTTAGCAGCACACTTTCTTACCAGTGCTGAAAAAACACAGGCATTGGCTTAGTCACAGCAGTGCCGGGAATGGCTCTGGTATGCATTGTTTCGAGATTCTTTTTGATTTAATATGAAAAATATTTTGTGACTTACGTAAAGGGGCCAACAAAGGATCGAGTGTCAGGCCACATAAATTATTCATTGTCGGCGCCAGGGAGCTTGACACAGCTCGATCTTTCTACCCTCTGGAAGCAGCTTATTGTGGTATAATACTACTGTAATAATCCTTGCATTTGATATAGCATAGTCAATTGCACACAGAAGCGCCCCACAAACAGTCGGGGTTTGAGAGACCAAATTATTATTATTATTTTTTTTGAGGGATTATTACCCCCGGAAAGCGATCCGACAATCGACTAACAACCGGGTTCCTACATACTGCTGGGTAAACAGAGGCGTGTGGAGTAAGGAAACTTGCCCAAGGTTCTGCCCTGCCTGCGAGGCAAATATGCTGTCGACTGCACTAACAGGATACAGAGCAGGGAGATGGCAGGAGGCAAAGTCAAGGTAGACTTTTGGAAAGGGCTTTGAACATGGAGTGGGAGCGAGCACGCCAGAGGGATTTAGGGAGACAGATCCAGAGAGCAGGGCAGGGAAGAGGAAAGGGGAGGGAGGAGGGTGTGTATGTGTGTGCGTGTGAGGGGGCAAAGTGGCTGGAACCAAGCAAGGCGTCTGTACAGTTGTATTGCTGGTGACTGCCTGCAGGGGGCGCCTCACTGGCCCGGGAGCAGCACTCAGCACTGAGACCCGTTGCCTCCGTGACCTCCAATGGCCTGAAATAGAAGCAATTGGATCAAGTGTAGCCCGGAGGACGCCAGCCAGTCACTGCAGCAGATAGAACTCGCTGACACTACGCTTCCCCCCGCTCATACCCTCTTACACAGATCACGCTCGCCCACACTTCCTTCATGCTATTGTGCCGTGGTGTAGCGGTTAGAGCACTCGCTTCGCAAGCGAGAGGACCCGGGTTCGATTCCTGGCCAGGGTGAAACCTTAGCCAAGTTTCCTTACTCCACAAGCCTCTGTTTACCCAGCAGTAAGTAGGAACCCGGTTGTTAGTTGATTAGTGGATCGCTTTTCCCGGGGAAATAATCCCTCCCCCCGCCACCCAAAAAAAAATTGGGTCACTCAATTCACAACTGTTTGTAGGACACTGCTGTGGGCACAATTGGCTACCACATCAATGTGCCACCATCAATGGGACTGAGGGCAACTGGGCAAGTTAAACAGTACAGTACATGCAATCTCCTCAGTCTGAGAAAAATAATGTCAGCCAGTTGCTTCCCCCACCCACTCCCCCTTCACCATCCACCCCCAGCTCACCAGCCACCAGCTGGCCAGCCATCTCTCTGTCACATCCCGCCCCCACACCCCCCATTCCTCCCCCCCCCCCCAAGCCAACACATCAGGGAAGGCATTCAACTTTGAGGGTATGATTCACCAAGTACTTGTTTTTCGCTTAACCACTGGGTTAAGGACATCCAATGCTTCTGGCTAATAATTGCGCTTTGTTCCTTCAAACCTCTGGCACAGTGAAGTCCTTTCCTGAGACACTGAAGGGACCACTGTGTTGCAACTTTGCACTCTGTCATATTCTCGACCAACTCTGCCGCCTTTTATCACTGTGAATGAGGCATTAGCATAAGTTAGAATATCATTCCCGCTGCGTTCTTCCTGAAACTTAACCATTCGAATCCTGCGATTGATTGCCAGGTGCATGCGCCAACGCAGAAAAACAAATGCCACAGCAACTTGATGATGGTAATAATAACCCTTGCATTTGATGCAGCACCTTATCGGGATACACTGAAAAGTGCAGTGACTGTGTTTTGTGGGCGAAATGCGGCAGCCAGTTTGCGCACAGCAATGCCCCACAAACATTGTATGTCAGCGTCGAGATGTCTCTGTGCATTGTCAGAGGCGCTGTCCTTCTGATCAGACGCTAAACTGTCTGCCTGTTCAGGTGGGTGTTAAAGATCTCACAGCGCTATTCCAAAACGAGAAGGGAGTTTCTCTCCTGGTGTCCTGAATAAAATTAGATAGAATTAGTCACTCATTTCATGGGATGTTTGCGGAAACGCTGCCTTGTGCAAATTGACTGCGGTGTTCGCCAACAAAATACACTGTGATACACGCCAACAAAATACATCACCTGCCTAAAACAATTTAAAGCTTCTTGTATAATAATATTTCGCCCACAAAATATACAGTCAATTCACTTTACAGTATACTCTGCGAAGCGTCTTGAAGACATGATAAGGCCCTATGTCAAATGCAAGTATTATTATAATATTATTATTATAATAATAACCCCTGAGTTCAGGCAATGTCTATGACTGAGGTAACATCAAAACGTAATAATCATAATAATAATCCAAACATAACTTCAAAACATCTCAAAGTGCTTCACAGAGCTTTTCTACAAAGGGTAGCAGTGACTGAGTACGTGGGTGAATGCTGCAGCCAATGTTTTGTGAATATAAATGTCCCACCAACAGCCAGAAAGCGAGTGACTAATTTTATCCGTAAGATTGTTGGCCATGACACGGAGAGGAGACAAACTCATTACGCTTTACAAGGAAAGTTGAGACCCATGTACAGTCCTGTAGTGTTGTGGTTAGAGCACTTCCCCCCAGAGGCGAGAGGACCTGGGTTTGAATCCCAGGCGGGGCGAAACGTTGGGCAAGTTTCCTCACTCCGCACGCCTGTGTTTACCTAATCGTAAGTAGCGCTTTGAGACATCTCGAAGATGTGATAAGGCGCTCTTATCAAATGTGAGGATTTAAACTCTCCGAGACACCGTCCGGGGCGAAGGGTGCTATATAAATGCAAGTTGTTGGTGCTTATTATTAATTATTATGAATTATTATTGTTGTCAGGATTATTATTATTGACGTTGATGAGAAGCTGTATTAAATGCAAGGACTGCACGGACAGTCTTCCCGATGAGACGTTAAAGCAAACTCCCGTTCTGTGCCTATGCAGATGGACATTAAACATCCCGCTGTGCTGTTGGAAAAGCAGGAGGGAATCTCAGCTCTCTCCCCCCCCCCACCCCACCCCACCCATTAAAATCAGTCATTCACTTTGTGACTGTTTGCAGGAAGTTGCCGTGAGTGAAATTGGCTGCCGCGTTTGCCTACACAAATACAGTAAAATCCTGTGACGCACTTTTGAGACATTCAGACGACTTGAAGGGTGGTGTCTCCGATATTATTACTATAATAAATAATAATAAGCACCGCACAGATTATTGGGGTTGAGCGGCCTATACCGCTGCTGTCACGGTCTGCGTCATTCTGTGGATGTTGTTTCCTCAAATGTTGTAGCCAATACTAAGGTAACTGATACCAGGCATCTGATGCAAGGCTTCTCTCCAGCTGGTGTCTGCTCTGTTATCTTGGGCAGGGAAGGAGAGCTTTCAGTTGGTCCCAATCCCGAGTTGTCGTTCCCCCGCTTCTGCTTTAAGAGCTGAGGGAAGGAGAGGAGAGGAGGATTGGCCGCACTCTATCCCTTACAGCAACAATAAAGTTACTTTTGTTCGGCACCTTTTAAGTCAGGAGGTCCCCCCAAAGTGTGGGACAGCCAGGGGTCCACACCCGAGCTGGTGGTTGGGATCAGGAGGGGGTGGAGGGCGGGGGGGGGGGGGGCGGGGGTAGGAGGGTGACCGAAGGCACGGTCGAAGAGGAGGGTCTTGAGACGGGTCTTGAAGGAGGCGAGGGAGGGGGCAAAGCGGAGTTCCAGGGTGATGGGTTGGGGGCAGAAGGCCCGCCCGCCAATGGTGGGGCGGGCGAGGCAGGGGACGTGAAGTAGGCCGGAGCCCGCTGAGCGGAGAGAGTGGACAGGTTGGTAGGTCCCTCACAAAGATGGTTAGGAGGTCGCAGAGGTCGGGGGGAGCAAGGCAATGGAGGGCTTTGAAGGTGAGGACCAAGATCTTGAACTGTATCCTCTGCGTGATGGTGAGGCAGTAGTGTCCGGCGAGGATGGGGGTGAGAGGGTCTCGGAGCCTGGTGGGAGAGAGATCACGGGCTGCAGAGTTCTGGATGATCTGCATCCTCTGGCGACAGGAGTTGGGGAGGCCGACAATCAGGGAGTTTGGGTAGTCGAGCCTGGATGGAATGAAGCCTGGACGAGGGTCTCGGTGGCCTGGGGCGCGAGACAGTGGCGGTGACGGGCAATGTTGCAGAGGTGGGGAAAGGTGGAGCGGTCACGGCACGGACGTGGGGGAATGAACGACAGTTGAGGGTCGAACAGGACGACGCCAAGTCTGTACTGCCTCCGTGAGGTGGAGTGTGCATCCACGAAGGACGATGCTGTCAGCGCCCGAGGTACGTGGACGTTGACCCCACGTCTGCAGATGCTGTCACCAAGAGGGAGCATATAGACATGGAAGAGGAGGGGAATCAAGGACAGAGCCCTGGGGAACGCCGCGGGTGATGGCGCGGGGGCTGGAGGGGAAGCCGTTAATGGAGGAGACGGTGGGAGAGGTAGGTTTCGAACCAGGCAAGAGCAGGTCCGTGAAGGTTGAGCTGAGAGGAGAGGCAGCGGCGGAGGCCGGTAGTGCGGTCGACACTATCGAAGGCCACAGAGAAGTCGAGGAGGGCAAGGAGGCAGAGAGAGAGAGAGAGAGAGAGAGCGAGAGCCTCGGTCGCAGATGGACAGAAAGTCGTTCGGGACTTGGACCGGCGCACGGAGCAGAGAAACCCGACGGGAGGGGTTCACGGAGGGAACGTGGAGCGGAACCTCCCCCGTTTTAGCCACGTTTCTCCGAAAGCCCTTTAAAACGCGCGTTATTTTCGCCGGGGGGAAAAAAGAGAGAGAACGGAAGCGGCCGGGAACGCTCGGCGGGTCGGGTCGGGTCAGGTCAGGCGGTGTCTGCGCAGAGCGGGTTTAACCTGTTCAGGTCCACGACCTTTTCTCAGAACCAAACGTTGAGCGACTTTCCGCTCTCTCTTATCGCAAAAGCAGCGAATCGGAACGTTTTAATTGGGTTATTAGTTAATGAGTTGTTTAATCACTTCCATCTCTCTCTCTCTCTCTCACACTCATATTCTCTCTCTTTTTCCACCTTTTCTCTCTCACTCTCTCCCCTTTTTTTCTCTCTTCTTCCTTCCTTCTTTCTTCCTCCTCTCTTTCCTCCTCTCTCCCTCCCAACTTTCTTTCTCTTTATTCCTTTCTTCCTCATTTTTCTCTTCCCCTCTTTCATCTCCTCGCTCTCTCTCTCTCTCTCTGCTTTTCTTCCCCTCTTCTTTCTCTCGTTTCTTTTCCTCTATTTTGTTTTCTCTCTCTCTCTCTCTCTTCCTCTCCTCTTTCCTCTCCCCTTCCCTCCTCCTTTCTTCCTCTCCCCGCCTCCAGGCGTTTCTCTCTCTTTATTCCTCCACTCCCTCTTTCCCGCTCTCTCTCCCAACCCTTAAAGACGGGGTCGATCACAGGAAGAATGTAAGTGATTGCCTTGAGAGTGGGTGAGTGTGAAAGAGAGTGAGAGTGTGTGTGAGTGAGTGTGTGAGTGAGTGAGTCTCTCTCTCTCTCTATTTCCTCCCTCCCTTCTTCCAACTCAGTCACAGGAAGGATGTAAGTGGGAAGTGATTGCGGAGTGTGAGTGAGAGTGTGTGAGTGAGTCTGTGTGCGTGAGTGAGTGTGTGAGTCTGTGTGTGAGAGTGAGTGAGTGTGTGAGTGCGTCTGTGTGTGAGTGTGAGTGAGTCTGTGTGTGAGAGTGAGTGAGTGAGTCTGTGTGTGTGAGAGTGAGTGAGTGTGTGAGTCTGTGTGTGTGAGAGTGAGTGAGTGAGTCTGTGTGTGAGAGTGAGTCTGTGTGTGTGAGTGAGTGAGTCTGTGTGTGTGAGAGTGAGTGTGTGAGTCTGTGTGTGTGAGAGTGAGTGAGTGAGTCTGTGTGTGAGAGTGAGTGTGTGAGTCTGTGTGTGTGAGAGTGAGTGTGTGAGTCTGTGTGTGTGAGAGTGAGTGTGTGAGTCTGTGTGTGTGAGAGTGAGTGTGTCTGTGTGTGAGAGTGAGTGTGTGAGTCTGTGTGTGAGAGTGAGTGAGTCTGTGTGTGAGAGTGAGTGAGTCTGTGTGTGTGAGAGTGAGTGTGTGAGTCTGTGTGTGTGAGAGTGAGTGTGTCTGTGTGTGAGAGTGAGTGTGTGAGTCTGTGTGTGAGAGTGAGTGTGTGAGTCTGTGTGTGAGAGTGAGTGAGTCTGTGTGTGAGAGTGAGTGAGTCTGTGTGTGTGAGAGTGAGTGTGTGAGTCTGTGTGTGTGAGAGTGAGTGAACCTGTGTGTGTGTGTGAGTGTGTGTGAGAGTGAGTGTGTGTGTGAGTGAGTGAGTCTGTGTGTGAGAGAGTCTCTGTGTTGAGTGAGCCTGTGTGAGTGAGAGAGTGAGCCTGTGTGAGTGAGAGAGTGAGCCTGTGTGTGAGAGAGAGAGTGAGCCTATGCGTGTGTGAGAGAGAGAGCCTGTGTGTGTGTGTGTGAGAGTGTGAGCCTGTGTGTGTGTGTGTGTGTGTGTGAGAGAGAGAGCCTGTGTGTGTGTGTGTGTGTGAGAGTGAGTCTGTGTGTGTGTGTGAGCCTGTGTGTGTGTGTGACTGTGTGTGAGAGAGAGTGTGTGTGTGAGAGAGAGAGTGAGCCTGTGTGTGTGTGTGAGAGAGAGAGAGTCTGTGTGTGTGTGTGTGTGAGAGAGAAAGTGAGCCTGTGTGTGTGTGTGTGACTGCGTGTGTGTGTGTGTGTGTGTGAGAGAGTGAGCCTGTGTGTGTGTGAGAGAGAGAGAGAGTGAGCCTGTGTGTGTGTGTGTGTGTGTGAGAGAGTGAGCCTGTGTGTGTGTGTGTGTGTGTGTGAGAGAGTGAGCAGCGCTGTGTGTGTGTGTGAGAGAGTGAGCAGCTCTGTGTGTGTGAGAGAGAGTGAGCCTGTGTGTGTGTGTGTGAGAGAGAGAGTGAGCCTGTGTGTGTGTGTGTGAGAGAGAGAGTGAGCCTGTGTGTGTGTGTGTGAGAGAGAGAGTGAGCCTGTGTGTGTGTGACTGTGTGTGTGTGTGTGTGAGAGAGTGAGCCTGTGTGTGTGTGTGTGAAAGAGTGAGCCTATGCGTGTGTGTGTGTGTGTGTGTGAGAGAGTGAGCCTGTGTGTGTGTGTGTGAGAGAGAGTGAGCCTGTGTGTGTGTGTGTGTGTGTGAGAGAGAGTGAGCCTGTGTGTGTGTGACTGTGTGTGTGTGTGTGTGTGTGAGTGTGACTGTGTGTGTGTGTGAGAGAGAGTGAGCCTGTGTGTGTGTGTGAGAGAGAGTGAGCCTGTGTGTGTGTGAGAGAGAGAGTGAGCCTGTGTGTGTGTGAGAGAGAGAGTGAGCCTGTGTGTGTGTGTGTGTGTGTGAGAGAGTGAGCCTGTGTGTGTGTGTGTGTGAGAGAGAGAGAGTGAGCCTGTGTGTGTGTGACTGTGTGTGTGTGTGTGTGACTGTGTGTGTGTGTGTGTGAGTGACTGTGTGTGTGTGTGAGAGAGTGAGCCTGTGTGTGTGTGACTGTGTGTGTGAGTGAGCCTGTGTGTGTGTGTGTGTGTGTGAGTGTGACTGTGTGTGTGTGTGTGTGTGTGTGAGTGTCTCTCCTCAGTATTACGCCGATGTTCTGCGCATTATAACCTCAGAGGAGAGTTAACGAAGTAAAGAACCAACTAACGATTTATCCCCAATAGAAAACAGTGAACTTATCCCTTTATTCCCCCCCACACACTCCCTATTTTACAACATTTGCAAATGTAACCTCTGTGTGTATGTGGTGTGTGGTTTTTTTTATTAAAAAAAAGGATCTAAAGTTTATTTTGTAAGGAGAGAGAGAGAGAGAGAAGGAAAGAAAGGAGAGAAAGAGGGAGTGGGGGAGTGAGAAAGTGGATGAGAGTGATGAGGATGAAGAGATTTCGATGGAGGAAAGTTCCTTCAAAGCCATTCTGGTCACAAGTTGATTTTTAAAAGATTTTAAAAGAAAAAAGATTTCTTTTAAAGTCTCATTAAAGATTTTCAAGAAAAGATTTCTTTTAAAGTCTCATTAAAGATTTTCAAGAAAAAGATTTCTTTTAAAGTCTCATTAAAGATTTTCAAGAAAAAAAATTCTTTTAAAGTCTTATTAAAGATTTTCAAGAAAAAGATTTCTTTTAAAGTCTCATTAAAGATTTTCAAGAAAAAGATTTCTTTTAAAGTCTCATTAAAGATTTTCAAGAAAAAGATTTCTTTTAAAGTCTTATTAAAGATTTTAAAGAAAAAAGACTTATTTTAAAGTTTTTTTGGGGGGAGGATTGGTTTTTCAAAACGTTTCCCCCCAAAAAAAACAAATTAAAAGCCTTTTTTGGGGAGAAATGCCACAAAATGTTATCATATTTTTTTCTCTTTTTTTCTCCTCCCAAAAAAATCTGTTCAGATTTCCCTTTTTTTCCCATTCCATCCAATTTCTGTGTTTTTCCCACTCCCCCCACCATATGTTATGATTTTTTTTACAAAAATATATATATATACACATAAAATTGGGTTTGAAAGGATTTCAGAATTGAACAATTATCACACAAAAAAAATCATGGAATGACTTCATTTGCAGATCAGACCGTTAACAATTTAAAGGCTTCTATTTATTATACAGTATATATGTGTATATATATGTATATTTATTGCTGGGAAAGGGGTGGGGGCTTTAGAGGGGGTTTGTGCGCTTAATTTGTACACATTTTCCCCCCAAAATCTTAAAAGACTCGAGAGGGCTTTTAAGTTTTTCAGATGTAATGTTTCCTGATAAAGTGCATTGCTTTCCTCCAACCCCTTTCTCTCTCTCTCTTTCTATTACCCCTCCCTTTCTCTCCTCCCTCTCCCTCCTCTCCCTCCCTCCTCCATCCCTCCCTCCCAAGCAATCTCCACCCTGTCTGAAGAGATGCTCTTAACACTCTGCTCTGCCTGTGTAGGAGTGAGTTGGGTGAGTGTGTGAGTGAGTGAGTGTGAGTGAGTGTGAGTGTGTGTGTGGGGTGGGGGGTTAGATTCTCAAGGCAACAAGTTTGGTTTGGTCGATTTAGTTGCAATCTCTTCCCTTTTCCTGGTTGCTGATCAACAGAGGTTACAGGGAAATTGGAGGTGATGTATCACTTTATTTTTCTTCGCAAGGGAAATCTTTCTTTTTTTATAAAAAAAGACCGCGTTCAACTTTGGGAGCGGAGAGAGAGAGACAGTCACTGCACTCGATGGCGTTTACAGTCAATCAAATCAATCCATCAAATCAATTGCCTTGAGACATTTGCCCAAAGTTGTGGGTTGGATCATCTGCTAAGCCACACGTAGACTCAAAACGAGACGGAATTATCTGAGCTCTAAAGCTGTTATAATCAAACTTGTATTACTGTAAATTACTGTGCGATCGCTCTAACTTGTGCACGTGTTTGTCGATTTGCAGAGTAACTCTCTCCAGCTGAGACCCGGTGGATTTTTTTTTAATCGATGAGGGCAACGGGTATTTTAAAGCCCTTTTTTATTTGTGGGTTGATGTGGAGTGTTCCGTGTGTGGTAAGAGGCAGTCCAGTGCAGAACTACAGGATTTAGTGGGTTTGGCAGGAAGAACAAAGCAAGGACATTCCACAATAAACAGTAATATTCCCCTGATGGAAATGCAGAAGATGCCTTGCGTTAAGGCTTTAAAGTAAGAGGGACTGATCCTTTAGATATTTTTTTTAAAAAAAAGAGGAATTCTAGTTTTATTTATGAGGGAGTTGGATACAAGAGAAACAGGGGGAAAATTATATTTGGCTCAGACAATAGTTCATAATAATAATAATCCTTACATTTGATATAGTGTCTTATCACATCGTTGCGACGTCTCAAAGCGCTTCACAAAATATGCCGTAAAGTGTGTATTTTGTGGGCGAAACGCAGCAGCCAATTGCGTACGGCGGTGTCCCATAAACTGTCATAGAGCGAGCGACTCCATTTTTCTTTCCGCTAGGAAAACAGGGGCATATGGAGTAAGCAAACTTGCGTAAGGTTTTTGCCCCGCGTGATTTCAGCCACTTGGAAAATCCTCCCGACGTGAAAGGCGCTAGACATCAACACAAGTTGCTGTGGTTCTCATTGCAGTGACTGTGTGTGTGTGTGGGCTGAAAGCTGGTTTGGAAAAGTTTGCAAAAACAAATACTCGGCAGAGATTAGACAACCAGGTCCAGGGCACGTGTAGTCTCTGAGAGCCGGAGGTCATTCGGGTCATCGTCCACACCAAAACGGCAAGAAAGATCTCTTCTTATTACAGCAGCGCAGGATTTTATACACTGAAGTGGGCCGTTCAGACCCTCGACCCCATGTAGTGATTCGCCGATGGAAACACTCCCTTTAGTCTCCTTCTGCTCCCCTTCACTCCCCCACTACCACGGGTTACGGGTGAGGTTTGCGGGTGGACCTATGGTCACCTCCTTCCCTCAGTAGTAAAAACTCTGCGATGTGATTGCCCTTCTATTTGATATGGCTCCTTATCACGTCATTGAGACGTCTCAAAGCGCTTCACAGGATGTGCTGTAAAGTGGAGTGACTGTGTATTTTGCAGGTGAATTCGATGTGAAGTGGATGGTGCTTTAGATGTGTGAGTGTGTAGTTGGGTGTGTGTTTTTTGGTAACAATTTTATTCTCAAACCCACAGATGTCGAGCTACAAACGAGCAACGTTTGAGGACGATGAAGTGACAGACGTCGCCCCAGACGGTGTCGTCTCTCCAGACAGAGTAGAGGTCTGTAGCTGACTCTCGCACGCACTCTCACTCACTGCCAGTGGTGTGACAATAATAACCCTTGCATTTGATCGCGTCGTTGAGACGTCTCAAAGCGCTTCACAGGCCGTACTGTCAATAATAATAATAATAATCCTTGCATTTGATATAGCGCTTTTCACGTCAGGAGGACGTCCCAAAGCGCTTCACAGAACATACTGCAAAGTGAATTGACTGTATATTTGTGGGCGAACGCGGCAGCCAATTGCGCACAGCAATGTCCCACAAACAGTCGTGGATTGAAAATGACCAATTTATTATTGTTTTTGGTTTTGGAGGGATTATTATTAGGCTCTGTGTGGAGTAAGGAAACTTGCCCAAGGTTTCGCCCTCTGCCTGGAATTGAACTCAGGTCTCTCACTTGCAAAGCGAGTGCTCTAACCACTGAGCCACAGGACTCAAGTAGAGTGATTGCGCATTTTGTGGGCGTAACGCGACAGCCAATTGTGCACAGCAACGTTCCACAAACATGCGTGGATTCGGTGACCAAATTCATTTTCCCACTGAGCCGTGGTATTTTCCCTTCCATCCTTCACGTCTGTTTCCTTCGATTTGTACAATGAATGTCGTTGTTTTTTCTTTCTCTCTCTCCCTCTCTTTCTCGCTCGCTCTCTCTCTCTCTCTCGCTCTCTCTCGCGCTCGCGCTCTCTCTCTCTCTCTTTCTCTGCAAGTTGTTTTTTAAGATAGGGGTGTGTGGCCTTTCTGACTTCAGTAATCTTTCGTAACAATGTACACAGGAAAGTGCTGTTCACTCAAGGGCAATCAAACACAGCCAGATTGTATCCCGTGTTTATCCGTCGCCTTTGGCTATTCATTTGACCAGATTCTTTGTTTTGCGAAGTAATAGTAAAAAAAAAGGGGGCACATTTTGTTTTGTAAAAAAAACATGTTTCTTTCTCCTTCCGCAAAAGCATGCTCTCTATTGTGCGAGCGAGTTTGTAAGGAGAATCGAGGATTTCTGCTTTTACAGTTTCCTCCCACAACAAAATTCCTTCTTCTGTTTCCTTTCCTACCCAAACCCCCACCTCCTTTCCTTCTCTTTCTCCATCCCAGCCTCGCACAGAATTCACAGCTGTTTGTGGGACATTACTGTGTGCAACTTGGCCGCTGCATTCACCCACAAAACACACACAGTCAATGGGCTTTACTGTAAAAGGCTTTGTGTCCTCTCGATGCGAAAGTTGCCAAACCTTTCATAGTGTAAGGGTTATTAAAATCCATGGCTTGCCCATTTCCTGCATTATGTATGTACTTGTGAAAAGCACGGACCTGAGAGGCTTTGGCTATCTGAATAATAATCCTTGCATTTGATATAGCGCTCTTCACTATTAGATGCATTTTTTATATAGAATATATTATATATTTTTATACAGAATGCTATGTAAATGCAAGTATTTGTTGTTGATTTGATTACAGTTAAGATCTGCTCATTTAAGATAATTGGCAAAAGAACCAGAGGGGAGATGAGGCGAATCTTCTTTACACAGAGAGTTGTTACTGTCTGGAATGCTCTGTCTGACAGAGTGGTGGAAACAGATGCAATAACATTTTTCGAAAGGGAATTAGATAGGTACTTGAAAAGCAAAAAATTGCAGGGATATGGGGAAAGAGCGGGGGAGTGGGACTGATTGCGGAACTCTTCCAAAGAGCTGGCTCAGGCACGATGGGCCGAATGGCCTCCTTCTGTGCTGCAATATTCTATGATTGCAATTCCGTTCAACTCGCTGTTTGTTCTTCACCAAAGCCTTGACAACGAGTCGAGAAGGAGAGCGCACTAGAGTCTGGCTGTGTGTATCTAAGTGATTGCTCTCAATTCCAGAGACTGCATCAACCCACGCAGTTGCAAAGGAAGTTAATTTGTACACGGATTTGGCATTTATCACATGAATGGATTTGCGAGAGGCTTGGGGAGAATATCTCTTTGTTTCCCTTATAACCAAGCTTTGGACTGATCAGTTGATACCTCTGCTATAAGCTGTGACAATTGTCCAATTCTGAAATCCGTTCAAACCCAATTTTAAAACCAATTGCTTTCTCTGATGCTTCACTGTTTCTGCAATCTGCAAAAATATGCTTTGCTCCCAGATCAGTTCCATATATTTCCATTAAAAGTTTACGATGCAATAAAGCAATCTATACTTTTGCAGATAACGCAAGTGATATCGAACAATTTACATAGTTTGCAGTCAGACTCGGTTCAAAAAGTTTACAATTATTCACATTATTGATTCATTTAACATGTTTAAAATTTTAATCAGAGGATCGAGTTTAAAATCCTCGTCCTTGCCTTTAAAGCCCTCCACGGCCTTGCTCCTCCCTACCTCTGTGACCTCCTAAAGCCCTACCAACCTGTCCGCTCCCTCCGCTCTGCAGGCACTGGGCTGCTCCATGTCCCCCGCCCTGCCCACTCCACCATCGGTGGTTGGGCCTTTAGCCTTTCTGCCCTCACCATCTGGATCTCCATCCCAGAGTCCCTCCACCTCGTCCGCTCCCTTGCCTCCTTCAAGGCCCATCTCAAAACCTTCCTCTTTGGTCATCTTCCCACCACCACCCACCTTGCCCTCCAACCCTACTGACTCCAGCCCACAGTTCACGTACAAACCTTGACTATCCAGCATCTGCCTGATCAGATGGACCTCAAGGATCCCACAACACAGTTGGAAGAGGGAGCAAATGTTCTCTTGGTTCCTGGGCCAACATTCCTCCAGATTGATGGATGATTGTTTGATGGATGATTGATTGATTGATTGATTGATTGATGGATGATTGATGGATGGATGATTGATTGATGGATAGATGGATGGATGATTGATTGATTGATTGATTGTTGGATGGATTATAGGGGATGGATGGTGGAGGATGGATAGATGATGGGATGGATGGAGGATTGGATGGACGGACGATTGACTGATTGACTGACTGATTGACTGACATTGGCTTCCTGGCTGTCCACTGGCCGAGACTGCAAGCTCACATTTCCTGGCATAAACTTGCAATCGCAGACCCAGAGAAGAACTCGCCAACAACTGAGCCAGGCATTGGCAGAGGTTGAAAGAAGCAATCTGAGAGAGAGAGAGAGAGAGAATGATGGAGGGAGAGAGTGAGGGAGGCAGGCAGGCAGGGAGGGCAGAACCTGAAAAATAAAAAGGTTAACCACCATGAATTTTGGAAGCCACACTCTAATCAATAGCAGACCCCGTGTGACTGACAGTGATGTTCTCCAGAGCCATTTGGATCAGATAACTCGGCCACAAGGCGGATGACGCACAGGGGGTAGGATCGTGGCTGAGTGTCTGTTTAGTGTCAGTCAGCAGTTTTGTTTGTGGGGAGGAGGGGGAAGGGAGTGAGGGAAGAGGGGAGAGGGAGGTCCAGGTAAACAAACCCAAAGGAAAAGGTTTTGTGTTCAAAAGCGTGAACATCAGTGGGTTTGACACGCATGTTAATTGCATGTTTGACACGCATGTTGACACACGAGTGAGCTCGCTCGCTCGCTCGCTCACTCTTGGAGATTTTACTTCATTATTATTGGTTAGCGCACTCGCCTCGTAAGCCAGAGGACCCCGGTTCGATTCCTAGTCTAGGACGAAACCTTAGGCAAGTTTCCTTACTCCACACACTGTTTACCCAGGAGTAAGTAGGAACCCGGTTGTTAGTCGATTGGCGTATCGCTTTCCGGGGGTAATAATCCCTTCCAAAAAACAATACTAACAATAATTTGGTCACTATGTCAACAACTGTTTGTGGGACCCCGCTGTGCGCAAATGGCTGCCGCATTTCGCCCACAAAATCATCGTCACTCCACTTTACAGTATATTCTGTGAAGCGCTTTGAGATGTCTCAACGACGTGATGAGGGGCTATTATCAAATGCAAGGATTGTTATTATTAATCAATCGATCGATCGCTTCAGCCATCAATGCCCGGGCTTCGAGCAGCTTTGAGTAAAGTGCGCCTTTTTGGTGGGAAACGTCTTGTACAAAATCGCACGCCATCAAACTCGTTCCACTTAGTGAAAGACAAATCATTTTCATCCAGTTCTCTTCTCTTTCCACCCCCCAACCCCCCACCCTACCCCACCTCTCCCCTCCATCTCCTCCCTCCCCCACTTCAAAATCCACTTGGTGTTGAGAAAATGCAACGCGCTTTAACAATTTGGTCACTCAATGACACGTGTGTGCGTTGTGCTAATGCGCACCTAATTTGGTCGCTGAATCCGCCACCGTTTCGTGCGCTTAACTGCTGTGCGCAGTCGGCTGCCGCGGTTCGCCCTCGAAATGCACAGTCACTTCACTTTGTCAATCTGTGATGCCCATTGAGACGTCTCGAAGACGTGGGAAGACTCCATACGCAAACGCAAGGATTATTAATATTATCATTTTACCGTAACTTGTTTTTGTTCAATAAAAAAAACTACGTCTCGTTTTTCCACCAGATGGGGTTCAGGAAGGGGAAACCTCGCTCTCTGGGGCCAATGGGGATGAGGACCCAGTTGGAGGTCAGCCTGCTGGCTGTGCTCCTGGTGGTGGTGGTCGCTCTGATCGGCTGCGTTATAACTCTCGGGATCAAGTACAGCCACGGTAAGCTCCAGTGTGAGTCAACAAAGTATTCACCTCAGTCACCGTCTTAAAGGTGAAACCCCTGTAGCTTAGTGGTTGGAGCACTCCCCTTGTCAGCGAGCGAGAGGACCCGGGTTTGATTCCCGGGCGGGGAGAAATCTTAGGCAAGTTTCCTTACTCCACGCGCCTCTGTTTACCTAGCAGTAAGTCGGAACCCAGTTGTTAGTCCATTGGTTGATCGCTTTCTGGGGTTAATAATCCCTTCCCCCCCCCTCTCCCTCAACACCCGCCCCCCACCCCCCAATAATTTGGTCACTCAATCCACGGCTATTTGTGGGACGCTGCCATGTGCAATTAATTGCCATGTTTTGCCCACAAAATACTGTCACTCCATTTTACAGTACATTCTGTGAAGCGCTTTGAGACGTCTCAACGACGTGATAAGGCGCTATGTCAAATGCAATATTGCTATTATTATCGTTTGGTTTGGACACTCAAGCGTAGCACAGGGTTGTTGCGTGCGCTTAACATAGGAACACAGGAACAGGAGGAGGCCATTCAGCCCCTCAAGCCTGTTCCACCATTCTATTAGATCAGGGCTGATCTGCACCTCAACTCCAATTACCCGCCTTTGCCCCATATCCCTTGATCCCCTGACCTAACAAATATCTCTCCACCTCCGTCTTGACAATATGAATGAATCCAGCCATAATCTACAGCCTTTTGGTGGGGGGGGGGGGGAGAGAGAGTTCCAGATTCCCATTGCCCTTCGCATAACAAACTGCTTCCTGATTTCACTCCTGAATCGACATCTTAATTAGATTGATTAATTACATCAACAAAACAAATAATAAAATAGTGTGTGTATTATGTATATCTCTTGCCGCCCCCCCCCCCACCCAGATCCTTCTCACGATGTGTGTCTGACGGAGACGTGTATCGTGGTGGCGGCAAAGATCACGGAGTCTCTGGACCGGACGGTGGAGCCGTGCGATGATTTCTATCAGTACGCCTGCGGGGGGTGGATCAGGAAGAACCCGGTGCCAGATGGCCAGTCCCGGTGGAACACGTTCAACGGTCTTTGGGACCAGAATCAGGCCATCATGAAGCACCTGCTGGGTAAGGGGCAGGGGAGGCGATGGCTCTTACTGTCTGTGCCCAAAGCACGGGAACCCATGGGCTCATTGCGCTCGCTGACAGTGTGTGTGTGTGTGTGTGTGTGTGAAAGAGAGAAATGTGTGTGTATGGGGCGTATGGTGTGCTTATGTGTGTGAGAGCGAGAGAGAGGGAGGGAGAGGAACCCCAGTGAACTGGCTGGGAACCCCAGTGAACATTCACCTGCAAAACGCAGTCACTACACTCTACAGTTAAAAACCCTGTGAAGTGTTTTGGGACGTCCTCCTGGCACAGAGGGCGCCAAATGTAAGGATTATTTACTTTAGGAAAGCCCTCAGCGTGATGTTACAAATACCCTAATGAAAGTCAGTGAAACCTTGGGCCAGTTTCCTTACTCCACCTCGCCTGATAATAATCCCTCAAGAAAATAAAACAATAATAAAATTGGTCACTTCAAACCACGACTGTTGGTGGGACTCTGCTATGCGCAATTGGCTGCCGCCTTTCACCCTCAGACATGCAGTCAATTCACTTTACGATCGATTCCGTGAAGCGCTTTGAGACGTCTGGAAGACGTGAAAAGCCCTATGTCAAATGCAAGGATTATTATTATTATTAAAGCGCTTCACAGCATTTACTGTGAAACGCAGCGAGCGCGTGTTTTGTGGGTGAACTCAGCAGCCGAATCGTCAGTCCCTCCGCCTCGCCCCCCCCCCCACCCCTCCCTCGCCTCTGTCAAGACCCGTCTCAAGACCCTCCTCTTCGACCGTGCCTTCGGTCACCCTCCTACCCCTACCCTCCCCTCCCTCCAACTCTCCTGATCCCAACCACCAATTGGGGTGGGGATCCCTGGCTGTCAGCGGCTTTGGGACGCGAAAGGCACTGTGTAAATGTCCTTTATTGTTGTTGTTGAGCCAGGCATTGGCGGTCTGGAGAGAGACTTCAGTGGTTTATGAATTCTGTACGCAGGGGGTCGTCTCATTTACTTTCCCGTCTCATTTTATTACATTCAATTAAACCTTGTGCCCCATCCTTTGTTTGTGGGGAGGGGGAGAGGAGAGGAGGGGATTGAGGTGGGGGGTGGGGGAGAGAGCAAAACGATTGAATCCATTGCTTCCGGCAACTGTGAAAAGCTCTCTTACACGGCTTCACAATGCAGCGCTTGTTAAATTGCTGTGTTGCTTTTCTTTTTTTGACTTGAACAAGCGAAGGAAGACGTGACTAGAGTTTCAGTGGGATGTTGGGGGGGTGGGGGGGGGGTTGGGGGGGAGTAAGCAGCTGCATGGTTCTCTCTCTCTGTGTCCTGCTGCCATGTCAGAGTTTGAGGTCACACATGTGTAGGCTTTGTCCCTGGTTTTAAAGCTGCTTCACGGACGTACACAGACTAGAATGGTGTGCGTGTGTGTGTGTGTGTGTGTGTGTGTGGTGGGGGGAAAGGGGTAAAGAAATGGCGTCATATCAACTTGCACTAAACGTGGTACAGATTGTCGCTGTGAATCTGCCGTTCCCTGTGCCACATACCACATTTACATACATACATACATATATATGGTCACCTCCCCCCTCCTCGCAGCTACTGTCGAGCACTCTTGAGACGCTCCCCTTCCTGAGGGGGCGCTATCTAAATGCAAGTTGTTGTTGTCGGCACAGTTACGGACACGAGGCTTATTATATTTACGCAGTGTACGTAGAAGAGACGTCTCTGAGGGCACTATACGGCGACGGGTTTGGACGCCAGTCTCGAAGCTCCTAACCTCTGGAACACCCTTTCTGTACCCCTCCCCCGCGCCCCCTCCGCCTGCATCATCCCAATCAGTCTTTAACCTGGGGGTGGGGTGAGGGGGGGAAAGATGGAGGCAGGGATTAATCTGTCTCGAATACCCAACGGGGTGAAAGATGTCCCAATCCTATACACGTTCCCCCAAAGCCGTGCTGATGGCCTGAAAAGAGCAGGTGACTTGACTCGGGGGCACTTTTTGCACTGGGGGAAAATCTCCCCCCCTCCCCCCGCGCCCCATTTCGTCGTTGTTGCCGGGGCTCAGCTTCATCTGTGTTCTTTATTTTGTTCCCGCTGCTTGGCTACGTGCATGGTCTGTGATGCAGGATGCCACAGCGCCACAGTCAGCCGGCGTGGCTGCCAGGTGTAACTGCAGGGAAAAACGCAAGACAGTAAATAACTCATGAACGATAGAAGATACCCGAAAACAAATACGCCCACGTCACTCCCAGGTGCAAGACCTATCCGATGAGACATCAATCTAAGTCGGTCGATTATTTCGATCCTTCTTGAAGCGCAGACGGACATTATTGTTGTATTATTATAGATTCTTAATATAGATAGAAGATAGAGAAAGATATAATTGGGTGTACGTGTTTATACATGTGTTGGTAATTATTGCTCTGCAGTGAGCTGATGGGATCAGTTCCTTGTTCCCATCTTGTGTTCCCATTTCCCCCCCCCCCCCCCCCCCCACACACACACACTCACACACACTCACACACCTCCTCCTGCTTTGACTCACCCGCTTTTGGGAATTTACTTGGCACAAACAGCAGCTTCCTTTTATGGAAACAAAGCTGGAAAAACAAGATCTGTCTCGCTGCCGTGTGGGCGTCTGTCGGTCTGTGTGTGTGTCTGTGTCTGTCTGTGTGTCTGTCTGTCTGTGTTTGAGTCTGTGTGTCTGTCTCTGCGCGTGTGTCTGTCTGCGTGTGTGTCTGTCTGTGTGTGTGTCTGTCTGCGTGCGTGTGTGTCTGCGTGTCTTGTCTGCCTGTGTGTGTATCTGTGTCTGTCTGTATGTGTCTGTCTGCGTGTGTGCCTGTCTGCGTGCGTGTGTGTCTGCGCGTCTTGTCTGCGTGCGCGCGCGTGTGTGTGTATCTGTGTCTGTCTGCGTGTGTCTGTCTGTCTGTCTGTGCCTGTCGGTTTACGCTTGCATTATGTGTGTTTGTACTGTATGTGTGCGCGTGTGTGCGCGTGTGAGGGAGTGCCTGTACGTGTGCACGTGTCTCTGTCTGTGCGCGTGTCTGTCTGACCCCCTCACTCTCTCTGCCCTCGCTGTGTGGATGCGATGGGATCGGTTCACTATTCTTTTTTGCCTCTCGCAGAGAACTCGACTTTTAACTCGAGCAGTGAGGCCGAGAGGAAAGCCCGGCGTTACTACATGTCCTGCCTGAACGAGCAGAGAATCGAGGAGTTGGCAGCTCAGCCTCTCATCGACCTCATCAATAGGGTACGAGACGCTCTGAGACGCTACCCCTGCGTGGAGGGCGCTTTATAAGTGCAAGTCGTCGTTGTTGTTGTTGGTATGGTCACTGAGGATGGTGGGGTTTGGGGGGAGCGGGCTCGATGCTTTATTACACCTTTCAAAGCCCTCCACGGCCTTGCCCCTCCCTACCTCTGCCACCTGCTAACTCCGCACACACTTGTCTCCTCCCTCCACTCCGCTCAGTGGGCTCCAGCCTTCTCCGTGTCCCAGTAGCGGTCGGGCCTTCAGCCTCTCTGCCCCCACTCCCATCCCACAACCCCTTCCCCTCGCCCCCTCCCTCGCCTCCTTCAAAGCCCATCTCAAGACCCTCCTCTTTGACCGCGCCTTTGGTCACCCTCCTACCCCTGCCCTCCACCCCCTCTAGATCCCAAACCCCAGTTCAGGTGCAAACCCTTAACTGTCCAGCGCTAGTGGCTGGCTGCCGAGTTTAGCCCACAAAATACACAGTCACTCCACTTCACAATATATTCTGTGAAGCGCTTTGAGACGTCTCATTGACGTGATGAGGCGCTAAATCAAATGCAAGGATTATTATTTGTTGTCGTCTAACCCTCACTCTCTGTCTCTGCCTGTGTGTTTGCCTGTGTATCTGTCTGTTTGTCTGTCGGTGTCTGTCTCTGTCTCTGTTTATGTCTGTCTGTCTGTGTGTGTGTGTGTGTGTGTGTGTGTGTGGTTGGTTGGCTGTCGAGCTGCTGATGAGGTTGTTCACATTGAGTCGTTGTTGTCGTTGTTCACATTGAGTTGTTGTTGTTGTTCAGACAGGCGGCTGGAACATCACGGGTCCCTGGGACAAAGACAACTTCATGGAGGTGTTGAAGGTCATCTCCGGCACCTACAAAGCTGCCCCGTTTTTCACCGTCTACATCAGCGCCGATTCCAAGAGCTCCAACAGCAACGTCATCCAGGTGCGGAGTCTGCCTCGGGCTCCGGAACATTCCCTGGTGTTCGCTCGCTTCGCGGCCACTGGGTGGGGAACGGGGGTCAAAGCTGAGCCACGCCACGCAGATCAGCTGCCGCCGCCGGCGGAAAAAAAAACAGTCACTTACATTTGACAGCAGGGGCCGGGCCAACCTACTGGGACCTCGATTTAACATCTTATCTAAAAGGATCAATAGGTCCGCCCGCGCGTGTTATGTGGACCCGGGTGCGTCCAGGAGCGAGGCACATGTTTTTGTGTGTGTGCAAATGAGTGTGTGTGTGCATGTGTGGGGGGGGGAGTTACGAGTATTTGTGTGCGTGTGTGTTTGTACGAGTGGGTGTGGGCATATTCGTACATGCGTGTTCGTTTGTTTGCGTGCGTGTTTCTACACGTGTCAGTAGCGGTGGCTCTGTGGTGAGGCGATTTGATTTGTTCTTGACGAGTCGGGTTACAGTGACACAGGATGTGACTCTCTCTCTCTCTCTCTCTCTCTCTCTCTCCCACCCCCTCTCTCCCCTCCCCCCCCTCCCCCTCCCCACCCAGGTTGACCAGTCGGGCTTGTTCCTCCCATCTCGTGACTACTATCTCAACAGAACAGCCAATGGCAAGGTAATAACAATAACAACAACAACAATAAAATGACATTTATATAGCTCCCTATCACGTCGGAACATAGGATCAGGAGGAGGCCATTCAGCCCCTCGAGCCTGTTCCTCCATTCTATTAGACCATGGCTGATCTGTACCTCATCTCCAATTACCCCCTTTGCCCCATTGCTCTTGACACCATTACAAGCGGTGTTGGGGGGGGGGCGGGGGAAGGGGGGGAAGGGAATTCAGAGATGCAGTTCCAGATAAATGTCCATAATAATAACAATAATAATATTAAAATAATAACAATAATAATAATGTACAAAAGCTGCTTTCACACTAGTTGCAAAAGGAGCCATTCGACAACCCAACTAGTCCGTGTTGCCCCCACCCGTCCCTTGCCTCGATCAAGGCCCGTCTCAAGACCTTCCTCATCTACTGCGCCTCATCAGTCGCCCTCTTACCCCCTACCCTCCCTGTCGTCCACCCCTCCTGATCCCAGCCCCCCAGCTCGGGTGCAAACCCTTAACTGTCCAGCGCCTTGGGACGTCCTCCCGACGTGAAAGGCGCCGCGTAAATGTCGTGCGTTGATTTTTTTTGTTTGTTTTACGTCCGTACGTGTATTATACAAACCGAGATCTCCTTAGATTTGGCTAATATTGAGTTTTGAAAGCCCCTGTTACCCAGTGTTCGAATATTTCAGTGGTAGCACTTTGAGAAATTCAAACTTGGATCAGAATAAATTGTGGTTGTGCAACGTAGAGCGGTTCTGGCCTTCCACACACAAGATTGCTGAGTAATAACAATCATAACACTAATACTCCTTGCGATTGACACAGCGCCTTATCACGTCTTCGAGACGCCTCAAAGCCCTTCGCAGACTATACTGCAAAGTGAATTGACTGTATTCAATTTGAATACAGTAGGAATATAGTCATCCTTGAAGCCACAGCAAAGGTGCTATACAAATGTAAGTTGTCGTTGTTGTTGTTGTGTTCGGACACACAATGAGCCCTATTGGTGTGGCTGTTTACCCTCTTTACTCTCAGCTTGTGTTTGGCTCGGTGCCCATTCGCACTGCAGCCTCTCGGCGTGGCCGGTCACACAATGCGCCTCAGTGATGCCTAATGGACTGTCGCTTCTCTTTAGAACAAGGCACAATGAACTGAGCGCTGGCGTGAGTCAGTCAGAGGACCTTCAGCCTCTTATGAAACATTTCTGTGGCTCATTTGTTCCAAGCTGCTCGCTCGCTCGCTCGCTCACTCACTCTTGGAGATTTTACTTCATTATTATTGGTTAGCGCACTCGCCTCGCAAGCCAGAGGACCCCGGTTCGATTCCTAGTCTAGGGCGAAACCTTAGGCAAGTTTCCTTACTCCACACACTGTTTACCCAGGAGTAAGTCGGAACCCGGTTGTTAGTCGATTGGCGTATCGCTTTCCGGGGGTAATAATCCCTTCCAAAAAACAATACTAGCAATAATTTGGTCACTATGTCAACAACTGTTTGTAGGACCCCGCTGTGCGCAAATGGCTGCCGCATTTCGCCCACAAAATCATCGTCACTCCACTTTACAATATATTCTGTGAAGTGCTTTGAGACGTCTCGACGATGCGATAAGATGCTGTATCAAATTCAAGGATTATTATATATTATCGGCCACAACAGACAAACAGCTCGGTTTAGCCTCCAGCCCTGAACTGAGCACCACTAACCTCTTCTACGTCGATAGACTCATAGAATTGTAGAATCTTACAGCACATAAGGAGGTCATTCAACCCATCGTGCCAGTGCCAGCTCTTTGGAAGAGCTACCAACTAGACCTACTTCCCCCCACCACCCACCCCCCAACTCTTACCGCATAGCCCTGCAGATTTTTCCTTATCAAATACCTATCCAATTCCCTTTTGAAAGCTACTATTGATTCAGCTGCCACCACCCAAACCCAGATGCTCCCAGTCTAAGCTTTTGATCTGATCACATAATAATAATCCTTGCATTTGATATTAGCGCCTTTCCACGTCTTCGAGACGTCTCAAAGCGCTTCACAGGATAGACTGTTAAATGAATTGACTGTATACTCGTGGGAGAACCGCAAATTGCGCACAGCAGTGTCGCACAAACAGTCGTGGATTGAGCGACCAAATTGTGTTTAAAAAATTACATGGTGTCCTTCACACTGCTCCATGTGAGTGGTGCTATATAAATGGATGTCGCTGTGGTCGTCATCGTTGTTGTTGTCGTTGTTGTCATCATTGCCGTTGTTGTTGATGTCTCTGATCTCCTCCCAGGTGCTGGAGGTGTACCTGGATTACCTGGTTGACCTGGCTGTGCTGCTGGGAGGAGAGCGTAACTCCAGCCGCCTGCAGATGCAGCAGATCGTGGAGTTCGAGACGGCCCTCGCCAACATCACGGTGCCTCAGGACGAGAGGAGGGACGAGGAGAAGATTTACCACAAGATGACCATCGCCGACCTGCAGGCAAGTACAGCAGCTGCCCACTCCACCTGCCAGGCCCTCAACTCAGGACCCGGGAGGGGAGGGGGAGAGTGTGGGAGGGCAGAGTGAGGTTATGGTGACTTGGGTTGGTAGGGAGTGAGGGCAGTGGGGGGGGGGGGTGGGGGGTTCAGGATTGGGTGGTATGGGGGGTCAATGTTTGATGTGCGTGACGTGGGTATTTTGCGCTCATTATGTGTGTATACAGTGGACTTCTCGGGCTGAATGGCCTGTTACCATCCTCCAATGTCCTGTGTGACTCTGTGTTCATACCTGCAATGATCTCCAACTCTCTCACAACTGAAGACCTTCCTCTTTGACTGTGATTACGGTCACCTCCTCCCTCACTCCATCTCACCAGCTCGGCATCAGGCTTCCCCACTGTTAAGCGCTCCGAGACTCTGCCTTGGGACATCCTCGTGACATGAAAGGCACTGCGTACACGTCATTTGTTGTTGTTGTTGTTACTCCTGTAGAATCTCGCGCCGGCCATCGATTGGATGGACTTCCTGACGTTCGCTCTGTCGCCCCAGGAACTGAACGACACAGAGCCTGTGGTTGTGTACGCCAAGGAATACCTGGAGCTGGTGTCTGAGCTCATCAATAACACCGACAAGAGGTGATCACATGGAACATAGAAACAGGAGGAGGCCATTCAGCCCCTCGAGCCTGTTCTGCCATTCTACGAGATCATGGTTGATCAGTGACTCAACTCCAATTACCCGCGCTTGCCCCGTATCCCTTAATACCCCGACTTAACAAATATCTATCCACCTCTCGCCTCTTGACTCATTAGGTAGAGAAGTTGTAAAATTGCACCCAGTCACATCCCTTTTACAGTGTATCAGATGCAGGGGTGATTATTATTTATTATTTGTTATTTATTATTATTGTTGTGACCTTGTGTTTCTCTGTTGAAATGGCTCAGCGTTTTGAACAATTACATGATGTGGAATTTGGAGCAGAAAACGGCCGGCAATCTGGACAAGCGCTTCGAAACCGCTGAGGAGGAGCTCATGCAGATTCTGTACGGCACCAAAAAGGTGAGATCGAGGGGTTGGACGTGTGTGGGGGTGGGGTGGCGGTGGGAGATCTGGCTGGTGGGTCCTCTCGCTTGAGAGGCGAGTGCACTAACCGCGAAGTTACGGGACTCCCTGTCTGTCTGGCGCTGAGGGACGCTGCCCTGTGTGTATAAATGCAAGTTGTTGTTGTTGCCTAAGAACCTGCCTCTTTGACCTTGCCTATAACCGTCTCTTTGTTAAACGCCCGATGCCTTACAGTCCTGCAAACCTCGCTGGCAGACGTGCATCTTAAACACAGACGACACGCTCGGTTTTGCGTTGGGAGCCCTGTTCGTGAAGGCGACATTCGACAAGGACAGCAAAGTGATCGTAAGTATTCGCTCATTTTCAACCCACACGGAAAGAACAAGAATTTGCAGGACGAAAGAAGCCCAAGGTCCATCCAGTTCACCTTCCATCAAACTGGCAGTCGCTTGCACATCTCATGTCCCAACTTATATACCTATCCTGAGATATTGTTTCCTAACAGAAATCTATCTGATTTGCTTTTGAAAGAATCAACACTTTCTGCTTCCCCAGGGAGCCTGTGCTCCCAGTGACCTACCCACACAGGCATCTTGCTATGGACAGCACAGGGACAGATAGGAGGAGGCCATTCAGCCCATCGAGCCTGTTCCACCCATTTATCAGAAATCAAAGCAAGGGGTATGGGGAAAGGGCAAGTCAATGGAACTGAAAGGATTTGCTCTTTTATAGAGCGGACACAAATGGTCTTCTGTGCTGTAAGTTTCTACGGCTCTCTTAAATCCCATTTCCCCAAGTTAAACTGAGCTCCCCTTCTGCGCCCTGGTCAACATTAAGGATCCCATGTTGCTGCTCGAAAAGCAAAGGGAGTTTCTCTCTCTCTCTCCCTCTCTCTCTCGGCGTCCTGGCTGACAATCCCCCCTTCCTCTCCTCCCCCAGATAAAATTGCTCATTCGCTTCACGGATGATTGCGGTTTCCATACGCAAGTTGGCTGCTGCATTCGCCTACTATGCCACACAGTCACTATACTTTCAGTAAAATCCCGCGAGATGCTTTGAGACGTCCTCCCGACGTGAAAGTCGCTGGATCAAACGCAAGTATTATTTAGGATGATCTTTTAGAACAACGGAACATAAGAAGATAAGAATTCCTGGTGGAAAGAAGACCAAGTTTGCTTCCCACCATCCTTGCAGTCACTTGCACGTGTCATGTCCCCAACTATACACTGTATCGCGAGATATTATTTCCTAACAGAAATCTAACCAATTTGCTCTCGGTGATTCCCAGGCAGAAGAAATGATCAATGAAATCCGGACGGCCTTTAAGAATGGACTGGATAAGTTGGTGTGGATGGACGACCAAACCAGAGGAGCTGCTAAGGAAAAGGTAATTTGATTTCTGCTCTGAACTCTTCCTGGTTATTCAGAATTTGTGGTTCGTAGAGTTTTTTGACTTCCACCCCACGACTTGCATTTATTTAGCGCCCTTCACCCGGGGTAGCATTCTGGAGCGCTTGACAGTGGCAGAGTCTGACCCCGAGCCAGGGGGAGAGATGGGGGGAGAGGCGACCGTAAGCACCATCAAAAAGAAAGGTCTTTAGGTGGGATTTGAAAGTGGGGAGAGGGATTGAGTTGGGGGGAGATTTCAAATGTTAGAGGGTGGGCAGAGGAGTTGGATATGAGTAAGTCAGAGTGGTAATAATAATAATAATGATCCTCGCATATGATATAGCGCCTTATCATGTCGTTCAGACGTCTCAAATCGCTTCTCAGAATATACCATAAAGTGGAGTGACTGTATTTTGTCGTCTAAACACGGCAGCCAATTGCGCACAGCAGCGTCCCACAAACAGTCGTGAGTTAAGTGACCAAATTAATATTTTTTGAGTGGATTATTGTCCCCGGAAAGCAATCCGCCAATCGACTTACAACCGGGTTCCTACTTACTCCTGGGTAAAATAGAGGAAATAAACTGGCCTAAGGTTTCACCCCACCTGGGAATCAAACCCGGGTCCTCTCGCTTGCAAGGCGAGTGCTTTAACCCCTACACTACCGGGACTCCATGCATTTAGCTGCCCTTTATTGCTGCGAGGCAGAGAAGCAGCAACATTCCTGATAGTTTCCAGGACCAAACATGACGTCAATTGGAATAGGTTTCTTCCAAATATTTAGACATTCTTTTATTTAAAAAAAAACAACCAAACAAAATTTAAATGGCAGCTGCATTTCAGACCGAGATACAGGAAGCGTGAACTCGATAAAGCCATCAAAGGACTTTGCATCTCAATTTGTTTGTTCTGGTTCCTTGTGTCATCAATCGCCGAGATCATGGGAAAAATGAGCCCGGCTTTGTCAGTTGACGGCAAAAAAAACAATCCAGATACTTTCCCGGGGGTAGGGGAGGAGGAATCTGTAGCAGGAAAATCACCAGGAGAGGCTCAATCTGAGATCTCCTTGCACCAGGAGCTTACATTGTTCCTCAGGACTTTGGAAGCAACCTGTTGGCATCTAAGAATTCCATAGCGTAGCGGTTAGCAAGCGAGGGAACCCAGGTTCGATTCCCGGGCAGGGCGAAACTTTAGACAAGTTCCCTAACTCCACAGGCTTCTGTTGACCCAGCAGTAAGTAGGATCAGTAAGTAAATCGGTTGTTAGTCGAATGGCGGATTGCTTTCTGGGGGTAATAATCCCTCTTAAAAAAAAAAAGAAAAGGAGAATTTGATCACTGTTTGTGGATTGAGACACTTGCTGTGCGCGATGGGCTGCTGCGTTTCGCCCACACAATATACAGTCAATCCACTTCACAATATATTGTGTGAAGCGCTTTGAGATGAAGTAGCCGCACACGCCCTCTGAACGTTGGCTTAAAATAAAAAGAACAAATTTAAAAAAGGAAAAAAAAACTTCTGATTTGCCCCGTGTACCTACACCCTCTCGAGTCCTTCTCTCTGACGTGTTACCATTCCTTTGGCATTAACCAGAAGGTCAGCACAGCATCAAGCAGGAGGCAGCTGTTGCCGTCACGTAAAGTATTGGTTTCCTTGCTTGCTCGAGCTCGCTGAGGTAACGTAACCTAGCCCGAAGGTTTCAGATACACTGACGTTCCCGCCCGGGGTAGAGTTACAGCCTCACATTTCAGCTCATGTGGGGGATGTAGCCTGAAATTATCGCAATGAAACGGTTAAAAGCATTCGCCAGTCGCGCATATGTGGAGTCCCCGCAGCGTAGTGTTAGAGCGCTCGCCTCGCCAGCCAGAGGATCCGGGTTCGATTCCCAGGCGGGTCCGGGCAAAACCGTGGGCAAGTTTCCTTACGTCCACGCGCAAGTCTCCGGCAGTAAGTAGGAACCCGGTTGTTAGTCGATTCGGAGATCGCTTTGTGGCAGTAATAATCCCCTAAAAAAAAACACATTTGGTCAGTTAGTCCATGATTGTTTGTGAGACGCTGCGGTACTCAATTGGCCGCCGTGTTTTGCCCACAAAATACACAGTCAATTCTGTGAAGTGCTTTGAGACGTCTGAACGATGTGATGAGGTACTATACCAAATGCAAGGATTATTATTCTTATTGTTGAGCACAGTTATATCTGTTCCCCCCCCCCGTCCCCCCGTCCCCCCACACACATACGCACCCCACACCTGGGTTACAGTGGGTTACAGTGGGGGGAGGAGCCTGGGTTGCAGTGGGGGAGGAGGAGCCTGGGTTGCAGTGGGGGGCGGACCCAGGGTTGCAGTGGGGGGAGGAGGAGCCTGGGTTGCAGTGGGGGAGGAGGAGCCTGGGTTGCAATGGGGGGAGGAGCCTGGGTTGCAGTGTGTGGGAGGAGCCTGGGTTGCAGTGGGCGGAGGAGGAGCCTGGATTGCAGTGGGGAAGGAGGAGCCTGGGTTGCAGTGAGGGAGGAGGAGCCTGGGTTGCAGTGGGGGAGGAGGAGCCTGGGTTGCAGTGGGGGAGGAGGAGCCTGGGTTGCAGTGGGGGAGGAAGAGCCTGGGTTGCAGTGGCTGGGAGGAGCCTGGGTTGCAGTGGAGGGCGGAGCCTGGGTTGCAGTGGGGGAGGAGGAGCCTGGGTTGCAGTGGGGGAGGAGGAGCCTGGGTTGCAGTGGGTGGGAGGAGCCTGGGTTGCAGTGGAGGGCGGAGCCTGGGTTGCAGTGGGGGAGGAGGAGCCTGGGTTGCAGTGGGGGGAGGAGCCTGGGTTGCAGTGGGGGGAGGAGGAGCCTGGGTTGCAGTGGGGGGAGGAGGAGCCTGGGTTGCAGTGGGGGGAGGAGGAGCCTGGGTTGCAGTGGGTGGGAGGAGCCTGGGTTGCAGTGTGGGGAGGAGCCTGGGTTGCAGTGTGGGGAGGAGCCTGGGTTGCAGTGGGGGAGGAGGAGCCTGGGTTGCAGTGGGGGGAGGAGCCTGGGTTGCAGTGGGGGGAGGAGGAGCCTGGGTTGCAGTGGGGGGAGGAGGAGCCTGGGTTGCAGTGGGGGGAGGAGGAGCCTGGGTTGCAGTGGGCGGAGAAGGAGCCTGGGTTGCAGTGGGGGAGGAGGAGCCTGGGTTGCAGTGGGGGAGGAGGAGCCTGGGTTGCAGTGGGGGAGGAAGAGCCTGGGTTGCAGTGGCTGGGAGGAGCCTGGGTTGCAGTGGAGGGCGGAGCCTGGGTTGCAGTGGGGGAGGAGGAGCCTGGGTTGCAGTGGGGGAGGAGGAGCCTGGGTTGCAGTGGGTGGGAGGAGCCTGGGTTGCAGTGGAGGGCGGAGCCTGGGTTGCAGTGGGGAGGAGGAGCCTGGGTTGCAGTGGGGGGAGGAGCCTGGGTTGCAGTGGGGGGAGGAGGAGCCTGGGTTGCAGTGGGGGGAGGAGGAGCCTGGGTTGCAGTGGTGGGAGGAGGAGCCTGGGTTGCAGTGTGGGGAGGAGCCTGGGTTGCAGTGGGGGAGGAGCCTGGGTTGCAGTGTGGGGGGGGAAGGGGTGGAGGAAGCCGCGGTGAACATGATCAGCGCTGGTCGGAGCTCCCAGGGCGTCTGGCACCCGCTGACATCACTCCCTGTTTGCGCACAGCGCGCAGGAAGCCGGCGACTCTGTTTATCAACAACAACAACAACAACCAATGAAACGCGTAGAGCGTCTTTCACGTCAGGAGGACGTCCCAAGGCCCATTATCAGAGTGAAAGGGGAGACTTTTTGATCTGGTGCCTCATGGGTTATTATGATCATGATTATTATCAGTGTGTGACCTGCTCTGGAAACCAATGAGACTTTAATTATAACTCACGTGTGTGTGGCTTCCCCCACCTCTCCTCTCCTCTCCTCAGGCCGACGCTATCTATGACATGATCGGCTTTCCAGACTTCATCTTGGACGTAAAGGAGCTGGATGACGTGTACGATGGCGTAAGTAAGAGAGTTCCCCACCGGGGGGTGCGGGGGTGAGGGGGGAATTGGGAATATGACTGTATCGGCTCATTCAGTTAATTTTTCCCATTGTAGTCATTCCCATATTGTCTTGACCTCGTCCAGTCCAGCAGCAACAACGACAACAACGTTATAGCGCCTTTCTCGTCGGGAGGACGTCCCAAGGTGCCGGACAATCAGTGTTTTAGACCCGAGCTGGGGGAGGGGGGGGGGGTCGGGATCAGGGGAGGGTGGAGGGCGGGGGGTGGTGGTGGGAGGGAAAGTAGGGTGATCGAAGGTATGGTCAACGAGGAGGGTCTTGAGACGGGTCTCAATTTGAAGTGCTCTGAGACGTCGTCCGGCGTGGAGGGCGCTATGCAAATCCAAGTTGTTGTTGTTGTGGCTCTTGAAGGAGGCAAGGGAGGGGGAAACACTGCATTGTGAGAGTTGTCACCCTTTGGAAGTGACGCTAAACCGAATCCACCCCCACACCCCCCACCACCCTGTCCGTCCGGCAATCCTTGTCCTGTTCAGGTGGACGTTAAAAGATCTCCCACTATTGGAAAAGAGAAGGGAATTTCTCTCAGAAGTCGCTGGGAACACGCAGCAGGTCAGACAGCATCTATGGAGAGAAGGGATTTCTGGGTCCTTACATTCAAATCCCTTCTCTCCATAGATGCTGCCTGACCTGCTGCGTGTTCCTAGCAACTTCTGTTTTTATTCCAGGTTTCCAATATCTGCAGTATTTTGGCCTTTCAGGGAGTTTCTCTCTCCCGTTGTCCCTGCTGACAATCCCCCCCTCCTCTACCAGATAAAATCAGCCACTCACTTCACTCTCTTTGCAAGACATTGCAGCAATACTAATAATTATAATAATCCTCGCATTTGATATAGCGCTTTTCCACGTCTTCTGGACATCTCAAAGCGCTTCACAGAATATGCTGTAAAGTGAATTGACTGTATATTTGTGGGTGAAACGCGACAGCCAATTGCGCACAGCAGCGTCCCCACAAACAGTCGTGCATTGAGTGACCAAATTTTTTTTATTTTTAAGGGATTAATACTCCTGGAAAGTGATCCATCTGGCAATCGACTAACAACCGGGTTCCTACTTACTGCCGGGTAAACCAGTAACTTCTGCCTTTTTGTTTCCTCTTTCAGTACGAAGTATTGGAGGATTCTTTCTTCCAAAACATGTTGAATTTCTACAACTTCTCAGCCAGGGTCATGGCTGACCAGCTCCGCAAACTACCCAACCGTGACCAGTGAGTACCGTGGGGGCCGCTCCTCACAAGCCAACCATTCAGGCCATTTAGGAGTAAAATCAGGAGGCAGCTGTTCACCCAAAGGAATCTGGAACTCTCTCCTCCAAAAGGCTGTGGATTATGGCTGGATCCATTCACATTCACAAGGCTGAGGTGGAGAGATGTTTGTTAGGTCAGGGTATCAAGGGATATGGGGCGAAGGCGAGTAGTTGGAGTTGAGGTACAGATCAGCCATGATCTTATAGAATGATGGAACAAGCTCGAGGCGCTGAATAGCCTACCCCTGTTCCTATGTTTCTAATTCATCAGCAATGATTTATTGTCAGCCTGGCTCAGCCAGTCCCTCTTTTTCTCTCTCTCTCTCTCTCTCTCTCTCTCTCTTTCTCTCTTGCCTCTGGATCAGACAGGTTGTGTGTTCACACCCCGCGCTGTATTATCTGGAGGTTTGGGACATCCTCCCAACATGAAAGGCTTAAACAGCCGGGTTCCTAGTTACTGCGAGGTGAACCATTAACGGCAATTTGTTGCTCTTGTTGTTGTTGAATGCAGCAACAGCAGCTAGTGTTTGCACAGCCTTTACGTGGGGCGACATCTCGGAGCGCTGTATAGCGGCAGGTACGGACACTGAGTATGGGGGTGTGGGAGGGAGGGAGGAGGGGTGTTTACCCTGGACATGGTCCGAGAGCCAGGTTTTAAAGGTGGGACGTGAAAAGCGATGAGGGCGAAGCCGGCGAGGATAGAGGGAGGGAGTTAGGGAGGTTCGGGATGTAGAATTGTGAAGTGGAAGGGGGAGGGGGAGAGTGGAGGGAGGAGGAATGTGGTCTGAACCTTGATGTGTTTTTCTCTTGATTCCAGATGGAGCATGACTCCCCCCACAGTGAATGCGTATTACCTGCCCACCAAAAACGAGATCGTCTTCCCGGCCGGCATTTTGCAAGCGCCCTTCTACGCCAAAAACAGTCCAAAGTGAGCGACTCGCTGCGGAACGACATGCGTTTCAACACAGGCTCAAACATCCATTTCCACAGCCCATCTCATTGATTCGCGTCCTGTTAATTTTATGTGCGTTTCGCCCACAAAACACACAGTCACTCCACTTCACGGTGTGTTCTGTGAAGCGCTTTGAGGCATCTCGAAGACGTGCTAAGGCGCTGTATCAAATACAAGGATTATTATTATTTTGTCACAGTGTCCCTCCACCTCGCTCTCGCTCTCCCTCCCTCACCTCATTCAAGATACATCTCGATACAAGATACATCTCGGGACCTTCCTCTCCCTTTGACCCCACTTTCGGTTCCCTTTCCCACCGCCCCATCAGGTGCCTAGCCATTACCGTTAAGCTCCTTTGGACGTCTTTCCGAAAGGCGCTATTTGTTTGTGGGACCTCCCGATGTGCACAAATCGGCTGCCTCATTCGCACACAAATTACCACCCAGTCACACCAGTCTACAGTAAAAATCCCGTGAATCGCTTTGAGACGTCTCGACGACGTGATAAGGCTCTGTATCAAACACGAGCGCTGTATGAAATATTCTAAATGACATGTTGAATACTTGGGCGTTCAAATCACCGACATTTTCTCTTCCGTTTTCGAATGGTGGGGGGAAAACACAACCACTGCAGATCGCTCAACTTTGGTGGCATTGGAGTCGTGATGGGCCACGAGTTAACACACGCCTTCGATGACCAAGGTATTAGCAACTCGCAGCATCTCACTTGAATTATTGTGCTGTGAGGCATCACTTTGGGCCCTAACTTCTGGAAATCTCTGCCTCAATCCCTCCGCATCACCTCCTTCTCTCCACCCCATCCCCACTCCTCCTCCTTTATCTATCTTTAAATAAATAAATATATTAACTACAGCTGTATAACCACTGCAGTTGTGTAAGGGGGAGCCCAGTGGCTTCTAGGTGCGGAATCCCTGACTATCCAGCGCCTTGGGAGGTCCTCCTGATGTCGGAGGCGCTGTACAATTGGAAAATGTTGTGGCTACTGCTGTTTTACGCCACGGTTTCTGGTCATAGGGAGAGAGTACGACAAGGACGGCAACTTGCGTCCCTGGTGGCAGAACTCGTCAGTGGAGAACTTCAAGAACCGGACGGAGTGCATGGTGAAGCAGTACAGCCGCTACACGGTGAACGGCGAACACGTGAACGGCAAACAGACGCTCGGCGAGAACATCGCCGACAACGGCGGCCTCAAGGCTGCCTATCACGTACGTCTGTCTGCGCCCGCGCCCGGGGTCGCTACTGATAAAATCGAGTTCAAAAAATATTAATAATTAATATTCAACAACTTGCGCCTGCAAAACAGACAGTCCCTACACTTTACAGTATATCCTGTGAAGCGCTTTGAGACGTCTCAAGGCACTGTATCAAATGCAAGGATTATTATTTTTTATTATTTAGCGTTTATATCGCGCTGTTCAGCGTCCGGAGCACTTTATAAATGCGATCATAAATATGGTAAAGAATTATCAATAATGAATTAGTATTGCTAATAATGAATTCATTTGTAATAAACACAAATAATAAAGTTCCTGGTTTGAATAAATAATTAATAGTCATAAGTTAAATGGTTTATTTCAATAATAAATTGCAATTTATAATATATTGTTAGTATTAGTTTATTTGTTATTGTCGATTATAAATTATGGTATCAATGTAATATATTATAATAACAATTATTAGTTTTATAATAATTTAAATCCTAAATGATTCTAATTCTATTATTTTAGCGTTAAAATTTGGGGGTATATATTTATCGATTAAATAATAATTAAATACAAAATAAATGTTTTGGGTTGTGCACGGTTTGCGATTAACGTAAAGCTGCCTTTCTAAACTAGAGTTTACGCTGCCGTGCGCAATGGGCTGCCGCGTTTCGCCCACAAAACACACCGCCAATTCACTTTATGGTATATTCTGAGAAGCGCTTTGAGACGTCTCGAAGACGTAACCCGGCGCTACATCAAAATGCGAGGACTGTTATTATTATCATTTATGTAGAATTGGAGCTGAATGCGTTTTATGCCAATTTCAGGCGTACACAAATTGGGTGAGAAAGAATGGGAAAGAAGTCCAGCTGCCTGTCATCGAACTCACCAACCAACAGCTATTTTTCGTCGGGTTTGCACAGGTAAGTAAGCACAACGCGGATCACCGTGAAAATCGTGCTCCTCTTTCTTTACACGAGTCCCAGTGTCCTGGCCTCGACCACCTTTCCTGGCAACCCAGTCCCGGTCGTTGATTGCCGTCTGAGTAGAGATAGACTTGAGCGCTCAAATGGTAGTGTGGAGTCCTGCAGTGTAGTGGTTAGCGCAGCTCACCTCACAAGCGAGAGGACCCAGGTTTGATTACCAGGCGGGACAGGACCGTAGGCAAGTTTTCCTTTGCTCCACACGGTGCTGTTTACCCGGCAATAAGGAGGAACCCGGTTGTTAGTCGATTGGCGGATTGCTTTCCGACGGTAATAATCCCTCAAAAAAAAATGTGGTCGCTCAATCCACGACTCTTTGTGGGGATGCTGCTGTGCGCAATTGGCTGCCATGTTTCGCCCATGAAATATAGAGTCACTGTACTTTACAGTATATCCTGTGAAGCGCTTTGAGACGCCTCAACCACACGATTTTTTTTAATGGTTTCTGTACTGAATGCGCCTTCGCCTGGACTCATCAAATGTCTCCGGTGTCCATCAGGTGTGGTGTTCGGTGCGGACCCCTGAGAGCGCTCACGAGGGTTTGATCACGGACCCCCACAGCCCGGCCAGGGTCCGAGTCATCGGGACCCTCTCCAACTCCAAAGACTTTGCCGAACATTTCAATTGCCCCGTGGGGTCCCCGATGAACCCCGGAAAGCGGTGTGAGGTGTGGTAATCAGGCAGTGCTGGCGGGGGTGGGGTGGGGGGGCGGAGAGAAGGTTGATTGTGTTTTTTTGGGGTGGGAGGGGGCGGGAGTGGGGGACAGCTTGTGGTTTGGTTGTCTGTCCGAACGACGTAACATTACACACTGGATCATTCCCACAGCGATTTTTTTTTTCTTTTTTGGTTGGGGTGGGGGGAATTATACCGAGATATTCCCCCTCCCCCGAACGTACATTATATCATGCACTTTTTTTTGTAGCAGACACACGTTGAAAGGGTTATTAAAAGCCGAGAGGATATAGACAGTACAGCAACAACAACTTGCGTTTCGCCCACAAATATACGGTCAATTCACTATTCTGTGAAGCGCTTTGAGACATTGAGAAGACGTGAAAAGTGCTATATCCAATACAAGGATTATTATAATATTATATAGCGCTCTTCACGTGGGGTAGCGTTAATGTGGAGGGTGCGTACAGGGTGTTTGTGCAGATTTTAATTTTAGCCACGAGAACCCAGTCTCTCGCTCAGGGCTGAGCTGTAGTTTGGTTTAGCCAATAATGACCTTTTTATTCTTGGCCCCTCTGGAAGATTCACACCATCTGTGTGTGTGTGTGTGTGTGTGTGTCTGATGGTCGTTGCAAGTCTCCCAGAGAGAGAGCATGAGAGACACGCGCGCGCGCACACACAGGTGCGAACATCCGAACGCAAGCGCACACGCGTGCACACACGTGAACACACGCAAGTGTACGCATACACACACACGCGCGCGCGCGAGTGTACACATGAACACACGCGCACAAGGAGTGTTTGTGTCACGGGTACGTCGGTGCCAATGCTCACCAGGCATGTTAGTTTCCGACGACTTTGTTTGGCTCTGGAGTATTTGGGATGGGGAGGGGCTGGAGTCTGTGATTGCCAGTGTATTGGGGTGGGGGGGGGAGGGCGGGAGAGAGGAAAGGAAGGGGGTTATCTTTAGGATTTGATTGTCAGAGCCGAGTGCGCTGTGACTGACTTAAACGAGCTGCTCGTGGCTGTGGCGGAAAGGTGGCAGATCGCCCGGGAGCGTCCTCTCCCCCCACCCCCCCCCCCCCCCCCCCGCGCGCTCTCCTTTTGGCGTGAAAACCATGGCGTTCCACTTCCCGCTTCCCGAGCGACAATTCCAGCTGGAGCAGAGTCGGGTATCTTCATTTCTCTCTCTCTCTCCTCAATCTCTCTCTCTCTCTCTTCAATCTCTCTCTCCCCGCCCCGACTCTCTCCCTCTCTCTTCGCCCCCACCTCCCCAACTCTCTCCGCCCACACTCTCCCCCTCTGTCTCTCTCTCTCTCTCTCTCTCGCGCTCTCCCTCCTTTTTCCTCAATTGCCCCCGCCCCATTTGGCCCAGGACGTGACTTTGCCCCTGAGCCCACCTCCACCCCGTCACCGCTGATTGTCTCTGCTCTTGTGCGTGTTCGTGTCTGTGCGCGTTGCACCGCTCGTGTCCGTGGGTGTGTCCGTGTCCGTGTCCGTGCGCTCGCGTGTGTCCGTGTGACTTCCCAGCCACTGACTAGTCGGGCCAAACGGTCTGTTTGCGTGTTGTAGCATTCCGTGTGTCCCAGGCTTTGCGAACTCACTTCCAACGTCAACAGCAACAGCAAACAACGGCATTTCTATAAGCATATGTTTTGCCTCACAATTTCCATTTGAAACCCAAGTGTCACCCAAACAACAGATGTACAATAGTGATGGTGACTCGCAATACACTTTCCGTCTACGACATCTCGAAGATAAGCTCATACCTGCTCTCCCCACCCCCCCCTCCCACCCACCGCCCCCAAACCACTTCACTTTCACTTGGTACAGAGCGCTGAAAAAAATTCGGACAGAGTGACGGAGAGAGCGAGAGAGAGAGAAACAGGCAGGCGGGTAGAGACAGACAGAGGGAGACAGACAGACAGACAGACAGGGAGAGACAGTGACAGACAGACAGAGGAAGACAGAAAGGGAGAGAGACAGGCAGACAGACAGGGAGACACAGACAGACGGAGACAGGGAGAATGACAGACAGACAGGGAGAGATAGACAGACTGAGAAGAGACAGACAGACAGACACAGACAGACAGGCAGATGCCTTGGGTTATTCTGGTTTTGTAGATTTTAGAATATGGGGAGTTTCAATTTATTTTTCATACCAATACACAAGGGATGTTCAGTTTGCGCTGGGGGGCGGGGGGCGGCAGTGTGTCACTCTTCATTTTTTTTGGTTAAGCTACTCTTCCTACCATTTATGTCTGTCCCAATTTTATTAATGTTATTTTCTGTGTGTGTGTGTGTGTGTGTGGTGGTGAGGGGGGGGCGCGGGGTGGGTGGGGGGGGAATATCTTGCATTAGAAAAGCCTTATTCTTGAAAAGATTGTTAGTTGTTTCGGTTTCTTCAGAAACTTTGACCTGAGAGAGAGAGAGAGAGAGATTATGTGTGTGTGAGAGCGAGAGAGAGAGATTATGTGCGTGAGAGAGAGAGAGATGAGAGAGAGAAATTAAGAAAGGGGAAGAGAGAGAGAGAGAGAGAGAGAGAATAGCGATTGAACAGCGTTTATTCATCAACAAGAATATATTTGAAACGCCTTAAAAAAAAACACTTGTCTTTGTCGGTGACGAGTCAATTTTTCTGTTATCCAAAGATAATTGTGAGCTGATTTGTGTGCGGGGCCCGATACGACACAAAGCAAAATTGCTGCTTGTCACGTGCGAGCCAAAGTGCCATGTGCCTCGAAGCATCCTTTTAATTTCCTGTAAAAAGTCACGGCCGAACAGGGCCGAGATTCCACCCTCTCTCTTCCACCCCCACCCCAACCCCACCGCCCCACCCCACCGCCACCACCATCACCAACAAACAACAAGGACGACGACAACAAATTGTGTTCACACCGCCCCCTGCCCGTCGGGAGGACGTCCCGAGGACCTGGACAGTCAAGGATTTTGCCCCTGAGCTGGGGCTTGGAATGGGGAGGGGTGGAAAAGCCAGGGAGGGTGGGTTGGTGGGTGGGGGTGGGGGAGAGAGGCCGAAGGTGCAGGCAAAGAAGGGGGTCTTGAGATGGACCCAAGAAACCCAACGGA
Organism: Callorhinchus milii; assembly: GCF_018977255.1. Lineage (NCBI taxonomy): Eukaryota > Metazoa > Chordata > Chondrichthyes > Chimaeriformes > Callorhinchidae > Callorhinchus > Callorhinchus milii. The sequence continues at coordinate 2,365,310 of NW_024704752.1, read as the reverse complement.
GATTGAATTGAGGTGTTTTGACACAGTTCTGCGCCGTCTTAAATTTTACCTCGGGTTTTAACCCACGGGTGGAATTTCAGCCCCCTTCCTCCCCGTGAAAAATAATCTTTCACAACACGGAGCAACGTCACACTGTGATTAAATATTAACGCATTTATAATATATATATTCCTAACCGTGTTCCCTTTTAATGCGTTTACGGAACCCGAGTGAACAGTCGACAAAAAGAAACATTTTATATACATATATGTGTATTATGTATGTATGAAAAGTATTTTTTTGTGGGGGAGGTTTCCTTTTGATTTTTATTTTTGTAATTTCCAAAAGTTTTAAGAGGCTCGACTTACGAGGCGGGGGGTGGGGGGGGTGGGGTGGGTGGGGGGATGGGGTGGGTGGGGGGGTAGGGGGAGAGATTTACTTTGACGTGTGGCATTTCTTACCTTACTGGGGAGTCTTTCGATGGGAGAGTTTTTGTTTTCGATGACTGTTAACCGTGAAACCCACTCGGCGGGTGTGGATGGTAAAACTGTATATTTTTGGAGCAGGCGTGTGTCTGACACACGCAGAAACCCATCACCGTTGCTTAAGAGTAATCCAAACCCAACTGAGAATTCCATGCATCCCACCGAGATGTGGAACTCCCCGAGACAGATTGTTGCAGTGGAATGCGTGCTCTCTCCCTGGAGGGATGCATCCCGCTTTACTTAATTCAGGAAGAGTATTAGGCGCAGGTTGGCAAGAGCCAAGGCTTTGGGACCCCAGAGTGTGTGTTGGGGGTAACGGCTGGAGTCTGACCAGCTAAAACCACGTAGCACTGCCTGGCAAGCTTTCCTGCTGCTTGTCCAGCTAGGACCACCCTACCTGTTAGGGGGTTGACTTGCGGGATAGAACGACTGCTCTGGGATTGCAATCCGGAATTGTGGTGGGTGGGGGAGGCCTGTGGGGTCGGGGCAGGGGGAGAGAGGAAAGAGGGGAAAACTCCTCCCTGTTAATCGGAATTGTGTCATTCCAAATTGGTCCATTCATTTACTGCGTGGAGTTCCCGCAGTTTTGGGGGGCTGGTGCGTGTGTGTGGGGGGGGGGGGGGGGGGCGGTGTGGGGGGAGAGAGGGAGGGGTACTCCCAGTTTGTCATGGGAAGGGGATTGAGGCCGGGAGAGGAAGAAATGAAGAAATGCCGCAGTTTAGACTCTTCTCCCCCCCCACCCCTCCCCACCCCCCGAAATTCTATCGCCCAACCCCCAAAAGATCTGCAAAAAAATTGAATAGAAGATAATAATTCCGATGGGTTGCTGTAAAATTTCAGGTGTGGTTTGGTCGAAAATGTTTTGATGTCGGAAAAGTGAACGTGGACAAAAAAAAGAGGAGAAAATCCTACCTTTTTCCCCAGTGCTTAACTATAAATCCTAATAAAGTTTGGAAAAAAAAATGAAACTGGATCCAAATGAATTTTTTCTTGTTCTCTCTCCATCTTCTGTCCTTCGGATGAGAGGTTAAACCTCACTCCTCATCTGCCTGTTCTCTCTCAAGGCGCTATATCAAATGGAAGGATTATTATTGTCTCCCTCCTCTTATAACTTTACAGCGCACCTTAACAGAACAAATAGTAACAATAATAATCTTTACATACATAGACTGAGAGTGGGTTTAATTCTGATATTTTCCATTCCGTCTGCAGAGCAGAAAGCAATAGATACTCGAAATCTCATTGCGTTTCTTATATCCAAGACATAAGGGGAAAAACTCTGCTCGATATTCAGATAAATATCTAAGCAGGAAATCTACAAATTAGGATTGAAGCAGCCTCTCCAAGATTTACACAGAAGAACTGTAAACGGATCAGTGAGTAAACACAGACCTAAATTTTAATTCATTAATTAATCCTTACACTTGATTTTTAAAAATATATAGAGATTTATTTATTGGTAGAATATATACATTTACATTTATATCAAAGAGTGGAATCCTGTAGCTCAGTGGTTAGAGCACTCGCCTCGCAAGCGAGAGGACCTGGGCCGGACAAAATGTTGGGCAAGTTTCCTTACTCCACACACCTCTCTTTACCCAGCAGCAAGTAGGAACCCAGTTGTTAGTTGATCGGTGGATCGCTTTTCCGGGGATAGTAATCCCTCAAAAAAAATACTAATAATTTGGTCACTCAGTTTGGTCGCGACTGTTTGTGGGACGCTGCTGTGCGCAATTGGCTGCCGTGTTTCGCCCACAAAATAAACAGTCAATTCACTTTAGAGTCTATTCTCTGAAGCGCTTTGAGACGTCTCAACGACGTGATAAGGCCCTGTACCAAATGCAAGGATTATTATTAAAGAAACGATTCCCCGTGACATAAAGAAAAGCGCATCTCGTTATTATCCCGTTACAGGACTTAACAGACCTGGCCCCTTGTGGTGGGGCGAGGGGCGGGGTGGGGGCTTACTTGACACAGTCACAAGGTGGGACTTGAACCCCCTTTACCTGTCGCCCTCCCCCACCACTTTATGGGGAGTGTGGGCAGGTTAACAAACATCTTGGGAAGCTCCCCTGGTTTCCTAATCCCGATTCCCTCCCTCCCTCCCTCACTCCCTCCCAACTCAACACCAACCTCATGGTCATCGTTTTCCCCTCCCCGCACCCCCAGCTCAGGTGCCGTTACTCGCTTTGGGACATCCTCCCGACGTGGAAAGCGCTGTATAATATAAATGCAAGTATGTATTGCAATCGCCAGGCAGACTCCCCTGATTGCCTCTCGTCCAAGCAACCCTTTTGATTCTCAATTTTGAGAAGCAGCTTGTGATGTGGGGCTGGACGGGGGAGGAGTGGGTGGAGGGGGGGGGGGGCGGCGCGGCGGGGATGGGTTGAATGTTCTGGAAGGATGCGATCGAAGGGCCTTCTTCATCCAGTCCGATCTCGTCATGTGGTGAAAGCGAAGCAGTGTGGACCTCTAGTGAGCATCTCAGCAACTGCAACAGGTGAAGATTCTTTGGCTGGAGTTGGTTAGCGACCCTGACCCACTCGCCGTGTGACGTCCTCTTGTCTCCAAGCAGAAAACTTCCAGCGTAAAACTCCCCCAAGAGAAGCACATCCTCAGCACTTTAAACCCAGTGAACCCCACTTCCTGCGTCTCTTTGTGTTTACTGTTTGGCGCCTCCTCACCCCTTTCTCTCTTGTTGCTACCCCTCCCTTCTCCCCCCTCACCCCCCGACACACACACGCGCATACACACACACTCCAATTAGTGTCCCATAGGGATAGAATCACTATTGTAGGCCTCACAAGTGAGAGGACCCGGGTTTGATTCCTGGGCGGAGTGAAACCTTAGGCAAGTTTCGTTACTCCACGCGCCTCTGTTTACTGAGCAGTCAGTAGGAACCCGGTAGTTGGTTGATTAGTGGATCGCTTTCCGGGGGTAACAGAAAAAAGGAGTCACTCACTCACTTAAACAGAGACTTTCCTTTTGACATTTTGCCCAGTGATGGGTTGGATATCGAATTGGGGGGGAGGGGTGGGGAGTGGGGGGCTGTCCAGGGGAACATTAAAGATCCCTTGGGAACGCTTGAAAAAGAAAAGGGAGCTTCTCTCTCTCTCTCTCTCGGCGTCCTGGTTGACAATCCACCCACCACCCACCCACCAGCCCCAGGGATGAAATTGGTCAATGTCAATGTCATTGAGAAATTGCAACTCCTTTTCGATTCGAAACTTAAGAAACCTTTCGAAGGGAATTGGACAGACAATGAAAGTCTACAGCGGGAGCTGTGACGGGAGTGCGATGTACAGTGGAGGAGCCTAACAGCAGCCGTGATTCAATGGGCGAAAATGACTGCCTTCTGTGTAGTTCCTCACTTTGCCGACCTTGGCAGCCATCGCGTGGGAAGGGAAATCTATTGAAACGAATGGTTTCTGTGCTTTGCTATCAAGAGCCGGGCTTTTCTTTTAAAAAAGCCAATTGATCCTGATAAAAAGCCCGAGCCCGTCACAGTCGAACTGCTGAGGTTCCAGTTGTCTTTGGGTTTCCGTCAAGGCCGCTGTGCTTTTCCTGGCCTAAACATGAACAGTTAGTGGCTCAGCTGGCAACACCCCGCTCTTGTGGGTTCGAGCTGCTACATCGTGGCCTTTGAGGGTAACAACCTAGGCTGATGTTTGACGATCCAGTGCATCGCTGGGGGAGTGGGGGGGGTGGTTAGGGAGAGGGGTTTGGGGGGGAAAACACTGCATTGTCAGTGGTACCGTCCTCCAGGTGATATGTTAAACCAAGGTCCCGTCTGCCTGTTCGGGTGGACGTTAAAGATCCCATGATAATAATAATAATATTCTTTGCATTTGCCATCGCACCTTATCACGTCGTCGAGACGTCTCAAAGCTCTTGACACAATATATTGTAAAGTGAATTGACTGTGTATTTTGTGGGCGAAACGCGGGCACGAGGCTGTTCGAAAAGAGACGGGAGTTCCTCTCCCCCGGGGTGCCCTGGCCAACAGTCCCCCAAATAAAGTCGGTCCCTCGCTCGCTCCGCGGGCTGTTCGTGTGACGCCGCTGTGCGCGCAGTGGCTGCTGCGATTTCGTCCACGCGATGCACTTTACAATAGATCCTGTGGAGGCGCTTTGAGACGTCTCGACGAGGCGATGAGGCGCTGTATCATCTTCCACACCGACCCGGAGGAACTTTGCCACGATCTGATCTGTCAGCTGAAAGCAGTGCAGTTGGCAAAGACGATTCCCATGTTGCAGTCTGCATCTGGGCTACAAGGGGGCGCTTGGTCTCCAATAATTACCTGTGAAGAGCTTTGAGAGGTTTACGGTGCGATCGGGGCACGGTGTCAACTTGCCAGAATCCTTATCGTCCATACCCTATTGTTTTGTTATTGCTGTTAATGTTATTAATTGTTATTATGGTAAATATTGTTTATTATTCTTGTATGTTTCTTAATTATATGCAATGTTGTTGTATGATGACTGTTGATGTCAGTATAATTTGCTGTGGCCATTATTGTTATTATTACAGATATTATTGTTGTAGCTATTACAATCATTACTGCAATAATCATGATACTAATAACTATAGCGTTATTGTTGTTGTCGTTGCGTCCCTGTCCCCTTGTGGCATACGTTTGCACACCTTCTGTTCAGCACAGCAGCTGTGCAGCACAGAGCGGAGCAAAGGGCATTGCGTTCTGCTCTCGTGTCTCAAGCAGTCACCCCCCACCCCCCTCTCCCCCTCTTCTCTCCCCTACCCCCCCTCCCCTTCACTCTCCCCCCTAAGCTTTCCCAGCGAGATGGACAGCAGCTGTATCACCAAGTCTATTCGCATAGCTCCTCTGTACAGACACACACATATACACACACACACAGGAAGGAAGGAAGGAAGGAAGGAAAGAAAAAGAGAAGAAAGACAGAGTGAAAGGGAGAGAAACACAGAAAGGGAGAGCGGCAACGACATGATAAGGCGCTACATCAAATGCAAGGATTATTATCATTTTTTGGGGGTTCAGCCGGGAGTCTGACACACACGGAAACCCATCACACCATTGCTCAAGAGAGTCTCCAAACCGAGCTGAGAATTCCCTGTATCCCACCACCTACACATGGAAATCCCAGAGATAGATTGTTGGAATGGAATGCGCTCTCTCTCTCTCTCTCTTCCTGGAGGGATGTATCCTGCTTACCTAATTCCGGAAAGTATTAGGCACAGGTTGGCAAGAGCCAAGGCTTGGGGACCCCAGAGTGTGTGTTGGGGTAACTGCTGGAGCCAACAATAACAACTTGCGCTTATATAACGCCCTCCACACAGGGAAGCGTCTCAGAGCGCTTAACAGTGGCGGAGACTGACTCTGAGCCGTGCGGGGGTGGCGGGGGTGGGAGATTTGAGGGAGAGTGTTTCAGAGCTTTGGGGTGTAGTGACTGAAAGAGCAACCTATGATGGTGAGTTTAACCAGTTAAAGCCATAGCTTTGCCATTGATTTCGCTGTCTGGCCAAGCTGTCCCACTGCTTGTCCAGCTCGGACCACCCTCCCCGTTAGTTAGGGCTTTGGCCGCGGGGTTAACAGGAGCCGAGTGGGTTGACTCCCCGTCCTCCAAGTGACTGGTTTGCCTTTCCAGGTCCTGCCGATGAGCCGGGCTGGGCTGGGCTGCCATCAGCAGCGAGTGCCCTGCAATACTGCGGACTACTGATTATTATCGTTAAAAAGAAAAAGGATGAGAAGCAGAGAGAGAGAGAGAGACAGACAGAAGGGAAAAGAGACAGAGAAAGGGAGAGGATAAGAGAAAGGGAGAGAGCTAGAGAGAGGGAGAATAAAAAAAAAGGGTGAGAGAGAAAGGAGAAAGAGTAGGAGAAAGGGGGAGAGAGAGCGAAAGAGTTTTTTTTAACAGAATAGGGCTCTTTTTGAAGGTGGTTTGACTGTTGTGTGTGAGGTGGTGTGTGTGTGTGGGGTGAGATACGTGTGTGTGTGTGAGGTGCTGTGTGTGAGTGGCTGTGTGTGGAGGTGCTGTGTGTGTGAGTGGCTGTGTGTGGAGGTGCTGTGTGTGTGAGTGCTGTGTGTGAGTGGCTGTGTGTGTGAGTGCTGTGTGTGAGGGCTGTGTGTGAGTGGCTGTGTGTGGAGGTGCTGTGTGTGAGTGGCTGTGTGTGTGAGTGGCTGTGTGTGGAGGTGCTGTGTGTGAGTGGCTGTGTGTGTGAGTGGCTGTGTGTGTGAGTGGCTGTGTGTGGAGGTGCTGTGTGTGAGTGGCTGTGTGTGAGAGTGGCTGTGTGTGTGTGAGTGGCTGTGTGTGTGAGGTGCTGTGTGTGAGTGGCTGTGTGTGGAGGTGCTGTGTGTGAGTGGCTGTGTGTGTGTGAGTGGCTGTGTGTGGAGGTGCTGTGTGTGTGAGTGGCTGTGTGTGGAGGTGCTGTGTGTGTGAGGTGCTGTGTGTGTGAGGTGCTGTGTGTGTGAGTGGCTGTGTGTGGAGGTGCTGTGTGTGAGAGTGGCTGTGTGTGTGTGAGTGGCTGTGTGTGGAGGTGCTGTGTGTGAGTGGCTGTGTGTGTGTGAGTGGCTGTGTGTGTGAGTGGCTGTGTGTGGAGGTGCTGTGTGTGAGAGTGGCTGTGTGTGTGTGAGTGGCTGTGTGTGGAGGTGCTGTGTGTGAGTGGCTGTGTGTGTGTGAGTGGCTGTGTGTGTGAGGTGCTGTGTGTGTGAGTGGCTGTGTGTGGAGGTGCTGTGTGAGTGGCTGTGTGTGGAGGTGCTGTGTGTGTGAGGTACTGTGTGTGGAGGTGCTGTGTGTGAGTGGCTGTGTGTGGAGGTGCTGTGTGTGTGAGGTGCTGTGTGTGTGAGTGGCTGTGTGTGTGTGAGGTGCTGTGTGTGAGTGGCTGTGTGTGTGTGAGTGGCTGTGTGTGGAGGTGCTGTGTGTGAGTGGCTGTGTGTGAGTGGCTGTGTGTGTGTGAGTGGCTGTGTGTGTGAGGTGCTGTGTGTGAGTGGCTGTGTGTGGAGGTGCTGTGTGTGAGTGGCTGTGTGTGTGTGAGTGGCTGTGTGTGTGAGTGGCTGTGTGTGGAGGTGCTGTGTGTGAGTGGCTGTGTGTGGAGGTGCTGTGTGTGTGAGTGGCTGTGTGTGGAGGTGCTGTGTGTGTCTGTGGTGCTGTGTGTGGAGGTGCTGTGTGTGGAGGTGCTGTGTGTGTGAAGTGCTGTGTGTGTGAGTGGCTGTGTGTGTGAGTGGCTGTGTGTGAGTGGCTGTTTGTGGAGGTGCTGTGTGTGTGAAGTGCTGTGTGTGTGAGTGGCTGTGTGTGTGAGTGGCTGTGTGTGAGTGGCTGTGTGTGGAGGTGTGGTGTGAGTGGCTGTGTGTGTGGTGGTGTGTGTGAGTGGCTGTGTGTGGAGGTGCTGTGTGTGAGTGGCTGTGTGTGTGAGTGGCTGTGTGTGAGTGGCTGTGTGTGGAGGTGCTGTGTGTGAGTGGCTGTGTGTGTGAGTGGCTGTGTGTGGAGGTGCTGTGTGTGAGTGGCTGTGTGTGAGGTGCTGTGTGTGAGTGGCTGTGTGTGGAGGTGCTGTGTGTGAGTGGCTGTGTGTGTGAGTGGCTGTGTGTGTGAGTGGCTGTGTGTGTGAGTGGCTGTGTGTGGAGGTGCTGTGTGTGTGAGGTGCTGTGTGTGCGTGAGGTGCTGTGTGTGTGTGTGTGTGAGGTGCTGGGTCTGTGTGTGAGAGTGGCTGTGTGTATTTGTGTGAGATGCTGTGTGTGTGAGGTGCTGTGTGTACACTGTGTGTGAGGTGCTGTGTGTACACTGTGTGTGAGGTGCTGTGTGTGTGTGTGAGGTGCTGTGTGTACACTGTGTGTGAGGTGCTGTGTGTGTGTGAGGTGCTGTGTGTGTGTGAGGTGCTGTGTGTGTGTGTGTGTGAGGTGCTGTGTGTGTGTGTGAGGTGCTGTGTGTGTGTGAGGTGCTGTGTGTGTGTGTGTGAGGTGCTGTGTGTGTGTGTGTGTGCGTGAGGTGCTGTGTGTGTGTGTGTGTGTGTGTGAGAGGTGCTGTGTGTGTGTGTGAGTGCTGTGTGTGTGAGGTGCTGTGTGTGTGTGTGTGAGTGCTGTGTGGGTGTGAGTGCTGTGTGTGTGGTGTGAGGTGCTGGTGTTGTGTGAGTGTTGTGTGGTGTGCGAGGTGTTGTGTGTGTGTGATTGTGTGTGAGGTGCTGTGTGTGTGTGTGTGTGAGGTGCTGTGTGTGTGTGTGTGTGAGGTGCTTTGTGTGTGTGTGTGAGGTGCTGTGTGTGTGTGTGAGGTGCTGTGTGTGTGTGTGTGAGGTCCTGTGTGTGTGTGTGAGGGTGACTGCTGTGTGTGTGTGTGTGTGTGAGGGTGACTGCTGTGTGTGTGTGTGTGTGAGGGTGACTGCTGTGTGTGTGTGTGAGGTGCTGTGTGTGTGTGAGGTGCTGTGTGTGTGTGTGTGTGAGGTGCTGTGTGTGTGTGTGTGTGAGGTGCTGTGTGTGTGTGTGAGGTGCGGTGTGTGTGAGGTGCTGTGTGTGTGTGTGTGTGTGTGTGTGAGGTGCTGTGTGTGTGTGAGGGTGAGTGCTGTGTGTGTGTGTGTGTGTGTGTGTGAGGTGCTGTGTGTGTGTGAGGTGCTGTGTGTGTGTGTGAGGTGCTGTGTGTGTGTGTGAGGTGCTGGTGTGTGTGTGTGTGTGAGGTGCTGTGTGTGTGTGAGGTGCTGTGTGTGTGTGTGTGTGAGGTGCTGTGTGTGTGTGAGGTGCTGTGTGTGTGTGTGTGAGGTGCTGTGTGTGTGTGTGTGAGGTGCTGTGTGTGTGTGTGTGTGAGGTGCTGTGTGTGTGTGTGTGTGTGCGCGAGGTGCTGTGTGTGTGTGTGTGTGGTGCTGTGTGTGTGAGGCGCTATGTGTGTGTGTGAGGTGCTGTGTGTGTGTGTGTGTGTGAGGTGCTGTGTGTGTGTGTGAGGTGCTGTGTGTGTGTGTGTGTGTGAGGTGCTGTGTGTGTGTGTGAGGTGCTGTGTGAGATGCTGTGTGTGTGTGTGTGTGAGGTGCTGTGTGTGTGTGTGTGTGTGTGAGGTGCTGTGTGTGTGTGTGTGTGTGTGTGTGAGGTGCTGTGTGTGTGTGTGTGTGTGTGTGTGTGTGTGTGAGGTGCTGTGTGTGTGTGTGTGTGTGTGTGAGGTGCTGTGTGTGTGTGTGTGTGTGAGGTGCTGTGCGCTGGAGGCAGTGACAGGTGGAGGTATCTGCAGTGTGTCGGTCGGTCGGGCTGAGTTACAGCAGTCAGTAATGAGCAGGTTTCTCCGACGTGAAATACCGTTCGCATTGGAAATCAGGAGTGGAGTCCTACAGCTCAGTGGTTAGAGCTCTCGCCTCACACGCGAGAGACCGGGGTTCGATTGCCGGGCAGGTCAAACATCGGGGAAGCTTCCCTACTCCACACGCCTCTGTTTACCTTAGCAATAAGTAGGAACCCAGTTGTTAGTCAATTGACGGATCGCTTTCCCGGGCTGATAATCCCCGAAAGAAAGATAATAATAATAATTTGGTCACTCACTCCACGACTGATGGTGTGGGACGCTGCTGTGCGCAATTGGCTGCCGTGTTTCGCCCACAAAATACACAGTCAATTCACTTTACAGTTTATTCTGCGATGCAATTTGAGACGTCTCGAAGATGTGATAAGGTGCTATGCTCTTCTTCTTATTAAACCAGATTACACCAGGTCTAGGTAAACAACAACAATTCACACTTTTTCGCCCTCCACGCATCTCAGAGCACTCAGCTTTGACGGAACATCCCCTTGGGAGCAGTTTGCTCACTCGCTGGCGTTTATCTAGTAATAATAATAATAATAGTCCTTGCACGTCTTTGATACATCTCAAAGCACTTCACAGAATATACTATGTGTTTTGTGGGTGAAACACGGCCGCCGATTGCGCACAGCAGTGTCCCACACACAGTCATGGGTTGAGTGATCACATATTCAGCCCCTCACTCTGCGCTCTGGCTTTCAACAAAGTTTATATCAAGGATTTAACATAAAGAAACACCAATCCTAGCCTGCTGTACAATTTCCCACGCCGCAGATTGCGAGTAAATTCTCCCATTGATTCCTGATTTCGAATCCACTAGAATTCCCTTTTTTGTATTAAAAAAAAACAAGGAAAATAAAAAAATTCCTCATAACGTCAGTTTGTAAGAATAACCCTTGCATTTGATACAGCGCCTTATCACATCTTCGAGACGCCTCAAAGTGCTTCACAGAATGTGCTATAAAGTGAAGTGACTGTGTATTTTGTGGGCGAAACGCAGCAGCCAGCAGTGTCCCACAAACAGTCGCGGATCGACCAAATTATTATTTATTTTCATTTTTGTGGAAGGATTATTACCCACGGAAAGCGATCCGCCGATCGACTAACAACCAGGACAGCTTTCTACTTACTGCCGGATAAACAGAGGCGGTTGTGTGGAGTAAGAAAACTTGCGTAAGGGTTAGACCAGACCCGTCCGGGAATTGAACCCGGGTCCTCTCGCTTGCAAGGCGGGCGCTCTAACCACAGGACAATTTGGCTTCAAAGTTCCAGGTTAGCACGAGTCCTATTCCCGGGGATCTGCCATTCCATGTTTTGTCAATCCTGATAGCTTCGCTCCCCAGAGGCAGGTACAGCTGTACACTGATTTGCCAACATGCAAACTGGCTCAGTGTGCACACAGCCACAACCGGGCAGGCGGTGAGCAGAATCTCATCAGCTTTTATCTTCTCTCTTATTGTGTTCGCATCTCTGAGACAGACAGAGATTGTGTGCGTGTGTGTGACTAACGTAGAGGTGAACGAGGTGAGGATGGGAGGAAATTAAGAGAGAGAGAATGAGAGAGGGAGTGAGAGATTTGCAGAGGACCACTCTCCTTGGGAGCCAATCTATTGTTGAGTGTTCGATTAATTTGTATTATCATTGTTAATAATAATCATAATAAATGGTTTGAAACAGAAGAGAAGCTGAGAACGCTGCTGGAGAAGAGGCTGAGAGCGAGGGAGCGAGAGAGAGAGAGACATTGCTACAGGGAGTGTTTCTGGTCCTTTGTGCATGTATGAGTAGACAGAAGCCTTGAGGAACCGCACAGCGCAACACCGAAGAGACTGGGAGATGCTCTATTGTCTTCGTCAAGAAGAGATGTCTCTACACGATCTCACCCAAAGGCTGATCACCGTCATCACTCATGTCGGTAAGAGAGAAAGACAGAAATAATATCTTTTTTTTCCCCTTCCCCTCTCATTCCTCCCTCCCTCCCTCCCTCCCTCCCTCTTCAGCTCCCTATTTTTTTCCATCCCAAGATCCCAAGGAACCCCCAAAAATATTCAGGTCCCAGCATTAGAGGGTTCTATCCGCCACGACCCTCTCTACGACTGAACCCCCCCCACCACCGTGTGCCGATCCCATGGGACTATCCATCCTGGCATTAGCCGTTCTACCTCCACTTCCCTCCTCCTCCCCTCTTCTCTGGAACTCCATCCCGGAACTCCGGTCCCCACCCAACCCGAGTTTCAAGCTCACCTCGAGGCTTACATCTGTGACCGTGCTTTCGGTTATCTTTCCCCCACTACACCCCCACCCCTCCTCTTTATCTCCCCTTCCCTTCCCTCCCCTCCGCCCCATCCTCCTCCCCACCCCCCGCCTCACACCCGCTCAGCTGCGTGAATCGCTTTGAGACGCCCTTTTTCATTGCCTCTTGAGATGTGAAAAGGGCCAATAAATTATAATTGTGTTGAATCATGAATAACGAGAGCACAAGTGTGGCTTTATGTACGTGTACATGTGTATAAAGTATCCTCCTACAGAATTCAAACTGCTTTGGGTTGAAATAATAATAATTATAAGAATAACGTTAAATTATAGTATATCCCGACTTGAAAGGTGAGATATCAAATACCAGGATTATTTGTAAATGTCTGACGGGCTGGATTGAGGAGTGTGTGCTGTTGGCATGATTGTACGTGGTGTGTTGGGCGTGGCTGTGTATGTCAGCGTACATACGTGTTGTGTGTGTGTGTGTGAAGAGTGTGGGGATCTATCCGTGTGTATGTGTGTGTGGGTGGAGAGGATTATTACGGGCGTGAATGATGGGTGAGAGGGGAGTGCCAATAAATGGAACTGAAAGAATTACTCACTCAGTGCGACACGGGCCCTGATGGGCTGAATAGCTTTTGTTTGGGCTGTAGAGTTCCGTGGATTCACAGAGGAAATTCTCAGTCTGATCTTCTTTATAATCATCCTTACATTTGCCTGTGGGGGGGGGATATCTCAAAGGATTTTAATAATAATCCTTGCATTTGATACAGCGCCTCGTCACGTCGTTGAGACGTCTCAAAGCGCTTCGCAGGATACATTGTAAAGTGGAGTGACCGAGTATTTTTGGGGGCGAAACTCGACAGCCTGTTCCGCACACCTTCACCTCGCAAACAGCCCTGGACTGAGCGACTGATTTTATTTGGGGAATTGTTGGCCAGGACAGCTGAAGACCTTTCTTTTCGACTGCGCCTTTGGTCACCTTCCACCCCCACCCCCTCCCCCCGGCTCGGTCCCGGGATCCGAAACTGTAAAGCGCTCTGAGACGTCGTCCGGCGTGGAGGGCGCTATATAAATCCAAGTTGTTGTTGTTGATAGCGAGAGAGAGAGAGAGAGAGAGAGAGAGACTTTCTGGCTTGAGAGCGCCAGCGAACGGTGCCAGGCTGACACCCGTCTTAATTTGGAAGCCAGTTCTTGTTCGTTACGAACCGCGGGAAAGCCCTCGGCTTTACTAATCCACGGCTATGTTGAGGAATCCTTCGGAAATCACAGGCGGCTTCGGTGTTAAGGCAGTGAGGCGTTCCCCAGGCGATGAGCGCGTAGAAATTCAGGGTCTCAACAACAACGACAACAACATTTACACCGTACTTTTCATATCGGGAGGACGTCCTGAGGCCCTGGACAGTCAGGGATGCGCACGCGAGATGGGGGTTGGGATCAGGAGAGATGGAGGACAGGGAGAGTAGGGGTGGGAGGGTGGCCGATGGCGCGATCAAAGAGGAGGGTCTTGAGACGGGAGGGAGGGAAGGAGGGGGTGGGGGGGAGCAAGGCGGAGGGACTGTGGGATAGAATTCCAAAGGGTGGAGGCAGAGAGGCTGAAGGCTCGATTGCCGATGATGGGGCGGGCCGGGCGGGCGACGTGGAGCGGGCCGGAGCCACTGAGCGGAGGGACAGTAAGGACAGTAAGGAGTTAGCAGGTCACAGAGGTAGGGAGGAGCAAGACCATCTCAGAATCGATTAACCCTTGACCTGGTTAGCAGTTGTCTGTCGGGAACAAAGCAGAGGATATAAAATCCCCAGGAGAACAATTGGGAGGCGAATGCGGGTGATCTCAGACGCCGAGAGGTTTATAACCAGTCTCCGAGATTAGATCACGATCACGACATCGCTCACGATTATTTACACTATAATCGTGTTTCACTGGATATTGTGGTTGCTGGTTTTATCTCACCTGACGGAGGGAGTCCTTCGCTCAGTGGTTAGAGCACTTGCCTCGCAAGCGAAAGGACCTGGGTTTGATTCCCGGGCAGGGCGAAATGTTGGGCAAGTTTGCTTACGCTACACACCCGTGTTTACCTGCCAGTAAGTAGGAACCCGGTTGTTAGTCGATTGTCAGAGATAATAATTCCTTCCCAAAAAAATAATAAATTGGTCCCTCGATCCATGACTGTTTGTGGGGACGCTGCTGTGCGCAATTGGCTGCCTCGTTTCACCCACAAAATATACAGGCAATTCATTTTACAGTATATTCTGTGAATGGCTTTGAGCCGTCAAAAAGATGTGATTATTATTATTATTAGTAGTAGTAGTAGTATTATTGACTACCAGGTTGTGTATTATTGGGTTGAGCAGGTTGGAGATTTGTGACTGAGTGTAAGGATCTTGAAATTGATCTAATTGCACAATCTCCTCTCTCTCCCCCCACCCACCCTCACCACTCCGTGACTGGGTCAAGAGATTGTCGAACCTGCTGTAGAGACATGTGACTTGTGATACCATCTGTTTGGCTTCCAGAAATGTAATCATTTCACTGGTATAATGAGGTCCACCATTACAGTGAAAGCATCTGGCAATCATATATTGGACAAGGTCCCATCTGGCCCGTCCTGACAGACATTAAAGACCCTGCAACAATATTCAGAGGAAAGAGAAGGGAGTTTCTCTCTCTCTCTCTGTGTGTGTGTCTCCTGACCGACAATCATCCCTCCAAATAATCAATCCACAACTGTTTGTGGGACGCTGCTGTGTGCACTTGGCTGCCGCGTTTCGCCCACAAAACATACAGTTAATTCACTTCACAGTATATTCTGTGAAGCGCTTTGAGGGGTCTCGAAGACGTGATAAGCGCTATATCAAATGCAAGGATTATTCTTATTAAAATTGGTCATTCACTTTATGGCTGTTTGTGTTGGCTGCCTTGTTCACCTATAACAATGCACAGTCACTACACTTTGCAGTAAAAATGCTGCAGTAAATATTTCGACGAGCTGATAGGACTCTGTATCAAACACAAATTGGCTGCCACGTTTGCCTACAAAATGACACATTCGATGTCAAATTGTACAGTTAAAAACCCTGCGAAGTGCTTGGAGATGCCTCAACTGCATGACAAGATGCTGTATTATTATTATAAAGTGTTGTGGAGGGTTTTCTGTAAAGCATCGTGACTGTGTGGGTGATTGTGTGGCCAATTTGTGCACAAGGCAACATCCCACAAATAGCCGTCAAGTGAATGATTAATTTATCTGGAGGGTTATTGGCCTGGACAACGGGAGAAAATCCCTTCCTTTTTCAAATAGAAATAGGCAGACGAGAACTCGATTTGATGTCTTATTCGAAGGTCAGCAACAACAACAACAACAACAACAACAAATTACATTTACACAGCAACTTTCACATCAGGAGGACGTCCCAAAATGCTGGACAGTCAGGGATTTGGACCCGAGCTGCTGATTTGGATCAGGAGAGGGTGGAGGGCAGGGAGGGTGGGGGTAGGAGGATTACTGAAGACGCGGTCGAAGAGGAGGGTCTTGAGACGTGCTTTGAAGGAGGCAAGGGAGAGACCGAGGCGGAGGGACTGTGGGATGGAGTTCCAAAGGGTGGGGGGCAGAACAGCTGAAGGCCCGACCGCAGATGGTGGGGCGGGCCGGGCGGGGACATGGAGCAGGCCGGAGCCCACTAAGCGGAGGGAGTGGGCAGGTCGGTACGGAGTTAGCAGGACACAGAGGTAGGGAGGAGGCTTTGAAGGTGAGGATGAGGCATCTTCAGCTATGCAGCATCCCCCCAATACAGCCCGGACTCTTGAGCTCAAAGTCCCGACTTGGGGCGTCAACCCACAACTTTCCAACTCAGAGGAGAGAGCGCTACTGACTGAGCCGGACTGACTTCTAAAAGCCTCAGTTTTGGCCACAAAATATACCATCAATTCTGTATATTCTGTGAAGCGCTTTGAGACTACTCGACGACGTGATAAGGAGCTATATCAAACACAAGGATTATTATTATTATCAATTGGAGGCAATAATCCACTAGGATAAAAATGCTTCCCGATTCGCATTGAAATTCATTGGCGTTCCCGCATTGGGTGATTGAGAACACCGTGGTTGTGTGTGGTGGTGTGTGATGGTGTATGGTGGTGTGTTTGTAATGGTGTGTGTATGGTATGTGTGAGTGGTGGTGGTGTTTGCTGTGATGGTGTGCGTGTGTGGTGGTGTGTGAGTGTGTGGTGGTGTGTGAGTGTGTGTGTGGTGGTGTGTGTATATGGTGTGTGTGTGTGGTGGTGTGTGAGTGTGTGTGTGGTGGTGTGTGTATATGGTTTGTGTTTGTGCTTGTGATGTATGGTGTTTGCGATGGTGTGTTTATGGTATGTGTGTGTGGTGGTGTGTGTATGCTGTGATGGTGTGTGTGGTGGTGTGTGATTGTGTGTGTGTGATGATGTGTGGTGGTGTGTGCTGTATTGGTGTGTGTGGTGGTGCATGTGTTTGATGGTCTGTGTGATGGGGTGTGGTGTGTGTATGGTGTGTGTGTTTGTAATGGTGTGTGTGGTGTGGTGGTGTATGTGTTCAATGGTGTGTCTGATGGTGTGTGGTATGTGTGTATGTGTGATGGTGTGTGAGTGTGATGGTGTGTGTGTGATGGTGTGTGGTGTGTGTGTTTGTGTGATGGTGTGTGTGGTGGTGCATGTGTTTGATGGTCTGTGTGATGGGGTGTGGTGTGTGTATGGTGTGTGTGTTTGTAATGGTGTGTCTGATGGTGTGTGTGTATGTGTGATGGTGTGTGTGTGTGACGGTGTGTGTGTGTGTGATATGGTGCGCAGTGTGACTAGAGATGGAGGGTGTGTTATAGGCAGAGAATGAGAGGTGGTTCTTTGTCTTGGGGGGGTTTTTACTTCTCATTAATTAGGCTTTCATCTCAATCTCAGGCGGTTGGTTGTCTGTTTCCATGGAGATTGATGTGGATCACATTACAGTCAGCTCGTAAAAGCACCGTCTGGCCGCTCGCACACACACACACACTCACACACACGCAGCGTTTTACTTTACTGTGCAATAATAATCCGTGCATTTGATACAGCGCCTCATCACGTCATTGAGGCGTCTCAAAGCCCTTCACAGAATATACTGTAAAGTGATTTGACTGCATATTTTGAGGGCGAAATGCTCACAGCAACGTCCCCACAAAGAGTAAGGAAACTTGCCTAAGATTTTACCTTGCTCGGGGAGCGAGAGGACCCGGGTTTGATTCCCGGGCGGGGCAAAACCTTTGGCATGTTTCTTTACTCCACACTGTTCACCCAGCAGTAACGCCAATCCAAAATTACATTTGTATAGCGTTTTTCGTGTCTGGAGCTCGTCCCAAGGCCTTGGACAGTCAGGGATTTGGACCCGGGCTGGGGGTCGGGATCGGGGAGGGAAGAGGGCATGGGGGTAGGAAGGTGGCTGAAGGTGCGGTCGAAGAGGAGGGTTTGAAACACTTTCCGAAGGAGACGAGGGAGGGAGCGAGGCAAAGGGAATGTGGGATGGAGTTCCATAGGGTGGGGCAGAGAGGCTGAAGGCCCGACCGCCGATGGTGGAGCGGGCCGGGCGGGGGACATGGAGCAGGACATGGAGCGCCTGTTGAACGGAGGGAATGGACAGGTTACAAGGGCAGGTCAGAGAGGTAGGAGGGGGCAAGGCCATAGAGGGCCTTGAAGGCAAGGACGAGAATTTTGAACTCGATCCTCTGAGGGATGGGGAGCCAGTGGAGCCGGGCGAGGGTGAGGGTGATGGGGGTTACAGAGCCTGGTGCGGGAGAGGACATGGGGTGCAGAGTTCTGGATGACCTGTAGCTTGTGGAGGGAAGAGTTGGCGAGGCCGACAAGCAGGGAGTTGGCATAGTCGAGTTTAGATGTGATAAGTAAGTAGGAACCCGATTGTTAGTGAATTGGTGGATTGCTTTGCGGGGGTAATAATCTCTTCAAAAGAAATAAAAGAAATGTGGTCCCTCAATCGCGACTGCTTGCGGGACGCTGCTGTGCGCAATTGGCTGCCGTGAATTGGCCACAAAATACACAGTCACTCCAGTTTACAGTTGAATCCGTGAAGCGCTTTGAGACGTCTCAACAACGTGATGAGGCGCTATGTCAAATGCAAGGATTCTCATTGCTATCATTATTATTATTACTATTATTATTATTATTATTATCTGAGTGTTCCCATCACCCTTCCCTGCTGGCATCAACAGGGCTTAAATTTCTTTTTATCTCAGCAAAGTCACAGACCTGCCTCGCTGGCTACAGCCTCCCCACCTCACAAGATGTGCTGCCCGCACAGGTCTATCCAAACAGCTCGTGCCGTCAAAAACACAGCGGCCAAAGTCTGGAGGCTGACTGGCAAACCGCTAAAATGCGCAGCGCTAGACGTTATTTCCTGAAGGACGGCAGATTGCCATCGATTGAGCTGGGATAGCCAGCCAAGCCCACTTCTCTCTCTCTCTCTCTCTCACTCACGATTTATCCCTCCCTCTTTTTCTCTCGCTCTCGCTCTCCAATCCCAACCCCCATCTCTCTTTCTCCTCTATCTCTCTTCCCCCCACCCACACACACACCTTTATCACCTCCTCTCTCTCTATAACCCCCCCCCCCACCCCATCTCTCTATCACCTCTCCTTTTCTCTCCCCCCTCTCTTTCCTCCTCTCTTTCTATCCCCGCTCACATCATTATCTCTCTCTCCCCCCATTCCTCCTCCAACCTCTCTCTCCCTCTATCTCCCCCTCTCTATCTCTTTCCCTCCCTCCCTCCCCTCTCTCCCACCCCTCCTCTGTGCACTCTCTCTCTCTCGCTGTCTATCTCTCTCTCGCCATCTCCCCCTCTCCCTCTATTCCCACCTCTTTCTCTCCCACCCTTTCCCCCCTGTGCAACCTCTCCCCCCCTTCTCTCAGCCCCTCTCCCTCCATTCCCCACCTCTCTCTCTCTCTCTGGGCCTTCTTTCATTACAAGAACCACCTGCCATCTGGCAGCAAAGCAGCTCTACTGTAGCCCTGACATCCTGTGGGAGTTGGCGATTCTCTTTGCTGAACAATGGCTGTTCGGGGGTTTGACGTGTGAGGGTTTCACCTGACTGGACTGGGCCACGCCGGCAGGCGGGCAGGAAGCCGTTCCATTTGCATGGAAAATCCTTCAGGAATGAAACATTCCCATCACAAACAATAATCACTCGATCCACGACTGTTTGTGGGGACGCTGCCGTGCGCAATCGGCTGCCGCGTTTCGCCCGCACAATGCACAGTCACTCCACTTGACAGTATATTCCATGAAGCGCTTTCAGACGTCTAAACGACGGGATAAGGCGCTCTGTCAAATGCAAGGATTATTATTGTTATCTTTTGCCTCTGAGTCAGAAGGTCCGAGTCCCCACATCGGGCTCTTTGAGCTCAAGGTATCACTGATCAGATCGATTACAAGATCCTCACACTCGACTTCAAATCCCTCGGTGCCCTGGCATCTCCCTGTCTCTCCTCACCTCCCTGCTTCAGCTTCAGCGCCTTGGGACGTCCTCCCGACGTGAAAGGCGCTCAATAAATGGAATCTTGTTGTTGTTGTTGTTGTTGCTCACCCTCCCAACTCACTATCCGCTGCCTCCCCTCGACTGGATCTGGCCTCCTGCTTGTCCCTTGTGCTCTCCGCTCCACCAGCAGTGGCCGCACTTTCAGCCCCTACGCCCTGGAACTCTGGAACTCTGTCCCTCACCCCTTCTTGACGGAACAGGCCCTCGGGCTGCAGTTCAGTTGTCACTGCTGTAGCTGAATGTTATCGTCAAAACCGGTTCGCTATTCCTCGGTTTATAGACTGGACGACTAGTACGAGGGCTTCAGTGTTAAACCAAAATCCCATCTGTGCCTATATTGCCTCCTATCATTTTTCGTACCTAAGTGTATCACCTCGTACTTATCTACATTGAAATCCATCTGCCACATGTCAGCCCATTCCACCATTCTGTGCATGTCTGCCTGCAGTCCGTCACAATCTTCTTCACTATTTACCACCCTACCTAACTTGGTATCATCCTCAAACTTGGAAATAGTGCTCCCTATGCCCAGGTCCAGATCATTAATATATATTAGAAAGAGCAGTGGTCCCAATACCGATCCCTGGGGGACACCGCTGCACACCTCCTTCCATTGCGAGAAACACCCATTAACCACCACCCTCTGCATTCTGTCACTCAGCCAGTTCCTAATCCAAATGGCTACTGTCCCCTTAATACCGTGGGCCTCCAGTTTTTTTTATTAACCTCTTATTTTTTTTTATTAACCTCCACTGGCTCCCCATCCCCCAGAGGATCGAATTCAAGAACCTCACCCTCACCTACAAGGCCATTCACGGCCTTGCTCCCTCCTACCTCTCCGACCTACTATCCCCCTACCTACCCACCCGTACCCTCCGTTCCTCTGGCTCCAGTCTGCTCCACATCCCCCGCCCCAACCGCCCTACTATTGGTGGCCGGGCCTTCAGCCTCTCAGCCCCGAGGCTCTGGAACTCTTTCCCCCAGTGCCTTCGCCGCTTCCTCCCTTTCCTCCTTCAAGGCCGGTCTCAAGACCTTTCCCTTTGACCGTGCCTTCAGCTCCCCTCTCGACTATCTACCCCCTCCTCGCTCCCTCCCTCCCTTCCCTCCCCTCACCCTGACCATTTCCCCCTTGCTCGGGTCCTGACCCAACTGTACAGCGCCTTGGGACGTCTCCCGACGTGAAAGGCGCTCAATAAATGGAATCTTGTTGTTGTTGTTGTTGTTATGCGGTACTGTGTCAAAAGCCTTTTTAAAATCCATGTAATTAATGTCCACCGCATTTCCCTCATCAACCCTCACAAAAAATTCTATTAGATTTGTTAGGCAAGATTTGCCTTAAACAAATCCATGTTGGGAGTCTCTAATTACCTCGTGTTCCTCTAAGTAGAGATTTATTTGTCCCGGATTACAGTCTCCAGTAGCTTTCCTATTACCGAAGTTAGGCTGACTGGCCTGTAATTTCCGGGCTTGTCTTTCTGCCCCTTTTTGTAGAGGGGGTAACATTAGCCACTCTCCAGTCTCTTGGCACCACTCCTGTGTCCAATGACGATTGAAATATAATGGCCAAAGCCTCCGCTATTTGAACCCGTATCTCCCACAGCAACCTTGGGTGAAACCCATCTGGTCCTGGTGACTTAGTTCTTTTCAGAACTTCCTCTCTGTCTATAGTAATCTGATCTATGTCCTCTACCCTGTCATCGAATACTGTGGCATTTGGGGCATTCGTTTCCGTTGTGAAGACAGATGCAAAGTACTCGTTTAGTACATCAGCCATCCCTCTGCCTCCACAACAAGATTGCCGTCATTGTCTTTGATTGGCCCCACCCTACCTTTAACTAACCTTTTTTCCTTTATGTGCTTATAAAATATTTTAGGATTCCCCTTTATGTTACCCGCTAACCTCTTCTCATGCGATCTTTTAGCCTGTCTTATCACTCTTTTAAGATCACTCCTGCATTCTCTATAATGCGCTTTGCTATCCTCAGTGTCTTGCATCCCAATTGTCGTACGCCATCTTCTTCTTTTTCATCCTAGACAGAATATCCCTGGTCATCCAGGCTGGCTTGGTTCTCGCACATTTCCCTTTTGTGGGAATATATCTATTTAGACCCTGAGCTATCGTATCTTTGAAGATTTCCCATTGCTCATGAGTCGTTTTACCTGCCATTCTTACTTGCCAGTCCACCAACTCTAGGTCCCTCTTTAGCCCATCAAAATTAGCTCTTTTCCAGTCAAGCATTTTCACCCTTGACTGTACTTTGTCCTTGTTCATGAGTAATCTAAATCTAATAATATTATGGTCACTGTTACCTCGATGCTCCCCTACCGAAACTTGTTCAACCTGACCTACTTCATTCCCTAGGACAAGATCCAGCAATGCTTCCTTCCTTGTAGGACTGGAGACATACTGCTCAAGAAAATTTTCCTGTACACAGTTGATGAATCTTTCTCCTGCCTTGCCCTTAACGCTGCTATTTTGCCAATCTATATTGGGATAATTGAAATCCCCCATTATGACAACTCTGTTCGCTCTACATCTGTCCGTGATCTGGTTGCAGATCTGCTCTTCTATCTCCTTCCCGCTATCTGGTGGTCTACAGTAAACCTCTATCAGTGTAACCACTCCTCTCCTATTTCTGACCTCTAACCAGATCGATTCTGTTGTCGGGCCCTCTAGAGTCTCGTCCCTTTCTACAGCTACAATTGTATCCTTAACTAATATTGCCACCCCTCCACCCTTTCTTTCTTCTCTATCCTTCCTGAACACATTATACCCTGGAATATTTATCTCCCATTCCTGTCCTGGCTTGAGCCATGTCTCAGTTACTGCTACCACATCGTAACCCCCTACGGTCAGTTGAACCTGCAGCTCATCAACCTTATTCCCTTATTAATTATGTGATGAGGTGCTATATAAATTATTATTTGGATAGATGCTTGCTAGGTTGGGGTATTAAGGGATATGGGGCAAGGGCGGGTAATTGGAGTTGAGGTATAGGTCAGCCATGATCTTATAGAATGGCAGAACAGGCTTGAGGGGCTGAATGGCCTCCTCTTGTGTTGTGCGCAATTGGCTGCCGTGTTTCACTCACAAAATATACAGTTGATTCACTTCACAGTATATCCTTTGAAGCGCTTTGAGACGTCTCATGATGTGATAAGGCTCTATATCAAATGCAAGGATTATTATTATTATAATTTCTATGTTTCTATGTTTGGAACACAATGTGTACTTTCCCTGGAAGGACCCATCCTGCTTACCCAATTCCGGAGAGTATTAGGCACAGGTTGGCAAGAGCCAAGGCTTGGGTGGGGGGTTGTGGAGTGGGGGGGACCCCAGTGTGTGGTTGGGGGGGGAACGGCTGAGGTTTTAACCAGCTAAAACACCCATATGTTGACTGTCTGACAAGCTTCCCACTGCAAGAGGGGGTTAAAAGGAGCAGAGGGAATGGGGATGAGAGGACTGTTGCGGGGGAGCTGGTAAAGAGGTAATGGGTTTGTATGACCTCGTTCTGTACTGTAAACAACAACAACAACAAGATTACAACACTCTGGTCTTAAGACCCTCAGGATATCGGGATAATGCCCACATTGTCACACACGCCCATATCTCTCCGTGGATATCAGTGGCGGCAGCCAATGAGGTCAATAAAACCATTCAGTAAGGTCAGCCCTCAGTTTATATCTCGACCTTTCGAGCAGGTCTGGCCAGCAGAGAGCATCTCATACCATCACCTTCCTACCCGCATCCTGTAGCGTAACGGTTACAGAGCTCGTCTCGCAAGCGAGAGGACCCGGGTTCGATTCCCCGGGCGGGATGAAACCTTAGGCACGTTTCCTTACTCCACACGCTTCTGTTTATTGAGCAGTAAGTAGGAACCCGGCTGTTAGTCGATTGGCGGATCACTTTCCTGGGGGTAACAATCCCTCCAAAAAAATAATAATAATTTGGTCACATAATCCACGGCTGAGATGGGACGCTCTGAGACGCTGTCTGGCGTGAAGGGCACTGTATAAATGCAAATGGACACACACACACACCAGGTTGTACCCTTTCATCAATACATCAAGTCTGTCTCCAATCCAAAACATCTCAATCTGCTCTGCACCCCGCGCTCTCCCGTGGCGCTATGGGACGCTACCCCACGTGAAAGGCGCTATATAAATGCAAGTTGTTGTGGTGGTGGCTGGTTCCTGACTCAAGACAATCTGCAGCACCGGAAAGGAGGCACGTCGCCACCAGGGCAAACTCGACAGCTCGCCAAAGGGAAGCAGACCCAATCATCTCAATGTGGCGTCCTGTGGCTCAGTGGTTACAGCACTCGCTTTGCAAGCAAGAGGACCCGGGTTCGATTCCCCGGGCAGGGCCAAATAATCTCTTCAATAAATAGAATAATAATTTGGTCACTCAATCCACAACTGTTTGTGGGACACCGTTGTGTAGAATTTTCTGCCGTGTTTTGCCCACAAAATATATATACATATAGTCAATTCACTTTACAGTATATCCTGTGAAGTGCTTTGCTACGTGACACAAAGTGAGGAAACGGACTACAGTGTGTGTGTGTATGTGACTGAAATCCCCTGGAAGGTCATTGGGAATAACACGTGGCACTATAAATAGCTGGTGTTTCCTTTGCACCGCGAGCTGCTCGGAGAAGGTCAGTGAGCCTGTGCCGTGGGGGAAACCTCGCTATGTGGCTTTGCTTTGTGATGGAGTGAATAGAAACTGAAACATCCAAAGTTTTTTTTCTTCTCC
The DNA here is from genome assembly GCF_018977255.1 of Callorhinchus milii. Classification (NCBI taxonomy): domain Eukaryota; kingdom Metazoa; phylum Chordata; class Chondrichthyes; order Chimaeriformes; family Callorhinchidae; genus Callorhinchus; species Callorhinchus milii. Next base: position 2,341,047 of record NW_024704752.1, on the reverse strand, counting down.
AGCAATAACGTGGGGGAAATTGAGTGGGGTTTCTCTACCACCCTCACCCCCACCCCTCCACCCTCCATCCCTCCTGACCCCAACTCCCAGTTGGGTCCAAAACCCCTGAGTGTCCTACAACAGTAGGATGTCTTTCCAATGTGAAGGGTGCTTTACAAGTGTAATTTATTGCTGTTGTTGGGGGGAGCACCTATTTGATTCATGACAAACCATGGATAATATGGATAATATCTGCTTTTGTTGGCCTGGACGTGAGGGATTGTCTAGGCTATCTCTGCCTCCGGTCGACAGCCTGTGTCATATTGTTGACTTGTTGATAAGATGTCTCAGTCAGTGGGAACCTTATAGAAGTTTGGAACATCCCAAACGGGATTGAGAAAATGCAACCCTTTCAGATCAGACGCACCGAGACAGCAGACTAAAACAAGAGGACGAGGGTTTAGCATTGCAAAAAAGGGGGCAATTTCAGGACAGACAGCAGAAAGTTTTTCTTTACCCGGAAGGGAATTGACGAGTGGAACAAAGTTGCCAGGAGAGGTGTTTGAGGCTAGGACCCTGGGAGTCATTTAAAAAAGCATCTGGATGTTGTGATGGGAGAACAGTAGGAAGGGTGCTTTGGGAAAGATGAAGGGACCTTCTTGTTAGTAATTTATCTTGTTAATAATTCTTCGTTGCCCTTTATTTTTGGTGTCGTAAACATTTGCTTCTGATATAGAAAATAGATACAGTTATGGAGCGCGGGGGTGTGGGGGGGTGGTGGAATGGGGTGGGGTGTGTCAGAAGGTGGGGGAGGGAGGACTGAGCGCAGAACCCTTCACAAAGCTGGAACACGCACAGGCATAATGGGCTGAATGGTGAATGGAAACGATGAACTATTGATTTGGGGGCAAGAGGGAGGGAGGGAGAGAAAATAGAGAGGGAAACGAGAGAGGAAGATGGGAGAGAGTGAGGGAGGGAGGAGGAGGAGGAGAGAGTATTGACTTGGCAATGCTCTTGTCTGATAAAATCTCTGATTTTAAACAGTAAAGCTGTCTCGCTCCCTCGCTTGGGGCTCTCTCTCTCTCTCTCTCTGTCTGTCTCTCGCTCACTCTCTCCCACCACAATGTGCCTCTGTTACTCTGGGCTCAGCATGGAACTCAGAACGGAGCCGGTGGGATAGGGTGGGGTTAATCATAGAGCCCTTGTTCTGTGCTGAGCTGCGCTGCGTTGTTCCCGAGGGAGTGAGGCAGGAAAGACGTTACTTTTGTCTTAAGCAACGAGCGACGACAAAACAAATGTCATCCCCGATGAGCGAGGACATGTTGGGGGAAAACGGAGAGGAGATGCCAGAGTGGCTGGACTTTAGGAAGCGCCTGGGTGTGTATTTACTTTATCCTATTGCCCTCGATAAGCTCTCCTCTGTGTAAGGTCTCTGTAAGATGTTGCGTTCAAAGGCTGAAGAGCCCTAGCTTGTCTGATCGTGGCTCACGGCTCATTCCTCTAACACTGGGAATCATCTTCGCTGCTCTCTGCTACAATTAGAGTGCCTTCACTCTAACCCAGTGCCTTCGCCTTGCTTCCTCCCTCTCCTCCTTCAAGGCCGGTCTCAAAACCTTTCTCTTTGACCGAGCCTTCAGCTCCCCTCTCGACTCTCTTCCCCCTCCTCGCTCCCTCCCTTCCCTCCCCTCAACCTGACCATTTCCCCCCTCCTCGCTCCCTCCCTTCCCTCCCTCACCCTGACCATTTCCCCCCTGCTCGGGTCATGACCCAACTGTGCAGCGCCTTGGGACGTCCTCCTGACGTGAAAGGCGCTTTATAAATGGAATCTTGTTGTTGTTGTTGTAGAGGCTTCAGTGTTAGATGAGTGTTTCTCCTGCCTGTGCGATGGGACAGAGAGAGAGAGAGAGAGAGAGGGGTGGGTGGGGGGATGGAGGGAAAGAAAGAGGATGGAGGGAGAGATAGAGAGACAGGAAGGGATGGAGGTGCTGTGACAGGGAGTATCAGGAGAGCGAGAGGGTTACGTGAGAAATTGATTGCAGTTTTCCTGCCACCCACATACAGACAGGACTCACAAACCCTGAAGCAGAGGGAAGGAAACGTAAAGGAAGATTTCCACTTCCAAAGTCTCAGTCCAGCTTTTTACTTTGCTGCTGTTGAGTGTGTGTATGTATGTATGTATGTGAGTGGGTATCCGTGTGTTGTGTGTGCTTGCATGTGTGTGAGTGCATGTTCAGGAAAGACTGGAATCCTGCTGCGTGCATTTCGTGCTTTTTTTAAGTAAGTACGTGCTTTTGTTGTTACAATAATAATATTTACATCGGATCTAACACTTTTCATGTCCGGTGAATTGTTGGCCAGGGATCTTCAACGTCCACCTGAACAGGCACAGACGGGACCTTGGTTTTTTTACGTCACATCCAATGCCACCTGCTGTCTCATTTTACTTTACAAATCTCAGAAGCCTTTACGGAAAAGTTTCATAACTTTTTTTCAAAGTTTGGAAAACCAAACCTTAGTCTGTTTCCTTACTCCACGCGCCTCAGTTTGCCTCGCAGAGCAGTAAGTAGGAACCCGATTGTTAGTCGATTGGCTTATCGCTTTTCCGGGGTTAAATTTCCCCCCCAAATAATAATAAATATTTGGTTGTTTAATCCATGACTCTTTGTGGGACACTGCTGTGTGCAATTGGCTGCCACAATATACAGTAAATATACAGTCAATTCGCTTTATATTATATTCTGCAAGGTCTCAACGACGTGATAAGCCACTACATCAAATGCAAGGGTTATTATTATTATTATTATAACCTTACAATCAAGTTTTCTTTGATTTTAAAATCTTTTTTAAGGATCAAAAGCTCTGGGGAAATCATGGAGGGATAGTTAAGAGGAACATAAACAGTTCTCACAGTTGAAGTGAAAGGAGGCTGACTCTCATGGGCTGAACACGGTACAACAACTTGGCAGGAATCGTATCAATGATATCTGTCTCACACACACACACACACACACCCCCGTTCAGCTCTATAATAATAATAATCCTTGCATTTGATATGACTATGAATCAGTTCCGCTCCCAGATATCTTATTAAACTGGATGATCCAATGCCTTCCTCTAAGTTCCGTTACAGATAACAATTCCCTTTTTTGTTTGCCTTTGATCCTGTGCCTTTCAGTCAGCAGGACGTCTCAAACCGCCTCGCAGGAGTTTACTGTAAAATGTAGTAACTGTGTGTTTTGTGTTTGGGGAAAACAGCGAGATCCATAGGCTCCTGCAGGTACGGGTCAGATTGCCACTTTCTCTCAGACTGTTGTGGAGACATCAATGTGTGTAAATTGGCTGCCGCGTTTGCCTTAGAAAACATACACTCACCGCACTTTTACTGTATATCCTGTGAAGCGCTTTGAGACGTCCTCCCGACGTGAAAGACTGTATCAAATCAGGGATTGTTATTATTATATTGTAAAGAGGATTGACTGTGTACTTTGTGCACGTTTTGCCCAGAAAACACAGTCAATTCACTTTACAGTATATCTTATGAAGAGTTTTGGGACATCTCTCCACGAACGTGATAAGGCGTTATAACAAATACAAGGATTATTATCACTAAATGTTTGCCTCTTGTTCACTCAGCATCTGCTGCGGTTAATGCGTACGGAAACGCATTGAGGTTTTCCCCCCATCCCCATTACATTTCAAGCCGTCAATTTCCTTCCACAAAAGGAATTAATATCTTACGACCTCACACTTAGTGAAACCTTTTCTTTAATTAAAAAAAAGAGAAACGCAGACAAACACCCAGAGCTTTTATCAGTTTAACAAGATGCACTAATTACATTCATTGCGCTTGAATTCTTGGCAACTTCAACTGTGAATAATAATAATAATAAACATTTGCACAGAATAATTATGAAATTCAAATGAAATAATAATCCTTGCATTTGATATAACGCCTTATCATGTCGTCGAGATGTCTTAAAGCGCTTCACGGGATATACTGTAAAGTGGAGTAACTGTATTTTGTGAGCGAGATGTGGTAGCCAATTTGCACACAGCAGTGAGTGAGCAATTTTATTTGGGGGATTGTTAGCCAGGGACTCCGGGAAAGAGAAACTCCTCTATTTGAATAGCACTGCGGGATCTTTAACATCCACCTGAACAGGCAGATAGGACCATCTCATCTGTAGGACGGCACCTCTGACACCACCCCCAGCACTGCATTGGAGAGTCAGCTTAGACTGTGTGCTTCCATGTCCCGATGTGTTAAGACTATGTGATTCCATTGTGACTGGAGCAAATCCATTTCTCTGTGAACAACGGCCTGCTTCATGTCCTCCCCCCACTTCCCCCTGACTCCCCCCCAGCCCCCACCCCAAATCTCCACCTCCTCCCCTACTCCCTCCACCTCCCCCCCCCCCTACTGCCCTATCTGTTCCCACCAACGGCAGTTTGTGGGGATGGGATGAGATGCTACATCAAATGCAAGAATTATTATCGTTATTCTATCATTAGGGCGAGAGACAGAAAGAGAGAGAAATAGAAAAAAGAAAGAGAAATAGAAAGAGAGAAAAAAACGAGAGAATGAAAGAGAGAAAGAGGAGAGAGAAAACGAGAGAGAGAAATCTGTGAAACTTGTCTTAGGGCAAAATATTGAACTAAAAGTCCCATTGGAAAAGACAAGTAAAAATAAGTCTATTTTCTAGCAGCAGTTTATGAAAAGATGCTTTGTATGCATATGTGTGTGTATGTGAGTGCATGTGTATATGTGTATGTATGTGTCTATGGTGCGTGTATATAGTGTGTGTATATGGTATGTGGGGGGAGGGGGAGAGAAAATTTATTTCAATCTGTGGTGCACAGTTTTGACAACAGAATAACATTTAATCTGTGGCTTTATTACTAACCCGCTCTTCTCTCAACTTCTCCTTTTCACATGGACGACAGTGGACACTGAGCAAGATACAGGGAGAATCTCCACACCCCCCCCCGCCCCCTCCCACAAAAAAATCCCCATCATGAGGTTGGGGAGTGAGCAGACAAAGTCTTATGACTGAAGCCGAGACAGTAAATGCTGATGATTTTTCACAAGCATTTATTGTCTAACCCAGCTCCACGTCCCCCGCCCGGCCTGGCCCACCCTACTATCGGCGGTCAGAACTTCATCTCACAGCCGCTTTGCCTTGCCCCCCTCCCTAACCTCTGTCAAGGTCCGTCTCAAGACCTTCCTCTCCGACTTCGGTCACCCTTCTACCCCAGCCCTCCACCCCTCCTGCTCCCAATCCCCCACCCTCCCCGCCTTCCAGATCCCAACCCCCCACCCTTCCTGCCCTCCAGATCCCAACCCCCACCCTCCCCGCCCTCCAGGTCCCAAACCCCAGCGCGGGTCCAAATTTCTGACTGTCCAGCACTTTGGGACGTCCCCCGATGTGAAAGGTACTGTGTAAGTGTCGTGCGTTGTTGTGGTTGGTGGTATTGTTCTCTTGACTCAGCCAAGGCTGTTTCTGCTCCTTCTCCGCAGATGAAATCATGCAGCAGGAGATACGCCCACTGCTTGCAGTTGACATCATTGAACAGCTACAGAAACAGTTCGCCATCTTATCAGGTAGGAGGACGAGAAGCCTTCTCTATCCCTCGCTCGCTTCGAGGCGCTATCCTGCCTGACGCCTGTCGCTGCTGCTGCTGTTCTGAGGATCAGCTGCCCTGCTCCCTCCCCTTCTCTCAAAACACAGTCACTACACTGGGTAGATAGTCTCTGGAAAACGCTGCGAGAGGCTTGTTTTGGACATTTTCAGGCGCTGAAAATCAAATACAATTCAAGATGACATTTACACAGGCCTTTCACGTCGAGAGGACATCTCAAGGCACTGGACAGTCTGGGATTTGGACCTGAGCTGGGAGGGGTTGGGATCAGCGATTGTGGAGGACAGGGAGGTTAGGAGTGTGGCCAAAAGCACAGTCAAAGAAGAGGGTGGGCGAGGTACACCCGGTTGGTTGGTTGGTTGGAGGAAGCGAAGGCTTTTCTCTTGAGCAGAATAAGGTGACCATCTTTTGGAAACCAAATCCAGGGACACACATATATTAAAAAAATTGAACTCACCACAATTGCCGATGCTGGCAGTACCAGAGAAGCATGTTGTATTAATGGCTGTGTTTCTCTGATGAGCGTATCTGTTTTAGAATGTAATTGTTCTTGCTCAGTTTTTTGCTGACCTCAAGACAGGGCAAACTTGGCCCCAGGAACACAGTATCTCATGCAGAGCCTATGCCTGGAAATAGGGGACATCTGGTCACCCTAGAATAGAGAGCTCCAGTGGGGGAACGAGCACCAGCACAGACATGATTGGGAGAGAGCAGGGATTAGAGTAGAGAGCTCCAGCACAGACACATTGAGTCAAAAGTGCTCCATGATCCTCCGAGGATCTGCCATATTAATGCCTTAGTTTAATCGGTGATGGTGAGCTTCAGCTTCAGTCCAGACACTGTTGAAAACATAGAGCTATGGAGATGGGCAGTGCAGAAGGAGGTCATTGGGCCCATGACACTTACAATGTAATTACAATGATAATTGTTATTGGGGGCATAATGGTGAAAAGAGTAGATAGACGTTTCAGCAACCAAAGCCGTCACTCTCACATGGCATGTTGCCTCCTTGGTGCCAGGGTTGAGGACATCACAGAACAGGTGCAAAACGTTCTACAGTGGGAAGGGCAACATCCAGAAATCATAGACCATGTTAGGATCCATGAGAAAGGGCTGAGATCCTACAGGGAGAGTATCAGAAGCTAGGGAAAAAGCTAAAGAGTACGACATCAAAGGTGGTGATCTCTGGATTACTCCCAGTGCCTCATGCAAGTGAGTATCAAAACAGCAAGATCAAACACATGGCTGGAGAAATGGTGCAGAAAGGATGACTTCAGGTTCCTGGATCATTGGGACCAGTTCTGGGGCAGGTGGGACCTGTCCAAGGTGGATGGGTTACACCTGAACAAGGCTGGGACCAATGCTCTCACAGGGACGTTAACTAGTGCTATGGGGAAGGGTTCAAACTAATTTCGAGGAGGGAAGGGAATCAGGATGTAGCATCAGAGAGGAGAAGCACATTACATAGAGGACTGGGAGAGATGAATAGCAATGCAATAAGGAGTAATCCAGAAAAAGGTGGGATTAGATGGTGGGAGAAATGCAGAGCAGACTCAGTCGGTCTTGGAGTGCATGCGTGTAACTGCATGGAGTGTGACAAATAAGGTTGGTGAGCTGCGGCTCAAGTTGCCAAATGGGGTTATGACGTAGTGGCAGTCAAAGAGACCTGGCTCAAATAAGAGCAGGAATGGGAGCTGAATATTCCTTGCTACAATGTACTCAGGAGGGATAGAGAAGGTAAAAAAGGAGCGGGGGGTGGGTGGCAATATTGATTAAAGACATTGTTACTGCCCTGGAAAGGGATGATGTGTTAGAGGATCCAAAACAGAATCTATTTGGTTAGAGTTAAGGAGCAGAAAAGGAGCTGTTACTCTGTTAGGTGTATACTATAGACCACCAAATAGTGGGAAGGAGACAGACGAGCAAATCTGCAAGCAGATTTCAGAAAGACGCAAAAGTAATTATAATGAGGAACTTCAATTACCCTAAACATAGACTGGCAAAGTAACAGTGTAAAGGGCAAGGAGGGAGAAGGATTCCTGAAAAGTTTGCAGGATAACTTTCTGGATCAGTATGGTTCGAGGAAGGAAGCAGTGCTGGATCTAGCTCTGGGGAATGAAGTGGAGCAGGTTTCAGTAGGAGAGCATTTGGACAACAATGATCACAACATCATTCGGTTCAGAGTACTTATGGAAAGGGACAAGGAGCAATCAAATGTGAAGATACTCAACTGGAAGAGAGCTAATTTCAATGAGTTAAAAAGGGACCGAGCCAAGGTAGACTGGAAAGAAAGATTGTCAGGTAAAACCAGCTAACGAGCAATGGGAAGCCTTCAAGGAGCAAATAGTTCGGGGACAGAACAAATACATTCCCACAAATGGGAAAGTAGGGCATCCAAACCTCCCTGAATGAATAAGGAAATTGGGATTAAAATAAAACAGAAAAAGGAGGCTTATGATAAATGTCAGGTGCAAAATACAGAAGATAATCAAATAGAATATAGAAAGTACAGAGGAAAATTGAGAAAGGAAATAAGAGGGGCAAAGAGATTGTATGAGAAAAGATTAGTGGGTAACATAAAAGGGAAACCTTATTTTAGAAGCATATAAAGAATAAAAGGTTAGTTAAAGGTAGAGGGGGTCCAATTAGGAATCAAACAGGAAATCTCTTTCCTCTTTGGTCCCTAATTGGCAGAGGATCCTCATCCTCACCTACAAGGCCATTCCCGGCCTTGCTCCCTCCTACCTCTCTGACCTACTATCCCCCTACTTACCTGCCCGTGCCCTCCGTTCCTCTGGCTCCGGTCTGCTCCACACTCCCCGCCCCAGCCGCCTTACCATCGGTGGCCGGGCCTTCAGCCTCTCAGCCCCGAGGCTCTGGAACTCTATCCCCCAGTGCCTTCGCCGCCTCCTCCCTTTCCTCCTTCAAGGCTGATCTCTTTGACCGTGCCTTCAGCTCCCCTCTCGACTCTCTACCCCCTCCTCGCTCCCTCCCTTCCCTCCCCATTTCTCCCCTGCTCGGGTCCTGACCCAACTGTACAGCGGCTTGGGACGTCCTCCCGACGTGAAAGGCGCTCTATAAATGGAATCGTTGTTGTTGTTGAGAGGGCATGGCTGACATACTGAATGAGGACTTTGCATCTGTCTTCACAAAAGAAGAGGATGCAGCCAATGCCACAGCATCGGAGGAGAGGATAGAGAAATTGGATACGATAAGAATAAAGCGAGAGGTGGTTCTAAAAAGATTGTTGGTGCTCAGGGTAGATAAGGTCCGGACGGGATGCATCCCAGGTTACTGAGGGAAGTAAGGCTGGAAATAACGGAGGCTCTGGCCACATTCTTTCAATCCTCCTTGGACACTGGGATGGTGCCAGAGGACTGGAGGGTTGCAAATGTTACTCCCCTGTACAAGAAGGGGCAGATGGATAAACCCAGGAACTACAGGCCAGTCAGCCTAACGTCTGTAGTGGGGAAACTTCTTGAAACTATAATCCGGAACAAAATAAATTTTCACTTAGAAAAATATGGGTTAATAAAGGACAGCCAACATGGGTTTATTAAAGGCAAATCATGTCTAACAAACCGGATAGAGTTTTTTGATGAAGTAACTGAGAGGGTGGATGAAGGTAGTGCAGTTGATGTAATTTGTATGGATTTTCCAAAGGCATTTGATAAAGTGCCACATAAGAGATTTGTAAGCAAAATAGAAGTCCCGGGTGTTAAAGGGACAGTGGCAGCGAATACAGAACTGACTGGGAGACTGAGAGCAGAGAATGGTGGTGAACGGTTGTTTTTCTGACTGGAGGGAAGAGTGCAGTGATGTCCCCCAGCGGTCAGTATTGGGACCACTGCTGTTTTTGATCTATATAAATGACCTGGACTTGGTTACAGGGAGTACAATTTCTAAGTTTGGACATGATACTAAGCAAGGAAAGTAGTAAACCGTGAGGAGGATAGTAGCAGACTGCAAATGGACATAGACAGTCTGGTAACACAGACAGACAGATGGCAGATGAAGTTCAATGTGGAGAAATGCGAAGTGATGCATTTTGAGAGGAAGAATGAGGAGAGGTAATATAAGCTACATGGTATAATCTTAAAGGGGGTGAAGGAACAGAGATATCTGGGGGTTCATATAAGTAAATCTTCAAAGATGGCAGGACAGGTATGGGATACTGGGCTTCATAAATAAGGGCATAGAATACAAAAGTCAGGAAGTTATGATGAACCTTTATAAATCACTTGTTAGGGCTCAGCTAGAGACTGTGTCCTGGGCACCACACGTTAAGAAGGATGTCAAGGCATTGGAGAGGATGCAAAGGAGATTGACCAGGATGGTACTAGGAATGAGGGCCTCCAGTTATCAGGAGAGGCGAGAGAAGCTGGGATTATTCTCCTTGGAGCAGAGAAGGTTAAGAGGAGACTTAATAGAAATTTTCAAAATTATGAGGGGATTCGATAGGGTGAACAAGGAGAAACTATTCCCACTGGTGGGTGGGTCAGTAACCCGAGGGCACCCATTTAAAATAGTTGCTGAAACAGCGGGGAGGTGAGGAAAAATGTTTTGACACAGCGAGTTGGGATCTGGAATGCATTGCCTGAAAGGCTGGCGGAAGCCGATTCAATAACAACTTTTTAAGAGAGAAATAGATAATTATTTGGGGAGGACAAGTTTGCAGGGCTATGGGGAGAGGGCGGGATAGTGGATTGATTGGGAAAAGCTCTCTTCGAAGAGCGGGTACAGACACGATGGGCCGAATGGCCTCCTTGTGTGCTGTATAATTCTATGATTCTAAGGCTGAGCTGCACCTCCCACTAGTGATCACAAGGAGGCGGCAAACTTCCATCTCCACTCTGTGTTTAAAAAAAACCCCATGAGTTATTTCTCAGACAGGTTCACAATGGGGACTGTGTCACTAGAAAATTGAGTCACATCCTCCCTCCACACCCTCCTCCAACATGAGGCACAGATCTGTAGGGATCTCCTAACCAGAAGCGTGCCTTTGGGGGGAAGGGCAACACTTTTATGACTGTCGCCAAGTCAAAAGTCACTCCACCCCTAAACTCCCTCCCATCCTTCCTCTTGGACCCCACCGTAGCCCTCTCTCTATTGTGTCTGTAAACCTGGCCTAACTCTTTGACCGTCCCTTCCCCCACCATCCGAAGCTCACCCCCCCCCCCCCCCTGAAGCCCTCAGAGACATTAAGAGCGCTGTATAAATGCAAGTTGTTGTTGTTTTCAGCCTCCGTTGCACTAATTTATCCTAAGTGCTATATTTTTTCAAAAGTAAAGTATTTTTATCTTAACTACGCTGCACTTTACAGTATCATCCTGTGAAGGGCTTTGGGATGTCCTCCCGACATGAAAGGCGAGGCAACAAATGTAGTAATAATAATAATAATCCTTGCATTTGATATAGCGCCTTATCACGTCTTCGAGACGGTCTCAAACCTCTTCGCAGAATATACTGTGAAGTGGATCGACTGTATGTTTTGCGGGCGAAACGCGGCAGCCAATTGCGCACAGCAGCGTCCCCCGCACACAATGGGGATTGAGCGGCCAAATTATTGTTGTTTTTCTTTTTTTTTCTTTTCGTAAGGATTATTGACGTTATTGTTATTGTTAATAACTGGAGCTGTTTTGACGCAGGCGGGCGGAGCAAAGATGGAGCTCCCATCATCACCTTCCCAGAGTATTCCACCTTCCCAGATCTGCCTGACCAAGACTTTTTAAACGTTTTGACGTATTTGACCAGCATTCCCAGGTAAGCTGACCCCTCCTCACTCCATCAGACCCCCCACACAGCCCCCCCCCCCCCCCCCACACACACATACCCCTCCACATCTATAAGGCACTATACCAAATGCAAGTATGATTATTATTATAAATGTACGTTTACGTTGTGTGGTCCATCGGATCAATTTCAAGAACGAGGAGTATAAGAGACTCGGAAAGCGAGTTTCATGTGAAGTTCAAAGAGAACAATTTGCATTTAAACAGCAGCCATTCACATAGGCAGGAGTATCGAAAAGGTAGGTTTTAAGGTGGGATTTAAAGACAACGACAGAAAGAGAGGAGGGGGAGGTGGTGGTTAAAGACTTGTTATTGATGAATTCTTTGCGTTGTCTTACTGTCTGTTGCAGTCTGCACTCTGCCAGCATTGGGTTTATCATCATTATAGACCGAAGGAGGGACAAATGGAGTTCGGTCAAGGCTTCTCTAACGAGGATAGCGGTGAGTGGGCTGGTCTCTGGTCTCTCCTTTCTAAGGAGTTGTTCCCTTTTCACTGAATTTTATTTTCCAGCGACAATCGAGAATATTTCTGGATTCTTCAGAAGCAGTTTTTGAAAAGAGAATTGATCGAAAGAGTTGCATTCGATTGAGAAGCGAGAAGCGAGGGGATTGTCAGCCAGGACACACTGGGAGAGAAACTCCTTTCTCTCTTTTCGAATTGTGTCCTGGAATCTTTAACACCCACCCAAACAAGCAGCCGACTGGGATCTCGGTTTAACGTCTCACCCGAAGGACGACACCTCCAACAATGCACTGCATTGGAGTGTCGGCTTAGACCAAGCGAGAGGACTCGGGTTCGATTCCCGCAGGGCGAAATGTTGGGCAAGTTTCCTTACTCCACACGCCTCTGTTTACCCAGCAGTGAGTAGGAACCTGGTGGTTAGTCAATTGGTGGATCACTTTCCGGCGGTAATAATCCCTTCAAATAATAATAAATAATTTGGTCACTTCAATCCATGACTGTTTGTGGGACGCTGCTGTGCGCAATTGGCTGCTGCGTTTCGCCCACAAAATATACAGTCAATTCATGTTGCAGTATATTCTGTGAAGCCCTTTGAGATGTCTCGAAGACGTGATAAGGCGCTGCATCAAATGCAAAGATTATTAGTATTAAGTGGAAGTTAGCAAATGTTTTGGGATTTTTTTTGCAATGGGAACAAGACAGTACACAAAACAAATCAGGCAGCCAGAGTGTGGGTAACACCTTGTTTATGGCCTGAATCGGAGCCAGGTCAGGAGAGACGCGTTCCTTGTAGCAGCCTTGGCTTCATCAGTGTGGCCAGCGCAGCTTTGAATAAACAGACTGTCTTGTTTCCGTGGGATTTGTTTACGCTGAACAGTGAGCCATGTGAAAGGCGGTTAGTTTCACAGGGAGACGTACTGTTTGCGATACAGACATAACCCAGCCTGGCGCAGTGGTAGCTCTCTCGCCTCATGAGTCAGAAGGTTGTGGGTTCAAGCCCCCATGTCGGGACTTGGAATCACACAGAGTAAGCTGGTGCTCCAATACAGCGCTGGGAGGTGTCGCATTGTCGGAGGTGCCGTCCTTCGGATGAGACGTAAACCGAGTTCCCCGTCTGCCTGTTCAGGTGGATGTTAAAGATTTCATGGCACTATTTGCAGAGAAGGGAGTTCCTCTCTCTCTCTCTCTCTCTCCCGGTGTCCTGGCCAACAATCCCCAAAATAATATTGGTCATTCACTTTGTGGCTGTTTGTGGAACATTGGTGTGCACAACCGGCTCCCACGTTTCGCCCACAAAAGGGTGTGAAAATCTGGGATTCTCTCCCCCAAAAGTGTATGGATGTTGGAGCGATTGGAATTTTCAAGTCTGAAGGTGATAGCTGTTTATTAGATACCGATATCAAGGGATATGGGGAATAGGAGGGTAAATGGAGTTGAGGTACAGATCAGCTAATGACCTAATAGAAGGGAGATGAAGAGAATTTTATTTACACAGAGAGTTGTTACGGTCTGGAATGCACTACCTGAAAGGTTGATTCAATACCAACTTTCAAAAGGGAATTAGATCAGTACTTGAAGAGGAAAGGTTATTGGGGAAAGAGTGGCGGAGTGGGACTGATTGGGTAGCTCTTCCAAAGAGCAGGCACGATGGGCCGAATGGCCTCCTTCTGTGCTGTAATATTCTACGATACTGTGGTGGAACAGGCTCGAGGGGCTGAATGGCCTCTCCTGTGTGCCTATGTTATCAGACCTGGCTTCACGGCCTCCTTTCCTTCCCGCCTCCAGGGAGCATTCCCAGGAAACCTGCAGCTGGTGTTTGTGCTCAGACCTTCCCGTTTCATCCAGAGAAAAATGGCCGAGTTCGGCATCAAATCCTTTCGTGACGACTTTAAAATGAAGGTACCGGTAAGCGTCTCCATCCTCTCTCTAACTCGACTGACTTCACCCTCCTCTTCGACCACGTCTTTGGCCACCCTCTTACCCCTACCCTCCATCCCTCCTGATCCCAATCCCCAGTTTGGGTCCAATTCCTTGACTGTTCAGTACCTTGGGACGTCCTCCTGACGTGAAAGGCGCTGTGTAAATGTAACATATTGTTGATGTTAATAACCACAGGTGAGGGGAAGGAGGGGTTGGGCGGTCAATGTGCAAACTAGGCTCTTCAAAGCATTTAGACGTGAGTGGAGGGATTAATGAACACACACAATGTCAGATGTTGATGGATTTGTGTCAGCAGTGCAGTGAAGTGTGTAAAGCCTCTGCTTGTTGTGCTCCTGTTTCAGATCATTATGTTAAACTCGGCGTCGGATTTATTCAGCTACATTCAGAAGAGCGAGCTGACTAAAAACCTGGATGGCACCCTGGAATATTGTCACAGTGAATGGATTCATCACCGAACTGTGAGTACAAATGTTTCAATGGTGGGATTGTATCGATCGTCTGGGAACCCTCTCACTCTCTCCCTTCCTCCCTCCTAACTATTATTATTACTCCATATAATATGATATATTATTACTCTATATAATATAATAGCTCAGTGGTTGGTTAGAGCACTCACTTCGTAAGAGAGAGAGCTGGCTTCGATTCCCGGTAGGACGAAACCTTAGGCAAGTTTCCTCACTCCACATGCCTGATGATAATCCCTCCAGGGAAAAAAAAACAATAATAATTTGGTCACTCAATCCACAACTGTTTGAGGGACGCTGCTGTGCGCAATTGGCTGCCGTGTTTCGCCCACAAATATACAGTCAATTCACAGTATATTCTGTGAAGCGCTTTGAGACGTCTCAATGACGTGATAAGGTGCGATATCAAATGAAAGTATTATTATTATACTATTACTCTATATAATATTATAACTCATGTGTCAGCCTGGCTCAGTGGTAATGCTTTGGCCTCTGAGTCAGAAGGTTCAAGTCCCACGTCGGGAATCACAGTCTAAGCTAACGGTCCAATGCCGCGCTGGGGGGTACGTTGTCGGATGAGATGTTAAACCGAGGTCCCATCTGCCGGCTCAGGTGAATGTCAAATGTCGCTATTCGATTAAAAAGAAGAGACTTTCTCCCTTCTGGTGGTCTGGCTAACAATCCTTCAAAATAAAATCGGTCACTCACTCCATGGCTGTTTGTGGGACATTGCTGTGCGTAAACTGCTGCCGAATTTCGTCACAAAATGCACAGTCAGAAACCACTTTACAGTGTATCCTGTGAAGCTCTTTTGAGATGCCTTGACGACGTAATAAGATGATATTATTATAATTATTATTATTAGATTGCGCAAAACCATAGTCCAGCAAATCTCCATGCTCAAGTAAGAAAGGAATAGAAGGATGTCAGAATAGGTAGAGATGGGGGATTGGATAGAGTATAAACCCTGATACAGACTAGTTGGGCCGAATGGCCTGTTTCTGTGCCATAATATCTGTATGTAACCTCCCCTCTGTTGCTGGCAGCGGTGATTGGGGACTACGTTTATCTAGCATTTCCGTTCCTTCCTCCCGTTTCAAGGCAATTGAAAACTTTGCCCTGACAGTGAAGTCCACGGCACAGATGTTGCAGTCGTTCGGCACAGACCTGGCTGAGACGGAGTTACCCAATGACATCCAGTCCACACAGGAGCTGCTCACCGCTCATACTGAAAAACAAAACCATCTGAAGGTACAGGTTATCTCCGAGCATCTCGTGATGTGTTTTATCAATCCACGGCTGTTTGGGGGACACTGCTGTGCGCAATTGGCTGCCGTGTTTCACCCACAAAATACAGTCAAAAACCGCAACACAGTCACTCCACTTTATAGTATATTCTGTGAAGCGCTTTGAGATGTGTCAACAACCTGATCAGGCGCTATATCGAATGCAAGGATTATTATTATTACTATTTCACATGAAGCAGACTTTATTTATTGTTTTTCGGGGGTTTGCTTCAGGAGAAGCTGAGATTGGCGATGAAGGAAGGCAAAACTCTCCTGATGTGCATTAAGGAACCGACGACTCAAAGCCTTAATTATACGCTGAATTTCGACGAAGAGGAAAATGTCCGCACTGCTGAAAGGTCGGTGCCTCGTAATGCGTCTGTGCTTTTAATTGATATCAATAGTTGAGGGAAGCCTTTTAGTGACAACTTTAACTCAAGCTTCTGGGCCAGATCCATGGGTGTTTAAGCTCACCTTCTAGGCTGATGCTCAGGTGCAGTGGTGGGGGTAGGGGTGAGGGTTGCAGTATTTTGGTGGTTTTGGATGAGACATTAAACCAAGCTCCTGTCTGTCTGTCTGTTCAGGTGGACGTTAAAGATCCCAATGGTACTATTGGAAAAGAGAGGAGAGTTTCTCTCTCGCGGTGTCCCTGGCCAACAAACCCCCAAATAATAAATTGGTCACTCACTCCATGGTTGTTTGTTGGATCACAAAATACACAGTCAACCCACTTTACAGTATATCCCATGAAGTGCTTTGAGATGTCTCGATGACGTAATAAGGCGCTACATCAAATGCAAGGATTTTTATTATTATTTTTAATGACATCTCCTGCACATTGTGGAGTCCTGTATCTTAGTGATTAGAGCACTCGCCTAGCAAGCGAGAGGACTTGGGTTTGTTTCCCGTCAGGGAGAAACATTGGGCAAGAAATCGCCGATGGTTATGTTTTAATACAAAAAAACCCCACCTCACTTCATCCTTTTATCTCATTAGGTTACTGATTCAACTGGACGAAACGGAGAATGCCTTTGACCAGTTTTGGTCTAAACATCACCTTAAACTGGAACAGTGCTTGCAGTTGCGACACTTTGAGCAGGATTTTCGGGAGGTGAGTCACGGTGTGGGGTGAGGCTGCCTCGGGCTTTTGAGTCCGAGACGCTGTGCTCAGTCTAGGCTGATGCTCCTGTGCAGTGCTGGGGGGGGGTAATGCTATATGGCTAGATGCACTGTCCCCTCAGGGGAAATGTTAAACCAATTTAATGCAATTAAATCAACTGGATTTTCCAGTTTAAAAAATAAAATGTGGTCACTCAATCCAGGAATGGTTTGTGGGGCAGTACCGTGTGCAATTGGCTGCCGCTTTTCACCCACAAAATACACAGTCACTCCACTTTTCAGTGAAGCACTTCGAGACATCTCAGCGACGTGATAAGGAGCTGTATCAAATGCAAGGTTTATTATTATCATTAATATCCTTCATCCCTGCGACACTATTTGAGAAGAGAAGCTGTTGTATCTCCAGGTTTCCTGTCTGGCGATCGCTCAGATGTATTTGGTCAGTCCCCACCACGCGGCTGTTTGTGGGACTTTGCTGTGCGCAAAATTGGCTGCCGAGTTCACCCAGAAAAATACACAGTCGCTATACTTCCCGGTAAATCACCATACTTTACAGCGAAGGGTAGTTCTAAGCCTAAAACGACAGCAAAACGGGTCTGGGACTAAGACTGGGTGAAGTAGAACATCGGCTCTTTTGAATTGATGCATCAGAAGAAACATAGAAACAGGAGTAGGCTGTACAGCCCGTCGAGCCTGTTCCGCCATTCTATAAGATCACGGCTAATCTGTACCTCGAGTCCAGTTACCCGGCCTTACCCCATATCCCTTAATACCCTGACCTAACAAATATCTATCTAGAGCCACCTAGACATTGCTGACCTCCTGTAGCAACCCGTTAAGGACGAGGTGACAGGTTACTGTCCTATGTTACAGGTCAAAGCCACTCTGGACGTTCTCATGGAATCGCAGATGTCGCTCACGGACATTGGGGATAGTGTGCTCCGCGTGGAGCAGCTTCTGAGGGAGGTGTCGCTGCAGGAGGAGAGAGCACAGGTCTGTGGGCTTTTACATGCCATCAACTCCTTCCCCCTGTGCATGGGCCAGTTCTGTCTGTATATGGACTGTCTCATAGACATGAGCCAAGTCGTGGGGGGAGTGTGCATTGGGATAACTGCATTAGGTCCAGCTATGATCACTCTACCTGTTAGGACCTTGGCTTGCAGAGTTAACAGGAGCCGAGTTTGCCTCAACAGACACTACTCTCGTCTTGGGTGGGTGGGGTGAGCAGAAGGTTGTGTGTTTGGTGGGACTCGAACTCATAGTACGTAATTGAGATCGCTCTGTGGTTTGCAGGAGTCGTTGGAAAAGGCTCAGTCATTGGCTTCGCATGGAGACCAACTGATCCAAAGCGACCACTACGCTGTGGACTCCATTCGGCCAAAGTGCAACGAGCTCAGGCGCATCTGCGACAACTTCAGCAACGAAGTGAAGAAAAGGCAGGGCACGCTCAGCAAATCCCTTGAGGTCCACACGTGCCTGGACAAGGTAGCTGGGTTTAGCTTCAGGCAATTTAGCCGATCAATGCCATTCGTCTCTC
This sequence comes from Callorhinchus milii, assembly GCF_018977255.1. NCBI lineage: Eukaryota > Metazoa > Chordata > Chondrichthyes > Chimaeriformes > Callorhinchidae > Callorhinchus > Callorhinchus milii. Next base: position 2,322,826 of record NW_024704752.1, on the reverse strand, counting down.
TGCATTGGCCATCACTACCCCAATACCCTCCTCGCCAGTCTCTCCACTATCCACAACGTCCAGTTAACCCAGAACTCTGCGCCCGCTTACACACCCTCACTAAACTCCGTACCCCTATCACACCAGTTCTTATCAGGCTCCACTGTCTCCGCCCTCCTGGTTGTCACTTGTGCCCCTCCATTCCATCATCGGCAGGCAGGGCTTTCAGCCTCCATCCTACAAAACTCTGGAACTCTCTCCCTCAATCCCTCCGCCTTGTCCCTTCCTTCCCCATCTTCAGGTCGCGCCTGAAGACCTTCCTCTTCCACCGTGCCTCCAGTCACCTCGTCTGTCCCACCGGTTCAGCGTCGTGCTCCGCCACGGTCAAGCGCTCTGGGACGCTGCCCTGTGTTATGGACTCGATATAAAATGCAAGTTGTTGTTGTAGGAAGGATTATTATTATCGTATTGCGTTTCCAAAGGTCAGCCAGTGGTGTGAAGCGGGGATCTATCTCCTGGCCTCTCAGGCAGTTGACAAGTGCCAGTCACAAGAGGGTGCTGAGGCTGCTCTCCAGGACATCGAGAACTTCCTTGAGACGGCCAGTGACCACCAGCTGACCAAGCTCAACGAGTTCTACCAACAATTCGAACTGGAATTCTTTCTCATGTCTGTGAAGGTAAAACAATGTGGTCACCTGGTCAGGGTCAGTCTGCTGGACAGAGGTTACAATGGTATGAGATTTCAGTGGTGGGTGGGGTGGGGCAGGGGGATGACAGGAACCACTTGGGGTCCCAAAGGCTGGATGTGCCATTGGTGGACTTACAGCATCACCAAATATTGCAGCACAGAGACAGGCCATTTAGCCCATCAGCTCTGCGCTGGTGTCTCTTCTCTACACTCTTCCTCTGCCTCGCCCCTTCCGTCCCCATCTGCAGGTCACACCTGAAGACCTTCCTTTTCGACCGTACCTAAGGTCACCTCCCCCCATCTCGGCATCATGCTCCGCCACTGTCAAGCGCTCTGCGACACTACCCTACATGAGGGGCGCTATATAAATCAAGTTGTTGTTGTTGGTCATCAAATCTATTCCCTCGTTTTGCCAGGAAGGGTTTTGCCCAGAAGTGTGTAAACGTAAACTATATTGTGGATCCGTGAGATTGGCGTCATCTGATAATGCGCCCCATCTGGGGAGCTTCTCTGAAATTGTTATTATTATTATTAAAATATATTCTCTGAAATTATCCCCAATCTCTGCTTCAGGCCAACGTCCAGAGAGGTCTTCAGAAGCTCGAAGACATCCAAGAAATGATCGAGAAACGTCAAATTAGTTTGAAGAAGTTGGCGGCCAAACAGACCCGCCCAGTTCAACCCGTCGCCCCCCGACCAGAGTCATCTCCAAAGAGGTCCTCGCCCAAACCAGCCAGAGCACCAAGCCTCGGTAAGTCACACAGTCTCCAATTCAGCCAGAATGCCAGGCCCCGGTAAGTCACACAACAGCCAATCCAGACACCAAGGCCTTTCCTTTAGGACGTGTGGCAGAGATTGTGGCTGCACCACCTGAGAACCCCGTGCCGCTTGGATTGATTGGATTACTTAAAAGGGACAGAGAGAGATGCGCACATAGACGCGCGCGCACACACACAGACACAAACGCACAGACACAAACATGCACACACACAGACACGTGCACACAAACACGCGCACGCAGATGCGCGTGTAGACTTGTACGCAGATGCACAGGCGCACGCGCACGCACGCACACACAGGCTAATTCAAAGTATCCAGGGAGTTCCAGAACAGGAGGTAAATACAGTATACCTAACAGTAAGTAGGAACCCAATTGTTAGTCGATTGGCGGATCGCTTTCTGGGGTAATAATCCCTTGCATTTGACATACCGCTTTATGTTGAGACGTCTCAAAGTGTGTCACAGACTATACTGCAAAGTGAATTGACTGTATAGTTTGTGGATTTGGTGTGTATTCAGATAACCAGTGTAAATCAAGGCTGACAGTGATGTTTCTGCCTGTGGGATGTTGCAATCACATGATAGCCAAGCAACTGAAACAAGAAAGCGTTTCTTATCAATTTTGCAGTTCATTCCAGATATAAACATGGATTTGAGTGCGGGAAGGCTGTTCAAAGGGAGTTACACAAGGAGAAGCAAACGGGTACATTCCGACAGTTGGCTTTAATCCACGGCCCCGAGTTTAACATCGCGAGCTGAGTATAAATTGGTTTGAGAATGCCATGGGACAAATAAATTGTTCCAGGAGCAAATTTTCACATTGAACGATCTGGTCAGATGTCCACACAGATATTAGATTAGTATTACTAACCATAGCAACCAACAAATCCCATTCATACTTGTCTTGTACTTCCACTATAGGAATATGAGTCAATCTGTATCAAGTTTGCTTTTATTGTTGACTCAAACTGTTATTTGTATAATGCTCGTCATTAATTTGAGAGGCATTGAAAGTTATCTAATATTGCATTTAATAATAGAATAATAATCCTTGCATTTGATATAGCGTCTTATCACGTCTTCAATACGTCTCAAAGCGCTTCACAGAATATACTGTAAAGTGAATTGACTGAATATTTTGTGAAAGAAACGTGGCAGCCAATTGCACACAGCAGCGTCCCACAAACAGTTGTGGATTGAGTGACCAAATTATTATTATTATTTTTGAAGGGATTATTACCCCCGGAAAAGCAATCTGCCAACCTACTAACAACTTATTGCTAGGAAACTTGCTCAACATTTTGCACTGCCAGGGAATCAAACCCAGGTCCTCTCGCTTGCAAGGCGAGTGCTCTAACCACTAAGTTACAGCACTCCATAATAATAATTTGATACTGCACCTCATCACACCTCTCACAGGAGTTTTTCCTGTAAAATGCAGTTATATGCCAGCTGGAGACCGGATTTAGACCATGAGATCAGAACAGGAAGTTTATAGCTCAGTGCAATCGCCTTGCAAGCAAGAGACCTGGGTTGTATTACTGGCAGGGAAAAATGTTAGGGAAGTTTCTTTACTCCACACTCCTGTGTTTACCTAGCAGTAATTGCAGTAATCAGAGTAAATCGACACCTGGGTGGAATTTCTCCCCAGAGACTGAATGAGGGATAACCGGGGAAGGGGTAAATTGAGAGATATGGAGAAAAGGACTGGAAAAGGGGTTCTAATGGCAGAACAAACCCAAGGAGCTGAAAGCCGTCTTGTTTCTAACAAAGTAGGCAAAAGCCAATATATATATATATATATATATTTATATACATATTAAAATATACAAATAAACATTTGCCAAACACCCAGTGCAATCAGCAACAGCAAATTACATTTACACAGCACCTTTCACATCGAGAGAATATCCCAAGGCGCTGAACAGTCAGGGAATTGGACCTGAGCAGGAGGTTGGGATCAGCAGGAGTGGAGGGGCAGAGGTTGTGTGGCCGAAGTCACGGTCGAAGAAGAAGGTCTTGAGACGGGCCTTGAAGGAGGCAAGGGAGGGAGCAAGGTGAAGGGACTGTGGGATGGAGTTCCAAAGGGCAGAGGCAGAGAGGCTTAAGGTCCGACTGCCGATGATGAGGCGGTGCCCGGGGGAATTGGAACAGGCCGGATCACGCTGACTAATTCAACATTCTTTTCCATTTCCCCTTTGTTTCTAAGTGGATGCTTTGCTTATGCTTCTGATGGCCTGAATCATGTGCTGTTTCTCCCAGCTCAGCAACTGCTGTCAGGACACTACTGCTTGTGTTCCCCAGCCAGCCCCTCACTCTGATCTGGATGAAAACAGCCTCAGTCTTGGAGCAACTATTTGCACAATCTGTGTGTGTGTGTGTGTTTTAAAAAAACATAAAGAGGATCACGAGTTTTACAAAAGTTTAATCAAACTATTTATAGTCTGCAAAATACACACACTCACACACACAGAATGTTACCTCCAAATTGCCTTATGACTATAATAATAATCCTAGCATTTGATTAGACTTGAGTGTGAATGATATTGCAGTTCAGTGCTGGGGGAGCGAGGTGTTAAAGATCCCATGGCACTATTTGAAAAGAGTTTCTCTCTCCTGGTGTTCTGGCCATCAATTCCCCCAGATACAACTGGTCATTCACTGAATGGCTGTTTGTTGCTGTGCTGAAAATTGGCTGCTGCGTTCGCCTCCAAAACACACCGGTGTGAAGCGCTTTGAGACATCACAACGATGTGATGAGATGCTGTATCAAAATACAAGTATTATTATTACTTATCACGCCATATCATATTAAAAAACTTAAGACTCTGCTTCCTTTAGCTGCTGTGAATTTAAAAAATATTTCCTGCACTGTTTGCCCACAAAATACAGTCAATTCATTTTATTGTACATCCTGTGAAGAGCTTTTGAGACATCTCAACGACGTGTTAATGCGCAATACCAAATGCAGGATGATTATTATTATTACCTTCATAAGAAAATAAGAAATTGCTTGGGGAAAGAAGACTAAGATCCATCTAGTTCACCTTCCACCATCCTGGCAATCGCTTGCACATACATATGCACATCATTTACAAATTCTCAGACTAAATGGTAATGTCAGTATTTGCTATGTAAATGGAAGTGTCAACGATGAATAAAAACTACTAAAGATTTTTTAAAAAACACATTTTTTATGTACTTCTACAATAACTAATGTAATTTCACTTTTACAGGCAGTTAATGTTCATCGCACGGTTTATTATTTTACAGCTCCTAATCGAAGGCATTCAGAAAATATTGTCATCTCAAAGCCTCCTGCCGAGACAGAGTTAGCAAAGAAAAGAAACGCAAAAAAACCCAAAGGAAACAATTTAAACTTAAAGGTAAGACCATCAGTCAGTGCTCACTTACCTTGAACAATACCTTTGGAAAGTTTTACATTGTCTCTACAATAACGTGACTATATATAGTCTTGGAGCGCTTCACAAACATGGGGTTGGACGCCAAGCAAAGGGGAGGTGACACGGTCAAAGAGATAGGTTTTCAGGCAGGATTCAAAGAAGGACAGAAAGAAAGATAGCATCAAGTGGATACGTTGCTTTGATCGGATATCTGATAGCCATTCCTCTGCTCTATGGCGATTCAAATCAGCGTCGCGGGACAGGGATGCCCAAAGGCAGATTCCTAAGGGGTCACCAGGAGCTACAGCTATTTTGATCCCAGCCTTGCTCAAAGTGAAACTTGTTAGCGTAGAGCAAACTGCTGGTTGCTGTAGGGCCTTCAGCTCCTCTGCCCCCACACTTGGTGGAACTCCGTCCAGCAGTCCCTTGGTCTTGCTCCCTCCCTTGCCTCCTATAAAACACGCCTCAAGACCCTCCTCTTCGACTGAGCATTTGGCCACCTGTTAGTATTTGAGGAGGCTTCCCTGATTCAAATATCGTAATCAACGAACGACCTGACAACCCCAATGTAATCAAGGTTTATTGTAACATAAGCAGGATCATTAATACAACATGTATCTTAAGCAAAAATTTACAGAATCAAAACCATATTACCTGGTTCTTGAGCCTAGACAGTAGCCTGACATGCCACTCAGAGCTGCTTTCCCTCTCTCTCTCCCTCGAGCTGCTATTTCTGTGACAAATCTAGTCCGGACTCATCCTTTATAATAATAATAATCCTTGCATTTTATATAGCGCATTTCATGTCTTCTAGACGTCTCAAAGCGCTTCACAGAATAGACTGTAAAGTGAATTAACTGTATATTTGTGGGCGAAATGCGGCAGCGTCTCAAGTGTCCCACAAACAGTCGTGGATTGAAACGACCAATTCATTATTTATTTTTTCTTGAGGGATTACTATCAGGCGTGTGGAGTAAGGAAACATGCCCAAGGTTACGCCCCACTGGGAATCAAACCCAGGTCTCTCATTTGCAAAGCGAGTGCTCTCACCGCTGAGCTACAGGACTTTATAGTGATAACAGCATATTGCATAAGTGTTGCCCCTTTTTCCTGTGCGTTTTTCCCTTTTGATGCTCTCTAAACGTTTGTTCAAGATCTTGTTGCTGCGCAGCCGTTTTAAATAAAACCAATGTGATTTATCTCGATGGCACAGCACTTCACTTCCCCTTTCTTTGGCACTGTCAGTTCCTTTTGTGGTCCTGTTATTAGCTTACTTGACCTTGGAGTCCATCCGGAGATAGTGTGGTTTGCTCTCTGCCTGACTCGCCTATCTGAGTAATGTATTGGGGGCGAGGATAATACTCTAAGAGATAATAAATTAACATATTACTGCTATTTTTGACTCGCACCCAATAACATGTGGGATGTTCTAAAACACCCTCTTACCTCTACCCTCCTTGCCCTCCACCACTCCTGATCCCAACCCCCAGTTCGGGTCCAAATCCCTGACTGTCCAGCGCCTTGGCACGTCTTCCCGACATGAAAGGCTCGTTATTATTCTATGTTAGTGTAAATAGCGATTTTACATTAACTGAGATTGACTCGCTTGAGAGCAAAGGGAAGGAAGTCTTTGAAAATAAATTTTACCCAAGACATTTTTTATTAGCTTGACTGAAGCAAGTTATAAAAAAAAGGCACAATTTTGTTCTGAGGTACAAAGGTTGTGGAGTCGGAGAGTGTTTTGATTGTAGAAAATTGCAATGAAAATACAGAGGGGTGGGGTGTGGGGGAGAAGAGATTGGAAGATTGGGGACTTGACCTTTTCCAGAAATGACCAGGATTCTGGCCTGCTCCAGGTCCTCTACCCTACCCACCATACCATTTGGCAGTCGGGCCTTCAGCCTTTCTGCCCACAACCTTTGGAATTCCATCCCACATCCCACTCCTTCGTCTCACCCTCTTCCTTGACTCCTTCAAGGCCCGTCTCAAGACTTCCATCTTCAAACGCACCTTTGGTCACCCTCCTACCCCTATCTTCCTGAGCCCAACCCCCAGTTTGAGTGCACGTCCTTGACTGTCCTGTGCTTTGGGAAGTCCTCCCAACGTGAAAGACTCTGTACAATTGTAATTTATTGTTGTTTTCAATTGCTGTAACGGACACCAACAAATAAGTAAAATGCTCATTAAAATGTAAATTTTCCCAGTTTTATGCTACAAAGGTGCAGTTCTTATAGTGATTCTTCTTCAGACTCAAAACTGAGCGTTACAGCTTGGAAAACTAATTTGACTCAATGAGTCCATGCCGGTGTTTATACTTAATCGCTTCCTCCCCCTCTTCCCCCATACCCATTTGTTCCCCATTACCTTTGAGCATTGTCCTCACCCAGCAAGTCTAAAACTCCTCAGTACAAGTGTTTCACCCATAGGATATACAGTCAATTCACTTTACATTATATTCTGTGAAGCGCTTTGAGATGTATCGAAGACATGATAAGGTGCTATATCAAATGCAGGGATTATTTGTTAAGATAGTTGAGGCAGACTTATGAGATTGTGAACTTTTCTCTGCAACAGATTGAAGTGATGCATGAAGCCAGCCAGGGAGGGTCCAGTCACATCCAAGTCGCAGTTGAAAGCGAAGAGAATCTACCGACCCGCAGAAGGTAAGACACTGGTTCACTTATGTCGGTGATTTAATGACTGAATAACAAACCTCTTCAGAGCATAGTTGACCCTGTTATCACGTGCTTCGGTGTGGGGTAGGTCTACTTGGACTTAGAACACAAATTCACTCTAGAGCTAACTGTTGCATAGATCACGATTATTATGACAGAATAATCCAAGGCTTATCAGAATTGACGGCAGTGAACTGGGGGTGGTGGGCAGTGGTAGCCATTTTTAAGAGCGTCCTGAGATAACACAGGCTCTGAGTTTATGGACGAAATTCACCATTAAAACAGAGTCAGCTGCATTATGATGGATGGATTCAGTGGGGTAGGTCAGCAATTTAAACCAGAGATCGCCACCATTCTCCAGGATGTCTTGTAACCTCTACTTACTATTTAAGGGGAAGGATGTTTGTATATTTTCTGGCTACAGTTGCAGTCTAATGATTTGAGGAAGGTGATGATAACGATTTTTAAAGCGTGTATTAATGTAACCGAGGAATTCTGAAAGCTTCCCATCAACAGATAGTGTGCTGTTACTGCATCGAAATAGAAATGAGAGGCTTTGCAAATATGGTCAACTAACTTAAAAATAAATAAACTGTACACAAATCTGCCTTTGATGAACAACCTGAATGTACACTGGGCAGAGCAGCACAGAGTAAGCTTTGTTTAAGGGCTTGCTCACTTAAGATTTTAAAAACAGCTCAATAGTACTTTGAATTTGTGAATCATTTTAAGCTAAGCTCAAATTGATAGTAAGTATACCTGAGAGGCAAAGGTTGTGGGTTCAAGCTGCATGTGGGGACTCTGAGCTTGTACAATGTCAGCTGGCACAGCAAAGCTAGAGTGTGTGCTGCACTGGCAGAGATGAAGTGAGTCCTTCCATTGACACATTAAACCCATCAATCTGTTGAGCTGGATGTCAAAGATCCCATGACCTGTGTACTTGCCAAGCCCCACCCCGACTCCCGAATAAAATTATTCACTTCATGGCTGTTTGTGAGACATTGCTGTGCATAAGCTAGCTCCAATGTTTGCCTACACAAGGTACATGTGAAGAAGGGCTTTGAGACACCCTCAGGACTTGAAAGGTGCGACATCAAATGCAAGTATTGTTATAGTGTAGTCATAACTACTGCCAAGAACAGGGAGTGAAGGATGTGCTATATGACACCAATGCTTATGACCCTTACCATCAAAACAAAGGTCTATTGTATACCACAACCTGTACTCTTGTGGCTGCTTGGGTTAACCAGCATGAAGCAGCCCAACATTTTAGCTGTTTGCAATGGCTTAGAATCATAAAATTTTACAGCACAGAAGGAGGCCATTCAGCCCATCTTTGGAAGAGCTATCCAATCAGTCCCAGTCCCCTGTTAAAATTTAACCTCATCTTTAGCTACTTCCTGCCCACCCCCAAGCCCAGCTCGGTCTTCTGTTCCATCGTTCTAAAGCGCTTTGAGATGTTCTTCAAAGTGAAAGATGCTGCTGTGCAGCTGGTGAATTGAAAACGTACATCCCTAACTGATCAAGGCAATCATAGAATCAAACCGCTCGAAAGAACCTGTATTCAGATCTTGAAGTCCTGCAGCTCAGCAGTTAGAGCACTTGTCTCGCAAGCAAGAGATCCGGGTTCGATTCCCGGCAGGGTAAAATGTTGGGCACGTTTCCATACCCCACACGCCTCTGTTTACCTAGCAGTAAGTAGGAACCCGGTTGTTAGTTGATTGGTAGATCGCTTTTCTGGGGGTAATGCCTTCAAAAAAATATCCTTCAAATTGGTCACTTAATCCACGACTGTTTGTGGGACACTGCTGTGCGCAATTGGCTGCTGCGTTTTGCCCGCAAAATATACAGTCAATTCACTTTTCAGTATATTGTGTGAAATGCTTTGAGACATCTCAAATACGTGATAAGATGCTATATCAAATGCAAGGATTATTATTATCTTGTAAGATATACTCTAGTTACCCATTCCCAACACTCACATTTACCCCAGAGGAGAAAAACAATGATAGCAGTACTTTTTAATTTTATTTTAAAAACGGGGGAAAAAAATTCACATTTCAAAACATCACAACATATAAAAATAAATTTTCTAGTGAGCTAGAAAATAACAGGTGCAAAATAAGCAATAGGCTGGAAATACACGCATAACACACACACACACACATATATATACACACACACATACTGCATAATGTGTATATATATATATATATATATGTACCAAAAATAACTTCAACCTCTTTCATTTCAATTCAAAGAAACCTGGAAGCAGGTTACAATTTGTTCCTGGAAGTTCCTCACTAAAATTCCATAGAGATTAAGTCAAATTCACATTTTCAAAAGGTCACTGCCTATAATTGTGCCACTGCATTTCAGACCTGTTTTTGTGCTGGTTTGGTTTGTAGAAGATACTTTGGCTGTAAAAATCAGAACACCGTTAAACTATTTCCAATTCACTGACCTGAAGCACTTAAAACTACCCACCGAATAAAAAGGTAGGACGAGGTAGGTGCTGTATCGATTGATATATTATAGCCAGCGTTTCCGCATTTGTGCAGAATGCTACCGGATTCTAGTGTCACACATAATGGTCATTCACCAGAAATAAGCTATCTACAGTAGTTAAGTATATAATATATATATGTGTATAGTGGGAGTGGGGGAGGAGGGGTCAAAATTGAGACGTTTCACCATTTTTTGGAGTTTCAGTCAACAAGTTTGTGACTGGTTGGGGGGGTGGGGGGGCACCCCACAACTTTGGCACAATGGTTGAACCCAAAGGTGCATTGCCAAGTGCAGAGAAACGGGTCCCGAGGCCACTTGCACAACATGGGCCAAGTTGGGCCGGTATTCTCTCATTAGCAGTGAATCTCTGCTCTCTGGCGATCGGCAGCAACAAACTGTGTTCAGAAACATCCCGCTCATCATCCCATTGTTATAGATTTGCTGGATTGCTATTTGAAGAGCGACAGATTGTTCTGAACTATTGGGAGTGTTTTTCAGGTGTTGGTATTTTGTGTATCCGTTTCAGATTGCCCATGGCTTTGGTATTTGTTTTTGCTGGAACAGCTTTCTAACTTTGGTCAACAGTTTCTGCACGTAAGGGAGAGAGAAAAAAAGTAACCCAATAAAATGTATATTGGTGAATACAGAACAAAAAAAAATCAAACTGCTAAAATCACGTTAGAATGTGCTAATGTTGGGATATTGGAAAATGTGGCAAACTGTTTAGTTGATATGCATTGAACAGATTGATTCGGTCCAGTGCAGGAAAATAAATCTATTGTAGCCAAAATAAATTATCAAAATACGTGCGTTAAAAATGAATTAAAAACAACCGTGGTTTCCTTTCAACTTCTGTTCCTGTTATAGGGAGTTTAAAGAATGATTGAGAGGTCAGTGCTGAGGTAATGGGACGCTTTCCCACTTCTGGTCATTAACATCACGTGTGCCACGGACAAGTGCGGAGTAAAGCTCCTGTTCACATCACCTCAATCTCAGAAGTGCATCCAGACATTGAGAATTTCCCCTTCCCACACTAGCCATCTCTGTGGACACAGGAGTGCGAATGGCAACAGGTGCAAAATTAAGTTTGTGCTATGTGGGCCCCTCTCTTGTTCTCTCTCTCGTCTACCCAAACCAATTTTCAATGTGCCCAATGCCTGAACAGGAAAGGAATGCTGTTCGCATTACTTAGTCTGGGCTGAATACTAACTGAGGCCCTAGATGAAAGAACATCTTTGTAAACACCCCTACCTCCAAAGAAAAAGTGTTGATACGTCACTGGAGGTTAAATATAAAAAAAAGCCCACCCATTAGTTTCAGTTCCGATTCAGCCTGCCAATAGAAGTTACGTTCTTTTATAGAAACAATTCACAAATTTATCTAAAAACGCTGAAGTGTATTTGTAGACATGGACTGGTAAAGGGAAGAGTTTGTGCAGTGAAGGTTTGTGGTTTTATTTACAAGACCACTCAAAAAGAAAATGTCCTTCATCACCAAGGTTTGGCCGCAGGGTCAGGTGGCCAAGATTGCCTGTAATAAATAGATCCAGAGCAAAATGATAACTTTCAAACAAAATGCAAAGCAACCAAATGTTAGTGAAGGCTGAGAGTTTAACATGGGCATCACCACAGCTGAGCTCACAACAAACAGAAGGTTTGATGGGTCACAATTGTACAATTTGGCAGATATGAAGGCAACACTCAGGTTTTCAGTTCTACATTTCTGTACAAAACGGAGTTGGGTTCATCATCGGCCAGTATATAACATTTGATCTTTTAACAGACACTTGCTTTGATCAACCATCAATGAAAAGCTTTCATCCATACAGCTCACCATGAATAATCAAGAAAATTATGTGTACAATGCATTAAAAAATTAGCTTCTCTTTAAAGTAACGGATTATTAAGACAGAGTACCTCAACGTCTAAACTTATGGAAAAGCCAAACATCAAGTTGACAATTTACAGCTGCCTCTACATCAGGCCAAATGTTTACAACCAACACCCCAGGCTTCCCATCACTTCAAATGCCCTCTTCTCAGCAGTTGGGGTACTGGATAAGACACACAGAGATGAGCGTTCTTGCCGTTTACTCCCTCCTTTCTTTCCCTGTTCTCCCCCTCACCATGCATTAATTGCCTTGCTCATTTGGATGAAGATATATTGTGGAAGCTAATTTATAGCAACATAGCTGCTAATTATTGGTCTATAAATCCACATTCACCCAAATTTCAACAGTGGCTCCGATTTCAAACATCGAAAACCTGATCATGTGAAACAAGACAAAAAAAAGGGGAGTATCCAGTAGTTATTTGTAGTAAAGGTTAACCAAGATCACACACTTTCTCCTCCCTCAAGTTAGAAACTAGCTTTAAGCTTATACCATCAAACTCTTTCTACCTCAGCTAACTATCCAATTGCTAGCTCTAAGTTATAAACTAGAGAGAGGATGGAGTGGGAGGTAACGAGGTGGAAGGTGTGGTTATCTACCTAGTTAGTCGCATCATTAGTACACTGCATTCTAAATGCAACTACTGTATAGCATGTACAATGTAATGTATAGAAAAGCTTAGCACACATGAAATGCACTAGCCACAACTGAGTGCGGGAGTCATCATTTCTACATCCGCCATAGAATTTATCCTTTCAAAAAGTCTAAACTATACTGAAATTTTACACAAGTAAACAGATGGCAATGCATTATTCAGTTTGAGGACTTTTTTTTAAAAAAAACAACAAACTTCTCACTCCTGTAAACTAATTTCATAGGTTCCCATTTTAGTTTCAACTATTAGTCACTGCATCTGAAATCTGTGTAGCACCAAGAGTACTGAATAGACTGGAAATTACCAAATCCTGTGCAGGGGTTTCACTCCCATAAAAAGCACTTTACAGTTGTGCGTGGGAGCAAGAGTTAATGATACAAATGTCAGAATAAATGCACACATTGCTAGGCACGAGATGCGACCTGAACGACCCTAGCTTTGCCTCAAGTTTGGGTCAAAATTGGTCAATGGAATCAATTCCAGGTGAACTAATTCCGGTGAATAGGCCCTGTGCACAATTTCAAGAGTTTGCAGAGTGGGTGATGAAATGTTTCATGGCAGAATAACCAGGGACTGACTGGTATGATGGCCCTGAGATGCCCTCAAGCCTTCCTAGATGCTCTTGCTGCTCACCATTTTCACCACCTTTCTGACATTCCTTATGAGAACCCAGCTGATACGTATTGGAGCTGTCCTCGCACAAGCTGCCACCAGATTTGGACCAGGCTCTTGAGAAAATCAAGGGCACATACCCTCCTCTCTGCCTGAGAATTGAATCCCTGCATCCATTCATTTTCAACTCAGTAAGCACTCAAGTGGCTACACATTGGGAGTTTTTAAAAATATAAATTATACATCAGGTTGGGCAAAAAAAATAGCATAGGTCTAAGAAGAGTACTTGCAAACGTTAACTTACTGTGGGACGCTACTTTGGTATCTTGCCCTCCCAAAAAACACACAAGGTAAATCAGTGCTATCAGAATTCTTCATATAGGTTACTAGGAAAAGGCCGAAACACAGGGGTAAGTGTCCAAATAGTAGGGTTTGCAGAGAAGAAATATTTTGACCAGCCGACAATAAAGCTTCCCCCAGACTCCAGTAGTGAGATAGCTTACTTTGGGGTCTGTGGCCTCTCGCCACAAGTGATGGATGTCATTCACGTGGCCATGTGAGGTCATCATTTTCTCATAAATGCAAGGATGATAAGGGGCCTTTCCCTCTCCGGCAAAGAAGGCATGGTATTGTGGTGAAACTCCCATCTTCTTTGCACACATGCCCATAAAAACGTCATCTATATAAAGACTGCTGTTCAGCGTCATTAAGGCCTCGTAGATTTTCACCGCCACATCCTGGGACACCACGTAAGCGGCACCTGCGGTGTAGTCTGGATAAGCCGGCCACTGGTACATTTCATAGGACACGTAGTACTTGCTTGCCTTGCTCCTCACAGGGGGAGCCCCTCGATGCACTCGACCTATCCAGAAATCAGAGATCCCCTTTCTGTTCAGCTCCTGCAGGTAGGTCACGAGATTCGGGGTGTGCACAAAGACATCATCATCCGATGACATGACAAACTTGGCGTTTTGGCAATAAGTGTTCGCCCACTTGAACTGGAAGATTAACTTCAGGGTCAGGTTATGAAAGTCATCATAGAAGTCTTGCTGGATGAGGTCCGCGTATTGACGGTTCTCCAGCATTAATTCTTGCTGCGTAAGATGCCTCCGATGAACATTTTTGTCCACGCCCAAGACAAAAATCACTTTTATAGTGGCTTTCAAGGTAGAATAGATGTAATACTCATTCCCCCAAGTCTCCCGGATAGAATCACGCCTCAACCGGTTTTCAGGAGAGCTCTTCACAAACAGAAGAAGCAAAACCTCCTGCCCGTGACATTTGTCCTCGTGGTTCATTAAGTATTGGAAGCCGTAAAGGTTAGCCGCTATTTCCCTGTCGAGAGTCAGGCTGTCATTCAGAAATCCATACTGATTGATAAGGTACCTGTACGAGTAAGACTTAACGTGGCTCACCACATTGGCATCCAGTTGTTCCCAGTAGATCAGGACGAGAGAGAAGAGAAAACAAGTGGCAACCAATTGTACAAACTGTCGTTTCCTACCTCTTCTGTACACAGGCATCATCCTGCAAGGTTATGCTTCAGAAAGCCAAAGAAAACAAGCATAACTTATGTCCAGAAACCTTGGTAATATTTTGCATAGCTAACACTGATCTACTGTTGTGCAGCAAATACGGTCAACTTCCTCGATGTAGATACAAAACTTGAAACATTACACAGCAAGGGAATTTTGAGCAGCGCCCATAACTTTCTTCAGAAGACAGTGCATCCCAGTTCTCTTATCCACAGGAACAGAACAAGCTATGTGAAAACCAAAAAGGATAGAGCCCACATCCAGTCCAGTCCTCATTTTCTATGGTCCAATTTAATCATTACTACTTTGCTCTGAATAATACCACCACATCATGGGACCTGTGAAATGAAGAAAAAAAAGGTTTTACACAAAATAAAATCCTATTGTAATACAATTTGGCAAGTGGTGCCTATTCCACTTTAAGATTAATTCAACCTTGATGATTCTCACTACAATTGTACACAAATCTGCCTTCGTTTTATGGGATCCAACATTCTGAATAAACCACAGATTTATGATTATAACCCATGGTTATAAAGCAAAACTGAGTGGTAGATAAGTTCCATTATTTGAATGAAAATATATATATACATGTCACAATGCTTACTTAAGGATTGACTGTTTTCCTGTAACGCCAGTGCTTGCCTGTAGCAATTTGCCCAGATTTTAAGATTTAATCAGATCTTTCCATTCAATTTACACATTTTGACTAGAATCACAAAAAAAAATCCTTTCTGATTTCTATTTAAATACATAACCTTGCATTTGGTAATAGTACCTCCGTCTCTGGAATTAGCAAAAAAGAACACATCCCTCCAGGGACAGAGTGTGCATTCCATTCTAAACAGGAATTTCCATGTGTAAAACGCCTGCCTGGAATTCCTAGTTTGGTTACGTTTAAGAATAGCGATGGTTTCCATGTGTGCCAAATACCCAGCTGATCAAAAAAAACTCACATGATCTAGATTTCATAAAGTACGTGAGAGTTGGGCAATATTTCAGATACTGTAACTGACTTTCCAGTGGTGCCAGATAATTCAATAGTGGAATTGAAATTTCAATTCTTTTTCTCCATACTTTTACAATAGTGAATGTATGAAGGGAAAGCAATGCAAGTATTATGTGATACACAAGTTCAAATGCAGACAATAGTACTGTGTGCATGACGATACTGGAACAATTAATAGGCAGACTGTTTCTTTATGATTATTTAATAATCCTACAATCTCATATCTGATTTAGTCTTTCGGTACCAAATAACTGAAGGGAATGGAATATTCAATTTTTAGGCATTTCACTTAGAGGTCTCTCAGCTGAAATTCAGAAGAGCGAACCAAATACAAATTCTGACACCTCTGCAAATTATAAATGGCCTGGGCATTGAATAGGTCAACAGAAATATACTGACATTGGAATTGCACACAATTTACTTCATTAAATTCTCACGATTCTGGGCAGGGTGAAACTTTAGGCAAGTTTCCTCACTCCACACGCCTCTGTTTACCTAGCAGTAAGTAGGAACCTGGTTGTTAGTCGATTGGTGGATCGGTTTTCTGGGGGTAATAAACCCTCCAAAAATAATAATAATAATAATTTGGTCACTCAATCAATGATTGTTTGTGGGGCACTGCTGTGCGCAATTGGCTGCTGTGTTTCGCCCACAAAATGTAGTCAATTCACTTTACAGTATATTCTGTGAAGCGCTTTGAGACATCTTGAAGATGTGATAAGGCACTATATCAAATGCAAGGATCATTATGGAATATTCCATTTTTAGACATTTTACTTAAATTCAAAAGAGTGGGCCAAATACAAATTCTGACACAACTTTTAAACAGCAAATGGCCTGGGCATTGAATAGGTCAACAAAAATATAGCGGCGTTAGAATTGCACAATTTACTTCTGAACCACTGTACAAAATAGAGGCGCCATGTATATTTAACAAGTGATCAAGCGTTATTACACTGCATGTACGCAAGGACAAGAATTTAGTGTTCTATTGTATTTGAAGAAAATAGTCCGTTTTTGATTCAGCCTTTCAGAACAGATTCCTAAATCAATCCTGAACCAGTACTTTCTTCTCTCACTCTGGTTGCCACCCTGAAAGTAAATAGTTGAATTCACTTGCAGCTCTGACTTCCTGCTCTTGCCTCGCTTCACTTTTGAAATCTCCAGTAGTCTCATTCCCCAATCACTTTATTTACTCCACCTTTGAGGCCTGGACCACGAGCCCTCGTTCTCTGGATTGCTCTCTACCTTTCCCTAATTATTTTCAAAACCTTTCTAAAAGGTCTACACCTTTGGCCAACTTGCTCCACCCCTTCAGGTTTCGCCTCCGTCTCAGTCAAGTGCTTTGAGATGTGATCCTAAATGAAAAGCACCGTAGAAGCCAAGTTAGAAAGCTTTCACTGTGACCACTTGCAAAACAGCATCTAGTGACATGCACAACCACATATTCGTTCTCTTGGGGGGGGGGGGGGGAAGAGATAGAGGGAGAAAGCTTGGGATCTTTAAAAATTATTTCACAGGCAGGTGACTTACAGGACTGACTCAAGTAAACGGAAAAGAGTCATAGCTATGCTTTGAACAGAGAACAAAAAAGAGACAAAATACTCCACTAGTCATGGATCCTCTGCTGTTGGTGGGGGGGGGCAGGAGAAGAGAACAGGTCACAGGTCAGATAGAAATAAAAAGGCTGGAGGACAACAAGCATTGAATAATATGTATAAAATATACAGTCAATCCACTTTACAGTACATTCTGTGAAGAGCTTTGCAACGTCCTGACCCAACTGTGCAGCGCCTTGGGACGTCCTCCTGACGTGAAAGGCGCTTTATAAATGGAATCTTGTTGTTGTTGTTGTCTCAATGACGTGATAAGGCCTTATATCAAATGTAAGGATTATTATTATAATAAGTATGAACAGATCAGGCTTAATGGGCAAATGGCTTTTTGCTCATTCCACCGTTTGCGTTCTTGTATTTCTTATTTTGCAAGGAAAAAGGCAGTGTATTTTGATTAGCAATCTTCTCAGTGTCTCTCCAGATTGCAGTTACAGGCGTGCAACAGCTGCAGGTCACTGCAATTGCACTGCATTCTCAGCCGTCATTTATCAGCATCTATAGACAGAAATAAGCTGCTATCTCGACAACTGCCGTGGCCTGTTTTCACAGAGCCTTGTATCTGACACATCAGAGGAATTAGGAAGAGTAAGTCCTTTCATACGGACTTAGCCAACGTTAATTCACAAAGGCTGTTGTGTAGTATGTAGTTAAAATGCTACCATGCTCATGCTCACTGATAATGCTATAATAATTTCCCTTTAAAAGCACTTCGTAGAATTTCTCCTGTGAGATGTTGTGACTATCTGTAGGTGAGCGAACAGGGCAGCCAATTTGTGCACAGCAAATTTCCACAAGCAGCCAAAAATGACCAATTTTGTCTGGGGAAATTGTTGACCAGGAAACTGGGAGAGAGAAACTCATATTCCTGAAACCATGTGTTGTAGCTTTTGTTTACCATCCCAAATTCCCCTGGTCAGATTAATCTTGGAGTCGAGTTGACTGATAAAAGCAGTGAGAAGCGAGTTCATTAGTGTCCGTGGTTTGCAAACATTTCACATGGTGAGTTGTTTGGATCTGGAAATGCATTGCCTAAAAGGGTAGTGGAAGCCGAATCGATAATAACTTTTAAGAAAGAAGTAGATAATTATTTGGGAAGGACAAGTTTGCAGGGCTATGGGGCGCGAACGGGAGAGTGGGATTGATTTGGAAGCTCTTTTCAAAGAGCCGGCAGAGACACCATCAGCCGAATGGCCACCTTCTGTGCTGTATAATTCTATGATTTGTTGCAGCTCCCCCTCCCCCAGCATAATGAATGACTCCAGTGGACAGTCCGCTCTGCTCTAAACCTTTGATTAAAGCCTGAAACATTGCTCTGGACACACACAACAATCTTCAGAAAAAACACAAGTCTGGCTGTATGCCTAAAGTGTTTCACAATAAATGCAGCATTGTAGGTACATTAAGTGTAGCACTGTATTTAAATTAAACTCCAAACACAATGGTTAAAGTTAAACAGAACAGTACACTCACATCAACATTATAAACCCTTTAAGCAAACAACTGCTCTGAAATCCACATCAAGTGGCAGTTAACATGGATAGGCATATAACAGGAGTACCAAGTTTCTAGAGAAGTATTCAACTTCTTGTTTAAGAATGCTGATTTGAGTGGAATATAGTGATGAAAGTATATAATCTAACTAATCAACAACCATTTCTACTCTATTAACGGCAATGTAGCCATTGGGTATTAGTTTTCAAGTAAGTAGAACATCTCAAAGAGCTTTAAAAACAGGCAATAAGGACCCCAAGCTGGGAGGCAGATGCAAAGGGGCGGGGGGGGGGGCGAGAGAGAAAGATGTCTGAAGGCAGTAGAACTGCAGGAGATCGCAGAGGTAGAGTGATTGCAGAGATCCCAATCTCTAATCCTTATCCCATCGCCTTATCACATCGTTGAGACTTCTCAAAGCGCTTTCACAGAATATACTGTAAAGTGCATTGACTGTGTTTTGTTGGCAAAAAGCAGCAGCCAATTGTGCACAGCAGTGTCCCATAAACAATCGTGGATTGAATGACTGCATTTTTGGGGGGAGCGATTAGATTTGCCAATCGACTACCAGATCCCCGCTTACTGCTAGGTAAACAGAGGAGTGTGGAGTAAAGAGACTTGCCCAAGGTTTCACTCCGCCCAGGGCAGTGCATTAGGGCCTTGGAATTAAACAGAGCTGTAGAAATCTGATTTACACAGGACTTAAATATACAGTATATCAAATGCCCTACCTTAAGGTCACATTTAGCCAAAATATTGCCCTGATTTGTTGAGTATCACTGCTCCCAAGAGAGTCCATACTTCATTTACACTGAGTAGAATCGCAAGCACAATTAGTTGACTTGGTTTTTAACATTTAAGGTTAAAAAATCATTCCCAGTAAATGTGCTACAAGATTGTGGAATGTGTGTCTCTAGGATATCAGTTGACGTGATCAAGAGCACCAGAGAGAAAAAGTGCACAACACTCAAACATACCCAGTTTTCATTTAAAATTTTTATTGGAAACATGCAAAGTTACTGATACGGATCAGATAGGGATGTGGAGAACCTTGAAGAGGGAGACTAAAAATGAATAGTGCAAGCCCTAGGCATGCAATATACATAGACTGTATGTATCAACCTTGCTTTGACACCAGATGGGTGTAGTTGTTTTGGGAGTTGTGCCAATCACATAAATTATTGAAGCGATTTGATATTGTTTGGTGCAGTATGGAATTAAAATTCCACACCTCACTCCTCTAAATTCCTTAACCTCCCTGGGTTCTCCCTCAGATGCACCGAAGCAGTGTGCAACCTAGGCATTGAGTTTGACCCCCAATTGTCCTTCCTCTCCCAGGTCCCTGACCAGGACTGCATTCTTCCCCCACCGCCATATTGCCCGTCTCCGACCGTACCTTACCCTAAATACTGCCAAAACCCTTGTACATCCATTTGTCACGTCCCGCTTGGATTACTCCAACACACTTCTCGCCGGTGTCCCCAGCTCCGCCATTCACAAGATCCAGCTCATTCAGAACTCTGCTGCCCGCAAACTGACCTGAATCAAATTCCATACCCACATCTCACCAGTTCTGGCCAGGCTCCATCGAACAGATCGAATTCAAGATCCTCACTCTCGTGTTCAAATCCATTCACTCCCTGGCACCTCCCTACCTCTCCAACCTGCTCACTCCCCAATCCACCACCCGGCATCTCCGCTTGACTGGTACTGGCCTCCTGCTCGTCCCTCGCACCCTCTCCCCACCATTGGAGGTCGCGCTTTCAGCAGAATGGATTTGAACACGAGTGTGAGGATCTTGAAGTCGATTCGTTCGGTGATGAGGAGCCAGTGGAGCCTGGGCCAGAACTGGTGAGATGTGGTCACGGAGTTTGGTCCGGGTCAGTATGCGGGCGGCAGAGTTTTGAATGAGCTGCATCTTGTGAATGGTGAAGCTGGGGAGACTGTTGAGGAATGCGTTTGAGTAATCCAAGAGGGAGGTGACAAACGCATGCACGAGGGCTTTGGGTGCATTTGTGGTAAGGTACGGTCGGAGGTGAGCAATGTGTCGGAGGTGGAAGAAGGCAGTCCTAGTTAGGGCCAGATGTGGAGGAGGAAGGACAGCTGGGGGTTGAACAGGACGTCTAGATTGCACACTGGCTCAGTGAGTCTGAGGGAGAGCCCAGAGGTTGAGGAGTTTAGATCCACAGAAGAAGACTTTGATGGGAGCCAAGGAGTATGCTTTCATCTTGTCAATAATCAGCTACAACGATTAACGAGACTTCATGGCAGTGCATTTGTGTGACGCATTGCATTAGGGGCTTGGAATCAAACAGCGCTGTAGAAATCTGATTTGTACTGCACTTTGTCTTTCTTTTGTCTCCTTTTACAACATGAAAGCAGCAAAAAAAGACACTCAATATGTAGTATAAATAGAACACAAAATGTAAACATTTGAACCACGCTGATCATAAGAACATAAGAAATGCTAGACGGAAAAAAGACCAAGATCCATCTAGTTCTCCTTCCACCTTCCTTCCACAAGCGGTCGCTTGCACATATGTCCCGAACTATCTTTGTACAGTATCCCATAATGTTAATTCCTGGTCAGAGTTCACACGCGTGGAAATAGCAACAACAACCTAGATGATAATAATAATAATCCTTGCATTTGAAATAGCGGCTTATCACTTCTTCGAGATATCTCAAAGCGCTTCACAGGATATACTTAAAGTGCAATGACTGTGGGCAAAATGTACTGGATGCTGAAACAAATACCATATAGTGGTTAATATTCGAAAATTAATCTGAAATTCCAGCCACGGCTGCTGCATTTCGTCCACAAAAGATACAGTCAATTCACTTGACAGTATATTCTATGAAGCACTTTGAGATGTCTAGAAGACATATTAAGGCGCTATATCAAATGCAAGGATTATTATTATTTTATTCAATTTCAAAATGTTCATTGCACAGCCAGAGCAACACGAGACTCCTGGCAAAACGCCTCTGTAACTTCTTCCACTATAACCCCCTTCCCCAAACACACAACACATCACACCCACAGTTAAGAGACAGATGACAGTGGATAGCAATACCAATGCAATCAATTCTGAACATATTCCAATTAACAACTACCCCTTTACTAATCTTTATAGTGGAATCCTGTAGCTCAGTGGTTAGAGTACTCGCTTTACAAGCGAGAGACCTGGATTCGATTACCAGCAGGGTAAAACCTTGGGCAAGTTTCCTTACTCCACACATCTGATAATAATCCCTCAAGAAAATAAAACAATAATAAATTGGTCACTTCAAACCTCAACTGTTTGTGGGACACTGCTGTGCACAATTGGCTGCCTCATTTCACCCTCAAACATAGTCAATTCACTTTACAGTCTATTCTGTGAAGCGCTTTGAGACATCTAGAAGACGTGAAAAGCGCTATATCAAATGCAAGGATTATTATTATTTTATTTGCCACAAAAAACAATTAACAGTTATTAAGCCAATTTAAAGCAGTTGGTTTGATGTGGTCAATGTTTTTTTCTAACTCCAAAAAGGCAAGTTTGTATTCACTATAATCCCCAGCTAAAGCTGCAGCAAATTTATATAGAATTTTTTTTGAAAATATTATTATTTATAAATATATTTGGTACAACAGAAAACCAAAACAAACACAACGTACAACATCTTCTATTGCAATTTTTTCCTTTCTCCCAATACAAAAAAAATTCTGTTGTTAATGGTACATTCCTTCACTGCACATAAGTTGTGCACATTTTTTTGGGTCACTGCCTTCGCCCCTGTGTACGTCACATCCAATGGCGCGTCACTGAGAAGGCGCACTTGCCGCTTTCGGAAGGCACCCCAATGTGCACCGTATGTGCACGTGTTTACCGCAAGTTTTTATTTTTATCTAATACCCTTCACAACAAAGCTTTTAAGCAAACCCAAGATGGAGACAGGGATAGAGGAGCACTACTTTATGATTCTGTGCATTTAACATAAATTTAATTTAACACTGAGTGCAAATTGAGCTTATTAGCCCTGTCTACTTTGATTTTTTTAAGGGAGCATTTCTTTAATCACACATAAGTAGCTAGCAAAACACTGCCCACTGCAGCATGGGCCAAGGATCCGTAAAGATCTTTTTGATTTGCTGGGCAAGTGTTGTGGAAACAGTCAAAGGGTAGTTTGCATTGTCTGCCAATACTATGACAACACAGCAACAAAGCTGCAGTGCACTGACCACATTATTCTAAGCAATAAGCAGAAAAGCAGCACACGTTATCAATCATTAATTTTAAATAATAATACTTGAATTTGATATAGCGCCTTATCACATCTTCGAGAAGTCTCAAAGAGCTTCACAGAATATACTGTAAAGTGAATAGACTATACTTTGTGAGTGAAATGCAGCAGCCAATTGCACATAATAGTAATAATAATAATCCTTGCATTTGATATAGCGCTTTTCACGTCGGGAGGACGTCCCAAAGCGCTTCACAGAACACACTGTAAAGTGAATTGACTGTATATTTGTGGGTGAACGCGGCAGCCAATTGCGCACAGCAATGTCCCACAAACAGTCGTAGATTGAAAATGACCAATTTATCACTGTTTTGGGTTTTGGAGGGATTATTATTAGGCTCTGTGTGGAGTAAGGAAACTTGCCCAAGGCTTCGCCCTCTGCCTGGAATTGAACTCAGGTCTCTCGCTTGCAAAGCGAGTGCTCTAACCACTGAGCTACAGGACTCCACATAGCAGTATCCCACAAACAGTCGTGGATTGAGTGACCAAATTATTTTTTAAAGTTATGATTACCCAGGAAAAGTGATCCAACAATCGAGTTCTTACTTACTGGTAGGTATGCAGAGGTGTATGGAGTAAGGAAAACTTGCCTAAGGTTTCGCCCTGCCCAGGAATCGAACCCAGGGCCTTTCACTTGCGAAATGAGCGCTCTAATTAATAAACTGCAGGAAACCACATTTCCCTTATTCGCATTTTGGTGGATAAATAAGCTAGTCTGCTTTGCAGAACAGAGTGAAAATGGAATGAAATTTTATCACATCGCACAGATCCTTTAGCGTTTGCTTGTATACTTATCAAATGAGTCTGAGATTGGCTTCAATTCAAACTCTGGTCTCTCAAAGCATATACACACTGATGACCAGCACAGTAATCCAGGCTTATGTAATACAGTCTGTACAGATAGATGGACTGGAGTGGAATGATCTGTTATAAGCCCAAAATCCTTTTTTCCCACCACCCACTACCTCCTCCATGACCCCCCTCAGGCCTCCTCAATCTTCGTATCAAATGCCAAGTGCGAGGAGGCCATGGACTTCTTTTCAACTAAAAAACTGAACATCCGCCAGGCAGCCTCATTCATCCACCTGCCCCTTGTCACCCATCACTACGCCCTGTGTCCTCCTCACTCTCCTCATCATCTGCTCCTACCACCACCTTTCTACACTCTTTCCTCCCCACCTCTCCCTCCTCCCTCTCACCCACCATCACCTCCATGAAACCCACCACCTGCTGCCTCGATCCCCTCCCCACCAACTTACTGGTCACACAGCTCCCCCTCCTCTGCCCAGTACTGGCTGACATTATCAACCAGTACCTCTCCTCCGGATCAGTCCCTACCTCCCTCAAAACTGCTATCATCACCCCCCTCCTGAAAAAATCCTCCCGAGATCCCTCAAACTCCAGCCATTACTGCCCTATTTCTAATCTGCCCTTCCTCTCAAAAGTTCTAGAATGCGTTGTTGCAAAACAACGACACCTCTCCTCCCACTTCCTCTTCGAACCCCTTCAGTCCGGTTTCCGCCCACAGACTGCGCTTATGAAAGTCACAAACGACATCCTCTCTATCTGTGACCAGGGCTCCCTCTGCCTCCTTGTCCTCCTGGACCGCTCCGCTGCGTTCGACACAGTCGATCACGCCATCCTCCTCCACCGCCTTTCCTCCGTCATTCACCTCAGTGGGACGGCACTGGTTCGAGTCCTACCTCACAAACCGCCAGCAGTACATCTGCATAAACGGCTTCTCCTCCCGCTCTCACCCGGTCACCTGAGGGGTACCCCAAGGATCCATCCTTGGCCCCCTCCTCTTTCTGATCTACATGCTCCCTCTTGGGGACGTCATCCGCAGACATGGGGTACATGTATGCAGATGACACCCAACTCTACTTTTCCACCTCTCTTTGTGACCCCCAGTCCCCTGATGTTCTGTCTGTCAGATCTCAGGGGCTGGATGAGCGCAAACTTCCTTCAGCTGAACGTTGACAAGACGGAAGCCATACTCTTCGGCTCTTGTCAACGTCTAAAATCTCACGGTTCTCACCTCCTCCACCTACCCGACCTCCCCCTAAAACTCTCCGAACCCGTACGCAACCTAGGCATCAGGTTCGACCCCCAATTATCCTTCCTCCCCCACATCCGGTCCCTCACCAGCACCGCTTTCTTCCACCTCCGACGAATCGCCCGTCTCCGCCAATACCTCTCCCCAAAAGCCGCTGAAACCCTGGTCCATGCCTTTTGTCACCTCCTGGCTGGACTATTCAAATGCCCTCCTCGCCGGTCTCCCATCCACTACCATCCATAAAATCCAACTCATTCAGAACTCTGCCGCTCGCATTCTCACCCGCACGAAACTCCGCTCCCCGCTCCTCCCAGTCCTGGCCAGACTGCACTATCTGGCTGCCTATCCCAGAGAGGATCGATTTCAAGATCCTCACCCTCGTATTCAAGTCCCTGCACTGGTCTGCACCACCCGCCCTCTCTGACCTCCTCTCTCCTCAGCACAGTATCCGTTCGTTCATCCGGGTCTGGCCTCCTCCTTGTCCCTCGAGTCCTCCGCTCCACCCTCGGTGGCTGTGCCTTCAGCCACTATGCCCTGAGGCTCTGGAACTGCCTTCCTCACTCCCTTCATCTCACTGCCTCCCTTCCCATTTTCAGATCTCTGTTGGAAGACCTTTCTTTTCGACCGCGCCTATGGTCACCTTCCCGCCCCTCCCCCTGGCTCGGTCCCGGGATCCTAAACAGTAAAGCACACTGAGATGCCGTCCGCGTGGAGGGCGCTATATAAATCCAAGTTTTGTTGTTGTTATAGTACTGCTGGGTTATCCCACAGTCTTGATGCCTGTGCATATCCTGCACAAGCATATAAAGGAATGCATGTCAATGAAAACATTTTGATGAACTTGTTTCCCAAGTGCTAAACTTTGTGTCTGGTGTCGGATTAGCACAAGTTGTCAAACTAGCAAGACAGTTTAAACGGAAATATTGCAACTTACCAGCTTTAATAACGTTATATGATGAATTTTATTCCCCTTACTAAGAGCTTCACACTTGTACTTGTGAATGTGCATATGTGGGGGAAGTGGGGAGAGAGAAAGTGAAGGGCTGGATATTAGGACTTGATCTTGGAGTCTCAGCTTATATATTCCATTTCAGTCCTAGAAAAACTGTCCAAGCAACTCTGGTGGGGTTATTAAAAAAAAAGAATTCAAAAGGGATTTCTAGTCCAGAGCCATTCCACATATGTAAGATCAGTTGATATTCCATAACAAAGTGCAACAGCAATTCACACCAATCTTTAGAAGAAATCTACTATCGCAGCAGAACCAGCAACAAAGTCGCCCGGTATTCACATCTCCTGGTCCCTGCGCTGCCGTTATTTGCAAAGCAGGAACCAGGAAAATACATTTCTAATGCGAGTTTCAAGAAAGCGTGACATCTCAACAACAACTTGCATTTATATAGCGCCCCTCACACTGGGTAGCGTCCCAGAGCGCTTGAGTTGCCTTAACTCACACAATGACATTGGAAGTTCGTATACACACACACACACACACAAACATGTTCCCTCCCAAACACTCTCCAGATGTCCGGAGGTAATTTTAAAAAGTGTAGAAGAAACAGAATGCAGTAGTGCCTCCAGTTCTGTGCCGAATTTCTGGCTTCAGCTGATCATTATAAAAGCAGCATTAAAAAAAATCGTTGCAGTGAGCAGACTCATAACACGATCACCAGTAAGTGTGAAGAGGCAAGGAAGAAACTGGCCCGCCTTACTTGCAAATTGTAATTACAAGGGTTTTGTTTCAAGCAGAAGCAATTTAGGAGGACGGCACAGGTGTAAATTATTAAACAGGAAAAACAAAACTTGCCCTCGCTCTATAAAATATATGGTCCCATCTGAAGCATTTTTTTTTCCAATTTAACCCTCAGTCATCCAGAAATCTATGCAGAGCAAAATAGCCAGTGTGTGTGTGTGTGTGTGTATGTGTGAAAGAGAGAGGGGGTGGGGGGGAGAATAATGCGAGGAAAAGAGAAGAAACGGTTTAGGTTGAGACCATTGTTTTACAAACACAGACTTATCTAAATACTTTGTTAGACATTTGTGGAATGCATCCAGAATATTATGCTGCCTTCTACTTCCGTTGAGTAATTATTTTTACACACACCACAGTCAGGTAAACAATAGAAGCTCACATAGCAACGTAGGAATGCACAGGAGCAGAACTGAACCCCATCTGGCCAGACCCGAAAATTTGCCATTTATTTAAGTGAAAGAGTGCTCTGTTCCCCCTTTCAGGATTGCAACCAGCACTTCAATCACATTAAAATTCAGCCCAATGGACTTTCCAAAGATATATATATATATATATATATACTCAGGGGCATTTGCCTGTAGTTTTGGTTACTCTTACGATGCCTTGCCAGACATAAAATACAAGAGTTACCAAACATTAATGACAGCTCAATTCAATGCATAAATACACCGCTTTCAGCCAACTACCACATGATTTATAATAATCCTTGCATTTGATACAGCACTTCATCACGTCATTTTTATTTATTTTTTGAAGAGATTATTACCCACAAAAAGCAATCCACCAATCGACTAACAACCGGGTTCCTACTTACTGCTAGGTAAACAGAGGCGTGTGGGTAAGAAAGCTTGCCCATGTATCGCCCTGCTCAGGAATCGAACCCAGGTCCTCACTTGAGAGGCAAGTGCTCCAATCACTAAACTGCAGGACTACACCATAATCCCATTTGAATGCAATAATTAACAATAACATTGCATTTGTATAGCACTTTTCACGTCGGAAGGACATCCCAAGGTGCTGAACAGTGTATAGTATTTCAGACCCGAGCTGGGGTCGGGGGTGGGGGGAGAGGGGAAGTGGCTGATGGCATGGTCGAAGAGGAGGGCCTTGAAGCAGGACTTAAGGAGGCTAAGGAGGGGGCCAGACAGAGTGACGGGAGGATGGAATTCCAGAGGTTGGGGGCCGAGTGGCTGAAGGCTCTCCTGCCAATGGTGGGGCGGGTGGGTACGTGGAGCAGGCCGGAGCCGGCTGAGCGGAGGAACGGGGTTAGGAGGTCGCAGAGGTAAGGTGGGGCGAGGCCATGGAGGACTTTGTAGGTGAGGACCAGGATCTTGAACTTGATCCTCTGAAGGATAGGGAGCCAATGGAGTCGGGCTTAAATGGGGGAGATGGGGTCACGGAGTTTGGTGCGGGAGAGGACATGGGCTGCAGAGTTCTAGATTATCTGCAGTTGTGGAGGGAGGAGTTGGGAAGGCCGACAAGTAGGGCATAGTCGAGCCTGGAGGTGATGAAGGCATGAACAAGAGTTTCAGTGGCCTGAGGGGCGAGGTAGTGGCAGAGTAGGGCAATGTTACGGAGGTGAGGGAAGGCAGAGCGGGTCATAATAATAATCCTTGCATTTGATATAGCGCTTTTCACGTCTTCTAGATGTCTCAAAGGGCTTCACAGAATATGCTGTAAAGTGGATTGACTGTATATTTGTAGGCGAAACCCGGCAGCCAATTGTGCACAGCAGAGTCCCACAAACAATCATGGCTTGAATGTGGGGGAGAAGAGACATTTGAGGGTTGAACAAGACACCGAGGTTCCTGACTGGCTGGTGAGTTGCAGTATGCAACCGTGGAGGTTGATGCTGCCAAAGCCTGAGGTGCTGAGGCGCTGGCGCGAGCCGATCAGGAGGGCCTCAGTCTTGTTCACATTCAACTGTAGGAAACTTGCCCTCATCCAGGACTTGATGTCCGACAGGCGGTCTGTCAGGATAGCAGTGGTCCTGGAGTTGAGGGTGGAGGCAGAAAGATAGAGTTGGGTGTCATCCGCATACGTGTGGAAGTTGACCCCATGTCTGCGGATGATGTCACCAAGGGAGAGCATGTATATTAAGAGGGCCAAGGGCAGAGCCCTGGGGGACGCCAGACATGACAGTGTGGGGGCTGGAGGAGAAACCGTTAGAGGCAACAAAGTGGAGACATGAGAGAGATAGGAATCGAACCAGGCAACGGCAGATCAGCGAAGATTAAGTAAGGAGGAGAGGCGGTGTATGTTTTTAGGGGGATGGGAACTGAACCGGTGGACAAGGAAAGGTTGAAACATCGGACAGGAGGGGGCCAGAAGGTGGAGATGGGAGATGAGGAGAGAGGTGGGGATGGGATCGAGGGATCAGGTTGTGGGTTTGAGTTTAATGCATGGAATGGCTTTGCAATTCTCAGGAATATACGGTTTGTGTTAGAAGTCTAGCACAGACAGTAATGCAATCTTAATGCATTGGAGTAACCCAGCTCTGCAGCCTAATTTATAACTATTAACCTTGAATTTGATGCAGTAACCCTTGCATTTGATATAGTGCCTCATCACATCTTTGAGACGTCTCAAATCGCTTCACAGGATATATTGTAAAGTGAATTGAGTATATATTTTGTGGGCGAAACAAGGCAGCCAATTGTGCACAGCAGTGTCCCACAAAAAGTCGTGGATTGAGTACAACATTAAAATCTCTAAATTGTTGCAGGTAACCTTTCACCAATGCTTAGAATACAAAACCTCATGTACTGGGATT
Organism: Callorhinchus milii; assembly: GCF_018977255.1. Taxonomy (NCBI): domain Eukaryota; kingdom Metazoa; phylum Chordata; class Chondrichthyes; order Chimaeriformes; family Callorhinchidae; genus Callorhinchus; species Callorhinchus milii. Next base: position 2,293,115 of record NW_024704752.1, on the reverse strand, counting down.
TTGATTTTTTCAAAATGGGCACAATATCAACAGTCCTCACATTTTCGAGCTTCACACAAACCCTAGACTTCAACACGTCTACTCAAACACTTGTGCCGAAATCTCCGCAACACGGCAAGAACGTTTACATTTTGCCTGTGCATCGAGTTACATTGGCACGCACTCGCTCACACTACTCCCCTGCTGGCATCAGAGATAGTCAGGTTTGAGCACAGTCCACCAAGCTCTCCATTAATCCAGAGAAAAAGCTAGCCTCGTAGCAAATGTGTTCAACCTTAGAATTCTTGTAAAGAACCAGATGATAAATCTGATTACTGCTGGTGAACAGGACAGAGGAAGGAAGAGGGAAATAAAGAGAATTCCCACTCAGGGGAGAGGAGAGTGGACGTCTCTTATCTGAGTGGATAAGAGCAGATTTTGATGCTGTTCTGCACTGAACACCAGATAAGTTCGAAAATCAATAGTTATATGCGCAATAGATTCAAGTCCAAACAATGATTGAGAGGAGAACTTACAACAAAACCTCGGAGAGGTTAGCCACAACCGAGACTAACATCATCAAGTTCTTTCTCTTCCACTCCCCCTTCATTAACTTTATTCCTCTTTCTCATCTAACCTAGTTACCACTTCATTCCTATTAGATGCATCTTGTTCATTCCAACACAGTATGAAAATTTTGTTTTAAATGGGCTCTCATTCATATTAATAATCCAAGCATTTGGTACAGCACCTTATCATGTAGGAAGGCTACATAAATAAATAAAAAAAAAAATAAAAAAAAAAAAAAATTGGGTCATTTTCAATCTACGACTGTTTGTGGGACATTGCTGTGCGCAATTGGCTGCCGCGTTCGCCCACAAATATACAGTCAATTCACTTTACAGTGTGTTCTGTGAAGCGCTTTGGGACGTCCTCCCGACGTGAAAAGCGCTATATCAAATGCAAGGATTATTATTATTATTATTAAGGCCATCTCAAAGCGCTTCACAGGATTTGCTATGCCATGGATCGACTGTGTATTTGAGGGCAAATGTGGCAGCACAATTGCACACAGCAAAATCCTACAGACAGTCATGAAATGAATAAACAATTTTATTTGTGGGATTTGTTGACCGGGTCACTGTGAGAAACTCCCATCTCTTTCCGAATAGTGCCATGGGATCTTTAATGTCCACCGAACAGATGGGGCCTCAGTTTAACGTCTCATCCAAAAGTCAGTACCTCCGACATTGAAACCCATCCTTAGCACTGCATTGTGAGTTCAAGTCTTGATGTGGGCTTGAACCCAGAACCTTCTGAATCAGCAGCGAGTTCTACATGAGTCAAGATGACAAACGTCATCATACAGGATAACATTTGCCCTTTGCCAACTCAAAATAACCAGTACCTCTTCTTAGCAGTACAAATGGAACTGCTTGACTAATACAGGACACACCCACAATTACAAACACTAAGATGAGCCTAAAGGAAACGGGTTGTACAGTAAAGCTTGAGCAGTCTTTGTATAATCTGTAGCATTCTATGGTAAGTTTCCCACATTGATATACTAAGTTACTTCCAGTCACTTGTCAAGGTGATATTAAGGAAAGTTTGCAAAGAGGATGTGCTATGAAAGTATTCATTCCCCCTTTAGAAATGTGAGTAATGAATTAGGGAATCAATCTAAATCTACTGCGGGTGCGGGGAAAAAGAGGATGTAGATAGTATCTCATCAAGGCTTTAGTCCCAGAGATAAAGACAGTAGGAACAAATTAATGTAAAACCATTCATATCAATAACATGAGCACACACTTTTTGGATTGGCACATGTTAGGAAGTGAAGAGTTTTCGGTTCCCCTGTACAAAACGGCAAGTGATGCCCAAGTGCAGTGAAACACTTGTGCTGATTTTATTTAGCTTGGTAAATGTTATAATGATAATAATACTTGCATTTGATATAGCGCCTTATTAGGTCTTCGAGACGTCTCAAAGCGCTTCACAGAATATACTGTAAAGTGAATTGACTGTATATCCTGTGGGCAAAATGTTATAGTCTGATCACATCTCTACCAAATTTCAGACAACAGAGTGCAGAAGATCATTTTCACTTAGCCTGCTCACCTTCCTTCTTCACATTCGGCCTCAGACCCACCACCGTTTTTCTTCACCTCCGCCACAGTGCCTGCCCCGCTAATAGCTCAAACCAAATGCCACTGAAACTTAGTCCCACCTCCTGCCAAGACTTTCCAAATGTAAGCCTCATCTCCCTCGTCCCACCATTCATAAATTCCATTTAAAGCTCCCCAGCAAAATGCGAAAATCTTACAACACATCCCTGAAAAGGTGCCAGATTTTTAAAACCCTTTAATGGCTGACGTACGTGCGTGATTAAGTTTGTACTACCTCTTGGTGAGTTCCTCAAACAAAGATTTCAGCCGACCTAGTTCAGCCGAGGGAAACAAAATAAATCATTTACATCAGGGGGAAGGTAGCATCATACATTTTATTTTCACTTTCAAGCTGACATGGTCTTCAATCCATTAACGTAGAAATCGAAAATCTGTAACTAACTTTTAAAATAACATTTATATAGTGCTCCTCACACAGGTTAGAGTCTCAGAGCGTTTGACAGTGGCGGAACACGACGCCGAGCGAGGGGTAGGTGACCATGGGCATGGTCGAGTTGGAAGGTCTTCGGGCATACTCTGAAGATGGGGAAGGAAGGGGCAAAGTGGAAGGATAGAGGAGTTTCAGGGCATAGGGCTGAAAAAGCAAGTTTTCATCCTTTTTCTAAACTGTACCATTCTCTGAAACACTGTACTTTGAAATGCTTATGCCTCGCTGGAGGCTATAGAAGTAGAATAACCTGATAGAACAGGATCCATGGATTGAAATGTTCGGTTCCTATACGGTCTTCAATTATGCAAGCTTCAAACTTAATTGTATAAGTCACCAAACTCAAAATTTACAGTCAGTGATGCAGCCTCTTATAAAATTATTTATAGAGGACGCACAGGTGTAGTGTTGATTGACATATTTAGCAAATCACATAGTTAGAAAAAATACATAATTTGTGCCATTTTGTTCCACTGTGATTTGCAGTATCTCAAGTAGAGTTTTCCCGTGGCAAATGTTGCTTCCAGGATCAATCTATTTTTACCCATTCAAAATTGCATGTGTCTCGTTTATAACGCGCTCTCTTTTGCTCTCTCCCCTCCTACCCCCGCCACGCCCATGAATGTACTTTGGAGTTCTGCTTCCAAACCACTCTTCACTTATCCAAGTATTTTCTAGTATTATTCATTTCTAGTATTCATCAATAGCTTAGTGGACATAATTAGAAGTGACACAATTTCTGTCCATCCAACCTTCTACAGAACCTGCAAATCCTGCCGACTATACCCTAGCCCGCACGCACCATCTCCTGGTGAATGTCCTACACAGATATTCTTTAGTCCTCAAAATATTAAAGAAATAATCACAGAATATTTCTTCACCCATCTCTCTCTGGTATTCTCTCCTGATCTCTCTCCAAACAAAAATTCCTTCTCTCTTTCGCGCTCTCTACCCCCACCCCCGCCACGCCCATGAATGTACTTTGGAGTTCTGCTTCCAAACCGCTCTTCTCTTATCCCCAATACTATCCAAGTATTTAAGCAATTTGAGTTTTAAAAAATTCACAATTTAAGATGCCCAAGATTTAAAATAAGAAACTTTTGTTTTAAATTACACACCATTTCTGATTTTTGCAGTTTATTGACCTGGAATAGAAAGAATAATAAACTGAGGGTTGGGGCAGAGGGCTGAGATGTAACAAGTCACAAGGAAATAAAAATATTTTGGTGCTGTATCCTATTCACTGGAAACGCACTGCAATCTAATGACAGTATTGATCTGAAGATTGGGGAGAGAAGGATCAAGGTGGAGGGATAGAGGAAGAGAGTTTCAGAGCAAGTGACTGAACAAGCAAGTCTTCATCCTTTTTCTGGAGCTTTGTCTCAGACTGTATCTGAAATTATCTCAGATTGATCTGAAATTTCACCATTATCTGAAACACTGAACTTTTGAAATGTCTATGTTTATGGAATGACAAGATAAGCATTTTACTTCTGGTTTCAAAATGTATCTTGTCAATACTGAACCTAGATTAGAACACAATTTTCAGTACAGCTGGCTAGCTTTAATCTATCTATAGCCAAACAGTTATGAAATCAATCTTGGTTTACAGCAAACAACACTACTACATTTGTGTAGCACCTTTCAAGAGGACAACCCAAGGCGCTGGACAATCAGTGTTTCGGACCCGAGCTGGGGGGCAATAATAAATAAACAATTTACATTTACCTAGCATCTTTCACACTGAGAAAATGTGTCAAAGTCTTATCAAACAAGGTGTAGCCTAGTTTGCTTTATTACTAATAAATTATGAAAAACACAATAACTACAACTGGAATTTACCAATGAAATCTAGGTTAATCTCCAGTCAAATAAAAAGCCCTTTTGCTCCCAGCCCTTTTTCCCCACCACCATCTTTTCAAATTTGACCAGCTATTGAGCTCAATTCTGATTTACAATTGATCAGAGGCAACAAAACAATCAGAACTTTTTTTTCTTACACTAATAATAATCTTTGCATGTGATTTAGCCCCTTATCGCGTCTTCAAGACATCTCAAAGCGCTTCACAGAATATACTATAAAATGAATTGACTATACTTTGTGGCCAAAACAAAACTGATCCCACAGTCGATTTGCCTCGCCTCCTCCCTTGCCTCCTTCAAGACTCGTCTCAAGACCCTTCTCTTTGACTGTGCCTACGGTCATCCTCCAACCCCTACCCTCTCCACCCTCCAGATCCCAACCACCAGCTCAGATGCGGATCTCTGACTGTCCAGCAGCTTGGGATGTAATACTGACATGAAAGATTCTATACAATGTAATTTGTTGTTGTTGTTGATCATCCCTGTAGCTGGAGTCCTGTAGCTCAGTGGTTAGAGCACACGCTTTGCAAGCGAGAGACCTGAGTTCAATTCCAGGCAGAGGGCGAAACCTTGGGCAAGTTTCCTTACTCCACACAGAGCCTAATAATAATCCCTCCAAAACCAAAAACAATAATAAATTGGTCATTTTCAATCTACGACTGTTTGTGGGACATTGCTGTGCGCAATTGGCTGCCGCGTTTGCCCACAAATATACAGTCAATTCACTTTACAGTGTGTTCTGTGAAGCGCTTTGGGACGTCCTCCCGACGTGAAAAGAGCTATATCAAATGCAAGGATTATTATTATTATTATTATTATTATTATTATCCCGAGGTATACCCTTCCTATTTTCAATGATCCCTGAAGAAATTTGACAAAAACATAAAACGTTGACAATGGTGTTGAGAGAGAAAGAAAATCAACTCAACATTTCCCTTTCTCCAGAGAAAAAAAAACTTCTAATCTCAAAGAACTCTCGAATAAGCATCTCAACCTCACCCTCACACTTAAAATACAAACCATCCTATAAAGGCAATCACGACATATGGCTTTAAAATAATAATAATCCTTGCATTTGATATAGCGCTTTTCATGTCTTCTAGATGTCCCAAAGCACTTCACAGAATATACTGTAAAGTGAATTGACTGTGTATTTGTGGGCGAAACACTGCAGACAATTGTGCACAGCAGCGTCCCACAAACAGTTGCGGATTGAGTGACCAAATTGTTATTGAGGGATTATTATCAGGCATGTAGAATAAGGAAACTTGCCCAAGGCTTCATCCTTGGTTAAATTCATAAATTAAATTAAAATGGCCTTGCTTTGGATTTGCAAAGATCCTCTCCAATTCATATACAAATAAAACATAAGAAAACAAGTCCCCTTTACCATAGCTCTACAATACATTCAAATACTATAGGATGACTGGATTTTCCCCAGTAATAATCCTGCATTTGATATAGCGCCTGATCGCGTCTTCGAGACATCTCAAAGTGCTTCACAGCATATACTGTGAAGCGATTGGACTTTGTATTTTGTGGCCGAAACGCGGCAGCCGTCTGCGCACAGCAGCGTCCCACAGACAGCCTTGGAGTGAGTGACCGCCAATTATTATTATTAAGTTTTTTCAAAATTTGGTACAGAAACAAATGGCGAGAATTACAGCCAACACTTCCAAACATTTTTTAAAAAAAGCTTTCACACGGCACATTTCCTCCGTGAACACACAAGGGCGAGATCACACAAAAGAAGCTTAAAAAGCAAATAAAACACACGCACAAGACAAACACTTAAGCTTAAAGTCACGAAGGAGAAATGTGGAGTTACCATTACTTTGGAGGGGAATTTAGTGGAGGCACAACCCGTGACTTAAACCGTTACTAATACTTTCTACTTGGGCTGAATATTTTTTTTTGGGGGGGAAGAGAAAGTAATGTTTCTAAAAGTTTTGTTTAAAAAGAAATATAAATCTGCTGGAGCTGAGAGAGAGAGAGAGAGAGAGTGAGAGAGAGACACTCATACATTCTCTCTCTCTTCTCTCTCTCTCTCTCTTTAATGAGTTTGAAGCGGAGTTAAAGGGAGGGGTAGGAGGAGAAAGATTAGATTTTGTTACAGGTCATAAAATAAAAAGCTTCATCGTATGTACATATAATATACATTTAGATATCCTTTTTTTTTAAAAAACAAAATTACCGACAAAGTTGTGAGACATAAACACAGACCGACGGCGGATGGAGTTGCTCTCTCCCCTCCCGATCCTTCTCTGTGACCGTAAAAAGGAAAGTTTGTTTGAAAGCAGGTTAGAGAGAGAGAGAGCCCAGAACTCAGCCATGGCTGCAAACCTCCCCCCTCCCCCATCTCACCCCCTCTCCTCTCCCTGCCCCCTCCTCTCTCTCTCTCTCCCCCCCACTCCTCCTCTCTCTCTCTCCCCCCCACCCTCCTCTCTCTCTCACACCACTCCTCCCTCTCTCTCTCTCTCCCCCCTTCCCGTCTCTCCCCCCCCACCCCTCCTCCCTCTCTCTCTCTCTCTCTCCCCCCTTCCCGTCTCTCCCCCCCCACCCTCCTCCCTCTCTCTCTCCCCCTTCCGTCTCTCCCCCCCCACCCCCCTCCCTCTCTCTCTCTCTCTCCCCCTTCCCGTCTCTCCCCCCCCCCACCCCTCCTCCCTCTCTCTCTCTCTCTCCCCCCTTCCGTCTCTCCCCCCCCCACCCCTCCTCCCCTCTCTCCTCTCTCCCCCCCACCCTCCTCCTCTCTCTCTCCCCCCCTTCCCGTCTCTCCCCCCCCACCCCTCCTCCCTCTCCTCTTCCTCTCTCCCCCCTTCCCGTTCTCTCCCCCCCCCACCCCTCCTCCCTCTCTCTCTCTCTCCCCCTTCCCGTCTCTCCCCCCCCCCCCCTCTCCCTCTCTCTCTCTCCCCCCCCCCCTCCCTCTCTCTCTCTCTCTCTCCCCCCTTCCCGTCTCTCCCCCCCACCCCTCCTCCCTCTCTCTCTCTCTCCCCCTTCCCGTCTCTCCCCCCCCACCCCTCCTCTCTCTCTCTCCTCCCCCCTCCCGTCTCTCTCTCCCCCCCCAGTCCTCTCTCTCTATCCCCCTTCTCTCTCCCCCCCCACTAACCCCTCTTCCTTCTCTCCCCCCAGTCCTCTCTCTCCCCCCCCAGTCCTCTCTCCCCCCCCCAGTCCCTCTCTCCCCCCCCCCCCCACTCCCTCTCTCCCCCCCCCAGTCCTCTCTCCCCCCCCCCAGTCCTCTCTCTCTACCCCCCCCCCCCTTCTCTCTCTCTCTCCCCCCACCCCCCTCTCTCTCTCTCCCCCCCCCCCAGTCCTCTCTCCCCCCCCCACTCCTCTCTCCCCCCCCCCAGTCCTCTCTCTCCCCCCCCCCCCCCCCCAGTCCCTCTCTCCCCCCCCCAGTCCTCTCTCTCTCCCCCCCCCCCCCCCCAGTCCTCTCTCTCTCCCCCCACCCTCCTCTCTCTCTCTCTCCCCCCTACCCCTCCTTCTCTCTCTCCCCCCCACCCCTCCTCTCTCTCTCTCTCTCCCTCTCTCCCCCCCACCCCTCCTCTCTCTCTGTCTCTCCCCCCCCACACCCAGTCCTCTCTCTCTCCCCCCCAACCCCTCCTTCTTTCTCTCTCCCCCTTCCCGTCTCTCTCCCCCAACCCTCCCTCTCCCCCCCCCACCCCAGTCCTCTCTCTCTGTCTCTCCCCCCCCACACCCAGTCCTCTCTCTCTCTCTCTCCCCCCACTAACCCCTCCTCTCTCCCCCCACACCCAGTCTCTCTCTCCCCCCAACCCCTCCTTCTCTCTCTCTCTCCCCCTTCCCGTCTCTCTCCCCCCAACCCTCCTCTCTCCCCCCCCACCCCAGTCCTCTCTCTCTCCCCTCTCTCTCTCCGCTTCATCGCCACACTCTCTCCTCATCATATATAAACTAAATATCTAATGCAATATATAACATAAGCCGCGCTCACCGAGTCCGCGAGGCGAAGGTGACAGTTACTGGAGTCAGACAACCGCTATCTCGCGCTCCCAGCACTGCCCCCCGCCCTCAGCCAATCACACTGCCCCCCGCCCTCAGCCAATCACACTGCCCCCGCGCCCTCAGCCAATCACACTGCCCCCCGCCCTCAGCCAATCACACTGCCCCCCCGCCCTCAGCCAATCACACTGCCCCCCGCCCTCAGCCAATCACACTGCCCCCCGCCCTCAGCCAATCACACTGCCCCCCGCCCTCAGCCAATCACACTGCCCCCCGCCCTCAGCCAATCACACTGCCCCCCTGCCCTCAAGCCAATCACACTGCCCCCCCGCCCTCAGCCAATCACACTGCCCCCCCGCCCTCAGCCAATCACACTGCCCCCGCCCTCAGCCAATCACACTGCCCCCCCGCCCTCAGCCAATCACACTGCCCCCCGCCCTCAGCCAATCACACTGCCCCCCCCCGCCCTCAGCCAATCACACTGCCCCCCGCCCTCAGCCAATCACACTGCCCCCCGCCCTCAGCCAATCACACTGCCCCCCACCCTCAGCCAATCACACTGCCCCCGCCTCAGCCAATCACACTGCCCCCCCTCAGCCAATCACACTGCCCCCCCTCAGCCAATCACACTGCCCCCCCCCTCAGCCAATCACACTGCCCCCCCCGCCCTCAGCCAATCACACTGCCCCCCGCCCTCAGCCAATCACACTGCCCCCCGCCCTCAGCCAATCACACTGCCCCCCCCCGCCCTCAGCCAATCACACTGCCCCCCCACCCTCAGCCAATCACACTGCCCCCCGCCCTCAGCCAATCACACTGCCCCCCACCCTCAGCCAATCACACTGCCCCCCGCCCTCAGCCATCACATTGCCCCCGCCCTCAGCCAATCACACTGCCCCCCACCTCAGCCAATCACACTGCCCCCCGCCCTCAGCCAATCACACTGCCCCCGCCCTCAGCCAATCACACTGCCCCCCCACCCTCAGCCAATCACACTGCCCCCCGCCCTCAGCCAATCACACTGCCCCCCCACCCTCAGCCAATCACACTGCCCCCGCCCTCAGCCAATCACACTGCCCCCCCACCCTCAGCCAATCACACTGCCCCCGCCCTCAGCCAATCACACTGCCCCCCGCCCTCAGCCAATCACACTGCCCCCCGCCTCAGCCAATCACACTGCCCCCGCCCTCAGCCAATCACACTGCCCCGCCCTCAGCCAATCACACTGCCCCCCGCCCTCAGCCAATCACACTGCCCCGCCCTCAGCCAATCACACTGCCCCCGCCCTCAGCCAATCACACTGCCCCCCGCCCTCAGCCAATCACACTGCCCCCCGCCCTCAGCCAATCACACTGCCCCCCGCCCTCAGCCAATCACACTGCCCCCCGCCCTCAGCCAATCACACTGCTCCCCCATCCTCAGCCAATCACACTGCCCCCCGGTGCCCTCAGCCAATCACACTGCCCCCCGCCCTCAGCCAATCACACTGCCCCCCCACCCTCAGCCAATCACACTGCCCCCCGCCCTCAGCCAATCACACTGCCCCCCGCCCTCAGCCAATCACACTGCCCCCGTGCCCTCAGCCAATCACACTGAACCCCCCCACCCTCAGCCAATCACACTGCCCCTCCACCCTCAGCCAATCACACTGAATCCCCCCACCCTCAGCCAATCACACTGCTCCCCCACCCTCAGCCAATCACACTGCTCCCCCACCCTCAGCCAATCACACTGCCCCCTAGCCTCAACCAATCACACTGCCCCACCCTAAGCCAATCACACTGCCCCCTAGCCTCAACCAATCACACTGCCCCACCCTCAGCCAATCACTGCCCACTTACCCTCAGCAATCAGACTGCTCTTGCCCTCATCCAATCACAGTACCTCCTGCCCTCAGCCAATCAGACTGCCCCCACCCTCATCCAATCAGACTGCCACCTGCCATCAGCCAATCAGACTGTGCCCCTCCCCATCCACGCACAGGTAATCATACTGATCCCCAACGTGCCCTCAGCCAATCAGTGTGGGTGCTGAGGGATGGATGGATTTGGGGGTAAGGGTGAGGGGTTTGACACCGATACGATGGGAAACTGGGGATGACAATGATTGGGCGTTTGGTACGGGTCTGAATGATGGATCGCGAGAGACCTGAGAGGACTGCATTGGGTAAGTCTAAGTGGGATGTGACGAAAGCACGAACGAGTGTTCGGTTTGAGGTCATGGCAGAAGTGGAGGTGAAGGACGGTGGTCAGGGCGATGACGAAGAAAGGAAAGCAGGTGATTGAACCTCATGCCAAGGTTGGGCACTGGTTCGGAGAGTTAGAGATAATGGCCGGGGAGGTTGAGGAGGTAGGGTGTGTGGCACTTATAAATAAGCCCCACAGTGTTGGTTTAGAATTATTTTCTTTCTTTTTCGACCGTGCCTCCAGCCATCCGCCCACCCTCACTCCCCCCCACCACCCACCCCCTCCTAACACCAACTCTCAACTCAGTTCCAAAAACCCCTGACTGTCCAGTGCCCTGGGACATCTTTCTGACATGAAGGACGGTATCCAAGTGTAATGTGTTGTTGTATTTTGACATTGCTACTCACCGCCAGGGGACTGTGCTATGAGCAATGATTAGGCAAGCTATTCGGCTCGTCAATCCTGAGAGAAAATGACTCAAAGGTAGACTTTATAGAGGGTAATTAATGACTGGAACAAAATTGCCAGGAAGCGTGGGTGGGACCAGGGCATTGGACTCATTCAAATCTGGAAGGATGAGATTAAATGGATTGAAGGGTGTTCTTCATCCAAACCAATCTTGTGATCTTATACTCAACCTGTTAACCTTCCTAGTGTACAATCAATGACATTCCTGATACCTCCATCCTCCCAAATCCAACCCGCAACAACCCTCAAATGTCCAGCGCCTTGGGACGACCTCCCGACCTGAACAGTGCTATATGAGTGTAATTTGTTGTTGTTGTGTACTTTATCCCCGTGTTTTCCCCTCGTCTTCTTCTGCCCTAAATAGCACCTCTTAAAAAGCACCAAGAGCTCCGAGCTGCTGGCCTGCGTGAAGGGCAGTATATAAATCCAAGTTGTTGTTCTCCTTCATTGCACCATTTCAGTTCTGAAAAGTCAGGAAGAATCGCCCAAGTGCTGATTCAGCAAGTTGTGGATTTTCAACATCTGCAGTTCCGTCTTCTGGGGGAAAATACATTATTCAAATTAGCCTCATCAGCTTCATATATAAAAAAAACAGCCCAGCTCTGTGATTTTATATATATATATATATATATATATATATATATAAGCCCTTGTTGGCATTTTGAGAAATGGTAGGGGTTAGATATTACACTTTAACAGAAGGAACAAGAATCCTTTAAAAGTAGGGAAGTAGTTGTGGTTTCATTTGATGGGAGAAAACGATGCACGAAAAATAGGCGGATCGCTTTTTCTTAAAAAGAAGAAAATTTGAAAAATATAATAATTTGGTCATTCAACCCACGACTGTTTTGGGACATTGCTGCGTGCAATCGGCTGCCACGTTTCGCCCACAAATATATCGTCAATTCACTTTATAGTATATTTCTGTGAAGCACTTTGAGGCATCTTGAAGGTGCAAATACAAGGATTTTTTTTTCTTTTTCTTCGAAATAATAACGCTATATGCAGTAATGGGCAATATGCAGTATATAAGGTATGTTGACAGGTATGTCAGTCTACTTCTCATCTCTACAACTGAATTATTAGTGGTGTGCAAGTGCTAAACTCATTGTGGGTGTTCTTTACACTTGGCAGACACATCATGCATGAACTGATAGAGACAGAACGAGTCTATGTGGAAGAGCTACTGAGTATAATCGAGGTAAGGAAAAAGCCTCATACGCACTTCACGTAGATGCATATTTCAAAATGAAATCATACAGCCTTTTGCAATCTCAATACGATTTTGACACAGTAAGCATTCAATACATTTGATAATTAACAAAATATAATCATTTGGTCACTCACTCCATGACTATTTGTGGGACATTGCTGTGCACAATACATAAGTCAATTCACTTTACAGAATATTCTGTGAAGCACTTTGAGACGTCTCGAAGACGTGATGAGGGGTTGTATCAAATGCAAGGATTATTATTATTATATACACACCCGACATGTCAAAACATCTCAAAGTGTTCACAGCTCCCAAGTAAAACAAGGATGTAGATAAATATTTTAGCTAAATGTAAACAAAGCAATATCCCATAAATATTCTTGATGTGAATTAATTTTTACGTTGACTGCATGCTTACAAAATACATTTTGCATTGTATGTATATTAATTTGTATTTTTATTAACCTCCAACCCGCAATGGTTGACGATGCATGTTGAGTAGTTGCAAAGAGTGTTGAAGAAGTTTCTAGAAGAGAACGTAAAACTAAACAGAGAAAAGTGCTTAATTGGAGTGAAGGAGGTCAAGTATTTGGGAAACGTAATTAGAGTTTTTTTTTGGTCAGCCAGGTGTCTGACACATGCAGAATTCCATCACCGTTGCTTAAGAGTCTCCAAACCAAACTGAGAATTCAATGAATCCCACCTACACATGGAAATCCCAGAGATAGATTGTCGGAATGGAATGCGCTCTCTCTCTCTTCCTGGTGGAACGCATCCTGCTTACCTAATTCCGGAAAGTATTAGGCGCAGGTTGGCAAGAGCCAAGGCTTAGGGACTCCAGAGTGTGCGTCGGGGTAACTGCTGAAGACTGACCAGCTAAAACTGCATGATTACACATAAATTTATTACACATAATAAAGGGTGGAGAGTACTGTAGATCTGACGAAAGTAGAAGCAATAACATAGGTGTGAGCACCCACTGATAATAAGAGGAGTTAAAAGATTAATAGGGGATAATGAAATGGGGTTGTGCACTTCATACCAAGGGTGACAGATTTAGGAAATATAAAAGGACACTAGGAGATGGGGCAAAGGGTGTGCTTATTGCATAGATTTGGAATGTATTGGTTTGCATCACGGAGTCTTATTGACCCGAGCACTTGACTCGCAAGCGAGAGGACCTGGGTTTGATTCCTAGGCAGGGCGAAACATTAGGCAAGTTTCCTTACTCCACACGTCTGTTTACCAACTGGGGGCAATAATCCCTTTTTAAAAAGAGTAATAAAAAAATAAAAAACGTGGTCATTAAATCATGTTTACGGGACACCGCTGTGCCAATATATATTGGGCAATATCAAATGCAAGGATTATTATTGTTTTCTATACTAATAAGGACAAACTGTCTGTGTGTCTGTATTTCCACTAATAACGCAATAACCAATTGACGCAGAGGCGTGATTTATACCTCATCGGAAATGTTTTGCATACGGGAGTCATGGGCATTTTTGGGGGCATCTCTTATCGTTTAGCTATGTTTAAAAAATGCTTCAATTAAGCTCCAAAATATGAGGCATGATTGGTATACTGCAACAAACTAGCGACAGAGGAAAGCACACACCCTTCTAAAGAGATCCACCTGTACTAATATATTCTGCAACACATGTATCGCAGTTTTTTCGGGTTTGTCAGTCCTCACAACAGGAGTCCACCCACTGAGTCTTCCCACTCAGTCCTCTCATAGGAGACCTCCCAATATATGCATTTTCTAAGCAAAAATCAAGACTTTCAAGGACAAATAAAAATGCTAGACAGAAGAGAGAATGATAATCAAATGAAACTGAAGAACAAAGAACAGCGTGGCTGGACTTCAATGCTGAAAGGACTGCAAGAGCAAGGCAAAATGAGTTGCCCGCTCAAAAGAACAGCACGGCTGGACTTCGACGCAGAAAGGCCTGGTGTATACACAGAGTTTTTGGCATGTTAAATGGTTTGTGAGTGCTATCACTGAAATCTACATTCCATATTGGATCCTTTGGTTGCAAGCATAGCAACGGGTACGGCTAGTATTATAAGCTGAGTAACATAATAACAGCACTTTGAGTACTTATTACAGTCTTGTTGTTATGGCCATCCACATATCAACAACAGTTGCTGTTTGTCACTCGCTCAGAGTTGCATACTTGACGCCCAGTTTATGACGTCAAAGTTAAATGGATAATCTTGACCAGATGACTGAGGTCCACAAGGAGGTCCTCACCTCGTGACCAATTTCGCCCACAAATATACAGTCAATTCACTTTACAGCATATTCTGTGAAGCGCTTTGAGATGTCTGGAAGACTTGAAAAGCCCTATATCAAATGCAAGGATCATTCATTATATTATAATCACCGTCTAGTTCCTTATCTGCTGGCAATGTGCCTCATTCCCAAGCATAAGCTGTCAGCACAACTCTGGTCAAAGTTTCCAGAACTCTTTGGATTGTATTGACACTCCATTCAGGGATCCCTGCAGTGCCCATGTTAAATAAGAATAAGAATAATCCTTACCTTTGGTACAGCACCTTTCACGTCAAGAGGATGTCCCAAACTGGGACCAGAGTCACTGTTGTCAGGATTTACTGTACGTGTGCTTCAACGATTAAAAAGCATTTACTCATCATTAGATTGTTGACTTGGGCGCCAGTCGGCCTCAAAACCACCTGAAATGTACATGTGTTTATTGATAGTGTAATTGTACTGCAAGTGAATCATTTACAGCGACGATAAAAAAAACCAAACTATAACCCTAGTATCTATTATTAATTATTGCAATCTGTGATTGTAGTTATGCAACAGAGATGTGAGCATAGCCATGGTGCTAGCCTCCACTTCACACTCACTTCTAGGCTAAAATTAGTGAGAATTTCAGTTTAAAACCGTAAAATAATTCCACCCCGTGAAAGCGTATCTACTGGAACGCTGAGGGAAAAGAGGAAGTTTTTCAGACAGGCCACCCTGACAACAGTGACTCCGTACCAAGTTTCAGGGTCCCATGCTGCTAAAATTACCAGTCCACAGAGGAGCCAGGTGTGGATCACCAACTGACTGACCCACCAAACACACTGACGCACCCACCCACCCACTTACTCACTCATTCACCCACCCACCCACCCACTCACTCACTCACTCACCCACTCACTCATTCACCCACCCACCCACTCACTCACCCACTCATTCACCCACCCGCCCACCCACTCACTCACCCACTCACTCATTCACCCACCCGCCCACCCACTCACTCACCCACTCACTCATTCACCCACCCGCCCACCCACTCACTCACCCACTCACTCATTCACCCACCCAGCCACTCACTCACCCACTCACTCATTCTCCCACCCACGCACTCACCTCATTCACCTACCCACTCACTCACTCACTCACCCACCCACTCACCCATCCACCCAATCACTCACTCACTCACTCACTCGCCTACCCACCCACCCACCAGCCTGCTCGCTCGCTCGCTCACTCACATTTGGTTTACATTTCGACAATCAGTTGCCATTCCTGTCTAGCTGGGCTGACATTTGGTTTGCACAGTGATTTAGGTTCCAATTTCCCTAATATCCCCAAATTGGACATGATTTTCAGGGCACGATTCAAGCACACAGTCGCTACACTTTGCAGTAAATCCCAGAAAGCGCTTTGAAAAGTCCTCCTGAGGTGAAAGCACAATATCACATTAATGGTATGAATGTTATTGTGCCTTATTCAGGGTTATGCGACTGAGATGGAGAATCCTGAGCTGGTTCCCCTGATCCCACTTGCCCTGGAGAACAAAAAAGAAGTCCTCTTTGGGAACCTTCCAGAAATCTACGATTTTCACAACAAGTAAACTTCTTTTCTTATTTTTGGAATCCTGTAGCATAGTGGTTTACTACACTCGCCTCGTAAACGAGAGGATCTGGGTTTGATTCCTGGGCAGGGCGAAACCTTTAGGCAAGTTTCCTTACTCCACACGCCTCTGTTTCGCTCGCAGTAAGTAGGAACCCAGTTCTTAGTCGATTGGTGGATGGCTTTTTGGGGTAATAATCCCTCAAAAAAAATTGGGTCACTGAATCCATGATTGTTTGTGGGATAGTATTGGCTGCCACGTTTTACCCACAAAATACACAGTCAATCCATTTACAGAATATTCAGTGAAGCGTTTTGAAACGACTCATTGATGTAATAAAACGCTATATCAAATGGAAGGATTATTATTATATCCTCGCCCGTCTCTTCTCTCCTCCTCTCCAACATCCCCTCCCCACCACCTCTACGAGTCCCACATCATTTACAGCTGCCGCCTACCCCCTGAATGGAATCATTGTACAAAGTGTTTTCCCACCCTGAAAAAAACTCCTTTAATTTTATTCGTTGGGAGAGAGGACGCAAAAAAAATAAGGGATTTGTTGTCCCGTTTATTCTTTTATATCTCCCCTTAAATCTCTCAAGTTGTAAAGCGATTCCAAATTCCATTCAAATCACATTTGCTCGAAATTTGAAGGGATGCAAAACAGCACTGATGGGAGACTTTATCCAGTTATTGTATTGTAGTGATGCTTGTGTTACCATTTTGCTCTTTAATATGCTGCAGTGCTAGGTAACCATTGCTGTGACATTTGTCTGTACCTCGGTGTTGCTCTACACAATGGTTAGACCTTGGGACTGAATCAGTTAAATGCCAATTTAGGTTCAGCTTGGCTCAGTTGGTAGCACTGTAAGCCTCTGAGATTTGTTACTTGGTCAGCCGGGTGTCTGACACGTGCGGATACCCATTTCCATGCTTAAGAGTATCCAAACCAAACAGAGAATTCCATTAAACTGAGGACACGTTTGCCTGTTCAGGTATTTGTTAAAGATCCCACGGTGCTACTCCAAAGGTTTCTCCCGGTGTCCTGGCCAACAATCGCTTAAAAATTGTCTATTCACTTCACAATGCCCCACAAACGATGCCCTCTGTTTGTTGGGCCTTGTTGTGCGTAGAATATCCATAAGAAACCTAGAACGACAACAAAGTTACATTTGTAAAATGCCTTTCATGTTGGGAGAATATCCCAAGGTGCTGAACAGTTGGGAAATATACAGTCAATTTACTTTACAGTATATTCTGTGAAGCACTTTGGGACGTCTAGAAGACTTGAAAAGCGCTATATCAAATGCAAGGATTATTATTATATTATAAGTGACAGTGAACATTAAGAGAGTGAGTCAAATACCAGATATGGTCAACTGCACTGAGACTGATAATGATTAAAGTCTATTGTTACTTTCAAGGATATTTCTCAAAGAGCTGGAAAACTGCACAGAAAATCCTGAACTTGTAGGGACGTGTTTCCTAAAAAGGGTAAGTTAAATACTTTTACGCTGCGATTTTAATTTTCTGAGGCCCAACTGGGCTTATTGTAATGTGTTAGATTTGTGTCCAGAGGCACATAAGTGTAGCAATAGCATGTGATATCATGGGGATGTCATCTGCAGACATGGGGTACACTTCAACATGTATGCGGACGACACCCAACTCTATTTTTCCACCTCACTTTGTGACCCCCAGTCCCCTGATGTTCTGTCAGCCTGCCTGTCAAGAGTTGGATGAGCACGAATTTCCTTCAGCTAAATGTTGACGAGACGGAAACCATACTCTTTGGTTCTCGTCAACGTCTTCAATCGCACAGTTCTCACCTCCTCCACCTACCCGACCTGCCCCGTAGACACGGTCAAAGAGGAAAGTCTTCAGGCGCGACCTGAAGATGGAGAAGAAGGGGGCAAGGTGGAGGGATGGAGAAAGAGTGTTCTAGAGTTTCAGAATAGCACAAGTTAAAGGCTACAGCTACCTACTGACCAAGACACATTGTTTCTGTCCATGGAGTAGACACCATTACTGCTTCAACAGCTCATCAAACTTGGCCACAAACTCCCAGCCTCTCAGTCGGGTCAAGACACCGAGCCTTTATGAAAAGGGGCTTCTAAAATCATTTTAAAATCAATGGGACACTGCTGTGCGCAATTGGCTGTGTGTCGCCCATGAAATATGCAGTCAATTCACTTTACAGTACATTCTGTGAAGCGGTGTGAGACATCCTGACGATGTGATGAGGCGCTATATCAAAGGCAAAAGATTATTATTATTATTTTAGCATTTTTTTCTAACAGAAAGAAGATTTACAGATTTATGAAAAGTACTGTCAGAACAAACCGCGCTCTGAGGCTCTCTGGCGGCAATGTGGAGACTGCCAGTTCTTCCAGGTACTTTGTTTTCTCTCTGCATCTGTTCATTGCTCCCTCTTTCACAGTGTGCGTCAGCCTGGCTCAGTCGCGCTCTCGCTTCTGAATCAAAAGGAAGCCCCCACATCGGGATTTGGAATCACGTAGTCTAAGATGAACTCCAATGCAGTGCTTGGGGTGTGTTGCATTGTCGGAGATGCTGTCCTTTGGGTGAGATGTTAGATCAAGGTCTCGTCTGCCTGTTCAGGTGGATGTTAAAGATCCCATGGCGCAAGTCAAAAAGAGTAGGGGGTTTCTCTCTACCAGTGTCCTGGCCAACAATCCCCCAAATAAAATTGGTCGCTCAATCCACAATTCTTTGTGGAAGACTGCTGTGCGCAATTGGCTACTGCGTTTCGCCCACAAAATACACAGTCAAACCCAGTTTACATTATGTCCTATGAAGCGCTTTGAGATGTCTCAACAATGTGTCAAATGTAAGGATTATTAGTAGTAATGGTATGGTTTCCTTTAGTCGTTCCCCCCACCCCAACACAAAGTTCAACAAGCCTGGTTCAATTTTCAGACAGCGAGTTGTTCGGATCTGGAATGCATTGCCTGAAATTTTAGTGGAAGCCGATTCGATGAAAACTTTTAAGAGAGAAGCAGATAATTATTTGGGGAGGACAAGTTTGCAGGGCTATGGGAAGAGCGCGGGGCAATGAGATTGATTTGGAAGCTCTTTTCAAAGAGCCGGCACAGACACAATGGGCCGCATGGCCTCCTTCTGTGCTGTATAATTCTATGATTCTATGAATTGGCAGCACTCTTGACTCCAAGGATTCAAGTCCCACACTGAGCTCATGTAGTCAAGGCCGACACTCCAGTGTAATGCTGAGCATGCACTACATTACTAGAACATTAGAAACAAACACTGGAGGCAACACAACGCGCAAACTATTTGATGCCTTCAAAGGTCCTTTTGAAACCTGAGTTACTTTTCCATGTGTTTCATTCCAGGAATGTCAACGCAGACTGAGCCACAAGCTCCCACTCGATACCTACCTGCTGAAACCAGTCCAAAGGATTACAAAATATCAGCTTCTCCTGAAGGTACTGAGAGTTGTCATACTTGGAAGCTCCCATCTGGTTAGATCAGTGGTGAGCCAAGGACAACCCTGAAGAACATGACACCGATTTAAAATAGTTGTTAAAAGAAACAGAAGGAAGCTGAAGAGAATTTTTTTTTCACAGTGAGTTGTTGGCCTCTGGAATGCGTTGCCTGAAAGGGTGTGGAAGCCGATTCGATAACAACTTTTAAGAGAGAAGTAGATAATTATTTGAGGAGGACGAGTTTGCAGGGCTACGGGGAGAGCGGGATTGATTTGGGCAGCACTTTTCAAAGAGCTAGCACAGACACATTGGGCCGAACGGCCTCCTTCTGTGCTGTATAATTCTATACAGAATAAACAGCTGAACCCAATGTGGATTGGATTCCTGTAGCGTAGTGGTTAGAGCACTCACCTCGCAAATGAGAGGACCCGAGTTCAATTCCCGGGTAGGATGAAACCCTAGGCAAATTTTGTTACTCCACATGCCTCTGTTTACCTAGCAGTAAGCAGGAAGCTGGTTGTTAGTCGATTAGCAAACTGCTTTCCAGGGGTAATAATCCCTCCTAAAAAAATAATAATAATAATAATTTGGTCACTCAATCCATGACTGTTTGTGAGACTGCTGTGTGCAATTGGCTGCTGTGTTTCACCCACAAAAATATACCATTAATTCAATTCATAGTATATTTTGATAAGGTGTTGTATCTAGTGCAAGGATTACTATCATTATTATTATATAACGCCTTATCATATTGTTTACATGCCTTAAAGTGCTTTGCAGAATATATTGTAAAGTGAATTGACTGTTTATTTTGTGGGCGAAACGTAACAGCTAATTGCAAGCAGCAGTGTCTCACAAAGAGTCATGGATTGAGTTAACACATCTTTTTGAGGGATTATTGCCCCTGGGAAAGCAATCAGCCAATCGACTAACAACCAGGTTCCTACTTACTGCTGGGTAAACAGAGGCATCTGTGTGGAATAAGAAAACTTGCCAAACATTTTGCCCCATCCGCGAATCAAACCCGGGTCCTCTTGCTTGCTAGGCGAGCGCTCTAATCATTACGCCATACGTATCTCTAATACCAAGTGATTGATTCCCTCAGGAAATGCTGAAGTGCAGCAAGAACTCGGAAGGGACGGCCGAGCTGGAGGAGGCGCTGGAAACCATGATCAGTATCATCAAATCTGTCAACGACTCCATGCACCAGATTGCTATCACTGGGTTTGAGGTAAGGGTGACACTATTCAGCACAGTAAGCAGACTGCTCAGCCCATCCTGTCCGTGTCGTTGCTCTCTCTATTATTTCTAAAACCTTTTATTAATCTCACTTGCCAGCTCTTTCCCTGTATCCCTTAATGATTTTGCTTGCCCGGTGCTTTAAGCTCTCCGGGATGCTACCCCGCATAGAAGGAGCTACGTAAATGCAAGTTGTTGTTGTTGTTGTTGTTGCTTGCCCTGTTCCCTTCTGAGTGGTTGAGTCTTCCGTTAACAATTCGGACAATCCTCGCAATCGATGCTTGACCTTTCACGTCGGGAGAATGTCTCGGAGCCCTTCAACTTGCACTTACATAGCGCCCTCCACACAGTGGTGGACCTTGACTCCGAGTCAGGGTGAGGGAGGGGGTGAGGAGGGAGGTGGCCGTAAGCATGGTCAAAGAGGAAGGTTTCTAGGCAGGAATGCGTTGGAATAATCCAAGCGGGAGGTCACAAACAGACGCACAAGGGTTTTGGCTGCATTTGGGGTAAGGTACGGGTGGAGGCGGGCAATGTATCGGAGGTGGAAGAAGGCGGTCCTGGTCAGGGACCAGATGTGGGGGAGGAAGGTCAAACTGGACGCCTAGATTGCTCACTGGTTCGGTGAGTCTGAGGGAGAGCCCAAGGAGGTTGAGGAGTTCAGATCTGCAGGAGTGAAGATGTTGATAGGAGCCAAGGAATGTGGCTTCCGTCTTGTCCACATTCAGCTGCAGAAAGTTTGTACTCATTCAGGCCCTGATGTCTGCCAGACAAGCTGATAGCAACTTTCAAAAGGGAATTAGATAGGTACTTGAAAAGGAAAAATTTTCAGGGCTATGGGTAAGAGCGGAGGAGTGGGGTTGATTTGGAAGCTCTTTTCAAAGAGCCGGCACAGGCATGATGGGCCGAATGGCCTCCTTCTGTGCTGTAATATCCTATGATTTTATCGACGTATTTGCAGCAATCACCATGTATCTCACACACACACCACACAGACAATAGTTTTAAGGTGAGACTTGAGACTAGAACATTTTGGTCAAAAAAGAAAGATACCACAAAAAATGACAGGTTTTGACAGGAAATGACCCAATCTCTAATTCTCAGAATTCACACACAAGAGTGTGTGCCTGTGGTTTATGGTCAACCCGCCTTGCTTATTGCACAGACACCTTGACTCAATGCCTCGGCTGCCTCACTAAAAGCTCAAAACCCTATATAATCCTGACCAATCCCACTTTGGTCAGATCCTGCGAGTTGATTAACGCCTTATTCCTAAGAGGGCAAATGTCAACGGTGTAAGATAATAACAATCCTTTTAAGAAATCAATGGCAATTGCAAAAGAGCCAATCAGAAGAAGACAGGATGTATAAAAGTACACTGAGAGTGGGACAAAAGAGTGTGGGTTTAAGGTAGGGGTATATAATGAGCTGAGAATAAAAGAATAACCATCTTTGCATTTGATATAGCATCCTATCACGTTGTTGAGACGTCCCAACAAAGTGCTTCACAGAATAATAATAATAATAATCCTTGCATTTGATATAGCGCGTTTCACGTCTTCTAGACGTCCCAAAGCGCTTCACAGGATATACTGTAAAGTGAATTGACTGTATATTTGTGAGCGAAATTACTTAAATCAATAATTAATTAATACAACAGTTTTGAGGAACGAGAAACATTACAAATGGTATGTGTGGATATCAGTGAAGATGGGTTTGTTCTTGACTGAGAAACCACCCACCTCTTCCCCCTTCTCCCCACCCTCCCATTGCCCCCCCCACCCCCACCCAGTTGACAATAGAAGCTGTGTGGTTTTAGCTGGTTAGACGCCAGCAGTTAACCCAACGCACACTTTGGTATCTCCAAGCCTTGGCTCTTGCCAACCTCTGGCAGAATTAGGTGAGCAGGAGTTCCGTTCTGTTCTTTTACACACAGGGAGACTTGAATGACCTGGGGAAGCTGCTGATGCAAGGATCTTTCAACGTGTGGACCGACCACAAGAAAGTGCAGAGCAAGGTGAAGGATCTGGCCCGCTTCAAGCCCATGCAGAGGCACCTGTTCCTTTACACTAAACTGCTGCTGTTCTGCAAGAGGCGAGAAGAGAACGCGGACGGACACGAGAAGTCCCCATCGTACGGCTTCAAGCATTCACTGAAGGTACGACTGACTGCGAGGGCGTTCAGCAATACTGGTCACTGCGTTGTGGGTTCATTAACCTCTGGTGATCAGTCGCACTCTCACCTCGGAGTCAGACAGTTGTGAGTTCAAGCTCCCAGGTCGGGACTTGGAACTAGTATACTCCAATACGGTACTTTACTGTCAGAGGCACCGTGCTTCGGAAAAGATATTAAACCGAGGTCCCGTCTGTGCCCTGTTACAAGTGGACGTGGCACTATTTATGATAATATAATTAGAATAATCCTTGCAACTGATATAATAATAATAATAATAATAATCCTTGCATTTGATATAGCGCTTTTCACGTCGGGAGGACGTCCCAAAGCGCTTCACAGAACACACTGTAAAGTGAATCACTTTATCACGTCGTCGCGACGTCTCAAAGCGCTTCACAGAACATACTGTAAAGTGGAGTGACTGTGCATTTTGTGGGCGAAACACGGCAGCCAGTAACGTATAGCAGTTTCCCACAAAATGAAAAGCTAAGGAAATTCCTCTCTCTCCCGGTGTCCTGACTGACAATCCTCCCAGATAAAATCGGCCATTCGTTTTACGACTGTTTCCGGGACACAGCCGTACGCAAATTGGCTGCCGTGTTCACCCACAAAACAAACACAGTGACTGCGCTTTGCAATACATCCAGTGAAGCGCTTTGACGTAAAATTATTATAACGAGTGAGAAGACCATTAACATTGCGGCTTAAGATGTCATTATAAAGGAGTGTTCATTGTACTGGGCTTAGCCGTGGAAATAACTCTGATGCCCACTCCATGCTTTCAGATGAGTGCGGTTGGCATCACGGAGAACGTAAAGGGAGATATCAAGAAGTTTGAGATCTGGTACAACGGCAGGGAGGAGGTGTACATCATTCAGGTGA
The DNA here is from genome assembly GCF_018977255.1 of Callorhinchus milii. Classification (NCBI taxonomy): domain Eukaryota; kingdom Metazoa; phylum Chordata; class Chondrichthyes; order Chimaeriformes; family Callorhinchidae; genus Callorhinchus; species Callorhinchus milii. The sequence continues at coordinate 2,269,198 of NW_024704752.1, read as the reverse complement.
GGAACACCCAAACCTATTGCTGTTGCCTCACCAATACAGGTCAGAGGCAACTGCCCTAACATAGCACTGGCTGTTTGGCCATCATTCCCTGAACTGTGCTAGCCTTGTAACCCTTGTAATCCCCATGTAAGGTGTTGTATTAATGCAAGTTGTTCTTGTCACATCGGGAGCACATCCCAAGTCGCTGGACAGTCAGGGATTTGTACCCGAGTAGGGGATTGGGATCAGGAGGGGTGGAGGTCAGGAAGGGTTGGGGCAGGAGGGTGACCTACTCCCACCCTCCCTGACCTCCACCCCTCATGATCCCAATCCCCTACTCGGGGGTTGTCACTCACACACACAGTAAGGGGGAGAGGTTTTGAAATCTGCTTGAGAACTAAGCATCTTTTCAATAATCTTGTCGAATTCCCGTCCGCAAACTCGTAATGGAAAAAATCTTCTCAACAGGCATCTTCCGTGGAGCTGAAGAACCTCTGGGTGTCTGAAATCAGGAAAGTGCTGACAGGACAACTGCAGGCCTACAGAGGTAAAGTTCCTCACGCTGTCCCTCACGTGGGATTCCTGTAGCTCAGTGGTTAAAGCACTCGCCTCACAAGTGAGAAGACCTGGGTTCGATTCCCAGACAGGGCAAAACCTAAGGCAAGTTTCCTTAATCCACACACCTGTTTACCCAGCAGTAAGTAGGAACCTGGTTGTTAGTCGATTGGTGGATCGCTTTCCAGGGATAATAATACCTCAAAATAAAAAATAACAATAATTTGGTGAATCAATCCACAACTGTTTGTGGGATGTTTCGTTTCGCCCACAAAATATACTTTACAATATATTCTGGGAAGGGCTTTTTCATAGACATGATTAGGCATTATATCAAATGCAAGGATTATTATTTTTTGTTATATTATTTTACACGTGTCTTTTGGCTTTTGCTCATTGCCACTATTGTAAAGGTGACAAGCACCTCCGTGTTTTGTTCCTTGAAAGGGAATTGGGATCACACACACGGTTTCTGTTCCGAACAAGAGGGGAGTTTCTCTCTCCCGGTGTCCTGGCCTACAATCTATCTCCTTTCCCCCCCTCTCCCCTCCTTGGTAAAATAATTATTACCCTTGCATTTGATATAGGGCCTTATCACACCATTGAGACGTCTCAAAGTGCTTCACAGAATATTTTCAAAAGTGTAGTGACTGTGTATTTTGTGGGTGAAACGGGGCAACCAATTGTGCACAGCAGTGTCCCACAAACAATTGTGGATTGAGTGACCGCATTTGTTTTTTTAGGAGGAGTTATTACCCCCAGAAAGCGATCCGGCAATCGACTAACAACCTGGTTCCTATTTACTGCTAAGTAAACAGAGGTGAATGGAAACTTGTCTAAGGTTTCACCCTACTTGGAAACCGAACCCAGGTCTCTTGCTTGTGTGGCGCGGGTGCTAACCACTATGCTGCTGATTGTATTCTATTGCGGGACAAGTCAAAAATAAATTGTCTGCTACATTCACCCATAAAGCACGTAATCGCTACATCTGACAGTATATCCTGTGATGCGCTTTGACACGTCTGCCTGATGCGAAATGTGCCAGAATCTGATCAGTAATTTCCCACAAACGGGTAGGAAACTGCACCACTCGATTCAGTCACCTACTGACTGGGGGTTAGCAGCCTGGGGGGTGGTGGGGGGTATGGGGGGGGGACTCCTTTCTCCTTTTGAATAGGGTCACATGATCTTCAATGCCTGCCCTGGCCTGGCCTCGGTTTAAAGCCTCATCCGAAGATCTCGCCTCGCAAGCGAGAGGAGCTGGGTCCGATTCCCGGGCAGGGCGAAACATTGGCCAAGTTTCCTTCCTCCACATGCCTCTGTTTACCGGCAGTAAATAGGAACCAGGTTGTTAGTCGATTGGCAGATCGCTTTCCGTCACTCCATCCATGACTGTTTGTGGGACTCTGCTGTGCACAATTGGCTGCTGCGTTTTGCCACAAAATACCCAATCAATTCACTTTACAGTATATCCTATGAAGCGCTTTGAGACGTCTCAATGATGTGATAAGGAGCCATATCAAATGCAAGGATGATTATTATTATTATTAAGGCCGGCATCGCTGACTATACAGCATTGCCCTGGAGTGTCAGGCCAGGCCATGAGTTCAGACTCCTTGCAACCTTCTGCTCAAAACGGCCCAAGTGCACCTTCTGCCTCTGAACCTATAATAATAATAATCATTGCATTTGATATAGCGCCTTATCACGTCTGTGACGTCTCAAAGCGTTTCACAGAATATACTGTAAAGTGAATTGACTGTATATTGCGTGGACGAAACACGGCAGCCAATTTCACAGAGCAGTGTCCCAGTGTCCCACAAACAGTTGTGGGTTGAGTGACAAAACAATTTTTATTTGTTTTAAAGGAATTATTACCCCCAGAAAAGCGATCCGCCAATCGACTAACAACTGGGTTCCTACTTACTGCTCTGCTAGGTAAACAGAGGCGCGTGGAGTAAGGATACTTGCCCAATGTTTTGCCCTACCGGGAATCAAGCCCAGGTCCTCTCCCTTGTGAGGCGAGTGCTCTCACCACTAAGTTACAGGACTCCAGTAATGCGATCAAGTGGGATTGTACTCTTGTGTTGTTGCTTAGGAACGTGCAATCAAGCGGAGATCACAAACACCTTTGATTGCTGTTTCATGAACTGTGAATTTTTTATCAAGTATTCTGGTTTCCATTGCCTTGCAACACATCATACATACTAGCTCAAAACAAAAGCTCAAAGCAACCATTACTATGGTTCTGTACAAGCCACAATTCTCACATTGATCAGCAGAGGCAGAGGCAGGGATGCGTGGATCCAGCCCCTGTGAATGCCTTTAACCCTTCCACCCCTGACAATTTCCTACCGTGAAAAAGCAAACTATATAAGTAATTAAACTCTAGTGTAGTGGTTAGAACTCTCACCTCGCAAGTGAGTGGACCCGGATTGATTTGCGGGCGAGACGAAACCTTAGGCAAGTTTCTTTACTCCACACCCCTTTGTTTACCTAGCAGGAAGTAGGAACCCGGTTGTTAGTCGATTGGCGGGTCACTTTCCAGGAGTAATAATCCCTTCCAAAAAAAAAAATAATAATTCATTCACTCAATCCACGACTGTTTGTGGGACGCTGCTGCACTCAATTGGCTGCCATGTTTCACCCACAAAATACACAGTCACTACACTTTACAGTGTATCCTGCGAAAGCGCTTTGAGCCGTCTCAGCAGCGTGATGAGACACTATAGCAAATGCAAGGATTATTATTATTAAGAGATAAAATGTAAACGCACAATAATCTGATCAGATGATGATTTCTTTTGGTTCCTGTGACAGATGCCAGTCAGCTGAACCAAAGGATCCAGGAACAAGTGTACCATGCTCCACTGAACACACCTAACAGGTGAGTGACGAACCTATGCCCGGTGACAACTAAGATCCATAATAATAATAATAATAATAATAATCCTTGCATTTGATATAGCGCTTTTCACGTCGGGAGGACGTCCCAAAGCGCTTCACAGAATATACTGTAAAGTGAATTGACTGTATATTTGTGGGCGAACGCGGCAGCCAATTGCGCACAGCAATGTCCCACAAACAGTCGTAGATTGAAAATGACCAATTTATTATTGTTTTGGGTTTTTTGGAGGGATTATTATTAGGCGTGTGGAGTAAGGAAACTTGCCCAAGGTTTCGCCCTGCCTGGAATTGAACCCAGGTGTCTTGCTTGCAAAGCAAGTGCTCTAACCACTGAGCTACAGGACTCCACAAATATCCATGATACTGGCCTGGATTCAGGTCACTCCACAACAACAACAATGCCGTCTTGCACTTACACACAGCATTCTTTTGGAACTGTTTGCCTACAAAACACATGGTCACCGCACTTTGGAAGTAAATAATCCTACAATAATGATGATTCTTGCAATTGATATAATAATTCTTGCATTTGATATGGCTCCTTAACACATCGTTGAGATGTCTCAAAGCACTTCACAGAATGTATTGTAAAGTTTTTTGACGGTGTATTTTGTGGCAAAAATGCACACAGTGCGAGTAAGTGACCATATTTTTTTTGGGGGGGCAGGAATTATTAACCCCTGGAAAGCGATCCACCAATTGACTAACAACCGTTGACTAACACCAATTGACTAACAACTAACAACCGTGTTCCTACTTACTGCTAGGTACTCCTAGTTACAAATGGCAGGGTTACGACAAAACAATATTTGCTGTTGTGCTCATGTTTAAAGCAATATTATTGTAATGACAATATCAAAATCAATATCAAAGTCCATAAGTTCACAAGCATTTGGCGAACAACTCTCGCTTGGGTTTGTTCGAAGCTACAGCCAGCTACATGGCCAGGAGCAGAATTAACAGCTTGGTTGAGCCTGGGAAGTGCGGCCAGTAGAAACAGGAGGAGGCCATTCAGCCCCTCGAGCCTGTTCTGCCATTCTGTTAGATCATGGCTGATCTGCACCTCAGCTCCATTTAACCGTCTTTGCTCCTTATCCCTTGGTACCCTGACCTAACAAACAGCTATCCACCACAGTCTTGACATTTGAATTAGTAGCAATAACGCATTATAAGTAGTAGCATTACTTGCTCTGTTCAGTTCATAATAGCTGATGTGAAATAAAAGGTCCAAAGTTACTTCTCTAGCAGATGTGTGGCAGCTGTCCTCTCGGGTAAACTGACCCCAACACCCCTGTGCAGGAGGTTAAAAATTTAATTCTTATTGGGGATGAGACAGTCGGGAGGACTGATACAGTTTTCTGTAGCCATAGCAGGGAGACAAGAAGACTCTGTTGTCTTCCTGGGGCCAGGGTGAAGGATGTCACCGGCGGGCTGGAGATAAATTTGAGGCAAGGGAGAGGATCCAATCGTAATGGTACATATAGGAACCAATGACATTGGTAGGACCAGTAGGGATGAGTTAAGGAGCGAGTTCCGGGAATTGGGAATTAAACTAAGGAATAGAACTTCCAAAGTGATGATATCGGGACTGTTACCTGAGCCAGGAGATAATTGGTACAGGCAAAAGAAGATCATAAATCTGAATGCCTGGCTAAAAGAGTGGTGCCGAGAGCAGGAATTCCAATTCATGGGCCACTGGCACGAGTATTGGGGAAGATGGGAGCTTTTTCAAAGGAATGGGCTCCACCTAAATAGGGCTGGGACAAATGTCCTGGCTACGCGAATAAATAGGGAGGTAGAAAGGGCTTTAAACTACTAAGGGGGGGGGGGGGGGGGAGGTAAAAACATAGTAAAATATAGTCCACCACAGTTAAACTTGAGATCAACAAAAGCAAGAGAGCAGATTAACAAGTGGATACTGGAAAAGTTCCCATTGATTGGAAGATTGCAAACGTAACTCCACTATTTAAGAAGGGTGGGAGAGAAAATAGGGAAAACTATAGACCAGTTAGTTTGACGTCAGTTGTAGGGAAAATTCCTGAGTCCTTAATAAAAGACGTAGTTATGGGATACCAGGAAGACCATAAAAAGATTAGGCAGAGTCAACATGGCTTTACCAAAGGGAAGTCATGCTTGACTAACCTTTTAGAATTTTTTGAGGATGTATCCAGCAGGTTGGATAAGGGGGAACCAGTAGATGTGGTATATTTGGATTTTAGGAAGGCATTTGACAAGGTGCCACACAAAAGGCTGTTACTCAAGATCAAGGCCCACGGGATTAATGGGAAAATATTAACATGGATAGAAGAGTGGCTATCGGGTAGAAAGCAGAGAGTAGTGATAAACGGATCATTCTCGAATTGGCAGGATGTAACTAGTGGAGTGCCACAAGGATCAGTGCTTGGGCCTCAGCTATTTACCATTTAAATCAATGATCTGGACGAGGACATTGAATGTAATGCGTCTAAATTCGCGGATGATACTAAACTAGGTAGCAGAGTGAGCTCTCAGGATGATGCAAAAAGATTGCAACGGGATATAGATAGGCGCGGGGAGTGGGCAAGTAGGTGGCAGATGGAATTCAATGTGAGCAAGTGTGAAATTATTCACCTCGGTAGCAAGAATAAAAGAACAGATTATTTTCTGGAAGGGGAGAAGTTAGATAGTGTTAGTATTCAAAGGGATTTGGGTGTCCTTGTACACCAGTCCCAAAAAGTTAGTTTGCAGGTGCAGCAGCAACTAAGAAGGCGAACGGCATGTTAGCGTTCATTTCGAAAGGTTTATAATATAAGAGTAGGGAAGTCTTGCTGCAACTGTATAGGGCTTTGGTGAGACCGCACCGAGAGTATTGTGTGCAGTTTTGGTTTCCTTATTTAAAAAAGGACATACTTGCCCTCGAGGGGGTGCAGCGTAGATTCACTCGGTTAGTTCCTGGGATGAGGGGACTGACCTATGAGGATAGGCTGCATAAACTAGGGCTGTATTCTCTAGAGTACAGAAGAATTAGGGGAGATCTTATTGAAACATATAAGATTCTTAAAGGGCTGATAAAGTAGTCACAGAGGGACTGTTTCCCCTGGTAGGAGAATCTATAACCAGGGTCACAGTCTTAAAATTAAGGGTCAGCCTTTTAGAACAGAGTTGAGGAAACATTTCTTCACTCAGAGGGTAGTGAACTTATGGAATTCACTACCCCAGAAGGCTGTAGATGCTCAGTCCTTGAACATTTTGAAGGCTGAGACTGATAGATTCTTGAAAAATAGAGGGATTAGGGGATATGGGGATAGGGCAGGTAATCAGAGTTAGGTCTGAAGATCAGCCAAGATCTTATTGAATGGCGGAGCAGGCATGAAGGGCCGAATGGCCTACTCCTGCTCCTAATTCTTATGTTCTTATGTATCTTTCCAGTTCTTCTCTTTGCTCTTTTCTCTGGGGAAAGAGCGGGGGACAGAGACTGATTGGGTAGCTCTTCCAAAGAGCCGGGCAAAGGCTGTAATATTCTATGATTCCTTTTCCGATGTTGCTGGAATTTGCAGGAACAGTCAAGGTTGATTGTTTTGAGTGGCAGAACCTTCCTGGAGGAGGAGTACATAGTTGCTCTCTCACTGACTCGAAAAGAACCCACCGACAGAACGCAGTGGAGCTTAGCTGCAGCTCAGTTATAGTTGCCCTTTGTTTCAAACATTCTGGAGTCCTGTTGCTCCGTGGTGAGAGCACTCGTCTCGCAAGCGAGAGATGTTAGCATTTGATACAGAGCTTTATCGTGTATTCAAGAGTGTTGCACAGAATATACTGCAGTATATTAAGAGCTAAGAGTTTCTTAGCAGAGCGAAACGACTTTCCTTACTCCACACGCCTCTGTTTACCTAGCAGTGAATAGGCACCGGGCTGTTTGTTGATTGGCGGATCGCTTTTCCAGGGGTAATAATTCCTTTAAAAATAAGTTGGTCACTCAATTTACGACTGTTGTGGGACACTGATGTACTGCCGTGTTTCGCTCACAAAATACACAGTCAATTCACTTTGCAGTATATTCTGTGCAACACTTTGAGGCGTCTTGAAGACGTGATAAAGCTCTGTATCAAATGCAAGGATTATTATTATTATTTTTTATTATAATTCTGGATGAACACAGGATAGCTTAGCTGAACCTGTGTTATAGTTGTCCTGTGTTTCAAACATCAGGATGGTCCGTGGGAGTCTCCACGTCCTCACCCACCTGAGAGCTGTTTTCAGGCTGTGGGGTCAGTAGCCATCAGCTGATTCTGATTAAGACAATGTAGGAGCGTTACATCACAGCAATATCTAACAGGAGAGCTCCAGCTGTAATCAACACAGAAATATACAGCACAGAAGGAGGCCATCCGGCCCATCGTGTCCGTGGCAGCTCTGCCCAAATCAATCCCACTCCCCCGCTCCTTTCCCCTTAGCCCTGCAAACTTGTCCTTCCCAAATAATTATCTAATGTCTTACTTCTGAACCAATTTAACTTTTCAAAGCACATCATACTGTCATTTTTGCAAAAACATTGTCCAAAAAAGACGTTTGGACATAGACTCTACAATTTAGCTGACCTTGATTAGGCTTCGAGTGTCTACAAGTCATTCCAACATGCACTGACAATTGCATAAGCATTTCTAATTGTTGTGTTCTCTTCTAATTGCTGGGAGACAGGCTCCACTGGCTCCCAATCACAGAACTGATCGATTTCAAGATCTGCTCGCTTGTTTTCAAATCCCTTCCTGCCCTCGCACCTCCCTACCTATCTGACTTGCTTACCTCCCCACTCCACCACCCGCTGCCTCCGCTCGGCTGTCTCCGGCTTCCTGTTTGTCCCTTGTGCCCTCCTTTCCACCATCGGTGGCCGTGCCTTCAGCCATTACTCCCCGAAACCCTGGAACTCTCTCCCTCAATCCCTTCATCTTGCCCACTTCCTCCCCATCTTCAAATCCCGCCTAGAGACCTTCCTTTTTGATCATGCTTCTAGTCACCTGCCCCCTCCCTCTCCCCCCTGGCTTGGTGTCAGATTCCGTCACTGTTAAGGGCTCCAAGACTCTACCTCAGATGAAGAGCGCTATATAAATGCAAGTTGTCGTTGTAATTGAACTGAAATAATATTTTAAGCAATAATATTTCTGATTCCAACACTGTGAGATGTACCCCCGACAAGAAAGGCGCTGTATGAAATGTAAGGATCATTATTATCGTTATTGTCAAATTTCTGAATGTTCTGAAATGCTATGTCAATAGAGTAAATCGAGGTCTATTCCTGGGGTGGGAATTTCTCCCCAGCAGTTTTCCAGTGCCGTTGGAGAGTTCAGAAATAATAACATTAATAGTGATCCTTGCATTTAATACAAGCGCCTTATCACGTGATTGAGACGTCTCATATATATATACAGAATATACTGTAAAGTGTGTCATTTTTGTGGGCGAAAGGCGGCAGCAAATTGCGGAATCTGTGGAATGCGCCAGAACAATGCATATTGCAATGCTAGATCGATATCCTGCAGTTTACACTCAATTGTCTTTGAGGATTAGGGAGAAATTCCTGCAGTTTTTTTTCCTGTTTGTCATTTTGCCCTCTGGGTAGTCATTTCTCTCTGTCGATCTCCCGATCTCCCAATCACTCATTGGGTAATGAATAAATCTGCTGCTGACAGTCGACTGACTGATCTGGTCTTTATTTCTCAATTCCATACCTGATTATCTATCTCCTTGTCTTTCCGTATTGTACTTGGCATATGGATGTCTGCTGGGGAGAGAGCAGGGGAATGGGGTTAAAGTAGAGAGCTCCGGTGGGGCAGACAGATAGCTCTTCAAGGAGATCTCCTGAAAATCACTTTGGAATGTTTTAAATCAAATGCAAAGTGTCTCCATTAAAATGAGACATAAGAGTGCTGTATATTCTATCTTCACAGAAACCTTAGGAAATCATTTGGCCATCAGCAAGATAACAAGTCAGCGTCATCCAGTCCTGAGACAGGGAATAAGCAACAAGGAAACCTCAACAACAGGCACAAGAAAGGTAACGCTCAGATGGTCTTTTCCTGGTTAATTGGTGCAGAGATTGGGAATGGGGAACAGACATCACAATGGATATTGCTCTCATACTGAGATTTCCAGATAAGCCCATTAACAAGTCTAAACTTGAAAGTTCTGCTTCAAGTGATTTATTTCCTGGTTCAGAACTTTGACTGGAGTGTGCGTGCGTGCGTGTGCTGTTTCTTGCCCCTCCCCCCAACCTCTGAGCCTATGAGGAAGTTATGAATTCTCTAATTCATTCAATGGTATGATAATTGTGAGACTTTGGAGTAGGGTTAGAGATCCCCAGTGGGGGAGCGAGCACCAGCACAGATACAATGTGAGAAAGAGCAGGGGAATGGGATTAGAGCAGTGAGCTCCAGTGGGGGATGCGAACACCAACACACAATACGCTGTCAGAATTACCTTTGGTCACAGATTTATACAGTTGAAAAATCCCATTGAAGATTGATCCATTGACAGTTTATTGGTTCAGAATCGGAGGGAAGCATTTCCTCCTCGCGAGGATGGGGGCTTTGCCTCTCATGTATAGATGGTGTTGGACTCTGGAATTGCAGCTGGAACTAGTGGCCAGGCCTATCCTGACTGGGGCTCTTTTGTTGAATTTGTTGACTAGATTTCTTTTCCAATGTACTTTTCGGCCTTAACCACCCAGCGTCAAAACAAAGGCCAGTGGAGCACCAGCCAGACCTTAACTGAAGCTTCCCATCCTGCCTGAAACAGTGTGCTTTGATCTTCAACCTCGCTCTACCACTAACACTTCTCTCTCACCAGGCTTCCTCGCTCAGTCACACCGTCTGCATGCGCTGCCAATGTGTGTTGAACCACACTTCTCTGATGCTGTGGCTCACCCCCAGTAAACAAACAAACCAATTCTCTCTACCCTCACTCCCCCCCCCCCCCCCCCACCCACCTTTTATTTTGACACCTTGCAATGAGAGGACCCGGGTTTGATTCCCGGGTAGGGCGAAACCTTAGGCAAGTTTCCTTACTCCCCACGCCTCTGTTTACCCAGCAGTAAGTATGAACCCGGTTGTTAGTCGATTGGCAGATCACATTCCGAGGGTAATAATTCCTTCCCCCAAAAAAATTTGGTCACTCAATCCACGGCTGTTTGTGGACACTGCTGTGCGCAATTGGCCGCCGCGTTTCACCCCCAAAATACACAGTGAATTCACTTTGCGGAATATTCTGTGAAGCGCTTTGAGACGTCTCAATGACATGAAAAGGCGCTGTATCAAACGCGAGGATTATTACAGGATTAGTTGCAACATTACAGTAATGTTGAGTTTAGCTGCTGGTTGGTAGCGGTTCGAGTTTTTAGGGGGAGGAAAAAATGGTTTGAGATGAGGTTCGATGTGTGATTTTGTCCCTAATTCAATGGGGTATTTTTTTGTTCTGTTCTTTCCACATTTCAAATCGGCCTGCTTATATTTACCGTCCGCATGGGTCACAGAGCAAGCACACTTTGGTGCATTCCACAGGGAGAAAGCGCTGACTGGGTTGGGGCAGCTTTAGCTGGATCTTTGTTTGCCTACAGCCCGGGATTTGGCCCTATTATCACTGACATTCTGACGCTTACCAGGCATCAGCACCTTTTTCCTGTGGGGTTTTTTCTCGAGCGTTTCAAATTTGCAATTTCAGTTCTGTTCAACACAGAAGGTTGTACATTTCTCTCCCTCCCACCTCACCCACTCCCCCACTGGAGAGTCAGCTTAGATCACGTGAGTCTCGACGTGGGGTTTGAACCTACAACCTTCTGACTCAGAAGCGAGAGAGCTACCACTGAGCCAGGCTGTCAATCAAATTACAGGCATCCTCTCGATCCACTAACCTTAACAATTGTAAAGAGCTCAACCATTTAATGGCAGAGTTTTCATTTATAATGATTGGATGCCTCGGAGCGAGTCGATCGGTTAATCGATGGATCGTCAATCGACTAATGATCGATTGATCAATCACAAAATCAGAAATGTTACCTTTACCAATCTCTGATTGAGTCTTTAATACTGTGCCTGTTCAGCACAACAACAACAACTTGCATTTATATAGCGGCCCTCTTGCAGGGTAGAGTCCCAACGCACTTGAAGCTACTGTTTCCTGCTATTTTTTTTTAATGCTGCGATATATCCTTGGTTCATTCTTACACTGATATTCGTAGATTGTAGTTTCAGCACTGAAGTCAAACAGAGTGCATTACAGGCATAAACACATAGCAATATTTTGTATATGCTAGCAGGAAAACTTGCCTCAGGGTCAGAAGGTTGTGGGCTCAAGAATTGCTAGATGGAAAAAAAGACCAAGGTCCATCTAGCTCTCCTTTCACCTTCCTGGCTGTCGCATGCACGCACATATGTCACATATGAACTACCTTTGCACCGTATCCCACAATGTTATTTCTTGCTCAGAGGTCACACTCATGCAAATAGCAACAACAACCTAGATAATAGTAATAATATTTGCATTTGATATAGCGCCTTATCAAATTTTCAGGACATATAATGTGGGGAAGCGTATTATTCACCTAGGTAGTAAAAATAGAAATAGTGAAAACTATTTTCTAGAAGGGGAGAGACTAGATAGTATCAGTGTTCAGAGGGATTTGGGTGTCCATGTACACCAGTCACAAAAAGTTAGTCTGCAGGTATAGCAAGCAACTAGGAAGGCTAATGGCATGTCGGTGTTTATTGCAAAAGCGTTAGAATACAAGAGTAGGGAAGTCTTGCTGCAACTGTATCGGGCCCTGGTGAGGCCACACCTGGAATATTGTGTGCAGTTTTGGTCTCCTTATTTAAGAAAGGACATACTCGCCTTAGAGGGGGTGCAGCGTAGATTCACTAGGTTGGTTCCTGGCATGAGGGGGTTGACCTAAAGGATAGGTTGAGTAAACTAGGCTTATATTCTCTAGAATATAGAAGAATTAGGGATGATCTTGTAGAAACATATAAGATTCTTAAGGGGGTTGACAGAGTAGACAGTCTGAGACTGTTTCCCCTGGTAGGAGAATCTAGAACCAGGGGTCACAGTCTTAAGATTAAGGGTCAGCCTTTTCAAACAGAGTTGAGGAAACACTTCTTCACTCAGAGGGTATTGAATTTATGGATTTCTCTAACCCAGAAGGCTGTAGATGCTCAGTCCTTGAACATATTCAAGACTGAGATTGATAGGATTGACAGATCACCCGTCTCCGCCAATACCTCTACCCAAAAGCCGCTGAAACCCTGGTCCATGCCTTTGTCAGCTCTCGGCTGGACTACTCTAATGCCCTCCTCACCGGTATCCCATCCACCACCATCCATAAAATCCAAATCATTCAAAACTCTGCCGCCCGCATTCTCACCCACACGAAACTCCGCTCCCCGATTACCCCAGTCCTTGCCAGACTGCACTGGCTGCCTATCCCAGAGAGGATCAGTTTCAAGATCCTCACCCTTGTATTCCCTGCACTCCTCTGCACCCCCGACCTCTCTGACCTCCTCTCTCCTCAAAACAGTAGTTCTGTTGCCTCCGTTCCTCCGGGTCTGGCCTCCTCCTCGTCCCGAGTCCTCCGCTCCACCCTCGGCGGCCGTGCCTTCAGCCACTACTCCCCGAGGCTCTGGAACTGCCTTCCTCACTCCTTTTGTCTCGCTCCCTCCCTTCCCATTTTTAGGTCTCTGCTGAAGACCTTTCTTTTCAACTGCACCTTTGGTCACCTTCCTCCGCCTCCCCCCGGCTCCCCCCCCTCCCCCGGGCTTGGTCCGGGATCCGTTACTGTAAAGCACTCTGAGACGCCGTCCGGTGTGGAGGGCGCTATATAAATCCAAGTTGTTGTTGTTGATAGGTTTCTAAAGGATAGAGGGATTAAGGGATATGGGGATAAGGCAGGCAGATGGAGTTAGGTTGGAAGATCAGCCATGATCTTATTGAATGACGGGGCAGACTCGAGTGGCCAAATGGCCTACTCCTGCTCCTAATTCCTATGTTCCTATCTCAAAGTGTTTCACAAGATATATTGTAAAGCAAATTGATTGTATATTTTGTGGGCGAAACGCAGAAACCAATTGCGCACAGTAGGTCCCACAAACAGTCGTGGATTGAGTGACCAAATTATTAGTAAAGGGTTACAACAACAACAACAACAAGATTCCATTTATAGAGCGCCTTTCACGTCAGGAGGACGTCCCAAGGCGCTGCACAGTTGGGTCATGACCCGAGCAGGGGGGAAATGGTCAGGGTGAGGGGAGGGAAGGGAGGGAGAGAGGAGGGGGGAAATGGTCAGGGTGAGGGGAGGGAAGGGAGGGAGCGAGGAGGAGGAAGAGAGTCGAGAGGGGAGCTGAAGGCACGGTCAAAGAGAAAGGTTTTGAGACCGGCCTTGAAGGAGGAAAGGGAGGAAGCAAGGCGAAGGCACTGGGGGATGGAGTTCCAGAGCCTCGGGGCTGAGAGGCTGAAGGCCCGACCACCGATAGTAGGGCGGTTGGGGCGGGGGACGTGGAGCAGACCGGAGCCAGAGGAACGGAGGGTACGGGCAGGTAGGTAGAGGGATAGTAGGTTGGAGAGGTAGGAGGGAGCAAGGCCGTGAATGGCCTTGTAGGTGAGGATGAGGATCTTGAAATCAATCCTCTGGGGGATGGGGAGCCAGTGGAGGCGAGCGAGGGTGGGAGTGATGTGGTCCCGAAGCCTGGTGCGGGACAGTACACGAGCTGCAGAGTTCTGAATGACCTGCAGCTTGTGGAGGGAGGTGCCGGGAAGGCCGGCGAGGAGAGAGTTCCCATAGTCCAGCCTTGAGGTGACAAAGGCGTGAACCAGGGTTTCAGCAGCGTGAGGGGTGAGGTAGTGCCGTAGTCTGGCGATATTCCGGAGGTGATGGAAGGCGGTGCCAGTTGTGGTGCGGATGTGAGGGAGAAAGGACAGCTCAGGGTCGAACAAAACGCCGAGGTTCCTGACTGGCTTTGAGAGGTGGAGAGTGCAGCCTTGGATGCTGATGGTGTCAGCGCCTGAGGTGCGGAGGCGCTGACGTGAGCCAATCAGGAGGGCCTCGGTTTTTCGCACGTTGAGCTGAAGAAAGTTGTCTCTCGTCCAGGACTCGATGTCGGACAGGCAGGCTGTCAGGACATCGGTGGTCGTGGAGTTGAGAGTAGAGGAGGAAAGGTAGAGTTGGGTGTCATCCGCATACATGTGGAAGTTAACCCCATGTTTGCGGATGATGTCACCGAGGGGGAGCATATAGAGGGTGAAGAGGAGGGGACCGAGGACAGAGCCCTGAGGGACACCACATGAGACAGTACGGGGGGTGGAGGAGAAGCCATTCGTTGAGACGAAGTGAAGACGGTGGGAAAGGTAAGAGCTAAACCATTCAAGGACAGTGCCTTGAAGGTTGAGGTGGGAGGACAAGCGGTGGAGTAGGATAGCGTGGTCGACCGTATCGAATGCTGCCGATAGGTCGAGGAGGACGAGGAGACAGAGGGAGCCCTGGTCACAGATAGTCAGGATATCATTGGTGACCTTGACCAGGGCAGTTTCTGTGCTATGAGCAGCACGGAAACCTGACTGAAGGGGTTCAAAAAGAGAATGGGTGGAGAGGAAAGAGCGCAGTTGGGAGGCGACAACTCTTTCCAAGACCTTGGAGAGAAAGGGGAGGTTGGAGATGGGCCGGTAGCTTGATAGCTGCGACGCATCAAGGGAGGGTTTTTTCAGGGTGGGCGTGATGATGGCAGTTTTTAATGGAATGGGGACAGAGCCAGAGGAGAGGGACAGGTTTATGATGTCAGTGATGTGTGGGGCAAGAAAATGGAGCTGGGAGATAAGGAGTGGAGTGGGGATGGGGTCAAGGGAGCAGGTGGTTGGTTTTAGGGATAGGATGAGTTCAGTGACAGAGGGTGGGGAAACGGGTACGAAGGTGTGTAGGGGAGGATGGGTAGGAGTCGGAGTGTGGGAGGGAAGGGGTGGGTGGTGGGTGGAAGTTGGAGGGGAAGTGACCGCGGAGCGGATTCCCTTGATCTTGGATTCAAGGAAATCCAGCATCTCCTCGCAGTGAAGGTTGGAGGAGATGACCTGCGCGGGGTGGCGGGGGGGACGGAGGAGTCGGGATGTGGTGGAAAACAGTAGCCTGGGGTTGTTCTTCGCCTCCAGGATTATCCTGGAGTAGAAGGACGACTTGGCCGAGGCTAGAGTGGAGCGGTAAATTTTGAGGAGGTCCAGCCAGATTTGTCGGTGGACCGTTAAGCCGGATTTGACAAAGGTGCGCTCAGCAGCCCGCACCTGGCATTTCAGTGAGCGGAGGTGGGTGGTGTACCAGGGGGAGGAGCGGGAGTAGGAGACAGTGCGGGAAGTGATGGGGGCAAGAGTATCGAGTGTGGAGGAGAGGATATTGTGGAGGAGGGAGAGAGGAGAAGAGGGGTCGGTGAGGGTTGAAGGCCAGAGGGAGAGGAGTTCAGAGGACTCCAAGGCATCGGTTAGGGATTGTGGGGGTAACTTCTTCCAAGGGCGGTAGAAGATGGTGGTGGGTCTGGTGGAGGTGGGGAGGGGGGTGGAGGTGGTGAAGGAGATGAAGTAGTGGTCGGAGATGGCCTTGTCGGTAATAGTGACATCCGAGACACTGAGGCCCCGGGTGATCACCAAATCGAGTGGGTGGCCGTGACTGTGAGTGGGGGAGTTTATGTGTAGGGAAAGGTTGAGTGAGGAGAGCAGGGAAGAGAAGTCTGTGGAGATGGAGCAGGAGGGGGTGAAGTGTAGGTTAAAGTCGCCCAGGATGATGAGGCGATCAGAGGAGAGGCAAAGAGATGTGAGGAGTGTTGAAATGTCAGAGATGAAGGTGGGAGAGGTTTTAGGGGGCCGGTAGAGGAGGAGGATTTTAAGGGAGAGGAATGAGGGGTGGGAGAGGGTGAGGTGCTCGAAGGAGGGGAAAGAGCCAGAGGAGTAGGGGGATAGGGCAAGTGGTGTCCTTGAGATAAGGGCAACACCACCGCCACGGCGGTTGGGGCGGGGGATGTGGTGGGAGGTGTAGCCGGGTGGTGTGGCCTCCGTGAGGGGGAAGGTGTCGCCTGGGGTGAGCCACGTTTCTGTTAATGCCATGATATCAACGTTCTCATCAAGGATGAGATCGTTGATGACCAGGGCCTTGTTGCAGAGGGAGCGGACATTTTGCAGTCCGATGTGGAGGGAGCGGTTGACAGAAGGGTGTGTGGGAGGGGAGGGGGGTCCAGGTTGTGAGGCAGGGGTGGGGGAGATGGGGATGAGGGAGGAGAGGTTGACTCCCCGGGTCTGTGTCCGGGGTGGCTGGCGAGAGTGGTGGGGAATGGGGCAGTCGGTGTGGCTGCTGCTGGACAGCCAACGCCGAGTGCCGCGGTGAGCCCGGCGGAGGATTCCCAGACTGGAGCAGAGGGAGGTTGTGGGAGGGTCAAGTGGGGATAGAAGACGATTACATCAAATGCAAGGATTATTGTTATATACTGTAGGTACGGACCCCACACTCCTCATTAACGCCACTCTTTTCAAACCTTACTGAGCAATTGGCTGCTGCATTTCGACCACAAAAATACACAGTCACTACACTTTACAGTGTATTATGTGAAGGGCTTACAGAAGTCTTGAAAATGTGACCATGCGCGATATCAAATGCAAGGATGATTATTGTTATTACTTGCTAAAGGCTTCTGCGAGGATGTACACAGATCAGACATGAGAGTTTTTTTGCATAGGGATCAATATTTTCAGAGGGCTGAATTCATCCTCTAACGTTCCTGGAAATCTGGGATAGATGTTTGAAAATGAAAATGAAAAGACTGATTCCGTACCAGCTTTCCTCTGACACACCACCAGTTACAATCAGGAGTCTGTACTGCACTGTCAGCACCCTAACACCCGTGAAGCTGTTCGAAAAGAGAAAGAAGTTTTCCCTTGTGTGCTGGCCAACACTTTCTCTCAAAGCCCTCCTCTCTCCCACCCCACTCCCAGCGCATTACTCCCACAAAACACAGTCACTGCACTTGATAGCATATCCTGCGAAGCACTTTGAGATGTCTCGACGATGCTTTAAGGGGCTATACCAAGTGCAAGGATTATTATTATTATTAAATCCTGTGAAGCGCTGTATGAAATGCAAGGATTATTAGCGGATTACTAAGGCTGTAACACAAGAGGTGAAATGCGAGCTGGCTGTGTTTGCTTATTTCCTTGCTGTTCCTTCACATCTCTGCTCTGTCTCCTCGCCTCCCGAGGCTGCACATCCTCATGCCTTGAGCACGCTCAGCCCCGCTTGCAATCACCACGACCCCCTTCCTTTCCCTTTTCCCTTGTTTCCCGCGTTTTCCCCCCTCCTATCCCCCGCACCCAGCCTGCCCCCACCCTCTCCCCACACTGTGCCTCCACCGCCAGTGTTTGCTGTTGAAAGGATCTTACGAAGAATACTGGAACCCAAACAAATCCCAATAAAAGAGATAAGCATCTATATGTGGACTTTAGCATGTTGCTGCTTACTTCCTCACCTCTGCCTCTCCCTCTTTTCCCCTAGCTGATGCTCCTTCGGCTCCTAACCTTGACCGCTCTGCTCTTGCTAAAAAGCGATTTACATTACAGGGCCTTTCGAACCGCAGGTCACAGCAGAAAGGTAAACTGTCTGGTGTTGTTATTGGTGTCCGTCCTTACCCACATCGCCAACACCACCACACCTCCGCCCTTCTCTTTACCATCAATATTAAAGTGTCTCCTTTTCTACGCTTCCTCCATCGGTGACTTGTGAGGTTATGTTTGCTTACGTTGTCTGCATTACAATGTGTCGTACCCTGTTTTTCCCCCCCACTGTGGAGGTGGGGGGGAGGCGGAAGGAAGAGGGGGAGCCAGTCAATCATAGCAACCAAACTTTCGTGAAAGCATTTGAACAAAGTTGATGGAGGGGGGAGTGGGGGAATGGTTGGAGGAAGGGGATGGGATGGTTGGGGGAATGGGAAAGGGGAGAGGATAAGTCCCTAGTCCAGTCTTCGCCCACAAAACATGCAGTCACTCCACTTTACAGTGTATCCTGTCTCAACGACGTGATAAGATGCTGTATCAAATGCAAGGATGATTATTATTATTATTATCCACTGGGATATCAATGCCCCGCGATGGTGGCAATTAATCCTCACCATTTTGCACCACCCTCCCACCCCCAATCTTGTCACCAATGAAGCTGTACTCTGTGTTTTTGTCTCTACCCAAACACTTGCTGGCTCTCTCTCTCCTAACGCTCTCTCTCTCTCTCTCTCTCTCTATCACTCGCGGTTGCAGTGTGGTACTAACCTGCCCATGACTAACCGCGATGTGCACTGGCTTTCTGTGTCCCCAGAGATACAGCCTAAGGAACCTGCTGTCGTCCGACGCTTTTCTTTAGCTTCCTCACGAGGCAAAGGTACACCTGTCACCTCGTTTGCTCGCTCGCTCGGATTGTCTTACACGTCCAGTTACTTTATCCAAAGTGCCTCTGTCACCCCCTTCCCCCAATTCCCGCTCCTTCACTCCCTCCCTCGGTATCCAACCAGCCTCGTCCCTGCGAAGCTCTCCGAGACAGCATCCTGTGCGACGGCCGCTGTTTAAATGCATGTTGATGTTGTTACTCTATCTCTGTGACCTTTTAACTCCATAGGTATCTAACCATTCCCTCCGCTCAGCAGGCCCAGCTCTGCCCGTACCACTATCCTCCCTGCTCCCCCTCCTCCCCCACCTTCTCGATGTCAAACCCCAGCTCGGATCTAAATCCCTGACCGTCCAGTACCTTAGGACATCCTCACGACGTGGAAGGCGCTGTGTAAATGTAATATGTTGTTGTAGTTGTTGCTGTTTCGGGTTCGGCTCGGTTACAAGGATACTCGGGAGTATTGTTGGGAGAAATCCCGTCCGGATTTACTGGGTGTAACTACACAGGTGTCAGCCTGTGGCTCAGTCGGTAGCACTCTCTCGCCTCCCGAGTCGGAAGGTTGTGGGTTCAAATCTACGTCCGTGCACTATTCAGGAGGACGTGTAAGATCCCCCGGCACTTTTGGAAAAGGGGAGTCTCTCTCTCCTGGCGTTCTGGCCGACAATCTGCCCCACAACCCCCTCCCCGTCCGGCTCCCCGATAAATAAAATTGTTCACTGACTTCACGGCTGTCTGCGGGATGTTAAGCTGCTCTCATGCCTCTTGTACAGGTTCACTCTCTGGCCTCGATGTTAAGGCCAAGCGATATGAGATAAAGAGTGACCCCACTCCGTTCGGGTTTGAAGGTACAGCTGGCTGTGGTGTGGACCAGTGCATGTTGTTGTTGTTGTGGCGGAGCCTGTCCCAGCTCGAGGGAGGTGAAGAGATCTCTCTCTCTGATAAAAATATGCCATGGTTCTAATAAAACTTTGGAACAGGCTCACAATCCATTGTCACATGTCACCTCCCCCCGGCTCGGCCTCAGGCTCCGTCACTGTTAAGTGCTCCGAGACGCTGCCATGTGTGAAGACGCTGTATAAATGCAAGTTGAAATCAACCACCTGCTCCCTCGACCCCATCCCTACCCCTCTCCTTACCTCCCAGCTCCACCTCCTTGCCCCTCTACTCTCAGACATCATAAACCTCTCTCTGTCCGTGAGAGCGCCTTGGGACGTCCTCCTGACGTGAAAGGCGCTTTATAAATGGCTCTGGCCTGCTTCACGTCCCCCACCTCGCTCGCCCCACTATTGGCGGGCGGGCTTCTGCCACTCTGCCCCCACCCTCTGGAACTCCATCCCGCAGTCCCTCCACCTCGCTTCCTCCCTCGCCTCCTTCAAAACCCGTCTCAAGACCCTCCTCTTCGATCATGCTTTCGATCTCCCTGCTTCCCCCCCCTGCCTTCCACTCTCCCAGATCCCGGCCACCAGCTCTGGTCCGAAACTCTGTCTGTCCAGCGCCTTGGGATGTCCTCCTGATGGGAAAAACGCTATACAAATGTAATTTTGCTGTTGTTGGTGGTGGTGGTGGTGTTGAACGCACAAGGGATGGTGAGTGGGAGCGTTAGAACAGGGACTACTACATCATTGCCTGACACATGCAGAAACCCATCACTGTTGCTTAAGAGTCTCCAAACTGAACTGAAATTTCCATGCATCCCACCCATACATGGAAATTCCAGAGATATTTATTGAGATGGGAGGTGCACTCCCCCACCCCTGACGTCCCCCCGAGGGACACATCCTGTTTACCTAATTCCAAAAGTACTAGGCGTAGGTTTCTACAGTGTCTCCTGTGAAGCGCTTTGAGACGTCTCAACGGCGTGACGAGGCGCTATATCAAATGCAAGGATTATTATTATTATTGTACGCTGGGAGTGTGAGTTGCCTCACTGCTGGCTAGGGTTGAGCATCTCACTGGGATATTTCTAGTGTTAAAAATAAACACAGACATCAGAGCTCTTTTCCTGTTCCCCACCAAAACAAAAATGCCTGTCAACTGATACCCTTGTGTTATTTAACAAGTAACCGGATAGGCGGCACAGCCTGAAACCCTACATTGCTGACGTACAAATCACACAAGGGGTGTGTGCCCTCTTTTTTTGTGTGTGTCCTCACTTTCGAGTGTTACCCTCCGTTGTGAGGCAACTCATTCCCCACAAACACACTCGCACACACCCAAACAAACACACACACAAACATACTTACACACCCAAACAAACACAAACACACACCTCCCCCTCCAACACACACAACGACAACAAAATTACATGTATAGAGCCCCTTTCACGTCAGGAGGACGTCTCAAAGCGCTGGACAGTCAGGGGTCGAGACCCGAGCATGGGGGAGGGGTGGTGTATGGGTGAGGGAAGGTAGAGAGGTGGGAGGGCAACCGAAGGCACGATCAAAGTGAAAGGTCTTGAGACCGGCCTTGAAGGAGGCAAGGGAGGAAGCGAGGCGAAGGGACCGTGGGTTGGAGTTCCAGAGCGTGGGGGCAGAGAGCCTGAAAGCCCGGCCACCGATGGTCGGGCGGGAGACATGGAGCAGACCGGAGCCCTCCAACACACACACAAACATAAACACACTCACACACACACACCTCCCCCTCCAACACACACACACACAAACACACATCTCCCCCTCCAACACACACACACACAAACAAACATACGCCTACCTCCTCCCTAACACACAAACACAGACATACAAACACACTCACACACACACACAGCTCCCCCACCCCTGTCTGTCAATAATAACCCACTTCTTTCCCAACAGATTCGTTGCCGGATCCATCCCTGGCTCCAAACAAGCAGCGATGTGCGAACAGCCACATCACCAGGTCCACCTCCCAGACAGGTACCCATAGCTTGGAGGTGATACAACTCCCTCCACCCCCACCCCCCCCCACCCCCTCCGGATCTTTGGCTGGGTGGGGGTCGATGGTGGGAGAATATGGAGAGGAGAAATTCTTCATATTCTCAGACTTCAACAACATCGCCTTAATCGGTAGAATCCCATAGTGCAGGGGATAGAGCCCTCGCCTCGCAAGCGAGAGGATCCGGGTTCGATTCCCGGGCAGAGCAAAACCTTCGCCAAGTTTCCTTACTCCACCTGCCTCTGTTACCCAGCAGTAAACAGAAACCCGCTTCTTAGTCGATTGGCGGATCGCTTTCCGGTGGTAATAATAAAAAAAATTGGGTCGCTCAATCCACGAGTGTTTGTGGGGACGCTGCTGTGCGCAATTGCCGCAGCGTTTCGCCCACAGAATACACGGTCACTACACTTTACGATATATGCCTTGAAGCGCTTTGAGACGTCTCAACGACGTGGTAAGGCCCTGTATCAAATGCGAGGACCCCACAGTGTCAGCTCAGGAAAGCACACTTTCATTCTCATTAACCCATTAAGCGCCACTTTCTCAGTCCCCCTAAAAGGAGAATGGGACCGAGCGGAGAGAGAGTCCGCACGGCCTGGCACGATGGGCCGAATGGCTGGAATTCCGTGGTCCGTTCCCGAATGGTCACAGCCATTCGTGGAACAGCACAACTTTGCCATCTGCTGACGGGTCAAAGGTTTGCGCCTGTTCACGTGGATGGTAAAGATTCTGCCGTACTATTCAAATAGAGAGGGAAGAGTTTCTCCTCTCTCTTCGCCCCACCCCCCCCCACCCCCCACACACCCCACAGCACCCTTGCAGGGTGTTTTTCCCTCTCTATCTCCCAGCCAACTTGCACTCAGCAATGTCCCACATATGGCCATGAAATGAACGACCAATTTCATCAGCTGCCGGGACATAGACATAGGGGGGTAGTTTATGATGTGTGTGTGTGTTGTGGGCGGGCGGTAGTTTACGGTGTGTGTCTTGTGGGGGGTGGGGTAGTGTATGGTGTGTGTGTTCTGGGTGGGGGGAAGTTAATGATTTGTGTGTTGTGGGCGGGGGTAGTTGATGGTGTGTGTTGTGGGCGGGGGGTAGTTGATGGTGTGTGTTGTGGGCGGGGGGTAGTTGATGGTGTGTGTTGTGGGCGGGGGGTAGTTTGGGACACCTTGGGACATCCTCCCGACGTGAAAGGCGCTCTATAAATGGAATCTTGTTGATGTTGTTGTTGTTGTTGTGGGCGAGGGGTAGTTTATGGTGTGTGTGTTGTGGATGGAGGTGTAGTGGAGTCCTGTAGCTCAGTGGTTAGAGCACTCGCTTTGCAAGTGAGAGACCTGAGTTCAATTCCAGGCAGAGGGCGAAACCTTGGGCAAGTTTCCTTACTCCACACAGAGCCTAATAATAGTCCCTCCAAAACCAAAAACAATAATAAATTGGTCATTTTCAATCTACGACTGTTTGTGGGACATTGCTGTGCGCAATTGGCTGCCGCGTTTGCCCACAAATATACAGTCAATTCACTTTACAGTGTGTTCTGTGAAGCGCTTTGGGACGTCCTCCCGACGTGAAAAGTGTTATATCAAATGCAAGGATTATTATTATTATTATTATTCAAAAGCAACCTGGCTTGATCCTGGAAGGAGAGCCTTACCTCTGTGACCTGCTAACTCTTTATCAACCTGCCCACTCCCTCTTACTCCACGTCCCCTGCCCATCCAGCTCGAACCACCATCGGTGGTCAGACTTTCAGTCAATCTGCCCCCATCTTGGAACTGTGTTCC
Organism: Callorhinchus milii; assembly: GCF_018977255.1. Lineage (NCBI taxonomy): Eukaryota > Metazoa > Chordata > Chondrichthyes > Chimaeriformes > Callorhinchidae > Callorhinchus > Callorhinchus milii. Next base: position 2,245,648 of record NW_024704752.1, on the reverse strand, counting down.
ACAGTTGCTTTGACTCGCTCCTTCGCTTGCCTCCTTCAAGGCAAGTCTGAAGACCTTGCTCTTTGACCGCCCTTCAGCCAACCTCCTACCCCTACCCTCCCTGCCCTCCACCTCTCCTGATCCCAACCCTCCTCCTCTTGCTCCTCCCCCACCCCACTCGGGGTCCTGCACAAAACCCCGCTCCCCGATCACCCCAGTCCTTGCCAGACTGCACTGGCTGCCTGTCCCAAAGAGGATTAACTTCAAGATCCTCACCCTTGCATTCAAATCCCTCCACTCCTCTGCACCCCCCATACTCTCTGACTTCCTCTCTCCTCAAAACAATACTGGTTGCCTTTATTTCTCCTGGTCTGGCCTCCTCCTCGTCCCCCGAGTCCTCTGCTGCACCCTCGGCAGCCGTCCCTTCAGCCACTATGCCCCGAGGCTCTGGAATTCCCTTCCTCACGCCCTTCACCTCGCCCCCTCTCTTCCTATTTTCAGGTCTCTGCTGAAGACCTTTGGTCACCTTCCTCCCCCTTCCTCCGGCTTGGCCCCGGGATCCGTTACTGTAAAGCGATCTGAGACGTCGTCCATCATGGAGGGCGCTATATAAATCCAAGTTGTTGTTGTTGACTGTCCAGCACCTATGGATGTCCTACCGACGTGAAAGACGCTGTACACATGTCATTTTGTATTGTATTATACTGGTCCAATGGGAACCAATGTTGCTGATTGCTGTAACCGCAGGTTGGTCCAGTAAACCCATCCCATCCATGGACACGTGCGAGGACTTTGACGCCATCCCTTCGAGTACAGAGGAACTCTCCAACTCCTCCGACATGGAGGAGGAAACGTCCATCAAAACTGTGAGTCGGGTCTCTCTCTTCCAGTATCCTGGCCAATGATCCTCCTGCACAGATCAAATCAGTCATTCACACCGTGGCTGTTCGCAGGATGTCGCTGTGCGCAAAACTGGCAAAAAAACAGTTACTACACTTTACAGTAAATTCCTGTGAAGCACTTTGAGTCGTCCTCCCGAAGCGAAAGCCGCTGTATCAAACATACATGTGTTATTATTATGGGAAAGCTTGCCAGACAGCGCTCTCAATGGAAAGCTATGTGGTTTTAGCTGGTTAGACTCCAGCAGTTACCCCAACGCACACTTTGGGCTTTCCAAGCCTTAGCTCCTTGCCAACCTAATACCTTCCAGAATTAGGTAAGTAGGATACATCCCTCCAGGTAGAGAGAGAGAGAGCGTATTCCATTCCAACTATCTGTCTCTGGGATTTCCATGCGTAGGTGGGATGCCTGGAATTCTCAGCCTGGTTTGGAGACTCTTAAGCAACAGTGATGGGTTTCCGTGTGTGTCAGACACCCAGCTGACTCAAGATAAAAATATCAACATGATAAATTCCAAATAAATTTTGCACACAGGAGTTAGAGGAAAAACTGTCCAAGATTCCTAGATGCAGCAAGAGAAGCAGGGCATAAAAGGGGGTGCGAAGGACAAGTTTGGGGCAGGTACTTGGCAGTATTTGTTTTACACAGAGGAGAATTAGCAGCAGACACACAGTTTACTGGGAGGTTAAGCTAGGGATCCAGGCCTAAACACAACATTTTGTTTGATTTGACTCTTGTGCACCATTGTCTTTCAAAGTTGAGGGAGTTTCTCACTGCCTCTTAGCCTCTAACCTACAACCGACTCCCTCCGTTCGACTGGCTCTGGCCTTCTGCATATCCCTCGTGCCAGCCGCTACGACCCGAAACCTTGGAACACTCTTCCTCCATCTCTCCGCCTTGGCCCCACTCCTTCCCCGTCTTCAGGTCACGCCCAAAGATCTTCCCCTTCGACTGTGCCTACGGTCACCTCCCCCCTCCCGGCTCTGTGTTGTGCTCCACCACTGTCCAGCGCTCTGGAACGCTGCCCTGGGAGGGAGGGAAGGAGGGAGGGGCGCTGTGCAAATGCAAGTTGTTGTTGGTTGTTAGTGAACGTGAATTTGAGGCGCTGCCATTCTGTTCCAGACTCCGCGTCTATTCCGAGCGGAAACCGCTTACGAGGCCAAGTCGTGTGCGGAGCTGACGGTGCAGGCCGGGGAGGTGCTGGAGGTGCAGCAGGAGGCCGGCGAGGGGCTCTGGTGAGTTCGGTGGAAGCCGAGTGACTGCATCCTCGCGGTGAGGGTCTCGGACAGTGTGGGGCGGAATCGCTCACTCGCTCGGGCTGGGTTGGCTTGGCCCACATAGCACGCAGTCAGTAACATCCGGCCAAATGCTTCGAGACCTCCTCTCGATAATTATAGTAATAATGATCCTTGCATTTGATGACAATCCATTCACTTTACAGTAAATCCCGTGAAGCGCTTTGAGACATCACGAAGACGTGATCAGGTACTGGGTCAAAATGCAAGGATTATTATGATTATTAGAATACATTAAAATATACAGCACATTCGGCCCAACTGGTCTTTGCCGGTGTTTAGCCTCCTCCTGCCCTTCCTCAACTAAGCCTTCAAGCACAACCTCCTATTCCTTTCTCCCTCTTCCCTTTAAATACATCTATGCTATTTGCCCCAACAACACCTTGTGGTATTATGTTCCATATTCCCACTGTTCTGCGTGAATAAATTTCTTCCCTATTTGATCTATTTGTGACTATTTTATATTGATGGCCCCTGGTTTTGGTCTCCTCCACAGTTCCCTGTGTCTACCGTATCAAAACTATTATAGCGCCTCAGGCATCTCAAAGTGCTTCACAGAATACACTGTAAAGTGTACTTGGTGGGAGAAATGTGACAGCCAGTTGCACATAGCAATGTTCCACAGACAGTCGTGGATTGAGTGACCCAATTTCTTTTGTGGGGTGGGGTGGAGCTGGGTGGGGGGGGGGGGAGGCATTATTATTACCATTCTCACCGGAAAGCAATCCGCCACAACCTGCTGTAATTCTCTGTGATTGATCTTTTCTGTGTGTGTCATTCAGGCAAGTGAGAAGCCTCGTTTCGTATAAGGTTGGGTGGGTTCCATTCAGCCTCCTGCTACCGGTCACCTCTGAGAGCAAGCCAATTCACAAAGAGAACAGTTCGGGTAAGAACCTAGAGAACGAAGGCAACAACTTGCACTTACACAGCGCCCCCTCAATCAGGGATAGCGTCCCCGAGCGCTTGACAGGGGTGGAGCAAGATTCCGAGCCAGTGGGGGGAAGTGACCGTAGGCGCGGTCGAAGAGGAAAGGTCTTCCGTCTTCCCCACGACCTGAAGATGGAGAAGGAAGTGGGCGGGGGGGGGCACGAGGCGGAGGGATTGAGGGAGAGAGTTCGGGGCATGGTGGCTGAAAGCACGGCCACCGACGGTGGAGACGAAGGCACGAGGGACAAGCAGGAGGCCGGAGCCAGTTGAGTGGAGGTGACGGGTAATGGAGTGGAGTGGGGAGTAAGCAGGTCGTAGAGGTAGGGAGGAGCAAGACCGTAGAGGGCTTTAAATCTGAGGACGAGGATTTTAAACTGGATTCTCTGGGGGTGTGGGGTGGGGTGGGGGGGCGATGGGGAACCTGTGAAGCTGGGCGAGGGTGGGGGTGATCGGCTCAGAGTGGGTAGAGTGGCCATTGTTCGGTATTGCTGAGGAGGGCTGGAGTCTGACCAGGATCCGCGTTTCATTACAGATTTCTACAGCGACATGTGCACAGCGGCTCTGGCTGATACTGAGAGCGAGACGCTGGGATTCGTGACGAGTTTCTCACCGGAGACAAGGACTGAGAGCTGAGCGGGGCACCCTTCTCTCTCCCCCCAACCACCCCCTCGCCTCCCCACTCCACCCCCACCACCACCGTTCCCCCCCAAGCTTTCCCACCTTTTCATCAGGATTCCCACCATCAGAGGAGCTGAGACGTTTACTCCTCGGTGACCCTTCAGACCAGCTCGGAACATCACACCCTCTCGGCGGGGGAAAAGCCCTTCACACAGCGGGTGTTACACTGAGCTTTCCCCTCGTCTGTGCCCTGTTCAGGCGGACTTTAAAGACCCCGCGGCGCTAACAGAAATAGAGAAGGGAGTTTCTCTCTCTCCGGTGACAATCTTTCTCCCATCCCCAGATAATCCAGATAAAAATGGGTTATTGGCTCTGTGGCTGTTTGCTGTTTGCACATCGCCGTGCGCAAATTGTCTGCCACATTCTGCCTGCAAAATACACAGTCACTACACTTAAAACGTAAGAATTTGCTAGCGAAAGAAGCCGAATGTCCATCTAGTTTGCCTTCCACCATCCTGGCAGTCACTTGACATGTCGTGTCCCAAACCATATATTGTATCGCCAAAATATTATTTTCTAGCAGAAATCTATTTCATTTGTTCTTGAAACAAATAACATTTTCTGCTTCCACCATCTCCCTAGGGTGCCTGCTCCATAAGTTTACCACTCGCTCACTGGAGCAGTGTCTCTGCAAACTTGTTCTGAATTTAACCCCCCTTCAATCGCAGGCCGTGTCCTCTGGTTCTACTGTTCAGTGCAAGATAATACAGCTTATCATGGTAATCACTTCACAGTAAAACTCCTCCACAGCACTTTTAGATGATCAGGCGCTGTATCAAATGCGCGGATTATTAATATATTATTATTATTGTTATTATATATAAAAATAACGGGTGATGTTTCTTTATCATGCGAAGAGATGTTCTCAGTATTGTTGGCGTTCGCTGAGCCACACTTTGGAATGTATGAGATAGTTATTTGGTTCTGACATAATGCAGATATTAAATATATTAACCCTCTTCTCCTCCCTCCCACACGTGTTATTTGACCGCTGAGATAGCCATTAAGTCTCGGAAAATGAAGGCTTTATTCCCAGATGTTTACATCAACCCAACACCAACAACAACAACTTGCATTTATATAGCGCCCCTCACACATGGCAGGGGCTTTGACAGGGAGCTGGGGAAGGGGTGAGGTAACAGTAGGCATCGCGGAAGAAGAAGGTCTTCAGGCGCGATCTGAAGATGGGGAAGAAAGGGGCAAGGGGGAGGGATTGGGGGAGTTTCGGGGTATAGTGGCTGAAAGCGCGGCCACCAATGGTGGAACTGAGGGCACGAGGGACATGCAGGAAGCCGGAGCCAGTCGAGCGGGTTGTGGGGTAAGCAGGTCGGAGAGAGGTGCCTGGGTATGAAGGGACTTGAAGACAAGTATGAGGATCTTGAAATCGATCCGTTCAGTGATAGAGAGCCAGCGGAGCCTGGCAAGGACTGGTGTGATGGGGGTATGGAGTTTAATGCTGGTGGGTATGCAGGCGACAGAGTTCTGGATTAAACGGATTTTGTGGATAGTAGAGCTGGGGAGACCTTGGAGGAGGGCATTGGAATAGTAACCCCAAAACCACCAAACACATACGCACACACACGCACACACGTCGCCAAAATAAACAGCAGTTCTCAGCTTCCATCAACAGTTTGTTCTTTGGTTCTGAGACTGACACTGTGGCAGAGAGAGCGAGAGAGAAGGGGACACGAAGACAGCCAGACCGACATGGAGAAACTCTGACTAAGATGGTCCCGATGTTTACCCATGTGCTGTAATCCCATTCTGTACATAACACTAAGGCTATTGACACTTCACACACAACATGCCACACACCACACACACACACACAACACACGCAGCTGATTTTAAACCTGACTTGTCTAATGAGCCTTATACAGCTGTGGGGAGCGTCCCCTGTTATCACACTCTGTCACCTCCTGCTTCCTGACACAATATGAAAGATGCTTTACGCAGCACTGAATATAAATAATCGGGTAACCTCTCACACCTTCGTTATCAATGAGAACACTCACCGGGCTGGTTGACACACTGTTGGGGGTTATTCTAGCGTTAAAGCTTACACGGAGGCACTGCTGCTCCAGCCGCAACTCTGGCTGCTTCATTGCTCTCCACTACCCGCCCGCCTACTCCGCCCCACCATCATGGAGTCCTGCGGCGTAGCAGTTAACACGCTTGCTTCACAAATGAGAGGACCCGGGTTAGATTCCCTGGTTCCTCCACACGCCTCTGTTTACCGAGCAGTAAGTAGGAACAAGTAGGATTGGCGGATCACTTCCTGGGGGTAATAATCCCCTTAAAAAATAAAAATAATAATTATTTGGACACTGTTTGTGGGACGCTGCAGTGTGCAATTGGCTGCCGCATTTCGTCCACAAAATACACAGTCAATCCGCTTTACAATATATTGTGTGAAACGCTTTGAGATGTTTCAATCAGGTGATAAGGCGTTATATCAAATGTAGGATTAAGAGGTTAATGTGGCGCCTGGTGATGGCTGCTTTGACATCTTAACACATCACAACATCTTAAAGTTTCTCCACACCTCCCAGTAATTGTAGTGACTGTTTTGGTAGGTGAGGGCTATTTAAGGATGATGCCCATTTATGATCTGAAGGCACTTTTAATAGGTGGGAGAAGGGGGGAAGGGGGAGTTGGGTATCTTGTCCAGAGTCTTAACTGGACTCTACCTCCTAACAGGTGTACATTGCCAAGTGCAGGAAACAGCTGTAAGCCATAGAATGCAGTTTGAGGGTTACATTTTCACTCACTTCCAGGTGCTGTGTATTTTCTTGTCAGTCTGTCCTCCCTCTCATCGACTCGTGACTTCAGTGTTTTTTTTGCCTGTTGTTATTTTTGCTGTTGGACCAACAGCACTTTATAAGAGAGACAGAGCGTGAATTTTCCTGATGGCTTTTTGCACAGTGCAGGTAGTCATGAAGTGGCAGATGTTGGCTGTTGCTGTCTTGCTGTTGGGTGAGTGAAGGGATGGATGGACAGTGGTTTCGTTGGTGTCTATGTTCTTCCTCCTGTTTTCTGGTTAAAAAGCTTTTAAGTTTCATTTGTAACTTCTTGGTACTTTTTTATTTTTTTGGCAGAATTTCAATTCGTCCTCTCTCTTTCTCTCACTCTCTCTATATAATATATATCTATATATACACACATATAATCTTAGAAACGTGAAGGGTTCTGTGTTTATTGATATAAATAATTTACAAAAGTATAGTTTTCACAGAGAGAGAGACCTGTGTAGTGCAGAAGTGGGTGAACGATTGCATTTCAGAACTTCACTGTTTGGGTTTATTAAATTTCATATCGATTTCTTTATTCTGGTTATTTTGGTGTGTCTCTGATGTTATTTTTTGGGTGGGGGAGGGTGGAGAGGGAGGAAGTATTTGGAAGTTAATCCCATATCTGGTTAATAAAGGTATCCACGTGAAATTTTATTGATGTATTTCAGAAATGCAGTACCCTATTTATGTGCATGGTCGAGAGTCTATTCAGTTCCTATTAAATTCTGGCTCTGTGAAGTTAGTAACTTCAATAACAATAATAATAATCCTTGCATTTGATATAGCGCTTTTCACGTCGGGAGGACGTCCCAAAGCGCTTCACAGAACACACTGTAAAGTGAATTGACTGTATATTTGTGGGCGAACACGGCAGCCAATTGCGCACAGCAATGTCCCACAAACAGTCGTAGATTGAAAATGACCAATTTATTATTGTTTTTGGTTTTGGAGGGATTATTATTAGGCTCTGTGTGGAGTAAGGAAACTTGCCCAAGGTTTCGCCCGTCCTCCTGGAATTGAACTCAGGTCTCTCACTTGCAAAGCGAGTGCTCTAACCACTGAGCTGCTGGACTCCACCACTAGTTTGGTAACTAGTTAACAAACCAGTTAGTAACTGGATTGTCAACCCCCCCCCCCCCAAAAAAAAGTGGAATTACTTGTGTTTGCTCCCCCACACAATTAAATGAAAAGCCTGTGAAACTTTCTTTAAAGTTGACCTTCCAGTATTGAAAGTATTTTTTTTCTAAGGCGGTGCTTTTAAGCAAAATATTTTGGTTTTGTCTCTGTGTCTTTGTGAACTGGGGCTGAAGTATCAATGGCGCGTCACTTGTGGGTTGCTGGGTGGGATTCGGGTGCTTTTGGTGCAACTACAACAACAAATTACATTTGTATAGTGTCTTTCACGTCGGGAGGACATCCCAAGGCACTGGACAATCAGGGGGTTGGGATCAGGAGGGGTGGAGGGCTGGGAGGGTGACCGAAGGCACAGTCAGAGGGGAGGGTCTTATATATAGCGAGACGAAAGGACTTGGATGAAGTTTCAAAGGGTTGGGGCAGAGAGGCTGGAGCATGCTCCAAACTTGCTGAGAGCTTAAAACTAAAAGAAACTTTAATTTTTTTTCTTAAAACTTTTTGTCCCATTTGTACGGGGTATCCAAAAAATTCCTGTTGTCCCATTTTTTTTTAACACAGCGCACTAACCACCAACTGAAACGTGTGGAAGAATGATGATAATTGTATTTAGAAGTGTTTAATTGTATTCATTACAAGTGTTTAACTGTATTTAAATGTCTAGAAGAGGGGTGTGTGTTTGTGAGCGCCATAATTTTCATGGCAGATAATGATCTGTGGCCATCTTCCATAACGTGGATGGAGGGTCATGGAGATCTGAAACTCTCTCCAGATTTCCCAGATTGGGTGAGTCAGCATTTCTGCAGACACCAGGCTAACTGTGAACGTGCACAAATTGAGCTTAGTGGTTGCTCCAGCTTCCCTCCACCTCCTCGTCGTTGCCTGTTTATTTTTTCTCTCAAATGGTTTTGGGGAAATGCCAAAGTTTACAGAGAGAAGAGGCTCTTTCAACTTATAGTATCTGTGCTGGTGCTCGCTCACCTCCCCCACTGGAGTTCTTCCCAGACATCCGGTGTTAATAAGTACGTTGTTGAAATCTAATTTTCTTTTTTGGGGTCAGCCGAGTGTCTGACACATGTGGAAATTCATCACCGTGCTTAAGAGTCTCCAAACCAGACTGAGAATTCCCACACATCCCACCTACACATGGAAATCCCAGACATAGATTGTTGGAATGGAATGCTCATTCTCTCCCTGGAGGGATGCATTACCTAATTCCGGAAAGTATTAGGTGTGGGTTGGCAAGAGCCAAGGCTTGGGGACCCCAGAGTGTGCGCTGTCTGATATCGCAGTCTGGCAAGTTTTCCCACTGCTTGTCCAGCTGGGACCACCCTACCCATCAGAGGCTTTGGCTTGCAGGGTTAACAGGAGCTGAGTGGGATGACTCCCTGCCCCCAGTGACTGGTCTGCCTTCCAGATCCTGTCAATGGGCTGTGCTGTAAACGGTAATGCCCTGGAATATTGCAGGCCCACCTGGCTCAGGAACCGGAGAGGAGATCGCCACAGAGGGCTGGCTCGATTCTGACACTCCAGTGCCAATCGTGTCACTTCGGAGCCAGTTCAGCTCAAAAGAGACCCTGCTTACCTCCCCCTGCCCCTCTCCTCTTAAAACACACACACACACACACCGGGAGGATAACAGGAGGCAGTTCAGCATATTGTGCCTGCTGATCTGAATTTTTATCAATGGGCTATGACAATGGTCTTCCCATCTCCTTTCCCACAACATCCCCTAATGTCTTTTCTCAGGTCTTTATCCAGTTCCTTTTCGAAGGCTTCTACCGATCTACTTTTTGAATACATTAGTTTGTAAAAATTACTATTTTTGTATCTTGTATCTTCTGACAATGCAACTTGTTTGCAGGGTGGGTTTTCCAAAGGAATGTTGTCACGGTTTAAACTCTGTGTTTCACCCACAGAATACAGTCAATTCACTTTCCAGTATATTCTGTAAAGTGTTTTGAGACATCTCAACGACGTGATCAGAGCATGAAAAATGCTAGACCAAAAAAAAAACCAAAGTCCATCTAGTTCGCCTTCTACCTTCCTGGCGGTCGTATGCACATGTGCTATATCCCATAATGTTTCCTAAAAGAAAACAATCTAATCTGTGTTTGAAAGAATCAATATTTCCTGCTTCCAGCGTCTCCCTCGGGAGCCTGTTATACAAGTTCACCATTTGTTCACTGAAATAGTGTTTCCGATAGATTTGTTCTGAATTTATTCCCTTCGATTGCAGACCGTGGCCTCTGGTTTTATTATTCTGGACTGGTGGAAAGAGTCCGTCAAGATCTAAATTGTCTGACCGCTTTTGAATCTTGAAGACAGCGGGTTATATCGCCTCTCAATCGTCTCGTTTCCAGCGTGCACACGTGTGATAACCTCCATATCAAATTCAAGGATGATTATTAGAATTATTATTATTATTTTATTTGCAGGTTTTTGCACAAACTCTGCTCTGATCACAGATGTTGAGGCCGTAAAAACCCTGCCAGCCAATCAGACGACTCCAACTCCTCCAGCCAATCAGACGACTCCAACTCCTCCAGCCAATCAGACGACTCCGACTCCTCCAGCCAATCAGACGACTCCAACTCCTCCAGCCAATCAGATGACTCCAACTCCTCCAGCCAATCAGACGACTCCAACTCCAACTATTCCGGCCAACCTGACGAAGGTCCTCACGCCAAGCCCCGTTGTTCCGACCTCGTCCCCCACACCTTCTAGTCCAGAAACTGGCCATTACAATGTCTCCCAAGGCGCTGCTCCCTGCATTATGGCCCAACTCGGAGTCCAGCTCGTCATCAAAGGGAAAACAGAGGTACAAGTCTCATGACATGCACATTCTCAAAGAAACTCAAGTCTTGCAACACTCCAGAGCAGTGGTGGGGGGTGTCGCCTTGTCGGTGTTGTCCTTCAGATGAGAATTTATACCTCTGGTCTCGTCTGCTTGTTCAGGTGGACGTTAAAAGATCCCACAGCGCTATTCAAAGAGAGAAGGGAGTTTCGCGCGCTCTCTCCCGGTGTCCTGCCGGACAAATCCTCCAAATAAAAAATGGTCACTCACTTCATGACTGTTTTTGGGACATTGCTGTGTGCAAGGCAGTCAGTGTTTCGGACCTGAGCTGGGGATTGGGGTGGGGGGAGGGGAAGGAGAGTGATTGAAAGCACCGTCGAAGAGGAGGGTCTTGAGATGAGTCTTGAAGGAGGCAGAGGAGGGGGCGAGATGCAGGGGTTGTGAGATGGGAGCAGAATGGCAGAAGGCTCACCCGCCAATGGTGGAGTTGGCGAGGCGGGGATGTGAAGCAGGCCAGAGCTCGCTGAGCAGAGGGAGCGAGCAGAATGGTAGGGGGTTAGGAGTTCGCAGAGGTAGGGGAAAGCAAGGCCATGGAGGGCTTTGAAGGTGAGGACCAGGATCTTAAACTGTATCCTCTGTGTGATGGGAAGCCAGTGGAGTCGGTGAGGATGGGGATGATAGGGTCTCGGAGCCTTGTGCAAGAGAGGACATGGGCTGCAGAGTTCTAGATGATTTGCAGTCCATGGAGGGAGGAGTTGGGGAGGCCGACAAGCAATGAGTTTGCATAGTCAAGCCTTGATGTTATGAATGTGTGTATGAAGGTTTTGGCGGCCTGCGGTGTGAGACAATGGTGGAACCGGGTGATGTTGCGGAGGTGGGGGAAGGCAGATTGGGTTGGATTTGGGGTAGAAAGGATAGTTGAGGGTCAAACAAGACTCTAAGGTTCCGGTCTGGCTTAATAAGGTGGAATGCGCATACAGTTGGGTGTCATCGCATACATGTCACCAAGAGGGAGCATATAGATATTGAAGACGAGGGAACCAAGGACAGGAGGGAGCCCTGCAGCTCAGTGGTTAGAGCACTTGCCTCGCAAGCAAGGACCTGAGACGGTGTGGGGGGCTAGAGGAAAAACTGTTGTGGAGATGAAGTGGAGGCGGTGTGAGAGGTATGATCTGAACCATTCAAGAACAGAACTGTGAAGGTTGAGGTAAGAAGAGAGGCGGTGGATGAGGATAGAGTGGTCAACGGTGTCTAAGGCAGCAGAGAGGAAGAGGAGGCAGAGGGAACCCTGGTCCCAGATGGACAGAATGTCACTTTGACTAGTGCTGTGAGCGGCAAGGAAACCCAATTGGAGGGATTTGTGGAGGGAGAGGAAAGAGCGAAGCTGGGAAGCAACGACTTGTTTGGAGAGGAAAGGGAGGTCGGAGATGGGGCGGTAGTTTGAGAGCAGGAATGGGTCCAGGGAAGATTTTTTTAAGGATAGGGAGTGATGACGGCTGCCCACAAAATATAGTTGAATCAGTTTACAATATATTCTGAGACGTCTCAATGATGTGATAAGGTGCTGTATCAAATGCAAGGATCCTGGAGACCTGTGGCTCAGTGGTTAGAGCACTCGCCTCGCAAACGAGAGACCTGGGTTTGATTCCTGGGCAGAGCAAAATGTTGGCCAAGTTTCCATACTCCACACTCCTCTGTTTACCTTGCAGGAAGTAGGAACCTGGTTGTTAATTGATAAGGCGGATCACTTTTCCTTTCAAAAAATAATAATAAATTATCACTGCTGTGTGCAATTGGCTGCCGCGTTTCGCCACCAAAATATACACTCAATTCACTTTACAGTATATTCTGTGAAGCGCTTTGCGATGTCTTAAAGACATGATAAGGTGCTATATCAAATGCAAGGATTATTATTTTACCTAGAGTTTCCGCAATTGTATTTTCACAGGATCTGTACTTTAACGTCCCTCCAAGGAGCACGGAGGCAGCAGGTCAGTGTGGGCAGCACCTCTCCTGGATTATGCTGAAGTTCAGTGGCGGATTTGTAAACTTCACTTTTGTGAAGGTAAGTTCATGGAAAAGAGTTCGGTAAGCGTAGTGGTTAGAGCACTCGCCTCAAGCGGGAGGATCCGGTTTTGATTCCCGGTCGGGGCAAAACCTTAGGCAAGTCTCCTTAAACCACACGCCTCTGTTTACCTAGCAGTAAGTAGAAACCCGGTTGTTAATCAATCATTGGATTGCTTTCCAGAGGGTAATAATCCCTTCAAAAAATAAATTTAATAATAATAATTTGGTCACTCGATCCATGACTGTTTGTGGGACGCTGCTGTGCGCAATTAGCTACCGTGTTTCGCCAACAAAATGTACAGTCAATCCATTTCACAGTATATTCTGTGAAGTGACTGTGAAGCGCTTTGAGATGTCTCAAAGTTCACAAATGGCCACCTTTCTCACTATTAGCCATGTGTCTCATGCCTCCTTGTTTTGCTGGCAGGATGGAGCCCAGTATTACGTCAGTGAGATAACTGCTGCCCTGCGTTCCAAAGGTACAGTTCAAGTTGCAAGTTCAATATTTTGTTCAAGTCCATTTTCTGGTCTTGGCTTTGCTCAGTGACTGGAAAGCAGAGCCTGCTCTCTCTCTCACTTGCAGAACGGCACAGTCCATGCCAAGACACACAAGGTGGGGAGAAAACCTCCCTTCTCAATGAACGCAACATAGATCTTTAACACCTTCCCAAACAACGACGACAACTTGCATTTATGCAGCGCCCCTCAAACAGGGAAGTGTCCCAGAGTGCTTGACATTACATCAAAGGTGACATCCTTCAGATGACTAAGTCAAAGAGGTTCCATCTGCCTGTTGGAGATGCCTCTTGTCCCTGAAAGGGAGTTTCTCCAGTATCGTGCCACTCGCTCTACCCATCTCCCTTTAAAATCTAATTCCCACCGACAAATTCTGACTTATTTGTTTGGCTGTGGGGGTCAAATTGTGACATTTGGTCAGTAACCTCAATGGACTCCTGGACACTGGTCCATTTGTCGTGCGAACACAATGTGTCCCATGGTATATGGCAGGGCACTCCAGTTCTGATTGGCTGCCTTGCTGCACAGGAAATGATCTCTACAGGCGGCCATTTTTATATCTAGCTTTGTCAGATTTATTTTATATTATATAAAAATATATAATTCTAAACTATATGATAAACTACTGCCCAAGTGACTTTGGGCAGTAGTTTATTTGTGCTCTTGGTTTGGCTGACATCGTAGCACTTTGACTGAGGGCCGGCTGCAATAACAACAACAACAACTTGCAGGGTGGTGTCCCAGAGCACTCAAAACGGAGTGAAACTTTGGGCACCTTTCCTTACTCCACACGCCTCTGTTCACCAAGTAGTAAGTATGAAACCAATTAGCAGATCACTTTCTGGGTATAATAATCCCTTCAAAAAAAATAATAATTTGGTGATTCAGTCCGCTACTGTTTGTTGTGTGCAATTGGCTACTGCTTTTCGCCCACAAAACAGAGTCAATTCACTTTACAGTATATTTTATGAAGCGCTTAGATGTCTCAAAGATGTGATAAGGCGTTATATCAAATGCTTTTATTATTACAACCGTGCAATGGTTGAATGAATGGATCAGTCTGGTTGTCCCCACTTCCGACCTGCTCTTTGTCTTTTTCTCTCTCCCACCCCTCCCCAGATGGTGACTACACGGGCAGCGTGGCGGGTCTGAAGCTGTTCGGTGCGAGTGTTGGCCACTCCTACAGGTGTCAGAGTGAGCAGGTGGTCTCTCTGTTGGGGGGTCTGTTGCAGATTCACACCTTTCACACTTGGCTCCAAGCGTTCAACATCAAGGATGGAAAGTTTGGCTCAGGTGAGGATGGCTTTACATATCATTGTGTGGGGGGTGGGGGGGGGCGAGAGGAAATCTGGCGGGTGATGAGATTGACCCCTTATTTTAGGTGCATAGAACAATACGGCATGGAAACAAGGCAGGCTGCTCGACCAAAATAATCCGTGCCAGTGTTTATGCACCACACAAGCCCCCGTCTCGCCATTTGTTTTCTCTCTATATATATCTCTCCCTTCTGCCTTTTACACGCATCAAATTTTGAAGCAGGAGTAACTCAGCTGCCCTTTGAGCGCAGGAATCCCTCCTACATTACAGTGCGTGTCCTACCATTGATTCAGAACCCTGCGTACAGACCAGTCACTGAGGGCAGTGTTAACAGAGCTCTCTCTACCACTCAGCTCCTCCAAGCCAAAGCCCTAACGGGTAGGGTGGTCCTAACTGGACAAGCGTTTGGAAAGTTTGCCGTGCAGTGCCATCAATGGCAAGCTAGTTGGTTTTAACTGGTTAGACTTCAGCAGTTACCCCCAACGCACACTCTTTAGTCCCCTAGCCTTGGCTCTTGCCAGTCTGCCCCTAATACTTTCCAGAATTAAATAAGCAGGATGTATCCCGCCAGAGAGAGAGTGCACATTCCATTCCAACAGTCTCTCTGGAATTTCCATGCGTAGGTGGGATGCATGAAAATTTCCATTTGGTTTGGACACTCTTAAGCAAGTGATGTTGCAAAGTTGTGTTGACTGAGACTGTGTGAGAATTCATGATTTCCCCTTTTCTGCAAACGTTCCGCCCAACTGTAAAGTGTTGAGTGGGAATTGAAGCATCTCAACATGGTGCTCTATCAAATGTAAGGATTATTATTATTGTGTGCAAACTGTCATGTGTGTATATCAATCCTGCACACATCTCGGGGTGGTTATATGTCTCGCCAGGACCCAGTAAAGCAGTTTACATTCGTGCATACTTTTCCATACTTGAGTCTTGTGAATATTGATGAGGGATTATTACTCCTGGAAGGCAATCCGCCAATCGACCAGCAACTGGGTCCCTACTTACTGCTAGGTAAACAGAGATGTGTGGAGTGAGGAAGCTTGCTTAACGTTTCGCCCCATCTGGGAACCTCTCGCTTGCGAGACGAGCGCACTAACTATTACGGGACTCCACTGCACGATTTTGTCCACAAAATCCACTCAATCCACTTCAGAATATATTCTGTGAAGTATTTTGAGACATCTGAACAATACTAAAACAATTTATATTTGTAAGACTCTCCTCACGCAGGGAAGAGCCTCTGAGAGTGTATAGTGATAGGGTGCTGCATCAAATGCAACAATTCTTATTCATTATGAGGCTTGTTGTGAATGGACCCCTCTGACCTCCATCTCTGCTCATAGTTGTGGAAGATTGCTACGCAAATGACGACAGCCAAGCCATCCCAATTTTGGTGGGAATTATCTTGGGGGCGCTAGTCCTCTCCGTACTGGTCACATACGTGGTCACCAAAGGAAGAAGGAACGAGCGATATCGAACCATTTAAATTACTTGAATTCATCAGTAAAGCAGACTTAAAGAGACTTGATGCCAAGAGTGTGAATAGATCGAGCCCCACTAATTGTAGTCCTAAATATCTCTAATCTAGGTTTGAGTGAGAAATTCTCCCTTGATGTTGACTGTTTTCAGTAGTGAGACATCCTGTTTCTGATGCCTTTATTTTTGTAGTGGGTTTATTTATAATAAAAAATCTCGATAGCTCACATTGGTACAAAACAGTTCAAAGTTCTTTTGGTTTTTTTTACCACTATTTTTAAAAAAAAAACAATCTAACCACAACCCGCAAGACCTATTGTTTTCTTAAAAATTGGAGGATGTTGGGGAAATTCTTCAATTCAATCTTAATTTGGAAGTTTAATTTTTTTTCCGTCTCAAAAGAACCAGCTTCTAAATCCAGACTGCTCTTAAGCATTTTCCACAATTCTGTGTAATGTTTTACTGGAGATCAAATAGTACAGGTTCAGACGAGGTGGAATTTCTGGTTCTGTTGCACATGCTGTGACCTCTGTACAGTTTCCCCGTTAACACTTCTATTTTTATATAATAAAGTATTTCATCACTTGCTTTACTGTGCAGACTTTCTTTTCGGAAGGATATGACTGATTGTTTGGTGTCGGCCTGGCTCGGATGATAGCTCTCAGGGTTGGAAGGATGTGGGTTCAAACTTTCGAACACTTTAAACTGGTTTTGGTTAGGAAATGGCTTGGCTGGGGCACAGTGCCAGTGGTCTGGGAAAGAGAAAGTAACAATCTCAGAAGAGCTGTAGCTGCCTTCAGAGAAAGCATTAAACCACTACACGTCCACCCCCGCATCCTGGCTGACAATGCCCTAGATAAAATTGGCCATTTTGACGTGGCTGTTCGCGGGACATTGCTGCGTGCAAACTGGCTCTGAGTTCGCCTACAAAATAGTCACTACACTTCACAGTAAAATCCTGGAGGAAGTCTCTGCGTTGAGTGTTAGGGGAAAAATGAAAGGTTTGCCTTCTATGTAAAGAATACCTTTGTGTATATAAGCTTGAGCTAGAATATGGGCTTAAGTCAAGATATATAGAAATTTAATAATCAAGACCTATTTTGTGCACCACTTCTGATTGGTGAATCAGGAGCCTTGCAAGACTTAAAGTAATAGAAGATATCTTGATGGAATCTGTGGGGATGGGGGGAGAAGAGGCCCCAATCTTCAATGACAGCATAGCAAGACTTGCAGGGACGAGAAGGTTATCAGTCTGTCTTTTTTTTCTTGCATTTCTACTCTTTCCTCCCGCATGCACCCACCATCCTGAGCAACGCCTCGACAAGCTACGTCTCTTCAATCTTGAGAGAAACTGATTGAGAGGGGATCTCATTGAGGTGTATACAATTTTAAATGGGATTAAAAAAGTAAACCCAAATCATTACTTTAGGATGCATCGTGTCAGTTGAAGAAGAGAAATGCAGGTTTAAAGTTGTGAAGGGTAATTTCAGGGCAGACACCAGAAGATTTTTCTTTATACAGAGGGTAATCTGGTTGGTATGACATGACTTCTCATAAGACCTTGCTGTGTGCAAACTGGCTGCTGTGTTTGCCTGCACAAAAATGGTCCTTACACTTGACAATAATAATAATAATCCTTACATTTGAAATCATGCCTTATCATGTCGTTGAAACATCTCAAAGTGCTTCACAGAATATATTGTAAAGTGAATCGATTGTAAATTTTGTGGGCAAAACGCAGCAGACAAATGCATACAGGAGTGTCCCACAAACGGTTGTGGATTGAGTGACACAATATTGTTTTGAGGGGAGGGATTATTATCCCCTAGAAAACAATCTACTAGTTGACTTACAATTGGGTTCCTACTTACTGCTAGATAAACAGAGGCGTGTGGAGTAAGAAACTTGCTTAAGATATTGCCCAACCTGGAAATCTCACCCAGGTCCTCTTGCATGCAAGGTGAGCACTCTAACCACTGAGCTACAGATTTTAGTGAAGTGCTTTGATTATGATGATGATGAGCACTGCATCAAATGGGTGGATTGTTTGTTAACGTTCTCCTCTTCTCTTCCAGTGGACCAGTGCATGATGTTTTATAGTTTTTTGGTTCCTGTTATGATCGGGATGATTCTCCTCATCCTCCTGGTCAGTATGTTCACCTGGTGGGTGTTCTTCCGATACTTTCGAAGTGTGGGATACCAGCGGATCTGAGGAGGCGGGCAGAAGCTTGAAGATCCTTTACTCATTTGATGTATTTCTTTTATTTCCGAAACATTTTTTAAAAAATTGAGTGTGCACCTTCCTCTTTTTTACATTTTCTTTAAATTCTCTGGATTGCACTGAAAGGACTGTATAAATATGAGTCGTTGCAGTTCCTTTTTAAAGAGCTGATTCACAATGAGGTTAATGCGTTTCCTCATTTCATGTGTCTTTCCCCGAAATGTGTCTTTCTTCCCGGTGCTAACTAACCACACGGTGGAGGCTTCGGATACAGTGGACTATAAAGTGGAGGCTCTTAGAACTTCCTCAGGGCAATTGAGGTACAGATCAGCCAAGATCAAATAGAATGGTAGAACAAATGTGAGGGGCTGAATGGCCTAATGCCGTTCCTATGTTTTACTATTCCTATGTAAGTGGCTTTACATCTCTACCTTTTTCCTTGTGTTTGAACCATTGTTCTGATCGGCCGGTTTGACACAGGCAAAGGTGTGCAACCAAGTAGCCAGTGATGTCGGATGCAATTTCGATGGATTGATTGAAAGTTCACTGTACAATGCGTTTGATCAATAACCTTCAAGGGAATGATTGTTTGGGTGGTTTTGTTTCTCATTTCTCAATAAAAGGCTGCCAAGCCAATAATCCCTATCGCGTTAGCTCCATCTGTCTGACTAAGTGACTGGATTTGTGTTCAAGATTAATGTGAGTAGTTGGGGCTTACTGTAACCTGCTGCCCAAGTTCTTTATGTCACACACTTTAGTGATAACCATTCTCCCAAGTGATTGTCCTCCCACCCAGAGGACTGTGATTGAAGGGGGATAAATTCAGAACAAATCTGTGGGAACACGACTTCAGTGAGTGAATAGTAAATTTATTGAACAGGCTCCCTGGGGAGTCAGATGGTTGAAGGAGAAAATGTTGTTTGTTTCAAGAACAAATTGGATAGATTTCTGCTAGAAAATAATGTCTGGGGATACAGTATATAGTTTTTGACAAGACATGTCAAGCGACTGCCATCCCGGTGGAAGGTGAAGTAGATGGACTTTTGTCTTCTTTTGCCTAGCAAATTCTTATGTTCTTATTATCCCATTGGTATAAAGCATTAAAGTACAAAACAAGTAAAAAGACTGTGAGCTCAAGCCCAATTTTGGAGAAGGTGGGAGGGGGAGTTGATTGAGCTCACAACCTATATGGAGTCCCGTATCATAGTGGTTAGAGCACTTGCCTCGCAAGTGAGAGGACCCAGATTCAATTCCTGGGTGTATATTCTGTGAAGCGCTTTGAGACGTCTCAATGTAAAAAAGCACTAAATCAAATGCAAGGATCATGATAATTACAATTGTTATAACCTTCTGACCTCAAGACAAGAGTGTCAATCGACTGGGCCGACCTGCCCCCCAGCTTAGTGCTGCTCCACCAAAAGGGAGTGCTTATCAGTCACCTGCAATGAGGCCACAGTGTGTTATCTTGCCAAGGTCATGTCCAAGGCAAACCCTGTCATCCGTTCTCTTGAAACTGCGCCAATTTCTTTCTAAAACATTTTCGTTTAACAATGGATGCAAAGCAACAGGATGCTGGTACCTGGAGGCACACCCACCACTTTGATCCTGATCCAAATCAGGTTGTCATAGACCAGTTGTTCCTTTGCCCTCTCTGTGCTTCCACCGATCTATGAGTCCCTCAAGCTCTCTGTCTCTTAATTCCCCCATAACACCTGGCTGAGAAAACTCGCTTTATATTTTAGCTGGAATCGACCACAACAACAGACTCCATTTATACAGCTGGACAGTTAAAGGTTTGCACTTGAGCTGGGGGTTTGGAATCAAGAAGATTATAGGGTTGGGGGAGTGGGGGTGACCAAAGGTACAGTTAAAGAGGAAGGTCTTGAGAAGGGCCTTGAAGGAGGTGAGGGAGGAGGGAGATCTCAGTGGTGTCTGGCATGTTATACTGAATGGAGGATCATTTGAGGTTAGAGTCCTTGGTGTGAGTGGGGTTACACTGAGTGGCTCATGTGGGGAACAGTAGCAACGTCACAGGGTGAAACAGGCCATTTCTGTTCTGTTGCATGCTGCAAATGGAAGAATCTTGGGGTGTAAACATATTGAGGGATTATAGTGCGGAGGCAGGATAAGGTTGTGATACATGGAGTGGAGAAGGGGCTCAAATAGCCTTCTATTCCTAATTTCCTCCAATTTTATGATCAGATAGCTAATTGGTGTTGGTGCCAGGTAGAGTTCAGATGGACCTTTCAAATCCCATGCGATGTTCCTATCGGCGTATAGAATGTCAAGAATTCTGTGCTGGTTCCTCAATGAAACTACCTGGACCTGACTAGGTTTGGCCTGACTGTGACCTGGAATCAGTGAGAGCATGAGGACTTTGGCAAAGGCCAGGTTAAGAAAGATCATCTGCTGGGAGCAGAGCACATGATAGAGAGTGTAGGGGGGTACAGCTCTGTGTCCTGGAGAAGCTATTGATGGTGAATGAGTATTTCATCTCCCTTCTTCTACTATACCTGAGCAGCAAATAGCTTCTTTTGGCCCAAGAGTGGGAGCCCAACACTTTATGAACCTCACTACAAAACAAATGCGCCTTGGGACGTCCTCCCGACGTGAAAGGCGCTCTGTAAATGCAATGTTGTTGTTGTAATGAGTGGAACAGAGTTCCTAAGGGAAGGGTGCTTGAGGCCAGGACGCTGGGACACCTCNAAAAAAAACACACACACAACTTGAAGGTTGTGAAGGGAGTACGGAAGGGTGGGGGTTCTCTGGAAGGATGAGATCAAAGCGTTTCACAGTGCATATCACAGTAAAGTGTTGTGACCGTATAGCATAGAAGTATACAGCACAGAAGGAGGCCATTCGGCCCACCGCGTGTCTGCGCGGGCTCTTCGAAAAGAGCGTCTCCAAATCAATCCCGTTGCCCCGCGCTCTCCCCCATAGCCCTGCAGACGTGTCCTCTCCAAATAATTATCTAATTAGTGATCTGATTATTTGCAGGCCAATCAGGGCAGCCAATTTGTGCACAGCAGTGCCCCCCCCCACACAGCCATTGAAATGAATGGCCAATCTTATTTGGAGGGGTTGGGTGGGTGAGTGGGGGGTGAGTTGTGGGTTCTGCTACCACCTCGTGGTCTGTCCCTGCAAGTGACGGGTGCCTGTGTTTTATACGTGGAAGTCACGTGGTTGCAACGTGTGGGGCGGGGCCACAGGGGCGGGCTTTAAGAGCACGTGGGCGCCCCGCCCCGCCCCGTCTTGCCACGCCCCCCCCTCCCCGAGCGTGTGTGTTTTTTTAACCCACGTGATTGCCGAGCGAGGGCGGCGGTGGACCTGCGCATGCGCCGCTGGCTGCGCGCGTACGTGGGGAGGGGGGGGCGGGGCTTCTTTTTTTTTCAAACCCGCGAACGGCCGCCGCTCGCGGCTCCGGCACCGATGGCGGCGGCGCTGGGGAGGGCGCGGGCCGCCCGCGGGCTGAGGAGGGCGCTAGAGCAGTGAGTGTTGGTCCCCGGCCTCCGCCTCCCCATGGAGGTGGCGGAGTTATCTCTCCTCCCCACTCCCCCTTCCCCCTCCCCCCCCTCCCCCCCCCCGGCCTTCCCCAGGGGAGAGCGGCAGCTTGCTTTAAACCAAGCCCGAGGCCTGAGGCCTGCCCGGAGCCTGGGGGTGGGAGCGAGAGGGTTTGCTCGGCCTCTGCCCTTTCCCTGGACGGAACTAGCCCGGGCTCGATATTTATCACACACACACACACATATATATATACATACACACATAAATACGAAATAACATGCAACACCAGCAATCATTCCGTTCAAATATAACAGTCCTCTTAATTGCACATAGAATTGTGTAATAATGAACCATTAATCAATAATCAATAACAATTCAATATAACGTTTATTAACCGGTAATTATGTCTAACACGTGCACTTGCCATACATACATAATCTGATGCATACACTTATATAATGAGTAATAGTGCGTATTTAGTGCACATCGCTGTATAATGTAAATGCAAGGATTGTTGTTATTGTCTAATGCGAGGATTATTACCATTTATGTTTTATTGGAATGTATACAGTAAACTCCTGATGACTCGACCCGTGTCTTAACTTGTCACTACCTCTTTGATTGCTGTCAATATACCGGCTGCATTTGCTCATGTATTTATAGACACAGCTAACTCGTCGCTCTGGATAATTCGGCGCCGAGCCTTGGGGTGACTAGTTATCAGGAGTTTACTGCATTGCAATAATGTTGATCCCCTCACCTGATGCAACGTCTCAAATATCTAATGTTAAAATGCCTCCAATGCCTGAGAGGTGTATCGACTGGAATTTTGTATGGACACAGCATTCATTTTGTGCACAGGAGAGTCCCACAAACCGCCATAAGGAAGGGAGACCCTTCGACTGCAGAGGCAGCCCAAATACTGTCCTTGTCCAGTGTCTGCACTTGCTCTTTATTTTTAATAGGGAGGGGGGAATTTTGGCTCCATAATTCAAATTGCCAATTTGGCTTGCAGGCGGTTATCTCTCTCACTTCCATGTCAGAAGGTCACGGGTTTGATTGAACCTGCTCATTTGGGACTTTGAGTTCACGGCCCCAGGCTCACATCCATGACAGTACGGGGGGGGAGGTTTTTCACTATCAAGAGGTTCCTGTTGGTTGTTAAATCAAGGTCCTATCTGCCTTTACAAGTGCCTTTGCAGATGTAGCACTATTCAGAAGGGAGTTTGTCCTGGTCAACAATCCCCCTAATAAATGGGTCATTCACCTCATAGGGGAAGGTCACATTTGTCGCTCCCAGTGTTTGCTACCTATTTCCATCAGGAGTCTGTACTTTAAAATTGCTATAGAATTGGGAGCTGTAACTTGTTGCTGTGCTCTGCATTCTTTCACTGCAATTTAAAATCCTTTTTGATAATAGAAATATTAGTGTGTTACTTTTGGAGCATTGGAAATGACTGGACTCATTCTTAGGCTTAAGGCTTGCCCCCTCTCTCCCCAACCCTTTACATAATGTGGATCTGTTCCACATTTTCAGTAAGAATTAATACATTCATGCAGCAACAATTTGAGAACTGTTTCTTTTAGTAACCTTCTTCCTGACCTTGTAATAAGATACTCTTTAACTCTGGTTAAAGAAAGGACAAACTTAACAGAGTATGGTAACTAGGGCTTGCATTCAGTAAAGGACGACTAGCAAGATGAGGTGTATTCAATATAAACTTGAAAACTAAATTTCCTGTTTGTATTGTAAAAAGATCATCCTCACAAATGTCGTCGCAGATTTGATGGGCCGAAACTGTCCACGTTTCTAAAACGTTCAAAATGAAGTCACTTTCCTTGCAAACTTAAGTTTTGCCTTTGAATTACACAGTCACTCCACTTTACATTATATGCCATGAAGCGCTTTGAGACGTCCTCCTGACATTAATGGTGCTGCTTCAAATGCAAGGATTTTTTAAATTAAGGTTGTGACATTTTTGTGTATCTATATATACACTTGTCCCCTCAAATTCCCCCGATTTGAAACAAGACCATTGCTGTGTTTAAGCATAGTAGGGGTTAGCACAATATTTTGATTGTGTGTTTCAATGGTGACATTGCAGAGCATGTACATGCATACTGAAATGAGTTACAACATTGGGATTTCATCCTTCAAAGTACTTGACAAATTTCAGAAGCCAAAGTACTTTGAAAAACATGTTGAGGCCAATGCAGCCCCAAAAAGGCATTGTTTACCTTGCTTGTCTCCCAGGAGGATCGTAGCCAGATCATTGGAACATAAGAACATAAGAATTAGAAGCAGGAGTAGGCCATTCGGCCCCTTGAGCCTGCCCCGTCATTCGATAAGATCATGGCTGATCTTCTGACCTAAGCGCCTTGGGACGTCCTCCCGACGTGAAAGGCGCTCTATAAATGGAATCCTGTTGGTGTTGTAACTCTAATTACCCGCCCTGTGGAGTCCTGTAGCTCAGTGGTTAGAGCACTCGCTTTGCAAGCGAGAGACCTGAGTTCAATTCCAGGCAGAGGGCGAAACCTTGGGCAAGTTTCCTTACTCCACACAGAGCCTAATAATAATCCCTCCAAAACCAAAAACAATAATAAATTGGTCATTTTCAATCTACGACTGTTTGTGGGACATTGCTGTGCGCAATTGGCTGCCGCGTTCGCCCACAAATATACAGTCAATTCACTTTACAGTGTGTTCTGTGAAGCGCTATGGGACGTCCTCCCGACGTGAAAAGCGCTATATCAAATGCAAGGATTATTATTATTATATCCCCTAATCTCTCTATATTTTAAAAATCTATCAGTAGTAGTTTTGAAGGTGTTCAAGGACTGAGCATCTACAGCCTTCTGGGGGAGTGAATTCCATAAATTCACTGCACTCTGAGTGAAGAAATGTTTCCTCAACTCTGTTCTAAAAGGCTGACCCTTAATTTTAAGACTGTGACCCTGGTTATAGATTCTCCCACCAGGGGAAACAGTCCCTCAGTGTCTACTTTATCCAACCCTTTAAGGATCTTATATGTTTCAATAAGATCTCCCCTAATTCTTCTGTACTCTAGAGAATACAGCCCTAGTTTATTCAGCCTATCCTCATAGGTCAGTCCCCTCATCTCAGGCACTAACCTAATGGATCTACGCTGCACCCCCTCGAGGGCAAGTATGTCTTTTTTTTAAATAAGGAGACCAAAACTGCACACAATACTCTCGGTGCGGTCTCACCAAAGCCCTATACAGTTGCAGCAAGACTTCCCTACTCTTGTACTCTAAACCTTTTGCAATGAACGCTAACTGCCGTTCGCCTTCTTAGTTGCTTGCTGCAAACTAACTTTTTAACTTTGGTGTACAAGGACACCCAAATCCCTCTGCACACTAACACTATCTAATCTCTCTCCCTCTAGAAAATAATCTGTTTTTCTACTTTTGCTACCTAGGTGAATAACTTCACATTTCTCCACATTAAATTCCATCTGCCACCTACTCGCCCACTCCCCTCGTCTATCTATATCCCGTTGCAATCTTTTTGCATCATTCTCAGAGCTTACTCTCCCACCGAGTTTAGTGTCATCCGCAAATTTAGATACGTTACATTCAATGTCTTCGTCCAGATCATTGATGTAAATTGTAAATAGCTGAGGCCCAGCACTGACCCTTGAGGCACTCCACTAGTCACATCCTGCGAATTCGAGAATGACCCGTTTATCCCTACTCTGTTTTCTACCCGTTAGCCACTGTTCAATCCATGCTAATATGTACCCATTAATCCCGTGGGCCTTAACCTTGTGCCTTTTGTGTGGCACTTTCTCAAATGCCTTTTTAAAATCTAAATATACTATATCTACGGTTCCCCCTATCTAGCCTGCTAGATACATCTTTAAAAAACCCTAAAAGATTAGTTAAGCATGACTTCCCTTTTGTAAAGCCATTAGGCACTTGATAATGCAGTTGTGCATTGCAGTGACATTTTCTTTTAAACAGACCTACATATGTTTAAAGAGCCAAACAATGTGCTCAAAACTTACTCAGTCTGTACCAGCTGTGAGTAGTGCTCAGAAGGTTGCTAAATGGTTGCGGAATATGTCTTGGCTGACTGCTTTAAGAAGCTAAATGCAGTTAATCATTTCTATCTTATTAAATCCTTTCCCCCTGCTTAAATCTCACAGGCATTGGCTATGGACGCTGGGAATTGTAAGATACGCCTCAACAGGTACTGTTTTTTTGTCTTCGTACATTGTTGTCTTTGTTTCTAGTGCTGGCTATACTGATGAATTGAATAAAATAATAATCTTTGCATTTGATAAGGTCAGTCACATGAGGAGCGCGTCTCAAAGTGTTTCACAGGATTTACTGTAAAGTGTAGTGATTGTGTATTTTGTCGGCGAATGCAGCATAATTTTGCGCACAGCAATGTCCCACAAACAGCCATGAAATCAGTGCCCAATTCTATCTGTGGGTTTATTGGCCAGGACACCTTGGCAAGCTCTCATCTCTTCGAATATTGTTATCGGTTTAAACTCTTAACTAGAACACTGTGTACAATGATTGCCATTATTTTCTTTTGGGCTTATGTGCTTTTATATGGGTTCAGTATTGATGAACAAATATATGCAGCCAATTGGTTTTGTTTATGGTTGATCTGCTGTGATTTATAAACTGAACGGCTTCCTCCAGTCCGTATATTGAGTTTTGTTTTGTTGTGCAGGCAATGGCAGGATCGAGAAAGTTCTGATTGCAAATCGGGGAGAGATTGCCTGCCGGGTGATGCGCACGGCGAAGCGGATGGGTGTGCGCTCCGTAGCAGTTTACAGCGAAGCAGACAAAAACTCCATGCATGTGGCAATGGTACGACACCATGTAGGCGTTTTTACAGCGCCAGGAACAAAGTCAGTCACTCTATATTGTATGCTGAATTGTCTTAGTCTGTGAGGTCATTTTGTTTTAAAATTTAACGTTGTGCAGAATTATACAAACTTGTTGACGTTGGCCTTAATTTAGACTCATTTTCCTTACGAACTGCAGAAAACTGACTTCTAAATAAAGCCTGAATTTATGAATTTTCCCTAACTCTGTGCTATTCAAAATTGTTAAATAATGGTCTGAAGACTAAGACCATGTTGAATTTCAGGCTTCTAGCAACAGCATCAGGTACCACTAGGTTAGGGATTCTATCTGTGCTGTACGATTCTATGTCAGTGTTGGCACTCAAGAAGGGAAATGTATGCTGCAGGGTTTACCATTGAACTCTGATTTGTGGTATCTGCCAACTGTATGTCTTGCAGTATTTCAGTCTTTAGAGAATGTGAGAACGGGAAGCTGGGCTTATTGAAGCAACAGCTTGGTGCTATAATGGGAAGGACGGCAGGGCGGATATTCTGAAAGGATGAGATCGAATGGGCCAAAGGACTTTCTTCATCCAAACCTCTCTTGATCTCATGAAGTCTGCGTGACTTCATGATTCAGGTGATTCATTGTAATCTGAATGTTATTCACCAGGCGGATGAGGCTTATCACATAGGACCAGCGGCTTCCCAGCAGAGTTACCTGAACATGGAGAAGATAATCCAGGTGGCCAAATCAGCAGCGGTCCAGGTAACTGACCGTGTTGAGTAATTCTGCATTCCACATTCTAATAACCCTCTATGCTAAAAGAAAAGACTTTCACCGACATTGGGAGGGCTGTGAATGCATAATCAAATGCATATCAAATGCAAGGATTATTATTATCATTATTTTATAAACTGAGTACTCTCTCCCACACAGCAATGTTTAAGTTTAACAGGATAGTTTAACAGGATAGTTACCACACTAGCCTCACGGTTGTTCTTCTGTCAAATATATTCTTGAATTCTCTTAATTTCCAACCCCACCTGTGTTCCAGTAAATCTGTCCCTTAACTCAGCACCATTCCCTGGGTAGGCCGGTCTACTAACTGCCCCTGTAGATGAGTGTCCAGTATAATGGATTAATCAGTCATCAGCACAACAATCACGGGCAATTATTATTGCTGATATTCCAATAATGTGCACTTATATAGCGCCATACAATTGGGAAAACATGTCAAAGCACTTTCTAGGTATAGTGGGATTGCCATGCAAGAGTGGGAGCATAACTGGAGCCACTATATTGGATATAGTCAGTGTATAGGTGTGAATGTTGAAACTGCAGTATAGGTTACAGTATTCTAATGTGACTTTACTTTATGACTGTCCCAATCATTGGGCTTGTCTTCTTGTGTCCTTGTAGGCCATCCATCCAGGCTATGGTTTCCTTTCAGAAAACACAGAATTTGCAGAGTGGTGTAAAAAGGAGAACATCATCTTCATTGGACCCCCTTCATCAGCTATAAGAGACATGGGTATCAAGAGGTAGTGGAATGTAGCATGTGGAGCCCCGGTAACTGGGAAACAGACTATGGACAAATGGGATATAGACTAGCATAAATAGAAGAATCCATTTTCTAATAACCTTATAAAAATGGCCACACAATTTAGAAAAGTAAGTTTGTTGAAGTTCGAGCTGGGATCTGCGAGCTCCCAGTATTGATCTCCAGGTTTCAGGATGCCATAATCTTTTAATTCTTAACATGTTCCACTCGTCGGTGAGTCAGAGAGCACACATTTAAGATCATCATCAAAGTAAGGGAAAGGTTAAGAAAACTTTTTTCACACCGTCACTGGACGTGGAATGCCCTGCCAAAAAAATGGTTAAAGCAGAATCTGCAATTGCTTCTCAAAGGGTATTAGACATATATTTGAACAAAGATAAATACAAAAGAGCGTATTGGGTAAAGGGTAAGGAGTGGGACTAAATGGCTAACTCTTACAGAGAGCTGGAATGGCCTCCTTCAGAGGTGTAAAATTCTATGATTCTGTAGATTTTTTAAAATGTATTGTGAAAAGTGTAAGTACTTTGGAATTGACAAAAGTATTACAGAATTACTTTGTACATATTCCAATTGCTTGTGTCCATTTGTTGTTCCTACTTAGTACGTCAAAGTCTATAATGTCAGCTGCTGGTGTGCCTATAATTGAAGGTTACCATGGAGAAGAGCAGTCTGATCAACGTTTAATGGAGGAAGCCAAAATAATTGGGTTTCCTGTGATGGTCAAGGCGGTTCGAGGTGGAGGTGGGAAGGTAGGACATTCTCAACATTGGGCTGTTTCATCTCATCCTTCCAGAATACCCAACCCACCATTTTCCCCATCACAACAACAACAAAATTACATTTGTAAAATGCCTTTTAGGTTGGGAGGATGTCCCAAGGCGCTGAACACTTGGGGATCATGACCCGTGGGTGGGGGCGGGCACAGTGGGATGAGGGAGGGCAGAGACGTGGGAGGCTGGCTGAAGGCACGGAATCAAACTGCTTTTTAAATATTGCAGCATGCTGGCCTCATCCCATCCCCCCTTCCGAGTAGCTCTGTTCCAGTCGTTAATTACTCTCTGCATAAATACTTACTTCCGGGTGTCTGCTCTGAAATTGCCCTTTGGATAACCTAAAACTTCCACTCTTGTTCTACTGTCTCAGTGCATTGGAAGGTATTGTTCTGGGTTTTGAATCTCATTTAAAATGTTATACACTTCTGTAAAGTCTCCTGTGTAAGACATCCTGTCAAAACTCAAGAGCTCTAGCTTGTCTAACCGTTGCTGATGGCTCATTTATCTAACACTGGGGAGCATTCTTGTTGATCCCCTTTGCGCTGCCTCTAGGGCTTGGGCAGCCCCTTTATGTCATGGGTGCTAGATGAACACAAACAGTGGACATTCTCTGTGAAAAGCAGTCATTGAACTGCCCTTTTCGTGAGGTACCGGCTCAGCCCACCCCCCCACCACCCCCGCCGCCATGAGTTTGAGGTTTTGGTTGCCATGAGTTCAAATGAAGAATGGATTGTAAAAAAAACTGACTGCATCAGTGAGTTCCCCTCATTACTGAGGTGCCCACGAGGTGATGCTTAGCTCTGCCTTGATGTCATGGAAAATATAATTTCTTTTCTCCAGTAGTGTCTTTAATGCCCACCTGAAAACAGTCAGATGGAAATTGATTTAGAGTTTCATCAATGTTGGCACCATCAACAGAGTAGCAATTCTCCAGTACTGCCCTAGAGAATCAGCCTAGGCTGACTGTGGGTTGGGACCCAGAAGCGAGAGTGCCACAAACTCAACAAAGCTGACACATCCATTATGTGCTGCACGGATATTTGGGAAGGTTTATTGTGTGATTCTATCTAGGGGATGCGTATTGCTCGCTCAGAGGCTGAATTTTTCGACCAGCTGGAATCTGCACGAAGGGAAGCGAGGAAGTCCTTCAATGATGATGTTATGCTAATAGAAAAGTTTGTGGACCGCCCAAGGTATGAGGTTAATCTTTGAAAGCATGTATTTTATTGTCGTATTTATCCTTCTCCCTGGGACAGCCTAGTTCTTATTAATGATCTAAGACAGGTGACTTCTAACACTCTAACATTATCTGTTTCTGGGTGACCTTCCTGCAGTCCGAGTCTGGAAAGAGTCCGGATTTGCATCTTTGGGAGTTGTTACTTAAGGCTTTCTCTTTTAGACCCATTTTGTCCAGTCCCACTCACTTGATTTAGAAATCAGTTGAAATGTGCTGCTCAAATTTTCATATTTGCATGCAATACCAATGACTAAAATGCATGGTTCACTAACCAAGTGATGATGCTGAGCATGTTTTCACTAGAAAACAATGAGATATAGGCACAGGAAGAGGCCTTTCGGTCTGTCAAGCCTGTTCACCAGATTAGAAGATTTAATTCCATTTCCATGCCTTTTCTTCACATCCATTAATTCTCCTAAACATCCCAAGCTGATTCTGCCTCTTAAGCCTGGGCCAATGTATCGCGTGGTCTCACAACCCTCTTTCTAAAGAAATCTTTTGTGATCTCGCTTTAATTATTATAATAATAATCCTTGCATTTGATATAGTGCGTCTCAAAGCGCTTTACAGAATATACTATAAATTGAACTGTCTGTATATTTTGTGGGCGAAACGTGGCCGCCAATTGCACACAGCAGTGTCCCACAAAGAGTCATGGATTGAATGACCACATTTTTTTTTGAAGGGATTACGGAAAAACGATCCGCCAATCTTGACTAACAACTGGGTTCCTATTTACTGCTAGGGAAACAGAGGCACGTGGAATAAGGAAACTTGCCCAACGTTTCGCCCTATCTGGGAAACGAACCCAGGTCCTCTCGCTTGCGAGGCGAATGCTCTAACCACTGAGCTATAGACTCTTATCTGTTGGCGAGGCTGTATTGTGGTGCCTGAAAAACTTCAATTTGTTTTTGCAGACATGTGGAAGTGCAAGTGTTTGGTGACCACTATGGAAATGCCGTTTATTTGTTCGAGAGAGACTGCAGTGTGCAAAGGAGACATCAGAAAATCATTGAGGAAGCTCCTGGGGTAATGGATATGATGTCGGAAGGTTGCATTAGGATAAATTAACAATACATGTAATTTGATTTTTGTGGAATGTGATATTGTTTAATAATAATAATCCTTGCATTTAATATAGTGCCTTAGTCAGCTGCAGGATTCCACTAAGATGTCAGTGTGTATAGAACAATTCTATTTCGGTCAGCATTGCCTCTAACATTCACTTGTACTAGCATCTGTATTGCTTTTTTCCAGAGTCCATAGATCTTTATCGACAAAATACAATCAATCCACTTTACAGTATATTCTGTGAAACGCTTTGAGGTGTCTCAATAACGTGATAAGACATAATATCAAATGCAAGAATTATTATTATCTTGCTTAGCGAACTAATTTTATTAATATTAATTTTTATCATTATTTATTTTGCCCTTTTCATCAAGGCATTCTGGGATTCCAAAGCCCTGGCTCCTGACAACCTGAGTCTATTAATATCTGTAATTAGTTAAGTAAGCTGCATCCCTCTGGGGAGTGAGTGAGTACTCCATTCCAGACACATGGGAAATTTAGGTGGCCTACCTATACGGAATTCATTCTGGCTTGGATACTCTAAGCTTGTCAATGGGTTTCCGCATGTATCAGGCTGACCNAAAAAAACACACAACTCTTATTTTTTTAAACCAGTCTTAAATTATAATCCTTTATCCTTGAGCCCAGTGAATATATGGAATAAATGCTATATTGTTTTATATTGTGGTGAATATCATTTCTACAGAGTTTGTTTTTGGTCCTTTCCTGTGCAGCCTGGAATCAGTGCTGAGGTGAGAAAAGATTGGGAGAAGCTGCTGTCCGGGCGGCCAAAGCTGTTAGTTATGTAGGAGCTGGTAAGTGATCTGCGAGAACCAAACCCTCCAAAGCAAGTTAAGAATTGATTGGAAATGTTGAGGGAGTATCTCTCTCCCAGTGTCCTGGCCAATAATCTCCCAGATAAAATCAGTTATTCACTTCATGACTGTTGGTTGGACAATGTTGTGTGCAAATTGGCTGCACAGTCACTACACATAACGGTATCCTGTGAAGTGCTTTGAGGCATCTCAACAAGAAGGTGCTATATCAAATGCGAAGATTATTATTAATATAACATTCGTACAGTGCATTTTGTGCAACTGAAAAGTCTCAAAGCGCTTTACAGAACACGATTAGAAGGAAATAAATACATAAACATATAGGAAAGATCCAGAAAATGCCCATTTGCCCATTAAGTCCAATCCCAGGAGAATCGCTTCCTGTAATCCCTCTACAAAATGCTCTTGTTCCACCAGCTTGTTTGTTCAGAGTGCAAGTCAGTAGAATCACATGTTGCAGTGAAAGCCCTTGAGTTTAGACCATGGCCAAAGGGGGCTTCTAGTCATTTGGCTTTTGTTTTTCAGGGACGGTTGAATTTATCATGGATGCTAAGGATAATTTCTATTTCATGGAAATGAACACCAGACTGCAGGTGGAGCACCCAGTGACTGAGATGGTAACAGGAACTGACCTTGTGGAATGGCAGCTGCGGGTGAGTGAGAGATCATATCTATGGTTTCACAGCATGCAAACTTGTGACACAGTGTTGGCTATCGCTGCCGTTAGGGTTTTAATGGGGCTGACGTGCCTCCCCGCAGGTGGCTGCTGGCGAGAAGCTACCCTTGATGCAGGACGAGCTCTCTGTGCAGGGCCATGCTTTCGAAGCCAGGATTTACGCCGAGGATCCAGACACTGACTTCATGCCGGGCGCAGGGCCTCTACTTCACCTCTCCACACCTGCACCGGACACATTTACAAGAATTGAGACTGGAGTCAGGCAAGGTATTGCACATATCCTAAACAACAATAACAAATTGCATTCACACAGCACCTTTCACGTCGGGAGGACGGCCCAAGACGCTGGACAGTCGGGTTTGAACATAAGCTGTGGGTTGGAGTCAAGAGGGTTGGAGGGCAAGGGTGATGATGGGAAGATGACGGAAGGCACAGTCGAAAAGGTAGGTCTTGAAAAAAGGCAAGGGAGAGGGTAAGGCGGAGGGGTTCTGGGATGGAATTCCAGAAGGTGGATACAGAGGGCTAAAGTTCAGATGGTGGGGCGAGCAGGGCAAGGCAGGGAAAGTCCAGTTTTCGCCTGGTCTGACAGTTTATTAGATCACTACAGATCTTTTTATCCCATTTTCCTGCCTCTTCTCCACACCCCTATCACACTACCTGCTGAGTATCTGTCCATCTCCCTTTTAAACATCCAAGTAGATTTTGCCTGTGTGTGACTTCTGTGGAAGTGCATTCCACATTATCACAACCTTCTCTGCTAAGAAATGTTTTCTGATCCCACGCATCACTAAAATAAACAGTCAATTGACTTTACAATATATTCTGTGAAGTGTTTTGAGACATCTTGAAGATATGATAAGGTGCTATAATCAAATGCAAGAATTATTATTTATTGTTATAACCAGCATTTCTCTAATTACAATTTATACATTTTTTACTAGTTCCAGTATATAGTTTGGGACATGACATGTGCACATGATGGCCAGAATGGTGGAAGGCGAACTGAACGCACCTTGGTCTTCTTTTGTCTAGCAATTCTTTTGTTCTTAATTTGAACAAATACCGCTTGTTCTTTACCAGAGGAAGAGTCGTTCACTCCCCTAGCTTGTTAATTCCTTTCATTATTTTAAACTCCTTGAATCAGATCATCCCTAAACCTCCTCAGCTCCAAGACGTTCTATTTCAAGCACTTCCATCAGATTCAAAGGAACATTCTCAAATGGCCCTTTTAATTTCTTCACCTTAAGCAGACTCCCCCGCGCCCCCATTCCACACACAAAAATATATGTATATATATATGTAGGAATATGTTTTATTTTTTCTGCCCCTTTTCAGGTGATGATGTCTCTGTGCACTATGACCCTATGATCGCGAAGCTGGTAGTTTGGGGTGAGGACCGCACGGCAGCACTGAGCAAATTGAAGTATTGCTTGCGTCAGTACAACGTAAGCCACTCACGACAAGCAGGGAGGGAGGGAGGGTGTCTGCTGTTTGAGTGATGATAATTACTGAGTGATAAAAGTTGCTGGTGCAGATCCTGCTCTGCGATAACTTACCCGTAAGTTGTCCTTGAAGAAAGGACTAAGCTCACATCTCAGCTGTGCTAGGGCAATGCTGCCGCTCCACATCCACTGCACAGCAGAATAAACTACAGCATCTTGTGGTTACTCCCAGCAATGGGAATGACCCCTTCCCCAAACTTAGTGGTGTGAATAATGTGGTAGAGGTTATAATTATCACTTCCCCAAAAAGTGCGGCCGACATATCAAGAAATTTTGGTAGTGGACTTCCTCCTACTCCCAGCACTCTCCCATCTTGCCCCCTCCCCCTCCCATCTTGCCCCCTCCCTCTCCCATCTTGCCCCCTCCCCCTCCCATCTTGCCCCCTCCCATCTTGCCCCCTCCCCCTCCCATCTTGCCCCCTCCCATCTTGCCCCCTCCCTCTCCCATCTTGCCCCTTCCCCCTCCCATCGTGGCCCCTCCCTCTTCCATCTTGGCCCCTCCCTCTTCCATCTTGGCCCCTCCCTCTCCCATCTTGCCCCCTTCCTCTCCCATCTTGCCCCCTTCCTCTCCCATCTTGCCCCCCCTCCCATCTTGCCCCCTCCCCTCCCATCTTGCCCCCCTCCCGTCCTTCCCCCCCCCCCTCCCGTCCTTCCCCCCCCTCTCTCCCGTCCTTCCCCCCCTCTCTCCCGTCCTTCCCCCACCCTCTCTCCCGTCCTTCCCCCACCCTCACTCCTGTCCTTCCCCACCCCTCTCTCCCGTCCTTCTCCCCCCCTCTCTCCCGTCCTTCCCCCCCCTCCCGTCCTTCCCCCCCCTCTCCCGTCCTTCCCCCCCCCTCTCTCCCGTCCTTCCCCCCCCCCTCTCTCCCGTCCTTCCCCCCTCTCCCGTCCTTCCCCCCCTCTCTCCCGTCCTTCCCCCCCCCCCCCCTCTCCCGTCCTTCCCCCCCACATCCTTCCCCCCCCTCTCTCCCGTCTCACGTCCTTTTCCCCCCCCTCCCGTCCTCCCACCTTCCTCTCTCCCGTCTTTCCCCCTCCCCCCCCTGTCCCGTCCTTCCCCTCCCCCCCCTCTTCTTTCCTCCCTCTCTCTCCCGTCCTTCCCCCCCCCTCTCTCCCGTCCTCCCCCCCCCCCCTCCCGTCCTTCCTCCCCACATCCTTCCCCCCCCCCCCCCCCGTCCTTCCCCCCAGCCCCTCTCCCGTCCTTCCCCCCCTTTCCTCTCTCTTTCCTGTCCCCCCCATCTCTCCCTTCTTGCCCCCCTCCCTTATTTGCCCCCTCTCCCCCCTCTCTCTCGCTTCCTCCCTCTCTCCTTTCTTCTCCCCTCTCTCCCTTCTTGCCCCCTCTCTTATTTGCCCCCTCTCTCCCTTCTTTCTCCCGCCCCCCTCTCTTCCTCCCACCCCCGACTTCAGGTCCCCCAGCCTTTTTGCGCCACCATCTTTGTTGCCCCCAATCATTGCCTTGACAATGGCTGATTTGAGAGTCTGGCTGTGGAAGTCTATGTCGCTTTGATTCCCCCCCCCTGTGTTGTGACAGATTGTAGGTCTAAGCACCAACGTCGATTTCTTGCTTAGCCTGGCCACACACCCTGAATTTGAGGCTGGAAATGTGCACACTGACTTCATCCCGCAACACTGCAATGACCTGTTCCCAGCAAAGAAACCCCTCAGCAGAGAGGTCCTGTGCCAGGCAGCTCTCGGTCACATATTGCAGGAACGGACTCAAACCAACACGTTCAGAGCACAGTCACACGGTAAGGATTCCTTGTGTCCCGTCTGTACCCTGAATGTACCAAATTGAGCAATTTTGTGACAATACAGAATCATTGTTGGTTCTGAATTATTTTTCAGATCCTTTTTCTCCATTCGCCAGCAGCAATGGGAGGAGGTTAAATGTTGTGTACATCAGAAACCTAACACTACAAGATGGAGAGAACAGTAAGTCATCTAATATTTTGCTACTACAGCTCTCTTCTCTTCAATTAAACCTTTTTAGGAGATTTTTTAAAGAAAGAAGGAACTTGCATTTTAATGGAGTCTGTTGCATTGAAATATCTGAAAGCAGTTTAGAGTAAATATCTGTTTGATGTTCAACGTGTCTTGGCCAGTGCTGATAACTCTGTGAATATATATGTCTGTTATCAAGGAAAGATAAATAAATCTACTGCGCTGTCTCTGTCTCCCCCACCCAACCCAGAAAACATGGCCTGTGCTGTGGAATGCCGAAAAAATAATAATAATTTGGTCACTCAATCCACGACTGTTTGTGGGACGCTGCTGTGCACAATTGGCTGCTGTGTTTCGGCCACAAAATATAGTCAATTCACTTTACAGTATATTCTGTGAAGTGCTTTGAGACGTCTTGAAGACATGCTAAAGAGGCTATGTTAAATTTAAGGATTATTATTATTATGATATTGTACATAGAGCCAGCATATCAGTGGATAATATTTTTGTTTTTGTTTCCTTTCTCCTTCCCTAAACCATCGCTCAAACAGAAGTGGATGTGGCTGTTGAATATAACCATGATGGAACCTATAATGTGCAGGTAA
Organism: Callorhinchus milii; assembly: GCF_018977255.1. NCBI lineage: Eukaryota > Metazoa > Chordata > Chondrichthyes > Chimaeriformes > Callorhinchidae > Callorhinchus > Callorhinchus milii. The sequence continues at coordinate 2,209,023 of NW_024704752.1, read as the reverse complement.
GCTGACTTTCCCCCCCCCCCACAAGTCACATATGACTGCTGTAACATCAGCATCCTCATGTGTTTGTTGTATGTAGGGAAGACAGTGTGCTGGATGAAATGCCTCCTAACTGGCCTTTCACAATCAGAAACTTGAGTTTTTGGGGTTTTCTAGACTATCTTTAAGCATGTCATAAAGGGTATGTTCCTGTATTGGCTGTGTTGACCCATCCACTTCCAGCGAGCTCCAGCCTGCTCCACGTCCCTCGCCCAACCATCGCGGGTTGGGCCTCCAGCCTCTCTTCCCCCACCCTCTGGAACTCTATCCCACGGTCACTCTGCCTTGCTCCCTCTCTTGCCTTCTTCAAGGAACGTCTCAAGACCCTCCTCTTCGAATGCGCTTTTGGTTGCCCTCCTACCCCCGTCCTCCACTCCTCCCAATCCCAACCCCCAAATTAGTCAGGTCCAATTCCCTGACTGTCCAGCGCTTGGGGCGACCTCCCAATGAGAGAGGTGCTATACAAACGTCATTTGTTGTCTGCTATAGCTCTACGATGTTATTAACTCAATAAAACTAGGTTTCAGTTGCACTTAAGAGTCCCATGTTTAATTCTCCCGGGATTCCAGAGCTCTTCCCCAGATTTACACTCACACTTTAATTATACCTCAGATTGATGGACAGGTGTTCCACGTGTTTGGGGAACTGATCCAGGAGCCACATGCCACGTATCTGAGCTGCTCTATCAATGGAATGGTTTCCAGGCCCAAGTTAGTTATCACAGATAACAGTCTTCATCTGTTTTCAAAGGTAAGGCTTTTCTTTTTGGTTTCAGGCACAAGCAAAACATTTCAGCTCTTTTTCCCCCCCATTTCACAGTGTTGTTGAATGTTGAAATGACTCTTATTACAGGAGGGAAGTGCCCAGGTTAATAGCCCTGTGGCCAAGTATTTGACCGGAATCGATACCTTTGTCTCTCAGGGAGGAGCAGTGGCACCAATGACAGGAACTATTGAAAAGGTAACCATTGCACCCATTGAATTGAAGCCTTTTGAGGCGATCACTAAAATGTGATCCCTTTTTGAGGATCATCTCCCCCTGGCTCGGCATCATGCACCGCCACTGTCAAGTGCACTGGGATGCAACCCTGCGTGAGGGGAGCTATATAAATGCAAGTTGCTGTGTTATCATTTGCTTTGCAAATGTTCTCTATTTGCCACTTGCTGTGAAAGAGCAAACGAGATCCTGAGTAGGAGCCCATCAGGACCAAACGTGAGTCTGATAGGTTCCCACCACATCTAATTGTCTATTATTTTTAAGAGGTTGTGAAGGGCAGGATTAGGGCAAACACCAGCGAATATTGCTACTCCCTGGGTAATCAACAGGTGGGAATGAAACCGACCTGTCCAGGTGGTTACTGCGAGGACTACCTGAATCAAGACTAAGATAGACAGCTATTTCTTACTTTCAGAGGTCACCTGAAGGCTTACTTCTTGGAATGCATTTTGGGTCTCTTTCCCCTTCTCACCCTCTTCAACTCCCCACCCCCGTTCGGGTGCCTACCCACCAGCTATGTGAGACGCTTTGAGACAGACTTCAGATGCGAAAGGTGCTATATAAACTGTATGGTCTTATAGTTGAAAGTTGTGTATTAAGTGCAATGCTGAGGGAGCGGGAGGACTGTTGATAAATGTACAAGATATCATTGTCCAAAGGTTGTCATTCTGATAGAAATTTGGAACGTTGCAAAGGCTCACAAACCATAAATAACAAGAATAATGTAGTCAACAATATTGTATTTGATTAGAGGTAATCTTTTGGAGGGATTTTGATGTGCTCTCTGCTTTCCCAGCTTGTGGTTTGTGTATAACGGGTTCCACAAAGTGCCACTGTTGGTTGTCACAGTGAGGCATTTCTGCCCATGGTGAGTGACAAGTCAAACAGAGGTCACCTCAAACTCTGGGCCCTGTGTATGTGTCTGAACACGTGATAAGATTGTCGCATTTTCTGTCACTCAGACCCAAAGAGAAACAGGACAGGGAGGGAATAGTTTTGTCCTTGCTGCTCGAGCCTTTTTAGTGCTGACGGAATCTGTGATGTCAAACACAAAGCAGATCACGAGCACAGCCACTCTATTGCACTTACACAACAATACAGAGTTTAAGTCATTGACATTTCAGCAGAGGAGTCCAGGGCTCTCCTGGTGAAAGTTTTTTGCTTCATTGTTTATCTAATTGATTTGAATGGCGTGTTGGGCTGCATTTTGATTGCCACTTGTGCGGAATATAGTGAGGGCATTTTTGCTTTATTTGGACAGTCCTAATAATGAGATGGTTCTATTTTCAAGGTGTTTGTTAAGGAGGGTGACCTGGTGCAGATTGGGGATCCTCTGATGGTGATGATAGCCATGAAAATGGAGGTGAGCAACGCATCCTGTTTGAGCCCAATGCTAAAATACCCATCTTATAATCAGCATTTCTCTTTATTCAGCTATTGCAGGTATCTCGAGCTTCAACTTGACATTGATCATGTGTAGGGGTGTCTGAATCATCCCCAACTAGACAATGGAAGCTTTATCAATGAATATTATTTACAGCCTTTCTCTAAAAGACATTTCCTGTTGACTGCTCCATTCTCTTTCCCGCCCCCCCACTTCCACCCAATCTGTTTGCAGTGACTATATATGTATAAGCAATGTCCGTGGCTCTTGAAGACTTGTCTGGGAGAAGTTATTGAGCGTGATTGCGCAAGAGAGGCGAAATTAATATCCACATCGTTTAGTGATGAAATCACTAAAGCACACCTGGGTTCATGACCCCATCCATTAGGGTTGGCTCAATCCTATTGCACCTCTTGAGCTCAGTAATGTCCAGGGATCAGTTCTCTAGTAGCATCATGATGTACTTGTTGTTTTCAAGCTGGAGCTATTCACCAAGTTGTACCGAAATAGAAAACTAACCATTACAATTCAAGCCAAGAGGTCTTCTTAAGTCTGCCAATTAAAATGGCCACAAACTATTCATTGGAGCACTTATGGTAACTAATACAGTAAGCTGTTTCATCACCATGGGATGCCGTATTTAGACTGATTGGTAATGGATCTTAGTGCCAAGACACATATCGTTAGCAAGATTATTATTAAACCACTTTCAAGATGTCTTCTTTAAAATAAAATACGCATTAGCGCACCACGCAGACCGATTCTGGTCAAACCTGGTCGTCCCAGAAATTATTTCCCCTCTTTTCACAGCACACCATCCGAGCTCCAAAAGCAGGCGTAATTGAAAAGGTTCTGTTCAAAGAGGGATCGCAAGCAAACAGGCATGCTGCATTGGTAACGTTTGTAGAGGAAGAGGATTCGAAATGAGTTTGGCTGCCTTAATCTGCCTTAATCTGCTTTAGGAACTAGCGTTGTCGTGATTCCCCTCCGATGATCACTGAGTGAAGTTACACGCTCCTAACTCCACAACTTGAATGGACTGTATATTAAAATGAAGAGTTTTATATCCATACTTTTAATGAGCCTGAAAACCCAACAATAAATAATTATGTATTAATTTGCGATTTATAGAGTGTGATGTTTTTACTCAAATAAGTTGTACACTTTACATCTATAGAGTCTCACACGAGCATTCTTGTGATAGTTAATTCTGGTGGTCACAATGATTATGTGAATAGCATCCATTATATAGAACAGCTAACCTCCAGTGCTCTCTTTCGTTCTCATTCAACATTTCAGTGGCATAACAATTCAAAACCGCTTTACGTTGATAAATATCTAGGGAAATAGCGATGGATTATTTCCACTGGTTGGCACAGTAAGAAACATTTAAGATCATAGCTAAAAGGATTTAAGGGGGGGATCGGAAATATTTCTTTACGTGGACTGTTTGGACTGTGCAATTCTGTCTGCCATCATCTAGTTCAGGCAGGGTCCATGAACTATTTTGAAAGGGAGTTAAATAGACGCTTGTAGAACTGGTTGATTAAAGTGATTGAGCAGAAGAGTGAGGTTTACACTACGTGGCTCCAGTGGAGAAAACAGCAACACAAATTTGATGGGCTGAATCTAAAAATAATCTTTGCGTTTGATATAGGGCTGTAAAGTGAATTGACTGTATATTTGTGGGTGAAACGCGGCAGCCAATTGTGCACAGCAGCGTCCCCGCAAACAGTCACGGATTGAGTGACATTATTATTATCAGGCGAGTTAGCTTCCCAATGTGCACATGCTCCGCTGGCTAGTACAAATGCTGATAACACTGTTATCTAAAGCGACTTTGAATTAGGTAGAGACTGTTGATGCAAGATAGCAGAGGTACACGAGGAAGATGCACTCACATTGCTTTGCACTCATCAAGCAGAGCAACGCGTTCAATCTAAACAACAATCATGATGTGTAACGCTACCAAATTATATTGGAGTAAGGGACTTTAAATGTGTTGTTTCTCTTAATTAGATATAGAGTAATATCTGGAGTCCTGTAGCTCAGTGGTTAGAGCACTGGCCTCGCAAGCGAGAGACCTGAGTTCAATTCCAGGCAGAGGGCGAAACCTTGGGCAAGTTTCCTTACTCCACACAGAGCCTAATAATAATCCCTCCAAAACCAAAAACAATAATAAATTGGTCATTTTCAATCCACGACTGTTTGTGGGACATTGCTGTGCGCAATTGGCTGCCGCGTTCGCCCACAAATATACAGTCAATTCACTTTACAGTATATTCTGTGAAGCGCTTTGGGACGTCCTCCCGACGTGAAAAGCGCTATATCAAATGCAAGGACTATTATTATTATTATATGATTAAAAGTCTATAGAAGTCTGTTAAACCTTTATTCTATTATACTGAGTTATTTGAGGAACGCTTTTTAGCTTTCATAGGTGCTGTTTTGTCAAAAATCAGTCTACAGATCAAACTCACACATTTTTGCAGGAATATTTATTCCCGGGCGGGGCAAAACCTTAGGCAAGTTTCCTAACTGCATGTGCATCTGTTTAAGTAGGAAACTGGTTGTTAGTCGATTGTCAGATCGCTTTCTGGCTGTAACATTCTATGATTGTAGAGTTGCTGTATAATTCTCCAGTGAGTATGTACGAGGCAATTTCGAGACTCCACTTGCTATCATACAAGTATGGACGAAGCTGTCATTCACAATGTGGTGCAGCAATGCAGTGTTATTCCCGCATGCTAAAGCTTCCAATAGAAGCCAGACTGTGCAGATGAAGCAGCGAGCAGAAGAGGTGCTCTCCTTGGATGAACAGAAAGTGACTGAAAACACCAATACTTAACAATGTGGAGGAGCCGATCACCTGTGAGATGTTTGAGGCTGAGGAACACATAACCCAACCGAAACAAAGAGACAACAACAATAATAATACTTTTATTTGATATAGTGCCTTATCACGTCATTGAGACATCTCAAAGCGCTTCACGGGTTGCACTGTAAAGTGAATTGACTGTATTTTGTAGGTGAAACGCAGCAGACAGTTTGCTTATAGCAATGTCCCACAAACAGCCATGGAATGAGTGACCAGTTTTTACTTGGGGTAATCTTGGCCAGGACACTGGGAGAGAGAAATTTTCGAATAGCACCGTTGGATCTTTAACATCCACCTAAACAGGCAGATGGGACTTCAATTTAATATCTCATCTGAAGGACGGCACCTCTCAGTGGGTCGGTAGGTTGTGGGTTCGAAGCACTGTGTCGGGACTTGGAATCACATAGTCTTGAGAAGACACTCCCGACACCACCACCCCAGCGTTGTATTGGAGTGTCATCTTAAACGATGTGATTCCAAGTCCCGAGATGGGACTTTAAACCCTGAACCTACTGGCTCGAAGGCAAGAGCGCTACCACTGAACGGGCTTACACACGACTTCACAAAATGGAAAGAAATGGAAAGTCCAGTTCCCTTCTGGGCTTTGGTTTGTAAGATGGAATTTCCTCCCAACAAAATATTGTGCTGCCAACTGCTTGCAAACCAAGATGCTTGCGAACAGATTAACTTCACAGCTATTTTCTATGCTATTTTGATAGTGTAATCTCTGTCCGAGTGCTTTCTAATGTGCTACTACAGAGCTTGCTAATTGCCCTGCAGTGCGGAATGCAGGTTGAACAAAAGGCCTTTTATTGTGGTGCTGCAATGAAATATCAATGGTCATCTGTTATTATTGGAAAGACAGCGGTGATTTTATTTCTTTGAAATGAAACACCTTATTTGTGCACATAAATGAGGTAAACTAATCTCTGCATACTATAATCAAGTAGTTACCGAGTGGGGCAATGCTTGCCAGTAAACTCAAGAGAATTGGATAGCTATTTGGCAATTAAATAGATTGGGGCAGAGAGTAGTGCAGGTTTGCTTTTATAATAATGCTTGCATTTCATATAACGCCTAAACACGACTTCGAGACGTCTCAAAGCGCTTCACAGAATATACTGGGAAGTGAATCTACTGTATATTTTGTGGGTGAAATACGGCAGCCAATTGCGCACAACAGCGTCCCACAAACAGTCGTGGATTGAGTGACCAAATTATTATATTTTTTTTAAACGATTTTTACCCTGGAAAGCAATCTGACAATCGACTAACAACCGGTTTCCTATTTAAACAGAGGCGTGTGGAGTTAGGAAACTTGCCTAAGGTTTTGCCCCGCCTGGGAATATCCTGCAAAAATATGTGTGAGTTTCATCTGCAGACTGATTTTTGACAAACAGCACCTACAAAAGCTAAAAAGCGTTCCTCAAATAACTCAGTACGATAAAGTTTCAACAGTCTTCTGTAGACTCCTTTAATGATATTACACTATAGTCTAATTGAGAGAAACAACACAACATTTAAAGTCCCTTACTCCAATATAATTTGTCAGCATTACACATCATGACTGTTGTGTTTAAATTGAACGCGTTGCTCTGCTTGATAAGTGCAAAGCAACGTGAGTGCATCTTTCTCGTGTGCCTCTACTATCTTGCATCAAACTAATTCAAGGTCGCTTCAGATAAAAGTGTCGCCAGCATTCGTACTGGCCAGCGGAGCATGTGTGTCTTGGGAAGATAACTCGCCTGATTCCTGTTTACATTGCTGATGTAAGGTCTGAGCTCTTTTGAATCAGGAAACTTGGTCTTATATCATTGCCGTATATTTGTGCAATAACGTATTATCCTTGGCATTTTGATAAGAGGTCAAACCACCTTGAAGCACCTCGCAGGTAATTGCCATGAAGTGTAATGACTGCATTTGAGGGGAAAAACAGCATCCAATTTGTGCGCAGCACAAACAGAATCGCTCATTCCCAATGAAGCCGGAAGATCATTGGCTGAGACAGAATCTCCCTTCTCTAGTCACAGGATATTTAGCTCCAACCACAACAACAACTTGCATTTGTATAACGCCCTTCATGAGGGGTAGCTTCCAGGAGCGCTTGACAACGATGTTGCCTGACAACGAGCCAGGGGGAGAGGGAGGGGGGAGGTGACTGTAAGAACGATCAAAAAGGAAGGTCTTTAGGCAGGATTTGATTGTGGGGGGCAAGGTGGAGGAATTGAGGGAGAGAGTTCCAGAGTTTCGGGGCATAATAGTTGAAGTCACGGCCACAGATGGTGGATCGAAGGGCACAAGGGTCAATGAGGAGGCCAGAACCAGCCGAGCGGAGGCAGCGGGTGGTGGAGTGGAGGGTAAGCAGGTCGGAGAGGTTGCGAGGTGCGAGGCAATTAAGTGATTTGAGCTCCGACTTGACCGGACAATAAAGAGCTTTCCCGCACTGCATCAATAACAATAACAGAGCCGTACGGATTGTGATTGACAAATTAAATTGCTATTTAACTATTGTGATTTCTACATAATGGAAACGGAGGGGCTCATCTTGATTTACACTAAAACAAACTTGATCTTAACCTCTTGCGTGTTCTTGATAGTAATATAATAATAATCCTTGCGCGGTATCACGTCTCAAAGCGCTTCACAGAATATGCCGTAAAGTGGATCGACTGCATTTTGTGGGCAAAATACACCCTGAAGATTTAACTCCATGCTAATTATTTTGTGAGCAAAATGCACAGTCGATCCACTACGGAATATTTTGTGAAGCGCTTTGAGATACGGTACATGTATATTGGTTTGAAACAGCGTGTGTGTGTGCGTGTGCATGTGTGTTTAGCTGCCCATGTTTCATTTCTCTTTTAAGAGTAATTAACACGCAAATTGCCACTTGCTTGCATTTGGAAATGACGTGAAATGCTATTGTCAGAAGTGTCTAGATTAACTGCTGTGGTCCACGTCTGGACCAGCTTCTAGTCCTATCAGTGCTTGCAGTAAGTTTTTGTGGGTATAAATGGGGTTCCTCATCCCACTTGTCCTGCCCCCTCCCCAAATAGTGTCTCAATCGATGCCGCTGGAATATGAGCTGATCTGCACACCACAGTGCGCTCACAATGGAGGTAGCCGGACAATCTCGCTGCCCCTTAACACAACTCTGTAGTTAGCTTGCGAAACCACTGAAGGGTCAGCATAACTATAGGCTTTGTATTTCCAGGATGGGCTCTTGCTGCGCATCGCGTCACCCGCTCGCTCAGTCTCCGGTTGGGCGCTGCAGTCAGCAACGAGAGCTCCGACCACCGAAGGGGATTGCTCCTCTCCATCAACCTGGTGCTCTGTAGCTGAATCCTGCAAGTCCTGGGACCGAGGGAGAGCGCAATTAAAGCCTTCTGGCTTGGCTCTTTCAGAGTCACTTTCTTGGAGTTGTTGGGTTTTCCAGTAGATCCTGGGCTCTGTTTTTTGTGGGATCCGCTTGAACCGTTTCTGTGATTGGGCGAGTGATTCGGGGCCGCTGGACCGTGAAGCTCTCATCCGCTCGCTCTTTCCCCTCGATGGTTCCGCTATGTTTACAGCCTCTGTGCTGCTCCGTACGGAGGTGGGAAAGGACTCTTCAACACCCCCCGAAAAGTGGCAGCCAATGTGTGGCGGGTCGATAACCCTAGAGCCAGCTTCACTGGTTTCTCCTGTCAAACCTGTCTTTGGGACATCTCGAACCCTAGGTGCCAGGGTTTGGCTGCTTTGGGCACGGCTTGTGTCAGACATACTGCCAGGGATGCCAGGTGGATTGTGCGAGCCTGGCTCTTCTACAGCAAACTCCCAATGAACACTTGGTACCTGACTTCCAGAAATGCACTCATTTGTCTCGGCTGGTTTGCTGAAGCGATTACCTTTCCTCAGATCGCCGACTGGAAGGTGAGTAGCTGGATATAAAACTTCAGTAACCGGTTGTGCAATTTGCTCATTTATAGCAATGTCTTTGTCCTTAGCCTGAGAGCCCTGAGAAATGTGAACACCAGTCTCAGAGCCCTTCCGAACATGTACACCAGTCTCAGAGTCACCCAGAACATATACACCAGTCTCAGTGTCCTTCAGAACATGTACACCAGTCTCAGAGTCCTTCAGAACATATACACCAGTCTCAGAGTCACCCAGAACATGTACACCAGTCTCAGAGTCCTTCAGAACATGTACACCAGTCTCAGAGTCACCCAGAACATGTACACCAGTCTTAGTGTCCTTCAGAACATGTACACCAGTCTCAGTGTCCTTCAGAACATGTACACCAGTCTCAGTGTCCTTCAGAACATGTACACCAGTCTCAGAGTCCTTCAGAACATGTACACCAGTCTCAGAGTCACCCAGAACATGTACACCAGTCTCAGAGTCATCCAGAACATGTACACTCGTCTCAGTGTCCTTCAGAACATGTACACCAGTCTCAGAGTCTGTGAAAACGTTTAAATCGGTTTGAGAAAACTTCAGATGGTGTACAAGAGTCTGAGTGTCCTTGAGAATGTGTACATCAGTCTGAGAATCTTTGAGAATGTGTACACCAGTCTCACTAGTAGTTGCAGAATATACAGTTTCTTTGTCCTCAGTCTGTGAATTCCCAAGCGCACGCACATCAGTCATGTCGTCAGTCTGTGAATATTTTTCTGTGCGCACAATAGTATTGCCTGCAATCTGAAAGCACATGTTTTTCGTGTCACTCTCACAATTCGGTAGTAAGTCTGCCTGAGGATTAGTCTTGCTGCCGTTCTGAGGATAACGCACAGTGCCTTTGTCCTCTGTGTTAGAATTCCATACCATATGCACATCAGCCTCACCAGTAGTGTGTGAATGGACAATCTGTGCATCTTCAATCTGACATACCTGGAGTAGAGGCTTATCAGTCAGACCGTGCGGTAGTGTGTGTGCATTATTCTTGCTATCTGTCCGGGCAGGCTCAATATCTTTGTCCTTAGCCGGAGGAGTCTGTGGCAAATGTGCCTCAGCCTCACTGGCTTTCTGTGTGCACCTGGGATTTCCTTCCTGAGATATTGGCAGTTGTAGAACAGCAGGACACAGAGCAATGGGCTCATCAACAGCACTTGGGTGTTCAGTGGCAACTTCCACCTCTCTACCATCAATAGACGGGCATTTTGTTGGCACGGTCAAGTCAGGGGTACTGTGTATTTGGGTAACGTTGGTGTGGCCTTTGGGCTCTGTGGGAAACTGTGGGGTGAGTGGGATGCCTCCCACAACCTTCTTCGTGTTGGTACATTTTTTCAAAGGCACTTTTTCCCGGGGCTCATCAAACTGGAGCTTCTCAAACTGACTGCGAAGCCCGATCTTTGTGAACTTTGACTGCAGGAGCTGGAATCTATTGGGTCGGATCTTTCCCTCAGGCTCGAGCATTTTCCCTTTGGCATAGGCGTCAAGTGCCGTAGACAAGATCGTTAGACAAATGGAGTCATCGCTGCTGGTGTTCTTTCCCAGCAGGGCCATGTAGTTCAGTAGGTTATTGATCTCATCTGCCGTGCGTTTGTTCACAAACCTCTTGGCAATCTTCCGCACATCTATAGCTCGTGCCTGGTCTGCATCGAGCTCGAGAGACCTGGAGCGAAACAAAGGCCAGGGATTTGGGATCACAAAGGTCTGATTTGGTGAATGATTGCAGTTACTTGGCCTGCCTCGTCGAAGCGTTAAGAATGCTTTCAAATCGTCAAGTTCAGAACAAACTAAACTGATCGGGAACTGCAGGCCCCGAACAAAAAGCTCTGCTGTTAGACCAACAGAAGTTACCTTAGTAACTCTATCAGATTTGTCTTTGTATTTTTGCACAGCCGGGTGTCTGACACATATGGAAACCCATCACCATGCGTAAGAGTCTCCAAACCAAACTGAAAATTTTGTCCATAATAATAATAATCCTTGCATTTGATATAGTGCCTTATCACGTTATTGAGGCGTCTCAAACCGCTTCACAGAATATATTGTAAAGTGAATTGACTGTGTATTTTGTGGGTGAAACATGACAGTCAATTGTGTACAGCAGTGTCCCACAAATAGTGGTGAATTGAGTGACTAATTTATTACTTTGTTTTTAAGCAATTATTACCCCCGGAAAGTGATCAGCCAATTGACTAACAACCGGGTTCCTATTTACTGCTTGGTAAACAGAGGCGTGTGGAGTAAGGAAACTTGTCCAACATTTCACCCTGTCGGGGATTGAATCCAGGTCTCTCACTTGCGAGGCGAGAGCTCTAACCACTGAGCTGCAGGACTCCCACCTGCACTACACATACATCCCACCTACACATGGAAATCCCAGAGATATGTTGTTGGAATGGAATGTGCACTCTCTCCCTAAAGGGTCGTATCCTGCTTACCTAATTCCGGAAAGTATTAGGCGCAGGTTAGCAAAAGCCAAGGCTTGGAGACCCCAGAATGAGTGTTAGGGTAACTGCTGGAGCCTAACCGGCTAAACCGCATAGCTTGCCATTGATAACCAGATTGGCTGTGCTATTTTTGGAATAAGTAAACAGCCAAACAGCCAATAGTGGAGTCCTGTAGCTCAGTGGTTAGAGCGCTCGCTTTGCAAGCGAGAGACCTGAGTTCAATTCCAGGCAGGGCGCCAAACCTTGGGCAAGTTTCCTTACTCCACACAGAGCCTAATAATAATCCCTCCAAAAACAAAACAATAATAAATTGGTCATTTTCAATCTACGACTGTTTGTGGGACATTGCTGTGCGCAATTGGCTGCCGCGTTCGCCCACAAATATACAGTCAATTCACTTGGGACGTCCTCCCGACGTGAAAAGCGCTATATCAAATGCAAGGATTATTATTATTATTATTATTATAAATTGGGGTCTAAAATAAAGTTTGGCCTAATCATGTTCAAACTGACACAAAAAGCTTAATTATTTATTTCATCCCCACCTCTCCCCCATGAAAAGGGGTAACAGATGATATCGTATTTCTCATTGGTTAATTACAATTTTGCACACAAAACACACAGTCACTCACTTTACTGTAAATCCTGTGAAGCACTTTGAAACGTCCTCCTGACGTGAAAGGCACTATATCGGGTAACTCAATAATTATAATGATAGATTTTGTGTTCCACACTTTTAATATAACAATTTGCATTTATACAGCAGAGGGAAATGTCCCAGAGCGCTTTCACGCAGGATAGCGTCTCGAGAGCTGGTAATCTGATCGTTACCTTTCTGGATTAGCGATGTAGTACAGCTTCCTCCCCAGCTGCTCCAGTTCATCTTTAAACTCCAGGTTAAGGTAAAGGCTTGAAGGAACATTGTCAAATCCATACTGAATTCCATACAGGCAGCCTGCGATAGCTCCCGTTACATCACTCTCTCCTGTAGGGTCACAATTGGAAGATAAGAACAACGTAATCAGACTCGCAAACTAACAATAAAGTTGTTAATGCAGTAACCCTTTCATAGCTTAATTAGGTACATTTTGACTCTTATCCTGGGTCAGAAGCTTATGATTAGTTCAAGCCCCATGTAATGATGGAAATAATTGCATAAGTAGTGTGGAATGAGGCCATTGAAGGATTTATAGATAATAATCCTTACATTTGATATAGCGTCTTATTACCTCATTGAGACGTCTCAAAGCACTTCTGTAAAGTGAATTGACTGTATATTTTGGGGGCAAAATGCGGCAGCCAATTGCACACATCAGTGTCCCACAAACAACTGTGGATTGAGTGACCCAAAATTTTTTTTTTTGGTGGTATTATTACCCCCGGAAAACGATCCGCCAATCGACTAACAACCGGTTTCCTACTTACTGCTGGGTAAACAGAGGCGTGTGGAGTAAGGAAACTTGCCTAAGGTTTCACCCAGCCCGAGAATCGAACCCGGGTCCTCTCGCTTGCGAGGCGAGCACTCAAAGCACTGAACTACAGGACTTCACAGTTGGTGATATTTGCTTTCCTGCACCCAATCCCATTTTGGTTGTTTTGAGTTGATAAGCTTGAATATCACACTGGTGTTTGACCTTGGGATTCAGGAAAGCTTTCAACAAACATAATGTTAAACAACTCGGTGATGTGCTGAATTCTCTTGGGCAATTACAATTCTCATTTAAATACCAAATCACTAGCATTGCTTAAAATAGTGTGTTAATATATAGGTTAACAATTTGTCCTTAAATACTGACATTCACAATAGTGCCAAAGGCAATACTGGGAAAACAACAACAAGATTACATTTTTATAGCGCCTTTCACGTCGGGAGGACGTCCCAAGGTGCTGAAAACATGTTATCAAGGCATTCTTCAACTACAAAATACACAGTCTCGACATTTTATATCCTCTGAAGTGCTTTGAGATGTCCTGCTGATGTGAAAGAATTATAAAAAATCATAATTTGGTCACTCAATCCACGACTGTTTAAGGGACACTGCTGTGCCCAATTGGCTGCCGCATTTCGCCCACAAAATATACAGTCAATTCACTTTACAGTATATTCTGTGAAGCGCTTTGAGACGTCTCGAAGATGTGATAAGCCGCTATATCAAATGCAAGTATTATTGTTAAAGGCGCTGTATCAAATGTCAGGATTATTTTTCTTACTGTATTGCCTTCATTTGTGAGTTTGGGGGGTCAGTCACTGTTAAGAGTCTGATAAGACACTGGAAAGAGTGGCCTGAACCGTGATGTGCCATCAATAACTGAAATCAAACTCTACCCAAGTATTAAAATTCTGTCCACTGGTTTCATGCAGTGTTGTGTAAAAATATATGGTCACTGCTAATTATCTTATTGTGAGTGTTTGTATTCAGCCCGATGCGGCTCAGTATTGAGGGAGTTTTGTTGACAGATAAAACGTAGAGTGCATTATCAATTCTCTTACTACAACAACACATTACATTTACACAGCGCTTTTCGCATCAGGAGGATGTTTCAAGGAGCTGAACAGTCAAGGATTTGCCCCCCGAACTGAGGGTTGGGATCAGGAGGGTGACCGAAGACACGGTCGAAGAGTAGGGTCTTGAGATGGACCTTGAAGGAGGCAAGAGAGGGGGGAAGAGAAGGAGCTGTGGGATGACATTCCAAAGGGTGGGGGCAGAGAGGCTGAAGGTATGACCGCAGATGGTAGAGCAGGCAGGGCAGAGGATGTGGAGCGTGCCAGAGACCGCTGAGTGGAGAGCATGGACAGGTCGGTATGGAATATTACCCCAGTGAAACATGGCTGAATAACAGAGCTTTTTCCAGTCTCCTCCGGCCACCAACAGAGCATCGTAAGCAATCAGCGTAGTCTCCAGCCCCTTCTGCTTCCCACTCGACTCTGAACGCCACCCTCTGTACAGCTTGTCACATTTTTTTTTAGAAGAAAAACACAGCTGTTAGTTGCATTCACACGTCAGGTGGAAAAATGATCCCCATTAAGAGTAACCCAATACAGTGCAATGCTTGTGTGACCATTTGCCTCCGTCCGTTAGAACGTGAACACACTGTGCGTAACACATCAGATGTTGTCCTAACTATTTTGTAGAGTAAATCTGATCAAACATCAATCAGCCTTTCACTTGTTGCAGAGAGATTCATGCGGGAAACTAAGACAACAGCAGCAGCAAATCACATTTGTACAGCGCCTTTCACGTCAGGAGGACGTCCCAAGGTGCTGGACAGTCAGGGATCTGCATCTGAGCTGGTGGTTGGGATCAAGAGGGGTGGAGGGTGGGAAGGGTAGGGGTGGGGGGGGGGGCGACCAAAGGCACGGTTGAAGAGGAGGGTCTTGAGACAGGTCTTGAAGAAGGCAAGGGGCGGAGGGACTGTGGGATGGGCAAGGGAGCGAACTGCAGGATACTGATTGTAAAACAACAACAACAAACTACATTTGTATAACGTCTTTCATGTCAGCATGTGCTTGAGCGTCTCCAAACCAAGCTGAGAATTCCATGCATCCCACCAGCACATGGAAATCCCAGAGATAACTTGTTGGAATGGAATGCGCTCTCTCTCCTTGGAGGGACGCATCCTGCTTACCTAATTCCGGGAAGTACTAGGCGCAGGTTGGCAAAAGTCAAGGTTTGGGGACCCCAGAGCGTGTGTTTGGGGTAACTGTTGGAGTCTAACCAGCTAAAACCACGTTGAAATGTCTCAAAAATTATTCACAAATATTTGCTGTGAAGTATGTGTATTCGTAGGCAAACATATGTTTGTGGACAGCCAGATCCCACATCCAGCTATGTGGTGCATGAGCAATATTTTCTGGGGTGGGGGGGGAAGTAAAAAAAAAAAATCTTGTTTCTAATAGTGCCATGGGATCTTTTACGTCCACCTTAACAAGCAGACGGGACCTCAGTTTAATGTCACATCTGAAGAGTGGCACCTCTGGCAATTCAGCGCTGGAGTGTGAGCCTGGACGAAAAAGATCAAAGATCAAAGAGACAACATTGAATTACGAAAGGCTCTTGAAAGGACCAATTCCTGAGATATTAAAACTGCTTCACCCGTCCACAGTGCTGCTGCCTTGTAAGGTCTCATACCCCAGCTGTGAGACCCCGTTCTAATTGTGGTGTGCGGGCAACCTTTTGTCTGTTAAAAAGCTGCAAATGCTTAACCGGACACGTAAGGATTACAGAGTCGTTACCCAGTCAGCGCTGACAAGAGTCGATCGTCGCCAGCCAGCAAATAAAGGTCTACAGACATAATTTATTTTCAAGGTGCTATTCATAGCCTAGCAATGATTTGAGTGGTTGAGATATCATTGCCCCACTTCATCCTTACAGTCCTAATCAGGCGTTTATTATCGCCTCGTGGTCATTTATTCCGAGGCGATTACGTACAATTTTGCAATCCGTACATTTTTAAGCTATGATATGAAGCAAGGATCATTTTCTAATTCGAGCCCTTCAGCTAGTTTACATTTTAAAGACAATAAAGGCCTTGAAGGCATCTCTCCAGTTTAGAGTGCTCGCTCCATTCCTGGAGAGTGTGATGTTAGAATTAAGGCAAAACAAGCTAGGAGCGAACGGGAAAAAAATCCATAGCATCATAAGAATGTGGAATTCATTGCCTCTTCCTTCCAGAACACTCACCCTTCCCATCACTGCATCAAGCTGATATATTTCAACAGTTGATACCTTGTAAAATAACCACCTTTCCTGGCAACATCCGCCAGATAAAATTGGCCATTCAATGGCTGTTTGTGGGGCATTGACTGTTGTATTCACCTACAGTAGTCGATACACTTTACAGTGAATCATGTGAAGTGCTTTAGGATATCCTCCTGAAATGAAAGACACTATAATAATAATAATAATAATAATAATAAGCCTTGCTTTGATATCACATCATTGGGACATCTCAAAGCGCTTCACAGAATGCATTGTAAAATGGATTGACAGTATACAAAATTTGCTATATCAAATGTAGGGATAATGTTAATAAAAATGCCAATCACGTGAAGTTTGGATGAAGAAGACCCTTCTGCCCATTTGATCTCATCCTTCCAGAATCCCCAGCCTTCAGTCCTCCCATCACACATTGAGCTGTTTCTTAAGTGAAGTTAAGTGTGTGACTCCCAACCTGGTAAATCTGTTCCAGCCACAAATTCCACTCTGTGTGAATAAAAACTTAATGCCAGGAATTACCTTGTTTTGTTCTTCGATTTTGTAGGATTTAGGAAAAACGGGAATGTCGCATCCGTCCTTCTGGATTCCCCTCAACTTCAGGTAAAACTGCCAAATGGTTTCAAAGCAAAACCAATTCTCCCGATAATCTGTGAGCACGACATCATGTAAGTTTGTGTATTGCAATAAGTTGCTGAAGAGTAAAGTCTGAAAGGGTAAGCAATAACGCTATTACTCAAAGCCGTTTGAGACGCTTCAACTACATGACAAGGCGCCGTACCAGAACTAAGGATTATTATTATATATTATTATTTTAAGAACTGAATACAACCTGAGAAATGAGCGATCTTCTTTTCACAGTACTGCTCTGCGATGGGCATCACTTCCATCATCCTCCATCCCCAGTGAGCAATGGGTTTCCCTTGAATAGCGTATGAGGCGAAAAGCGCTGTGCAGAAAGTACCCAGAAAAGCTGTGGGGACAAAAGGTTTAGAGATAAGCTTTTCAGACACTCAGAAGTTCGGAATATTTTGATGGCGTAAATTTCAGATTACTAACAAAACTAAGGGAGTTGTTAGAAGAATATTTTTGATATACAGAGGGTTAATAGAACAGATCAGCAATGATCTTATAGAATGAGGGAACAAGCTCGAGGGGCTGATGTTCCTATGTTCCTGTGACATGAAAAACCCCAGCAAAAAAAAAACACAACAGAATCCAGTGAAATCCATGTTTTTTAAAAGGTAATTAGACAAATATTCAAAGGGGAATGGGGCTGTGGGACTGAATGGATCGATCTATGAGAGAGATAACAAGGATCCAATATGCTGAATTCTGTGCTCTAAATTCTATGACTGTAACCTATTTCGCTGCACTTATTTTCCCCCCTCTTTCACGTTCAAGAACAAGGGGCTTTGCAGTGCATGTTTGACATTGCTACCATTCCTGACTGGCCGCTCCAACACGTCAACACGACCACAATGGTGTTATATCCAGACACTGGGTCAGGCCTGCTTCAGACCCTCTAAATCCTTGATTCTATTTATACTATGCTGAGGACGCCAGAGTGGAAACACAATGTCCACAGAATCTAGCTGGCGTAAAGTTGATCAAAGCCAAACAGCACCACATGGTTCAAGTATTTTATGCACAATTATCTAACATGTTCCCAAAAATAATCGGGGCAGAGTAAAGGCCCGGTACATTGTGCTCTCTGGCTTACTGGACAATCAGAAGCATGAAAGGCACAGTCAGTGGACACGCTAATACACCAAACAACACTATATGAATCACTATATACAGGGTGTCCACAAAGTCCTGTTACGCCTAGTATGTTTTTCTGCAGTGCGCTGACCAACAACTGAAGCATGTGGAAGAATGATGATAATTGTATATAGAAGTGACTTCATTGTATTCAGTGCAAGTGTTTAACTGTATTTAGACATCCAGAGGATCGGTGTGTGGTGTGTGAGTGGCAAAATTTTCATGGCAGATAAAGAGCCTTCACCATGTTCGGTGCCAAATCTTAGCGAAATGCGCCTCTGACAGCTTGTTTCAATTCATCCGCAGTCTCATATCGCTCTTTTGTAGGGGTGGGTTAAGAGGACCTTTTGGACACCCCTGTTTCATGTCCCCGCCTCGCTCGCCCCACTATTGGCGGGCAGGCTTTCCGCCATTCTGCCCCCACCCTCTGGAACTTCATGGTGCAGTCCCTCCGTCTCGCCCCTTCCCTCAAGACCCATCTCAAGATCCTCCTCTTTGACCGTGCTTTCGATCTCCCTGCTTCCCCCCCCTGCCCTCCACCCTCCCCGACCCCGAGCTTGGGTCCGAACTCTGTTTGTCCAGTGCTTTGGAACGTCCTCCTGACGTGAAAGGCGCTATACAAACGTTTTTTTTTTTTGTTGTTGTTGTTGAAGCCTTACCCCTTCAACACGTTACCTGTTGGGAAACTGTGGGTCATCCGGCCACATTCGATGCTGGCTTGCAGGAGGTCGTTCAGTTGCTGTGGCTTTGAGAAGCGCATTCCAATACACATCGTCCTGGCAGCTGCTCCAAACATGGGCTCTGTGAATTGCACGTGACAGCTGCCTGTTACTGTACGGCCTTTGAATTTCACATCAACGAGGCAGAATACAAAGCAAGGTAACCACACGCATCATCCGTGGAGATGTTTTCTAAATTAGCAGGCTAATTAATACCAGCAGAGGTAGGGTCCATAATAATAATAATCCTTGCATTTGATATAGCACCATATCATGCCGTTGAGACAACAACAAATTATATTTACACAGCGCCTTTCAAATCGGGAGGACAACCGAAGTCGCTGGATCAGTCAAGGATCTGGACCCGAGTCGGGGGTCAGGATCAGGAGGGGAGCAGGGAAGGTGGGCAGGGAGGGTAGTGGTAAGAGGGTGACCGAAGGTGTGTTCAGCTCCAAGGAGACCCCGCTTACCACCAGACCCCCCACCCCCAGGAGATCCAAACCACCCATTACCCAAACAGATGCTTATTCCTTCACCCAACCAGGCGGGTAATATTTTAAAGGGAAATGAAGAAGAGGTCAAACTCCTTGATTAGACACTGCATATGATTGATGTTACCTTGTTTACTGAGCGGGATGAACCTCCTGGTCCTACAGTTGCGTGTTGGCATCTGGATGCTTTCTCTTGCTGGCGTTGGGGTGTTTGCAAGCCGGTTCTGGTGCGCGTCTAAAGCAAGCAGGTACCTCTTCGCCGCTTGACTGTAGAATGTTTTCAAGGATTCCTGCCCTGAGGGACAGCACAAATCTCTTCTATAATAATAATAATAATCCTTACATTTGATATAGTGCCTTATCACATCGTTGAGATGCCTCAAAGCACTTCACAGAATATACAGTAAAGTGAATTGATTGCATATTTTGTGGGTGAAACCTGGCAGCCAATTTCGCACAGCAGTGTCCCACAAACAGTCGTAGATTGAGTGACCAATTTATTATTATTTTTAAAGGAATTATTACCTCCGGAAAGCGATCTGCCAATCAACTAACAACCAGGTTCCTACTTACTGCTAGGTAAACCGAGCATGTGGAGTAAGGAAACTTGTTTAAGGTTTCACCTTGCCCGAGAATCAAACCCGGATCCTTTCGCTTGCGAGACGAGGCCTCTAACCTCTATGCTACTGAAGTAACGGGATCTTAAGATAGGATCAACAAGCGAACGTGGATTTGGATTGGCCTTAAATACTGTATTCACTCCGCACTACTTAGTGTGTGGGGAGAGATGTAACTTATTTTTTTCCCCCTCCAACTTTATCTGCTGCCAGCACCAAATTGTGCGTCAGATTCAATATGAACAGCAAACCGAAAGAAATGGACAAGTTCTGTATAAAAGTTGGTAAGTCAGCTGAGGCAGGCAGGTACTTAAGTTACATATAAAATCGTGGAATCTTACAGCACAGAAGAAGGCCATTTGGCCCATCGTGCTGATGCCGGCTCTTTGAAAGAGATACCAATTGGTCCCATTCCACTCTTCACCCACATATTTACTTTTCCTTTTCAAGTAAGTGTCCAGTTGTCTTTAATAATGTATTGAATAATGAATCTAATGTTGAATTATTCAACACAAGTACTGTAGGGTTGCTGGCAATGGCTAAAAGCCAGTGCAGTGCAATGATGTGTGGTTTCACATCCCTAACCTGCTGCTGATCACTGTAAAACACGTTAACATTAAACCTAGTTCCCTCCCATCCGAACCCTTTTAACAGTCAACGAGTCTATTGCGGTGGATGGCTTTGATACGGTATATTTTGCACCAGAAGTTACTGGAGAGTGAGATGGAGAGAAAATTATACACGTATTCCCCCTCCAAAAAAAATCTTATGAATTGAAATGAAAGTCATTTTGATAGAGGGGGAGGGGATTATATATGGAGGTGATTAATAATTGGGTGGATTTTAACATGCATCTTGATTTTTATTATATGGGACAGAGAGAGAGAGAAATTTGAACAGGACCTGGAAATGCACAAACAAATTGCGTATTTTCTTATTAGGGAATGGTTTCGCAAATCCAGGGATCGATTCGTGTAAAAAAAACAACAAGTGATGGAAGATCCGAAAGGAGGGAAGGAGAGAGGGAGAAAGGAAAGAGATAGAAAGAAGAGACAAAGAGAAAGAGAGAGAGAAATTAACAAGTTAAATAATACCAACTCACCAGAAGTCAAGGCTTCGGCTGTCGCTAAGTGCATCAGAGTATCAAAGGAGACCTTCCATTGGGTTGACTTTGCAACCAGTGCGTCTATCTCGTTGGATAAATCCGACTCATCTAACTTGAGTCCAGGTTTCTTGCACTCCTGGTTGGTGTTGTGAAAGCCCATGGCATTGCCCAGGGCTCCCAGCACCATAGCAGCTTCATATCTGTCCATCGTGTCCACCCAGAGAGAGAGAGACTGAACTGCAGACCAAAGGAAGTTCCTCTCTCTGCTGTCCAAAAGGTCTCAATAAATGGCCAGTTAATGTCAGTGCCTCTGGTCCCGCCCTGCATCCCATCCATTGGACCTGTAACAGAGTCCATGTCCCTATTAAGAACCAGCTGGCTTTCTCAGCAGCTTCAAATCGGAAGGGATTTAAATTCGTTGGGGATTAAATAATAACAATAATTTGGTCACTCAATCCCACCACTGTTCAATCACTCACAACTCGCTGGAAAGCGTTTTTTTTTGTTGTGGGGTGGGGGTGGGGGGGGGGGGGTCAGCCCGGTTTGCGGAACCCCATAACCGTCATAATAATAATTATTATTCTAACCGTTGTGTTTCATATAATAATAATCCTTGCATTTGATACAGCGCCTTATCACGTCTTCGAGACGTCTCAAAGTGCTTCACAGGATATACGGTAAGTGTAATGACTGTATATTTTTTTGGGTGAACCGCGGCAGCCAATTGTGCACAGCACTGTTCCAAACCAGTCATGGATTGAGGGACCAAATTATTATTTTTTTTTTAAGGAATTACTGACTTATTACCTTCAAGAAAAATAAAGAGCGATCAATTCTTACTTAAGAGTCTCCAAACCAAACTGAGAATTCCATGCATCCCACCTGCACATGGAAATCCCAGAGATAGATTGGAATGGAATGCACTCTCTCTCCAGGTGCTATCCTGCGTGACAGGCACCGTATAGGTGTGAGTTATTGTTACCATTAAGTCGCACCATAATTTTGCTTAGTAGCCTATTTCAAAACAGTTTCAAAGTTACAAGAATCTACTTTTTAAAAAAATTGATTATTAACAATGAGACGTCTCAAAGCTCTTCATAGTTTAATTAAGGATCAAATGGAAAGAAAATTGCTGAAGAGTTTGTGTGGGGTTCAGGTTATTCCAACGTGAATCGAATAAATTGGACAATTCTCTGATACTGTTCACTCCAAAATGTTCCTAATCTCTGTGTTCTCTGTGACATCAAATCAAAGGTGTTACACTCACACACAACGCCTAGAACAGTAAGCAACGTATCTACTTAATACACTGCAGATTATACATATATCGTGGACTCCTGTAGAGTACGGTGTTGGTTAGAGCGCTTGCACCACAAATGAGAGGACCTGGGTTCGATTCCCAGGCGCTGTGAAAGCCTTAGGCAAGTTTCCTTACTCCACACGCCTGTTTACCGAGCAGCAGGTAAGAAACCTGGTTGTTAGTCGATTGGCGCTTTGCTTTCCAGGGGTAATAATTCCTTCAAAAGTAATAATAATAATTTGGTCACTCAATCCACGGCTGTCTGTGCATAAATGGCTGCTGCGTTTTGCCCACAAAATATACAGTCATATATTCATTTTACAATATAACCTGTGAAGCGCTTTGAGACACCTCAACCACGTGATAAGGCGCTATATCAAAAGCAAGGATTATTATTATACACTCGTACATTATAAGACGGGAGCATGCGTGCACAAAGTTTAAAAGAAATGTTTTGAAAGAACACACGCAAACCTTCGATTTGAGTGCGTCTCCAGGCACATCCTCGCGTTGGAAATGGTTGACTTTGGGAACGACCTGACCTTGCAACCTGGCTCCATGGATTTTGAAAACCATTCAAGTGCAACATTATCATCATTGTGCTGTACATTATGAAGGGGTTTGACAAGGTAAACATCAATAGGTTGCTTCCACTTGATGGTGGGTCCATAACAAGGGACATAAAACCTAAATATAAATTATATTAAATAGAATTATATTGAATACAACTACATTGTGTGCGTGTGTGTGTTGGTTGGAAGGTGTTATAATTGGTAAATCATATTACTAACAATAAATGGATTATATTTTCATAGCTTCCCCCTCCACATAAATATCATGTTTCAGGCAATTTTTTTGAAATCACGTTTGTGATCTTGTTAGTGCAGATTATTTCTGTTTCGAAAGAAGTCCTTTGACACACCTCTTGTCCAAAGGCAGAACACAGATATTTCAGCAGGATAGTATGTTGAAGAATGTTTTTTTTTCTGTTTTATAAAATGTTATTTTTTTAAAGTAAAAGAGCGTGAGGGTGAGGGGTGCAAACCACTGTCTGGCTAGCATAATGTTGTGTGATTTATTTGATAAATAAATGCAGTACCTTTGGAAATATCTGCACCATTGGTCACAAACACAACTCGCTCAGATTATTTATGGCGTTGTTGTACTTTGCACAATAGCTTCCCAGTAGCCGAGGCTCGAGATGATGTATGAGACTGAGGTGGTGCCAACGGGAACGTGTTGGAATTAACAGAAACGGGGTTAACAAAAAAAAAGTCAAAGCTTTGTGAAGACAAAATATACCGTGGAGCGGGTTTTACAGGCAAACATTCCCATATGCTGTGCGTATTATGCAGATTCCAACAATATATGGATTATACACATTATGTTAAATGGACGAGTTGTACACATTTCCAGTAATGGTATGGATTATATGCATTCCTGTGCGATGTGTAGATTATAAACATTCCAGCATTGTGTGAATTATACACACAAGGCATCTAAAAGATATGAAAAGCCCTATATCAAATGCAAGGATTATTATTATTATTATCCCCACACATGGTATGGATACGATACATCCTCTTGCATACAGTATTCGATTCTATATATTCCCAGCACACGCAGTATGTATTATACACACAGTATGGATTATACACATACACACCGTATGGATTATCCACGCACCATGTAGATTGGATACATTCTCACACACATCATTGATTATACACACACATAGTGAATTATATACATTCCCACAGTCCAGTATTGACTATATACAGTGACACGTACAAACACACACTGTACAGTATAGACCATATAGTTACACACAAACACACACATACACAGTACAGATTATATACAGTAGATCATATAGTTATACACACAATACAGTTATATTATATACAGTTAGACAGACAGACCCACGTGGTACAGTTACACACTGACACAGTATAGATTATATACAGTTAGACAGACAGACCCACGTGGTACACAGTTACACACTGACACAGTATAGATTATATACAGTTAGAGAGAGACAGACAGACCCGAGTGGTACAGTTACACACTGACACAGTATAGATTATATACAGTTAGAGAGACAGACAGAGCCACACGATACACAGTTACACACTGACACAGTATAGATTATATACAGTTAGACAGACAGACAGACCCACACGGTACACAGTTACACAGTGACACGGTATAGATTATATACAGTTAGACAGACAGACAGACCCGAGCGGTATAGGTACACAGGGACACGGTATAGATTATATAGGGTTACACGGGGGTTGGCTTTAAGGCGCCGCCAATCACCAGAGGCGGAGTCGGCGAGTCGAGTCCTCCCACTTGTCCCTGAGGCAGGGACAGCGCCGGCCGCCCGCCCGCCTGCTCCCCGCCAGCCCAGCCCAGCCCAGCCCCCCCTCACACCCACACACCCGGAGGGCACGCGGGCGCGGGCCCGGGGACTGGCCGAGGCCTGGTGGTCGGTGTGTGTGTGAGTGAGTGAGTTTCCCTCGGAGAGAGGCGGGGACAGGCGGCGGGAGGACAGCCCCGAGCGGAGCCCAGCCCAGCCCAGCCCAGGCCTGAGAGCGGGGCCCGGGGAGGGAGGAGGACGTTAGTCCGAGTGTCGAGGTGGTCGGGGGGCGGGGGCGGCCGAGGCGTGAGAGAGAAGATGGTAAGTGACCGGCGCTCCCTCCCTCCCTCTCTCTCCCTCTCTCCTTCCCCCCTCTCTCTCTCCCTCCCTCCGTCCTTCACTCCCTTCTTCCCTCAGTCCCTCCCTCCCTCCCTCACTCGAGCCCCAGGCTTCCGGGCCTAGCCGTGTCCGCCCGCGCGCAGGCTGCGGCCTAGCGCCTCCCTCCCTCCCTCCCTCCCTCTCCGCCTGCAGAGCCCCGAGAGAGAGAGAGAGAGGGAGGGAGGGAGGGAGTGGAGGTGTGGGGGCTGTGGGGGGGAGAGTCTGCGGCGCTGTGACTACGCGAGGTCGGGGGGTTGCAGGTCCCGCTAATGGCCGAGTTTTTTTTGGGGGGAAAAGGGGTGATTTCAGTGTCTCCCTCTCTCTCTCTACACCGCGCCAATGGCGGGGGGTCTCTGTTCAGGTCGCCCCCCCCCCCCCATAAATAAACCTCAGGCAAGAGGAGACCCCCCCCCCCCCACACACACACTCTCTCTCTCAGTCAGTCAGTCGGTGTGCCCTTGGCAACCACCTCACAGCCTTCCCCCCCCCCTTCCCCCCCCTGCTTTGCCCCCTCTTGCTTTACCCCCCACTTTGCCCCTTCTCTCCCCCCTCGTTCCTGCTTGCACCCCCCCCCCCCCCCCTCCACCTTTCCCTCCTGTTTTGCCCCCTTCCCTTCTCCCCTCCCTCCTTCAACATCGGGGGGGGGGCATAGGGTCTCTCTCCCCCCCTCCCCGCAGCCCCCAGACCACCACCGTCCCTGATTGTGTGGGGGGTTTGGGGTTTCTACGCAGAAGTTTGTGTTTCTTAACCTGTGAAGCACTTTTTGAGACGTCTCAACGATGTGATAAGGCGCTGTATCCAATGCAAGGATTGGTATAATGTGCCCACTGTCGAGCGTGTACCCCCTGTGATTTCTCCCCACTCACCACCACAACCCCCCCCCCCTACTTGCCCTCATTGCCCCAATCGCTGCTTCACCCCCCCCACCACCCCCCCCACACACACACCCACAACCCCCCCCTCCCCCCTACAAACATCTGTGAGTGTACAGCAGCCGTTCAGTTTCCCCCCAAAAGTCTCTGGACCTCCATATCCGAGTCTCTTCCCCCATCCCTCTCCTCATCCCAAACACGGATTAAGACCTAATTTTTCAAACACGCTTTTGGTCACCTTAACCTCCTCCCCATCCTCACCCAGTCGTCCACCTCGGTCAAAAAGCGCTTTTAGATATCCAACATGAAAGGCACTGTACACATGTCAATTGTTATAAATGTTAATTTGTGTTGCCCTTTCCTCTTCTTTCCTTCCCTCCACCCCCCAACAGTACACCAACTTGGTGTCTATGTCCCTCTCCTAAACCCTCCTTTTATCAGGGCATTTTTACCCCCACTGCGATAACCTTAATTGGTTAAATATGTGTCTGTGGCAAGATTTGCAACTTTTTTTTTCTCCTTCCTCCCACTTCCCTCTCCGTATTGAGAATAACTTTTCTCAGAAAAAAGGATGGATAAAGGAGGAATTTGGACCACTCATCTGTGCTTTGTTTTGTGTCTCTGTGTCTGTGCATTCTTGTGTTTAGGTGGAGAGTAGTGATTGCACAAGAGTGAATTACAACGATGTGGGCTTAATCCAGGGATTCAAATTATGTATGAGCGCAAGAGGGAAGCTTTTAAGTACTTTTAAGGCAACTGAGGCCTGAGATTGGAATAGTCTTTTAAGAACTGCTTGGTGCGCACATTTGTGTGTGTTTTACAAGACAAAATATTGTTTTGTGATACTCCTAAATGTTTGTGTTATAAGGTTCGTAAAAAGTTGGTTAGTGTCACTGAGACTTGGAACAGTGGGTTTCTGTACTCAGCGTTGTACACTTGTATCAGTGGGTAAATATATTCTAAAGGATTAGTTGGGTAAAGGCCCTAACTAGTAAAATTGTCCAAAAGCTGAGGAAATCACCTGTGGAAAGTCTACTATTAGAACTACTATAGGCAGAGGGGCTCAATCTCATTTTGGGTTCCGATTATCTGAAGAGCGGACAGAGACTCCTCCTCTAGATTGTCTCCTGAAATCCTCAACCCCAGTTCTGTTTTCCTGTATTGATGCGGTAATAAATGCACCACTTCAACCAGCAATCAGTATTATTATTTTTCTTGACTGCTGGATGTTAAAAGTTTCTTCTGTATCAACTACAACATTCCAAATTCATCCATAGCCAAAGAAACATAATTCTCCCGCTCACACCCAACCAACATAAAAGCTTGAATATTTCATTGTAAGTTTTTAAGTTCACTGAATTTGGCCTATCGAGGTAGAATTTTAAAGTGTTTTAATAAGGAATTATTTAACTTTGATGCGCAATAATTTTAGACCTCATTATAAGATTAAAATGCCAAGGTAATTACAGCAACAACAAAATTACATGTGTATAACGCCTTTCATGTGAGGAGGACGTCCCAAGGCGCTGGACACTCGAGGGGGGGGGGGGGGAAGCAGGGTGATCGAAAGCACGGTCAAAGAGGAGGGTCTTGAGATGGGTCTTGAAGGAGGCAAGGGAGAGGGCGAGGCGGAGGGACTGTGGGATGGAGTTCCAGAGGGTGGGGGCAGAGTGGCGGAAGGCCCACCCACCAGGGGACATGAAGCAGGCTGGAGCCCACTGAACGGAAGGAGCGAGGGGGTTAGGAGCTCGCAGAGTTAGGGGGAGCAAGACCATGGAGGGCTTTGTAGGTGAGGACCAGGATCTTGAACTGTATCCTCTGTGTGATGGGAAGCCAGTGGAGTCGGGCGAGGATGGGGGTGAGGACATGGGCTGCAGAGTTCTGGATGATCTGCAGCCTGTGGAGAGAGGAGATGGGGAGGCTGACAAAGCAAGGAGTTTGCATAGTCACGCCAAAGAGATTATTGGTTAGTCAGGGCAGATCTGAAGCGTATTTGAGTAGTGTATTAAGGTAGTTGCCATAACTATTTAATCAACTTTTTGTCTGTCTTTCTTGACAGAACAATATGTGTATTCTGCAGTAAAGTGCAGACCACATAAAAGTTTGTTATATTTTAGGAGCATTAACTCTTTTCTAAGCAAAAGAGGCAGAGTTCAACAAAATATTGCCCTAAACTTTTCCTACCAGGAATCTTCAAGCTCTCAAATAGCCCACTTCAAGATCGTGGAATTAGAATTTTTTTTACAACAGCAAATTACATTTGTACAGCGCCTTTAATGTCGGAAGGACGTCCCAAGGCTCTGGACAGTCAGGGATTTGGACCTGAGGGGTTTGGAATCAGGAGGGGTGGAGGCAGGGAGGGTGGCTGAAGACATGGTAGAAGAGGAGAGTCTCTTCACACAGTTTCTAATCTTTCTGGAGATTTTAAAATCAGTTTTCAAAGAGGACGCCAGAAAAATGTGTACATTTCCAATTTACCAAACTAAAACTTTGGAACATATATTTTAATGCTCAGCCCTTTCCTATTGTCAACCATTAATAAGAGATTTATAATAATAATCCTTGCATTTAATACAGCGCTTTATCACGTCTTAGAGACGTTTCAAAGCGCTTCACAAGAATATACTGTAAAGTGAATTGACTGTATATGTTGTGGGCGAAATGATTTGTTTTAAAGAACTTTTTTTTGGATTAACTTGAATTTGCTGAACTTCAGTCTGTAAACTAAAGATTTACAAATTGACCTTGTTTTTACATTCAGCTCTGAGAATCCAGGCATAGCATTTCTTGGCAAGCTGCAGTAGTTGCGTGTTCATTAGGCTTTGGCTTTAGGTGTTCTCTTGCTGATCTGAACACTCAATGTGCCAGCATTAGTTAGGAAAGGCTTCCTGAATTATTGCTACAATACCGTGTCTTGTAATTGTAGTTGTGGCATAGTATTTTTTTTAAATAAGAAAAAAGTTGCGACATTTTGTAGAGTACATGCAGATTCTAAAGCGCGCAAAAGGCATTTAAACGCCCACTTGTCATATACACTACGTCTTGGGTTTCAGTCCGAGAATACATGCTCTAATGTCATTGGAGTATTTCAGTGGCATTGAGCTTTTTTTAGTTGCTAAGAGGACAGACAGAAACGCATTTAGAAATTCCTGAGAGGGATTTGGCCACTGTTAGTTTAAGGGTGACCAGAGGCAGCGTTTTCGGGGAAATTTACTCTCCGGTGTTGGGATAGTGTGGGTATAGTAGTAATAATAATAATTGCATTTGATATAGTGCCTTATAGTATGAGGGATTGAACAACAAACACACATTAGATTTGGAAATGCTCGAGTATAATTGGATCAGGTTTACAAGCCATGTCCTTTAGCCGTTGTGTGTTTAAAGATCAGCTGGTTTGCCCTTGTCTTGTCAGTCTCAGGAGGGCTGTGGGATAACCATTTTTTTTTCTGACCTGGTCTAAAAATCTCTCATTGCCTTCAAGAGGAGAAAAATAGAATTGGTGATGGTGGAAATTATTCATATTTGGCTGAAATGGTAATAATAATTTAACAGTAAATAATAATAATCCTGGCATTCAATATAGGGTCTAACACGTTGTTGAGACGTCTCAAAGCGCTTCACAGAATATACTGTAAAGTGTGTATTTTGTGGGCGAAACCAAATCTTTAAAAATCCTGCACATGATTGAATCCAACATAACTTGATTTTGAAAAAACTGAAATGCTCGCGCTTGTTTTGTCTGCTGTTTCCTGCGTTTGGTTGTGTATGTAAATGTCCATTTGTTCCTTTTTTCTCTCCTTCTCCCTCCCCCCCCCCCACACCCCCGTTTCCTCACTCCCAGTAAAAATTAACAGCAGTAATAATACTCCTTGCATTTGATGTATATCCTCAGATTCTCTAAGCATTTCACAAGATTTTTATTGTAAAGTATAGTGACTGTCCACAGTAAACTACTGATAACTCATTATTCCCAGGGAAAAGAGCTCAGTGATTTGCAAGAATATGGGGAAAGAGCAGGGGGAGTGAGACTAATTGGGTAGGTCTTTCAGAGAGCCGGCACAGGCACGATGGGCTGAATGACCTACCTCCTATGCTGTAAGATTCTATGATCCAGTGTGGCAAACATGTGTATAACTACATAAATTAATGCATAGTGATACTGACAGCGTGCTAATAATAATACTAATTCTTGTGTTTGATATAGCACCTTATCAAGTGTTAGTGATGTGTTAATCCATGGTCGAGTTATCAGAAGTTTACTGTATTTTATAGGTGAGTTTCTCTGTACAGAAGCATCTGCTGTGTACATGGGGAAAAGACTTTCACTCACACCATCTCATTCCTTTTGTTTTGTGCAGAACAAGCTGAAATCCTCGCAGAAGGATAAAGTGCGCCAGTTTATGGTCTTCACGCAATC
Source organism: Callorhinchus milii (assembly GCF_018977255.1). Classification (NCBI taxonomy): domain Eukaryota; kingdom Metazoa; phylum Chordata; class Chondrichthyes; order Chimaeriformes; family Callorhinchidae; genus Callorhinchus; species Callorhinchus milii. The sequence goes on along the minus strand of NW_024704752.1, from coordinate 2,178,612 downwards.
CAGTGAGAAAACCGCAGTGTGTTGTTTATCGCAAAATGACTGGAAGTTAGACGTTGCCACAGACAATTTTTTTCAAAATCCAGAACTGTACGTTCGAGAAAGTCTGAAAGGTTCATTGGATAGAAAGAGGTTAGAACAGCTATACAATAGATACCGAGGTAAGTTCAGTTATTCTCAGTGCTTGTGAACGTGTTATTTTTCAATGGAACTTTTTTTTTGGTGAGCCGGGTGTCTTGACACATGCGGAGTAACCAAACTGAGAATTCCGTGCATCCCACCTACACATGGAAATCCCAGAGATAGATTTTCGGAGTGGAATGCACACTCTCTCTCACTGGAGAGACACATCTGCTCACCTAATTCCGAAAAAGTATTAGGTACAGGTTGGCAAGAGCCAAGACTTGGGGACTCCAGAGTGTGCATTGTTTTTCAATGCATTTAAAGTGAGGGTGACAATGCTTACCTTTTCTTCACAGAATCTGTGAGGGGCTTTGATGGTAATCTGCTTTTAGAGTCTTGATTGCAGTCTAGTTCTTTTTATACTTCTCTTGTAGTTATTTGAGTGACGGGAGAAATGGCTTAAATACTACAAGAGCAGTACCAAACACATTTTCCCAGTGATAGAGACGATTTGGGAGTGCTCCAGTTACTTGGCTGAGGGCAACCTAGTCAGTCAGTGTTTTGTTCTGATGTACTCTATTGTGGTGAAAATGCCGATCAAAACTGCATAATCCTCCACTAGTTTAGTTATATGTTTGAGGCAATTGACTTCCCTGCAATGGAGAGAGAGAGAGAGCATCTCTATGATTGGAAGATGTTGTGAGCAGGGTTTAGTAATGCCAGCACACCATGGCACAGAGCTGTCATGGGTTCAAATTTCTTCGTTGCTCATTTTCTGATGAAATGTGGCTGTTGAGATCCTCCCCCGGAGGACGAGAAGTGGAGTAAGGTTCAAGCCAACGGTCTTCCCACAGAGACAGTCATATGCCTTCTAGCCATGCTGCTGATGGAGACTGTGGAGCAGAAACATGGGCGTTTGTGGATAAGCCTTAAGAACGGGTGTAGGAGTGAAGGCAGCTAACAAACACCTTTGTTCCCGAAACCAGTTGGAATTTATTTCATGAAGTTGCAAGAACTATGAACTTGTTTGATTCACTTCAGTGTGAGTCATATCTGATCCTTTGCTCTGCTGCAAACCCTGCGCTACAACAACAATTGCATTTATATAGCGCCCTTCACGTGGGGCAGTGTCTTGGAGCGTTTATGTTGACAGCTATGGTGACTGCAATAATTTAGAGAGTTTAATGGATGGGGGGAAGAAGATCAAGAAATATATTACCTTTGGAATTGATTTGTCACAGTGAGTTGTTGACGGGTATTCCTCAAGTTGGATTCCTTGCTGCTCGGAGTCCCCTCAAAGCTAAGTAATCTAGGACCCTCTTCCCCAAATTATCTCTTAGCGCATCCGTTGCGTGTTCATTACTTTATTCGTGATTTACAGCAAAAGATCCATTTTCACAAATGTAAACAGGACAAAGTTACTTTACTTTCATTATTTCAAAGTATAATTGTTCCATTAGGAGTTGAAGTGTTACTTTAACCGGTTAAATAAGTAACTGTATCTAGCTCGTGCCCTTCGTTCCACCGTTGGTGGCCGCGCTTTCAGCCACTACGCCCCGAAACTCTGGAACACACTTCCTCTATCTCTCCGCCTTGCCCCTCCTTCCCCATCTTCGTGTCGCGCCTGAAGACCTTCCTCTTCGATCGTGCCTATGGTCACCTTCCCCCAGCTCGGTGTCGTGCACTCTGGGATGTTACCTGCGTGAGGGGCACTTTATAGATGCAAGTTGTTGTAAGTAGCCTATTGCAACAAAGCCTAAAATAATAATAATAATCCTTGCATTTGATATAGCGCTTTTCACGTCGGGAGGACGTCCCAAAGCGCTTCACAGAACACACTGTAAAGTGAATTGACTGTATATTTGTGGGCGAACGCGGCAGCCAATTGCGCACAGCAATGTCCCACATACAGTCGTAGATTGAAAATGACCAATTTATTATTTTTGGTTTTGGAGGGATTATTATTAGGCTCTGTGTGGAGTAAGGAAACTTGCCCAAGGTTTCGCCCTGTCTGGAATTGAACTCAGGTCTCTCACTTGCAAAGCGAGTGCTCTAACCACTGAGCTACAGGACTCCACAATCAATAATATGTGGTCCCATAATGTATCACTTGTGGAACTCATACCGTTTCCCTGGCAGTGAATGTAGATACAGATTGATGTTGAAGTGTGAATCCAAGTTGGTTCCCTCTCTCCCTTCTAAAGTGGAGTCCTGTAGCTCAGTGGTTAGAGCGCTCGCTTTGCAAGTGAGAGACCTGAGTTCAATTCCCGGCAGAGGGCGAAACCTTGGGCAAGTTTCCTTACTCCACACAGAGCCTAATAATAATCCCTCCAAAACCAAAAACAATAATAAATTGGTCATTTTCAATCCATGACTGTTTGTGGGACATTGCTGTGCGCAATTGGCTGCCGCGTTCGCCCACAAATATACAGTCAATTCACTTTACAGTGTGTTCTGTGAAGCGCTTTGGGACGTCCTCTCGACGTGAAAAGCGCTATATCAAATGCAAGGATTATTATTATTAAAACGGATGCTAATGGTCAGACTAAATGCATTTGCCTTGTTCAATAAAGCCAGTCAGTCTACGCTGTCTTGGTGATCTTCAGACAGGTTATGGTGGGTTATTCCCATTTACAGGAGCTCACAAATTACCACTGTGGCGCATGGTTGTCATTTGCACATACACAGCATTTAGCACTTCCTATAAAAGTTTTGCTTCATATTTAGCACAGAAATAGAGATAATCTTTTCCTGAGATGGTTTAAAAAATTAGATGCAAATTTTCTTGCATTCATCTCTCAACCCTCATCCCACTCCTCTCATTCTTTCCCTCCCCCATACAAGGTATGATTATGATGACTTTGGACTGTAATAAATATTAATTGTTGAGCCCTATTAAGCTCCAATAAGTGCTATCCATAACTGATGACATAGATGGGGTCTATACTCCCAAACATCTAATAATTGCCCCTTGTAATCAGCCATTAGGTTGGGGAAAGAGGAAGTAGTTGAGAGATGAGTGAAAGAGGATTTGCTGATCATTTTCTTCATTAACCCTCTGAAGAAAACATCCCATTTGGTAAATGGTAAATGATGAGATGCGTTCAATTTTGCCAAACAAATCTTGGGAGTGTTGACTGTTAAACATTTTCTGGCAGAAAAAATGTTACCTTCAGAATTGATTTGTCACAGTGAGCTGTTGGCAAGCATTTAGGAAAGCGCATGCACGTTTAAGACTGTCACTTTAGAATAAACAGATTGCTGTTTGTAGCTTTTTTTTAAACAAACTGTCAATGTTTCAATGAGAAGTTTAGGTTTGTGAAATCTGCTTAAAGGTAAATTTCATTGGGTACTTTTTTGATCAGCTTGCTAACAATTAGTTTTCCATTTTACCTAGCGGGAAAGAGAAAATAAACATTACGTTTGATACAGCAACTTAGGAGGACATCTCAGCGATTTATAGAAGATCTTACTGTGAAATGTAGTGACTGTTTATTTTCTAAGCGATCGCAGTAGCTAATTTGTGCACAGCAATGTCCCGCTAACAGTCATCGAGTGAGTGACCAGTTTTATTTGGGAATGGTTATTAGCCAGGACACCGGGAGAGAAACCCAGTGAATCTTTGATGTTCATCTGAATGGGCTGGGGTCATCTGAACGCCAGCACCTGCGACCATGCAGCTTATTATGGAGTTCAGGAAAACACTGAGTTTTAGAGCACTTCAATAATAATAATAATCCTTGCATTTGATTACGTCTTTGAGGCGTCTCAAAGTGTTTCACAGAATGTACTGTAAAGTGAATTGACTGTATTTTATGGGAGAACGTGGCAGCCAATTGTGCACAGCAGTGTCCCACAAACAGTCATAGATTGACTATAATAGTCCTTGCATTTGATATAGTGTCTTATCACATGATTGAGACGTGCCAAAGCACTTCACAGAATATATTGTAAAGTGATATAATTATATCATGTTAGATATATTAAATGATATAATTGTGTTAGTTTTCAAAGTGTTCAAATTCATCCTGTTGGGGATGATGTGCTTGTGTTTGAAATTGGTGTTGGGATGATCTGATTAATAATAATAATCCTTGCATTTGATATAGCGCCTTATCACGTCTTCGAGACGTCTCAAAACGCTTCACAGGATATACTGTAAAGTGAATTGACTGTATTTTGTGGGTGAAATGCCCATGATTAGCTTTGAGGTTGGCTGCCTCATCTATCCTGATTTGCGTAGAAGTTGAAGGCAGCTTTGTGATGGAAACTTGCATCATTTCCTTCCTGTACTGTGACCAGCAATCGTCTCGTCCTGCCAGTCAGTCATCCCATCATTGCTCCCAAGCTCGCGTTTATACATGCAATTGTTGTGAAATTGTGCTGCAGATTAAAGCGCGTTTGTGGAAACTTCTATGTGATGGACATTTTCACTCATTTCATTCTTGGCTGCTTTCTGGAACTAATAGGATTAAGGATAACGGAGGTCTAATGTTCAGCGATTCATAATAATAAGCAATCCAAGTAGACCCGGCATTCCAAAACTCCGGACACGGAATTCTGCTCTGCTCCAAATGTAGGTGGTGTCAGAGTGGAGTTCCCACAGGGCCACACAAAATACTTCTGGTTTTCCTTTTAAGGAAAAACCCATTTGGAATTCAAAATTAGACTCTGGTATTCAAGATTAAGTTTAATAGGATAATATTAATACTAAAAATAATCCTTGCATTTGATATAGCACCTTATCAAGTCATCTAGACGTCTCAAAGCGTAAACAGGATAAATAGTAAAATGAATTGACCGTATCTGATGTGGGTGAAACATGGGAACATTAATCATAGAACCATAGGACCTTTTTGGACAAAAGAGATCAGTTTGTGTCAGTGCCACTGATGTATTGATTTTGTAAATCACTTTTTTTTATTAATTCCACTTTCCAGCTGCTGGCTTACAAAATATACACTCACTACATTTCACAATAAATTCCTGTGAATGGGTTTGAAACGTCCTCCTGATGTGAAAGGCCCTTTATCAAATGAAAGTGTGATACACCTGCTAAAAAGTGGCCGAATTCATGGTCGTCAGGCCACTGTAACACAGGAAGCCTCGTGGGTGTCTCATGATGGAAGTGACGTACGTCAGCAGCGCTTCTTGCGTACGGCTCGCCTACACGTCACTCAGGAGGTGACCCAGGTGACCACAGAGTAGATCTGTTTGTATTATATATAGACAGTTTTGAAGCTGTGTTGAACGTGAACAAATACTACGATTGTGTTTGCTCAGCTGATCAACGATCGTCTTAAAATTGCCTGCACTGTTGCCACGGTGTGTGTTACTATTCTATGGATGGAAGATCTGATTAAGAATAGCAGATTCCAAAGTGTAGTAATTTTGTCAGCCTTCCATAGACGCATTGAAAGAAGAACTGTTTGATATAGCAACGTATCATGTTAAGTCATTAGCACTTCGGGGTGAAGGGCCTTGTATAAATGTAGGCTGTTGTTATGTAACATAGCTGATTACAGTGTAGTGATTTATGATAGAAAAATGTCTCAGCCATTTGTAACATCAACAGTCATCATAATAATTCTTGCATTTCGTAAAGCGCTTTATCAAGTCATTGAAATGTCTCAAGCGCTTCACTGCAATTTTATTATACAATACAGTGACTGCGTTTGTAGGCGAATTTACACAGGCATGAAGTGAATGTCCAATTTTCTGTGGGATTGTTGGCAGGATTTTGGTTAGTGCTAGCAGATCTTTAGAATCCACCTGAAGAGACAGACTGGAGCTCGGATTAGTGTGTCGTCTGAAGGATGGAACCACTGATAAATCAGCACCCCTCCTGCGCCCCACCAACTTGCTTCTGATTCAGAGGCAAGCGTGTGCTACCAACTGAGCCAATCTTGAGATACCAATGCAGATGAATCACCAGTTGGTCTGGAGATTTGTTGGCCAGGGCACTGGGAGAAACTCTCCTCAAATAGCGTCATGTGCTGTTAACGTCAGCTTGAAACAGGACTCTTGTTTCAACATATCCAAAAGGTGTCACCTCTGACAATGCAGCGCTCTCCTAATACTGCCCTGGAGTGTCAGCCTGGACTTGTGAGCTCAAAGTTTGCAAAAGTGTGTGTTTCTTCTCCTTTCACATCATTGTTGAACACATTACACGCGTTTCGACAGATGCAGTGCTGTTCTGCTTTTTGTAGGAGCAAACTGAGAACTGCAGTCAGCGTTTTGACAAAGTCCATAAGAAGGGGAAACCGAAAGCCAAAGGCCCAAGCCTCCAGCATGGTAGAATCATTATTATAATTTTTCTAACTTATTGGCATTGTTCAAGAAGGTAATATCGCATGTTCTTTCAGCAAGCAGTGGGTACTAGTCTGGTTGAAGGGCAGACACTCTCTTATTCCTTTCTAGTGGGTAATAAATCAAACCTGCTTCCCTTGTTGGAGGAAACCAAAGGTCTTTTTCAGACATGACTCACAGCAAATTCTCCTGTGGTAACTCATGCTTTCATTCCCCATGACGTGCAGGCTTGTGTTTGTGTTACGTGCAGGAGAGCGAGAGCATAAATTATTTTTATCTTCTGATGTTACCCTCTTTCAAGTTTACTAAATGCAGCACGGAGAACTCGCTCCAGATCGATAACTCAGCTGTGTATTTTGGACCCTGGTTCGGAGAGACTCCCAGAGTCTTCGACTCGCCTGCGCTCTGCTCGCTTTTTAAAGCCTGCCTGAAGATTTATTATTCTATTCACACTTTCAGCTATCTCCAGAATCTTATCTGATTCCTTCATGAATTTGCCGATGGTCAATGTTCACTGTCTCTCTGGGGCATTCATTCCTCATCTCCACCTCGTCTCTGTGTGGAGTAGTTAAATTTTAACTGGTCATCTTCCCTCATTCGGCCTCTCGACCATCTGTGCTCTCGTGTGGACGTCCTCCTGATGTGAAAGGCGCTATCCAAATTAAATTTATTATTGTTGTAGCTGTGGTAGCATTTGTAGGGTTCAACTTGTCTATGTCTCTTCGGGATCTTGAATATTTCAATAAGATCCTCTCTTTGGACTTTTCCCAGCTTTCACAGCCTCTCCTATTATTGTGACTGCTATAAATGTGGTCATTCACTCCACGACTGTTTGTGAGACACTGCTGTTCGCAATTGGTGGCTGCGCTTTGCTCACAAAATACACAGTCAATTCACTATAATGTATTCTGTGAAGCGCTTTGAGACGTCTCATTGACGCGATAAGGTGCTATGGTGTTATTAGTGCTAGCGTTTAATCCTTTAATCTCTTCTCCCGTTTGGTGACACTGCTGCATCCTTCTCTTTCTGCCTCCTTGAATAACATCTTGTCAGTGCGTCTTTTCAGTTGAAAACTTTCCTTCTCATTAATAACTTATCTCCTTGGCTTTGTTGGTGACGAGCGAGAAGATCTTTGTGGTGACACACTGAACACTATCTTGGTACTCAACTCAAACATTCTATTAAATAATAATACTTGCATTTGATATTGCGCTTTATCATGTCTTCGAGACGTCTCAAAGTGCTGAATGATCAATTTATCCTGTGGGTGAAGTGAATTGACTTTTTTGTGGGCGAAATATGACAGCCGATGCCTCCGATGTGATGAGATTCTTTGCTTTCCGCTCAAAATGGCCATTTTGCTGAATGTGTTGGGGGGAGGCGGAGTGGGGTGGGGGAAGAGCAATGCCTTGACCCAAATCTACAGTCTATTCTGTGAAACGGTTTGAGATGTCTAGAAGCCATGAAAAGCGCTATATCAAATGCATGGATTATTATTATTATTAAATACTTGTAACACTTTGATGACGGTTGCTTCCTTGTCTGTTAGCACTCAAAGGAGAATTTTGCCATCTGTTTGGAAGAGATGAGAGGTGAGAAAATCTCGCCTCTTGGGTTCGGAAGATTGTTGATTAAAGCTCCACGTTGGGATTTGAGCTAACAATCTATTCTGACGCTCCAGTGAAGTACCTGGGAACCTCCACATTATCAGAGGTGCCTTACATCGAGACAATAAACCTGTTTGCCCATTCAGGCGGAGATTCAAAAAAATCCCATTATATTGTTCGAGAATAGAAGGGAGTCTCTCCCAGTATCTGAAGAATAACCCACAGGATAAATTGATCATTCAATTCAAGGCTATTTTCACAAGCTCACTGAGCAGAGCACCTTCATTGGGTCTTAGAGAAATTCTGCCAAGATTTGCTTCCCTAGATTGCTATTGCGTGGACTTTGGGTGAAGATGGTCTCCAGTTTGCTTTGATAATAATAGTAATAATAATCCTTGCATTTGATATAGCTCCTTATCACATCTTCTAGACGTCTCAACGCGCTTCACAGAATATAATGTAAAGTGAATTGACTGTAATTTTGTGGGTGAAACTCGGCAGACAATTGCACACAGCAATTTGTGCGTCCCACAAACAGTCGTGGATTAAGTGACCAATTTATTTTTATTTGTTTTGAAAGAAATAATTACCCCCGGAAAAGCGATTCACCATTCGACTAACAACTGGATTCCGACTTACTGTTAGGGAAACAGAGGCGTGTGAAGTAAGGAAACCTGTCCAACGTTTTACTCTGCCAGGACTCGAACCCAGATCCTCTCGTTGCGAGGCGAATGCTCTAACCACTGAGCTACAGGACTCTATAGGAGCCCATGGTTCAAGTTCTTGTGAAAACCCACCGTCCAGGCTACTGTAAAGAACATCAACTGGAGGTCACCGTCCGGCCATGCATAGAATCATTAAACAAGCGTGCCTGACTTAATAACAGGATATGACCAAGTAATTTTATGCAGAGGAAATGACAGGCACTCAGGTTGTAGCGAGGCTGAAACAAATTGTGGACTTCTTGGCTTTGTAAATATTTACTGTAAAGTTGGAATATTCGACAGTTTGCTTCAGCCATAATTTTACGAGTTTTATTTTACAATTCATTTTACAACACGGGGCGTGTTGCTTCTGACATGTAGTAAGTATGAGAAATTGTTCACATTTTGGAAGACGGGCAACTACAAACTGACTGACTGATTTTTATATTTTTGTTAGCCAGGGTGTCAGGAGAAATTCCTTTCTCTTTCCAAATTTTATCAGGTTATTTACAAGTGCAATCGAGCAGGCGGACAGGACTTCAGGTTATCGACCCCTCAGTCGGATAGCACCTCTGTCAGTGCAGCACTCCCCCAGTACTGCACTGGAATGCCAGCCTAGCGTGTGAACTCGAAGTCCTGGTGGTGTGAGAGTGCTGCCAATTGAACCAACCTATTGCAGGATCCATGAATGAATTTGCAAAGAGTGAATAGTCCTGTGTGTACCTGTATGGATGTGTTAAACTGGCCTCCACGCGAGTTGGTCTTTGCAAATCCTGTACGAATCCTGCGAGCTTAATAACCTCCATCGCGTTTGCTTTTTGATATATTTGAAAGAAGTGATTTCTATATCCCCGTGCTTCTGGAACTCCCTGCCTTAATCCCTCCAACTCACTTACCCTCCTTAACCCCTTCAACGTAGTCTTTGGACACCTCTTTCTCCTTTGCTTAGCATCCAATCTGCAGTGCTCTGAGACGCTATCCTGTGTGAAAGGTGTTGTGTAAATGCAAGTTTTTGTTGTCTCTCCAGTTTACAGGCTTTCGGCTCTCACATAAATCTCATTGTTAAAAGTTCCAAATTCATTTTATAAAATGAGATTAAAATTCTATGTTTTTTAAACTTAAAAAATGTTTGAAACTAATATCTGCCAAACTGAGCAAATCTAAATATCAACACGAGTCTTAGACATCGGTGGCTGTCTTTGATGATTGACGTTCTTTTAGCATTTTAGGCATGAGGCACTGTGTAAAGCTATTTTATACCCTGCTTTTTAAAAAAAAATGCCTTGTGTGATAGACATGAGAGCATTGCTCTTCCAGATGAAATATGAGCTTGTGCTGAACGTTACAGGAGGTTTGAGATAACGCAGCAGGGTTGCTGGTACTCTGCTGAAAGGTTTATTTCATACATACGAAACTGCGAGAGTATGTGCATTTTTATAGCGCCTTATCTCATCAATAGTTTCAGAGGACGTCAAGAAATTACTTTCAAGTGTAAAGTCCTTTCGAAGATAAAATAGTTAAAAATGCAGCAAGAAGGGCTCCAACCATCACAGCGGCCTCCAAGTGAATTGCTGATGGTAAATCCTGCTCGGATCCTGTGTTCGGGAATATCGAACACCTTGGCTGCTCTAAAGAGGAGTGGGCTCCATGCACACATTGGGAAGAGAATGATTGACACAACAATAGTAGTAATAATAATCCTTGCATTTGATATAGTGCCTTATCACGTCATTCAGACGTCTCAAAGAGTTTCACAGAATATATTGGAAAGTGAATTGACTATTTTGTGGGTGAAATGCAGCAGCCAATTGTGCACGTCAGTGACCCACAAATAGTCATGCGTCGATAGATCAACACTTACTTTTGCCTTCCTAGGATGCATGAGTCTCATGTGGAATGTGAGAGGTAGCAGTGTGAGAAACGGTGTTTGATTATGAAATGCTGAATGTGTTGGGGGGCGGTGGGTAGCAGCAAAAGAGGCCGAATTGTGACGTCCATAAACCTAATTTGTTGTCTGTGTGAAATTTGGGAAACCAACGTTGGCAAAGAAAAGCCTGTGAGCCAAACGGCGGCAGGACAGGGCTCGCTGAGCTTTTGTCAGGATTTGCCAATCTCTCGCGAACTGGAATTTGCCATCTAGAGGCTGTGAATCAGATTTGCGATCATGCAAATTACACCCTGACATGAGTCAAGTCAGGAAAGCGAGCCAGAGCACAGGTTTGATGCTGACTCGGAGATGTCTCATCAGAGGCTGTGACTGTTCTCACTAGTGTTTAAGGGCTTGGCGTTCAGCACCATCCTGTGGGATTTGGTAGTGTTCCTGCTCCAGCCTTGCCGTGATCTGACGACAAAGCTTGCTGGCTGTGAACTTGATTGTTTTCACATCATAATAATAATCTTTGCATTTAATTTAGCACCTTATCATGTCGTTGAGACGTCTCGAATCGCTTCACAGAATATATTGTAAAGTGGAGCGACTGTATATTTTGTGGGAGAAACATAGCAGCCAATGTTTCACAAACACTCATGCTTGAGAGAGAGCGAGAGAGAGAGAAAATTAGAAAAACCGAAAGATGGAGAAACGCAGGGGAAAAAATTCAGAGCTATATTATGTAAAATACATGGCTCTTGAGCTCTCAGAACTGCTTTTCCCTTATTGTAGCCCTTGCATAAGCCCGTGACCATTGCTGAAGTCCTTCCCTCACGCTTCCTGCTGCTGAAAGCCACTTTCGCATCTTCAGCTGTTGAATAGACTTCTCCGATGCTCCCGTTAACTGCAGCCCTAATTTTACTCTCCACAAGCTCCAACTCTCTTCATAGGGGCAGACACGTGGCAAATGACATTTAATTTGGATAAATGTGAAGTTATGCATTTTGAGGAAGAATGAGGAGAGGCAATATAAGCTGATGGTACAATCTTAAAGGGTGTGAAGGAACAGAGAGACCTGGGGGTACATATAAGTAAATGTTCGAAGATGGCAAGACAGGTATGGGATACTGGGCTTCATAAATAAGGGCATAGAATACAAAAGTCAGGAAGTTATGATGAACCTTTATAAATCACTTGTTAGGGCTTAGCTAGAGACTGTGTTCAGTTCTGGGCTTTAAGAAGGATGTCAAGGCATTGGAGAGGATGCAAAGGAGATTTACCAGAATGGTACCAGGAATGAGGGCCTCCAGTTATCAGGAGAGGCGAGAGAAGCTGGGATTATTCTCCTTGGAGCAGAGAAGGTTAAGAGGAGACTAAATAGAAGTTTTCAAAATGATGAGGGGATTCGATAGGGTGAACAGGAGAAACTATTCCCACTGGCGGGTGGGTCAGTAACCCGAGGGCACCCATTTAAAACAGTTGTTAAAAGAAACAGAGGAGAGGTGAGGAGAATTTTTTTCACACAGCAAGTTGTTCGGATCTGGAATGCATTGGCTGAAAGGGTGGTGGAAGCTGATTCGATAACAACTTTTAAGAGAGAAGTAGATAATTATTTGGGGAGGACACGTTTGCAGGGCTATGGGGAGAGTGCGGGGGAGTTGATTAATTGATCAATTGAAGAGATTGATTTGGATAGCTCTTTTCAAAGAGCCGGCACAGACATGATGGGCTGAATGGCCTATCTCCTATGCTTCTTCCTCACCAGGTTCCACACTCGTTGGGCACCACAGGCTCCTGAGTACACCGACAGGACAAGACTCTGAAATAACTCCCTTTGCAGTCGGGACATTGCTACTTACACTCTTGCTTCCAGCCCCACTCTCATGCTCATAGCTTCCCAATCTGGTACATTGTTCACTGAGCCTTCTGGCACCACAACCCTGGTCTATACCCCTAATTGCCTTGCTTCCTCTCTTCCCCCCACTCCCTGACACACAAAACATTTGTTTGACCATGCTGTGGTCATCGTCTTTGACTCTTCCTGCTCTGTGCACCTTATCATCATTAATTATTGAGATAATAATATGTAAAAGACGCTACATAAGTGCAAGTCCACACGAGTTTGCAAAGAGTCTCCAAACCAAACTGAGAATTCCATACATCCCAAATCCCAGCGATAAATTGTTGCAATGGAATGCACACTATCTCCCTGAAGGGATGTACCCTGCTTATCTAATTCAGGAGAGTATTAGGCGCAGGTTGGTAAGAGCCAAGGCTTGGGGACTCCAGAGTATGTGTTGGGGGTAACAACTGGAGTCTAACCAGCTACTTAATTTTGAAACAGACACAAAACCTCAGTGGGGTCAGCAAACAGAGTGAATGTTTCTAGCAGCTCAAAGGCCAGAGATTGTGTGATGAGAATCGGCAGCTGTTCATTCTGTATAAGTGTGTGTTTATTTTCTGTTTGCATTCAGATCCTCAAGACGACAATAAAATAGGAATCGACGGTATACAGCAGTTCTGTGATGACTTAGGATTGGATCCAGCCAGTATTAGTGTGCTGGTCGTGGCATGGAAGTTCCGAGCAGCCACTCAATGCGAGTTCACAAAGCAAGAGTTCATAGACGGTATGACAGAGCTAGGGTAAGTAAAGTCAGCGGGAGGCCCTTTAAAAATACAGACTGATGGATCAAATGTTCATAATCGCTTTTAATAATAATCCTTGAATTTGATACAGCGCTTTTTCACGTCTTCTAGACGTCTCAAAGCACTTCACAGAATATACTGTAAAGTGAATTGACTACATTTTTGTGGGCGAAACGCGGCAACAATTGCGCACAGCAGTGTCCCACAAATGATCATGGATTGAAGTGATCAAATTATTATTGTTTTTTTTTCTTGAGGGATTATTATCAGGCATGTGGAGTAAGGAAACTTGCCCAAGGTTTCACCTGCCAGGAATCGAACCCAGGTCTCTCACTTGTGAGACGAATGCTCTAACCACTGAGCTACAGGACTTTTGAATTGTACCAATCATCAGAGTTCCAATTAGATTAATTCACCCAGTGGTCATTTTTTGTGGGGCGAAAGAGAGTTGTTACGGTCTGGAATGCACTCCCTAAAAGGGTGGTGGAAGCTGATTCACTAACAACTTTTAAAAGGGAATTGGAATAGGTACGTGAAGAGGAAAAATTTGCAAAGCTATGAGGGAAGAGCGGGGGAGTGGGACTGATTGGGTAGCTTTTCCAAAGAAAAGCAAAAAGAAAAGATCACAAGCACGATGGTCTGAATGGCCTCCTTCTGTGCTGTAATATTCTATGATTATATGAAAGTACTTTGAGAATGAGTTCTGTTCAGTTGAAATCACTGGTAAATGTGGCTGTCAACAGAACAGGGTAGTCCTTATGCAGATAAGGGATTCAAAGAACATAGTGGTTAACCTTCTCTTTGCGTCGTCTGAAGGATGACACCTCCAACAATGCAGTGCATTGGTGTGTGAGCGTAGACTATATATAAATCAAGGCTGACATTGCGATTTTATTGGACTAAAAGCAAATGGAAAGTAGCAATTTAATCATCTAATGAAAAGATTTTGGGAACTTTTCTAAATGGTGAAATATGGTGAAATTCCAATTGTGTGGCCCATGTTTATTAGGCTGAGTGTTCACAAAGTCCTGTTACCCCCATGTTAAGTAACCACATATATTTTCTATATATATATATATATATATATATAAAGTGATGGACATCTGAAATCATGCATTATTTTATGATGGATAATTGAGATTACCCATTGGGCTGTTGTTATCCACGCATTGTATTGGGAGAAAAAACTATTGAGGCATTCTATTAAAAGGCTAGAAAATAATCTATCTTTATGTGGGGGTGGGGTAAGAAGGATTTTACGAGCTGCTGGATATTAGATAAGAATGAAATTTTTTCCACCCCCACCCTGAATTTTTCTTTGTGATTAAGGTGTGACAGCATAGAAAAACTGAAAGTCCTCCTGCCTAAGTTGGAACCAGAGTTAAAAGATCAAGGAAAATTTAAGGATTTTTACCAGTTCACGTTCAACTTTGCAAAGAACCCCGGCCAGAAGGGGTTAGGTAAGTGCTTAGATGAGTTTCCCTTTCAGGAAAGTGTGCGGTTCTGTTGAGGAGGTAATCTAACGGCACTGGAGACTGATATCCTGATCTGGGATTACTGTGGTTGCTTCCAAGTAATGCTGACCTGGCTAAATAGTGGAAAACACTATTTATAGTCAGTGGAAGGCAGTAAAATAGAAACCTCCTCGCTTAGCCTGGTAACTCATGAGACATGTCATTGGTATTAGTTTGTCCTGCCTCTCTTTCTCTCACACACACACACACACACACACAATTTACATCATGATTCAGAAGGAGATGCTTTATGTACAGGATAACCATACATATACACATACAGGATGACCTGTATCGTTCCCCCTCCCCCCACCAGTACAAAACTGATAGGAGGCTATGGAGGAGCTGAAACAAGATCAAGATGTCAGAGATACGTTTCACCTCCTCACTCCATTCATGTTCCGGAAGATGTGGCAGCAAACATGGTGACGGATCATTATCTGACATAAAAATGATGGCGCTCACTCTCGCACGTGCACACTCATACTTGCTCACACTCACGTGCGCACACTCTCACGCGCTCTCACACGCAGATCCCTGGATGTCTAATTAGTGAAACACTTTTACTGAATACAATGAAGAAACTTCTAAATACATTCATCATCATACGTTTCAGTTTGTTGGTTGGTCAGTGCAGTGTAGAAAAAAAACATGGGGGTAACAGGACTTTGTGAACACCCTATACAAAAAGCCTATTGGGCTTATTGTGAAAGGCTGACCATACCTTTGTTTGGTAGTTGTATAGTTTTGAGTGCGAGTATTGTATAATCAAAGTGAGAGAGTGTGAATGCGCGCGTGTGAAAGAGAGAGAACCTGTAGTATCCTGAATGTAGCTCCATCTGCTTTTGGTTTAGTTTTTGTTGCAACTTCTATAACCATTTCTCACCCCCACCCCACCCATCATCACCATCAGTCCTATGTGACCCAGAATAAACAAAGCCAGAACTCTGAAACCAACAACTGTGCAGACAGAGCCAGACCAGATATTCCTAGTGTAGAGTGTGGTAGATGCAGTAAATAGTTGACCAACCTGAAACTGTTTCTCAGAGCCAGTGTGAAGAGAAAGAATGTGTGCAGCCTTCCAATGCTCTCTGTTCCCTTGTGATACCCAGGCCCGTCTGCCGTGTTTTTTTTGGAAGAATTGGCAAATATATCTAATGTAGCTTGAGTTAGGAAAGGTACCTTACTGATTAAAGCAGTTTGTCTTCACTGTTGCCTTTTGTGCCGTTCACCTAAATCTTAGCATCTGGCAATAAATTACTTCTCTAAAGGGACAGTAACATTTTCTCTTCAGGATAACATTGACTTTCTCTCTCCCTCCACCTCCCCTTAGTGCAATGAGCATATGTGCTATTTCTTAATCCAGGGCATTGAGACCCATTGCTAGTGTTTTGGCCTGTGACACCTGGTTTGCTTGTCGCTGCAGCACAGGATATGAAGTACTAAACCAGACGCAAGTTCATTATTCTGAGTTAAAAGATAAAAAAAATTATATATAAAAATTTTCTGTACAAGCAATGATGCCAACAAGTCTACAGATATCAGCCCTAATGGCACTTAGGAATTAATGAGGTTCAGGAAATTGGGCGACTTCTAGCAAGCCTGGAATTACTGCCCGTCAAATATTCTGGAGTGATTCATACTTGACATCTCAGCTCCCTTTCTAAGGACTGAGCATTTTTCTGAGGGAATAATGTTAACCAGCCTGTTGTGATCCAAGTCTCCCCAACAGTTACCTGCTTTACAGATGCCTCAACAGGCAGTTGCTTTGTTTCAATTAGTTTGAACGGCACTGACTCAAGACAGGCCCAGATTGTAGGAGACTTTATTATAAAATCTGTTTGTTGTAAATCCCGAGTGGGAAACATTCCGAGGTGATGTTCTCTCCACTGTTGTTGACAATCATCTGCACTATGGTGGTGATTGGGTCTCTGTGCTCTGTTTCAGATTTAGAAATGGCAATCGCCTACTGGAATTTAGTACTTGCCGGCCGATTCAAATTCTTAGATCTATGGAATAAATTTTTATTGGTGAGTGTTACTGTTTTTATTGCCTGAGTGTTACTGATTGGGTCTGGTTTTTGCTCTGTAAAGTCTTTTAACTTGTTAGATTTTAAATTCTAGAGGCACCTCTTCCTCCGCCTCTCCCCCCGAGCAAGGGTGGGGAAAGGTTCTGTTCCTGGGAGGGGGTGGTGGTCCCTGTCTCAGGTTTGACTGGCCAGGATGTCACAGGTTCAAATTCCATTTACCATGGGAAGGGATTGGATTTGGCTGGGACTCCTTTTCTGCTCCTTCCCACCCACAGACGAACACCGACTACATAAGGGTGACATTTGGATAATATCTCTCAAAAACATACGGTCACTTCACTTTACAGAGCATCCTCTGAGGCTTCTTGATGACGTGATAAGGCGCTATATCAAACGCAAGGATTATTATTGTTGTTATGGGAATAATTGTGGCAGCCAGAGATGGTGTCGATTGTTCAATTCCTTTGTAAGATTGAGGGGGAGAAGGCGGGGGAGATGAAGCTTGTTGTGGCTTATTATTAAAGGTGGTTGTCCCTGTTTTCAGGAACATCATAAAAGATCAATACCGAAGGACACCTGGAATCTCCTGCTAGACTTCAGCTCTATGATTGCTGATGACATGTCAAATTATGACGAGGAAGGTATGTTACCTCATCTAACTGGCTGAGGGTAATGTCAGCCTGTCTGTTGGTCTCTCTCTCTTTCTCTCTGCTGGGCCAGATGATATCCTGTAGCATAGTGGTTAGAGCACTCACCTTGCAAGCAAGAAGAACCGGGTTGAATTCCCGGGCGGGCTTACTCCACATGCCAGTTTACCTACCAGTAAGTAGGAACCCGGTTGTTATTAGATTGGCGGAATCACTTTTCCAGGGGTAATAATTCCTTCAAAATAAATTTAAAAAATAATTTGGTCACTCAACCCACGACTGTTTGTGGGACACTGCTATGCGCAATTGGCTTCTGTGTTTCACACAAAATACAAGGTGAATTCACTTTACAGTATCTTCTGTGAAGCGCTTTGAGATGTCTCGAAGACGTGATGAGGCGCTATATCAATTGCAAGGATTATTATTACTCCACATGCCTCAGTTTACCTTGCAGTAAGTAGGAACCGAGTAGGTTGTTAGGCAATTGGTGGATCGCTTTCTGGGTAATAATCCCTTCAAAAAAATAATAATTTGGTCACTTAATCCACGACTATTTGAAGGAAACTGTGTGCAATTGGCTGCCGGGTTTTGTCAATTCACTTTACAGTATATTCTGTGAAGCGCTTTGAGATGTCTCAACCACGTGATAAGGCGCTGGGTCAAATGCAGGGATTATTATTGTTATTATTATACGATTGTGGGCCTCAAACTCCGCTTTGCGTTGAGCTCACAGCTCAGACTGATGCTCCATTTCCTGGCAGAGCACTGCATTTTCAAAGGTGTTATCAGTTGGATGAGTCAGTCTGCTCAGGTGGATGTTTAAGACCCAGTGGTTATTGGAAAAGAGAAACGATTTTCTCCCCGTGTCCTGGATAATCTGCTGTTCACCTTGTTAATGTTTGTGTGGCCTTGCTGTGCGCTGATACCGTTTGCTGTGTTTGTCTGCAAAGGCAGTCACGGCACCACTTGGCAGAGGTTATCTGTAAAGTGCTTTTCAGCATTGTAAAGGATGATGATAATCCTTGCATTGCTACAGCGCTTCATCACGTCATTGAGACGTCTGATAACGCTTCGCAGAATACACTGTACAGTGAATTGACCGTGTATTTGTGGGCAAAACACAGCAGCCAATTGTACACAGCAGCGTCCCACAAACAGTGGTGGATTGAGTGACCAAATTCTTATTATTATTTCGGGGAGGGATTATAAAATATAACCGGCAAATAAGACAATACTGTGTCAGGCAATAACATACATACCACACACGTCATATAACCGCTCGCTTACTTGCACAATCTGGGACAGAGTTAGAAGCCTCTTGACATTTACGTTTCATTCCTGTATAGTAGAGCGCCTTATAAAGGAAAAGGGATGAAAAGTTCCGTGGTGGGACCCTGCAGTGGGGCTGATATTCCCAAATGAAAGGATTACAGCTGATAATGACACAATGCAACCTTCTCATGTGTTTCAGGAGCGTGGCCAGTGCTTATTGATGACTTTGTGGAATTTGCACGTCCACAAATCACTGGGACAAAAAGTACTACAGTGTAGCATTGAGGAACCTTGTCGCAGGATGTATGTACATGATGTGTACAGAATGGAAACTTCAACAAATAATGCACAGTCATTTCACATTTAGTTAATAAAATGCAGATCAACGGATTGAAGTGAAGATCAATCCTTTTTTATTTTATCCCGAGGGTTGATAACACCAAAAAAAAGGACTTTTCTTCGATCGTATCCATTCATTTAAAAATGGTGGTTTGGGCTTCTGTCTATAGTCAGGACCTCTCTGTAATTTCATCAGCAAAATGAGTGTGAGTTTCATCTGTATGCTCTTTGGGATCCTGTACCATTCATCTTCTATCAATTTGGAAAGACTTTCCTGAAAGGATAAAGTTAAACGGTGCTTTTTTTTTGTTTGTTTGAC
Organism: Callorhinchus milii; assembly: GCF_018977255.1. Classification (NCBI taxonomy): domain Eukaryota; kingdom Metazoa; phylum Chordata; class Chondrichthyes; order Chimaeriformes; family Callorhinchidae; genus Callorhinchus; species Callorhinchus milii. Next base: position 2,159,236 of record NW_024704752.1, on the reverse strand, counting down.
ATCGTTAAAAAAAAGCACGCCCTCGCAGTCTTCGTTTGGGAAGGAACCCGAGCGTTGGATCAGCGGACACCTGGAATGGCTGGTTTAGCAGTGGAATGGAAAACCTTGATGTGATCTTAGTACTTTTTAAATTATGTAAACGGGGCAGGTTGAACCAATACAAAAAAAATGTTGCTTTAGCTAATCTCTCAGCTATTTCTTATTCGTATACGGCAGGCTGCTTTGTCACAGTGTCTTACTTTGCTTTCCCATGAAGACTGTGGTCATACTGTGCCTACGGAAGAAGATTAGCTCTACCTGCTACATGACACCGGAGTGACGTAACTCCAGACACCAGACTTGTGGTATTTGCTGTTTGTTTTCTCTCTCTCTCTGACAGTTGAAGTATTGGGAGTTTATTCCCTCCCTCCCTCCCTCCCTCCCTCCCTCCCACCACCACCCCCTTCCCTCCCACCCACTCCCCACCCATTCACTCTTCACCCATTCACTCTTCACTGACGCCGGCACCCATCTCTGCTGTTCTGTGTCGGGTGTAGGACTCGAGGAAGCTTTCCCTCGTCTCACTGTTCGGGTGCCTGATTTTTACATCTCGGCTACAGGGGACAGTTTCCCCCCCCACTTCACCCAGTGCCAGGAGGTATCTGTCCCGTCCCCTCCTTTCTACACCTGAAATATCTTGAAACTAAGAGGTTTAGCTTTTCTGCTGTGGACTAAGATGAACGACCTAGGTTTAGTTTGTGTCCCTCCAAATCTTCCCAGTAAGAGACCGAGAGTTTTTAGTGTTGATTTGAGGCTGTGCAGATCCCCCCCACCCCCGTTCTTTACTATTTTTCTAACAGCCGTGAAGAATGAAACTCAAAACAGTGCAGTTGTGTTACTGAAAACCTCCATCTAGACCTTGCTATCTCAAAGATGTTTTTATATATATATATAATATATATATAGTAAAAAAAAGTCAAGTCCAAGATGATCTGTGCTTTCCCTCCCCTCCCCACCACCCCACACCCTTTCTCCCCCCCACAAAAAACATACTCCCGCACCTCACTTCACAAGTCCTCTGTGTGTCGGAGTGGGACGTTTTGAGTTGAACCTGGCGGGTGCAATGGACACTGGAGGGGAGATTCGCCGTTGTTTCTGTGGGCGTGAAATGGATTGTTGGTGTTTTAAGAGCTTTTGCTATATTTTTATCGGTCGTTACTTTATTAAACGTTGAATATATAAAGTGTCACTGCCCCTTCAGAGCTACAGGTGAGTGGTGAAAGCGAGAAGAACTGAATGTTTGAAACAAGTGAGAGTTTTTTTTCCCCTCCTCAAAAAAAATTACCAAGATAAAAGTTTGGTTCAAACTGTTTTATGAATCTGCCTGGTTAAGCGTTATCCAAACCTGCTAAGGTTCTGCATTACGGTGGTGTGTTGATCAAATGATGATTAATCTGGTGATAACTCAGACCTGAGAGGGGTTTAGAGGATTTAGAGTCAATAGGTAAGTCGGTTTCTGTTACATATCCTTGATCAGTGGATTCACTGCTAAAGGCTTGTATGCCTGTGACCTGTCCTCACCTCAGACTTTTTTTTATTTAAAAAGAAACAAACACTGTTTATCAATAAACATCTTAATTTATAGGTATCTTGCTGTGGCACTGACATCGCACGCAGCTCGTTTGCTGCTTGTACAAAATCCTGACGTGAACCCGTCCAAATGTCTCTCTCCCTTCCCATCCCGTGGGAAACACACCTCTGTTCAGGTTCCACAAATGAGCAAAAATATTACACCTTCCATTCAGTGTTAACACCTCTACTTTTTATTACGTTTTCACTCGGCGGATTACTTGACAGCACACTATTTAAGGGGGAGAGGGGGGAGTTGATGGTGCTCTAATTTGCGATATTTCTTAAGAGGATTCTGAGTTGCTTAAATAATGGGACAGGGAGAGAGGGGGAGGGAGGAAGTATTCCTTCCAATAATTAGCAGTGAATCACACCGATAACAACCTATTTCTATGTTGACAGAAAATATCCCTTCAAGGATCCTGCTAAGAAATCACGCAAACTAAGCTACCGATAATTTAAAAAGAAAAAAAGCTTTCTCCTCTCTTCCCCCCCCCCCCCCCCCCCCCCCAACCTCCTCCCCAACACCAACAATGGTGTAAATATCTGGTTTTGAAAACTTGAAAACTACCTTGTGTAGCTCAGAGCTGAGCGCAGTATAGGCTAGCTATATATATATATATATACACACACACACATACATACACCGTGGAAGCTGCTTTAGCCGGACGCCTGGTATATCGACCCTGATTGTCCGGCTTAAGCAACTACCACTTCATATATATATATATATATATATATGTAGAAAAGCTTTAGACATTGTGTTCTGCAACTTGACTCTAGTTGAACCTGGTGAAAACCCATTGCCTTTAGTTTGATACCGATTGGATTCTATTCAGTACTTCTCTTTTTCGACGATCCTTTATGATAGATGACCTGATAAGAGCAACACATAAGCACCTGCCTGACTGTAAAAAGCCGCTTCCTACCCTCTTTTCCTCACTTTATCTTTGTCCATCAAAAACTTTTTTTCCCCTTTTTAAACAAAATTGGGGGGGGTGGGGGGGAATAATATTTTTCCCCTTCCGAGGCACATGGTACATTTTAAAGTGCATTTCTACTGTTTTAAGGTTTTATTTTGACGACGCACAGAGCAAGTCACTGCGATTTTGTGTATGTGGAGATTCTCAGAACTATTTATTAATGCTCCCACAGATGGAATGAAACAGGACAGAACCGTTCAAAAAAAAACCTTTGTTATTATTATTGTGCAGGTTTCCTTTAGGTTTATACTGGTTTATACAGTAACTTGTGGAAAGAAGATGATCCCATAAGTCCCATTGAGTCCTTCGCACATCTTAAGATTGGAAGAATTTCAGTGGACGAGGCTTAGCTGTTAAGACGAGGCTAGAACAATGACCCAAGTTTAGGTATTTGTTTTCTTTAAAACAAACTAGTTACCTCATGTTTGATCTTGGCTATGACTTGAGTTTAGGTACCACTAACAATAAATTGGTCACTTCAATCCAGGACTGGATTGCTGTGCGCAATTGGCTGTCGTGTTTAACCAACAAAATATAGAGTCAAATCACTTTATATTCCGTGAATGGCTTTGAGAAGTCTCAACATGATAAGATGCTATATCAAATGCAGGGATCATTATTATTACTAGTAATGCAACCTTTTTTTTTATTAAAGGTCATACTTAAAGAAGAAACTTGCCTTTTTAAAGCTGTAGATTGTGATTCCTTACTCACCAATGACACCGGCCCTGTTATTTCCATGCCGACTGCTTTTAACAGCAAAGAAGCCTCATCTGCCTGTTAAGATGGATGTATATTACGGATCCCATGACTGTTTAAAAACTCCAGGGAGGTTTTCTCCTGTGGTCCTGGTCAACAATTCCCCCAGATATCATTCGTTGCTCACCTTGTGGCTGATTCGCTGGTGTAAATATGTTCTGCATTTGCCTACAAAAACAGGCATTATGCTTGACAGTAATTACCTGCAAATTGCTTCCGCTATATTTTTAAAGAAACGTTTTATGAAGTGGCTGGAGAGGTCAAAATTGACTCCTTATCCCACCGCTGTTCCCTTTGTTGAATTTATGGCTCGCTAATCATTGAAGTGATGGCATTTACCAATTAGTTACAGCTTTCTCTGGAATAGGCATTTCTTTGTATGACATTTTTACTCCCACCGCCAACCACCCCCCCACCCCGCCCACCCCAAGGCTGAATCTCTTTCAAAGAGTATTCGGTTACAAAACTTTGCTTCACGTCTTCCTGAGAAACTAGTCAAGTGTCAGAATGATGTAGGAATATGTCCACAAAAAGGCCAACTCACTTGAGTAAGGGAGAGAAAAAAATAAGGGGTAATGGATTGGTGAATAACTAATTGACATTTAGTTCTTAAATAGTTCTTAAGAGAAGTTGCCCGAAAGCTTTATTCTCAGCTCTTTCCCCCTCGATTCAACCAGCCTCCTTTCCCATCGACTCCCAGGTGAACGTTTCTACTTGATTTTGAAAGAGAAAGTCTTCAGCTTTCACCCGACAGAAGCTATCTGCAGAATGTTCTCATGAACACCCATGGCGTGTGTGTGGACACACAAAAAAAAATCATCTGCATGTAATATTTCCAGTGAATGCAAAAGGTACTTAACCACGTAGCATGCATTCTCACACGACTCAGCGAGGTCGGATGAGTAAAAAAATGCACTAGAAGTTTTTTTTTAAATTATCAGCAAACCAAAATATTTTCGATTCGTTCCTTGCAACTGTTGGCTGGTGTATTTGTGAATTAACTTGATGTAGCCATCTCATTTATAACTAGTGAGGTGTTCCTCCAGCTCTCAATCTGCTTGTCACTAGTTCTCCATCCCCTGCCCCCAACATCACAGCAATCACTAACCCAAGTGGGGATCTGTTAGTAAACTTTCCTTTGTTTTGCTTTTCAACTTAACTAACCGCTCTCATCATGCTGGCCTCTTTCTCTTCACTTTTGGGCAGTATTTAATTTTGAGTTCTGACGGAAGGTCATCAACCTGAAAGGTTAACTCATTTTCCTCCCCATAGATGGTGCCCGACGTGTTCTCAGCGACTTCTGTTCTCATTTCAGATTTCCGGCATCTGCAGTATTTTGCCTTTTGTTTGAGGGTTTGGTTTTACTCACTAACTCGCTCTGTGGTGGGGCCTGAATCCTCGCCCGCTGTGTGTCGGAGAACAAGACGGTGTGTATGTATGTGTGTATAGATACACGCGCACACCATCTGTTTTAAGAGTTGCTGGTGCAATTCTGTTTTAACAACTGCATTGAATTCACTGGGTGTGCGAAATGGTTTTCATTTGGACATGAAGATCATTGTGACTGTACCATTTTGGTTTTGGTTTCAATTCCAATTCTTTTTTTTAAAAAAAGCTACGTACTGGTGAATGAGATGGAATAAAATAAACCCATGGGGTGTGTGTCACTTGCATAGATCAATGGTGTTGAACTTAACGCAAAAAAGTACTGTTTTCTTCATTTTAATACTTTTTAAAATTCTCAGTTTGAGGCAGGTGGAACATTTACACAATATTCATCTACGTTTCTTTTTAAACTCTTTAAATTGTTATCTTCCCCAGGTTAAAATGACTTAATGGACACTTAAACATGGTTCAGTTAAAGATATGTAAAACCATAGGCTTTATTCAAAGGAAACCCAGATATTTGTAGCTACTATTCCATTGCAGAATCATCTGCAATGTTTCTATAGTGTGCCATAAACAGCCTCTCATTGCTTTGCACAACTTGGCTGTGTATCTTTTTGCCCTGTCTGTTCACAGCCACGATCTTGAATGTGTGAAGACTGGATAAGCCCTTTCTATTCCTTTTTTGGGTGGTGTGAGGGTGAGTGGAGAGAATTGATCGGAGAGGTTTGCTTAATCGAAACACTTTTTTAGCTGTAAAGTCTTCATCCATTTGGTCGCGGAGGCAGGGCCACCAGTATTGTAACTCAAGCCAAACCTAGTGCTTTGTACGTACTGCAATTCTGTACACTTGTAGGTAGTAAATCTAGACTCTCAAGAGCTTGTTTAAATAGATGTCTTGTAAATTATGTAAATTTTTTATCATTATGGGCAAATGTATTGTAAATTGACAGAAAGATGAAAGTCTACAGGGTCCACTGAGAAATGCCAATAAAAAAATAAAAAAGGGTTGTACAAAATCTCCAGCTCTTAACGCATCTCATTGCCCGCTTGCAATTCTTGGTTGAAAATGTCCATGAAATGGGAATGTGTTCAGGAATTGACGTGCAACAAGCTGTGAATCAAAGAATCACTTATTTTAGTTCTTAATCCTACACCTATAATTATTGTAAAGAAAGAAAAACAGACACCAATTTCAAACTTAATCTGGTTCTCTGTATGCTCACTCTCTCTGTCACCGGTTTTCTTTCTACCTTTAGCTTGCTACTAAATTAATGCTTTTATACATTTTGCCCACAAAATAGTCAATCTGTACAATATATCCTGATAAGCACTTTCAGACTTCTCAACGATGTGAAAAGGCGCTTTATCAAATGCAAAAAATAGTATTGTTACTTGTTAATCTTTGTCACATTTTGGGTTTAGAAAAAAAAGTGTCCAAGTGTGTAAGTACTCAAGGCTACTGACTGATCACTTTATTTTGGCCTTAACCAGTGAAAACTCTGGTTTGTTCACTTAGTTTAGTAAATGTAGCTTTTTCAGCACATTAATGATTTCTTTACAGAGCTTTGTCACTTCCCCAACTGTTAGCTGAGGTCGACACTAATGTTTTGTAAACCCTTTTGATATCTTTTAATGTGCGAGATGAGATAAATTCATTTGTCGTATTTCATTTCCTTCTAGTGTTTTTGCAAGTTGGAATCTACAATTAAACACTGATGTGGGGTTTGTGCTTATTGCACCAATCAGTTTCTGTTGGAATTGCACCAGCGTCAGTTCACAGTGGGATTCCTGTTATCCTGTAGAATAGAACAAATGAGGTTAATGCAATAAATGGGACTTTCTAGGTATTTTGTGAAGACAAAAGGGGTGTTTAATTGTAGCCACACAAGCAATGGAAATAAACAGCTAAAATTTGCTAACTAGTGTTGCTCAAGTGTAGTTTTGAAAGTAACCTTAAACAACACAGCGAGAGGCAGATTTCTTATTTTAACGTTTGTGTTGGGGGGAAAAAAATCCTCTTAGTCCTCACAGGAGCAGGTGCCAACCACCAGAGGGCAACAGACAGCCACACACCGCTACAACTTCAGCTGCAAGGAATGGATTGAATGCACCTCAATGCCCAGGGAGCAACTTTGCTCACACCCTGTGTCAGTACATGGTCCCGCAGTCCGTCTGATCTCCTACCAGAAATACCCACTTAATTATTCATAGTAGTTGTGATGGATCTTATTTGAAACCAAGATTGGATCAGCAGACTTGCCCCCTGCAGTGACGACGACTCGACAGTGATGGAGCACGACCCCAAGTCAGCGGGAGGTGACCGTAAGCACGGTCAACGAGGAAGGTCTTCAGGCTCGATCTGATGACAGGGAAGGAAGGATAGAGGAAGAGTGTTCCAGAGTTTCGGGGCACAGTGGCTGAAAGTGTGGCCACCAATCGTGCAACAAAAGATTGCATTTATAGAGCGCCTTTCACGTTGGGAGGACGTCCCAAGGCGCTGGACAGTGGGTCGTGGCCCGAGCAGGGGGGAAATGGTGAGGGGAGGGAGTAGAGAGTCGAGAGGGAAGCTGAAGGCATGGTCGAAGAGAAAGGTCTTGAGACCGTCCTTGAAGGAGGAAGTGGCGAAGACACTGGGGGATGGAGTTCCAGAGCCTCGGGGCTGAGAGGCTGAAGACCCGACCACCGATGGTAGGGCGGTTGGGGCGGGGGATGTGGAGCAGACCGGAGCCGGAGGAACGGAGGGTACGGGCAGTTAAGTAGGGGGATAGTAGGTCGGAGAGGAGGGTGCAAGGCCATGAATGGCCTTGTAAGTGAGGATGAGGATCTTGAATTCGAGGACATGCAGGAGGAGGCAGTCAAGCGGAGGCGGTGGGTAGACAACTAGAGAGTATCTTTCATGGAGGATAGTGCAACAGGTGCTTATATAATCTCAAAGTGCTTTAGAGGGAGTGTGTGGGTTACGTGGCAAAGTGGAGGGAAAGAGAAAGGAACTAAAGTCACAGCTACACAGTGGGGCTTGAAGTGGAGTCATTGTGAATAGTTCCTGATACCCTTTGTCCCACAAAAAACTGAACAGAGTTCATTCCTCTGTGACTGAAAACACAACCATCAAAACAAACTTTTTTTATTTTTACATTTTATGAACAGGTTGATTTTTATTGTTCCCCTTCCCTGTTCCTGGTTTCAACAGTAAATAATGAACATACAAATGCACAATAAACCAACGGAACCGGTTTTGGAATGAGACAAAAATTGGAAATCTCCCCCCCGCCCCCCTCACAAAAAAAAGATATTATCTTTCATTAATAACATTAATAACTGCCAAGATAAGAGCCACAAACTGTGAAGTCCAAGGGTCTCTACATTTTATTGCTAATTTTGCCAAAGTAACTGCACACTGTGCAAGTCAACTATTATAAAGTGCCAGAAGACACAAACGTGGCTTTTGAGAATTAACACTCCACACAACCATCTCCCTTTGTTTACTGGTGGCAGTTTAGAGTGAAGATACAGACCAGCTCACTGCTCCAGTCAACCACAAAACACCTTCCCCTTCTTAACTTAGCCCTCCCCGCTCAGCCCACCCGCAGCAATACAAGGAATCACAAACTATGCAACAAAGAAAAGAACGCAACAAAGTTCTGGACAATAAGGATTTTTCAAACAGATTTTCCAACACAAATTTAAACAACGTTTCGTTAAACCCCCACCTCACCGTTTGACAAAGGCACTTTTTTAAAAAAAAAACACAAATCAGAATCCGATCGTTTTTCATATTCTGATTAAAGCACACTTTTTGTAAACATTTACCAATATGTCTCAATAATTTTCAAGGTATCAACTGACTTGGGTCGGTCTCTACACCATTAAGTACCATCACTTTTCCTTGCACCGGATACTGAAAAGATATTGGACGGACCCCAGTCAAATTAATTTTTTAATCAGCTCATTTTAAAAAAACATTTACCTGTATCAGAAGTGAAGTATTTCTCACTCCCCCTTCCCCGCCCCCCAACCACACACACATGCATTTCCATTGCAATTTAGATTGATGTAAAAACTCCCATCAACTGGCTTTACGCTTTCTCTCTCTCTGTCTCTGATTCACTCACAGCAAATCAGTTTGCACCCACCCACTGCACCAGTGTAATCGTTCACTGCAAACACACGGCACAAATTTACCTTGCTCTTTCAAGTTTGACAGCAAATACCTTGCCCTCGCTGCTTTCAAAGGGCTCGACTGACATTAAGAGGCTCCAGGTGTTGCTCCCTGACCTGCGCTGCACACTTCACTGTTCCAAGGAGACACAATCCCAAAGTGAAACCAACCTGGGAAGCGACCAGCTTTGAAATTGAGAAGAGGCTGTTTTCAAGGGGTGGTTGGAGGGGAAGGTGTTGGGGCGAGGGGAGGAGGTTGGAAGTAAGGGATTGGGGTATTCCCCCCCCCCCAACCAGTGCTGGTTTTGATTCCCTGCCAAATGCAAGTGAGCAGCTTCTGAAATTTCCCATCTTTCTCTGGGATAATGTCCTTTGGATTCACCTTGGCAGAACACGAACTCCATAACTAGGTCTTCCATCTTTCATGGATCCCCCCCACCCCAACCAGCGCTGGTTTTGATTCCCTGATAAATGGGGTTGTGAGTCCCATTCCCCCCGGTGAAGGTTGCCAATATTTTAAGGCTGTTGACCGACCGATCCCAAATCAGATGTAGGAACCAACAGTAGCCTAACGCCTGTCTATTTCACCCGGGAAAAGTCAGTGAAGTAGCCAGTAGATTCGGGATGAGGGGATCGGTTATCAACAACTGAGGGGGGTGGGGGGGGATTCAAAAGTCCCCCAACAGTGGATAGAAGAAACCTTTCCAGCTGCCAAACCAACCCATTGTCTCAAAGTGACTGGATTGGATTGAGTGTGTCGAGGGGTGAGGGAAATCCATTGTATCCCCCCTCCCCCCACACACGCCCATAACAAAAACGGGGATCTATTGCCGAGAAAGGGATTGTCATGATAAGTTATAACTATTTACAAATAAAATCACAATCTTAGCGGTAATATTACATCTCCCCTCGCCAGTATATATCTTTGGATTGACGACTTGGGTAACAGACATACACACACACACACACACACACGTATGCGTGTAAATAAACTGGTGGGTATTTGGGGGGGGGGGCCAAAGAGAAAAAAAAACTCAAAACGCATCAAAAATCAATGACCAGGCAATGATGAGGCACCACAAAAGCCTCATCTTTTCCATTGGTCTGCCCACTGACCTGTGCCTTCGCTTCCCTCAAATAATTTTTTATAAAAAAAAGAAACAACGAAGACAAAACAGAACCAACAACAAAACTGCCCTGATCAAGCATGCGAGGGGCCATCCATAGCAGACAGGGTCAGGATGCTTCTGTCATTTGTACAGTAGGGGTCCGAGTCACTCCAAGATCTAAACAAAAAGACACAAAGACAAGGGGTGTTTTTTTTGACAACTTAAACAAACTAAACTGGAGTCTAAGTTAGTGCAACAAAATAAAGGTCACTACGCCCTACAGTAAAGTCCTGTGAAATGCTTTGAGATGACCAACACCACAGTCAAAGAGGAAATCGTTGAGAGAGACAGGCCTCGAATGAGTTGTGGGAGGAAGCGGGTCAAAAATAATTCTGCTACTTAGACTTAATCTGCCCACTTTAAACTGATTAACACAGATCTGAGTCTGGATGAAATGTCACGTTGCAACTATTGGTTTAACGTCTACAGCACTGAACCTCTGATTGTACCTGCGATGTGTTAAGAATGGTCGGTGAGATTAACATGATAAATGCACTCTAATTAGCTTATTTATTTGCTCCCTTAAACCTTTGCTGGTTTGCTTGTAAAATGCATGTTACAAAAACANTTTTTACTTTACGATATGGAATAAAAAACTAACTAAAATTAGTATTAAAAAAAACCTGACACTTGAGATGAACTCAACTCTGAGTCCTAACATTAAAGTTTAAAATATTCCATAAACGTCGATAAGACTCTCTCCCCTTTTTACTTTCTATTTATTAAACAACCAGTCCAAAAATTGACAATTAATACTTATTACTTGCATATTCTGTGAAGCGTTTTAAGACGTGCTCCCGACATAAAACACGCTGTATCAAATGTAAGGATTACTATTATTAATATAAGCTTAGCACCAGACTTCAGTAAAAAAAATGATTTACCCCCTCAATTCTCCCCCCATCGAGCATTAATTTACAATCCCTAAAAATCGGAACTCAAAAATTCAATGAAATGTACAAAAACTTTGCAAAAAGTTTGAAAAGTTCTGGTTGTAAAAAAAAAGCCACAATTCTAAAGTCTGTGCGATGAAGGAGCTGCTGGACTTGACTGAGGTAAGAGTTTACTGGGGGAAATGGGGGGTGGGGGGAGAGGAAGAGTCAAAAAATATTAAGTTTAAATTTTTTTAAAAAGGTGAGGTGTAGAGCAATCTCCCCTTCCCACAAGCACACACATACAAACACACATACACCCCAACGCACACACCCAGCAACACACACACACCCACCAACACCAACACAAACACACCCAACACAGCCCCGAGCAGCACACTCTTAATATTCGTCGGGGGAATAACAGAACAGATTTATTTTATAAAATTGAAAAATGAGTTAAATAGTGTTGCTTAAAAAAGACTCCCTGCGAGTTTGAGACTTAGAGGGAGGCAGACCAGCCGGTTATAACGAGATTTTTTAGAAACGCTTTGAGAGATTAAAGTGTTTGAGAGATTACTTCCATAAACAATCTAAGAGAGAAAGAGCGAGACAGAGAGACACACACAGAGACAGAGAGGCAGAGTGACAAGAGTGTGGGGAGTGCTTCCGAATTAATCACTATTAAAATCCCGGTTGAACCGGTCAGTGAGAATACAAATCACAGTGACGGTGACAGAACGCGCTGACATGACACCACCCGATCGATGAACTGGCACGAGCTGCGAGCTGGAAGCCAGGGTCAGCGGCAAGAACAATAGCGGGGGCTCGAGAGAAGATGGACCCAGAGCGAGTCTCCTCACAGCAGCTCAAAAGCCGGGTCACATTTATACTCAACAGAGAGGTCGTTTGGAAATTAGGAGATTCACGTCAGTCAATCTTCTGGATATTTATACGGTTTACACTAAACCTCACCTTTAAGTCGTACTAGTTGGGATCAGACATTTAATATAACTTACGCTGTGCGCAATTGGCTGCCGTGTTTCGCCCACAAAATATGCAGTCACTCCACTTTACAGTATATTCTGTGACGCGCTCTGACACGTCGCAAACACATGATAAAGGCGCTATATCAAATGCAAAGATTATTATTGTTATTATTAAGTACGAGTTATGGCAAACTTGCATGGAATATAAACTCTTGAACAGGACTTGGTCAGATAGTTGTACGACTTGGGCGATTAAACGATTTATATAGATCAGACTGCGTATAAAACTAATATTAATAATCCTTGTATTCGATACAGCACCTAATCGTGTCTTCGAGACGACTCAAAGTGCTTCGCAGAGTATACTGTAAAGTGTGGTGACTGGGTATTTTGTGGGTGAAACGAGTATAAAAAGGGGATCATTCTCTGTGAAGAGAGGTGAGACAGACAAGATTGCCAGCGGTCACTTTTCTCGAGTGTTTTCCCGGAACTTTTGACCATTTAAAAAAGAAAGTTTGTCCAGTGAGAGAGAGAGAGAGAGAGAATACGCTAACCTGCAGTTGTCAAGTGAGGAAAAGTGAGACAGTGGGAAACCCATACACCTGACCATCTTAGCAGAAAGTTACTACACAGACAGGAGTGGGTGAGATGGGACAATTGGCCAAAAATTCAGATCGATCCAGTGAGAGAGGAAAACAGGACACAAGGTTAGCAATACTGACACGAGAGAAACGTAAAGCACAGAGTTCAAGATCAATACAGTATAAATACCCCCCACCCTCAACACACACACTCACACACGACAGACACAGATATACAATACACACATACACTCGCAACAGACACACATGCAACAGACACCCCCCCGCGCGCGCAAGACACGCACGCTCGCAAGACACATATGCGCGCGCACAACACACACAACACACAGATGCAACAGACACGTGCGCGCGCAACACACACACGCGCGCCCGCGCAACACACAACAGACACACACATGCCCGCACACATGCAACACACATACGCAATACGCGCGCGCGCAAGACACACCACATACACACACAGAGACAGACACACACACGACACACACACCTTCAGCCCCTCGAGCCTGTTCCTCCATTCTACCAGATCACCCGCCTTTGCTTCTTATCCGTGGATACCCTAATTCCCGCAGTTCCTTGGCCTTGTTCCCCACATGCCTGCAAAACCTGCTTTCTTTTCAGACGCTTTTGGCCCCGCCCCCCCCCCCCCCCCCCACACACACACACAGATACACACGCACAAACCCTCCTGCTGGCTGTGTTTGACGGCCGCCCCAAGATGACAGAAGCCGTATAAACAGAGTTAGAGACAGAGACAGAGTCAGAGGTGTGTGTTGCGGGGCCGGGGCTCCGGCCTGCAGGACAGAGGCTTGCAACACAGGCGATCGAGAGAGATCCCACACCTGGTGGTCCGGAGGGTGCTGCAGCGGCCCACCAGCCGGTCTAGACCTCGTCCAAGAGCCGCACACACTGTCTCCCCGCCCGTGTAACACCGCATCGAGTCCAAGCACGAGACGCTGGGTCCGGGCTCCAAAAGCTGGGAGAGAGAGAGGGAGAAAACAAACAAACATTACCACATTTCACTCTCAAACAGCGCAGTGCAAAACAAAAAGGAGGCCGGAGCCAGTGGAGCGGAGGCAACGGGTGGTGGATTGGGGAGTAAGCAGGTCGGAGAGATAGGGAGGACATTGACATTAAAGATCGAGCGGTGCTGTTCGAAAAAGAGAAGCAAGTTTCTCTCCTCCCCGGGTCCCGGCCGACAATCACCCAGATTGGTTTGGCCACTCGGTCGCTCCGTGACTGTTTGCCGTGAGGTTAACAGTTGCGATGCGCGAATTGGCTGCTGCGTTTTCACCCACAACAACAGTCTAACACACACACACACAGCTTTAGGGTGAATCCTGTGAAGCGCTTCAAGTCGTCCTCCCGATGTGAAAGGCTCACACTTTAAACGTAAACTGTTCGGTGCTGCAACATCAACGCTACAGGCCTCCCATCACAGCATCAATTGTATCCTTGAACAAGTCCAAGCATTCCTACCGGCCTCAAACACCCTCCCTGGAAACTCGCTGAGGTGGTTAATTACCCTCTGGGTGAAGAAGTGTCTCCTAGTTCCTGCCCTTCACCTCTACCCACTGACCGTCCAACTGCATGAGGTCAGAGACATCATATCCTACACACAGCTTCTGATAGGAGGGCACATTGGCTCACCTTCTCTCTCGTCTCTCCCCCTCCCCTCGGAACAACACCTAACCCCAGAACCTTTGAGGTGCTGGTTGGGAAGAGTCAATGCTTTGGAGGGAAGGAGGGAGTTTTTTTTTTAAACGCATAAAACATTTTGAAATAAGATTTCCGGGCAATGTGACACGTGTTGTCGTGTGTGTTGTGCTAAATCGAGAAACCCTGGGCTCACGCTTTCTCTCTCTCTCCAACAGCAACAGCTATGTAGGGAGAGAGACACACAAAGGCACCGCTCTGAGACAGACTGTGGTGTAGAGGGATTTCGCCAGCTGTTGAGATCAGATCAAAGCCGGATCAGGGCAGATCAGGAGGATGAACTGATCCATCCCGAGGGAAATCAGCATGTAAGCCGATTAAAACAAACAAACCACAATTGTCGTGCATGGAGTCACGTCTATGTGGGCTGGTGTCTGTTTGACGGAGTCACGCCTAATTAGCGCGAAACCGCTAAACTGCAGCGGAGACCTTTGGCGTGGTGGTTAGTGCCCTCGCCTCACAAGCGAGAGGACCTGGGTTTGATTCACTTGCTGGGGTGAAACCTTCGGCAAGTTTCCTTACTCCATACGCCTCTGTTTACCAGCTGTAGGTAGGAACCTGGTTGTTAGTCGATTGAAAGATCGCTTTCCCAGGGTAATAATCCCTCAAAACAAATTTGGTCACTCAATCCACAACTGTTTGTGGGACGCTACTGTGCGCAATTGGCTTCTGCGTTTCATCCACAAAATACGCAGTCAATCCACTTTACATTATAATCTGTGAAGATATTGTAGCCACAGGGAACTGGGATTTAAGAGAAAATTACCACTGGCCCAATTCCTCATTTTTCTTTGAACGTCTCTAAGCTTCTATGCTGGAGTGTGAATGTGTGTGTTTACCCCAATTTGTGTGAGAGACAGTTTCAGACTGGGTGGGCCCACTGACACAACAGGAATCTTGGTTCTCAGATGACTCTTCGTTCTAAATCTAGCTGAAAACCTCCGGACAAAGGGGCCAGAAATATCACTTTACTTACTTGGTTTCACCTTCCTTATTTAAAAATAAGCCTTATGCACAGACTTGTGTTGTCAAGCACGCACTCGGAGGCCACACCTGCCCACCAGCCTGGCTTCTCTCTTTTAAGGAGAATTAACTAGTGCAATGAATGGGTGGCTTGTGACTAGGCTGACCCCACATCCTCCAGCCACTGCCTCACCATCGGCGGACACACCTTTGGCCACTTTTCCCCCGGCTCTTTGGAACAAACTCTCCCTGAATCCCTTCGGCCCTCCCTCCCTCCGCCGCTTTCAAAATCCCTAAAAACAAACTCTCGTCTGCGCTTTGTCCCCCAGTCTTCCAACCGCTCAGACTCTGTGAGGCGCTCTGAGATTCCATTTAACTACGCCAAAGGTGTTTAGTTTAACAGCAGCAACAAATTACAGTTGTATAGAGTCTTGCACATCGGGAGGGTGTCCCAAGCTGCTGGACAGTCAGGGATTTGGACCTGAGAAGGGGGTTGGGATCAGGAGAGATGTAGGGCAGAGAGGGTGGGGATAGAAGGGTGAAGGAGCGGTTGAAGAGGAGGGTTTTGAGACGGGGCTTGAAGGAGGCACGGGAGAGGGTGAGGCGAAGGGACTGTGGGATGGTATTCCAGCGGTGGGGGCAGAGAGGCTGAAGGCCCGACAACTGATGGTGGGGTGGGCCGGGCGGGGGATGTGGAGCAGGCCGGAGCACGTTGAGCGCAGGGTCGATATGGTCACAGGTCACAGAGGACAAACCTCCCTGGAACAGAAGCCGCGGTTTACCTCCGTAAGGAACAATCAATCGATCACGTTAATGTACAAGCGAAACAGAACCGTAACGAGAGCTCTCACACTTCAGGCTGCGTGCATCGCCGTTTGGCAAAACGCATTCATTCCATGGGGAGGGCATCTGCCGTTAGCTCTAAAACTAGCACATCTATAAAGAGCCTCATGCAATGCAAATACAACAGAAAGGACCAGTGAGTGTTACAGGCACGCACATCAGGCACGCAGAGATTATTAGGCACGCAGAGATTATTAGGCACGCAGAGATTATTAGGCACGCATGCTAAGTAAGCAGAAAAAGGACACAATGTACGTTTATCATTTTTAACCACTGAAATAGTTTGCAGAAACATTAAATCCTACGTTTAAAATCCTTACAACTTTATTCCTTTGGTAGAAAGGTGGTTATGGCTACTGACCTTGCACTCTCATAAATAGCTACAGGAAAATTTTCCAAATTTCCACATACAAGCAACTGCAAGTCTCCAGAGAACAAATACGCAGCCCCCCCTGTGTTCAGGAAAGTGGGGAGATATGGTACTCAACAACAAGAGACAACGGCCCCACCTGCTCCAAATTATATTAAAAATTAAGCCACATACTCAACTACCCCCACATCCACGTCCATTGAGCTTTGTCAAATGGGCCCATCTAAATTCCCTCTTAACATGTGACTCTCACAAATGCGGGGAGAGAGGTGGGTGTAGGGGGGAGATGGGAACGCTCCCTGGACAATGCTGTACAGATCGCTCAACAGGTCACAACACAAAAAGGTCACCTTTGCTGGTCGCTGCTTACCGTTCTGCGGAAGCGACTTGCTAGATTCAATCATATTATAGTGACCAATTGTGCACCCCCACAGATAAGATTGTTGTCTCTCACTCCCTCTGGAGGGACGCATCCTGCTTGCCTAATTCCGGAAAGTATTAGGCGCAGGTTGGCAAGAGCCAAGGCTTGGATACCTCAGAGCGTGGTTGGGGATAACAGCTGGAGTCTAACTACCTAACACCACATGTATTGCTGGACAGCAATATCAATGGCAAACTACGTGGTTTTAGCTGGTTAGACTCCAGCTGTTACCCCCAAAGCACACTCTAGGAGCCCCCAAGCCTTGACTCTTGCCAACCCGCACCTAATACTTTCTGGAATTAGACAACCAGGATGTGTCCCTCCAGGGAGAGAGTGCGCATTCTATTCCAACAATCTTGTGTGTCCAGCTAGGACCAAAGTTTGGGGGACCATAGAATGTGCGTTGGGGTAACTGCTGGAGTCTCACCAGCTAAAACGTCAGTGCTGTTTAGCAATTAGAGGCACGAGGGTAAACATTTTATTTTCAAGTTTTTGCTACGAGTTTTTATTTTTTAAAAAACTATCCAGTGGAAATGCAGGTTTTCTTGGGTAAACAGTTTTCTACTTAAATAAAATATTTTATCGGATTTATATCTGCAGTCTGCATTTTTTTTTAAAAAGTAGCAAGATTTTTAAAATAAAAGTATTTAATAAATAATAAATACGTTTCTCAAATAGATACCAAAAAGATGTGTGTCTTTATATCAAAAATAATTGCTCAGACTAGGTTTATTGAAAATAAAATAACTGCTCAGACTAAATTCATTTAAAATAAAATAAATTGCTTAGAGTAAGTTTATTTAAAATAAAGCATTTGGTCAGACTCAATTTATTCATCTGGATGTGTCAGTGCTGGGAGGGTTTGTAGGCATGTTAGGGTTCGGGGTTTGGTTGGAAGCCGGAAAGCTCTGGTTATTGTAGGTGTCGGTGAAAGCCATTGTCCTACATGCAAGCAAACTGTAGCTATTTGCTCTCTCTGCCGCTCTCTAAACTTCTAAAGCTTCATGCCTTCGCCTCCTCCTCTAATACACTGGTTAGTTCAATCGCATCGGTCATGCAAATAACTGAGTGAGCTGCCTCTCCTGCTCTACCTAATTTGCCCAGCTGGGTCCTGGCCCTGGACATAGGCTGTAGAGCGATCCAGTCATCCCCTAAAGCAATCCTGCTGAACATCTATAGGACAGAAAAGGGATGAAGATACAGTAAGTAACAGAACACAACACTGACAGCACCCTTTACCCAGAGCAAGCAAAACACAAGGGCACGAGGACAAATCATCTCAGAGCAAGGCAGCAACTCCAATTGACCAGCCTACGCTGGTGAAGATGCTGGGTGCTTAACCTATAACATACAGGGGGTAGGGGATAAAACAGAAAGCACTGCAGCTGGTGGGGAGGGTTTGGTGGGATAACGCACAGTGAGATATGATACTCAAGTCACTGTTTGCTCATTTTGCTAAAAGCTCTTTAATGCCCTGATGTTTGTGTCCCAGTTAACAGTGAGGAATATCAGTAAGGCTCCTGCACTGGTCACTGTACCAACAGCAGCAAAATTACATTTACATAGCACTTTTCATGTCAGAAGGACATCCCAATGTGCTCGACAGTTGCAGGTTGGGTTCAAGGGGAATGTGGGTGGGAAGGTGGCCATGGGCACCATCGAAGAGGAGGGTCTTGAGACAGACGGAGTTCCAAAGGGTGGAGGCAGAAAGCCTGACTGCCAATGGTGAGTGCCCGCCAAGTGAACAGGTTGATACGGTGTTAACAGGTCACAGAGGCAGGAAAGAGCAATATCTTGGAGGGCTTTAATAGTGAGGAGGAGGATTTTAAACTCGATGCTCTGTGGGACAGGGAGCCAGTGGAGCTGGATACAAATAGGTCCTAGCACCTTACAGCAGTTACACATTCCAGCACCGAAACATGGCTCACAGCCCACTAATCTGTGCCTGTGTTTATACTCTACACAAGTTTCTCTCACCCCTACCCCTGCCCCCTACCCACCCTTTTGTACGTAGTTTCCTCTTCAATGATGCCCTCTTTCAGCAGCCAAGGTGGCAATTATCTGAGGCTCTGCTGTCACGGTGATACATCTTGAAAGACTGACAGACAGACATGTGGAAGAACCAATCTGCTTAAGAGTGTCCAAACTAGACAGTTCTACATTTGCATGGCATAGTGTGCACTCTCTCTCGGAGGGACGCACTTTGCTTACCGAATCCTAGATATTGAACGAAGGTTGGAAAGATTTGAGGTTTAGTGACCCCGGCGTTGGGATACTGCTAGAATCCAATCAGCTAAAACCGCACAGCTTGCTACTGATTATCTAGCAAGCTTCCCACCGCCTTCCAGCTACAACCACACAAGCAGGAGCTGAGTGTGATAACCCCCAGTTATATGTGACTGAACCCTAACAAGGCTAACACGTGAAGGACTTAAGAGCTAAAGGCATTAACTAGTCATCTTACCTTCTGAAATGAGTCAGTTAATAACCATCAGAAGGTTTTTTTTCTAAACAAAATATCGGATAAACTAACAAGCACCTTATGGTATTCCTACTGGAAGCTCAGACACAGTCTATTACATTTCTTCTTGTGGTTCCTCCTATAGAGGGCAGCCTGATCCAGATCTGGTTAAAAAAGTAAAACACATGAGAAGGATAACACTCGAGTCGTAAAAATAATGGTACAAAATAAAGCAATATTTCCATAAACGTCTACATTTTGGGTTCTACAACGGATACTTTTAGGATTCCTTGCACCAGCCCCCTATCCCCAGATTTAAAATATTCCTTCATGACTAGGCTCCCATCATGGGAGTGTGTGGTCTTATCCTAAAATACAATTAATTTACTTTATAGTATATCCTACGAAGTGCTTTGAGACGTTTCAATGACATCATAAGGTGCTATATCAAATGCAAGGATTATTATTATTATGAAATGTGCCTCAGCCAGTTTGTTCTCCAAGCCTCTTCTGGTGATATACAAGTTCCTCCTGGTGTCCTGGCCATTAACCTTAATGAAACGCAAAGTTACACATTGATGGAAATTTCCAATAATATGGATCAGATTCAAAGCCGAATTAAAGAACTGTTCTCTGCTGGTGACTATCAACTGGTTTATGCTTGAATTTCCTCAGTCTGACCCACGAGGTTGTGGGGAGTGGGTAAAAGTGGTCATTTGAGGAAATAATTTTTTTAGGTTTTTATTTAATCTTTATATACTTTTAGAATGCAACCTTCCTGTGTGTGATCCTTTCATAGGGTTGTTTGCTTTGATGACTGGCTTGGGGCCCCTGAGAGGGGACATGTGCTAATTAGCGTTAGCAAAGGTAAAATTATATTGGCTTGACCCCGGTTGAGGTCAGGATCTGATAACTTTCCCTCGTTCAGTCCCTGGTTAGATGAACAAAACTGGTCATTTGACTCTTCCCTATAAGACTGAGAGCACCCCTCCGCCCCTCCTCTCCCTTTGGCCTGGTTTGATGAACACGAGCCTCACCCACAGTTTACAAATGAATCATAGGAAACAATTTTCAATATTAAGGCTCAATTTAAGAAATTTAATTACAATGACCATGATAATTTGGGGTGCTCAAGACTGCAAACAAAGACAGCGCAAACGCTTGGTATTATCCACATGTGCACACACACTTTTGTGGCTCAGTAACCTGCCATGTATTGAACTAAACCCTCTTCCTACACTTCTTTTAAGTTATCACGCTTTTGCACCCCAATATACTGCTCAAGATATCACACAGTAAATAGAGGTCAGTTGCACATGACAGAAAGTGAGCTGATCGATTAAATATTTACCCTTAAAACATTCATGTGATTAAAAAAATAATGCCCCAAGAATATCGGTTTCACACCACATGCCTTGCACACAAAGCCATTAGGACATGATTTCCGGTTTGATATATCGGAGATCAAAGGCAATTCACTGTTTGATTACAGGGCCATTCAGATAATGGAGGCCAAATAAATATCCTGTGAAATATCGAAACATGAAGTTTGCCAATATTACACAGCCAAGTGACCAAAATAAAAGGGATTGTTATTCGCCATTTAGCTGTTGAATTCAACCACTGCAATCAGTCACTCGATAAACTTTTGGCATCATACATTCATCCAAATCTGCATTCAGCTGCTGAACCAAGTATCATTGTTCGAACTGTAGTAAACAGGTCTGCCTGTCACTCACACACCCTTGTAACACCTGCTCTACTTCCCGACAGAAAACTTCTAAAGAAAAGACCGCTTAAACATAAGATGTAGGTTACTAGGGTAATAACGACTGCACACATTTTCTTGCACATCTGCATGAAATGTAGATCGCAGTGAAGTGCGGGAGTTGCACCCATCTCTGTGACCCAGTGACAGTCCAAGCTACAGGTTTCTCCATGTAACTCTTAGAGCAGTCGCTTGCAGACCAGCTTGAATGGAACAAGGAAGCGAGTGTGAATCACAGTAACTTTCCAGCAGGAATGTGGACCATGGAAGTCCATCTAATCTCCCCTTTAAATTCCCCGCAGAGTCGAGATACAACACAAGTGATTTTTCGAGCCAAATATTTGATCCAGATGAACACAGCTTCATAAAACTGCTGTGAAGGAAAACAGTTATCAAACGCACTTTTTCCACACACTGGTCTTAATAAAGGATTTCTTCTTCCATCACTGAATATTTAACTCTCCCATGACTTAACTTGCTGAACAGAAAGCACTTACTTACCTGTGATTTCTCGGATAAAGAAGGTCGAAAGTGTCTGGAAATTATTTTCGTTAGGACGTCCGGGACCAAACAGGCAACTACTAGCAGGGCAAAGGCGAGCCACGTGGTAAAGCTGGAGAGCATCTTAATGCTGATATAGTACATGCTATGTCCATCTAAAAATGGCCTACAAAGAAAGAGATTGGAGGTCAGGCAAAGAGTGTTCTTAATCTGCTCTGATGCTCTCAAACTGAACCACAATGATTATAATAATACTTGCATTTGATACAGCGCCTTATCACATTGTTGATACATCTCAAAACGCTTCAAAGAATATATTGTAAAGTGGAGTGCCTGTATTTTGTGGGTGCAACTCGGCAGCAATTGCGCACAGCAGCGTCCCACAAATAGTCGTGGATTGAATGACCACATTTTGAGGGTGGGGGGTGGATTATTACCCCTGAAAATTGATCTGCTAATCGACTAACAATGGGATTCTTATTTACTGCTAGGTAAACAGAGGCACTTGGAGTACGGTAATTTGCCCAAGGTTTCGTCCTTCCCAGGAATTGCACCCGGTTCCTCTCGCTTGCGAGGCAAACGGGCTAACCAATACGCTACATATCATCACCCAAGATGCAGACTTATCAGTGAAACAGATGCTGTGTTTGATTTTTTATCCCCTCCCCCTTACACTGTAAAGCACACGAGTCATTGCTAGTTGAAATGAGATTAGGATTATTCTGCATATCTTGGTTTCATACTGCCATGAATTTAAAAAGCAGGTATCTTGAATTTAGGCAGCAACTTGCACATAAAATAATATTTTATAATATTATTAAATAATAATAATAATATTTCCCCCAGTGTCCTGGCCACAATTCCCAAGATAAAATTGGCCATAATTTCTCAACCAAACGTGGGAAATTGCTGTGGACAAATTGACTTCCGTGTTTGCCTAGAATAAGTTAGTTATTTGAAAAGGATTTCACGAGAGAGTTCCAAGGAGCGGGGGGGGCAAAGCATTTTCTATTCGCATTATTTGAAGATCTCCCACATTTCGTGATAAGGCGCTATGTCAAATGTAACGATTATTATTATCTCTGATCATTACTTTTGTAGATTGTTACTTTCCCAGTCAGAAAACGCAGATCGATGTTTTCTCTCTATGAAGCCAAGAGGAAACAATGTCGTGATTGTGACGATGGCTACACTTGGACAAGAGGTTGCAAAGGCAAGGCTGGGTCATTTAACAAAAAAAACATTCCATCACTTGATATAAAGAGTTACTCACCAGTATATCCCTTCGTAAAAGAAGGAGAAAAGGAAGTAGAAAATGATCGATCCCCACGTCACAAAGTGATTTACCCAGGTCCAATGATGTGTCTCTATCGAGAGCTTTAAGGAAGGAGAGGTTTTTAATATACAAAATATAATAATTCTTGCATTTGATACAGTGCCTTATCACGTCTTCGAGACGTCTCAAAGCGCTTCACAAAATATACTGTAAAGTGAATCGATTTTATTTTTTGGATGAAACGCAGCAGCCAATTGTGCACAGTAGTGTCCCACAAACAGCCATCGATCGAGCAACCAATTTTTTTTATTTTATTGTATTTTTGAAGGGATTATTACTCTCGGATAAATGATCTACCAATCGACTAACAACCAGGTTTCTACTTACTGCAAAGTAAATAGCGGCGTGTGGAATATGGAAACTTGCCTAACATTTTGCACTGCCTGGGAATCGAACCCATGCCTCTCGATTGCGAGGCGATTGCTCGACTGAGCTACAGCACTCCAATCAAAAGCACTTGAACAGGGCTGGTTGAAACATTATGACCGATCTTTAAGCCCCTCAAAATCATTACTCTTTTGACCATTGAGAACTAGGAGCTACTAATAACGCCAGTCACTTCTGATACAGTCAACAGAAAGAACTTGCATTTCTTCAATTGAAAGATCTCGAAGCATTTAATGGGGAAATTACTGGTGAAGTAGTGTAGCGGCCGATTTTGTAGCCTAATTTGGCAGCTATTTGTCTCCCGATGTGAAAGGTGCTGTACAAATATAATTTTGTTGTTTATTTTATTGCTGTGCTAAGGATATCACTGAAGGATTAATGAATTAGAAGCATGTTTCCCTCGGCCACGTACAAGAAAATATTATAAATAACGTACTCCAGTTATCCAAGCAGTTAACATGGAAAAAGTTGAATGATTTTTCCAATCAATATCAACCTTTGCTGGTGCAAGATCATTTCGAAAAAAGGCCTTTTTCTTCTTTCCCAGTTATCATGAGCTTATCTCAAGATATCCTCAAGCCTGTATCTTCCCATAAACATCAGTGACGATGGATAGTTTTTAAAATGAGACTTCTGTAAATATTACTTTACATCACGTAATACGGGGGTGAGGTTGCGAGGGGGGAAGGGAAAGAGAAGAGAAACATTGCTACAAGAATTAGTTTGTCGAACATTAACCCTTAGTGTTCTTACCTTCAAAGTGACGGTGAGAAACATGACCGTGAAAACTAACATGCCGAATGACCAATTTCCAGTTATCTGTTTTAAGGGGAAAAAAGGAAATGGGTTGAATTGAGACAAAGTCTGCGGGTGGGGGGGAGGGGGGGCTCATACATACAAACCAGTGAATCATGTTGACATTTTTTCCATTGTTAATTAAAACATTTTCTAAAAAAAAATTCTTTGCATTTTTAATTTTTACATTTTTTTGAAAAATGCAAGGATATATTCAAAATAGTTTGCTGCTTATATTCGGTCACGATCAATAATCACAATGGGGGTGCGGGAGGGGAACCTGAAAGATTAAAGATCGAGCCCCCCCAAATCGAAGCATTAGAATACAATTTACAATTTACCTAAAGGTAAGGGTCAGGAGACATCTCAAAGCGCTTGGTTTTCACAGTCATGTGAATTTATCCCTTCATTCTGGATGCACAAATACGCATCCAGCCGCTTTCATGTTTACCGGCAGGAAAATACTCACTGTGTATCATTTACCTCTATGTCCAACATGAAAATTTATCAATCAGCAAGTATCCAAGCCAGATTCAGGTTCCCCAGCAGGGAAACGGGAATGTGTCTTGGACTTGCATTGTTACATGAAACAGGTTCAAAATGGCCTCACGTGGATCCTACTGACAAGAGTCACAAGTATTCTACAGGATAGACAGCACGTGTAAAAACGCAAAGCAAGAAAGCTTGTACTCTGCCAACGTGACCACAGATGACAGTGGACTGTATCTTTTAGCGCAAACCCATTCTGTTCGATCTTATCTGTCGCAGTCTTTGAAAGGACTACGCGTCGGTTATCTCAGATTATTTAGTCTTGCTGACGTTCATTCATTCATGCATTCAGTTGGCCACTTATTCAGTAAAGCAGAGTGTAGACAGCAACAGAAAGTAAGTCAAGGTACAAAGCAACGTAACACGGCATGGCTCAAGTGTGAGTTATGAATGGATTATGAGTCATGGTTTATGAATGGATTAGAAACTAGGCTAGGCGTTAATCATGTTGCATAGAAGAGTGGGCATCAATCAACTTATAGTTAGGTTTTATCTATAAGGAGAGGATGACATACACCCATATCTTTATCTCTTAGAAACAGAGAACACAGTGCTCAGTCAAATGAGCCCATTCCAACATTTTATCTTTTAAGCAAATCTTTTAATCCCATTTCCCACATTTACCTCACAAATATGAACCAATGCAAATCTTCCTTTAAAGCATCCCAATTGATTTGCAGAAATGCTCTCTGAACACTTTAGAACAGTTCAGCTTTACTTTTAAAGCTGCATGCTAATTTTAAATCTCTTCCCTTTCATTTACCCTACCACCCCACCCACCCGCTCAACACAACCCTCGCTCTCAAATGTTACAAGATCCAAAACAAGTCAACTCTTACCAGATGCCGGTTAGGTTTCAAAATCTGAAGACATGCATACAACGACAGAAGGGACAAGAGAGAGAAAGAGAGAGAGGGAGGGAGAGAGAGAGAAAGGAAGAGAAATAAAAAGCAGAAATAGCGCCGATATTTAATGCTGTTTTTCCCGCCGAACATCTACAAAAGCTTTTGAATCAAAAATGCCATTGGCTTTGGAAACAGACAGACTGCGGAAACTGTTGAAGCAGTGCCAGTGAATGAACAGTCCTAGAATTTCAGTCCAGCTCACGGAGCACCCTTCCAAAGTCCTTGGTCAGTGCTAGTTTGCCAGTAAAGACGCCACTGCCATCGTTACCTCAATGTACAGCATCCCGCTTGGAAACAGCCCAGCCGGCTTCAAAAAGCCAGAGTTTTGGTTCAACTGTGAAAAACAGCCCTGTGATCACCGCCAAGAAATATACCCCTTGTAATAATAATAATCCTTGCATTTGATATAGCGCCTTATCACGTCATTGAGACGTCTCAAAGCGCTTCACAGAAAATACTGTAAAGTGAATTAACTGGATTTTTGTGGGTGAAACCCCTTAAGAAATGAGGTAATCCAAAACTCCCCGATTGAGTTTGGTTTTATCAGGCTGTAGCATTTCCCTCTATTAAGCAAAACGTACATGAGCAATTAATTGAAGTGTTCTAGGCACCATCTTTCTTTCCCCTAAAGGCGTTCTGAAGGATGCTCAGAGGGGTGGACTGATTTGTACCACGTTTCGCCACGAGGCAGTAAATAAACTTTAATATGACAGAACAACATGCTACTTTTATATGCATAAATTATATATTAAAAAGACATTTAAACATATCACACATTCAAATTGTAATTTGACATCAAGTCCTACCTGACCATTTCCCATCAAGGGTGTGTCGGTTCCAATCAAAAGGTAAGAACCAAAGAAAAACACAAAGGCATGACAAAATCCTAGCAGAGTCCAATACAGAAATGTTTTGAGGGACAAGTTCGCATTTCCGCTAATCTCTCTGTAAAAATATAAAATATTGCTTAAGGAAGTTATGCAGAATTGTGAACGTTCTTAAGCTAACAGCAGCTTATAATAATCAACCTTGCATTTGGTATATTAACAACTTGTAACATCGAAGGATGCCTCAAAGCACTTCATGGGATTTACCATAAAGTGGGAGTGACTATTTGTAGGCAAATGTGGCAGCACAATTGCACACAGCAGTGTCCCACAAACAGCTATAGAATGAATGACCAATTTTATTTGAGTTGACTTCACAACATAGCTCTCTGCGTAGAGTCTTTGATGGAATTTGCCGATTTAGTTTAGGCGTGTCAGATCAGGAGATCATGCAGTCTAATGAAGGTGCTTCTTAAGTGTCCACCATTGTCAAGCGGTCCAGGACGCTATCCTGCGTGAAGGGAGTTATATAAATGCAAGTTGTTATTGCTTGCTTAGTAAATCGTGACAGATCTTTCAATCGCATTTCACCATGACCCGAAATTTTCACCTTATCCTTAAAACATCACCATTTGTTCTACCTCTGCGGCAGGGATTTCCACAATCACACAACCCTATGTGTAAAGATCAAATCCCTTTGTGAATTTTGTAGTCCACTGCATAACAAGTTGCAGTTATATAGCACACTTCACACAAGGGGATGTCTAAGGAGAGAAGGAGGTGTTGGTGGTGGGGGAATTGCGTTGAGAGGGGTAGGTATAATTTTTTTAAAATCGTGAATGCTATAATAATAAAACTTTAGATATTCTCATCTCAGTAAAACATGCAATTCAGCATTTAATTCTATTGCAAACGTTTAATGTTAAAGATCAAAACCACTGAGAAACAGAAACATTTAATGCAAACAATTTATGGGGGGGAATTAATTGTTTTTGAATGTTGCACTCAATTTCTGCCTGCCGAAACGTTAACGTTATTCCTACTAGGAGGAAGTTATGCAGAATACCTGCTACATAGATTTTGCTGTCGGACTTTGAATGGGTTGCAATGAATGAATGGTTTCCATTGAGCAGAGGTGTGGATAAGAGAGAAATGAAACACTTACTTGTACAAAGCTGGCTTGCTCATCAGTACGTGAGGGGGCACAATTTGCTCCAGCATGCTGAACATGAGGATGGGTAGGGAAGTGAAGCAAATGTTGTACAATGTCAGGTACGCACCGTTATACAGGGTCTGTAAAACAACAGCAGTCAGTGACACATCTCCAGGTTAATAATACTTGCTTTTGAGATAGCTGTATCATGTCGTCGAAATGTCTCAAAACACTTCACAGAACATACTGTAAAGTGAATTGACTATATTTTGTGGGTGAAACGTGGCAGCCAATTGCGCACAGCAGCGTCCCACAAACTGTCATGGATTAAGTGACCTATTATTTTTTTTAGATTACACAGTAAGCGATCTGCCAATTGATTAACAACCGGGTTGTTACTCCTAGGTAAACAGAGCCGTGTGGAGTAAGGAAACTTGTCCAACGTTTCACCCTGCCGGGAATCGAACCTAGATCCTCTCGCTTGCGGGGTGAGTGCTCTAACCACTAAGCTCAATACATCTGCAACTTCAATGTGAGATGCTACGTCAGGACTGAGCAGTCTGCAGTAGGATTAATGGCAAGGACTCCCCCCAAAAAGTACATTTCAAAATGTGCTGCCTTTGCTTTAGGGTTTACTAAAGCTCACAATGTCATGGTCAATATTAATTTGCATTTATAGCACCTTTCATGTAACCCCAAAACCCTAGCACTTTATGTAGAATATAACTGATTGGAAATGAAAGGAATGTCGCTGTGTAGGCAAATGTGGTAACTGATCAGTGCCAGCAACGTCCCAAACTACAAGGAGACGTGCAGCCAACTCATTTTGAATTTGGAGGTAAATTTTGATTAAGACCACAAAATATGCTATGGATTTAATGCTGCGGTCCCTTTACCGATTACAATGTGACGTGGACTTAAGACCGATAATTTATTCTTCGACAGTTGATCTCCTCCTCATTTCTCACCGACTCTCATCCAACCATCAGCGGCCTAGCCTCCATTGGAACTCTCTCTTTTCTCTCTCTCGCTTGCTCTCTCTCTCGCTCTCTCAATGTCCCTTCCCTCCAGTCCTTCAGATCTGTCTCAGAAACTAATCTCTGCCCACTTTTAGAAACTCCTGCAAACTTTCAATTCTTCATTAACTGTTGTGTATACATGGGGTATGATCACAGCATGGAACAGATGTACAAATGATTTACATTTACGATGCGCATTTCACGTAAGGAGGACTTATCAAGCGTTTCATAGTGCTAGGCGGGCACCTGAACCGGGGGTGGTGGAAACGAGGGGCGGGGAAGGATGATGGAAAGCACAGTCGAAGAGGTACATTTTCAGATATGCCTTGAAAGAAGGGAGATAACAAGATAGCAGAGAGGAAGGGAGCAAGTCAGCAGGACTCTGAGATGGAACACACCATAAATAGTTTTACAAGCTTCTTAATATGATATAAACAGGAGGAACACTTACTTGTTGTGTAAACAAACAGAAGAACTGATATAAAAACTGAGGTGTGATAAAGCACACATTCTGGAACAAAGAAAATGACAGGGCAGGGTTAAGAGTTGTAATGATTTGTTTAAAAAAACTAGATCATAAAAATTCATTTCAGAACACAAGTCCTCACAAAAGATTCACGTTAAAGTAAAGCAGCTCAATTTTACAAAACTCATATCATTTTAAAAAAAATACAATATGCTTTTCATTTTATTTGTAAAAGATTAAGCAGATATACTCATGAACGCACATCATCAAATGTGCTACGCACCTTATAAAAAAAGTACTGTACAAGTTTTGATATTCTAATATAATAAAAGTGGCCGTGGACAAGCAGCAACCTGGTGAGGAAGTGAAATCTCGCTATTGCATAGTCGCTGTTCCTTACAGCTTGTCTTCCTTCTTTGCCCATTATTCCTGTTAAGAGAAACATTTGTAAGATCCAGACGATGTGACCTGCTAACCCCACACCCACCTACACCCACGTTTGGTTCCTGGATCATCATCATTTGCACCGTCAATGTCAGCGGGCTCTGGCCGGCCTGCCCCACCTTCAGTCCCACCTTTTGGAACTCCATCCCATAGTTCCTTCGCTTTGCTCCCTCCCTTGCCTCCTTCAAGGCACGTCTCAAGACCCTCCTCTTCGCGCCTTTGGTCACCCTCCTACCACTACCCTCCTGATGCCAACCCCCTGCTCGGGTCCCAAATCCCGATTGTCCAGCGCCTTGGGAAGTCCTCCTGACCTGAAAGGCGCGACAAAATTTGTTGTGAAAAGCCTGTGTGGTGAAGCCTCTGCGAAACCACGTGGAAACACCCACCTACACCCACGTTTGCTTCCTGGATCATGCTGACATCATTTGCACCGTCACCGACAGCTAGGATAATGGGCTTCTCTGGTGAGGTCTTCAACAATCTCACCACCTGTGAACATACAAATAGCTGCATTCACCAAATTAAAGACTTCAGCAGGCAAAGCACAATCACTCTTGCTCTGTGAACTGTTGTTTTGCCCACAAAATACAGTCAATTCACTTTACAGTATATTCTGTGAAGCGCTTTGAGACGGCTCGACAATGTCATAAGGCGCTATATCAAATGCAAGGATTATTATTATAACAGTCAACCGCCACGGTTAAGCACTCCGAGTCACTAACCCGTGTGAAGGGAGCTACATAAATGTAAGTTTTTGTTTTGTTTTTGAATGAATCAACACATACTCTGGGGCCCTCCAAGCCTTGGCTCTCGCCAACCTGCGACAAATGCTCTCCGGAATTGGGTAAGAAGTCTAGTGAGCTTCATGGAAAGGGCCGAGTCACCACCACCAATATGATAGCCTATCTAAATCAACCCTCTATCCTGCCCGATCACCATTAGTGATTATTAATAATCATTTGGTCACTTAATCCATGACTGTTTGTGGGACACTGCTGTGCACAATTGGCTGCCACGTTTCGCCCACAAAAACATACAGTCAATCCACTTTACAGTATATTCTGTGAAGCAGTTTGAGACATCTAGAAGACGTGTTACGGCACTATATCAAATGCAAGGATTATTATTATGATTATAGTGATGGCACTGCGGCATTTACAATGGTTAGATATCTGCCCCATGGAACTGACAACTTACTTTTGCTTTCTGCAGTGGTGCCATTCGGCAACATACCACGGCAGTGCAGTTTTGGGTCACCTCTATAAACAGCTTCTCGTGTTTCCTGAGTGCAATGGAAAGGCTGGTTCCATCTACCACAAAGCAGTGTTGGACCAGGTGACCCTGGTTTAATCTGGAACGAAAAAAAATAACAGAACTTGGATTCAGAAACCTACTGCAGTAATGATTCTTATACAAGAACCCAAGAGGTTTGAGCTGAAGACTTCAGGAAGGTATTTCTTTAAACAGAGAAAGTGATCAACAGTTGGGATGGGATGATTAAAGCCAGGGCACTGGACATTATTATAGATGTTGTAAGACACCTTCATGCTGACAAAGCTTGGGGTTTGCTTCAAGCACAACTGGGATAGAAACCAATTGGTTTTAAGGGTGTAGAGGTGGAGGTGTAGAGGAACTTGGTGAAGATGGTGGGCGATTTAATACTAATAATCCTTACATTTGATACAGTGCCTTATCACGTCATTGGGACGTCTCAAAGCGCTTCACAGATTATAATGTAAAGTGAATTGACTCTGAAATAAGAACGTAAGAATTTGCTAGGCAAAATAAGTCCAAGGTCCATCCAGTTCACTTTCCACCACTTTCCTGACTTACATGTTGTTTTCCAAACTATATATTATTGTACCCCTCGATATTAATAATAATCCTTGCATTTTATATAGCGCTTTTCACATCTTCTAGACGTCTTAAAGCGCTTCAGAGAACAGACTGTAAAGTGAATTGACTATATTTGTGGGCGAAACGGGGCAGCAAATTGCGCACAGCAGCGTTCCACAAACAGCCGTGGATTGAAAATGACCAATTTTAATATTGGTTTTGTTTTTTGGAGGGATTATTATTAGGCGTGTGGAGTAAGGAAACTTGCTCAAGGTTTCGCCCTCTGCCTGGAATTGAACCCAGGTGTCTCGCTTGCAAGGCGAGTGCTCTAACCACTGAGCTATAGGACTCTTAATTTATTTCAATTTCAAAGGTGGAGTTTGAATAGAGGAAGGTTCAAGGAAGTCAAATATCAATATTATTATTTTCTAACAGAAATCTATCTAATTTTGCATTGAATTTTGGTGGTCGAAAAGTTTTCTGCAAAACCTTTCTGCAAAAATAACAACTTTGGTGACACTTCTACAATTGTAGTCACAGCACGGTGCTCCTGCTGGGCTATTTGGCACAAAATACCGTTGGTTGCTTTGAGTTTGGATCAGAGCCAAGCAGGCATTCAGTCATGGCACATGTTTACTCACAACATTGAGGATCCGCACACACAGACACGGACCAAAAAAACCCAAAAAAAACTAACCACCATGTAATTTATTTCAATTTCAAAGGTGGAGTTTGAATCGAGGAAGGTTCAAGAAAGTCAAATGTCAGTATTTGGGATCAAAGTCACACAAACATCAGCTAACAAAGAAAACCGAGAGATCTGAAAAGAGTATCTTCAGTCAAAGCAGTGGTGAGCATTTTTTTTCAAGTGGCGGTGTTCAAACAGTGATACAAACGCACGTCACTGCTTTCAAATGGAACCAGGTTCAATCTCGGGTCAAATCTATAAAGGAGACTACTTAACGTGTATAGCATGAACTCACCCCGAGGTGTTTGTTGCTGCAGAGAGCTCTGAAAGTGAACCCCCTACCACACACACACACACACACACACACACACACGCACACACACGCACGCAAACTCGCACACAAAAAAAAATGCAAGAAAGGATTGCGAAATAGCTAAGTTTAGACACAGACCCTCACTTACCTTCCTTGAAGCCTCTGGAGCTGTTCGGCACAAGCGTGCTCAGTCTTTTGATTGCTAAGTTCCAAAAGCTCCATTGTCCTGTGAATGTGGCCACAGGACAAACTCACACTAATTGCCGTCTCTTGCTTGTCTCCTGTGAGCACCCACACTTTGATGCCTGCCATTCTGAGGCTTTCGATTGTCTCTTGGACTTTGTCTTGCAACCTGGAACCAGAACCAAAGCTTTTCCATTGCAAATTGATACGGACACGAATTTAGATAGGCAACTGGAATTCCATTTCCTTGGAATAATGACAAAGGGAATTTCATGAATACTACAGTAAATTACAAACCATTAACTTGTTAACCTTTCTTAAAAGAGTTACTTGGCCCACAGAGCTCAGGAAATAGCTACTTTATTCATCCCAATGCGCTAGTGACAATTTAACTGTGTGGTAAGTCATAAGGCTGATACCAATGACTTTTTCAAATCACTTTCCTGGTAGCCCAAACTCCAAAATAAAAAGAACTTGATGCTCAGAAACAGGTGCTGTTGCTCGTGACTTCCTGCCACATCACAATGGAAACTTGAACTTGTGCAAGTGCCTTTCACAGAAAATAAACGCCTCGAAGTGCTTCACAAAGTGAAACTGATCAGAAAGAGAAGTGGACTTTGTTTACTGTAATAATAATAAATCCATGCATTTGATATAGAACCTTATCAGGTTGTTGAGAAGTCTCAAAGTGTTTCACAGATTCTACTGTAAAGTGGACCAAATGCATCAAATGCTGCTCACGTTGTGAATGCTATTAATTATCAGCCGCAGCTTGCCATAACTTTATGGCACAACAGCAGAATTCATAACCTCTTTGGGAATTAATAGTAATGATCTTTGCGTTTGATATAGCGCCTGATCATGTTGTGAGACTGTTAAGCCAGCCTTAATATTTCAACTCAGCAAAAACACTAGCAACGATGACGGAACCATGCCAACGTACTTGTCTTCCACCCCTGTAGCTCCCAGCAAGTGTAGGTCGCTCTCAATAAAGTTAAATGCCTCTGCCAGCTCTCGTTCTCTGTCCCGCAAGGCCGTCCTCGCTGCATGGAGCCGACTTGCTATCACTTTGTACTCACTTTCAGACAGGTTCCTGCATGTTATACACAGTGTGCGCAGACCTCGCTGGTGCCGGGGGGAGTGAAGGGGGGAAAACAAACAAAGCATTGAAAGCAAAAATTAATACAAAGAAAAGCGCATTCAAAATAAGTTATGTAAAACATTCTGAACTTTATTATATAATACACTAGCCATACCCGTTGCAGCTAAGCTTGTAACCAAAGGATTCAATATGGAATGTAGTGATACCCACTCACAAACCGTTCAACATGGCATAAACACTGTGTGTACACCTTAATCAAAACTGACATTCATGGGTGATGAGCATGTTTAGGTCATAGCTCATCAACAATATCAGATACACCTCTAAACAATACGCATATGCCACACCCCCATGCAAGACCTTTCCGATGCGGCATAAATCACGTCAATCGGTTATTGAGTTCTTGGCTGTCACACATATACACTGACATCTTTATTACATCTTTATTAATATAGATATGATAAAAATCATCAGCTTTATCTCTTTAAAGTCAAGAATGCCACAACCAAAGACACAAAGCTTACCAAAGCAAATTGATCTACGTGCGACAGTGTTTTCTCCAGTTGTCCGCTTTTAACAAAAGGAAGAATGGACGATTCTGCTCCTTTCGTGAACATAAATATTTCTTCTGAAATAGTAGAGAACATAAGAACATAAGCATTTGCTAGGCAAAAGACCAAGGTCAATCCAGTTTGCCTTCACCTTCCTGGCAGTCACTTTACACATTGTGTCCCAAACTATATATTCTATCCTGAGATATTATTTTCGAACAAAAATCTATCTAATTTCGAAAGAATCAACACTTTCTGCTTCCATGGTCTTCCACGCATGTAAATTCCCAATGAAAAGCATCAGCTACCTGTGCGCATAATACGTTTGCTGAACGCTTACGTTCTTCAATTCACATGAACAGCATTCCAATAAACAGCGATTCATGTGTGAGCATTTTCCGTGCAATATGTAATCATATGGCGCTGCTCATTCCCACGATCCAAATGGTTTGTGACATCATGGATATGTACGTGTTACGTATGTATATATATATGTATATGCTTTATTAGCATACACCTGGACAGCTGGGTAATTCATGTAATAAATAAATCCTTGCATTTGATACAATGCCTCATCATACCAGCCAAATAGACACAGCAATGCCCATAAACAACCATGAAATGTTGGCCATTACGTAAGAATAATGTCCCTCCGTACGAAAGATGTTGAAAGGAGGATACAAAAGAATACTAGATGGTTGACTCAGGCTGTGGAAATTAACTCTGAGCTCAGACTGAAGAAACATGAGCCATTTAGGGAAGTAAAAGATTGCAGGAAATTGTAATGTGTTAATATCTGGGAATTTAAATTTCCCAATAGCAGTCAGAACAGAAACTGGAAGGGAAGTGGTGACAGAACCGCGAACCTTTGTCTGGGGGTATAGGCAAATGCTTGAGGTATGAAGTGGAGGACTGCAGCACAAGTTATATACTGTGAATATAATCCTTGATAAACTCTAAAAATTCTTCACATTGGAAGAAACTTCCTTCTGTTTTCTAATAGTACACACAGTCTTTAATTCCACCTGAACAGGCAGATGAGACCTTGGTTTAATGTTGCATCTAAAGGACAACATGTCAGACAACTTAAGTATACCTTTAGCACTACACAAGAACATTAGTCTGGAGTTCCTGACGTGGAACCTGAACCTATAACCTTCTGAGGCAAGAATGCTACCAACTGTTGTAGAAGCTCGATTAGACATACTCTAAGCTTGGCATCAATACACACAGCCTAAGATCTTCAAGTGGGTGGCCTCGGTATAACGAAAACCCTGAGGATTTGGGAAAAAGATCATTATATCTGGGTGTTGCCTACAAGAGATTCAGGAAATCGGTGATTGGCTGCCGAGCAACAACAACAACATTTCATTTATAGAGCGCCTTTCACGTCGGGAGGACGTCCCAAGGCGCTGTACAGTTGGGTCGGGACCCGAGCAGGGGGGAAATGGTCAGGGTGAGGGGGGGGGAGGGAGGGAGCGAGGAGGGGGTAGAGAGTCGAGCTGAAGGCACGGTCGAAGAGAAAGGTCTTGAGATCGGCCTTGAAGGAGGAGAGGGAGGAAGCGGCGAAGACACTGGGGGATGGAGTTCCAGAGCCTGGGGGCTGAGAGGCTGAAGGCCCGGCCAACGATGGTAGGGCGGTTGGGGCGGGGGATGTGGAGCAGACCGGAGCCAGAGGAACGGAGGGTACGGGCAGGTAAGTAGGGGGATAGTAGGTCGGAGAGGTAGGAGGGAGCGAGGCCGTGAATGGCCTTGTAGGTGAGGATGAGGATCTTGAATTCGATCCTGTGGGGGATGGGAAGCCAGTGGAGGCGAGCGAGGGTGGGAGTGATATGGTTGCAAAGCCTGGTGCGGGACAGTACACGAGCTGCAGAGTTCTGAATGACCTGCAGCTTGTGGATGGAGGTGCCGGGAAGGCCGGCGAGGAGAGAGTTCCCATAGTCCAGCCTTGAGGTGATAAAGGCATGGACCAGAGTTTCAGCGCCGTGAGGGGTGAGGTAGTGCCGTAATCTGGCGATGTTTCGGAGCACCACTGCCATTCTGACTTGATTGCAGATTGTTATATCTGCTTCAATGATCGCTGTGCCGGGGTAAGAATCAATAGGAAATAACAGGTCTCAATGTCGAGGTTATAACCTGAGGGCTCGTAATAACCAGGGATGGTTAGTTATACCGAGGTCAACCTGTTGTCATCAACAAACCTTGGGGTGTTTTCACAATCACACTCATCCGCCTTCGGTCTGGATCAAACTCTAAAGTGTGAAGTAGCTTGAACCTACAGAGTGTGAACAGACAGACTTTAGTTTGTACTGTGCCCCACAAAACACCATCTCTCACTCCCTCCTACCTCTCCCTATCCTGACTGAGATCCATCCAATCCTGGGTTGCCCACCCTCCCCAAGGAGTCAATAGGCAAGGTGCTCCAGCACCCAATTTGTGGTGAGGGGGNAAAAAGAGAAAGCGACGTGTTAAGGTTTTTTATCCTTCCTGCAAACTGACGGCATTATAAAGCGGTGGGTTAGGTAACGAGTTGCATTATGAAGCATGTCCAAATTGTCAGGTTGCCGCTGCTGTCACTTCCTGCCCGCCGGAAGCCAGCAACCACTCTCGTGAGTTTCTATAGGGTACCAGAACTAGACTTACACTACCCCAGGTCACGTTTTAACAGGGTCGGCCAACGTTAAGAACATGAGAATTTGCTGGGCGAAAGAAGACCAAGGCTCATTTAGCTCGCCTTCCACCATTCTGGCAGTCATTTGACACATTATGTCGCAAACTATACACTGTACCCTGCGATATTATTTTCTAGTAAAAATTGATCTAATTTGTTCTGGAAATAAATGACTTTCTATTTCCACCGTCTTGCTCGGGAACCTGTTCCATAAGTTTACTACTCGCTCACTGAAGTAGTGTTTCCACAGATGTGTTCTGAATTTACCGCCCTTCATCGCAGACTGTGCCCTCAAGATAAAATAGCTCATCATGGTCTACATTAAACACTCCTTTCAGAATCATAAAGACCGTAATCATATCGCCCTCAACCTTCCCTTCTCTAGTGTGAACACGCCCAGTTAATCTAATTGTTCCTCGTAGTCTAGTCCCTCAAACCCTCAATTGTGTTCTGGTTGCCCTTCTCTGTATCCTTTGAAACGTTGCAATATCCTTTTTATATTGACCAGTATTCCAAGTGCAGTCGCACCAGTGATTTATAAAGTGGCAGGATTATCCCACTATTTTGGCTCAATATTGCCCTTTTAATACATTAAATTCATAAAGTCCATTTTAAAGCTTGGGGGAAATGATTTTGTGATTCTTACAGCTTCATACTGGGTCAGAGGTCCAGGAAGAGGCTATTGAGTATGCTCTGCCAGTTTATAATAATCCTTGCATTTGATATAGCGGCTTATCACATCTTCAAGATGCCTCAAAGCACTTCGCAGAATATACTGAAAAGTGAATTAACTTTTTTCATTTTGTGAGCAAAGCACAGTAGCCAATAGTGCACAGCAATTTTTGAAGGAATTATTACCCTGAAAAAACGATCCGCCAATCGATTAACAACCAGGTGCCTACTTTGCTAGGCAAACAGAGGCATGTGGAGTAAGGAAACTTGCTAAATGTTTTGCCCCTGCCAGGAATTAAACCCAAGTCTCTTGCTTGCGAGGCGAGTGCTGTGGGTTACAGGACTATATAAATCTTTTAAGTAACTATCTCCATTCTCAACATCCAAATTGATTCCATCTCTAGGGGCATCCAGGGAATGCATTCCATACCTTCACAACAATGTGTGTGAAGAAATTACCCTTTGATCTGATTTAGCTTTAATTGTAAGATGATGGTCCCTTGTTTTGGACGCAAGTGACATGCAAAACTATCCGTACAACACTTCACTGGCTCTATTTTATGGCTTTACCTTTCAAGCTTCCCAAAAATATTCACCTCTACGTTTTCTCCTATGGTTCCTGCAAATACAATCCCAATGCTACAGTGGGAGAAAGGAAAATAAAAGGAAACATTAAATGCAAAGAAAACGTAGGCAGCGCTACAGCAGAATCTGACACTTCTGAAATAAACCATTTATGAGTTTTAAAGGAGTTTTTTTAAAAAACAAAAAGGAACTTGAGCATTGAAATGCTTCATCAATAACACAGAAAATTCCTCCTAAACTCATTTTAAGCAACTAATAATAATCCTTGCATTTGATGTAGCGCCTTATCACATTGTCAAGGCATCTCAAAGCACTTCACAGAATATAGTATAAAGTGAATTGACTGTATATCTTGTGAGCGAAATGCGGCAGCCAATTGAGTACGTCAGTCTATTGAGTTTTAAATCACTTCGAGACGCTCTCCTGTGTGAAAATTGTTATGTAAACGCAACTTGTTGTTGTTATTGGTGGTGATGGCTATGTTATATTTATGCCCCTGATTATGGATTCACTACTAAGTGGAAACGGTTTGTGTTCGTTTTTATCACTTCAGACTCTTAAACTTAGTGGATGGAAAATCATATTTATTCATCGAACATTAATTTAATGTTAGTTTATTGTAAAAGAATTGTACGGCACTACTCTTACTTGCTGGCAGCTTCTACCAGAGCCTTTTCATCTGGCGATGATGCGTAGTATTCCAGTTTAGAGTCTGAGTCACTGACTTGTCCGAGTTTCTTGTTGCTCTGAGATTCTAGATCACTGATGTGGACTGTGTGACAGAGGGACACTGCCTTCAGGAACAACAACTCTGCTTGAGTCTGGGGATTAAAGCCAACAGTATAAAAAGGGCAGAACATCTAGCATTCAAGTCCGTGCTATACAAGTACATAGGAACAAGACTGCAAAACTTACACTTTATTGACTAATCCTTAAACTTAACCAAAGCACTATGCCCTCACCGGACAGGATGACATTTACTCTTTAACTTAAGAAATAGTATTGATGTCAGGCTTAATGCTTCAGAGCGGAATGGATCAGAGCTTACAAGATTGTTTGCATTTGCCTGAAGCTCCCTGGACACTCCTTCAGCGACCAGGCGGCCGTTAGCGTACTGATATCTGATGCCGTCGATAGAACATTCCCTGAACTTCATTTCGTTCTCAGTCAGTGTTCCAGTTTTGTCAGTGAGCACATACTCCACCTAATTACAAACGACAAAGGAAGGCTTTATAAATAGGGGCATAGAGTATAAGAGTCAGGAAGTTATGATTAACCTATATAAAACACTGGTTAGGCTTCAGTTAGAATACTGTGCCCAGTTCTGGGCACCACACTGTAGGAAGGATGTTTAGGCATTGGAAAGGGTGCAGAGATTTACGAGGATGGTACCAGGAATGAGGGACCTTGATTATGAGGAAAGGCTAGAGAGGCCGGGATTATTCTCATTGGAGCAGAGAAGGTTACGAGGAGACCTAATAGAGGTTTTCAAAATCATGAGGGGATTTGATAGGTTAGAAAGGGAAAAACTGTTTCCACTGGTGGGTGTGCTGGTGACTCGAGGTCACAGATTCAAAATAGTCTCTAAAAGAAGAGGAGAGGTGAGAAAAATTGTTTCACGCAGCGAGTTGTTCGAATCTGGAACGCATTGCCTGAAAGGGTGGTGGAGGCCAATTCGATAACTACTTTTAAAAACGCGGTGGACGGGTATGAGGACGGGTTTGCAGGGTTATGGAGAAAGGGCTGGGAAGTGGGATTGACATTAATTGCTCTAATCAAAGAGACTCGATGGGCTGAATGGCCTCTTTTTGTGCTGTACAATTCTATGATTCCATAAACCGCCAGGGCACTGCAAAGCTGTTTTGACAATCCCTAGCCTGTCACCACCTTCAGAAACGAGAAAGGTATAAAGCGTTTCTAAACTGAGAATGGGGGGGGAAAAAAGAACAGGCAAAAAGGCGGTAAAATAGTGTGAAGAATAATTTATTTTGAGTACTCGCAGAGAAGCCACAAGACAAAGTATGCGCTCTGTGCAAGAACTGCTATATTCCACATATTAATAGATACTATATGATTATAATACTTGCATTTGATACAGCACCTTATCATGTCATTGAGATGTCGCAAAGCGCTTCACAGAATATACTGTAAAGTGAATTGACTGTATATTTTTGTGGGCAAAATGTGGCAGCCAACTGCGCACAGCAGCGTCCCATAAACAATTGTGGATTGAGCGACTTTTTTTGTATATGTTGTGTACAGTATAATGCCCTGGAACTAGATCATCCAGGTCATTTTACCACTTCTACATTATGTACCGGAGAGGTTGTACCATCTAGTCTCAATCACTGTTAAAGACAGTGATCCATTGTTGGCTACTATTATACTTCCTTGAAGCAATTCTCACCTGCCCAAGTTCTTCATTGAGGTCGGATGTGTTAACCAGCGCCCGCTCATTTGTCGCTTCGTTGTACAGATCAAGATCCCAGACGATGAAAAAGGAGCCCAGAAACTTCTGCAGCTCCACGGTAACGTAGAGAGAGATTGGAATGATGTAATTGTACAGCACCATGAAAGCCAGGAAATCAGATATAAACTTCAGAATCTGTGAAGCAAACATTGACAATAAACATAATAATCCTTGCATTTGATGCAATGCCTCATCGTGCCGTTGAGGCGTCTCAAAGCGGTTCACAGAATATATTGTAAAGTGAATTGACTTTGTATTTTTTGGGTAACACGTGGCAGTCGATTGTGCACAGCAGCGACATTTCACTGTACCGCTCTTTTCAAATGACACTGTGAATGTGCACACACAGGAGCTCTGATAAACTTGGCATCAAATTAATTTATATCTTTGGCTGGTGCATAAAGAGTCCCATCTCACTTGGAGTAAAGTCAATGGATAATTATTTGGGGACAGTAAGTTTGCAGGGCTATGGGGAGTGAGCGGGAGAGTGGAATTGATTTGGATAGCTTTTTCCAAAGGGCCAGCACAGACACAATGAGCCGAATGACCGCCTTTTGTTCTGTATAATTATATGGATAACAGCCATTTAAAAGGGAATTGGATATATACAAGAGGGAGAAGAATATTAAAGGGCGCAGAGGTGCCTAACCCTTTGATGGAATGCTAAACTGAGCTTCAGTCTGCCCATTCAGGTGGACTTAAAAACATCCTGTGATACTTTTGGAAAAGAATAGGTAATTCTTCCTTAATATCCTGGCCAACAGACATCCATTGATTACCTTACAATAACAAAATTACATTTGTATAGCGCCTTTCATGTCGGGAAGACGTCCCAAGGTGCTGGACAATCAGTGTTTCGGACCCATGCAGGGGGTCGGGATCAGGGGAGGGTGGAGCGCAGGGTCAGCGGGGGAGGAGGGTGACCAATGGAACAGTTGAAGAGAAAGGTCTTGAGGTGGGTCTTGAAAGGAGGGGGCGAGGTGGAGGGACTGCAGGATGGAGTTCCAGAGGGTGGGGGCAGAGTGGCAGAAGGTCTGCCTGCCAATGGCGGGCTGTCCTTATTATTCATGGATCCTTGTTGTGCATAGAGCACTCTCACTGTTGTCTAAAATAAACAGCCACTACACTTTAGAGTAATTACATTATCAAGGGTTGCGGTTTGGGGAAATTGCAACATAATCGCTCTTAAGTGGTTGCTCAGCAGCCAGGCAAAGATTTTTCCCCTGGAATGTGGTATACTCACTTTGCTACTGTTTTTCTGCTTCTCTGTCTTCTCAGTGTACCACGGTTCATCCCATTTGTGGTCAGCCTGCCAGACGTACTTCAGAGTGGTACTAAGCAGTGCTTCAAACAACAGGATCCCCAGGTACACTATTAGAAAGGTGTTCATAGACCTGGGAATTAAGACAATAATCTAAATTAACTGTTTCATAATGCTCAACAATATCACTACTATCCATCACCACGGTCTCGGAAATTATTTAAATTAAAAAATCAGGCTAACATTTCCAATGTACTGATTAATTCTTGAACTCCATTAGTGGCATTTTTGCTTCTGGATTGGAAATTTGTAGGGTTCAAGCCCAATTCTGGGGCTTTTAAGCATAGTCTAGATTGACACACCACACAATATTGCATTATTAGTTATCCCAATCATTTACTTACATAAAACATTACAACATGGGAACAGGTCAATGGGCACAAACTTTTCCATTTGAGAAGAGCCAGCGATCCTCCAGATAAATTGCTTGGTACACTTTATGACTGCTGGTGGGACCTTGCTGCACGCAAACAGACTGCGGTGTTTGCTAATAAATACTTATTTACAACACTTAACGGCAACTTCCTGTGAAGTTCTTTGAGATGTTTTGACAATAAACATCCCAAATCTATGCAGAGAAAGCCAGCACACATTTTAAAACTCTGGAACACTCTTCCCTCAATGCCTCAGCTTTGCCCCATCCTTCCCCATCGATAGGTCACACCTGAAGACCTTCCTATTCAACTATGCCTACAGTCACCTCCCCCTGGCTTGGAGTTAGGCTCTGCCACTGTCAAGCGCTCTGAAGCACTGCCCTGCATGAGGAGTGCTTTATAAATTCAAACTGTTATCGTTTAAATTGCTCTGGTTCTGTACCAAGTCGACTCGTTTGAAATAATAAAATTATGGCACTTCCTATGAAAACAAAAACTTACTTTTCCACTGCTGAACGCTTCTGCGATTTGAATTTGTAATTCAGAGCCATCTTGGTCTCCATCCCCGTGTAAACAGCCACACCTGGAGAGCAGTACCACAATTTGCATTAGGCACAGAACGCCATCTTCAATCACCTATGATTCTATTAAGCAGAGGACTAAAGGGCTTTGATACGAGCAGGTCTAGCCAATTTTTACTTGGGCTATTAATAATAATTGCATTTGATATAGTGACTTATCAAGTCGCTGAGGCATCTCAAAGTGCTTCACAGAATATGTAGTAAAGTGGATTGATTGGGTACTTTGTGGGGGGAACACAGCAACCAATTGCGTACAGCAGTGTCCCATAAACAGTCATGGATTGAGTGGCCAGTTGAGTTGATTTTGAGAGGGGGTGGGGGGGGTGATTATTACCCCCGGAAAGTGATAGGCCAATCGTGTAGCAACCAGGTTCCTACTTACTGCTAGGTAAACAGAGGTCTGGAGAGTAAACAGAGTAAACAAGAGTTCTTTTTAAACCCTATGATAACACTCTGAAATAGACTTGTTTTATTAGAAGAGAAAGTTCAACAAAGCAACTCAAAAATAAAAAAAAGTACTACCGAAAACTTCCTTAGTGTTCTTCAGGCTTGCTCCTCTCAGGAGAAGATTCTCTGGACCCAAGGGCCTGAGGGATGCACAAAGCAAATTGACACAAAGCTTTAATCCAGACTGTGTTCAACCTCACTAAGAAGAATATTTAATTCTTGCATTTGATATAGCGCCTTATCACGTCTTTAAGACGTCTCAAAGCGCTTCACACAATATACTGTAACGTGTAGTGACTGTATATTTATATAATGAATATTTGATCCATTATATGAAAATAAACATATTCCGGTTACATGCACAATTACTACCAGCTACACCAACCGTAACCTCACTCCATCATTCCCTGAGATCAGGAGAGTGAGATACAATTTTACAAAGTATTCACATTTGCTAATCTGGATTTCCCCGACTAGATTGTTAAAAGCCATCATACCTAACAATTTCTTCTGTCAGGGTTTTTATTGACATTCGTCCCACAAATCTGCAAGGGAAACGGTTTACAAAATCAAGACGAAATACAGAAATTTCAGGTGTCATTTCCAAACAAAATCCTCGTGGAACCAAATCACAACATTGTCAAAGGCTTGATCTGCTCACTTGTACAGGTCTGGCTCTGGCTGCTGACATTCAATGACAGCTGACAGGGTGTCTAGTTCTGCAAAGGTCTTCAGCAAAGACGTCTCCTTGATTGAGATGTGAGTCTGCAAGAGGACGTAGCACACAATAAGAGGGCGGAGTGGATAACACTCAGCCAAAAAGCCTGACTCCTTCCACAGATTAAGTACAACTCACTCCCTCATTGATTCTGAACGCTTTGAGTGAAAGTAAAGCATCTATCAACCTTCATGTCGCTATTCGTCACATCCCTCATCCCCTCCGTTCCCATCATCGGCAGCTGCACTTTAAGTCACTATGCCCCGAAACGCTGGAACTCTTTTCC
This sequence comes from Callorhinchus milii, assembly GCF_018977255.1. Classification (NCBI taxonomy): domain Eukaryota; kingdom Metazoa; phylum Chordata; class Chondrichthyes; order Chimaeriformes; family Callorhinchidae; genus Callorhinchus; species Callorhinchus milii. Next base: position 2,114,985 of record NW_024704752.1, on the reverse strand, counting down.
TCAATCCCTCTGCCTTGCACCCTCCTTCCTCATTTTCAGGTCGCACCTCAAGACCTTCCTTTTCGATCGTGCCTATGGTCACCTCCCCCTCCCTCTGGCTCGGCGTCATGCCACTGTCAAGTGCTCTGGGGTACTACCCTGTGTGAAAGTCGCTATATAAATGCAAGTTATTGTTCTATTCATCCCAGGTATTTTCTTCCAAAAATGTGTCATTTCTTTGGTCTCTCCAGCAACACAAAACACAGCATGCTGTGTGGTTTTCCGGTATCTTATCCTCACTTGTCAACTAGCCAAGAGCCAAAGACATCAGCATTACATGGCAGTGGCAGGGAGGGGGTTGTAATTACTGACCTCAGGTTAGCAAGAATGTGGCTTTTACTAAAGCCGCAGGCGATTCCCAGCTTGGGAACATTTCAAAGAGGAAAATGTTACTAAATTACACCTTACTCTCGCTGGGAGGGCAGCAATCTACTTGCGAGTAGAGATTTAATGAAGAAATTCTTTTGTGAAGAAAAGTGATAGGGTTTGATAGAATGTCCCAACAGGAGAAAAATCCCTGTAGCGGGTGAGCAAGGAAGTTTATTCAGACAGTAACCTTCAGGTTTGTCTCCCCATCCAAGCTGGCTGTGGTGACGTAACATGTCCCCAGTTGCCGATCTGATGACAGCAGGACCAAGTCTGCAGGGAACGTTTCATCTCTGGTTATCCGCACAATGTCACCAACCTGTGCCAAAAGAAAAAATTGCTAACCAGTTCACAGCAAGAGATGCTGGGATCTCTCTCACTCACACGACACACAACGAGCCCAACCCGGGGCGCAACCCGCGGCCCGCGCCCAACTCAACAATAACAAAATTACATTCGTATATCGCCTTTCACGTTGGGAGGACGTCCCCACACCCAACTCAACCCACACATACACCACACAGTTTAATTAAACAAAAGTTGCCTTTCAGCCACAATGGTACTGGAAAGCTTTGTAAGCAGTGTATGCCAAAGAGAATCTACAAGGTGTGATACAGACACCTATTGACAGCCAGAAAAAGCACCTGCTATCTTCCTGTTCACACCTCAACTTTCGCAAACAGTTTAAAAAAAATACATGAGCCATTCTTTTGCAAATATCAAACTACTGGCCTCAGCACAGTCATTATGGCAAAATTAATTAAATTAAGCCGCTCATGGTAATCATTCCTGTCAATGTATTTGCCGCCTTCATTATTTGTCGCCTTCATCATTCGGATATTTTCCTGGAAATGCTGCATCCCTGAAGATCAATCACTTATTTAGCCTTTAATGGGGGCGGGCGAGGGAAAGAGACTTCCTACAGAAACGTTAAGTGCCAAGTGACGCATTTATCCATAACTCCTGAGCAACCCAAAAAAATGCCTGGGAGAAAAAAAAACCACCATCAATCTTCAAATGCTGGGAATATGAAGCAATAAAAAAAAGACTGTTGGGATTAAAACTCTAGGGAGCTCATTGGTTTGGCCTTAGGTTTTCAGCTTGGATAAGAACATCCACATTGCATTAGCTGAAAACACATTGAGAGCCAAATAAAGAGTCATATTTTCAATACAAAATAGGTTTTAAAAATGGCACTTCAATCGGATTGCTTTACAGCTTGTCAGGCAGACGTGCAGTAATTTAGGTATGTAACAAGACAGAACATTTCAGTCACATTTCGAAACACAAGTTTAGCACAACTTCTAAAGTGTCGTATCTCTGAAAAGCAGTAACTAAGCAAAGGCATATTGTTAGTTCTCTGGGTGTCAACAAGCCAAGCATACAGAGCTTAAATTGAAAACCCTTGCATTTTGTTGAGATTTAAAACCATTCCACTTTCACAGATAAATCCAGGTTTGTTGTTTTCTGAGAAATTTTTGCAAAATAGTTTTTTCTACTAAATACACTTGCATTTAACTCGCCAACTTCCTCAGTAAGGCAGGTGAAGCCAAGACTTACTCTGATGTTTTTTGAACTTGTTTGAACGAGGCAACCGCTCCGAACCACAAACACAGGGGCACTGTTTACTTCGTTGTCAGCTTTATGCCGTAACCAGTCTTCATAACCCTGAATCCACGAGAGAGACAAATCAATCATCTAATGGAGAGAAGATGTCAGAATTCACAGCAGGAGCACGTAGCGAAAAAGTTCTGAAAGGATACAAGTTAATTTTGCCCACGCATTAATTGTATCTTCTGCCTCCATCAGCAGATGAGTCATGCCTACCAAATGAGCACTGGATGAGGGAGGGAAGGAGAGAACGAACAGTAATGATGTGGCGTGTATAAAGTAGCAAAGACTGGCTGGAAGTTAGCCTGGCTCCATATCAGCCACAGATGATAAAAGGCACAGCCATGAGTAAACACTGACATGCGAATGTGAATGAATGAGACCTTAACCTGTTAAGCCATCTCTTACCTGTTTGACGGCTGTAACTGTAATTACAAAGAGCAGTGGCAACCCACTGGTGATGGGGCTGGTGGGCGTATCGATCATAAGCTTGATTGGAGATGAAAGTATGAAAAGGCAATGTTAATGTCCAACAGATTGAAGGTATCAGCGTACAGTAGAACTCGCACAAGTCTGATCTGTATAAATCGCCGAAGTCATACATCTGCCCAAATCCCATTCAAGAGTTTATATATGCAAGTGACATAATTTATACTTTGCATAAATCGTATTAAATGTATGCTACCAACTGATAAAACTTGAGAGGTTTAACTGTATAAACATAAGCAGCTGCTTTGAAATGGACAGCATATATTGCCGTTTAAAACAAATGTTTTAGTCCACACTATGAGCAATAAAAGCAAGCAAAAAATCTACCATTTGTAATCTGAATTCTGTCCGGAGTTTACAATCCCAATAGAATTAAACATAACCTCAAAATTATTACCAATACGATGGTAATATTATAATAATATACTACAAAGCCAGCTGACCGCAGCGTGGGGAGTGCATTTCTTGCATCACCCTCCCCACCTCCGCCTCCCACCATCCACTGCCAGCCCCTCACTTCCCCTCCTGGTAAGAATCTCAACTGCGATGTGCCTTGGGTTGTCCTCCCGACGTGAAAGGCACTGTACAATGTAATTTGTCATTGCTGTTGTTAACTGATTGCAAGGGGTAAATGTTTTCTGTATCACAATTCTCATTTTGATACACATCAACATTGAGAGTAATCACAGTAAAGACCCTGCCCTCTGAGACTGACTAACTGCTTCCCCCCGCCCCACATTTCGTGTCCACTTGGGAGCTCCACATGGCAGAGGCCTGATCTCTAATTGGCTCCCGATGCTGTCAGTTAGTGTCGGAGGCTGGATTTCTAAGCCGTTTGGCATAGGGTTATTTATCCTCATAACAGCAAAAAGCAACGGATCTTTGCAGAAGCAAAGATCAGCAGGTCATTTGACGGACTGTTCAAGGTGACTTCTCATGCACTCAATACATTTAAATGGTAAACATTTTTACTAATACGCAATTTTAGTGACACAATACAAAATTACATTTATATAGCACCTTTCAAGTCAAGAAGACATCCCAAGATGCTGGATAGTCAGGGATTTGGACCCAAGCACGAAGGTTGGGATCAGGGAGGGTGAAGGGCAGGGAGATTGGCCGAAGGTATGGTTGAAGAGGAGGGTTTTGAGGCATGCCTTGATCATTCATAGTAAGGGAGGGAGCGAGGCGAAGAGAATGTGGGATGGAGTTCGAAAGAGCGGGGGCAGAAAGGCTGAAGGCCCGACTGTCGACAGTTAAGGTGGGCCGGGTGGGGGACGTGGAGCAGGCCACAGCCTGCTGAGCGGAGGGAGCAGACAGGTTGGCATGGGATTAGCAGATCGCAGAGCTGGGAAACGGCAAGGCTCTGGAGGGCGTTGAAGGCAAGGATGATGATTTTGAACTCTATCCTCTCGGGGATGGGGAGCCAGTGGAGCCGGGTAAGGGTGGGGGTGATGGGTCACGGAGCCTGGTGCGGGAGAGGACACGAGCTGTAGAGATCTGGATGATCTGCAGCTTGTGGAGGGAAGAGTTGAGAAGCCCAACAAGCAGAGAGTTAGCATAATAGAGCCTAGATGTGATGAATACATGGATGTTTTTGGCGGCAGTAGCGGAGCAGGGCAATGTTTTGGAGGTGGGGTAAGGCAGAACAGGTCATGGTGCAGATGTGACTCGCTTACCTGCACAAGAAAAATGACAAGAAAGTAGAAGTTGGCTATTCTTCGGAACTGTTCAAATAAATTCTTTGGAATAAAATTCCATACGGTGTACTGAAAAAAGGAGGGAAAAAGTTAGAATACTGGCAAACTGCAATTAAATAAATCCAAGAGGCAATGGCTAATGATGTCAAATTAAAAGTTCAGGATTGTTATTAAAAAGAGCGCATAAATCGCTTGCAAAATACAGTAAATTGCAGTGCAGCACGCTGAGACACCCCTACTAACGTGAAAGGCACTATATCAATTCAAGGACTATTATAATAGTGTTCCAAATTAAGGCTCTTTCTATTGTCTCCCCCTTGATCTGATCAGCGAGGGGGAAGCTCCTAGTCTGAGCTCCTGACATTCCCAATGAAAAAGACTCGATCAGGATCTTGCCACATGGGGAGTGGTGTGGATTTTAGAACTGTTTGCAGTAAATTGGGTGCCTAGTAACTTTTCACATGTGTTCACAACTGGCTTTTATTTACCAGTATCTTGCAGCCTTATGCTTACTTCAAAGCCTGATGTGGATAAATAGACATGCCTCTAGTTGGCTTGTGGATATCCGGCATTCCACTGTATGCCTTTATTCATAACTCAGCACTTGAATGTTTACATCATGGTTGCCCATCATGGTCAGGGTGAAGATTTTTCACTGCTCAATATTACCACAGGAAAGCCCAAATTTGTTTACATTTTCAGACAGTCAATGATAAAATAAATCTATGGATTTTTATAGTTTATGCAGAGAGATTTGGGCAGAAGCACACCTGAAACACCAAACCAACCATACACTTCCTGTAACATTAACCAATTATCATCAAGGGACAATCAACAACAACAAATTACATTTGTATAGCCGCTTTCATGTCAGGAAGATGTCCCAAGGCACTCATCTGTTGTTCTCATCAACTACGACCCACTTGATATGGATTAAATATACCAAAAGCAGACATGACAAGGAATCTTGCTTTTTATTTTTGAGCACTTTATCATATCAAAATATCCTAAAGTGCTTCACAGTAATTACTGTCTGCCTGTATTAAGCGCAAATGCAGCAGACCTTGTGTTTGAGAGAAAGGTCTCACGAACAGGAACAAAGTGTAGGACAACACTCAGGAGGTTGGCAGAACAGCAAGAGAAACTCCCATCTCTTTTCAGAAGTGTCATTGGATGCTTCACGTCCACCTGGACAGACGGAACCTCGGTTAAACGTCTCATCCAAACGCAAAGCCAGTAACTAGTGGAGTCTTGTAGCTCAGTGGTAAGAGCACTCGCCTTGCAAGCGAGAGACCTGGGTTCAATTCCAGGCAGAGGGCGAAACCTTGGGCAAGTTTCCTTATTCCACACAGAGCCTAATAATAATCCCTCCAAAAACAAAACAATAATATATTGGTCATTTTCAATCCACGACTGTTTGTGGGACATTGCTGTGTGCAATTGGCTGCCGCGTTTTGGCCACAAATATACAGTCAATTCACTTTACAGCATATTCCGTGAAGCGCTTTGGGACGTCGAGAAGACGTGAAAAGCGCTATATCAAATGCAAGGGTTATTATTATATAACTAAAATTATAAGCCTTATTACCTTGGATGATACAATCCGGTTGTCAGCGAACTTTTGAGGAATGTAATGGTTTTGTGGTGGAAAGTGATTGGCAATGTAAACTGTCCTTGTATCCAGCTGATTGGGTGGGTCGATTCCCTGAAAGAGAAATCAATATTTTGTATCTCGCATCAATTAAATAGATTCTATAAAAATCTAAGCAACACTCGTTTTAGAAACCTTAGGCAAGTTTCCTTACTCCATACGGTTCTGTTTACCTAGCAGTAAGTGGAAACCCAGTTGTTAGTCAATTAGCGTATCGCTTTCCAGGGATAACATTCCCTTAAAAAAATGCAGTCACTCAATCTGCCACTATTTGTGGGACACTGCTGTGTGCATTTGACTACTGCGTTTCACCCACAAAATATATACAATCAATTCAATTTACAGTGTATACTGCATTTTGAGACGACTCAATGATCTGTTAAGTTGCTATATCAAATGCAAGGAATATCATCATTATTATGTAACATTATGTCAGCTCACGTGATTGATTTCTCAAATAAAACAGAACAGGACTGCATTGACTACTTTAATCATTCTACTGTATTTTGCAAAGTGCTCTTAGAATTGTGGATCAAGGGCTCTATGCATTAAGTCAGCTCTCTAAAGAGTACCCTACACTCTGAAATTACATAAGCCATCTTAGGCAGTCAAGGAAGAGGCACGGATTTAGAATGAGGTGGGAGTTAAGTGAGTTTAATAACTCAATGCAATTTTTTACAATGACTGCAAGCCTACTTAATCATGTCTGCATCTCTAGCTAATCTGCTGAATCATCTCAGCCAAACATTTTTAATTACATTTTCTCAAACCCATGCACCAGAACACTCCCTTGGGTCCACTTTGGTATAATTTGTGTTAGTGTTTGTGAACCAAAATGCAAATAAAATAGCGATCCCAGAGCACAAATAACTCAAGACACGATTGATGGGTTCCGATAAACTGATAGGACAAGGGGAGTGGTTGGGGGTTCAAAAGACTTAAGTCAACTAAAACTAAATTAATTTTTAATTCAATTCCTAATTCTGTATAGTTCCATATTTGGCTCATTAATTTGGGAGGGGGAGTAGGGGGAAAAAACAAACAAAGTACAAGACATATCTGTTCATTAAAACTTTGATGTGCAACCGTGAGCCATTAAACTGCAAAACCGACTGAATCGGAAGAAACCACAACTTTCCATGTGAAGTTTCGACTACAAGAGGTCACATGTACAATTGTTCACAGGAACGTACCCCTGGAAAAGTGAACTGAAAAAAAAGATTTGATGTCTTTTCTTCCCTCTGGGTTCACGTCCCATCTGAAGACCTACCTCTTTCACTGTGCTTTTGGCCATTTCATTCATCTCAGTTTCCCCCCACCCGCCAAACCCTTTCGTAAAGCACTTTCCTTGACCACAGAAATATATAGTCAATTCACCTTACAGTACATTGTGTGAAGCGTTTTGAGATGTCTCAACGATGTGATAAGGTGCTGTATCAAATGCAAGGATTATTATATTAAAAGGCGATATACAAGTATAAATTGTCACCACTGTTTCACCTAGTTGTGAACTAGGCTAACAAACTGAACAAGTTTGCCAGTTCTGAGAGAAAAAAAATATCTAAGTCGATGACACTTGGGAGGGTGGAGAATTCTGGATTTGCTGGGTGTTGACCAAAGTTAAGTATTGCAACACTGAGACGAGAGTCAGAGAAAATTATTGTAATGTCCTAATGCTTCAAGAATGTACTTTCAATCTCTGCAAGCGATTGCATCAAAGTTTCACAACTCCTTTGATTTCTTAATATTCGAGGCTGATGTCAAAATGAGTAACTATACTGATACAACAACCACAAAGATCATATAGCGCCCTCCACGCCGGACGGTGTCTCAGAGGGCTTCACAATAACGAATCCCGGGGCCGCGCCAGGGGGAGGGGGAGGAAGGTGACCAAAGGCGTGGTCGAAAGGAAAGGTCTTCAGCAGAGACCTGAAAATAGGAAGGGGGGGGGGGGGGGCGAGGTGAAGGAAGTGAGGAAGGGAGTTCCAGAGCCTCGGGGCGTAGTGGCTGAAAGCACAGCCGCCATAGGTGGAGCAGAGGACTCGGGGGACTTTCTGCTTCATGAAAAAAAAGGAACTAAAGCGTTCACTGACAACTTTGGACCATTGGGCAAGTTTCCTTACTCCACACAGAGCCTAATAATAATCCCTCCAAAACTAAAAACAATAATAAATTGGTCATTTTCAATCTACGACTGTTTGTGGGACATTGCTGTGCGCAATTGGCTGCCGCGTTTGCCCACAAATATACAGTCAATTCACTTTACAGTGTACTCTGTGAAGCGCTTTGGGACGTCCTCCCGACGTGAAAAGCGCTATATCAAATGCAAGGATTATTATTATTATTATTATTATCCAATGTCATCCAGGGTGGTCCAACTGGTGGCCTGTGGGCCGATTTCATCCTCCACCTCACCATTTCATCTTGCCCACCCGCTCCCTCCATAACCTGTAAATGTTGTTGTGTTTCTGGAAGGGAAACACAAAGCAAATTGCTAATGCAACGTTTCTCAAATAGAGCATCCATCCCTCAGCAGCCAAAAGGTTGGAACACCCTGCAATTTCACTTCTGCAAGATGAATAATTGGTGTGACTAGCAGGTAACAGTCAAGTTCAGCCCTGCTCTACTGCACCAGGATAGGATCAGTAAAGCAAAAGACTAAAGGGCAATTTACGAATTGCTATTGTAAAATAATAATAAGCTTTATATCCTCCATGTCGTAATCCTCTCTAACAAATCACCTGTCATATCAGCATGATCAAATTCCTGCTTAAGACAGCTCAGTCACACCACAAACCTGTTTCTCTGTCACACACACAGCACGGTCACACTATAGCACTAACTCCCCCTTTAAATTAGGGCGAGTGTGTGGAGAGAACACCAGCCGAGGGCTAAATGGTGCGTTGCAGTGCTGTCACATTCCACTATAATCATCATCCATCATATCAAAGATATGTTATGTCAAATATCATATCGTACAATACACACACTATCTCCCTATGATCATGAGTTTCGTTCTGTTGCATTGCTAAAACAAAATAGGAACTGAAAGGCAAACAAAGGCACTCAACCAGGAGAAATAAGATAGGTTAAAGGCTACAATCTGACTGCCTGGGCTCCCGCAGTAAAATCTGGTCAAGCTGGATTGCAAAAGTTAGTCATCGCTGGAAAGCTACACCTTCAAATGAGCTGGTACAGCCGTGATCAAGATTCCTTGCCAAGTAGTTGTGCCTTTCCCTTTGTCATATTGTCTGCATTGAAATTCTCCACCATCACTTGGTGTAGATCCTAACAACCTCCTTAACTGTGTCTACGGTCACCTCTCCTTTCTCCTCAGGCTAGACGTCAAATGACGCCATTGTTAAGCGCCGCAAGATGCTACCCCGAGTGAAGGGAGCTGTTTAAATATAAATGCAAGTTGCCATTGACGTTGGAAACTGACTACACAAATACAATACATTAAACACTGCCACAGTCGCAACTACGAATGGAGTCCTGTAGCACAGCGGGTAGAGTGCTCGCATCGCAAACAACAGGACCCGAGTTCAATTCCTGGTTAGGGCAATACCTTAGGTAAGTTTCCTTACTCCACACAAGTATCAACCGGTTGTTAGTCGATTGGCGGGGTGCTTTCCAGGGTTCCCTCAAAAAAAATGCTTTGAAGGTGAGGACGCTGCTGTGCGCAGTTGGCTGCCGCGTACTGCCTTCAAATACACAGTCGATCTACTCTAAAATATATTCTATGAAGCGCTTTGAGACATCTCAACATTGTGATAAGGTGCTATATCAAATTATTATTATAACAATAATCAAGAACCTGCTGTATTGTCCAATGCTGTTGAGTGATTTTTCTGCCAAGCTCTTACAGGACTACAATGACGACAACTACAGTATTTCCAATATAAAGTTAATCAGCAAAGAATTTCACACTTTGCCCACGCGCTCTGCCTAGTATTGAAAGTATGTGTTATAATGCTCATTTCCGTTCTTGCACTACCAGAGCTTTTTCATACCTATCTTCATTTAGAGTGTTCTGTTCTGGTTTCTGCCAACACCACGATTGCCCTCAGACTGCTGACAGTCTGCAGGCAATCGTGGTCCTGAAACGGTTTCCGTGCAAATTTTCCAGAGCCACATTGTTAACAGAGGATACAGTTCAAGATCCTGGTCCTCATCTTCGAAGCCCTCCGTGGTCTTGCTCAAGACCGTGTGGAGGGCTTTGAAGGCGAGGATCTTGAACTGTATCCTCTGTGTGATGGGAAGCCAGTGAGTTGGGCAAGGATGGGGGTGATAAGGTCGCGGAGCCTGGTGCAGGAGAGGACATGGGCTGCAGAGTTCTGGATGATCTGCAGCCTGTGGAGAGAGGAGTTGGGGAGGCCGACAAGCAGTGAATTTGCATAGGTGAGCCTCGATGTAATGAAGGCATGTTTGAGGGTTTCGGCGGCCTGGGGTGTGAGACAGTGGCGGACCGGGCGATATTGCGGAGGTGGGGGTAGGCAGAGCGGGGCATGGCGAATGTGGGGTAGAAAGGATAGGTGAGGGTCAAACAAGACCCCAAAGTTCTGGACTGGCTTAGCAAGGTGGAGTGTGTAACTAGGAATGGTGATGCTGTCAGCGCCTGAGGTGAGGAGCAAATCCGGAGAGCCTCGGTCTTGTTGACATTCAACTGAACAAAGTTAGCTCTCATCAAGGATTTGATGCCTGACAGACATTCTGTCAGCACAGCAGTGGTCCTGGAGTCAAGGGTGGAGGCAGACAGATAGAGTTGGGTATCATCCGCAAGATCTTCCTCTTCAACCGTGCTTTCGATCTCCCTGCTTCCCCCCCACCCCAATCCTCAGCTCAGATCCGTAACTGTGTCTGTCCAGCACCTTGGGACATCTTCCCGATGTGAAAGGTGCAATACAAATATAATTTTGTTGTTGTTGTTAACAAACAACACAATTTCCATCCAAACCACTACATTGAGTTTTGCAAGATCATTAAGTGGGGACGATTTTCTGTTACATTTTTAGTTCTGCCACTTTTCAACAAGAAACTTGTTGTCAAACACACGTTATGCTTGTGGATATTGCACCTTGACCTTCTTTGCACAATGACGAAGAACCCATCAGTTTGACAAATTAAGTTGTTAAGTCCACACTTATTTCCTAAACCAGTCACTGGATAGCAATCAGGAGCAGGATTTCTTTCCCACCTTCTAAAACCAAAAGCCAAGGACCCTCCTGGTTCGCACAGTTCACTACCATACCATGTGGTTCATTTGCAATAGTGACTAAAACGTGGTTCATAGGTAATTGCTGTCAAGTGTAGAGACTTTGTATTTGGAGGCAAACATGGAGCTACTGAGCCATCAGATGAAGTTCTGAGACCAAAGCCAATAACAGAATTTATTAATTAGAACGCAACAATCACCTTTTTTTATTGAAACACATTCAATGTTCCAACAAGGCGAACAAAACACAACAGAAATGTGACAAATAGAGCATCCTTGATACAGCAATGGGCATGTATTAACTAATGGAGGAAAAAAAACACCTGTGAATTTACAGTTTTGCATCCTTCAGTGGAGACTGTCCCTAAACAATTCATGTATAGAAACAGCCTTCATAGTAGATTTATTTTTGACATTGTGACTCGAAACCACTCCTCAAGTGCATGTGGAAATACTAATATTATGAAAGGGAACACTAAACCAGTGTACAGGCCTCAGTGAAAGGATAGTACAATGTGCAAATAAAGAAAAAGGCTTGACATTTCCACTAAGTTTAGTTAGGCAAAGCATCTGAATGGAAGGAGGNAAAAAAAGGTGTCAGCAGGTTAGTTGACATTGCTCTCAGGCTACTCTTTGCGTATAAAAGGCTTCCTGCCTACCACAACAAGGTATGAACAAAGTTTAAAGAAACTCAATGTTAATATGGTACCGTCAGGTGCAGGGTGGAGCAGCAGCCTGGGTGACATTCAAGCACAGCACTAGAGAAGTGCCACATTAGCAGCGGCTCAATCCTTTGGATGAATGATGCCGTAGTACTAACCGCAAAGAAAAAGGAATTTCTCTTGGGTTTCTGGCCAACAATCGTGACATAAATTGATCACTCTCTTTATTGCTGTTTATGAGATAATAATAAGCCTTGCATATGGCACAGTGCCTTATCACATCGCTGAGATATCTCAAAGCTCTTCACAGAATATACTGCAACGTGATTTGACTGTATACTTTGTGGGTGAAACAGGATCTTGCTGTGTCTGCCTACAAGTAGTTTGTCTGCTTCGCAGCATTTATCTGTGACGTGTTTGTTGCCTTGACGTGGCAGGTGCTGTATCAATTGCAAGGATTCTTCACTTCAACATCACCTTATATTCGAAGATTTTCCTCTCTGAATGACTAAACTTTTCTGCCCAAGAATCTCTTGGTCCCAAAGATAAACAAAACTAAAGTAAACACGTGATGTGTGTAGATTTGCCCCAATACAATTTGAGGTGATGTAGAACCAACCCCTCACATCACTTCCCACCTGGCAATATGGATATTGGACAAGAATCAAGGTTGACAATTGCGATTAGTAGGAAAACCCAGTGCAGCAACAATTATTTGCAACAATTATAAGGCGCCCTTCATGTGTGCCGCGTCATGAAGCGCTTAAACGTTTTAAGCAGAACAATCTCCCTGAACTTTTTGTTATGGAAGAATGATCCTTTTTGAACGTGGAACAAAACATGAGGAATTGTATTCTGCTGTACTTTATTAAAATCAGATGCGGAACAGAACAAGCACAACCTCAGTAACATTCATACTCCAAGTTGACAGCTGAAATATCTGGAGTACATCCATCAGAAAATATTGTCAGCCGAGTGTAAAAATAGAAGCTGAAGATTACGTCTGCCTTGTTGGAAAGCTGATTAAAGTCAATTAAAATGCAATTTGATTTAAAAAAGGGTTAAATAACTCATAGCTTTACTGCAACCACAAAGCTCTCAACAGCGGATGAAGTATAAACCTTGGTTTTGAGACCAATGCAAACAGCCAAAATGTTATACTTAACAGTATTTTTTTACACCTTTCCTCCAGCCCATACTTTGAGACATATTTAGATATTTAGTTGGTGCTTTTTAAACTGACTTCCTTGAATCTCACACCACATAGGAAGTGGACGTTTTACATGCACTGCATTACAGGAAACATTCACCTCTAAGGTGTCCCAACACATCTCAGACTGTCATATTTGATTGTCATCTTCAGTGAGTACAAATCAACAAGCACTCATTCTGCATTTTATCTTTCTCATATAAATAAAAAAATGTACATTTTTAACACTTATCACACTAAAACATCTCAAAAATAATTGCTGTCAAATGGAGTGGCTGTTTATTTTATAGGTAAACGAACAGCTATTTGCGTAAGTCAGATCTCACAAACAGCCGTGGGGTGAATGACCAATTTATGTGGAGGATTATTGGCCAGGACACTGGGAGAAACTCGATTCTCTTTTTGAATAGTGTTATGGAATCCTTAATTTCCACCTGAACACAAGCAGACAGGAAAACGGCAGGTGCTACCTTTATAAGCTGAATTAAAACATGTTTCAAAACAGTTCAATACCTTGGAAGGTACATCTGATTTCCACGCTCTATTGAGTGAGTAAACTCTATTAAACAAACAAACATCAACGAAAGGACAAGTGTCACACCACTTTCTTTAATGGGAGATGGGAGGGAGAAGGAGAAGAAGTGACAACAGGCATTTTTTCACTCTCTGCACCATCTACAACAACAACTTGTATTTATACAGCGGCTTCACACAGGGTAGTATCCTGGAGCGCTTGAGCTACACAGCTATTTGTGAGATACTCCTACAAAATTCAGTCACTATCCTTTACAGTAAATCCTGTGAAAGGCTTTGAGGCATCCGCCTGACGTGAAAAGCGCTGCATCAAATGCAAGGATTATTATGAGTAGAAGTACTCTGATGTACTACTATTCAAACCCAAAAGGTTCTCATTTCTCCTCCAGACAGAAAGTTGTGGATTTTGGCCACGTTGTTGAGTACAGAGAATCCTCCCAGACAAGAACTTTTTTTTAAAATAAACTAGACTTCATTTAGTGGATTCCAAACTCTGATCTGTGGAAGGCATAGGAGTCCAAGCATTTTGATTTAATGTAGCTCAGGAAATCAAATTTACAAAAGGTATGCAGTCATCAGCCTGAGTGCACATGCCAAGAGGGAACAGCAGAGTTTTGTAATATGCATTCCAAATTAAAACCACATGCACAAAAGATTACTTTTTTGGGGGGTGAGGAATATGGAAAGGAGACATAAGGCATTGTGGGATTTCTGGTTTGAAGCATTGTACAATTCAAATTACCCCTTCTTGCTTTCTCTGTTGCAAAGAACGCAGTCAGTATAACACTGCAACACTATTTAAAAATTATTTAGGACAGACTACTCTGGATTTTTTTATTCTTTATGCTTCAAGCTACTGTAAGCACTGTACTTTTCGAATGTCACTGTAGCAGAAAAATAATTGTAAGTTTGGGTTCATTATCAGGAGAGAGAAGCGTTTGTTTTCTTTTTAACAAGCAACTTAACGTCAAACCCTTCGGAACAGAAATGATAGAGGAGGCCATTCAACTCATAGAGCTTATTCTGACAGATTTTAGATTGTGGAAAATTCTTTAATCCTGTCTCCCCCACCGCCCAATACACCTTCCTATCATAACATCCTATGTACGTACCTTTCTCTTTTAAGAACACCCAATTCATTCTGCCTCTGTACAGTTTTTTGGGTAGTGATTCCACATTCTCAACACCCCGCCCCCCCCATCCCCCATGAAATGCGTCATGATCTCGCTGGTTACTGGTTTTAGCAGTCTTCGTATTTCATGTCCATACATTCAATATTATAACCAACATTGTAAACCACAACACAAAGGCATCGAATAAAATGAAGCAAAGTGATGAAACCTCTCAGAACAGTACTCAAACACAACCAACATGTTAATTGTAAAATTTGAGGGCGGGGGGGGGACTGGGGTGATGTCTTAACTCAAACTTTGGAAATACAGCAAACTCCTGATAACTTGTTGCTCCAAGGGATACAGGCTCAGGGCAGTTATCCGGAGTGCAGAGTTAGGCATATGTATCAATACATAAATATATGTGGCTGGGATATTGATAGCACAATAATTTAGGTGGTAGTGAGAAGTTAAGCCAGGGTCGAGTTATCAGGAGTTCCCTGTATTTTTCAATGAAAATGATCTCTCCGAGCTAGATTGGGTAAAACTGTTGTTTCTGGGCTGGAGAAACATCAGAAGCAAATATTCGAAACTTGCACTCATTTCAGAGTTTTCAGATTTTGGCCATTACTTTAAATTTAGTCTTAATATTGAAGATGCTTTTCGTAGGTTCTGGTGAGATGCCAAAACATTTAGGCCATATTTAAGTATTTAGTACATTTTGGCATGCTCTGAATCTCTCTTCCTCTGAAGTTCTCCCCCCTACCCCGCTTAAAATAAAGGAGAAATATTAAATTTAATAGCTATGGGGTTAAGAGAGGGACAACAAGCAACACAACTTGAAGGGGATAGAAACAAATGCAAAATACTGCAGATGCTGGAAATCTGAAACAAAAACTGAAGCTGCTGGGAACACTCAACAGGCAAGCAGCATCTATGGAGAAAGGAAAGTGAGTCAGGGTTTCAAGTCCAACACCCTTCGTCAGAATTAACTTTCTGAACGAAGGGTCATAGACCAAAAACGCTGACTCACTTTTCTTTCTCCATAGATGCTGACTGACCTCCTGAGTGTTCCCAGCGACCTTCTGTTTTTGTTGAAAGGGGTAGGACTTGGTATCGTGGTGTGGTAGGGGAAAGCAGAGCAAGAGGCAAAATAAACTTTTATGGGGGATTTACAGCCTGTTAAATACGATGAGGAAACAACATGCAGAGCAGGGTGGAGTCCACTCATCGAAACACCAGCAACCGGGGCTACAGCGTTAAAAAAACACAAACTGCAAAAGCAAGCTTGGACTTTGTTCTTGTCCAGCTCAATGAAGAAGGAAATCCATGCTCCCAGTGAGCGAGCAGTTTCCTTGTGCTGCCTATCTCCCCTTTGCTCTGAGAACTGCCTCTCCCTCCGTTCAATTTACAACAACACGATTACATTTGTATTGCGCCTTTCACATCGGGAGTACGTCCCAAGGCGCAGCATTTCAATTTACATCATCTAATGCTTCTTCACGATTGATCATACGTGTGTAGATTTGACACACACCAGCTTAATAACAACAATCCTTCGCAAGATTTACTGTAAAGTGGATTGTGACTGTGTACTTAATGGGCAGATTAAGTAGGTCATCTCACCCACAAAATACAGTCAATTCACGTGACTACATGTCGTGTGAAACTCTATATCAAATGCAAGAATTATTCTTATATATTTCAGTATGATCATCCAGTAGTATGTAGGGGGCCCAACAATACAAACTTTTCTTCCATTTCGGGGCTCTACAAACCGCGTCCCTTTGCTCTGGGGATAATAATAATAATCCTTGCATTTGATATAGCGCCTTATCGTATCTTCAAGAGGTCTCAAAGCGCTTCACGGGGGAGGGGGGGGACGGGGGGGAACTGCAAAAGAAATTGACTTGTGTATTTTGTGGGTTGAACACGGCCGCCAAGCCAAACCCGCACAGCAGTGCCCCGCAAACCGTCATGGATTGAAGTGACCAATTTTTAGTATTATCTTTTTCAGGGGATTGTCACCCCCCCACCCCCACCAGGAAAATGATCCGCCAATCGACTAACAACTGGGCTCCTATTTACTGCTGCATACACAGAGGGGGGGGTGTGTGTGTGGTGGGGGGGGAACTTGCCTCAGATTTCGCTTTCATGGGGGGGGTTTAATCCCTTCAACAACCCCTTAACTGCTGGGAAGGTGTAACCTGCCCTCCCTCCCCCTCCCCCCTCGCAGCTCAGCGACAGCTTTACGCGAGCCCGGGGATGTGATGGGAGATGACAGGCCGTACGGTACAGCTCTCGGTGGGGGGGTGTGGGAGACACTCACTCACCAGTTGCCTCCGTGACCAGCGGATCATCGACGACGAGGCCAGTGAGGCCCCCGCCGACCGAGGCCGGGACCACGGCGGCCACCAGCGCCGCCACCGGCTGTCGCTCCCGTTAGACTCCGTCTTGCCGTTTGTCTCGCGCCCCCCCGGGGAGGGGGGAGGAGCCTGTGGGGGGGGTGGGGGTGGGGGGGTAACCTCTTCACTTCAGGCCCTCGCCCCTCCTTCTCCTCCTCCACCACCGTCCTCCTCTTCCTCTCCTCCCACCCGTAATGTCGACTTCGGGCTCGTCCTCCTCCCGCAGCGACAGCGACAGCAACCGCCGCCGCATCCTCCCGCCCCCGGGCCGGCACTCGGGGAGCCGTGGGCGGGGGGAGGAGGTTACAACTACGCCTGCGTGCCAAGCGCAGGCCCGCCCTCCCGTCGCCAGGCCCCGCCCTCCCGTCGCCAGGCCCCGCCCTCCCGTCGTCGTGACCAGGAGTTGCCTCACTTCCGGTGCGTCACCGCCCGCCGCCATGATGGGTGTATCGCACACGTGTCACTCCCCTCCCTCCCCCCATTCCATCCCGTCACTGCAGGGGATGTCAATCATCAGATCTTCCGACAACAAGTTTGGCAGGACTCTGGGGGAGAGGGCGGGGCGGTTCGGGGGGGGGAGGGGGGGCGTGGGGGGGCGGGGCGGTCGGGGGTGAGGGGGGGGGGCCGGGGGGAGCAGGCGGACTGGACGGGCGGGCGGGCAGTGGGGGGCGGGGCAGTGGGGGGGCGGGGCAGTGGGGGGGCGGGGGCGAGAGAGCTCAGGTCGGTCGGGGGGGGGCGAGGAAGGGCAGGGGAGAGAGGGCGGAGCGGTCGGGAGGGAACGGTGGGGGCCGGGCAGTGCGGGCGGGATGGGGGGAGCGGGCGTGGGGGGCGTAGCAGGCGGGGGGGCTGGGCGTTGGGCGTTGGGGGGGGCGCGGGGTGGTTGGGGGGGAGAGCGCGGGGGGGGGTAAAGGGTGAGGTGACTGTCGGCACGGACGAAGAGGAAGGTCTTCAGGAGCGACCTGGAGATAATAATAAAACTCGCATTGATATAGCATCTCATCACCTCATCGAGACGCCTCAAAGCGCTTCACAGGATATACTGTAAAGTGTAGTGACTATATCTTGTGGGCGAAACACGGCAGCCAATTGCACACAGCAGAGTCCCACAAACAGTCGTGGATGGGGAAGGAAGGGGCAAGACAAACGTTTCCAGAGTTTCGGGGCGTGAAAGCTGGCCTTGCCTGGTTCAGATTGACCTCTCACACAACCTGGACTTCATCTTCTCTAACCCCCAGATCATCTTGTGCGATGTTCCTCAGGTTCCTTGGTTCCCTCCTCTTCAATATCATCTTGGTGACATCATCTGCACACATGGGGTCAACTTCCACATGTATGCGGATGACACTCAACTCTATCTTTGCCTCCACCCTCGACTCCAGGACCCACTGCTGTCCTGACTGAATGTCTGTCGGACATCCAAGTCCTGGATGAGAGCTAACTTTCTTCAGTTGAACGTCAACAAGACCGAGGCTCTCTTGATTGGCTCCTGTCAGCGCCTCCTCACGTCAGATGCTGACAGTATCACCATCCATGGTTGCACACTCCACCTTGCTAAGCCAGTCCGGAACCTTCAGGTCTTGTTTATGCAAACTCACTGCTTGTCAACCTACCCAACTTCTCCCTCCACAGTCTGCAGATCATCCAGAACTCTGACCCTAACACCCCCATCCTTGCCCAACTCCACTGGCTTCTCATCACCCAGAGGATACAGTTCAAGATTCTGGTCCTCACCTTCAAAGCCCTCCACAGTCTTGCTCCCCCTACCTCTGCGACCTCCTAACCCCGTCATCCTGTTCGCTCCCTCCACACTCCCCACACCAAACCCCAGCTCATGCCCGTAACCCTGTCTGTCCAGCACCTTGGGACATCCTCCCAACGTGAAAGGCGCTTTACAAATGTAATTTTGTTGTTGAAAGCTTGGCCACCGATGGTGGAACGGAGGGCACGAGGGACATGTAGAAGGCCAGAGTCTGTCGAGCGGAGGCAGCGGGTTGTGGGGTAAGCAGGCATAGAGGCAGGGAGGTGCCAGGGCATCAAGAGATTTGATAACAAGTCTGAGGATCTTGAAATCGATCCGTTCGACAATAGGGAGCCAGTGGAGCCTCGCGAGAACTGGTGTGATGGGGATATGCAGTTTACTACAGGTGAGTATGCGGGCAATATGGGTCAGATCATAATAATAATCCTTGCATTTGATAAAGTGTGTCATTGTGTTGCTGAGACATCTTGAAGCGCTTCACAAAATATACTAGGATATGCATTTTGTTGCACTGTGCAAGTCTCGTAGCTTAGAGCACTCGCCTCGCAATCGAGTGGACTTGGTTTTGATTCCCGAGTTTTCCATACGCCTCTATTTACCTATCAGTAAGTAGGAACCCAGTTGTTAATTGGTTGGTGGATCGCTTTCCGAGGGTAATAATCCCTTTTTTTTAAAAAATTTGGTCACTCAATCCACAACTGTTCATGGGACACTGCTGTGAGTAATTGGCTGCTTCATTCTGCCCACAAAATACACAGTCAATCTACTTTACAACATATTCTCTGAAACATTTTGAGGCATCTCGACATCGTGATAAGGGTCTATATCAAATGCAATGACTATTATTTCAAAAGCATTAATTTAAATTGACCACTCTATGCTACCCGATACCCATAATATTGAGCTACTTTTGGGCTAGTATTGGGTTGGATTTGGGCTACAAACGTATGTTAATTTCTGGCAAGCCTGTTTCCAAGTGCAGCACGAGTGATCAAGGGCAACTCTGATTCTCTTTTTGGAAGGGAAAGTGGATCCTACATATTATCCCTCCTAAAGCGCTTGAAGGATCCACCCATTGTTAAAAAGTGTGCCATTTAAATTGTACGCAGCGAATTTTGAATATTACAGCACAGAAGGAGGCCATTCGGCCCATCGTGCCTGCTCTTTGGAAGAGCTACCCAGTCAGTCCCACTCCCCTGCTCTTTCCCTATATCCTTGCAAATTTCATTTTAACCTTTCACTTGCCACCAATCTCATAATAATAATCCTTGCATTTATTACGTCTTCAAAACATCTCATAATTGTTTTCAGAAGGAAACAAACCAAAAAATGACATTACTGTAAGTTTAATACGTGTTATTGCACAGTTCAGGAATTACACAAAGTACAATGCAAAATTACATTGGATAGTGCCTTTCAAGTCAGGAAGATGTCCTTGTGGACAGTCCTCACCAATCACTGTGCAAATACGGAATTCAGTTTTAACATTTGGTTGGAAATGGAATGAATGTTAGATAGGCAAACAGGACAGCCAAGTTGCACGGTTTCTATGTTGCATAGAAAGCTTTGTCTTTCGAATGAGACGTTAAACCGAGATCCCGTCTGCTTGTTCAGGTGGACAATTCTCACTGAAAAATCTCATTGCACTATTCGAAAAGAGAAGGGAGTTTCTCTCCTCCCCATGTCCTGGCTGACAATCTCCCCCTCCAAATAAAGTTGGTCACTCACCTTGTGACTGTTTATGATATGCTGTTGTTTCCAAATTAGTTGTCATATCCACCTGGACAATACACAGTCACTATACAGTAAGCCCCATGAAGCATTTCACACCACGCAAAAATCAATCGTCAATCTTAAATGCTGTAAAACTGTACAACCCCAGGGTTAATAGTCACCATTTTTCCCTGGAACCTCCTGGGTAAGAGAGTCAGAGCCAGGCCACAGCACACACAGGAAACCTGAACAGCTGATGTCCATCAGGCAGCATTGAAGACAGGATTCCCATTGATTTCTCAATTAAACTTGAATGCCATGAGGCTGTTGTGAACTGTCAATCAAGCTCTTAGGCCAGCCCCCTCCCTCTCATCCTTCCCCATTTCCCCCGGATCGTAGTGACTGTGTTTTATAGGTGAACATAGAAACAGGAGTAGGCCATTTAGCCTCTCGAGACTGTTCCACCATCTTATTAATCCTGGCTTAACTGCACCTCAACTCCAAATACCTGCCTTTGTCCCATATCATAGAATCAGAATTATACAACACAGGAGGAGGCCATTCGGGCCATCGTGTCTGTGCCGGCTCTCTGAAAGAGCTATCCAATTCAATCCCACTATCCCACTCTCTCCCCATAGCCCTGCAAACTTGTCCACCCCAAATAATTATCTACTCTTAAAGCTGTTATTGAATCGGCTTCCACCAGCCTTTCAGGCAATGCATTCCAGATCCCAACAACTCTGTGTGTGTAAAAATTTCTCCTCACCT
Organism: Callorhinchus milii; assembly: GCF_018977255.1. Classification (NCBI taxonomy): domain Eukaryota; kingdom Metazoa; phylum Chordata; class Chondrichthyes; order Chimaeriformes; family Callorhinchidae; genus Callorhinchus; species Callorhinchus milii. Next base: position 2,093,751 of record NW_024704752.1, on the reverse strand, counting down.
CCCCTCTTACTTTTAACAACTAATCCCTTGATACCCTGACCTAATGAAAAACAATCCCCAACACAATTGGAAAAGTGAAGGGAGTATCTCTCTCACAATGTCCTGGCCAACAATCCCCCAAATAAAAGATCATTTGCATCACAGTTGCTCATGAGAGCTTTTGATATACGAATGCCTGTTGGATTTGCCTACACTTGACAGACCTTTGCTGTATCATCTGCATAACAAGCGTCAGCCTGGTGCAGTGGTAGAGCTCTTGCCTCTGAGTCAGAAGGTTGTGGTTCAAGGGCCCACGCCAGGACTTGGAATCACTCCAATGCAGTGCTGGGGGTGTGTTGCATTGTCTGAGGTGCCGTCCTTCGGATGAGACGTTATCCTGGATCGCTAACAAGGTGTGACTGGGGGCTAATTCCAGGCGTGCTCCACACTAGTGTGTCAGAGTATTTCATTTTCGACCCCACAGACCAGCTGTCTGAGCCCTAGACTTTCCTGCTGAGCCAGACAGCTGGAGGCACCATCTTAATGTATTGCGGACAATAAAAAGGTAAGATCATGTGAATGTCAACAGAATGTTCCTGACAGCTGTTTTAGATTTAATGTACCTATTAAGTGATTAAGTCATTAAACTAAGGTCCAATTCTTCCTGTGATTTGTTTATCTGAAATGACGCAAGGCATTTAAGAGAAATCCAGTGTGAATCGATCTTGTGTCATGCGCTGTGTGTAAACCATGTGCAAAAAGGTGACTATGAGGCAGCATGTGTAACGAGAAAATTCCTTGTTTATAATCAACTGAAGCTTTGCATAACTTTGAGTAAGCTTTGAATAACCATTGTAGCTACGCTTGCAACCATGTTGCAAACAGTCATGGATTGAATGACCAACTGCCATACGTGTGTGATGAGCTTGTTTAGGTCATAGCTCATCAACGATAGGAGTTCCCAAAACAAATATGCCCATGACACTCCCCCATGCAACACCTTTCAGATGAGGTATAAATCGTGTCTCTACGTCAGTCGGTCATTGCGTTATTGGCAGACAGACAGACACACAGACAGACAGACATTTTTCTTTATTAGTATAGATACGTAACCCTTACAGTTTACATAGCGGCCGGTTTCTGTACTTGACGGATGAATTGGAGTTGTTCATTACAGTAAACCGCTTACTCTCCAGCTGCTGTCCGTTTCTTTGCCATCAATGACTATCCCTGTTTTTGTCTGATCCTTCAACCTCCTCTGTTTTCACCTCAGCTCTGAGTGTGAACGGAGACGATGTAGTGGCGTTAAATTCATTAATTAGCGTCGTACTCAATGAAACTTTTCACGTTTTTCTGCTAATTTTGATTTGGTTGGTTGCGCTCTCACCCCTGAGTTGTGTGTGTGTGTGGGGGGGGGGGGGTGGGGGTGGGAGTGCGTGGGTGTGGAAATAATTTGGGTAAAACTGAGGTCCTGTCTGGACATTAACAGTAGCTCTACTCTCTCTACTTCAAAAGAGCAGGGAGTTTTTCTCTCTCTCTCTCTCCCTCTCTGCTGTATCCTGGCCAACAAACCCCCGGATAAATTGTTCATGGCTTTTGAGCTTAGTGTGTTTGCTCCAGCTCTCTATTTCTCTCTGCTGGCAACTAGCTGAAACACTGCTGGCTTCCATTTGAACACAACAACACATTGACTTCTATACAGGCGTTATATCAAATGCAAGGATTATTATTATAATTGGTCGCTCACATCATGGTTGTTTGCAGGCTTTCACCTCGAGAGGACATCCCAAGGCGCTGGACAGTCTAGGACTTGCAACCGAGGTGGGGGTGGGAGCCGAGAGAGATGGGCGGCAAGGAGGGAAAAATTATTTTAGGAAATAATAACGTGGGATACAGTATAATGTTTGGGACACGACATGTCATGCGACTGCTAGGATGGTGGAACGTGAACTGGATGGACCTTGGTCTTCTTTCGGCAACTAATTCTTATTTAGGAAGGTGCGTTCAAAGAGGGAGGGGCTTGCGGCAGACATTGAAGGACGCGAGGGAAGGAAGGAGTCATAGGAATGGAGGATGAAGCTGCAGAGAGAGAGAGGGCAGATAGACTGACAGCCGATGGTGAGGCGGGTAGGGCAGGGCTCAGTGCTGCATTGTCAGCCTTCAGATGAGACGCCAATCCGGGGTCCCGGCTGTTCCTGTTCGGGTGGACATCAGTGATCCAGCGACACTATTAGAAAAGAGAAGCGAGTTTCTATTAGTGTCTAGATTCATGTGGAGTCTTGTAGAGCAGTGGTTAGCAGGCTCACCTCGGAAACGAGAGGATCCAGGTTTGATCCCTGGGCGGACGAAACCTTAGGCAAGTTTCCTTACTGCATACGCCTCTGTTTACCTAGCAGTAAGTTGGAAGCCGGTCGATCACCTTCCGGGGGTAATAATCCCTTTTTTAAAATATTGGTCACTAAATCCACGACTGTTTGTGGGACACTGTTATGTACAATTGGCTGCCATGTTGTGCCCACAAAATATACACTTTGCAGTATCGTACGAAGCGCTTTGAGATGTCTTGATAATGTGATAAGGTGCTATATCAAATGCAAGGATTATTATTATAATTAATCGCTCGCTTCATGGCAGGATGTTGCTGTGCACATATTAGCTGCTGCGTTCGCCCACAAAATACACAGTGGAAGTGCTACACTGTTTTGGGTGCTAAATCCCATGTAAAGATTATTGTTGTAATACCTCTTGTCCTCCCTGTGAGTGCAGGTTGGAGACAGTGCTGCAGTGATGCAATAGGGGGCGCTCTGATATTAAAAATCAGATCCAATGGTTTGTGAAACGGGGAATGTGTCCCAAGGGAATTAACCGTTTGGTCTGCGAGCTGTTTGCTTATTATTTCTCATCACCTCAGCTCCCCCCCCCACTATCTGTGCCTCCGCCACGCAGCTAACTTTCCCCAAAACTGATCTCTTCTCTCTCCCCATGGTGTCTGTGCTGGGGCTCGCTCCCCCACTGGAGCTCTCTACTCTAACCCCATTCCCTGCTCTCTCTCTCTCTCCCCATGGTGTCTGTGCTGGTGCTCGCTCCCTCACTGGAGCTCTCTCTAAACCCCATTCCCTGCTCTCTCTCTCTCTCTCCCCCCATGGTGTCTGTGCTGGGGCTCGCTCCCCCTCACTCAATTTTGTCAGACGGGGGAGGAAGCAGAAGGAGGATGGTCGGCCTGAAAACTGGGAGAGAACCCTCCCACCCTTACATCATTACAATATGTTGATAGCGCAGCCTGCAGCCGAGCTTGTGTTGGCCCCATTCTCCGCGTTTGGCTCGAGAAACATCGAGAAAACAAGGGTTTTCATTCTCTAATTTGTTTGCCGTGTTATAGGTGGGGGTGGGGGGTGGAAGGGGGGAGTGGGGGGGAGGAAAACAGATCTCAAAGGGAGAACTTTGATCTCGTGCACAGCTGCAAAAAAGCGTGGAGCTCAGAACCCGGCCTTTCATCTCGTTGTGTGTAGCACCTGAAACCAAACAGCCTCCCTCCCTCCCACCCCACTCGCCATCGATGAGGCTGGCCAGACAGTTCAGGTGCCTGCCAACCCACTGCCTGTACATGTCTCCTGCTTCACACACACGCCAGCGAGTGGGTGATTGTAACTCACTCACGTGTCGAAGGAGAAGCTTCAGCAACGAGAACAAATTGCAGTTGTAAAGCGCCTTTAATAATAATAATAATCCTTGCATTTGATATAGCGGATTATCACGTCTTCTAGACGTCCCAAAGCGCTTCACAGAAAATACTGTAAAGTGAATTGACTGTATATTTGTGGGCGAACATCGGGAGGGCGTCCCAAGGCACTGGACAGTCAGGGGATTCGGACCCGAGATGGGGGTCGGGATCAGGGAGGGTACGGTTAGCAAGGTGACTGAATTTGTGGTTGAAAAGGAGTATCTCGAGAAGAGGAGGAGAATTTCAGCACAGACACAGCAGGAAGGGATTTTTATTTGTAGTGTTGGGAACAACGACTGAAACGGTTACCAGGAAAGGTGATTGTCCTTTGGATGAGATGTTAAACCGAGCTCCCTGTCTGCTTGTTCAGGTGGATGTTAAAGATCTCCTGCGACGCTATTCGAAAAGAGAAGGGAGTTTCTCTCTCTCCTGGTGTCCTGGCCAACAATCCCAAATTAAATTGGGAAGAATTCAGTGAGGGTTCCACAGCAAAGTGCTGACTCCCTCAGTCCACACTGTGCTCAGACACTCAATTACCCTCTTATTAAACACTGAACAAATTGGTTTCCGTTGGTAAAAATCCCTTGAAAAAAATATGAATAATTTGGTCACTCAATCCACGACTGTTTGTGGGACACTGCTGTGCGCAACTGGCTGCCGCGTTTCGCTCACAATATACACAGTCACTACACTTTACAGAGTATCCTTTGAAGCGCTTTGAGACGTCTCGACGACGTGATAAGGCGCTGTATCAAATGCAAGGAATATTATTATTATTATTATGTCCGCCTGTTGGGTCAGAAAGCTGCAGTATTGGGGGGAGATAGTGAGAGGGTGTCGTGGTGTGTGTGGGGGGGGAGGGGGGCCAGGTTCGGAAGAGGCATTAGCCCAAGGTCCCATCTGTGCCTGTTCAGGTTGGACCTCAAAAAGTAATCGTGGGTTTCTCCTGTGTCCTGGCTGTCAAGCCTCCTGATGAAGCCTCAGGGAGCCTTGGCTGTTTGTGTGAAGGCTTTGGAGGCGATTCGACATGATAGCGACCCGCTATGGGGCAAAACTTTCCTTGTTAGATCTTCGTAGTAACCCGAGAGGAGGAAAGTATCGGAATTGGTTTCAGTTTCTGCATTGTGTGTAAACAGTAACCCGAAGGATAAGGTGACAGGGAGGTTCACGGAGCTTTCAATCACAGTACCTTCATCGTTACGATGAAACGTCTCAAAGCTGAGTTTTACCGTGAAGCGTAGTGACTGTGTATTTTGTAAGTGAACGTGGCAGCTGATTGGCACACAGTGACGTCCCCACTTGTGAAATGAATGGTTGATTTGTTTTTCAATTGGGGACGGGTGGTGGGAGGGGGTTATGTCGGCCAGGACACCGGGGAGAGAGAAACTTCCTTCTCTTTTCCAATAGCGCTACGGGAGATCTTTAATATCCGTCTGCACAGGGCACGGAAGGAGAGAGCTCGTTGTAACATCTCATCCGAAGGACAGCTGTTGCCAAAAAAACCTGCTCTCCTCCCTCAACGCTCCCCACCGCATCCACTGACATTGATTCAGCTTCAGTCTCACAATTGCTCAGCTCAGGAATTCGTTGAAACCCGTCCCTTCAGCGCTGCTGTCAACACTCTCTGCTTAAACAAACAGAGGTGTGACACCCAGGAAACCTGTGACACAACTAACCTCAGACGCTCAACACTCAGTCCTAACAATGGTTTCACTCACTCCTGGTGAGACGGAACTGACAAACCATCATGTTCAACACAAAGTTTGTGGTTTCTGATGACATCCCCCCCCCTCCACTCCAACCACCCCACCCCCCATTAATATGTAGGCAAGGCGAAACCTTAGACAAGTCTAGCAGTAATTAGGAAGCCAGTTGTTAGACAATTGGCGGATCGCTTTATCGCTTTCTGGAGCTAATAATCACCTATTTTTTAAAAAAATTGGTCACTTGATCCATGGCTGTTTGTGGGACGCTGCTGTGTGCGATCGGCTGCCCTGTTTCGTCCACAAAATACACAGTCAATCCACTTTGCAATGTATTTTGTGAAGCGCTTTGAGACATCTCAACGACGTGATAAGGTGCTATATCAGATGCAGGGATTATTATTATAAGAACATAAGAACATAAGAATTAGGAGCAGGAGTAGACCATTCGGCCCCTCGAGCCTGCCCTGCCATTCGATAAGATCATGGCTGATCTTCTGATCTAACTCTAATTACCCGACCTGTCCCCATATCCCCTAATCCCTCTATTTTTAAAAAATAATCTATCAGCCTCAGCCCTGCAAATGTTCAAGGACTGAGCATCTACAGCCTTCTTTATTCCATAAATTCACTACCCTCTGAGTGAAGAAATGTTTCCTCAACTCTGTTCTAAAAGGCTGACCCTTAATTTTAAGACTGTGACCCCTGGTTATAGATTCTCCTACCAGGGGAAACAGTCCCTCAGTGTCTACTTTATCAGCCCTTTAAGGATTTTATATGTTTCAATAAGATCTCCCCTAATTCTTCTGTACTCTAGAGAATACAGCCCTAGTTTATTTAGCCTATCCTCATCAGTCAGTCCCCTCATCTCAGGCACTAACCGAGTGAATCTACGCTGCACCCCCTCTAGGGCAAGTATGTCCTTTTTTAAATAAGGAGACCAAAACTGCACACAATACTCTCGGTGCGGTCTCACCAAAGCCCTATACAGTTGCAGCAAGACGTCCCTACTCTTGTACTCTGAACCTTTTGCAATGAACGCTAACTGCCGTTCGCCTTCTTAGTTGCTGCTGCACCCGCAAATTAACTTTTTGAGACTGGTGCACAAGGACACCCAAATCCCTCTGAACACTAACATTATCTAATCTCTCCCCCTCTAGAAAATAATCTGTTTTTCTATTTTTGCTACCTAGGTGAATAACTTCACACTTGCCCACATTAAATTCCATATGCCACCTACTCGCCCACTCCCCGCGCCTACCTGTATCCCGTTGCAATCTTTTTGCATCATCCTCAGAGCTTACTCTCCCACCTAGTGAAGTGATGATATTATGATGATGATGTGGGACATTGCTGCTTGCTAAATTGGCAGCTGCGTTCGTCCACAAAGTTGAGAGAAACTCCCTCCGCTACACTTTACGGAGTGCTTTGCCAAGCACTTTGAGACGATTTGACACGGACAAGAGCGCTGTGCAGCAGACACAAGGAAGGGTTAGCATCATCAACGCCAAACCCACCACCCCACCTACTCCCCCTGCACCCCCACCCCGCCTCCTCCCCCCGCCAAGGCGAAGGAGAGAATAGCCAAAAGCCCTTTCTGCAAAACTTTAAATCAAAGCCGAGTTCCGGCTACATTGCTTGACATTTTGCCTTAAATGAAAAGTTTGCCCTTCGCAGGGTTAAACCCCAGCATCCTGGAAGCCAGGTAGTTAAAAAGGCCACCGATTCAGTAAATAATATATGAAAGTTCCAATTAGTATTGAACTGAGCCGCGCCGACACGGAACACAGAGGCGGGGGCGCCCGAGATAAAAGGGCGCTTTTTATTTCTCCCATAATTAACTTAACAGCAGCTCGTGACCCGGGACAAGTACTTTTATCCTGGCCTTTGGCTTAATGAGCGCGGAAGTTAGCGCCATGTCTGTGGCGCCATGTCCCCCCAGCACCCCCGCACCCATCCGGCCCCTCCCGCTGCCCCCCTCTCGCCATCCCACACCCCCTCCGGTGTTGAGAGCATGCTAATTACGGAGCTTTACTGATTAATAACTGTTAGACCAAGGGAAAAATGACTTAAAGGACAATTGCTGCATTTCGACATGACCGCTGTCAAAGTCAGAGTGTTTCACGGCGAAGCTACCCATAAAGTGATAAAGTGTAGTGACTGTGTACTTTGGAGCCAATGGCGAAGTTAGAGACCGAGATAGGGTCGTAGACAGAGAGAGACTGACAGAGACACAGAGAGAGAGAGACAGAGGCAGAGAAAGAGATAGACAGAGACATAGACAGAGAGACACAGAGAGATAGAGGTAGAGATAGAGAGAGAGACACAGAGAGAGACATAGACAGAGAGACACAGCAAGAGATAGAGACAGAAACATGGATAAAGATAGAGACAGAGACATAGATAAAGATAGAGACATAGACACAGAGAGATAGAGGCAGAGAGTGGCAGAGATTCCAGGTGAGGCTGACACAGGTGTTGGGGGGGGTCTGGGGGTCAGTGCGACTGAGCCCGATCCCTGATCTGCCCCAGTGCCGCCGAGGCTCAGGCACTGATTAATGGGCCTTCCATTGATCAAACACCTCTCGCTCACTGAGCCTTAGGCACACAAGCCGCCTCCATCAGTCAAGGCAGAAACCTTCCTTTCAAACAAACACAGGAACGTGCCTCAGCTTATTCTGCTCAGTGGGGTGGGGCTGGGTGTATGTGTGTGCGTCGGGGGGGAGCGGGAGGGAGAGAGGGAGGGTGGGTGAGGGGTGCCCAGTGTCTAATCAGACTAGCCCCCTCTTGTCCAAACAGTGGGAAACAACGATAACCGAGGCAAACAACATGCAGGGTCACCGCACCACATCTGGTAAGATCCTGTATTGGCGGTTGGAACGCTCGCCTCGTACGCCAGAGGAAACGGGTTAGATTCCCGGGCGGTGGCGAAACCTTCGGCAAGTTTCCTTACTCCACACGCCTCTGCTTACACAGCAGTGAGTAGGAACCTGGTTGTTAGTCGATTGGCGGATTGCAATTGGCTTCCGCGTTTCGCCCACAAAATACACAGTCGCGCCACTTTACAGTGTATCATGTGAAGCGCTTTGAGACGTCTGTAACTAATTTACTAACCGACAGGAGGCATCGAATGTTAATCTGGTTTAACACTGACAATTGGGGGGGGGTGGAGTGTGATGGCAGGGGGTGGGGGGAGCATGGACAAGGTGAGCTGAATGCCCCTCACCCCACCACGTTAGATATTTCTGTGTTGCTGTTTCCTGTCAAATATTTTTTGCTGTAACGCTTCACTCGTAACAAGCGCATGGACAGGTTAGATAGCGGTGGGCGGGGTAGACGGTAGCAGTCTGTGTGGCCCGAGTGTCAGTCATTGGGAGTCAATCACTGTGTCTCAACAAGGAATCTAAGAGCAGTTTTGCGTGCCTGCGTTTTCCGATCGGAATCACACACATACCTTCACCCACATCTGGACTGCGTGACAACCCTGTTTGTACTCTCTGCTTAAAGGGGGTCTCTTCCAGTGTCCCACCCGGCAATCCCCCCACCACCCTCTAACCCCACCTCTCCCACACACCCCCACATACTCCCCCCATCTCCTCGCGATTAAATAAAATTGGTCGTTCACTACACGACTGTTTGTCGATTTTGTCGCGGTGCGCTAATATAGCTGCCGTGTTTGCCTACAAAACACACAGTCACTGACCTTCACGATATATCCTGGGAAGCGTTCTCAAAGACTCATAGTTGTACTGCGTAGAAGTTGGCCACTTGGCCCATCGTGCCTGTGCCAGCTCTTTGGAACAGCTACCCAATCAGTCCCACTCCCCCGCTCTTTCCCCATATCCATGCAAATTCTTTCCTTTTAAAGTACCTGTCCAATTCTCTTTTGAAAGTTATGATTGAATCTGCTTCCACCACCCTTTCAGGCAGTGCATTCCAGACTGTAACAACTCCCAGCGTAAAAAAAGGCACTGTATCAAATGGGAAGATTATTGTTCTTATCACTGTTAAAATCACACAAGGCCTGTAAATCAGAGGTGATTGATTCACCATCACGGCCTGTGTGTTTTGAAGGCGTGCTCAGCTGCCCTTTAGCACACAGCAAAGTCCCACAAAACAGCCAAGAGCCTTATCACATCGTTGAGACGTCTCAAAGGGCTTCACAGAGTATATTGTAAAGCTGGTATACTGGGTATTTTGTGGGCGAAACACGGCAGTCAATTGAGCATAGCATTGTCCCACAAACAGTCGTGGATTGAGTGACCGCAGTTTTCTTTGGAGGGTTTATTACCCCCGGAAAGTGATCCGCCAATCGACTAACAACTACTTACTTACTGGGGAACCAGAGGCATGTGGAGTAAGGAAACTTGCCTAAAGTTTCGCCAGGACGGTGAATTGAACCCGGCTCCTCTCGCTTGTGAGGTAAGCGCGCTAACCACTATGCTACGGGACTCCACACACATGTATGTATATATATATATATATATACTGAGGCATCAGCCCAGACTGTGAGCTCAGAGTCCCCAAAGTATGTGGTGTCGGGTGGGGTTATTCGAACTCCCAACCTTCCAAGGCAGAGGTGAGAATGTGTGAGGAACTGAGAGAGAGTGTCATCCAACACGATAGCTAATAATAATAATAATATTAATAATAATCATTGAATTTCATATAGCGCCTTATCACGTCTTCGAAACGTCTCAAAGCGCTTCACAGCAATTACTTTTTTGTATTGCAGTAAGGTGAATTGACCGTATATTTTGAGGGCGAAACTCGGCAGCCAATTGCGCACAGCGCAGACGGTCGTGGATCGAGTGACCAAATGATCATTGCCAATTGCTCGAGCCTTTGCCCTGTGAGACGCGCGGCTCGTGACAAACACAACGCGACGTGTGGGACGCGCACACGAGCGAAGCCTGGAAGAGATCAAAAGAAAAATAAAGCGCGAGTGAAATCGTGGTCATCGAGCCCAGAAACGGGTCGAGATAGACCCAACTGGTTGGATTCCGCAGACGGCTGGTAATCCGGAGCACAGCCACTAGAGGACGACGTCTGCCCAGCTTTGACTGTCCACACAAGGAAACCCACCAATTATATGGAAAGATATATAATTAAATATAATATAATATGTTGAAGGGGGTGGTAGGCCGACCTAAGTGATTGCCCAGGGGGGGTGGGGCGGAGGAGGGGGTGGGGGGTGGTAAGCGTGATCACTCAAGAGCCTCCAAACCTCTGCATGTGCCACGACAACTTGCACTTAGCAACTCCAGGCAGGGCAGCGTCTCAGAGCGCGGAACCTGACTCCGAGCCGGGGGTGTGTGGGGGGTTGGTGGTGGTGGTGGTGGTGGGGAGGGTGACCGTACGCATGGTAGAAAAGGAAGCTTTTCAGGCAGGACCTGAAAAAGGGGAGAGAGGGCGCAGGTATATGTGTGCGTGTACATCTGTGATAATCCCTTCAAAAAAACAATTGGTCACTTTAGTCCATGACTGTTTGAGGGACGCTGCTGTGCGCAATTGGCTGCCACATTTTGCCCACTAAATACACAGTCACTACACTTTACAATTCATCCTGTGAAGCGATTTGAGATGTCTCAACGACTGATGAGGCGCTGTATCAAATGCAAAGATTATTATTGTTATACACACATATATAAACATATACAGATATGTACAGACATATATTCCTATACATAAAGGCAACAGCAAAATGAATACTAATGGCAAATACACAAATCTGCAATAATGGAGGTTGACACAGAATAAATGTTCAGTTTATAGTTTGTTTACTGAACTTTTCTCAAAGAGAGTCAATAACAATAATAATAATGCTTATGTTTGACATCATGTCGTCGAGACGTCTCAAAGCACTTCACAGGATATACTGTAAAGCGCAGTGACTGTGGTTTTTGTGGGTGAAGTGCGGCAGCCGGTTTGTACACAGCGACGTCCCACAAACACTCGTTGGAGCGAGTGACCAATTTTATTTGGGGGATTGTTGGCCGGGACCTGGGAGAGAACGAGAAACTCTCTTCTGTGTTCGAATAGCGGTGTGGCATCTTTAACATCCATCTGAACAGGTAGTCGGGGAGCTCGGGGGACACAGAGAAAGAAGGAACTCCGAAAGGAATCGCTTTGTAAATCAAAGTTCTTCAGTTGTTTTGATTGCTTTGAATCATGTGTGTGTACATGTATATATATATATATGCCTGAGTGTGTTTTCTCTTTTTACAAACACAAACACAGATGAAGATAGACAGGTGCTCGAAGGCAGGCTCCCCCCCGCACCCCCCCCCCCCCCCCCGCCCCCAGCCTTGGCCATTGCACGGCTCTGTGCAAGTGAAAGAGGAGGGAATGAAAACATTTGGGACTGCGAGAAAAACAAAGTTCCTACTTTACTTGCTCCGACGCCAAGCCAGTAAACAAAAAGGCAATGGGATTTCAAAGCTCTCTGTGTCCTGAGTTAGCTGAGGGGAGGCGGGGGCTGGATGGGGGGAGCGAGGGGGAGCGAGGAGGGGTAGGAAAGGGAAGGATGGCAAAGACTGATTTCAAACTGGATTGCTTTCACCTATGAAGTTTTGAGCCACTATCCCCCAATCTTCAGGAATTTCTCCCCTTAAAACTTAGCTCAATGATCGCGTCTGCATTCAGCCCCCCCGAGCTTGATGTCTGACCCCCCCCCACCCCACGCAGGGCTCTGGGTGGCAGTTCACACAGTCTAAGCTGACCCTCCAAAGCAGCGCTGGTGGGGCTGTTACATTGTCAAAGATGATTGTCCTTCGGATGTCGTTCCCCCAAATAAAACTGCTCACTCACTCCATGACTATTTGTGGGACTTTGCTGTGTGCAAACTGACTGCTGTGTTTCACTCACAAAATACAAAATCACTCCACTTTACGGTGTATTCTTCGAACAACGTTGAAATGTCTCGACGACATGATAAGGCGTATATCAACAACAACAAAATTACATTTGTAAAGCGCCTTTCACATCAGGAGGACATCCCAAGGCGCTGGACAGTCAGTGTTTCGGACCTGAGCTGGGGGTCGGAGTTTGGGAGGGTGGAGGGCAGGAGGGGGAAGCAGGGTAATCGAAAGCACGGTCGAAGAGGAGGGTCTTGAAATAGGTCTTGAAGGAGGCAAGGGAGGGGGCGAAGTGGAGGGACTGCGGGATGGAGTTCCGGAGGGTGGGGCAGAGTGGCAGAAGGCCCACCCGCCAATAGTGGGGAGGGCGAGGCGGGGGATGTGAATCAGGCCAGAACCCACTGAGTGGAGGGAACGGGCAGGTTGGAAGGGGGTTAGGAGGCCACAGAGGTAGGGGGGAGCAAGACCGTGGAGGATGATCTGCAGCCTATGTTGGGGAGGCCGACAAGCAGGGAATTTATATAGTCAAGCCTGGATAATATGAATGAGTGAGGATATCAAATGCAAGGATTACTATTATTGAACTAGTTATTACAGGTGACAGTTGGACAGGGCTTTGTTGCCTTGTACTGAGCTGGTTTGCCCTCGATCCCTCAGTAAGAGGAGAGCGAGGGAGGCAGGTGCCAGCCCAGCCCTGATGCCTATGTATTTTACTCTAACAACATATTAGTCCAATTATCCACTGAGCAGCTGTCAGCGGCAGGTCTGAGAAGTGCTGACATCTCTCTGCTGTTAGTGGAGCCTGAACCAGACCATTTATTGTTATATTTACTCTTCATTACTCTCAGGTCACCTCAACATGCCTGTGGCTCAGTCGTTAGCCCACTCCCCCCTCGGAGTCCTGTGGCCTCCTGTTTGTCCCTCGTCCTCTCCATTCACCATCAGTGGCCGCAGTTTCAGCCACTAATGCCCCGAAGCTTTGGGACTCTTCCCCTCAATCTTCCCCCTCCTTCCATGCTTTTAGATCACGACTGAAGACCTACCCTTTCGACCGTGCAAACAGCCACCACCTCCCCCTGGTTCGCCATCAGGCTCCGCCATCGTAAAGGTTCCGAGCTGTTGCCCTGCTTGAGGGACGCTGTAAAAATTCAGGTTGTTGCTGTGGGTTTAAACCCCCATGTTGACACTTTGAACTCAGTCCCAGGCTGATGATCTAGTGGGGTGTTTGGGGGGTTTGTGCTGCCTTGTTGGAGGTGCCGCCCTTCGGATAAGATATTAACAACAACAACTTGCATTTATATAGCAGCCTTCACACAGGGTGGCATCTCGGAACACTTTAAACCAAGCTCCCCATCCATGCCCCGTTCAGAGGAGCGTTAAAGATCTCCTGCGGTGAAAAGAGAAGGGAGTTTGTCTCTCTTTCTCTTTCCCGGTTTCCTGGCTGAAAATCCTGCAGATAAAACTGGTCTTTCACTTCATGATTGTTTGCTGTGATGTTGCTGTGTGCAAATTGGCTGCAGTGTTTGCCTACAAATGACAGTCAGTATACAGTGTATTGGTCACCCGGGTGCCTGATACATGCAGAAACCCAACACCCTGCTTAAAAGTCTCCAAACCCGTCTGAGAGTTCCACATTCGCACACCAATTTCTCTATCCCTTGCACAGAATGTGCACTCTCTCTCTCCCCCCCCCCACCCAATCCTGGTGAGTATCAGGTTCAGGTTGGCAAGAGCTAAGACTTGGGGGGAATACCCCCAGAGTGTGCGTCGAGGGGTGGGGGTAAATGCTGGAGTTTAATCGGCTGAACCACAAAGCTTGTTATTGAGAGTGTTCTCTCATAAACAATTAGGATGTGAATGACCAATTTTATCTGGAGTGGCGATGGGGGCAATTGTTTGCTAGGACACTGGGAGAGAAACTTCCCTTCTCTTTTTCCAGTCGTGCTGCTTGTCCCTCTGTCGTTAGTTGTTGGTTTGTTGGGATGGTGATCTACTGATTCTAAGGTATCGCTGTCTTCTAAACACTCAGTGTCCACTCGCAGTCTTGAATAACTATAATTCACCTGTATTAAGGGCCTAGATTGTAATCATTTTCTGTAGCACTAAGATACTCCTCTGGGCCCAGACATTACTTATTACAGAGGTTAACTGGTCCTTCAGCCAATGTTGTCAGCAGTGCCCCTGAAATTCCACTTAGTTTTATTCTGAGAGACCATTTTATCTTAACAAGTGGCTCAGAATCGAGGGGGGGGTTTCTTCAAACCAACCTGAGGGCTGGGCGAATCCAGAACGGGGGGGGGCATCATTTTAAAATTAGAGCCAGGACATTTAGGAGTGAAATCAGGAAGCACTTTTTCACCTAAAGTATAGTGGGAATCTGGAACTCTCTCTCTCTTTCTCCCAGAAGGTTGTGAATGCTGGATCAATGGAGGTAGATAAATGTTTGTTAGGCGATGGGTATCAAGGGATATGGAGCAAAGGCAGGTAAATGGAATTGAGGTACAGATCAACCATGATCTGATAGAATGGTGGAACAGACTCGAAGGGCTGAATGGCCTAATCCTGTTCCTATGTTCCTAAGGCTATTTCTTTCTCTCTCTCTCCCCCGGTGTCTCGGCCAACAATCCCTCAAATAAAACTGGTCACTCAGTCAGTCCGTGGCTGTTGGTGGGACAATGATTTGTGCAAACCGGCTGCTGCATTTCACCCACAAAATACACAGTCCCTGCACTTTACAGTATATTCCATGAAGTGTTTTGAGACGTCTCAATGGAGTGATAAGGCGCTGTATCAAATGCAACGATTATTATTATTATTATTATTATTATATAATAAAACTGCTGCTGCATTTTGCCAACGTGAGAATGTGAACAGGCTGCAGAGGCACAGAATGTCCACTAGAGGGCAGTCACCACACAGGACTACCAGCTCCTGATCGCCTCTGTGTGTGAGTGTGTGTGTGTTTGTGTCTGTGTTGTGTGTGTGTGTGTGTGTCTGTGTGTGTTTGTGTGTGTGTGTCTGGGGGGTGGGGTGGGGGGGGGTGGGGGTCACTCACTGTATGTCAGAATTGTAAACTCGCTCGCAGTAAATTCTATTAAATCCCGTCAAGGGAAAAAACAACACAATAAAGGCAGCATCACAAAAGGCGGTGCTATTTAATTGACGGCCGTAGAAGTTTTTTAATCTTTCAGGCGAACTCTCCTATGTATGTCTAACGCTGTACACAAATCCATTTTACTCATTGTTCGGCCCACTTGCACATTCAAAAGTCCTGATTTCTCTGGGGCTTGTTGTGCCGGCTAACAAAGGAAGTTAATTTCTGATGTTGACATTGTGCAGTTGAGATTCCAACGGCGACAGATCTCGAGTGGGACCGTGATCAGAGAGAGAGAGATTTTATCAGCACTTTTTAGTAAATCTCCCCATAGCCCCGCGCTGTCTCTCGACAGATGGGACTTTCAGAGGTTAAAAAACCCGAGCCATCAATACTGTTTCATCCCGACCTCGGACAACCCGTTTCATCTCCGATCGACCACCAGTGTCGTCAATGTCACTCCTCCCACCCCCACCTCCAAGATCTCGACTCTCACCAAATGTCAATTAAATTCCTTCTCTTCCTCTCCTATCTCTTCCTACGTCTCTTCCTCCTTCCTTCTCTCCCCTTATTCTCTTCCCCCAACTCCCCCCACATCCGCCCTTATTCCATCTCTTCCTCCCCACCTCCTCGCATTCCTCTCTTGAAATAGTAACAATAGTCCTTGCAATTGATATAGAGCCTTATCACATCTTCGAGACGTCTCAAAGCGCTTCACAGATTATACTGCAAAGTGGATTGACTATATTTTGTGGGTGAAATGCAGCAGCCAATTACGCACAGCAGCGTCCCACAAACAGTCGTAGATTGAATGACCATTTTTTTTAAAGGGATTATTACCCCTGGAAAGTGATCCGCCAATCGACTAACAACTAGGTTCCTACTTACTGCTGGGTAAACAGAGGCGTGTGGAGTAAGGAAACTTGCCTAAGGTTCTGACCCGCCCGGGAATCAAACCCGGGTCCTCTCGCTTGTGAGGTGAGGCCTCTAACCACTACACTACGGGACTCCACAAATGTTGAAGACTGTTCCCTCTGGCATGTGTCCTGTGATGTCATGTGTGAACACGACTGTGAGAGAGCGCTCCATTTGCTGCGAGCATTTTCTCCCTATTTACCTCGACCACAATTCAAGTGAGACAAGAGATTAAAGTTAGGAAACAAGCTGGAATGGAACCAGAACATGCTCGAGCATTTCAGCCACCGAGAGTGAGCGGATTCTAGAACCAGAGAGATTCACAGCAACAAAAGAGACCATTTGGCCCATAATCTCTGTGCCAGTTCTCTGACACAGTTCTCTGCTGAGTCCCATTGCCTTACCTTGCCTTCCCACCCCCCCACCTCATCTCATACACCCTTTTAAGCATCTCTTTTAATAATAATAATAATCCTTGCATTTGAAAGAACGCCGTATCACCTTGTTGAGACATCTCAATACGCTTCACAGAATATACTGTAAAGTGTAGTGACTGTGTATTTTGTGGACAAAACAACCAATTGCACATAACAGTGTCCCACAAACAGCCATAGATTGAGTGACCAAATATTTTCTTTTGGAGGGATTATTACCCTCGGAAAGTGATCCGCCAATTGGTTTCTGCATGAATCAGACCTGGGACCACTCGCTTCTTGCAAAGCGCACTTCATGCAGGAAAGCGTCTCGGAGTGCTGGTGAGACGTGGAGGGGTGAGTGGGGGGGTGGTGGGGGGGGGAGGTGGAGGGATTATGAGCGCGATCGAAAAGGTAGGTGTTTAGGCAGGAATGTAGCATGGAATGGGAAGAGATGGGGGTGTGTTGAGGGAGGAAGATGCAGAGATAAGGGGTGTAGTAGCAGAAGGCTTGGTCACTGATGGTGGGGAGCACGGGCGGGAGGTAAAGTAGAATCCTCGCCAAATTCCTTGCTCTGATACGAGGCAGGAAAGGTCAGGTTCCCTGACTGAGGGAGTCCTGACCGATGGCGGGTCAGGTCAGGGTCTCCATTGGCAGCGACTATGGCAGCTCACAGCTTTATCCTGGTTACATAATGGGCCTGGGCAAGAACGTCAGAGTTTCATGACGTCCTTTTTGTCTTCAGTCTCGTCAGTGCCAAACATAACTGGCTTTAAAACACCACATAACATTAAGAGACTTATTTCACATGGACCCGTCCTCAGCTACCAATCTTCTCACTGGCCTGGAAGCTGAGCCATCAGCCAGAATTGGATAAATATTAATAATAATCATAATAAAACATTTGATATAGAGTTTTATCACATCTTTGAGACGTCTCAAAGCACTTCATAGAATACACTGTAAAGTGAACAGTATTTGACTGTATTTGGTGGGTGAAATGCGCACAGCAGCCTCCCACAAACAGTCGTGGATTGAGTGACCAAACCTGGGGTGGGGGGGACGGTGGAAGGGAAGGAGGGAGCAAGTCAGAAGGATTCCACAAGTCGGAGTGACATACGTCAGGTTACCAGGGGGCTTGGATTAGATTGGGGAGCTCCAGTAAAGACATGGTGGGGGAAAGAGCAGGGAATACGATTGGAAAACTCCAGGGGGGGAGCGAGGACCAGCACAGACACGATGGAGAGAGAGCAGGGGAATGGGGTTAGAGTAGAGAGCTCCAGTGGGCAACTGACTCAAACAAAAAGTAAAACACTTGACATCCAACTACTGTGTGTCGCCATGCCAACCGGAAATAGGACTTTCTGCTACTCACACAAACACACAGTGCGACACTCTTGCCATTCTTCAGAAAAATTTCAAGGTTTCTATGTGAAAGAAGTCTTCGTTTTATTCAAAGAAAGAACTTACATTTCTCTCCAGTGCCTTACGCAATTTCTCTCCCTTCTTGATGAAAAAAAATTGGTCGTTCATGGTTGTTTGCAGGATCATTTTTGTGCACTTAATTGGGTTGTCACGCTTGCCTACAGTCACTACACTTTGCGGTAAAACTCGTGGAGTTCTGTAGCTTGGTGGTTAGAGCACTTGCGAGTCAACATGGACACGATGTAAAGAACTGCAGGAAAAAAACACAGCTTCAAAATCGAGCCTTGGATTCCCACTCACCTAACATTTTAGGTACAAAATGGTCCTGGAGGCTAAGACCAGGTGGAATTTCTGGCCTCAAATGGGTGACGACTGCCTTGCTGAACTTTTTAAAGAAAGTTAGTTGAAAAACATTTTTTTCCCCAATTTTGTTGCTACATTTTCTTACATTTGGCCTGGACTATATCACAATCTCTCTCTCTCACACACATGTATAATTCCACTACAAATGCAAAGACCCAGGAAACTACAGCATACCCTGTGAAGCACTTTGTGTGTCGCCCACAAAACACACAGTCACTGCACTTCACAGTGAAATGATGTGAAGCGCTTTGAGACGTCCTTCTGATGTGAAAGGCGCTGTATCAAATGCATGGATTATATATATTTGTGTATAAAGAAGTCTGGGAACACTCAGCAGGTCAGGCAGCATCCATGGAGAGAAGGGATTTGAATGAGAGGACCCATTCTGCAGTATTTTGGCTCATATATATATATCTATAATCTATAATACGTATGTATATGAGGTATATTGGCTGCAATTGTCTGCTAGCTGGTGTGACATGAGGAAATCTGCCTAACTTGGAGGGCTCACATTGAAACCTGCAAATAAAACTGATTCTTTCATTCCCCCCACCGCCCCTGACAGCCAGCTTGTGTTAATGAAAAGATGCTTCAATAAAAAAGCCCTGTGGGATCCGAGTATTAAAGACGTGAGGTTTTTTTTCTCTCTCTCCCTCTCTGAACAGACAAGAGTGGGAGATACAGCCCTCTCGACTGCAACCGAAATAAAAGCAGGTTTATAATTCATACCCTCTCCTCTCTCCCTGCTCGGCCAATGTGTGCGCGCATCAAATAACAATCTGAACATAAACCCTATTGAGATCCATCTTATTTGCCCCTAAAATGCTCCCCAATCCACACTCACACGCCGTCTGTCCCTGCAGTGAATAGCACAGGATCTCTCCTTGCATGCGTTTCTTTCTTTCTCTCCCTCTCTCTCTCTATCTCTCTCTATCTCGCTCCCTTTGTACAACCACAAGTGTCCTTGAGAGTGAAACATGGGATGAAAAAAATACCATTCCCGCTGGCCAAAGTCCATGGAACTAATTATGGAAAGGGAGAGAGACAGAGAGAGAGAGACAATAAATAATGGATGGAAAGAGAGAGAGAGAACGAGAGAGAGAGAGAGAGAGAAATAATAAATAAAATGTGTCTGTCAAGCCTGAAACTCTGCAATTAAAGTCTAGATTGCTTGAGAGGATTAAGTGAAGTGTTGTGGGCTGGTTTATTCTGTTCTGAGTTCGCTTTCCCCTCAGAGCAGCTGCTTGTAAGACCTGCACCTGCCCAGAACCGACCAACCCACCTTGTAAAGGGCCAAAGTTCAAGATCTGAAACAACACTTTTTCTCTCTCCTTCTCCCTCTTAAACTTTTTTTGGGGGGGAGGAAAAAAATTAGGATGATCTTCCCCCCTTCCCCACCCCCCCCAAACAATTGGTTGATCCTCAAGTTTATCCGTCTGCTTGTTTGCGATCAGCGGGCAGGCAGGGTTGGGAATGCAACAAGGCACAGGGTTATTGTAGGGCTTCACTTTGATTTCAATGTCTTTTAAGTGAGAAGCAATGAAATCGTACTCTCGCTCTCTCTCTCTCCCTCCCTCGCTCTCTCTCTCTCTCTCTCCACCAGCTCTGCATGTTAGCAAGCTCCGCAGTACGTGTGATGGGTTTCAATTACTCACCCAAAACTACGGCTGTTTTTGCTATGTGTGTGTGTAAATAATAATAATAATAATCCTTGCATTTGATATAACTCTTTACAACATCGTTGAGACGTCTCAAAGAGCTTCACAGAATATACTGTAAAGCGAATTGACTGTATAGTTTCTGGGTGAAACACAGCAGCCAATTGTACACAGCAGTATCCCAAAAACTGGTTAATTCAGTGACCCAATTTTTTTAATTTATTTTTTTGGAGGGATTATTACCCTCGGAAAGCGATCCGCCAATCGACTAACAACCAGGTTCCTACTTACTGCTGGGTAAACAGAGACGTGTGGAGTAAGGAAACTTGCTTAAGGTTTTGTCCCACCTGGGAAACAAACCCGGATCCTTTCGCTTGCGAGGTGAGCGCTCTAACCACGCTACGGAAGTATATAGCGCTCCTCACGCTGGATAGCATCTCGGAATGCTGTCCTGAGGATGTAAGGATTGGCTTGTGATTAGAATCAAGCTGGTACTAAAGAAACATGAACTCAATTCAGTTTACGCTGTCCTTTATTTGGTGATTAACATTACTACGAGGACAGAGCAGCTCTGATCGCTGGCGTAAACTCCTCTCAATATACCTCATCCTGAGGTGATGGGAATCTCTCTATTCTACCTCTTGACGATCTGGTGGTGGTGGGGGGCGGGAGGGGGATGGGGGTTCCGAGAGGAGAGAGGAACAATGTCTTTATTATTATTCAAGTGGTTGCCCGGGTTAGTGACATACACAAACCGAGAGCCCTGATTAATGGGTAGTAATTAGCAATGTTAATGGCCAGGTGTCTGGGCCAGATCGGCACAGCGTGCAGGAAGCTCTCAGTCTGAGGCCCGCGAGTCCTTTCGTGCTGACCCTCTCCTCAGCTGGGGAATAATGCTGCCTCTCACTCACATCACACCACACAGCAACAGCGGGAGCCAGAGACCCGGGACTCAGAGCAAACCTGCTCTCTCTCTCTCTCTCTCTCCAAGCCAAAGTGCTGCATACATTAAGGACATCTTGGCTGA
This sequence comes from Callorhinchus milii, assembly GCF_018977255.1. Lineage (NCBI taxonomy): Eukaryota > Metazoa > Chordata > Chondrichthyes > Chimaeriformes > Callorhinchidae > Callorhinchus > Callorhinchus milii. The sequence continues at coordinate 2,072,596 of NW_024704752.1, read as the reverse complement.
TCCTTTGAAGCTAAGCAGAGGCCCTGAGATGTTAAAACTGAGCAGACATTGAAGTTTTGTGTGTGTGTGTGTGTGTGCGGGAGAGGGGGGTGGGGCGGGGGCGCGGAGTGTGTGTTGTATGATTGCGTTTGTGGTTGGGGGAGACTCACCCCCTTTTTTTTAACAAACAATCATATAAGTTGACACTAAACTCCATTTCGCCCCCAAAATACACAGTGACTCCACTTTACAGTATAACCTGTGAAGCTCTTTGAGCGTCTCGATGACGTGATAAGGCACTATATCAAATGCAAGGGTTATTATTGTTAAGCAATGCTCCAATGCAGCGCTGGGAGGGGGTTGCATTCTTGGAGGTGCTGTTCTTCGGATGAGATGTTAAAGCGTGAGACGTAAGCCTGGTGTGTGGGGGCTTGAGCACACAACCTTCTGAACCAGAGGCGAGATAGCCTCCGCCAGGACTAATGACATAATAACAGCTGAGGTGGTTTGCAATAGGCAATAAGGTGACCTGTTGCTTATCACTGACTGCGAACGTCTCTCTATAATAGATTCTGTATTGAAATCATCAAGATTTGATTTAAAATAAAACTCTCTCCAAGAGAATTTGCCATCAACTCATTCTGGAATAAATTCAAAAGTTGACAATCTCAGAAATGTCTTTTCTAGTTAATGATAATAATTCTTTATTCACTGAATTAGTGATTAGAGCTCTCGCCTCGCAACCGAGAGGACCCGGGTTTGATTCTCGGGCTGGGTGAAACCTCAGGCAAGTTTCCTTACACCATATATCTCTGTTGACCTAGCAGTAAGTAGGAATCCGGTTGTTAGTCGATTGGCGCTTTGCTTTCCGGGGGTAATAATCCCTTCAAAAGAGATAATAATTATTCGGTCACTCAATCCACGACAGTTTGTGGGACGCTGCTGTACACAATTGGCTGCCGCGTTTCGCCCACAAAATACACTGTCAATTCACTTTACAGTGTATCTTGCGAAGTGCTTTGAAAAATCTCAACGACGTGATAAGACGCTGTGTCAAATGCAAGGATTATTATAAGATTGGGGGGAGTGAATGGGGGAGGGAGGGCACAGAGGGAGTTTAGTATTAGACACGGTGGGTGGGGGGGTGAGGAACAGGGAATTAGGGGTGGGGGAAGGGATATCCAGTTTTAATATGGATTGAAGTTTAACAATTCTTTTCTCTCTCTTCTCTCCCTATCTCTCTAGCCAGTCCCCTCCCCCGCACCCCACTCGCTGTCCTTACTCTCAATCCGCCTTCCACCATCTCAGCTAACCCCGGAATCTTGATGCACATTTATGCAGAGATCCATCCCCTCACTCAAACATCAAGGATAGTGAAGCCCCCTATTCCACCATCCCCCCGCCCCCCACCACCACTCCCCACCGGGAGACACAAAGACTCGATCACCACAACAAAGTGAGGGGAAGATTTTATAACTATGGTAACGCAACACAAAGGGTCTCCAGCAGGGAATTTCTGCTGTGTGTGGGTCCCTGTGTACCCACACAGCCCACGTTCCTATGACTAACACTTGAGTGCAGGGGTCTCTGCCATCCACATCACTGCAGGTTGGGAATTAGGGTCTTTTTTTCCCCAAAAAAGTCATAGAGCATTTGCATTTGCACTCTACTCAAATTCCATTCCCCCTCCTATCTCTCTCCATTTGGGTCTGTGCTGGTGCTCGCTCCCCCACTGGAGCTCTCTACTATAAACCCATTCCCCTGATCTCTTCCCATCATGTAGGTTCTAGTGCTCGCTCCCCCACTGGAGCTCTCTACTCTAACCCCTGCTCAGTGGAGGGGTTGGACGCTGATCGGGGGAGGAAGGGGGAGATGACCCCATAGGTAAGGTCGAAGAGATAGGTCTTCAGGTAGGATTTGAAGCCAGTCCTTACATTTGATACCGTGCCTTTCACGTCAGGACGACATCTCAAAGCGCTTTTAGGATTTTACTTTGAAGTGTAGTGACTGTGTGTTTTGTAGGCAAAATTACAAAGGGAGTTTCACTCTCCTGGCCAACAATCCCCCAATAAAAAAATTGGTCATTCACTCCATAACTGCTTGCGGTACACTGCTGTGCGTAATTGGCTGCCATGTTTCACCTGCAAAATATACAGTCACTGCACTTTAAAGTGTATACTGTGAAGCACTTTAAGACATCTCAATACTGTGAAACACTTTAAGACATCTCAAGAATGTGATAAACACTATATCAAATGCAAGGATTATATAATAATAATCATAATACTAATCCTTGCATTGGTTTATATAGCACCTTATCACATCTTCTAGACGTCTCAAAGCGCTTCACAGAATAAACTGTAAGTTGACTGTATATTTTGTGGGCGAAACATAGCAGCCAATTGCACACAGCAGTGTCCCACCGACAGTCATGCATTGGGTGACCAAATTATTTATTTTTGGTTTTCAGTCACTATTATATTGTTGTAGGAATTATTACCCCCGGAAAAGCGATTCTCCAAACGACTAACAACCTACCTACTGCTGGGTAAAGAGAGGCGTGTGGAGTAAGGAAACTTGCCTAAGGTTTCGTCCTGCCCGGGAATCGACCGCAGGTCCTCTCACTTGTGAGGTGAGTGCTCTAACCACTGAGCTACAGGACTCCACAATTATTATTATTACCAAACCGGAATCACAACTAATACGGGATATGGCATGTTGACAGCGCTTGAAGCTGTTTTTCATTTACCGTCTTCAAAGAGACAGTTCATCGACTTCTCAACAACTGTCTCTAAATGCTCCCTCATTGACAGCCACACAGATGGCTGTTCTGCATCCTGAACAATGCCTTTTCCAAGGAGGAGGTGGAGGGCTCATTATGTCTCCGTGAGATTGAGGAGGAAAAAACAGGAATGCAGAACTCCGTAGAATTCACGAGAATCCTGTAGGATTCCAGGAAAGCGGGAGGTGAGGCTGAAAACTGGGAGCTGATGTCCCACTGCTGTCCTCGGGTCCCGCCGTGTTCTGTTTGTTTGCCGCGAGCACACGTGTGTGTGTGTGTGTGTGTGTGTGTTTGTGGCAAATGGAAGACTGATTCCGGAGAGAGAGTTGGTTCCCGGTGGACTGGGCTCTTCAGGACGTTCCTCGGTGGTGTCATGGCTGTTTGTGTGAGGTGTTACTGGTGAACAGTTGCTCAAAGGAAGAACACCCATGTGGAGCCCTGTACCTCAGTGGTTACAGCACTCACCTCTCAAGTGAGAGGACCCGGATTCGATTCCCATATAGGGCAAATCGTCAGGCAAGTTTCCTTATTCCACACACACGCCTCTGTTTACCTTTGCCGTAAGTAGGAACCCAGTTGTTAGTCGATTGTCGGGGGCAATAATCCCCTCAGAAGTAAATAAATAATTAAATAATAATTTGGTCACTCAATCAACAACTGTTTGTAGGACATGTAAATATATATATTACCCCCAGAAAAGCGATTCACCAATCGACTAGCGACTGGTTCTCACTTACTGCGAGGTAAACAGAGAAATGTGTGTGGAGCAAGGAAACTTGCCCAAGGTTTCACCCTGCCCAGGGAATCGAACCCGGATCCTCTCGCTTGTGAGGCGAGTGCTCTAACCACTGAGCCACAGGACTGCACTTTAAGCGAGATTGGAGTCTGGGCCGGGTTAAAACCAGTGAGAAAATTGCGCTCACAGCCCTGCCCAGTACAGAGAGCTGCTTTTCCCACACACTAGTGTTACATCATTAACCAGTCTGGAGGCTTCACAACCCAGCCGCTCACTGGGCCGGGGGTCAGGTGATGGGGAATATTGAATAAGTGGGAAATTTAATCCGGGTGGGTAGAGTTTCCTTCGGAAACCTGGGATCCCCCGACTCCTATCCTGGCTGTTGTACAATTTTCATCTCCTGTTTCAAGGGGCTGCTAAGCTGCTCTATCCCACTGATGAACTTTGTTCCGTGTCCCAGGTGATACTTTCAACAAAAAAAATTCATCAGAATAATAATATTATTGAGGCCACTTCGATCCAATAGAAACTTAATTGTTAGTCAATTGGTGGATTGCTTTCTGTGGGTAATAATCGCTTCAAAACATTTTTTCGCAGCCAATATACCGGGTAATAATAAGAATACTAATCCTTTTATTTGATATAGCGCCTAATCGCATCGTTGAGACATCTCAAAGTGCTTGACAGAATATACTGTTAACTTAATTGACTGTGTATTTTGTGGGCGAAACCCGGCAGCCAATTGCGCACAGCAGTGTCCCACGAACAGTCGTGGATTGAGTGACCAAATTTTTTTAAAAGGGATTATTTCCCCCTGAAAGAGATCCACCAATCAACTAATACCCAGCTTCATACTTGCTGCTAGGTAAACAGAGGTGTGTGGAGTAAGGTAACTTGCATAAGGGACTCGAACCTGGGTCCTCTCGCTTGCGAGGCGAGCGCTCTAATCAATACTCTGCAGGACTCCGCTGCATCCTTCGACAGCTCCTAAAACAAAAGCTTCCAAATTACAGGCTGCTTTCAACTTTTAATATACTACCACAGAAGAGAAGGGAGTTTCTCTCTCCCGGTGCCTTGGCCAACAATCTCACAGATCATACTTACTTCACGGCTGCTTGTGGGAACATCGCTGTGTGCCAATTGACTGGTAAAGCACACAGTCACTGCACTTTACAGTGAATCCTGTGAAGTGCTTTGGGATGTCCTCGTGTCGTGAAAGGCGCTGTATCGGGTGTAAGGATTATTATTATTACCTTGTGGGTTAAGACCCCGTGTGCGATTCGATTCTAACCATTACGAGCACAAAGGGAGAGGTTGAGTCTTGCGATGGGGCCAATAGGTTAAACGCTCCTACGTTCCCCACCCCCTCCCCACCGCCCCGACGCCCTCTTCCTCCGCAGGAGATTATGTGGCTGTGCTGTGAGTGACGTACATTGTTCTTGCAGGCCCGATGAAGGAGAACACGTGGTATCTCTATCGTGTATCGACAAGCGACAGTGTTTGAGTTTCCAGATCTGGTGATTGACAATCCTCTTACTGGGTTTAGATGGATGAGGATTGATAGCACAAGCTTCCGGCTAGAACTCAGTCCTCAAGGTTTACTTGACCCGGACTGACAGATCTTAGTTCTCTGACCTTGGGCAGAAACCAGATAATGTACCTTCAAACACGATCTCCCTCCCACTCTCCTCCCCCTCAGCAGGTAAGCAAGGAGACAGAAGAACATAAGAAATACTAGACAAAAAAAGACCAAGGTCCATCTAGTTCACCTTCCACCTCCCTGGCAGTTGCATGCACTTATGTCCTGAACTCCATAATATATGTACTATATCCCATAATTCAACAACAACAACTTGCACTTATAAACGCCCTCCATGCAGGGCAGTGTCTCAGAACGCTTAACAGTGACTCCGCCTGACTCCGAGCCGGTGGAGAAGTAGGGAGGTTGGCCGTAAGCACGGCTGAAGAGGAAAGTTTTCAGGCCGGACTGAAAAAGGGGAGAGAGGGGACAAGCAGAGGGATTGAGGAAGAGTGTTTGAAAGTTTTGGGGCGTATTGGACTGAAAGTGAGACCTCCGATGGTGGGGTGGAGGATGCGAGGGATGAGCAGGAGGACAGGGCCAGTCGAGAGGAGGCGCCGGGTGGTGGATTGGGGAGTGAGGAGGTTGGAGAGGTAGGGAGGTGCAGGGAGTGAATGGATTTGAACACGAGAGTGCGAGGATCTTGAAGTCGATCCGTTCGGTGATGAGGAGCCAGTGGAGCCTGGGCCAGAACTGGTGAGATGTGGTCACGGAGTTTTGGTCCGGGTCAGTATGCGGGCGGCAGAGTTTTGAATGAGCTGCATCTTGTGAATGGTGGAGCTGGGGAGACCGTCGAGGAGTGCGTTGAGTGCGTTATTTCCTAACGGAAAACCATCTGATCTGTGTTTGAAGGAATCAACATTTGTCCACTTTTCCTTTCCATCGCCTTTCCCCAGCAAGAGTCCCGTAAAGTACCGCACTGCACAATAAATCCCGTGTTTCAGCCACCCGATAAAACTCTCAATCAAACAACAACGCTGACAAGAACCCCCACTACAATACTCCTACAGAGCTCCGAGATGCTAACCTGCCTGAAGGGCATTGGATAAATGCAAGCTGTTGTTGCTGTTGTTGTTGTTGTTGTTGCCATTGTTGTTGTTGCTGTTGCTGTTGTTGCTTTTGTTGTTGCTTTTGTTGTTATTGTTGTTGCTTTTGTTGTTGTTGTTACTGTTGTTGCTGTTGTTGTTACTGTTGTTGCTGTTGTTGTTACTGTTGTTGCTTTTGTTGTTGTTGTTACTGTTGTTGCTGTTGTTGTTACTGTTGTTGCTGCAGTTGTTTTTGTAGTTGCTGTTGTTATTGCTGCTGTTGGTACTGTTGCTGCTATTGTTGTTGCTGTTATTGTTGCTGTTGTTGTTGTTGTTGCTGTTGTTGCTGCCGTTGCTGCTATTGTTATTGCTGTTGTCGCTGTTGTTGTTGTTGCTGTTATTGTAACTGTTGTTGCTGCTGTTGTTGTTGCTGTTGTTATTGCTGTTGTTGCTGCTGTTGTTGCTGCTGTTGTTGCTGTTGTTATTGCTGTTGTTCGGGTGTTGTTGCTGTTGTTGTTGTTGCTGCTGTTATTGCTGTTTTTGTTGCTGTTTTTGTTGTTGTTTTTGTTGATTTTGTTATTGTTAATATTAATGTTATTGTTGTTGACTCTGGACGTCTCTCTCCCTCTATCTCTCTGTCTTGTCCCCTTCCTTCCCCATCTTCAGGTCGTGCCTGAAGACCTTCCTCTTACCGTGCCTACCGTCACCTAACCCCTAACCCCTACCCCTTACCCCCGGCCTGGCGTGGTGCTCCAGCACTGTCAAGTGCTCTGGGACGCTATCCTGCGTGAGGGGCGCTGTGTAAATGCAAATTGTTGTACTTATTGATATCAATGTAGTTGTAATGACTGATTATCCTGACCTCTTCCCTTTTTTTAAAAAAACGTTCCATTTTCCAGCAAATCCGAGCTGCCGAAGCTTCAGAGAGCAACAAACGGATCATTTTCCTTCCTGTGCGGCCAGTGGTTTTCTATCCCCCGATCAGTTATCATACATAGCCATTGTCTAAAGTATCTCAGCTTCCTCACAAGCTCCTGGGGTTGGGTGTGTCTGGGAGGAGTGGGGCAGGAGCCCTTTGTTTGCCTATCTGGTTTGGCCGAGGGGCTTACGGACGGTGAGTTACACCATGTCTCGTTTACCTGATTGAGATGGTGATAAAGTGGCAGCAAGGGCTCTCCCGCCCACCCTCCACCCACTTCCCTACCCCCACCCACCTTCCTACTCCCCCCACCCCCCATGTGGAGCCCTGTAGTGTAGTGGTTAGAGCACTCACCTCGTAAACGAGAGGACCTGGGTTTGATTCCGGGGCAGGACGAAACCTTAGGCAAGTTTGCTTACTCCACACTCCTTTTTACCCAGGAGTAAGTAGGAATCCAGTTGTTAGTAGATTGGCGGAATCGCTTTTCTCGGGGTAATAATCCCCTTTTTAAAACAATTTGGTCGCTCACTCCACGACTGTTTGTGGGACGCTGCTGTGCCCAATTGGCTGCCGTGTTTCTCCCACAAAATATACAGTTAATTCACTTTACAGTGTATCCTGTGAAGCGCTTTGAGGCGTCTCAATGATGTGATAAGGCGCTATATCATATACAAGTATTATTATTATTATTAGCCATTCTCTGGAGCCCTGTACATTTTGTAACACATTTTTTCTAAGTGTTTATCCTGAAAACAGTCTGTCAGTTCAGGGCTGTTCGTTCTGGCTATAAAATCCGGATGTCCTCTGGCAACTTGACTTTCCTTTCTTCGTCTGTCTCACCTGAGCCTGTGTGTGTGCGATGTGTGTGTCTGTTTTTAATATGAATAATTAATTTAACGCTCAGTCTCACCATCTGCAGCATCGCCTCAGGTCTGGCCTCATCACCTCTGAATTATTCAGAATAAAATCATCGTTTGGTAAAATATATATATATAAAAATATATATTTCATACGACTGACTCGCTCTCGGATAAGTCACTGCCTCACCCAAAGCAGCTTTTACACCATGAAAACAACCTATGATTATACACAGCATCTTTCGCCTTTAATTTCACCCTCGAAATACAGTCAATACCACGTACAACATATTCTGTGAAGCGCTTTGAGACGTCCCGACAACGTGATGAGGCACTATATCAAATGCAAGGATTATTATTATTATTATTAAATAAGACGTCTCCGGGCACTTTGCAAACCACACCTCATCACCAACTAGGAAAGGTTACAATCTTCGCTTTTATGGCTTTGCTCGTGACACCGGAATGTCTCAAATTGCTTTGCGACCGCTCTACAAACTCTCCCCCCAAATCCCGAAAGCGGGTCACAGGAAGTCAAGGGTTTAGTCCCAGGCAAACGTGGCACTAAACAGCTTTGAGGTGAATTATCCCTTAACTCGGGAGCATTGCCCTGTGACACCCATTCATAGAGAACAGGGGGTTCTCCCAGTCTCCTGGTTAGCAAACACACCCTTCCCCCCTTCCTCCCCTCCTTCCACCACCTCCTCCCCCACCCCCACCCCCTGGATACACTGATCTCATTCTTCTCACCGAGGTTTGTGGGACCCTTGCTGTGTGGAAAATGGCCGCCATGTTTATCTATAACCCTTCCCCCCCATTGTTGTGTGTTAGTCTGGCGCAGTGGTAGTTGGTTGTGGGTTCAAGTCACACGTCAGGACCTGGAATCACTTAGTCTAAGCTGATGTTCCATGCGTTGGGTGTTGGGGTGTGTTGCATTGTCGGAGGTGCCGTCCTTTGGATGAGACGTTAAATGAGCTCCCGTCTGCCCTGTGTCTATCCTGTGAAGCGTTTAGAGACGTCTTGATGCCATGATAAGGCACTGGATCAAATGCAAGGTTTATTACTATTATTACCCCCCGCACTCCCATTCCTCTCCCCGTTCTCTCCACCTTCCCCCACCACCACCCCGTCCTTCTATCGGACAAATCAAGAGGAGCACCCATCATTGTCGTGGAACTCTCTTCCTCTGCGCTCTGTCTGTCCGTGGCTGACAAGGTGGGGAAGGGGGGGCGGAGAGGTGGTGGGAGTGGGGGGGGGTGGAGAGGAAGAAAAAAAAAGACTGACAGGCTGATAAAAGTGAATGCCAGCCTGGCTTGCCCACTCAAAGGCACTCCTTGAGGTATCAGGTGCCTTGGCTGGGCTTTGAGGTCAATGAGACACCTCCCCTGAGGCTGTGTGGGGCTGAAGGTTATATCTGCCGCTGATCCTGTCAGGTGGGGCCGGGGTCACCTGAGCTAGCATCAAAGTAGCCCCGGTTTTTTTTTTGCTCTGAAACAAAAATTACATCTTCTGAACTGGGTCTGGAGGCTTCGTGCTTGAAATGGGAGTTGTGCACGTCCCAAGGGAACCAAGAGGAAACAGACACCTCTATCAGGACCCAGTGTTTTGCTTTGAAACCTTCAATCCCTGTAGGTAAGTAGAATGGAAAGCAAACCCCTAGATTTTTGTTCCTCTCGCTCTCTCTCTCTCCCCCTCTCTCTCTTTCCCCCACCCCCAACCCTTGTGTGTATCAGTGTATTATTTTGGGTGGTTGAATATATTTTCGCCCGCAAAAATATATATATATAGTCGCTCTACTTTACAGTATATTCTGCAAAGTGCTTTGAGACTTCTCACCCACGTGATAAGACACTGTATCAAATGCAAGGATTATTATTATTATAAATGGATCGCTCGTGACAGAAACCATTCACCTTGTCGCGAGAAACGGAAGTGGTGGGGGAGGCGGTGTGGGAGGGGGTGTATGAGGGGGGTGGAGAGCCACTTGTCTGAGGCACCGTCCTTTCAGGTCAAATGTTAAACTGAACTCCCAGTCCTGTGCACTGCTCAGTCTAATGTTAATGATTCCGCTGCGCTACTCCATAAAGAGAATAGTTTCTTTCTCCTCTGGCTCTGGAACTCCATCCCCCAGTGCCTTCGCCGCTTCCGCCCTTTCCTCCTTCAAGGCCGGTCTCAAGACCTTTCTCTTTGACCGTGCCTTCAGCTCCCCTCTCGACTCTCTACCCCCTCCTCGCTCACTCCCTTCCCTCCCCTCACCCTGACCATTTCCCCCCTGCTCGGGTCCTGACCCAACTGTACAGTGCCTTGGGACGTCCTCCCGACGTGAAAGGCGCTCAATAAATGGAATCTTGTTGTTGTTGTTGTTGTTGTCCTCCCCTCGTGTCCTGGCCGACAAATCCCCCCACTCACCCCACCCCAGTAAAATTGTTCATTCACTTCATGGCCATGTGTGTGGGGTGGGCTTTTGCTGTCGCTTTTTCCTATAAACAGTCACTACACTCTACAGGAAATCCTCTGTGAAGCGCCATGAGATTGAATCAAACGCAAGGGTTTTATTATTTTAGTTTGATCTGACGGCCTTTGAAACCCATCACCGTGATTAGGACTATCCAAACCAGACAGAGTTCCATATGTATAGGTCACCTACATGGGAAAATCGCTCTCGTCTGGAATAGAATGCGCATTCTCTCTCTCTCTCTCTCTCTCTCTCTCTCTCTCTATCTATCTATCTATCTATCTATCTCTCGCTCCCCCACGCAACTCCTGTTAATCCTGCAAGCCAAAGCCCTAATGGTCCTAGCTGGACAAGCAGCGGGAAAGCTTACCAGACAGCACTCTCAATGGCAAGCTATGTGGTTTTAGCTGGTTGGACTCCACAGTTACCCCCAACGCACACTCTAATAATAATAATAATAATAATCCTTGCATTTGATATAGCGCTTTTCACGTCGGGAGGACGTCCCAAAGCGCTTCACAGAACATACTGCAAAGTGAATTGACTGTATATTTGTGGGCGAACGCGGCAGCCAATTGCGCACAGCAATGTCCCACAAACAGTCGTAGATTGAAAATGACCAATTAATTATTGTTTTTGGTTTTTGAAGGGATTATTATTAGGCTCTGTGTGGAGTAAGGAAACTTGCCCAAGGTTTCGCCCTCTGCCTGGAATTGAACTCAGGTCTCTCACTTGCAAAGCGAGTGCTCTAACCACTGAGCTACAGGACTCCACTCTGGGGTCCTCATGCGTTGGCTATCGCCAACCTGCACCTAATACTTTCCAGAATTAGGTAAACAGGATGCGGCCCTCCAGAGAGAGAGAGAGAGAGAGAGAGCGCATTCCATTCCGACAATCTATCTCTGGGATTTCCATGCGAAGGTGGGAGGCAGGGAATTCTCAGGGTGATTTGGAGATGCTTAAGCACCGGTGATGGGTTTCCACATGTCAGACACCTGGATGAAAACATTTCTTCCCCCCAGTAGGCCGCCTCCTTCTGCATGTTCAGCGTAGCTTGTCTTGTGATAGTTAATTCCCTGATTTAGGACATCTACAATTCCTCTCTGCATCAACACAAGGTTCACCCCGTTACCACATGGTTTTGGAAAGGTCGAGCAAGCGATCGCCAGTATCCGGAATGTCTTGAACACAACTAAATCCCTGGGTGCGTCATGAAACCCCCACCCTCCCACCAATCTCCCTCCACCCCCCTCGGGAGGGAGTGCAGAGCGAGCAAGTTCTTCGGGGGGGGGGGGGGGGGGCGTGGGGGTGAGGGGCTGAGGGGGGACACTTTGTGCAAGAGAGAGAACAATTCAAAGAAAAAAAACGGAAGTAAAGTCTGTGTAAGTGACAGGTGAGGCTGATTAAGATGGGATTCGATTTCACAGAAAAAGTAAAGAGATGGTTAAATTACAGCAGCGTTGAGAATCACAAGTAAAAACCATGGCAACCGTGAGCAGAAACATCAAGCGCGGGAGGGAGATCAGCCGAGGGCAGATGAGGTTTCCCTTGTTTTTTGTGTGACGTGTCACTTTACTTTCTTGTGGGCTTTTAGCCTTGAAACACAGGAAGGAAGCTCCACGTGGAGGTAGCGGGACAGGTACTCAGTCTGGCTTGGTTTGGTTTTGCTTTGCTTACTCCCTCCCACCTTCCCTTCTTTCAAAACAAGTCTCAAAACGTACCTCTGACCGCTCGGGGTTTCGGTCATTTTTGGCCAGAATTGTCATGTCTTTTGGGACGTCCTCCCGACATGGTGTAAGCTTGAGTTTGTATTGTGTGGGTATTCGTTTGAAAATAATGTGTGGTCGCTGTCACCAGTCAGAAATATCGCTGTTCAAGGCGTCTCTGACAGTGGCGGGGGGGTCTATGCTTTGCCCTGTGTAAAACCATATGTGTTAACAGAGTGCTTTCCCTTCACAGAGGGAAATTATTGATAACAATAATAATCCTTGCATTTGACATAGCGCTTATCACGTCTTCTAGGTGTCTCAAAGCGCTTCACAGAATCTACTGTAAAGTGAATTGACTGTATATTTGTGGCGAAAAGCGATCCGCCAATCAATGAACAACTGGGTTCCTATTTACCGCTAGTAAACAGGCAGTGGAGTAAGGAAACTTGCCCAATGTTTTGCCCTGCCGGGAATCAAACCCAGGTCCTCTCACTTGAGACGAGCACTCTAACCACTGAGCTATAGGACAGGATGAGATCAACAACAAGTTTCAGCTCAGGTGCAATCCCTTGACTGTTCAGCGCTTTGAGACGTCGTCCCGACGTGAAAGGCACTGTGTAAAGTGTATTATATCCTTGCATTTGACGTGGCGCCTTTCACCCAGGAGGATATCTCAAAGCGCTTCATGGGTTTTCACTGCAGTGACAGTGCATTTCGCCAATAACTTCTTAAAACGATTGAATTTAAAATATTTAACCCGGGGCAGGGTAAGTGTGCTGCTAATTACAGTGAGTTAAACGGTAACTAGAACTTTATGCTTTAAATATTAAACACACCTAAAGCACATATGTTTGTCACGTTATGTTAAGAGCATGCTCCAGAGTGGTTTGACTTAATTGCTACCTACAGAACAAGTTATCGGAATAATATTAATATCAAACGGGCTCATCGCCCCTGGCAACGAGGATCTGTACGTTTGCACTGAAATACTGTTTGACGACCTGGTGTTTGTTTGATTTCCTTGACAATGGTTTCGGTAAAGACTTCAAACCGAGCTCCCTGTCTGTGGTCTATGGAGGTGGACGTCATGATCCCAAGGCGCTACCAAAAAGGGAAGGGGTTTTCTCCCGGTGTCTTGGCCAAATAAAATCGATCACTTGTTTCATGGCTGTTTCTGAGACACTGCTGTGCGCAAATATGTTGCCACTTTTGCCCCCAAATACACAGTCACTAGTAATTCTGTGAAGCGCTTTCAGAAGTCCTTCTGAGGTGATAAAGCGCTGCACCAAATGCTAGGATTATTGTTATTATTATTAGCAGAAGAAACCCACGAGCCCGGTGACAGAGACATCAGACGTGTATTGTACAACTCTAAGGTTTCAGGTGCGATTAAGCGTGACACTGTCACACACATTGGCAACATCAGAGTGAGAATAGAATACCAGTCTGGCCCCGGTTCATCGAGAAGTTACTCTCCCGTAATCCCCTCCCCCCTCACCGCCCCCCACCAACTCTCCATTAATTGATCCCCGCTGCCAATTTGATACTTCACTTGTCAAGGATGCAATAATGCTCTTCATCAAAGCAACGAGCCTGGCAGACAGCAGTTTACTCAGAGGCAGACAGACAAGCAGCGTACGGTGCCAGTCAGCCAATAAATGTTGGCTACTGGCCATCGTTTCACAATGTTTTTTTTCTATTATTTCCCAGCACTGCGATTTTGCATCGAATGAACCGGGCTACTGTTTCATAGAATGACAAACATCATAGAAATGTACAGCGTGGAAGGAGGCCCTGCTCACACAGCGAGCTGTCCATTCTGTCTCACTGCCCTACCCTCTCCCCATACCCCACCAAACCATCCCTTTTCATATACCCATCTACTTCTCCATTGAAACCACAATGGATTCTGCCACCACCACTACCTTACTTGGCAGGGTGTTCCACGTCCCAACACCTGCACCTAGTTGGATAGTCTAATTGGATGCTCCAATGCAGCGCTGGGGGGAGATTTACATTGCTGGAGGTGCTGTCTTTCAGATGAGACGTTAACCGAGGTCCCGTCTGCCTGTTCAGATGGATGTTAAAGATCCATTGGCATTATTTGAAAAGAGAAGGGAGTTTCTCTCTTGGTGTCCTGGCCAACAATCACCCAATAAAATTAGTCACTCACTCCATGGCTGTTTGTGGGACACTGCTGTGTGCAATTGGCTGCTGCGTTTAACCCACAAATACACAGTCACTCCACTTTACGATAATATTCTGTGAAGCGCTTTGAGATGGCGTGATAAGGCACGATATCAAATGCAAGGATTATTATTATTATAACAGCAGGCCATGTTAAGTGGGGGTTGACTGGGAGGATGGAAGAAACCCGTCTGACTTTCTTCTTGTCCCGTTCACCCTTTAGGAGAGAATAATGAGTAGAACAAGTGGAGCGCAGCGCAGGGTTTACACATGGGAACATGATGACACGTCGAGAGAGAGAGAGGGCGAGCAAGGCAGGCATGAAGGATAATAGTTTGACATCAATATTTTACCAGCTACCAAGATTTCTATGGGCACCAAGATCTAAGACTGCTCTCAGCACCATTAACATCACTCACTGTCACCCAGGACTTGGTTAGCATCTCGCACTATTGCCATCTGTATACCAGAATGGACTGTCCGACTCAAACTTTTTGGAGACGATGAGATTCGGATCATTGGAGGGCAAAACTGACATTGATTTTCTCCCTCCCCTCAAAAAACAAGAAATATTCTGCCTGTGCGCTCCTTACAGTGCCCCACACAATCCAAATGCCCCCAAAGTGTGGGGAATTTGCTGTCAAGTGTAGTGACTGTGTGTCTGGAGGTCATTTTATGCACAGCAAAGTCCCGTAAACAGTCGCCAAGCCGATGGCCAATTTTATCGGAGAGGGGGGAGGATTGTCAACAATCTTGCAACTTATATAGCGCCCTCCACGCAGCATAGCGTCTCAGAGAGCTTAACAGTGGCGGAGCCTGACTCCGACCCTGGGTGGGAGGTGGGGGGAGGTGGCCGTAAGCACGGTCGAAGATTCTCAGGCAGGTGATCAGGGGAATCTCTCTTTCTCTCTTTAATGTCTTGCCCTCACAGGCACAGGTGGGCACCTCGGTTTAACAGCTCGTCAAAGTGAGGCTTGGTGTCAAGTCTGATTGATTGGATGTAACAACAACAATAACAAAAACCTGCATTTATACAGCGCCTTTCACGCTGGGGGGACAATGAGGGCTTTGCACCTGAGCTGTGGGTTGGGATCAGAAAGGGGTGGGTGGTAGGGATGGAAGCCATGGTCATAGAACCATAGAATTATACAGCACAGAAGGAGACCATTCGGCCCATCGTGTCTGTCCCGGCTCTTTGAAAAGAGCTTCCAAATCAACCCCACTCCCCCTCTCTCTCCCCATAACCCTGCAAACTTGTCCTCCCCAAATAATTGTGTAGAAGTTCGAAAAGGAAGGTCTTGAGATGGGCCTTGAAGGAGGCAAGGGAGGGGGCGAGGCGGAGGGACTGTGGGATGGAGTTCCAAAGGGTGGGGGCAGAGAGGCTTTGACCCCCTCCACCGCCCACCCCCCCAGTTAATGACTCGCTGACCACCACAACTCCATTCTGCCTAATTTACCTTAAAATAAATAGACCGTAGTAATTTCGCAACATCTTAACCTGGTGTGTGTGTGCGTGTGTGTATGTTTGTATGTGTGCGTATAAAAAAAACATGACCTAATCTGATAAAAAGCTATCAAAAGCAGCAGCGCGATAAGTTTCCAGGGATTCAGTTTTTTGAGAAAGTGCATCCTTAGTGTCTGAAACGGATATAAAATATGTCAGTTACCTAGGGAGTCAGCCACAAAGGGACTCGGAAATGGAAACTGGACGTGTTGCATTACTGGGTGGAGTTGGCAATTGTGCTTTAATATAAACCTGTGAGAACCTGAAATCCAGTCCAGGAACTGGAGCTGTCTTACCAAAGGACTACAAGGCGGGGTTTAGAGACACCTCAACCTCCCTGTCCCCTTGAGCAAAGCCCTCGCCTGGGAAAAGGGCACGGTTCGAATCAGTACCGGAACAGGTGTTAATCGACAGAGAGTGGGGGGGGTAGAAGTGGGGGGTTGTGGGGGGGGGGAAAAGGTTTACACAGCCAGGTGTCAGCCTTGGGATTGCTGACGCGTTGTTTTTTTTCCTGAAGGAGGCTGTGAGATGCACACACACGCACAGGCACGCACAGGCGCACACACACATACACAGGTGGTATCACAGATGGTGAGCGAGAGAGAAGGCTACTTTGCTTTCGAGCTCAGAACTGCCCTGAGCGAGCACCTCCTTTTGATCCTTTCAAACCGTGGCTTTTGCCAAGTTACAAGGGCGCAATGTCAAGGCTTGTGGGGGGGAGCTGGGGTGGGGGGGTGCGCTGTGGGGAAAGGGGGGCACTAAAATGTGAGATTTCTAATAGAGTTTTTCTTATTTTGGAAACGCATTGCAAGCCCCAAACGCTGCATTGGGGCATCAGTAAATGCATTTCTCACTTGTTGCTCCTTTCTCCAGCTCTGAAATCAATGTGATAGCCAAACGCCACACAGAAACAGTGGCATTAATGTGGTTATCACAGGATAAAGAGAGAGAGAGAGGGGCCACAGTGTGACATGCAATCCCTTAAGTATCACAAAAAAGCAAAGCATTGAATCGAGACAAGCGACAAAGGCGTTATATCAGACCAGACAGAATCTACAATCTTTAACGTTCACCTCTCAGCCGTTTTTGGCTGTTCAAGGTATTAAAAAAAAGTAGCAAAAGTAACAATCTTGTAATTACCTTACACAGAGCTCGTTACTCAAGATAGCTTCAGAACTTACATTAAAGAGCCAGAAACCGCACAGAAGATTTATTTGTGTGTTTCTTTCAAAGTTTTGCTTCACTTTTAAACAGTTGGCAGCTTTCGAACAGAGTTACTTTTGTAAAGGAAAGGAAACGGACAGAATGTAACAGCGAAAAGAAAAATAGCCAACAGTTTCCTTCACAAGGAACCCCAGCCCAGGACTTCTTGTAGCTTTCATCCGGATCAGTAACATTGAGGTTTCTTAATGCAATTTCTTAGTTATTCATAAGAATGTAAGAATATAAGAGGAGAAAAAGACCAAGCTCCATATCTCGTTTGCCTTCCGCCATCCTGGTAGTCGCTTGACATGTCATGTCCCAAACTATACTCTGTATCCCGTTATTTTCTAGCAGGAATCTATCTCATTTGTTCTTGAAACAAACAACATTTTCTGCTTCCACCGTCTGTCTCCCTGGGGAGCTTGTTTCATAAGTTTACCACTCGCTCACTGAAGTAGTGTTTCCTCAGATTTGTTCTGAATTTACCCCCCTTCAATCGCAGGCCGTGACCTCTGGTTCTACTGTTCAATACAAGATAAAACAGCTTATAATAATAATAATAATCCTTGCATTTGATGAGACGTTAAACCGAGGTCCCATCTGATTGTTCAGGTGGACGTTAAAGATCACGCTTCACTATTCGAAAAGAGAAGGGAGTTTCTCTCTCTCTCTCTCTCTCTCCCCAGTGTCCTGGGCAACAATCCCCCAAATAAAACTGGTCACTCACTTTGTGGCTGTTTGTGGGACATTTGCTATTCGTAATCGGCTGCGCGTTTCACCCACAAAATTACACACTTAATCCACTTTACAGAATATCCTGTGAAGCGCTTGAGACGTCTCTACGACGTGATGAAGCGCTGTATCAAATTCAAGGATTATTATTATTATTAATTCTGCCTCTGTCTTAGAGTCTAAGACAAGGAGAGGGTATCTCAGAGTAGTGAAGATGCTGAAGTTTGACACCTTAAGTTGCTCTAATGATGGAGCTGAGAGTTGGAAGGTTGGACGAGAGTGTTTTGTTTGTCAGCACTAAAAAAAAGTGCTCTTATTTCCAAGCTGATGCGACATGTTTCACACAGAGGAAGAGGACGAGGGCAGGATGGATGGGGGTGTTTGGTTTCACCCGTTTAACAGCATCGCTGTGTGTGCCTTGATGCATCGCACTGCTCTCTGCTCTCGGTAACAGGTTGGAAATGGGCTGGAGGGTAAAACGAGACCCGGTCACCACAGCAACAACTGCCACCTTTCAATTTCCAAATCAACAAAGCGTCGCGGACTTGTCTGTCTGTCTGTCTGTCTCTCTGTCTGTCTGTCTGTCTGTCTGTCTGTCTGTCTGTCTGTCTGTCTGTCTGTCTCTGTCTGTGTCCCTCTCTCTCTGTGCCACAATGTAAACGAATGAACGGTTGGACAGATACTGTATTTTAGTCTCCATTGAACACAAAATTCTCCCCCCAAAGGATTTTTATTTGCGTCTGAGTTCAGGCTACCACTAATGCAATTGGCTGCCACATTTTGCCCCACAAAATACAGTCAATTCCCTTTACAATTTATTCTGTGAAGCGCTTTGAGATGCCATGACGACATGATAAGGCACTGTATCAAATGCAAGGATTATTATGATTATTCTCAAATTATTATGATTATTCATAATAATGGGGAGTGGGGGTGCAGAGGGAAATGGAGGTGGCAGAGGCCAGGAGGCAAGGAATTTGACACTTGCAAAAGCTGGAAACATAGGAACATAAGAAATGCCGGATGAAAAACGACCAAGGTCCATCTAGTTTGCCTGCAACCATCCTGGTAGTCACATGCTACAGTAATCGAGATGTTGATAGCAATTAATTCTGTACGGATTAGTCTATAACAGAGTGAAAAGCTATGGGAACCTTAGATCCAAAGTTAAGTAGTCAGAATCATAGAATCATACAGCGCAGAAGAAGGCTATTCGGCCCATCATGTCTTTGAAAAGAGCTATCCAAATCAATCCCACTTCCCCGCTTTCTCCCCATAGCCATACAAACTTGTCTCCCCAAGTCCTCCCTCTAGTTTTTCAAACATACTTACATTCCGGGGGGGCTATATAAATGCTGTTGTTACAATTGTCATTTCTCAAATTATTCAAAAGGGATTCAAGAGGCAAGCATTCTGGTTTTGATGTGTTTTCCGGTCAAGACGTTATGGGGCGAGGGGGTGGGTGGGGGAGCGAGGGTGGGAAGGGAGCTGAGGAATTGGGATCAGAGCAGTGAGCTCCAGCCAAGAACCCAGGCTGGATGGGATGAATAGCCTTGGCTGAACTGTATCACCTAGAGTTGAGGTCAGTGAATCATGGCCTGTCAGGTCTCTGTTCCTAATGCCTGAAAAGAGTGGCCTTAATCAACCGACCTCAATTTCTCTGTCAATCAGAGAACAAGGCAAATGTGGGAGCGAATCACATCCTGTCCCACAAATTTTGGGATAAAGTTTGGGAGCGCGGGGGTCAGTGTGAGTGTGTGCGTGAGTTGGGGGAAATGGACACAGATCAGGGTAAACCAGAAGAGAAAAATAACACCAGCAGCTTAGGATGTCCTTCCGACGTGAAAGTCGCTACAAAAAGTCATTTTGTTGTTGTTAGTCTCTGTCCGAGTTCAAAATCCTTATCCTCACCTTTAAAGCCTTCCACAGCCTTACTCTGCCCTACATCTGTGACCTCCTTAACTCCTACCAACCTGTCCTGTCCCTCCGCTCAGCAGGCTCTGACCTGTTCCGTGTCTACCATCGGGCCTTTAGGGTTTCTGCCCCCACCTTCTGGAACTCCATCACCCCCTCCTTTGCCTCCTTCAAAGCCCATCTCAAGACCTTCACTTCGACTCCCTCCCCCACCCCACTTGCTCTCTACCCCTCTCTGATCCCAATCCGCAGCTCAGGTGCAAACCCCTCATTGTCCAGCACCGTGGGACATACTCCCAACGAGAAAGGCGCTGTATAAATGGAATTTGTTGTTGCCCAAAACTACGAAGCAGACAGGACACAGGGTGACTATGAGGACACGGTGATAAAGTCTCTTCACCACTTGAGCTGGATATGCAGATTATATACACGGAGTGGGGGTGGGGGGGATGTAGCACTGTACATTGGTGACACGTAAGGAGGCCTCTTTAGTGGAAGTGCTGAACAAAGCCCCTTTGTTCTCCGTGACCTTCACAAGAATCTCCAGCTCGAGGCCATGAAACCTATCCTTTTAGGGTTTCCAAGCGGGCTGCGTGCAGGTGCTTCTCGCTCTCCTCCCCACAGCGGGGAGTCCCACAATGTCTCCTCCCGGGGTAGTTATTCCCATTCTTTGTCACAGTGACCCAGTACTGCCATGTATAGCGCCTTATCGTGTCGTCGAGACGTCTCAAAGCGCTTCACAGAATATACTGTAAAGTGAATTGTCTGTAATATTTTGTGGGTGAAACGACGCAGCCAATTGCACACAACAGCGTCCCCACAAACAGTCGTGGATTGAGTGACCAAATTATTTATGTTGAAGATCCCACGGCACTACTCGGAAAGAGAAGAGAGTTTCTCTCTTTCTACCAGTGTCCTGGCCAACAATCCCCCAGATATGAACTTGGTCACTCACCCACTCCACAAGTGTTTGTGGGACGCTGCTGTGCACGAACTCGCTGCCGCAATTTGCTCACAAAATACACAGTCACTCCACTTTACAGTATATCCTGTGAAGTGCTTTGTGATGGTCTCAATAATGTGATGTGGTAAGGCACTGTGTCAAATGCAAGGATTATTATTATAGTTCAAGATAGTCGAATGGATTAATGTTGCAAAGTGGTAAGGATTTTTTTTAATTTTATTGGTATTCTGTGTGTGGGGGAAGGGGAGACGGGGGGGGGAGAAAGGAGAAAAAACGTGGAGATGGGGAAGGGGGGAGTTTTATTCCACTATGATTTTGTGAGTCCCAACTCAGCATGTTTTGTGAGGGGGTGGGCAGCAGTTACAAGACGGCACGAATACCCTGTGTTACCTCCGGGGGAATGACTTTCTGAGTTACCTGGCAAAATTTTGCGCCAACGTGAGAATACGAGGGGTTCAATCTCAGGGGGTCTGGAACTGAATAGACTTGTTCACAACAAGAACTCAGCACCGACTGCATGTTTACAATAAGATCGATCACCTAGAACTTCTAAACACACAGTCCCTCCACTTTACAGTATATTCTGCGAAGCTCTTTGATTATTACTATTAGTGCTATTAGTAGTAGTAAATGCCTCAACCATCACACAGCGAATTACTGCCAAGTGGAGTGACTGTGTATTTTTGCATGGACGCTAATTTGCACGTAGCAATGTCCCATAAGCAGCTGTGAAGTGAGTGACCACCTTTCCGTGCGCTGGAAGATTGTCGGCCAGGACACCAGGAGAGAGAAAATCCCTTCTATTTCCCAGTGATCTCCTAATCGCATAGTTTCTCTATTATACGGTAAAAAACCTCGCAGCGTACTGACCCCATAACCGTCCATAACCATCAACGCAAGGGAATGTTTCAAGACGACAAAATAAATTATTTGGGGTGAGAGAGCTCCAGTGGGGGAGCGAGCACCAGCACAGCCACGATGGGGAGAGGGCAGGGGAATGGGATTAAGGTAGAGAGCTCCAGGTGAAGAGAAGTGAGCACCAGCACAGAATAGATTCAATTCGTGCTGTATTCATTCTAATGAGTCTGGCTGTTTGTCGGGGTATCATTAAACAGTCTGAATGCTGCCTTATGAACACTGCAGACCAGTGGGGCAGAGCACATGTAAACACATGCCAGAACAACAGATTAGATAGAAGCATTGGGAATATCAGAGCGGGTTTACCTGAGCGAGAGCAGGGGAGAGAAAATCTCTTGTGAGCAGCCGGGGGTTTAGCCTGATCTCATTAACCTGACGATATGAAATACAGGATTAAAACACCGTACAGTGTATTCTCTCTGTGGGATGTGGGATATTTTTGAGATATTTATTTTTGCTTCAACGTAAAGAAGATTAGTTAAATCTCGGAGCGGTTGAAGTTAAATGGAGATATGACACGTTTAAAATGTATGTGAGGGTGGGGCTGGGGGGGAGGGAGGGGAGAAGGTAATTTTAGGACTTTTCATAACGTGCATCCTGTGTTAATTAGCACAACTTAGAACTGCCGCAAATTACACTTCACCCCCCAACCCACACCCATCAACACAGTAGTTTTGAGCCACAACAGACTCAGTTTGTGTGTGTCTGTTGGGGTGGGGTGGGGGGGGGTCATTGAATGCAAATGATGGAAAAGGGACAAAATAATAATAAAATAATAATCGCATTTGATATAGCGTCTTATCACGTCATCAAGACGTCTCACAGTGAATCCACTGTGGGAGAAACGCGGCAGCTAATTGTACACAGCAGTCTCCCACAAACAGTGGTGGTTGAAGTGACGCACACTCACACACCGCACACTCACACACCGCACACTCACACACCGCACACTCACACACCCACTCGGCGCACTCACCCACTCGGCGCACTCACCCACTCGGCGCACTCACCCACTCGGCGCACTCACCCACTCGGCGCACTCACCCACTCGGCGCACTCACCCACTCGGCGCACTCACCCACTCGGCGCACTCACCCACTCGGCGCACACACCCACTCGGCGCACTCACCCACTCGGCGCACTCACCCACTCCGCGCACTCGCCCACTCCGCGCACTCGCCCACTCCGCGCACTCGCCCACTCCGCGCACTCACCCACTCCGCGCACTCACCCACTCCCCCCACCATGGGTTTGAGCTGAGCCGAGGTTCTGTGTGCAATTACGGATTGCATGTAATTACATTCTGGTGGTTTGTATCATGCCTGGGGGTCAGTAGTGGGTCAGTGCACATGGGCAGACGGGGAGACATGCGAGGGCCGGCGGCTTTGAGAGGCGAAGGAGAGAATGAAGCGTACAGAATGTGGAGCCAGAGAGGCTGTGGCGTCCCTATACACAGGGAGCCTCTGGCTGGCTGGGCACTGGCAACACACATACAGTCAGCTCCTTGTGCATCTCACAGGTTATTAACACTCACACACTCCCAAACTCTCACACACTCCCATACACACACACTCACGTACTCACACACACTCCCAAACTCACACACACTCCCAAACTCACACACACACTCACGTACTCACACACTCCCAAACTCACACACACTCCCATACACACACGCTCACGTACTCGCACTCTTCCAAACTCACACACACTCCCAAACTCACACACCCTCCCAAACTCACACTGACACACACTCCCAACTCACATACTCCAAACCTCAAACACACTCCCAAACTCACACACACACACATACTCTCACACTCCCAACTCAGACACTCACATACTCACACACACTCCCAAACTCACACACACTCCCATATACACACACGCCCAAACTTTCACACACTCACATACTCACACACACTCACACATACACACTCACACACACATACTCACACACAACTCCCAAACTCACACCCACTCACACTCACTCATATACTCACACACACTCACATATACACTCTCATATAGTTCAATTCCAGTCAGGGCGAAACCTTGGGCAAGTTTCCTTACTCCACACAGAGCCTAATAATATTCCCTCCAAAACCCAAAACAATAATAAATTGGTCATTTTCAATCTACGACTGTTTGTGGGACATTGCTGTGCACAATTGGCTGCCGCGTTTGCCCACAAATATACAGTCAATTCACTTTACAGTGTATTCCGTGAAGCTCTTTGGGACGTCCTCCCAACGTGAAAAGCGCTATATCAAATGCAAGGATTATTATTATTATATACACATTCACATACACTCGCACTCACACACAATGCACCGCTTCTCCCCAGTGTCAGTCTAGATTGAGTTCAACGTCCCAATGTGGGAGGTTGAGCCCACAACCTCTTACTCAGACCGAGCTGGGCTGACACACACTGAGCCGGGCTGACACACACTGAGCCAGGTTGACACCCAAAACACAGCAGAGAGGGGAGGAAGAGGATGGGGAGGTAATCCAACATGAGGGGATTTCTAACGAGATTCATTAATGAGGAATCCATGTGGGAACTCCCATTCCCAAAAGGAGATTAGCTGTGAGCGGCATGCCACATTCCTCGTTAGGAAATCCGATTAGAAATCATCGCATTTTAGATCCCCCATTCCCTGTCCCTCCTGTGGCCAATTTACCCATCACAGGTGAGCTTCGGTGATTGTCACAACACCAAAAAAACTCCTTCCATCTTTTTCGAGATGTAATAATAATAATAATAATCCTTGCATTTGATATAGCAATTTATCACATCTCAAAGCTCTTCACACAATATAATGTAAAGTGAATTGAATGTATATTTTGTGGACGAAACACGGCAGCCAATTGCGCACAGCAGCGTCTCACAAATAGTCGTGGATTGAGTGACAAAATTATTATTATTTTTTTTTGGACGAATTATTACCCCCAGAAAAACGATCTGCCAATCAACTAACAACTTGGTTCCTATTACTGCGAGGTAAACAGAGGCGTGCGGTGTAAGGAAACTTGCCCAACGTTTCACCCTGCCAGGAATCGAACCCAGGTCCTCTCGCTTGCGAGGCGAGTGCTCTAACCACTGAGCTACAGGACTCCACATAATACAATGCGTTATGTTCTGTGAAATGCGTTGAGACGTCGCAACGACGTGATATCAAATGCAAGGATTATTATTATTACCATTATCATCATTGCTGCGGCAAACACCAGGATTATTTTCACGGTTATTATTCACTTGAGGAACTGACCCTTTCATACTCGGTGATCCTCTCTGATCTGCACCGTAAAAACCATAATGAATTCTCATTTTAATTACGGTGAGGTTAATGAAGACACGTGGGCTCTAACTTGCACTATTTTTTAAACGAGCTTCCTTAATAAGAAGACTTTTTAATAACTCTTCTTATCACAAATTGAAATAATTTTTTTTGGTGTCTTTTTGGTTTGGTTTGGTTTGGCTGCAGTGTTTATCCACAGAACGCATGGTCACTACACTTAACTTTACAGTGAATCCCCATGAAGGCCTTGAGACATCCTCTTGACGTGAACTACCACATGTAAACGTACAGGGGGTTCACAAAGTCCTGTTTATTTCTTACACTGAATGTCTGTTGCAGATGAGTCAAGTGCAACAAGGTCTGATCCTAGTAACTCCCTCCTCACTGACTCCATCCATGTTAAGGAAGATATGACACTAAACATGGTGACGGATCATTATCTACCATGAAAAGGATAATAATAATAATAATCCTTGCATTTGATATAGCGCTTTTCACGTCGGGAGGACGTCCCAAAGCGCTTCACAGAACACACTGTAAAGTGAATTAACTGTATATTTGTGGGTGAACGCGGCAGCCAATTGCGCACAGCAATGTCCCACAAACAGCCGTAGATTGAAAATGACCAATTTATTATTGTTTTTGGTTTTGGAGGGATTATTATTAGGCTCTGTGTGGAGTAAGGAAACTTGCCCAAGGTTTCGCCCTCTGCTTGGAATTGAACTCAGGTCTCTCGCTTGCAAAGCGAGTGCTCTAACCACTGAGATGGTGGTCACACACACACACACCAATCCTCTGGACATCTAGATACAGTTAAACAATTATACTGAATACAACAACAACATTATATGTGTATAGAGTATTTCATGTTGGGAGGATGTCCCATTGCACTGGACAGTCAGTGTTTCGGACCGGGGTTGGGATCGGGGGGTTGGGGGGGGCGGGGGAAGAAGGGTGATCGAAAGCACGGTCGAAGAGGAGGGTCTTGAGGTGGATCTTGAAGGAGGCAGGGGAGGGGGCGAGGCTGAGGGACTGCGGGATGGAGTTCCAGAGGGTGGGGGCAGAGTGGCTGAAGACCCGCCTGCTAATTGTGGGGTGAGCAAGGCGGGGGACGTGAAGCAGGCGGGAGTCCGCTGAACAGAGGGAGTGGGTAGGATGGTAGAGGATTAAGATGTCGTAGTAGTAGGTGGGAGCAAGACCATGGAGGGCTTTGAAGTTGAGGACCAGGATCTTGAACTGCATCATCTGTGTGAAGTGAAGCCAGTGGAGTTGGGTGAGGATGGGCGTGATAGGGTCATGGAGCCTGATGCAGGAGGGGACACGGGCTGCAGAGTTCTGGCTGATCTGCCGCCTGTGGAGGGAGAAGTTGGGGAGGCCAACAAGCAAGGAGTTTTATACAATGAAGGAACTTCTACATGCAATTAGCATCATTCTTCCACATGTTTCAGTTGTTGGTCAGTGTACTGTAGAGGAAAGAACATGGGGGTAACATGACTTTGTGAACATTCTGTAGATTGCAAAGAAGTCCTTAGCATAGTAATGAGAGCTCTCGCCTCACAAGCTGGAGGACCCAGGTTTGATTCCCAGTCGGGGTGAAAGCTTAGGTAAATTTCCATACTCCACACGCCTCTGTTTACCTAGCAGGAAGTAGGAACCCAGTTAGTGGATTGGCAGATCACTTTCCAGTGGCAATAATCCTTCCAATTTTTTAAAAAATAATTAAACATTATATAATATTTTAATCCAGATTAAATTCGGAAACACCTCCAAACTTTAACCTGTTCAGATTAATATCACGTCTTGCCTCCAAAAAAACAGACCAGACTCTAATGTCAAGTTATAATAGAGCTGTTTAAAAGAAACATTTGGTTAAACAATCCACGACTGTTTGTGGGACACTGCTGTGTGCAATTGGCTGCTGCGTTTTCTCACCAAATACACAGTCAATTCACTTTACAGAATATTTCACAAAGCGCTTTGAGACGTCTCAACAATATAAGGCGCTGTATCAACAGCAAGGATTATTATTATGAAGTAAAGTTCCAACCGATGTAGATTTGAGATTCGGTCTGGGAAAGGGGTTCTGGAATGAGTAATATCAAGACGGGGACGGGGGGGACGATGACGACAGGGGGGAAATGACCCCACGTTACGTTGGACAGCTGGGGGGAGAGGGGCTGTCTGCTATACTCAGTCACACTGACACACCACGCTCTCACTCTCTCGCTCTCTCTCTCTGTGCTCCCAACTAAACAGCCTCCCAGAAACCTGAGTGGTGTTTCTCAGGTTTCTCTGCAGTAATTAGACCAGACAATTACCAATTACCACATACTTTTACAAGGATGATTGACTGTCAGTTACCCACTTATGAACAGCAAACATTTTTTTTCTCTCTGTTCCCCGTCAGCGAGATATTTTAATCATTTCAGCAGCGTGTGACTCTCTGCTTGTGCCCCGCACCCCCGCAGTTTGTCACCAACTGTCCTAACAGTGACCAGTCAGGGAATATTTACGTCTCATTGTTCCAGAGAGACAGAGAGAGAGGAATGAACTCACCCTTCACTGGTCCCCCCACTGCTCTGTGTCCCTCTCCCCCTGACCCCTGCATGCCACCATCAGCGTCCGTGCCTTCAGCCACTACCCCCCTCCAAACTCTCCACCTCCCTGTCTCAATCCCACTCGCTGCCTCTTTATCCATCTGTTGACTCCTGTAGCGTAATGGTTAGAGCGCTCGCCTCGCAAGCGAGAGGACCTGGCTTCCATTCCCAGCTGGGCCAAAACGTAAGACAAGTTTCCTTACTCCGCACGCCTCAGTTTCCCTAGCAATAAGTAGGAACCCGGCTGTTAATCGACTGGCGGATCGCTTTCCGGGGGTAATAATCCCTTCAAATAAATTTGGTCACTAAATCTAAATCTACGACTGTGAGACACTGCTGTGCACGATTGGCTGCTGCGTTTGGCCCACAAAATGCACAGTCATTACACTTAACGGCATATTCTGTGAAGTGCTTTGAGGCGTTTCAACGACGTGATAAGATGCTGTATCAAATGCGAGGATTATTATTAGATAGACACAGTGTCTGGGCCAGTCACACCCTAACCTCACTTAACACACTGATCCCACGCTGCCTCCTCACTGCCCACTCTCCGGCCTTGTGATGAGACCTTTAACATCTCTAGGGTTTTGCTTCGGTCAGGCTCAAAGCTGCAAATTTTGGCCTTTGAGGAGCCAGCACGAAGTCACCACCCCCACCCTCCCTTGATCCCCAACCTCCACCCCCCAACCCAACACACACACACACACACACAGACCTTTAATGGTCGCTCGCTCTCACCAACCTTTCCGCCAGTCAAGGTGAGTTCAGGAACTTTGAACCCTCTTTGGCTCAGCAAAATCAGAGTTTGAGAGTTGTGGTTCAAAGTTGAACCATCAGACACCCCCCCATCCCCCCCCCCCCACCACCCGCCCCCCCCCCCCCCCCACACACACACACTATTATGCCTCTGGCTCTCTCTACACACTGAGAACAGTGAATGAGCCCAGACTGTCCCCACCACAAAGAGAGAGCTTGATAAGGCAACCAAGTGCTCAGCATGACCCACATTTGGGGTCTTATACTTAGATAGGCTCCTTCAATCATCAGATTAAAAATCTGTTACATCGAGAGAGCCATAGATATTTACCTCACAGAATTTTTTGGAGGGTCAGCCGGGTGTCTGACTCATGCAGAAACCCATCACTGTGTTTAAGAGTATCCAAACCAAACTGAGAATTCCACCTACACATGGAAATCCCAGAGATGGAATGATAATAATAATCCTTGCATTTGATATAGTGCAGTATTATATCTTCCAGACGTCTCAAAGAGCTTCACAGAATATACTGTAAAGTGAATTGACTGCATGTTTTGTGGGCAAAATGTGACAGCCAATTGCGCACAGCAGCGTCCCACAAACTGTCGTGGATTGAGTCACCAAAATTATTATTGTTTTTTTGAGCGGATTATTACAACCGGAAAAGCGACTAACAACTGGGTTTCTACTTACTACTAGTAAAAACAGGCATGTGCAGTGAGGAAACTTGCCCAATGTTTCATCCTGCCCAGGAATCAAACCCAGATCCTCTCGCTTATTATAGTAAAACATGGGCCTCGGGTTTCTGTACCTGAGGCTCATGTCTTGTTAGATTAGAATTGTCTCAATCTTCAAAGTGCCATAATTTGAGAATTTATATCCGATTTTATTGATTACATTTTCTTATTGGCCTTAATAATTCCAAATTTTTTCAGCACCCAGGATTGGACCTCTGCATTAAGATAGGATCTATAACGGTAAACCTTCTAAGCACACTCTCTCGCTGGAGGGACACATACTTAATTTCGGAAAGTATTAGGTGCAGGTTGGCAAGAGCTAAGGTTTGGGGACCCCAGAGTGTGTGTTGGGGTAACTGCTGGAGTTTAACCAGCTAAAACCACACAGCTTGCCATTGAGAGTGCTGTCTGGAAAGCTTTCCCTGTCTCAGTGACTATTCAGCCCACTTATTTGCCCTGTCCATACAGACCCAGAGCTTGACGTCAAGCTAGGGGGGGGCGGTGTGGGAAGAAGTGACCATAGACCTGAAACGTGGAGAGGGGAGAGAGCAGAAGGACATAGCACACCCTGTTTGGAAGGTACATTTCACCGTCTAATGTTTACACCGGGATGGGGGTGGGGGGGGAACTCGCTAATACATCACGGGAAAATCGAGTTGATTCCGATCTCTTGAAATTGCAATGGTAGCGGGTCAATTAATCACAGCAGTAATCACCTCTCGCTCTCTCTCTCTAAAATCTTACATACATTTAAAGGCAATTGTACCATGATTAAATAAGAAAATAAACCTTATAATTAGGGAGTTCAACACCAATTTTTGATTGCTGGTTTACAAAATCAGAATAATCATCGCCCCCATTTTTCGGCTGTTCAGGTTTTGTCGCAACCTTTTCACCCCCTCCCAGAGTAAATTAACCCCCTCCCAGAATAAATTAACCCCCTCCATCCCATCCCACCCTCTGAGTCAGAAGGTTGTGGGTTCAAGTCACTCATTGGGACTTGAATTTACAAAGTCTAAGCTAACACTCCAATGCCATTCTTCAGGTGAGACATTACCGTGAGATCCCATCTGTCTGTTCAGGTGCTCGTTAAAGATCCCGCGGTGCTATATCGAAAAGAGAAGGGAGTTTCTCTTTCCCCGTGTCCTGGCCAACAATCCCCTCAAATCACTCACTCCATGGCTGTTTGTGAGACGTTGCTGTGCGCAATTGGCTGCCGCGGTTTGTCCACAGTCAATCCACTTTATAATATATTCTGTGAAGCGCTTTGAGAAGTTTCAATGACTTAATAAGGTGCTGTATCAAATGAGAGGCTTATTATTGTTATTAATTACAAGCTTCCCTGTGTCATTCTCTGCTCAGCAATTGATTAGAGGGAAGAGTTTTACAGCTGGCATTGTAAAAGATGACTTTTTCACCTGTTTTTGCACCCCCAACATTCGAGCTCTGGTATGTGTGTGGGTGTATTTGTATATGTGTTTATGTGTGTGTGTATATTGTGTGTATGTGTGTGTATGTGTATATATCTATGTGTGTGTGTGTCTTGAGACTGAGACAAGACTTGTCTTGTGGGGAAACGGAGTCACCCAGGCAGACTCGAGGCAAAACAATATTTCCCCCCCCCCCACCGCCACACACACATATACGTACATGCACACACACACATACACATTCCACCCCTCAAACCACCCTCCCCTCCCTTCCCTTCTTCATTGAAAAGCAGCCCCCTCCCTCCCTTGTAACTCAATCTGTGGAGCCAGACCCCAGGCTTTAGTTAGCTGAGTCTCCCTGGTAGCACTTTAGAAATCTCTCTTAGGTTAGGTTGTGTGTAGTCAGTCGCTGGGAATAGCATGTCAGGGTTAGCTCTCCTGAAAATTAACGCATTTGTCTGTCAGCGAGAGGATAGACTTTCGATGCAGCCAATTTGCCATAGAGTCTCAATGAGTTTTATTTCTTTTCTAAGTGTAAAGGGGAGTGGGAGGAGATGAAACCCACAGACAGGAGGTAGAGAGCTACCAGTCTCTGTGTTTGTATGATAATAATAATGTTTATGGGACACGACATTCATGAGACGGCCAGGATGGTGGAAAGTGAACTATACGGACCTTGGTCTTCTTTTGCCGAGCAAATTCTTATGTTCTTAATAATCATAATAATAATAACTTGCATTTGATACAGTGTGCTTCAGGTCAGGAGGGCATCTCAAAGAGCTTCACAGAATTTTACTGTCAAGGGTAGTGACTGGGCTTCTTGATTTAAGAAGTGTCATTGGTTTGATCTCCCCAAATCCCCGCTTGACCCATGCTACTTGGCAACCATTTCTGCCCCCTGTATAGGTTTGCGGCAGCCTGGCTCGGTCAGTAGCGCTCTCACCTCTGAGTCAGAAGGCTGTGGGTTCAAGCCCCTACATTGGGACTTTGAACTCACATAGTCGAAGCTGACGCATCCATACAGTGCTTGGGGGAAATGCTGCATTGTTGGAGGTCCTGCCCTGTGCCCTGTTCAGTTGGAAGTTAAATATCCCGCGGCGCTATTGGAGAGGAGAAAGGAGTTTCTCTCTCCTGGTGTCCTGGCCGATAATCCACCCCCCCACCACCACCCCACCCACTGGATAAAATCGCTTGTTCATTTTATAGCTGTCTGTGGGACATTCCTGTGAGCAAATTGGCTGCCGCGTTCACCTACATATACACAGTAAAATCCTGTGAAGCGCTTTGAGACATCTCGACGTTGTGATAAAGTGCTGTATCAAATGCAAGGATTATTATTATTATCAGTCGCCAAGCAGGCAGACGGAATGGGATGGGGGAAGGAGGGAGGCAGGGACGGTGAGGGGGAGGGGAGGAACAAGAAGTCACTTGTAACTGTTGAGGAAGACACTCCTGGGAAACAAACAGATGAGCCACTCGCTGAATTGCTCCCATTCTCTGAAGCCAAACCCTGTGGAAATGGAACTGCATGAGAAACACTGAGCTCGTGTTCTCTCGCTCTGTCAGCAAGTGTCATCAACCTTAACCCTTTCATCCCGCTTACACTCATTCACTCACAGATACATACACACTCAAATATGCACTCACTCACTCACACACAGACATACACCCCCTCACACGGATACATTTAAGACACACACACTCGCTCACATACATACTCACACACAGAGACCTACACACATACATACAGACATGCACATACACCCAAACACACACACATTCACAGTTACATTTAGAGAGACAAACACACATACACTCATATACATACATGCATATATACTCACACACAGATACCCACCCACACACATACATACAGACAAGCACATACACCCACACAACCACACACACATAAACAGAGCGTGCTGGGTATCCAGTGGCTCTCAGCGTCTCAGCCTATGTCTCCCACCGTGTCCGGACTGTGACACTGGGAACATTTCACAAGTTTGGGGAATTGCTGAACTTTGAAGCCGTTTTTCTGTTCTGTGGTTCTTAAAAAGCAATTAACAGAAAGATAAACTGAAGGCTGCATCTACGAACTTGCCCAAATAGGACCGAGACACAACAACAACAACAACAACTCAGGTTTACACAGTGCCCTTCACACAGGGCAGCATCTCGGAGCGCAGAACAGTGACAGGGGTTCGATTCTGAGAAGGGTGGGGTGGGGGGAGGGCGGGAGGAACAGGTGACAATGTGCGCAAAGGAAGTGGTAGGTGTTAAGGTTGGATTTAAAGACAGATCTAACCGAATTATGGAAAGGTTTCGAGAGAGAGCGAGATAGAGCTCATACTGGTTAGTAACACAGTATGTGTGCGAAACTCCCACCCAAATCCCCTACTGTAATCCGTTAACAAAGTATTCATTATACAGCATTCTCACAGCTATCAGCACGCTGGTGGTTAGTTCCGACACAAAACAAAAAAATAATCCTCGCATCTGATACAGCGCCTCCAATGTCATAATGTCGTGAAGCGCAGTAGTCATTGTTGCCCAGTGTAGTGACTGTGTGTTTTGTAGGTCAACTCAGCGGCCAATTTGCACCCAGTGACGTCCTGCAAACAACTGCGAAGCGAAGGAGCAATTGTACGTGAGGGATTGTTGGCCAGCGCACCGGGAGAGAGAAACCCCTTTCTCTTTCCTCCTTGACATCCATCTCAACAGATGGATGGGTTCCTGGGTTCAGCGTCTTATGGGAAGGACGGCACCTCTGACAATGCAGAGTCTCTGTGCTGGGGGTGCAGCATTGTCGGAGGTGCCGTCCTTCGGATGAGACATTAAAGCAAGGTCCCAATCTTGAACGCAGCGACGTCTCGCACACAGCCATGAAGTGAATAACTCATTTTATCTGGCGGATTATTAGGCCAGGGAGAGACTCCCTTCAGTTTTCCAATAAATAGCGCCACGGGTTTGTTAACGTCCTTCTGAACAGGCACAGGCGTGACCTCGGTTTTAATGGATAGTCTGAAAACGCCTGGCACCTCTGACAATGAGGCTCTCCCCCCCCCCAGCACTGTCCTGAAGTGTCAGCCTGGACTGAGAGCTCAATGTCCCAACTTGCAACCTTCTGACCCAGAGACGAGAGTGCGACTAACTGAGCCAGGCTCAGGGCTACCAATCCACCTGCCAGTCAGTCAACACTTAGTCCTTTCTCTCTGTGTCTGTCTCTCTCCCTGTTTTGGCAGTGGAGCTATTGGCTATTGCTCACTAGAGGGCACTGCCACTGCATGCCCAGACATCACTGGCTCTGGGTTTGCAGAGTCCTGTGTGTGTGGCCATTAAACAAACCTGCCACGCTCTCCTTTAAAGCTCAGAAAGTTTTCTGTTGCCCTTGTGTATCCCCGCATCCCGGTTCTCTCAGTCTTTCTCTGTCTGTTTGTCCTCTCTCTGTCCTTTCTCTCTCTGTCTCTCCTACCCCTCTGTCTCTTTGTATCTATTCCTATCTCTCTCTCCCCCACTCACCCCCCACTTTCCTTCCTTTCTGTCTCTCGCTCTCTCTCTCTGTCCCCTCTGTTTCTCAATCCCATTTATTTCTCCTCTCTCTCTCACTTTTCCTCTCTTATCTCTCCTTCCCCTGTTTGTGTCTCTCTCTGTCTCTCTCCCTCTCTCTATTTCCCCCCCACCCCCGCCACCATGTTACAGGACACCTGGCTGCTCACAGGGCTGCTGTGTGGATGCCCAGAGCTGGGAGTGGAGATGGGGGGGGGGGTGGGGGCAGAGAGGGCTGGATGGTTCCCAATAGCTTGGCGTTGGCATGGAAACGCCGAGCTGTTCATCCCAAGTTTCAACATCACCCCCAGTGTCCGGGAACTGAGTCACTGGGCAAGAGAGAAGGAGAGGCAGGGAAGAAGAAGGAGCGAAAGAGGGAAAGAGAGAGATGGAGAGAGTAAGAGAGAGGGAGAGGGAGAAAAAGCGAGTGGACCACAGAGAGAGAAATAGGATGGAGAGAGAGGGAGGAAGAGAGTTAGAGAGGGAGCGAGAAGGAGAAGGAGCGAGGAAGAGAGAGAGTGGGGGGGAGTGATGGAAAGGGAGAGGTAGAGGAAAGGGGAGGGAGTGATGGAGAGAGAGAGAAAGAGATGGAGACAAATATATGAAGAGAGGGAGAGAGAGGCGGGGTGGGGGAGAGTGAGAGAGAAATCTACCAATCAGCTGTTTCTTCTGGACAGAAAGTAAAACTTCTGTGGTCCTGATTTCATGTATTTTTTTGGACCAACATAGATTCCTGCACACCCCCCTCACTCTTTCCCCCTTCGCCTCCCCTCTCTCCCCCTTCCCCTACCACTCCCCTCCCTCCTCAGCATATTCTCCTAGTTGCCTGGACACCAGAGGTTGATCGAGGCCCCTTGTTTGATTCCCACACATTAGCCCTTGAAAAACAGACCCCTCCCCACCTCTCTTTCTCTCCCCCTTATTCGTCTTTTCATGATCTCTCATCTGAAAGACTCCTCTCCTCCCTCCCTCCATGTCAGTATGGGTGGGCAATGTATTAGCGGAATAGGGCAAGGGTGAAGGGCAGCCCAGATTGCTGGTCACACATCAAGGCATGAAGACAAAGCCCCCCCCCAACCTTCCCTCCAACCACCCCCCTCTCAAAGTATCCTTGCCAGCTCAGGAACTCAGTGAAAGCAGAACTGAGTCTCTCCACCCAATTTCTCATCGCTTTGATACAACACTTTGCTCTGAATTCCCTCAGTGGGTGTATGAGTCTATTTATGTAAAATAAATACTGTACATAATTATATAAGGAGATGGAGAGAAAGAGAGCGAAAAAGAGAGAAAGGGATGGGGAGAGAGAGGGAAACAGAGGTAGAGTGGGGGAGGGTTGGTGTGCATGCGTGTATGGCGGGGAAATCAGGTGTACCCACGTATGTGGACGGAGCAGGGGTTTTGATGTGTAGCTGTATTTATGTGTATGAGGGATGTGTGTATGCTTATAATTGGCATGGGGGGGATTTTGTGTGTGTGTGTTTGGTACGGAGGTGTTTGTGTGTGGCGGGGGAGGAGGTTTGTGTGTGTGTATATGTTTGGTGGGGGTGTTTATGTGTTTGGTGGGGAAGGGGGTTTGTGTGTGTGTGCGCATGTTTTGCGGGGGTTTGTGTGTGTGTGCGCATGTTTGGCGGGGGTGTTGTGTGTGTGTATGTTTGACGGGGGTGTTGTGTGTGTGTGTGTGTGTGTGCATGTTTGGCGGGGGTGTTGTGTGTGTGTGTGTGCATGTTTGACGGGGGTGTTGTGTGTGTGTGTGTGTGTGCATGTTTGGCGGGGGTGTTGTGTGTGTGTGTGTGTGCATGTTTGGCGGGGGTATTGTGTGTGTGTATATATGTTTGGCGGAGTGGGGTGCAAGGTTGCATTTCCACTAGCACCAGTGCTTTAATTCCCCTCCAAACCTCCTTCCCCACCCTCTCCCATCAGGTGTTGCCGTGAGCAGGGAGTAAACTCTCAGGATGCGATGGCGTCTGACCACCCCATTCCTCCCCCTGCCCCCCCCACACACACATACACATACACAGTGATCACTTAAAATGAAGAGCGAGTGACAAGCAGTGTTTAGAGAGAGCTGAGCGAGGGGTCGGAGACTGGATGAATATCTGCATCATTGGCTCAGTAAGTCAGGGGAGCTGAACAATACCCTGGGTGCAACAACTTGCATTTATCTAGCGTCCCTCATGCATGGTAGCGTCACAGAGAGTTTGACAGTGGCGGAGCACTGACTTGAAGATGGGGAAGGAAGTGGCAAGGAAGAGGGATAGAAGAAGAGTCTTTCAAAGTTTTGGGGTGTAGTGGTTCAAAGCACAGCTACCGATGGTGGAACAGAGTGCACGAGGGACAGGCAGGAGGCCGGAGCCAATCGAGTGCAGGACTGCAAACACTCAGCAAAAAAATACATATCTATAAAACACAAAACAAAGCAGAAAACCTGCGCTCTAAATCGCAGATTTGTATAATCCACACCTAAGCTTATTTTTAAAGAGAAAAACATACCTAGCTCTCCCCGCGCTGCAGAAACACCATTGTGTGAAGAACTCCTGTTTTTTTTTAATCGTAGATTGTGTTTCACGCCAACAAAAGGGGATTTGCTGGATTGTGGGTTTCCACAGAGCAGCTGTTTACCTGTGCGTAGGCTTGGAGAAATTACAGCACATTCACCAGCCAAGTTGGCTCTTCGTGTCTGCTCTGGTGCCAGCACGCTTGCTAGTGTTATTGACTCCAATCCCATTTCCCTGGTCCCAATCCCCTTCCCCCCGTACCCTATTACCCTATTGTTGAGTCCCGTACCATAGTGGTTAGAGCGCTCGCCTCGCAAGCGAGAGAATCCGCGTTCGATTCCCAGGCAGTGGTGAAACCTTAGGCAAGTTTCCTGACTCCACATGCCTCTGTTTACCCAGCAGTAAGTAATCCCTTCAAAAAAAAATTAGGCATATGTGTAAATACATAAATATAAATGTAGCCGGGATATTGACAGCAATGATGACTTAAATGGTAGTGACAAGTTAAGTCAGCGTTGAGTTATCAAGAGTTTATTGTACCTATAATACTGGTAGTGATTGATGCCCCAAGTGGGGAGGGGAGTGAGGGAGAGGGCAAGATGGGAGGAGAAGTCACATTCGGTCTATACTGAGAGACACAACTTTAAAGACTTTCTTCAAAAGGCGAGTGACGCAACACTCAAATTGCAAAACATAAGCATATTTCAGACGGCTGTTGCGGAGGGTGGGGAGAGGGAGGGGAGGGGGGAAGAGAGGGGAGAGGGAGAAGGGGGAATGGGGGAGAGAAGGGGAGAGGGGGGAGGATGGTGTGGGAGGACAGAGAGGAGAGGATGGAAGGGGGGATTGGAGGATGGGAGCGGGGGATGGGAGCAAGGGGGAAAGGGCGGAAGATGGGAGGGCGGGAATGGGAGGGGGAGTGGAGGAGAGGGGTGAGGAGAGTGGGGAACCGGGGAGGGAGAAGAGCGGGAGGGTGGCAAGAGGAGAAGAGAGGGGGGAGGATGGGAGGGTGGGGAATGGGAGCAGGGTCGGGGGATCGACGACAAACAAGAGAACAGAGACTTGTTTAAACCTGGCCGGAGAGAACGCCTGAACATTTCCTCTCTTGTTGCCCTGAACAAGTTGTTGAAACCCATCATTCATCCCCGCTGGGCTGTGGAAGTTTACTGACCCTATTTACTCAGTGATATATGGCCACATTCAAAGCCGCGGGAGAGACGTTCCCATTGTCCCTGCCCCTCATGCGTGAACCTCAGGCCTTCCAATTGTGCTGACTATCTTTACGCTGGAGATGAAAAGGAACAGATACTCTCCGTCAAGCTATCACTGCTTCCCTCATGGTGCATTACCTCAGCCGCGCACGTCACACATAATAATATTCCTTGTATTTGATACAGCGCCTTGTCCCGTCGCTGAGATGTCTCAAAGCGCTTCACAAGATATACTGTAAAGTGGATTGACTGTATATTTTGTGGGCGAATCGCGGCAGCCAACTGTGCACAGCAGTGTCCCACAAACTTCAAACTTTTGTGGATTTAGTGACCAAACAATTTTTTAAGGGATTATTATAACTGGAATCTGATCCGCCAATCGACTGACACCTGGTTTCCTTATTGCTGGGTAAACAGAGGCTGGGTGTAGAGTAAGGAAAGGAAGCTTGCCTGAGGTTTCGCCCTGCCCAGGAATCAAACCCGGGTTCTCTCGCTCTAACCACCACGCTGAGTAGCTCCACATGAGGAGAACAAACACCAGTATGGACTAGTTAGGTCGAATGGTGCTGTAACTCTATAAAATATAACTCAACGCAATAATAATCCTTGCATTTGACATGGCGCCTTATCAAGTCCTTGAAATGTACGAAGCATGCCACGGGATTTTCCCGTGAAGTGTAGTTAGTGGCTGTGCGTGTTGCAGGCACGATACACAAGTGGGCGCTGAGTTTCAGACACTCGGTAAAATGGATGGAATCTAACCGTTTGCACGGAAGACAGCAGTAAACTGCTGCCTATCTCCCAGCTCCATTCCCATGCACACGCACTTAGCCAAAGCAGCTTTGTGTACTTATCACTGAAACTTGGCATCAACACTGAGTTTTTACAGAGAATTCAGCCCTTTGGTAGGTATAATCCACAAAGAAGCAGATTAGAAGGGTTACTCCATGGCTGTCTGTCACACAAATAGCTAATTAACTGGCGATTGTACACTCTTAAATCTCGCCTTATATTTCGACTCTTGGGCAAACCTACAAAAATAATTAGCGCACATCTGAAGGAGGCCAGTCAAATGCAGGCAGAGTTTTAAAGAAAACATCTAAATTGGAAAGACAGTTCCACCGCATGTGTCTCCCACACCCACAGAAGTGTCAAGCCACGGCAAGGTCTGGGCTGCCTTTTACCAGGAAACCATCTGCCAGATTTTAACACCCGTTTTATTTAACGTAAATTTCAGAAATCAGGTCAAATTAGTGTCAGTATTTTCGAAGGTGCCGAGACCAGCACTGAGCTTAATGAGCAAGGGATCAAACCTCTCGCCTCTCGGTCAGAGGGTGGGTGGTTTCAAGCTCCACATAATGTCGGGACTTTTGAGCTCACAGTCCAAGCTGATGCTCCAGTGCAGTAATGGGGGTGTGGGGGGTGTGTGGGGGGGAGCCCTGGATTGATGGAGGTGCCGCCCTTCAGATGAGATGTTAAACCAAAGTCACGTCTGTCTGCTCAAGTGGTTATTAAAGTTTCCAATTTAGAATTGGCACAGGGAAGGGAGTTTCACCAGGTGTCCTGGCCAACAATCTTCCCAAACATTTCATGGTAATTAATGGGACTTTGCTTTGCCCAATATGATGACTTTATCCGCCGACAGATACACAGTCACTACACATGACAGCAAATACTGTGAAGCGCTCAGGAGTGCTTTCATGGTTGTAGACAAGATGTGGAGTCCTGTAGCTCAGTGGTTTGAGCACTCGCTTTGCAAGCGGGAGACCTGAGTTCAATTCCAGGCAGAGGGCGAAACCTTGGGCAAGTTTCCTTACTCCACACAGAGCCTAATAATAATCCCTCCAAAAAAACAAACAATAATAAATTGGTAATTTTCAATCTACGACTGTTTGTCGTAAATTGCTGTGCGCAATTGGCTACTGCGTTCGCCCACAAATATACAGTCAATTCACTTTACAGTATATTCTGTGAAGCGCTTTGGGACGTCATCCCGACGTGAAAAGCGCTATATCAAATGCAACGATTATTATTATTATTATTATTATTAAGATACCAAATGAACATAACGTAAGACCATAAGAGTTGCTAGACGAAAGAAGACCAAGGTTCATCCAGTTCGCCAAGCTATATACTGTCTATATGCTAGGTATCTCATGCTAGATGTATCTCATCGCTGATGTGTGGAACTGATCTCAGTTCTCTTCAGTGTTGGGTCAGAGTGACATCAAATTCCCATATGCGGACTGATGCGCATACAGATTCCTGTACGCATTCCTACAGACTGATTGATCGCATCCTTCCAGATCACCAGACCCACCATCTGCCCAGGACAACGTCAAACCCTTTCTTAAACAAGTCCAGACTCTTGGCTATTTGTGTCTGTGGTGGTGTTTGCTCCTCCACTCGAGCTCTCTACTCTAATTCCATTTCCTGCTAACAATATTTGTAAGGTCAGGGTATCAAGGGATATGGTGCCAGGGCAGGTAATTAGAGTTGAGGTACAGATCAGCTATTATCTTATGGAATGGCGGACAGGCTGAAGGAGCTGAATGGCCTACTCTTGTTTCTAGGAGACCACTGGAGCTCTTCACTGTAATCCCATTCCCTGCTCTCTCTCTCTCCCCATTGTGTCTGTGCTCGTGCTCACTCCCCCACTGGAGCTCTCTACTCTAATCCCTCTTTGTCCCCCTCTCCCCATGATAACTCATCCCAGTGGGCTCACTGACCCCCAACCCCCCCGTTGTTCGCTCTTAGTCTTGGCGTGCTCATTTTGGCTGCCACCACCGACCCGAGCTGCTTCCCCATAATGCTCCCAGCCCTGTCCTCCTCCCTCCATTACTCCCACTTGGTCCTCCTCTCCCACCACCCTCCCTGACTCCTATTCCTGCTTGACCGTACCACAGCCTCCCTCTACTTCAGCCTCCGAATCCTCCTTCAGGCTCACCGTGGCAGATGCCGCTGGCTGCCCTATCCTCCATTCTTGCTGCAAAGCCCATCGGTCCCTGACTACAGAGGCCAACCTCTCCTCCCTCATCCACAGCCCCACTCTTCCTGTCAGTCCTCCCCCTCGCCCCCCACATTTCGCCACCAACTGTCCCCTCCACATCGGCCTACAAATGTCCGCTCCCTCTCCAATAAAACACTCATCATCCAAGACCTCATTGTCGCCAAAAATATCGACATTCTCATCCTCACTGAAACCTGGATCGCACCTTCCCCGATAGAGACCACACCACCCGGCTACACATTCCATCGTACCCCCCGACCTAACCGCCATGGTGGCGGTGTGGCTCTCATCTCTGGTCCCCGCTCGGCCTATCCCCTTACTCCTCTGGAACCTTCCCCTCCTTTGAGCACCTTATCCTTTATCACCTCTCCAATTTTTCCCTCAAAATTCTCCTTATCTATTGCCACCCCCAAACTCTCCCCCACCTTCCTCCCCAACATCTCCACCTTACCTCTGCTCCATATGTCTTCTCATCCCGGCGACTTCAACCTTCAATTCACCCCTTCCTGCTCTACCTCTGCTGCCTTATCTCCTTCCTCAACCTCTCCCTCCACTCCACCACCCACGTCCGCGGTCATCCCCTCGACCTGGTGATAACTCGGGGCCTCACTATCTCAGTCCTCATCATCATCAACATCTCGGACCATCACTTAATCTCCCTTAACTCCTCAATCCCTCTCCCCACTGCCACCCAACCCACCTCGATCTCCTACCACCCCTGGAAAAAAATCTCCACTCCCACCATCTCTGCTGCCTTGGAGTCAGCTGAACTCCTTCCCCTCTGGGCTTCTTCCCACAATGACATATCCTCCTCAGTCACTCTTTTCTCCACTCCCTCTCCTCCACTCTTGATTCCCTTGCTCCGCTCTCTTCCCGAACAGTCTCTTATTCACATAAGTCACCACGTTACACCAGCCAACTCCACTCCCTTAAAGCACAGGTGCAGGCCGTTGAACGCACCTGACTTAAATTGAACTTAATGGTCCATTGGCAGTTTTGGCTGGACCTTATCAAGTCCTACCGCTCCGCCCTCGCTAAATCTTCGTTCTACTCCAAGACAATCTTGGAGGCCAAGGACAACCCCAGGCTCCTCTTCTCTATCACCAACCAGATCCTCCGCCCACCCACTCATGCCTCGCCCATCCTCATCTCCAATGCCAACTGTGAGGCGATGCTGGACTTCCTCAAATCCAAAGTCGAGGGGATCCACTCAGCTGCCTCTACCCTTTCATCTACTACAATCTCCCCATCTTCCCCTCCCACCTCGGCCCCTACCCATCCCTCCCTCCACACCTTCAAACCTGTCTCCCACTCCTCTCTCACCACCATTATAACCCGCATGAAACCAACCACCTGCTTCCTTGACCCCATTCCTACCCCTCTTCTTACCTCCCAGTTTCACCTCCTTGCCCCTCTACTCACAGATATCATATACCTCTCCCTGTCCACTGGAACCGTTCCCACCCCATTATAAATGGCTGTCATCACTCCTAACTTTAAAAAACTCCAAGGTCCTGGAATGACTTGTTGCTTCCCAGCTTTACTCCTTCCTCTCCTGCCACTGCCTTCACAAACTCTTCCAATTGGGTTTCCGTGCCGCCCATAGCACAGAAACAGCCTGCTTCCCCACCTGCCCTCCACCCTCCCCGATGCCAACCCCCAGCTCGGGTCCATACCTCTGACTGTCCAGCACCTTGGGACGTTCCTCCTGACGTGAAAGGCGCTATATCACTGTAATTTTGTTGTTGTAGTAGTAATCCCATTCCCTGCTCTCTCTCTCTCCCCACCATGTCTGTGCTGGTGCTCGCTCCCCCACTGGAGACTTTTGACTCTGCAAAAATCTTGCCTTCAGCTTTCCCCAAAACACCATTGTAAAGGCCCACACTCATATAGCCTGAAACCAAGTGCTGCAGTAATAAACAAGGGCTGACATTCTGAAAGAGAAAGTGGGGAGGCTATACAAGAGAGGAGGAGGCTTCAATTCCCTGAGCTCAGATCTTGAGGCACGGAATGCAGCTTATGGGGGTGACACGACGATTAAACATGAAAATCTCCCTCCTCTTCGCAGTCAGAGATGAAATTTATCCCTAGGGATCACGCCTTCGTCGGCTTGTCGTGTGGGGGCAGGGGAAGCGAGAGAACAATAACTTATCTCTGCGAGCGAGCGAAGGTGGATTAGAAAGGCAGCACGTGAGCGGGAACCGAGGGGGGAGACACTCTGCTCTACCAGCAATCAATGTTAAGCAGCATTAAGACAACGGCTTGAAAAAGCAGCTTCTGGGAGAGATTTTGTACGCTGTGGTTAGAGCGAGAAAGAGAGAGAAAGACAGCAATGAGGAGCTAAGGTCCATGTCCTACTCGTGATCGCTCCATTTCCAGGTGCAAAAATAGTGTGTTGCCGTACGCAATCTCACTGCTGTGTTTCACACAGTCACTACACTTCACTGTAATACCTCGAGAAGCACTCTGAAACATGAAAGGCAGTGTAGCAAACGCAAAAGGTTATGATTATTATTTCCAAAATTTGGTCAATCACTGCTCGACTGCTTTACACTCTAC
Organism: Callorhinchus milii; assembly: GCF_018977255.1. Lineage (NCBI taxonomy): Eukaryota > Metazoa > Chordata > Chondrichthyes > Chimaeriformes > Callorhinchidae > Callorhinchus > Callorhinchus milii. Next base: position 2,029,492 of record NW_024704752.1, on the reverse strand, counting down.
CCTGCACACAAATTGGCTGCTGCATTCACCCACAAAATGCACAATCACTACACGCAGCAGCGATTGTGTGTAAAGTGCAATTTTTCGACCTTTGAGAGGCTCTAATTAAAGAAAGGGATTTGTATGATGGAATAAGGTTGGCATTTTCTTCACAGAGCTATAAAACACATTCAATCATTCATTCGTCGTTGATGGAGAGTAAATAGGACTTGGCTCTTGGCACAATGATCCAGGTTTTAAACAATGCAATCTTAGACGTCAACGGGAACTTGCGATGCAATGCTTTATTTATTTCTGAGTCACAGAAGAGAAAATACTCACTGATTCACAATTACTTGCTTAAGTGCAAACGGTTGCCATCTTACACTGCTACAGACAAAGTACATGTTGCAGTCAGGTAAGGAAATGTTGGGGAACATTTATCTTGGTTTTTAATGGATTTCCTGTTATAAAATCGGTCGTTCACTTCACGGCTGTTTACGGGGACGTCGCTGTGCGCAAATTGGCTGCCGCATTCGTCTGCAAAATGCACAGCCGCTCCACTTTGCACAAATAGTTGTGAATTGGTGTGAGAAGTTTGATCTTAGAGGTGCCGTATTGAACACGAGGATTATTATTATTAGTTTGGTTGCATTTCGCCAAATGTACAGCACTGTAGCATTGCACTGAATTTTTACCCGTGGCTGTACTCTGTGTTACAGTAAGCACCTTGGGACATCCTCCTGATGTGAAAGGTGTTGTATACACGGAAATTTTTATTGGGTTGTATAAATGTACCGCACTGCTCTTTTGAAACGGACATGTCTAATTTGCGCTGTTTCTTAACGGGAGGAATCTTGTTAGACTTCCGCTCTTCTTCCCGACCTAGTTTGGGATCAGAGGTCCCTTGGGGCGGTGTGATAGAGTCCCCCTTACCAGCAGAATTCCCCTCCTCCGCTCCTTCCCGTTTCTGGAAATGGATTTAAAATAATAATGATAATAATCCTTGCATTTGAGCTAGCCCCTTACCACATCATTGGGACGTCTCAAAACGCTTCACAGAATATGTTGTAAAGTGTAGCGACTGTGTATTTTGTGGCCAAAACACGGCAGCCAATTGCGTGTCCCACAAACAGCCGTGGATTGAGTGATCAAACAAAGTTGTGTGGAGTACGAAAACTTGCCTAAGACTTTAACTCTCACTTGCGAGGCGAGCGCATGAACCGCTATACTACGGGACTGCACAAGATTTACTTCGCAAGGAATCCTGTTAAGAAATCCCATAAATTAGAGAGACTGTGGTATTTCCTAATAGTTTTGAGTAAATGCAGCAGTAAGGTTAGAGTGGAGGATTACGAGGGGAACATAGCACTTGGCACATCCGGAACTGGCCACTTGATGGATGAGCTTAAACTGCCTGATCACACTTTCTCAGATCAATCAGCACAAATTGTATCGTGTTTGTATGACTGAAATGTTCAAGAATTTCACAACAAAGCGATGTCTTCAGTCAGTGTCAGCCCGACCTTGCTGCCCGGATGGCGGACTTCAAGTGGGAGATACAGAGAGATAACAAATGACCGTCACTTAGGTCTAAATAGTCCCATTGCCCTAAGAGAATTTCATGCATCCCACCTTCACATGGAAATCCCATAGAGAGATTGTTGGAGTGGAATAGGCACTCTCTCCCTGGTGGGATGCATCCTGCTTACCTAATTCAGGATAGTATTAGGTACAGGTTGGAAAGAGCCAAGGATTGGGGGAGTCCAGAGTATGCATTGGGAGTAACTGCTGTAGTCTAACCAGCTAAAACCACATAGTTTGCCATTGATATCGCTGTCTGGCAAGCTTTCCCACTGCTTGTCCAGCTAAGGTCACCCTACGCATTAGGGCTTTGGCTTGCAGGGTTAACAGAACCTGAGTGGGGGAATGAGAGATAGAGAGAGAGAGAGTGTGTGTTTCTATCAAATCATCCTTTTGCTGTTTGAGGCATCAACAACAACAAAAACAACTTGCACGCGGGGTAGCGTCTCGGAGTGCTAGCTGCCATAGAACTACAGGAGAAGATGAGCTGTTAGTGCAGGAAAGAGGCAGAGGGAAGACTTGAGGTGAAGAAGAGCTGGAAGATAAAGAAGAAGAGAAACTAATCGATTCAAAGGTCATTCAAAGCCAAAATGGATATCAGTCTGTCCAACGTTAATAAGAAAGTCAGAAACATGAGCATGAGACCAGCACAGATCTCAAAGAGCTCAAAACTGGCTAAAAATGTCAACCTTTCAAATTGTCAAATACTGTCAGATAACAACAACCCTTGCATTTGACACGGCGTCTTCCTGCAAAGTGTAGTGACTGTGTATTTTGTAGGCAAGCGCAGCAGCCAATTTGCGCACAGCAACGTCGCGGGTTCTTTAACGTCCACTTGAACAGGGCACAGGTAGGACCTTGGTTGAAATAGGTGCAATTTAATGTTCAGACGAGCAACAAACTTAGCAAAGCTCCAGCCTGGTAGCTTGTTAGATCTCTATGTCTCCTCTGCTGGTAGGCTGCCTGGATGATGAAACTTCAAATGGGAGATGCAGAGCTTGCCAGTCTATTATTCTGTGTGCAAGTAGTTTGTGAAATTAATATTTGTGGGAAAGGGCCATTGCCAAACTGGTGCTGACAATCACAGACAACCTGCGAGCATTGGAAGAATGAGCTGCAGCCAACTTACATTATTTTGATTTGCCTGTAAACACACAATGTCTTTTCTAAGTGCTTACACCGGATGAAAGGAGGAGACAAGTTTGGGTTAAAATCAGTGGGATCCATTATGTACCATGTATAAACATCTATGTATTACACATCACCTGTAAACCATGCATAAAAGCATATGCTCAGTGAGAATCACAGGCCCCCTCAATGATCCTTTTTACTTAGGACCCCTGTAATGCTCTCCACATACACTTGCACACGGTTCACACATGACACATAACAATAATCCTGATATCTGTCACCGCGTCTTTCACATCAGGAGGACGTCTAAAAGCACTCTGCCTACAAAACATACAGTCACTACATTTTACAGTGAATCCTGCAGACATAGCAGCCAATTTCCGCACTGCAACATTCCCACAAACAGCCACGGGGTGAAAGGTCAATTCTATTTGGGGGACGTGTCACTTACGATACTGGGATTCTTCTCCTTTCCAATAGCGTCGCGGGATCTTTAACATCCCTCTGAACAGATGGGACTTCCACTTAATGTCTCAATCGGAGGATGATGTCTCCAACAATACAGCGCTGCCCCAAGCAACTGGAGGTTTAGGGTTTCTTTCAAGGCAACCAGTAAAAGTCTTAATGCAAAGGCTGGTGGAAGCAGATTCAATAGTAGCTTTCAATGGGAATTCGACAGGTAACAATAATAATAATAATAATAATATTCCTTGCATTTGATATAGCGCCCTATCACACGTCTTTGAGATGTCTCAAAGCACTTAACGGAATAGCTGGAGTATCTGGTGTAAATATAATAATAATAATCCTTGCATTTGATATAGCGCTTTTCATGTCTTCTAGACTCTAAAAGCGCTTCACGGAATATACTATAAAGTGAATTAAGTGTATATTTGTGGTCAAAAAGTGGCAGCCAATTGCGCACAGCAGCGTCCCACAAACACTTGTGGATTGAGTGACCAAATTGTTATTTTATTTATTTATTTCCTTGAAGGATTATTATCAGTCGTGTGGAGTAAGGAAACTTGCCCAAGGTTTCACCATGCCGGGAATCGAACCCAGCTCTCTCACTTGCAAGGCAAGTGCTCTAACCACTGAGCTACAGGGCTCCACTATAAAGTGAATTGACTGTATATTTTGGTGAAATGTGGCAGCTAATTGCACGCAGCAGTGTCCCACAAACAGTCGTGGATTCAGTCAACAAATTATATATTTTTAAAAATCTTTTGAAGGTACTTGAAAAGGAAAAACTTGCAGGGCTAGGGGGTAAGAGCGGGCGAATGGTACTAGTTGGATAGCTCTTTCAGAAAGCCGGCACAGGCGCGATGGGCCGAATGGCCTCCTTCTGTGTTGTAAGATGCAAGGATTCTACGAAAATGAAGGATGCAATGTGCTAATTATTGCAGTTACATCCGCTGTGAATGATAAACACAGACTTCAGAGGAAGAATGTGTTTGTCGAGCTCAGGGCTCGGGGAGCAAAAGCAAGAGGGAGTTTCGGTTTGGGACTAGAAGAGATTAAACATCCACATTGATCAGATAAAAGGAGGTGCTCGGAGAGGTCTGACTCAGAATCGGGGAGGTTTGGGGTGTGAGTCACAGTTCTATTGGTGGACACTTGTTGGCACCTTTCCCGTGCTATGTCACCACTCTGTATTTTTGTTCCAAAGTATGCACGAATACCATCAAAACAAGCGATGGGTTCAGATAAACCTAGGAAAACATCTCCACTCCCTCAAACAGGATCTGGTGCGAAAGCCTTTACGGTCGATAACCCGAGCCAGTCAAAACATTCTCACCTGCCAATGGCCACCAAGTGAATGGTCGATCTACCAGGGGGATTGTTGGCCAGGCCACCGGGGGAGAGAGAGACTTCCTTGCTCTTTTCCAGCAGTGCCACAGGATCTTTAACACCCACCTGAAACAAGCACAGACTGTAACATAGGAACAGGAGGAAGCCATTCAGCTCCTTGAGCCTGTTCTGCCATTCTATAAGATCATGGCTGATCTGTACCTTAACTCAGCGCATTGGGATGTCCTCCTGACTTGAAAGGCTCCTTTGCCCCATATCCACCTTTGTCCCGTTTCCCTCAATACCCTTACTTTAACAAGTATCTACCCACCTCAGCCTTGAAAATTTTAATGGATTTAATGTCTCATAAAAGGACGGCACCTCTGACAATGCAGCCCCCCTTCCCTTCTCCAACACTGCGCTGGAGCATCAGCCTACACTGTGAGCTGAGCTCAAAGCCTTGATGAAAGAGCCCCAAAGCGGGGATACTTACAAACACACAGTCACTGCATTTGGCAGCAATACAAGAGGTGACATCAAATGTGAGGATCACTGTTATTATCAACACTTACCTCCTGTCCTGACATCAGGATGTCACTCCTATATTTACTCCAGACCACAACTATTTTTCTGTTGTACTGTTTTTAATTTCCCCTACCCCCCCACCCCCACCCACACACAAACACAACCCCTTTAATCTTACATATGCTAAAAGAAAAGGCATGTTGGAACTCAATTTGTGTCAATAGACATGTTCCAACAGTGAGTGCCAGAGCACATGCCAGAGGAGATCATGAGATGGAACAGGAAAGAGGATGTGAAGGATACACTTGATTATGTCCAATTCACTTTAGATAAATATCAGAGTTACATTCATACCTTCAGCTCACGTCTCCTTTGAAGTCACCTGACAAAAGTCTTGTTTGTATATTGGAAAGAAAACACTTTTTTTTATTTTTCTGACCTGGCTGTTTTTATTCTCTCCCCTACCCTCACCTCTCGTGCCGCGAAAGAGAATGTTGTTTCCCCTCCTCCTCTTCTCCCCACCCACCTCACCCACGTACCCAACCCCCACCCATTGACCATCACTACACTGGTAATTCCACACCACAATCCATGAAGGGTTGGGGTGAAGAAAACTCTTTAATCCAATTAATCTCATCCTCCTAGAATAACCTTCTTGCCCTTCCTCTCGATCCGCGACTGTTTGCGGGACACTGCTGTGCGCAATTGGCTGCCTCGTTTTGTCTACAAAATACTCAATCAGTTCACTTTACAGTATATTCTGTGAAGCTCTTTGAGACATCTCAACAGTGTGATAAGGCCTTATATCAAATGCAAGGATTATTATTTAATATTCTGCTCTTCAAACATCTAATCAGTTAATGACTCTGCCTGGTTTGTGGCAGAACATTCCAGCCATCAATGTATGCTAAGACCCTCTTGTTACCCTCTCCTATAATAATTGATTGCTGGGAAGAGAGAGCTACAATGTCTCATGTGCCATCCTTTGGATAAGACATTAAAACCAAGGTCCTGACTGACTGTTCAGCTGGATATTAAAGATTCCCATGACACTATTATTTTTACCCAGAGTTGTTACGGCCTGAAACGGTGGTGGAAGCATCTTCAATAATAGCTTTGAAAAGGTACTCTAAAAGGGAAAAAATTGCAGGGCTGTGGGGTAAAAAGTGGGGAGTGGGACTAGTTGGTAGCTCTGTGAAAGAGCCGGCACAGGCACAATGGGCCAAATGGTCTTCTGTGCTGAAAAATTCTATGATTCTATAATTCTATTCAAAAAGATTCCTGCCATATAAAATTGTTGATTCGCTTTGTGGCTGTTTGTGGGACATTACTTTGGGAGGTCCTCCCAACGTGAAAAGTATTATATAAATGCAATTTTGTTGTTGTTGTGTGCAAATCTCCCACAAAATACATAGAAACTCTGAGACGTTCAGTGTTATTGGTGCTATAACAAATGCAAGGATTGTTATGACAGTAAACCTCACATAAGTCGTATCAGTTGGGACCATACATTGAATCTGATTTATTCAAAGTAAGAGTTATGTCAAACTTGCATAGAATATAAAGTCTTGAAAGGGACTTGGGCAGATATACCTATTTAGGCGATTATATGATTTATACAGATCAGACTTATATGAGTTTTACTGTATTACAAATGAACAAATTCAGGTTGAGCTGCAAAGACACGGTCATTTTTAATAGAAAACGGGCAGGAAAATGATTTTGAGGGGTGGGGGGAAACAAAATTACTTGAGATTGTAAGTTTCCATTTATAACTTTACTCCCTGAGCTCAAGTCCTTTGTCACAACAAGGACAAATTCATTAAATGAAAGCTGATGGAGAGTGGCGTGCTCTCGGGAGTGGAACTTACAACAATAACAACAACAACTTGCATTTATATAGCACCCCTCATGCAGAGTAGCATCCCAGAGCACTTGACAGTGGCGGAGCATGATGCCGAGCCGGGAGAGGGGGAAGTGGGGAGTGACAGAAGGCACTATTTAACATTCCTTCATACATACACATAGCTGGAGATCTTAAGAATGGCCTTAAGATGCCAAGGGCACAGTAACTGAGTTATGATGATAATAATAATAATCCTTGCATTTGATATAGCGTCTTATCACGTCTTCGAGACGTCTCAAAGCACTTCGCAGAATATACTGTAAAGTGAATTGACTGTATATTTTGTGGGCAAAAGGCAGCAGCCAATTGCGCACAGCAACGTCCCACAAACAGTTATGGATTGAGTGACCAAATTATTATTTTTTTTTCAAGGGATGGTTATCCCCAGAAAAGCCGTCTGCCAATCGACTAACAACCGGGTTCCTACTTACTGCTAGGTAACCAGAGGCGGGTGGAGTAAGGAAACTTGTCCAACATTTCGCTCCGCCCAGGAATCAAACCCAGGTTCTCTCGCTTGCAAGGCAAGTGCTTTAACCACTAAGCTACAGGACTCCACATATTATCATTTATCTTTTACTACAAGTGAGTTATCATTCGTTGGTGCTCACCAATGCTACAGTATGTGGAGAGGCAGAGTGGAGCTGGCTCTCTGTGGGGCAGTTTGAGCCAAGCTTTGTTTGTCTTGTCCCAGAGGATGCTTATGTCCGTACACCTGGTAAAGGTGGCCTTGGGGAGAGTTAAAGATCCTCAGAATCCACAACTATATGCGGGACACTGCTGCATGCAATTGGCTGCCTCCTATTCATTCCTGTAACCCAGGGATCAGCATTGCTCTACAGTGCATTTCCCCCAATCATCTCTTTGGAGTCAACAATATGGTTGGTTGGCATCCTAATGGAGTTGGAACAATGATTCAAGATCCCCCAATTGTTCGCATTCTAAATGAACGAGATGGTTCTTGCTTTCAGAGGCTCGGTGTGATGCTTGATTGAAACCTTCTGACAGAGACAGTGCTACCAACTGAGCCAGGAGGATACCTTTCTTTATGATGATCTAAATACCCACTTAACCTGCAATGGTGAAGCCAATAACTACTCTCCTCACCTTCTGTTAACCACTGCACATCCCCTGGAGGACTGCCATCAATTGATACATTCATTGCCAGACTCTTCAGTACTTTGATACTCGTCAAATTTAGTCTTAATTTGGAAGCCACAGTTTTCCACACTCTTCAAAGGAACCGGCTTCCAAATCAAATCTGAATTGAAGAATTTTCCACAATCCTGAGAAAGCTCAGTTTCTAAGACAAAATAGTCTCTCGGGCTAAGGCTAAGTGAAATTTCAGTGCTCTGCTAGAGTGGGTCAGGCTGACTGGGTGTGGTTTGTTGAAAGTTACTGAGCGTTACTCAGTCAGAAACAGTCCAAGTTGAGGGACCAGATTCTTACGTCTCAGGGTTCGAGAAGGTCCACATTGGCTGAGATACTGGGACAATCAAGGCTGAAGGATAAGTTATCCAAAGCCACTTGATGAACCCAAAGGACTTGCAATAGTGCCTACCTGATCCGTAATGGAGAAGTTTAGCATCAGTGATGCTGATCTAAGGATCTTTCAATAGAAGGGAGATTGTAGAGAATGGTTTGGAATTGTCACCCAGGCTAGGCTCAGTCTTTGGCTTGTCAGATGGATTTTACTGCTCTGCATGTTAGAACCTCCTGTGAAGACCCTGTATTGAAACTGAGGCAAGTTTCTCTTGACATTGCTGAGGCTTCTAAACTTGCTGCTCTGTAGACATCAAGAATGACATTGCTTCTAATCCAGAAGGCTTCTGGCCTGACAACATAGCCAGGGTATTGGGTCTTCCATGACGTACTCAATGCAGTTATGCACAGCAGGTATCCAAGCCATCAACAGTGTTGTGTTCTTCACGTGAAGGCAGGTCTCAAAGTGCTCGACAAATGCAGTGGTATCAATACTGGAGCTCTAATCTCCATCCTGATGGATTGTCACCACTTGAATGGACAAGCTGTGGCAGTGTATACCACTGGGTGTGAGTGATGTTGACCTTGTAGACAAGCATGAGCACGACACGGGGATGGTCTTTTCTTAAAGTACCAGATTTGGTCGCTTGACGCCCCTCCATTAGCCAGCAAATGCTTTTTACTCCATCTTCTGAACAGAGACACAACGTGTACATGGAGACATACTAATTAGGACTGTAATGCGCTGTTTAGTAGCTGTAGCGAATTTTTGCGTTCTGCGTTTATAATGGAAAATCCCATTACAAGCGTGGAAGCTAAATCGCTACAGCTTCTGAGCAGCGCATTGTAGGCCCTATTGTCTATACTTAAACTTACCCCCATGATGTTATATCTTCCCTCAAGCGCCTTGAAATTAAATTAATGCAGTGATCATTTCCAGGCATTAAAAACAAAAAAAAGTAGCCTGTCAATCACGGGGATATGAGACCGTTGGCTAATGCCCCTTAGGTGGGGCTTTACCCTGGATTTGGGAGACATGGGATGGATGGAGGAGGGATTGGAGAGGGGGAGGTAACTCTGTCCTTTGACCCCAAATGGAGGAGCGCACCAAATGACCAGAATTGGCACAAGTGCCTTTTATTTCTGAACGCTCACCAGAAATGCCATCTCAGTAAATATAGCTTACACTAATTCCCCGCTCAATGAGAAGATTGAAACGAAGGGTGTTTTGGGCACTAAGCTGGGAACACAACAAGCATTTCAAGTACATCTTCAAATAAAGAGAACTCCAACCTTATGCCGCAAGGTTTTTTCACCCCCTCGACACGCTATAGTTAGAGTAATGGGCAGCCTAGATCTCAAGCACTTGTTATACGCTTCACCTTGATGTATGTGCTCATCAAATCCAGGAAGTCAAATACATGTTGTGGATATTGAACATTGATGCCCAAATTGCCTTGTGCACTCTGAGAAACTGCTCTTTCTGGTAAACGAGAGTTTACTAGTGAGAAAATGTGTTCATTTACAGCAGTCAAAGCTGGACTGAAATTAGAATCTTTACAGTGTCTTTCACACACAGGGTAGACATCTTCATTGGAGACGACAGTGAGAACAGGAAGACAAAATGAAGAGTGTTGACCAAAAAGATGCTCCTGGAGCTGATTTTGAGAGGGTTTTGAAGATGATGGCAAGCAACGGGAAAGGGATCTTGAGAGAACAAATTTACCTTAACTGGTTATTGGATTTCTATTGCATGAGTCAAGATAATTGGATTTCTGCTGAGGAGGTTTGCAAGGAACATTCAAATCGTTGGCAGGGGAAAGCTTCTCTCTGCACCACAACCTCAGATAATGTCCAACAGGTAATGGTTCCCAGATCCTTTAAGAGGTAAAAATCTAAACCAAGTTTCCCTTCTTTTCCAACATCCTTTGAACATCTATCTGTCTCTTCAGTTGGATGTTAAAGTTCCCGTTGACACTGTTTGGAAAGAGGTGGGAGTTTCTTCTGTGTTCCTGGTCAGCAATGCTCCATATTAATTCAGCCATTCAGTTCACGGCTGCTTGTGGGACCATGCTGTCTGGAAAATAGTTACCATACTTGCCTACAAAGAAAAACAGTCACTACACTCGGCAGCAATTACCTGTGAAGCATTTTGAGACGTTTTGGCCTGAAAATACTACACAGTGCTGTGGTCAGACCACCATGTGACCCAGAGCCCAAAATGCTACGAGCTGAGCCAAGCCAACACTAGTAATAGTTCAGTCCTGGCTCAAACGTGGAAGAATGGGCAACATATCAGAGGTGGGAAGTGGCCTTCAGAAGTAGGGGAAATGGTAAAGTATATACATATGTAAATGGAGATAAGCTTGATTTAATTCAGGATTCTGTGATATTTTTCTCAGCTGTAAAGGTTTGATGTTTGTCATTGTGCTTTTATTTACACATAAAGACGTGGCTTCTAATCAATGGGCTTGGAATTTTCTTTCTTTGAAGATGTCCTTCGAAATGATGTTTGCTGTTTTGGACTGATATGTCCCCACCGAACCATGGTGTTACAGGAGCAGATCATTCAGAGGCGAGCACTCTAACCAATACTCTGCACAACACGCCGATGGCCCCTGAAATATCTGGAGAAATATCTGGCTCACAGTCCAGGCTGATGCTCTATTGTCATTGAGGGCATCAATGCATTGTCAGAGTCGCCATCCTTCAAATGAGACATTAAAACCGAGCTCCCGTCTGTGCCTGTTCAGGTGGATGTTAAAGATCTCGTAACACACACAGACACACACACACACACGCTTAAACACAGAGACATAATAATAAGAATCCTTGCACTTGATATAGCCCCTCGTCCCGTCTTCGACACATCTCAAAGTGCTTCACAGAATATACTGTAAAGTGAATTGACTGTGTATTTTGTGGCAAAACGATATATATTTCCACATGCACTCTCTCAATCCTATTTAACATCTTATATACCTCAATATCCTCTCTGAGAGGTCACTTTGCAAGACTTAAGAGCCCAAGCTCATCTAATTGATCCTCACGGATCATCCCTCCAACACTGGGAATCAGCCTCATCCATCTCCCCTGTACTGCCTCCAGGGACTATATAGTTCAGAATGCCATTCCCGAGTTAACCACAAACTTTTCTGATAGAAAATATGCCATAAAAGTTTAACTCGGTTATACCATAAAAGTTATACTCCTCCCCCCTGCTCGGGTCCTGACCCCTGACTGTCCAGAGCCTTGGGACGTCCTCCTGACGTGAAAGGCGCTCTATAAATGTAATTTTATTGTTGTTGTTGTGTTGGTTTGTGTTTATAATAATATTTATAATAATAATAATCATTGCATTTGACATAGCACCTCATCACATCGTTGAGACTTCTCAAAGCGCTTCACAGAATATACTGTAAAGAGGATTGACTGTGTATTTTGTGGACGAATTACAGCAGCCAATTATACTCAGCAGTGTCCCACAAACAGTTATGGATTGAGGAACCAAATTTGTTTTTTTGAGGGATTATTACTTCTGGAAAGCAATCTGCCAATGGATTAACAACTGGGTTACTAGTTACTGCTGGGCAAACAGGGGCGTGTGGAATAAGGAAACTTGCCTTAGGTTTCGTCTGCCCACGGGTCCTCCACTCTAAATGTCTCCCCTCTCACCCCACTCATTCCGATACTCACACACTGTCCCTCTCTCCCATCGCCACCCCCCCACCCCCCACCGCCCCGCCGCCTTCTCTCTCTCCTCAACCCCATTACCTCTGCTCCAGCCTGGGCATCCTCCACTGGGCTCATCAAGGCTTCAAGCACTGGCTGTCCCAGAGCAACAACCCCAAGTGTCCCATCATTCACTCCCTCCGCACAAACCACCTCCTTAAGGCAGACACAACTTCCCCCTCCCTCATATGTACCCTCCCCAACTCTCAACTCCCACCCGACCCCACAGCCTCTCTTCTGTACACCCTAAAATACTCTCTGCATCACTCTCTCCTCCCTCTACTCCCACCAGCAAACCCACCTGCATTTCCCTTCAAAATGTCCGTTCCCTCTCTAACAAAGCCTTCATCATCCATGACCTCATCCTGGATGAGCACCTCAACATTCTTGGGCTCACAGAAACCTGGCTCTGCATCAATGACCCCATGCCCCTAATTGAAGCCTCCTCTCCAGGCTACTCCTTCCACCACACCCCCCCGTCCAAACCAATGTCATCGCCAAAGCCTCCCTTGGTCTTTCCCTCTACTCCTCTGGCTGCTTCCCCTCCTTTGAGCACTTCACTCTTTTCCATCCCTCTCTCCCACTGAAATCCTTCTGGTCTACCGACCCCCTACATCCCCTGGCTCCTTCCTCTCTGACATCTCTACTCTCCTCTCTTCCCTGTCCCTCTGCTCCGAATGTCTGCTAACATGGGCGATTTCAACCTCCACCTAAACTTCCCTTGCACCACTTCTTCTGACTTCATTGCCCTCCTCCCCTCCCTAAACCTCACCCTTTGCATTAATTCACCTACCCACAACCTTGGCCATGGCCTTGAGCTCGTCATCACCCACGGCCTTGACATTTCTGACCTTAGCATAGTGGACAAGGCCATCTCGGACCACTTCCTCATCTCCTTCTCCTTTCACTTCCCTCTCTCCTCCACCAAGCCCTCAACCATACTCTACCGCCCGTGGAAAAGGCTACCCCCTGAGACCCTCACAAAGGCCCTCACATCCTCAAATATCCTATCACTCTGACCTTCCACCTGCAGAGATTCTGAAGCGGCAATCAGCTGCTCCATGATCGCCTCTCCTCCACCTTCAACTGTCTTGTCCCCCTGAAATCCAGGATTATTTCCAAACCCACTTGATCCCCCTGGTACAACAATCATCTCCACTCCCTAAAAACCCAACCCCAGCTGCTCGAGCACAAATGGCAGAAAACAGGTCTGACAGTTCATCACCAACTGTGGCTCGAGCATCTCCACAGGTACCGCCGTTCTTTGATGCGCACGAAAACGGCCTTCTACTCCAACATCATCTTGGAGGCAAAAACAATCCAAAAGTCCTTTTTTCCACCACCCACTACCTCCTCCGTGCCCCCCTTCAGGCCTCCTCAATCTTCACATCTAATGCCAAGTGCGAGGATGTCATGGACTTCTTTTCATCCAAAATACATAACATCCACCAGGCAGCCTCATCCACCTGTCTCTTGTCACCCACCACTAACACCCCCTCCATGCCCCTCCCCCTCCCCATCATCAGCTCCTACCACGACCCCCATCTTACATTCCTTCCTCCCCATCTCTCCTTCCTCCCGCTCTTCCACCGTCACTTCAATGAAACCCACCACCTGCTGCCTCAACCCCCTCCCCACCAACTTGCTAGTCACACAGCTCTCCCTCTTCTGCCCACTATTGACTGATGTCATCAACCAGTTCCTCTCCTCTGGATCAGTCCCTGCCCCCCCTCAAAACTGCTGTCATCACCCCCTCCTCAAAAAATCTTCCCTAAATCCCTCAAACCCCAGCCACTACCACCCTATTTCAAACTTGCTCTTCCTCGCAAAAGTCCTAGAATGCGTTGTTGCCAATCAACTCCCCGCATACCTCTCCTCCCACTCCCTCTTTGAACCCCTCCAGTCCGGTTTCCGCCCACAGTACAAAGACTGCGCTTGTGAAAGTCACAAATGACATCCTCTAGGTCTGTGACCAAGGCTCCCTCTGCCTCCTTGTCTTCCTGGACTTTTCCGCCGCTTTCGACACAGTCAATCACGCCATCCTCCTCCACAGACTTTCCTCCGTCATCCACCTCAGTGGGACCGCACTCACCTGGTTCGAGTCATACCTCATGACCTCATACATTTGCACAAATGACTTCTCCTCCGGCTCTCACCCGGTTACCTGCAGGGTATCCCAAGGATCCATCCATGGCCCCCTCCTCTTCCTAATCTATGTGCTCCCTCTTGGAGATGTCATCTGCAGACATGGGGTACACTTCCACATGTATGTGGACTACACCCAACTCTATTTTTCCACCTCACTTTGCGACCCCCAGTCCCCTGATGTTCTGTCACCTGCCTGTCTGTCATCAGGAGCTGGATGAGCGCGAATTTCCTTCAGCTAAATGTTGACAAGACAGAAGCCATACTCTTTAGCTCTCGTCAACGTCTAATATCACATGGTTCTCACCTCCTCCACCTACCCGACCTCCCCCTAAAACTCTCTGAACCTGTACACAACCTAGGCGTCAGGTTCGAACCCCAATTATCCTTCCTCCCCCACATCCGGTCCCTCACCAGCACCGCTTTCTTCCACCTTCAACGCATCGCCCGTCTCCGTCAATACCTCACTCCAAAAGCCGCTGAACCCCTGGTCCATGCCTTTGTCACCTCTCGGCTGGACTATTCAAATACCCTCCTTGCCGGTCTCCCCTCCACTACCATCCATAAAATCCAGATTATACAAAACTCTGCCGCCCGCATTCTTACCCGCACCAAACTCTGCTCCCCGATTACCCCAGTCCTTGCCAGACTGCACTGGCTCCCTGTCCCAGAGAGCATTGACTTCAGGATTCTCACTCATGTCTTCACATCCCTCCACTCCTCTGCACCCCCCCACCTCTCTGACCTCCTCTCTCCTCACAACAGTGCCCATTGCCTTCACTCCACCGGGTCTGGCCTCCTCCTTGTCCCCTGAATCCTCTGCTCCACCATCGGCAGCCATGCCTTCAGCCACTACGCTCCGAGGATCTGGAACTCCCTTCCTCACTCCCTCTCTTCCTACTTTCAGGTCTCGGCTGAAGACCTTTCTTTTCGACCGTGCCTTTGGTCACTTTCCTCCCCCTCCCCCTGGCTCGGCCCCGGGATCCGTTAATGTGAAGTGCTCTGAGACGCCCTCCGGAGTGGTGGGCGCTATATAAATCAAAGTTGTTGTTGTTGTCTAACCAACACTTTGCAGTACATTCTGTGAAGCGCTTTGAGAGGTCTAGAAGACGTAAAAAGTGCTATATCAAATGCAAGGAAAAATTACCCCCAGGTCTAGATTTTTACGCTATTTAATGTTACATTTTAGAGCATCCAAAAGGTGGCAAATTGTTGACTCCAGTCTTAACCTTGAAGTCTGTTTTCCATGCAGGTGATTCTTGAAAGAAAATTACAGAAAAAATGGCTTCAAAAATCAAGGCCGTCTTTGAGGATATTCCAAATTCTGAACATTCCAAAATGCTACATAAAAAGAGTAATAATAATAATAAACCTTGCATTTTGTCCCAGGCCACTTCACATTAAATAGATGTTGCAAAGATATACTGTAAAGTATGGTAACTATGCGTTTTGTGGGAGAACCCGGCAGCCAATTTGCACCCAACAATTGTCCCACATACAGCCATGAAGAAGTGACTGATTTGATTTGAGGAATTGTTGGCCAGGACACCAGGAGAGAGAAACTCCCTCCCCTTTTCAAATAATGCTGTGGGATCTTTAACATCCACCTGAACGGGTACAAGGGAAACCTTGGTTTAGTGCCCAATCCTAAGGATGTAATGCAGCAACCATCGCCCCCCCTCCCCCATCACTGCATTGAAACATAGTCCTGACACGGGGGCAAGCCTTCTGAAACAGCCAATTGTATGTGTTTTGACTTGTAGATGAGAGAGAACGCTACCGACTGAACTAGGCTGACAAGGCTAGACCCAAGGTGGGAGTTCTCCCCGCTTGTGGGGTTCTGTCAATAATCCCACCCATCTCACTCACGTGACAGGTTAATGATCTTCTCGAGAAATTGCTTGCTTTAACACGTTTCAGTCCCGGCAACTTATCGTACACCTGTCCTTCAGAGTGTCCACAATCAGCTGCACCCCACCCCAGCCCCCCCCCCCCCCCACTCACCACCAAGTGAAATTTGACAGAGCGCTTCTAAACAAGGATAATCATAATTGAATCTGGAGCTTTGATCCGGTAAGACATCAATTACCTGGGAACTGATCTTGTGAAAACCTCACGATCAATCATTTGTGACTCATGTGCTCTGTCTCTTTGTATCTTGCAGCTGGATCATATTCTGCGATCCTGACTCATAAGAAGCCCAATCAAATATGAAAAGATTTGAAACAACTGACTTCGGAGCCACAGCTTAAACTGCGGTTACATGAGCCGCTGGAAATTGCTGCATTTTTTAAGCAAATATTTTTTCCAAAGAATTATTTCCCGTGCAGACTCTGAACTCTCCCAACAATGTTATGCCTGAGCAGAAGTTTAAAAACCACACCAATCCACAGGTGGGCGTGCTGAAAGAAACACGCAAACTTCACCGCGGAGGATTCTTGGTAAACATGCACTCTCTCTGTCACGCACGCACACACACAAAACCATGTAACAACAACAACAAAATGACACTTATAGAGCGCCTTTCATGTCGAGAGGACGTCCCAAAGTCCTGGACAGACAGGGGTCGAGACCCAAGCATGGAGGAGGGGTGGGGTAGAGGTGAAGGAAGGCAGACAGTTGAGAGAGCGACTGAAGGCATGATCGAAGAGAAGGGTCTTGAGACCGGCTTTGAAGAAGACAAGGGAGGAAGTGAGGCGAACGGACCGTGGGATGGAGTTCCAAAATATGGGGGCAAAGAGGCTGAAAGCCCGGCCACTGATGGTAGGGCAGTTCGGCGGGAGACATGGAGCAGGCCGGAGCCCGCTGAACAGAGGGAGTGGGCAGGTTGGTAGGAAGTCAGCAGGTCAGAGAGGTAGGAGGGGGCAAGGCCATGGATGGCCTTGAAAGTGAGAACGAGGATCTTGAATTCGATCCTCTGAGGGATGGGGAGCCAGTGGAGTTGGGCGAGGGTGGGAATGATGGGGTCACGGAGCCTGGTTTGTGAGAGTACATGAGCTGCAGAGTTTCGCATGATCTGCAGTTTGTGAAGGGAAGAGTTGGGAAGGCCAATGAGGAGGGAGTTTCTGTAATCGAGCCTTGATGTGACGAATGCATGGGTAAGGATTTCAGCAGCCTGAGGATTGAGGCAATGGCGGAGTCTGGCAATGTTGCGGAGATGGTGGTAGGCAGTGCCAGTCATGGTGCAGATGTGGGGGAGAAAGGACAGTTCAGTGTCAAACAAGATACCCAGGTTACTGACTGGCTTCGTGAGGTTGAGTGTGCAGCCGTGGATACTGATGCTGCCAGTGCCTGAGGTGCGGAGGCCCTGGCGAGAGCCAATCAGAAGAGCCTTGGTCTTGTTGGACCCATCCCTATTCTCCAGCTACCGCCCCATCTCTAACCTCCCATTCCTCTCCAAGGTTCTGGAACGAGTTGTCGCGTCCCAGCTCCACTCCTTGCTCTCTCGCCATTCCCTCTTTGAACCCCTCCAATCCGATTTCCGCCCTCCCACAGCATGGAAACAGCCCTGGTCAAAGTCACTAATGACATTCTGAACATCTGTGATCAGGGCTCCCTCTGCCTCCTTGTCCTCCTCGACCTCTCTGCCGCCTTTGACACTGTCGACCACTCCATCCTCATCCACCGCCTCTCCGCTTTACTCAATCTTCTCTGATCTGCCGTTGCCTGGTTCGATTCCTATCTCTCTCACCATCTCCACTTTGTTGCCTCCAACGGTTGAGTTGGAGAAAGTTGCCCCTCGTCCAGGACTTGATGTCGGACAGGTAGTCGGTCAGGATACCAGTAGTCCTGGAGTTCAGGGTGGAGGTAGAGAGTTAAAGTTGGGTGTCATCCGCATACATGTGGAAATCTACCCCATGTCTGCGGATGATGTCACTAAGGGGGAGAATGTAGAGGGTGAAGAGGAGGAGATCGAGGACAGAGCCCTGAGGAACGCCTCAGTGGTATGCACATACACATAGATGGATGACACTCCACTGCAGTGCAGGAGGTTATCGTTGCATTGTTAGAGGTGCCGCGCATCGCATGAGACATTAATCCCAGGGTCCGTCTGTGCCCTGTTCAGGTGGACGTTAAAGATCTCACGGCCCTATCCAAAAAGAGAAGGGAATTTCTCTCTCCTGGTGCCCCGGCTGACAAACCCCCAAATAAAATTGGTCACTCACTCCATGACACTGCTGTGCACAAATTGGCTGCCACGTTTCGCCCGCAAATACACAGTAATTGCACGCACTTTACAGTATATCCTATGAAAGTGCTTTGAGACCTCCTCCAGACATGATAAGGCGCTGAACCAAATGTAAGGATTAGTATTATTAAGGTTTAGACTATAGGGGTTATTTGAGGCCATAGGCCATGCCTTGCCGCTTTTGCATTGATTCCTGTAAAGCGGAGAGGATTTGCACGGCAGCAGACTAATGCACATCATGTAATGTCACGAGTGTCTTACAAACCCACCAGTTACCATTTCTATGAAAGCAACATCTTTCAATACATTTGTAAAGACATCATGAAGACAGCCGTAATTTCTTTACCATAGGATTCATTTTTTTTCCTGGGCACTGTAAACTCTTTTATGTTACCCATCTGTTAATGTCACATTTCAAGAGTTGCTAGGCAATGGAATTGAATTCCATACGCAAGTATTTCTCCGCGTACAATATTCTGTAATTTAAATTCCAAGGACTTATCAATTGTTCCCTCACAAATGATTGCAGCTGGTTTTGTGTCCCGGTGCTGAGTGGCCCTCGCATCCCTTTCTCTCGCGACAGAGATGTGCGAAGAACGATGGTTTGGGAATAACTCACTGTTTTTTATTATAATAATCCTTGAATTTGATGTAGCGCCTTGTCACGTCTTTGAGACGTCTCAAAGTGCTTCGCAGAATATACCATAAAGTCTAGTGACTGTGCATTTTGTGAGTGAAAGACAGCAGCCAATTCCACGCAGCAGTGTCCCACAAACAGTCGCGGATTGAGGGACCAAATTATTTTTTCTGGGGTGAGGGGGGAGTGCCGTGTTGTCGGGGGAGACGTTAAATCAATTAGTCTATGCCAAATTCAGGTGGATGTCAGCACTGTTGGAATGGAGAAAGGAGTTTCTCTCGCCCAAAAAAATATTGGTCGTTGACTTCAAGGCAGGCTATTCGTAAAACAGCTGCGCTATGTCACAGTCACTACACTTCTGACATTAATTGAGGAAAAATTTCTTCGTAATGCTTCGCCAAGCTACAGGTGTTAATAATGCAGGGGAATAGAGGTGTCAATGATTTGCATTATTAACACCTCTATTCCCCTGTTTTGTTGCAATTAACACCTCTTTAACCCATCATCCCCCGTCCTCTACCCCATTCTCTCCTGTCTTCCTTGCCCTGCTTCTCCCCTCTCGGTTAGCCCTTAAAAGCGTTTCCCTCCCAACATGTGCCAGTTCTGACGAAGGTTCGTGGACCTGAAACGTTGACTCACTTTCATTTCTCCATAGATGCTGCCTGACCTGCTGAGTGCTCCCAGCGACTTCTGATTTGTTTCCTGCAAGGTAAATTGACTTTATATTTTGTGGGTGAATCACGACAGCTAATTGTGCATAGCTGTGTCCCACAAACAGACGTGGATTGAGTGACCAAATTATTATTAACTTTTTTTAAGGGATTATTACCCCCGGAAAGCGATCAGCCAATCGACTAACAACCTACTTCCTACTGCAAGCTACACAGAGGTGTGTGGAGTAAGCAAAATTGCCTAAGGTTTTGCCACGCCCGGGAATTGAACCCAGGTTCTCTCGCTGGCGAGTCGAACAGAAAACCATTACACTACAGGTTTCCACAGTGCTGGAAAGAGAATAAAAGCAGCAGCCTTACACATGGCAGGTCATGAACGAGGCGTAAATGACTTGCCAACTGAACAGATTTCCCTGTGCAAAGGTGGGTCATTAATCTGTTGCCTAAATATGCACAATGTGTAGTGCTTGTTAAATTGAATGCACATTAACTCACATAATTACACACTTGACACCGATAGAAATGCATAATTAAATATTTTCTGTGGTTTTTTAAAAAGTCGTTGCACTTAAAATGAGATTAGTCTATAATTCACAGGCAAATGACTGATCTCAGTAAGGTTTCAAACCTCTGTCGCTCACTGCTAAAGTAAATTGTATTATATTTATTGTGACGTCCTGCAAACAGCCGTCAGGTGAATGACCAATATTAATAATAATCCTTCCATTTGATATAGCGCCTTCCTTATCATGTCGTTGTGACGTTTCAAAGCGCTTCACAGAAAGTACTCTAAAGTGGATTGACTGTATATTTTGTGGGCAAAACGTAACAGCTAATTGCACACAGTCGTAGATTGAGTGACCAAATTATTTAATTTTTGGAGGGTTTATTACCCCCGGAAAGCAATACGTCAATCAACTAACAACCATGTTCCCACTTACTGCTAACCACTACGCTAAAGGAATCCACAATATTTTCCGGGTGGAGGAAATTGTCAGTGAAGACACCGGGAAAGAGGAACTTCTTTCTCTCTTTTTCGGATAGCATTGTGCGATCTTTATTTTTCACATGCGTGGGTGGGATACATGGAACTCTCGGTTTAGTTTGGATACTCTTCAGCACAGTGATCGGTTTCCACATAAGTCAGGAGAGGGGGGGGTGTGGGGTGGGTGGGGAGAAAGAGTGAATGACATTTGACTTTTCTTCTTGGTCAGTCAGGTGTTTGGTGCATGCGGAAACCCATCATAGAATCATAGAATTATATAGATCAGAAAGAGGCCATTCGGCCCATCGTGTCTGTGCCGGCTCTTTGAAAGAGCTGTCCAAATTAAACCCACTCCCCCGCGTTCTCCCCATAGCCCTGCAAATTTGTCTTCCTCAAATCTCTCTCTTGAAAGTTGTTATCAAATCGGCTTCCACCACCCTTTCAAGTAATGCATTCCAGATCCGAACAATTCGCCGTGTGAAAAATGTTCTCCTCACCTCCCTTCTGGTTCCATCACCGTTGCTTAAGAGTATCCAATCCAAGCTGAAATTTCCATGCATCCCACCTACACATGGAAATCCCAGGGACAGATTGTTGGAATGGAATGCGCTCTTTCTCCCTCTCCCTGGAGGGAGGCATCCTGATTACCTAATTCCGGAGAGCATTAGGCGCAGATTGACAAGAGCCAAAGCTTGGGCACCCCAGAGTGTGTGTTGGGGTAACTGCTGGTACCTAACCAGCTAAAATCCCATAGCTTGCCATTAAATGGCAAGTGAATGACTGATTTCATCCAAGTAGAGGGATTTTTTTTTACCTGTGTGGGTAGGATGCCTGGAACTCTTGGCTTGGTTTGGATACTCTTCAGCACAGTGGTGGGGTAGAGTGAGTTTCACGTGATTTTTTTTGGTCAGCTGGATGTCTGACACATGCGAGAGTCTCTGTATAAATGCAAAGTCAGGGCTATTTGTTAGATCAGGGTATTAAGGTATATGGGGCAAGCACGGGTAATTGGACTTGAGGTACAGATCAGCCATGATCTTATAGAATGGCAGAACAGGCTCGAGGGGCTGAATGGCCTACTCCTGTTTCTATGTTAAGTTGTCGTCGTTGTAATCATCTGATGGAGCAGGCTAGGTGGGCTGAAGTGCTGCTTTCGCTCTGACACAAGCCTCCTTAAACCCATCCCGGACCTGAGGCTAAACATTTTACTTTGGAAAAGAACATGCCCACTAAAATACAAACAAGAAACATTACGTTGATTCTGGTGCAAATCATACAGAACGGGAATTGGCTTTCCTCTGGCTCTCCTCCTCGCTCCACTGCCAGAAGCTGTCATCATCTCTCTCCAATTCCTTTCTCACTCACACACTCTCCCCCAGTTCCAAGAAACACCAGCATTGAGACAGACCTCTGTGTGGAGTCGCAAGCCTGGATTAGTGTTTTTTTAAGGTTAGCCGGATGTCTGACATGTGCGGAAACCCATCACCGTGCTCAAGAGTCTCCAAGCCAAACTGAGAATTCCATGCATCCCACCTACACATGGAAATCCTAGCGATGGACTGTTGGAATGAAATGCGCACGCTCTCCCTGGAGAGACGCATCCTGATTACCTATCTGGAGAGTCTTAGATACAGATTGTGCGCTCTCGCCTCCGAGTCAGAGGTTGTGGTTCAAGTTCCACCTTGGGGACTTTAAGCTCACACAGTCTCGGCTAAGGGGAGCCTAGCAATGTCGGAAACATTATCCATTGGATGGTACGTTACACCTAGCTCCCCTTCTGCGTTACACATCCCGTGGCGCTACTCAAAAGGAGAAAGGAGTTTCTCTCTCTCCTCTGGTGTCCTGGCCAATAATCCCCCAGATGAAATCTGCCACTCACTTTGTGACTATTTGTAGGACATCGCTGTGCACGCAAACTCGCTGCTGTGTTTCGCCCACAAAATGTACAGCCACTGCATTCACAGTGAACTCTGTGAAACGCTTCAAGGCGTTTTTCCGACGTGAAAGGCGCTGTATCAAACGTGAGGATTATTATTTTGGTTATTATTATCTCGTCACGTTCTTCTCAAGGCGACAGTTAAAAAGATCCACAAAGTCCCAGCTCTGCAGGTCTGGGTACATTGCTAACCCACGGCTGAAATCATCAGCTCAGAATCCAGAAGCAGATAATCCCTGGGAGTCAAGAGGTTGCAGAACTAATTGCTGTAATGTTGCTGTTTCCTGCGTCAGGCTCCTTCCCTCACCTCATCAGGTGATAACCTTACAGTAATTTGTTGCTTTGCCACCCAAACGCCGTATCTCCTTTCTTTAGGGTTCATTTCTGTATCTAGTGCTAAATCACTGCCAGACACCAGAGATAGAGGCAGAGATACGGTGAGAGACAGGGATAGAAACAGAGAAACACAGACACACGCACACAACACAGAGAGAGACACACATACACACACACACAGAGACAGACATATACACACGCAGAAACAGAGAGAGAGGGACAGAGAGAGAAAAAGAGAGACAGACACATACATACACAGAAAGAGAGATAGCCAGAACGAGAGAGAGAGACAGAGAGAGAGCAAGACTGAAAGAGAAGAGTGACAAAGAAAATGAGAGAGATAGAAACAGAGAAAGATTGTCATAGACAGAGAGTGAGAGACAGAAAGCGCGAGAGACAGAAAGCACGAGAGACGGAGAGTGAGAGAGACAGAGCAAGGGGACAGCAGGAAAAGCTCCAGCCTCTGTTGTAAAGTCAGCTTTGTCATCTGGTAATTTGACAGTAAATTAATCACCCGTTTAACACTTGGCTCAATAAAGATAAGACATTTGACCTTTTAGCCCTCTCGAGAGGACTGCCAATTGCCAGCGTGTTAACCTAATAACATAAGCCATTACACCTGCTGGAATTCCTACTGTAATGTTCCCAGCGAGGCACAGGGATGGGGCAGCCTGTAGCTGGGAGTATAAAGTTCACATCCTAATATTGACAAAACATGTCCGACCCCTGGGAATATGAGACAGGAATTCGAAGCCACATATTTTATCAGAGAGGGCCCCCACCCCCTTCCCCCCCGATCAGAAGCAATATTGTAAAGTGTAGTGCCCATCACGCAAACAGCCATGAAGTGAATGGAGGAATTATCCAGGGATTGTTGGCCAGGACACCGGGAGAGAGAACAAATCCCTTTTCTTTTCCAATAGTGTCACGGGATCTTTATCGTCCACTTGAATAGTGCAGTGGTGTGAGGAGACCTGCGCTATAGGAGGTACTGTCGTTCGGATAAGACCTGGTGGAGTCCCGTAGGTTAGTGTTTACTGCGCTTGCCTTGCAAGTGACAGGAGCCTGGGTTCGATTCCCACTCGGGGCAAAACCTTAGGCAAGTTTCCTTACTCCACACACCTCTGTTTACCAAGCAGTAAGTAGGAACCCGGTTGTTGGTCAATTGGCAGATCTCTTTCCAGGGGTAATAATCCCTTCAATCAATAAATAAATAGTTTGGTCTCTCATTCCACGACTGTTTGTGGGACACTGCGGTGAGCAATTGTCACCAGCAAAATGCACAGTCAATCCACTTTACCATTTATCCTGTGAAGCGCTTTGAGGCAACATGATAAGGCGCTATATCAAATGCAAGCATTATTATTATTATCAGCGCTAACTATGTCCTGCTCAAGTGGACACTGGATGTTCGTGAATGGAAAAATGGGGGGGGGTGCGGTGGGGGGGATCGTATCTCAGTCTCTCTTATGCTGTGTACGGACAAATCAACCACTGTCCAACAGTGAAGTCCTTCCCTCCTGATGTGATATGATTGGACACGGAAACGCCTGTGTGGACGTCAATGAGTTAAGGAAGCGGTGCGCTGGGAGCCACCCAAGCATTTGATTGCTGTTAACCTTGTTATTCCTCCGGTGTCTATTGTCCCTCCTTGTTTGCACGTGGCAGACAAGCAGTGAGCAGGAGCTAAAACGCTCCACTTCACTGACTTTCTCGCTCCTGAACAATGCCTTCATTAGTCATTCTCATGCCCGCAAGTATCCCTTCCTGTAATTTACACCCCGAGCCCAGCAATGGTCTATCAGCTCTAACGCACGTACCTCCACTTGCACATTCCTCACCCGGCGCTCGGATGTTCCTCCACTTGACATCAACGCACACAGACCTTCAGAAATGCTCTGCAACAAGACAATGGGAGTGAGATAACAAAGTAGTCAAGTCCATCCTGTTCACATTATCATCCCACAATCACAGACATGACAGCACAGCACAGAAGCTGGCCATTGGCCCATGGCTGTGCTAGTGCTCACTTTCCCTGCTCTCTACTCTAACCCCATTCCCTGCTCTCTCTCTCCCCATCATGTCTGTGCTGGTACTCACTCCACCACTGGAGCTCTCTACTCTAACTCCATTCCCTGCTCTCTCTCTCTCCCCATCGTGTCTGTGCTGGTACTCACTCCACCACTGGAGCTCTCTACTCTAACTCCATTCCCTGCTCTCTCTCTCTCTCTCCCCATCGTGTCTGTGCTGGTGCTCACTCCCCCAGAGCTCTCTACTCTAACCCCATTCCCTACTCTCTTTCTCCCCATCGTGTCTGTGCTGGTACTCACTCCACCACTGGAGCTCGCTACTCTAACCCCATTCCCTGCTCTCTCTCCCCATGGTGTCTGTGCTAGTGCTCACTCCCCCGCTGGAGCTCTCTACTCTATTCCCATTCGCTGCTCTCTCTCTCCCCATCATGTCTGTGCTGGGGCTCACTCCCCACTGGAGCTCTCTACTCTATCCCCATTCCCAGCTCTCTCTCTCCCCATGGTGTCTGTGCTGGTGCTCACTCCCCCACTGGAGCTCTCTACTCTAACCCATTCCCTGCTCTCTCTCCCCATGATGTCTGTGCTGGTGCTCACTCCCCCACTGGAGCTCTCTACTCTATTCCCATTCGCTGCTCTCTCTCTCCCCATCGTGTCTGCTGGTGCTCGCTCCCCCACTGGAGCTCTCTACTTCTCATATCCATGCTAGAATTTATCAGGATTTAACTTTATAAACTTGTAGCCCTAAATGGTTTAAGCAGTGTGGAGGTAAGGTCGATGCAATGAAATGATCTCCGTAATTTCTTCCCCCAGCTTTCCCTGCACCTGCAGCCTTGTTTGCGGGTTGCTGTCAGGGAACGTGGTCTGATGGATTGAAGTGCTGAGCAGTCCTGAGCAAGGGGAAGGGGGAGGTAGTGCTCAGAGCTCTGACCCGCACCAGGGGTAATGTACCAGAACCTTATTTGTCACCCATCACCATGAATCATAACACACCAGGAACCTTTAAGCACTCGGTTTGGGTTGCAAATTGATTTCTTTTCACTTAGAATTGGTTAGAGCGCTCGCCTCACTAATGATAGGAACTAGATTCGATTCGCGGGCAGGATAAAATGTTGGCCAAGTTTCCTTACTCCACACATCTCTGTTTACTTAGCAGCAAGTAGGAACCTAGTCGATAGGTGGATCGCTACCTTCAAAATAATGAAAAAAGAAAACATAATAATAATTTGGTCACTTATTCCACGACGGTTTGTGGGCCACTTCGTGCGCACTTTACAGTATATTCTGTGAAGCGCTTTGAGACGTCTCGAAGATGTGATAAGGTGCTATATCAAATGCAAGGATTATTATTATTATTAGAATCTATGAAGTCTAATTGAGGGCCCATGTGATATTTATCACATAAATCAGTTTACAAGCATGTAGACATCAAATAAGACCCACCCCGACATTGTTCCTAATGGTGAGACCCGATAATCAAGTCCAATGCTTGACTTGACTTGTCTGGTGTTTACCATTATGAATGGAGGAGTTTTAAAAAAAAAGTGAACCTAATATTAAATGCATTGACCCATCTGTCAATGGTAATCCAAACCAATTCGATGTCTGTTGTATACCTTCCCCTCCACCCTCAAGAAACAAACACCAGACGAATTCCAAGGACAGATGCATTTAAGGTAACACAAGGGTTTGTCAGTCAACACTGTGACTCTAAAGTCCTGACGTGGATCTTGAACCCACAACCTTCTCACTCAGAGATAAGAGTGCTACCGACTGAGGCCAATTGACTGGGACATTTAAGGAGGAATTGACCTAACAACAACAACTTGCACTTATATAGCATCATCCACGCAGGGTAGCATTTCAGAGAGCTTAACAGTGGCAGAGCCTGAGTCCGAATTGGGGGGGGGGTGTCCGTGGTGGAGGGAGGGGAGAGGTGAATGTAAGCATGGTCGAAAAGGAAGGTTTTCAGGCGGGACTTGAAAAAGGGAAGAGAGGGGGCAAGGCGGAGGGAGTGAGGGAGAGTATTCCAGAGTTTTTGGGAGTAGTGACTGAAAGCGCGACCTACAATGGTGGTGCAGAGGGTGCGAGGGATGAGCAGGGGGCCGGTGCCAGTCGAGGTGGTGGATTGGGGAGTGAGGAGGTCGGAGAGGTAGGGAGGTGACAGAGAATGAAGGGATTTGAACACGCGTGTGAGGATCTAAGTGGTTCAAGAGGAGAACAATGCGGAGAGAGCAAGGGAATGGGGTTAGAGTAGAGAGCTCCAGTGGGGAATAGCTGTAGATTCAAGGGCTAAGGTGTTGATTGTATCTGTGCCAACATGTACTTCCTGTTAGTAGTGTTGTCATAGCAAAGCCAGACTCAAAGCACACTTATCTCCTGGAATCCCACTTGTCTGCGTTTGGAAGTCGTACTCACTTGCCTGTGGTTTTGGTGTTTAAATGGGGCACTTTTCAAAACAAATTGCGCCAGCCAATGTTTCTGTTTCATCCCATTCCCGCTCCCCCCAACCCCTGCGCCCCCTCACCTCCCAGAAATCTAAAGAGGAGCCAAGGCAAAGAAACCTACAGGTCTTAAAGGCACCGCGGACAACTGTCTTATTTTGGAAAGTCCTCGGGCTGGCTTGCGTGCTGTTTGCTCTCCCTTCCCCCCCACTCCACCTCAACCCCCCCCCCCACCACCCACTCACCCTGCCCCCATCCCCCGCCCTTCCTTCAGGGGGGGAATGGGTTCAGAGCGGCACGCAAGGCAAAGGCAAGGCAACCCAGTCACGACTTGCCTTCCTCGTCTGCCTCCTAACATTGCTGTCCATGTGTCCCATCCCGTCCTGTGTGGGAGGGAAGCAGAGAGCAGGTATTTGCTCTCTAGGAGACGTTGGGGTTGTTAGGCCTGTCATATCCACTTTGATTTCTTTATAAATAGGATTAAGCTCCCCTGGCAGTGAGTTGCAAGCTGGGTCTGATAGTATTACCTAAGCTACACAGGTTAGCAATGCGTTCTCTCTCAGCAAGCAAAGACAGCATTCCTGCTCGCCACCGCCAAATCCTCTCCCCTGATCCCCTCGTCACCTTCCTCACCCCTTCTCCTCCTCCTCCTCCTCCTCCTCTTCAGCAGCTCGCCATTAACCCCCGAGGTACCAAGGCAGGGACCGACCGACCATCTGCAAAATAAAACAAAACAAAAAAATGGTGTTTCCAATACTTTTAATAATGATAATGTTTCCTATCACGTCCCAGCTCCTCACATAATATGGCCGCCCTGTGTAGTGACTGTTTTTATTGATAGTAATAATACTTGCATTTGATGAAGCGCCTTATCACGTCTTCAAGACGTCTCAAAGCACTTCACAGGACAGACTGTAAAGTGAACTGACTGTATATTTTGTGGACGAAATGCAGCAGCCAATTGCACACAGGAGCGTCCCACAATCAGTCGTAGATTGAGTGAACAAATTATTATTATTTATTTGTTTGTTTTGAAGGGATTATTACCCCCCGGAAAAACGATCCGCCAATCGACTTAACAACTGGGTCCCTACTTACTGTTAGGTAAACAGAGGCGTGTGGAGTAAGGAAATTTGGCCAACGCTTCGCCCTGCTCGGGAATCGAACCCAGGTCCTCTCGCTTGTGAGCCGAGTGCTCTAACCACCATGCAGCAGGACTCCATAGAAACTGTCATAGGCGAATGAATGCTTGCTGGGAGAGGTTGAATGTGCTAACCTCGAGCACAACGAGGTCTTGAAATGAATGACCATTTTTTTTTGTGTGGGAGGAGGGGGAGCGTGAGGGGGAGGGAGGATTGTCAGCCAAAACCGGGAGAAACTCCCTGTTTTTTTCCAATAGTGGTACCAGAATTATCTCCCGACTTGGCCGTCCAAGACCTGGGTTATTGGGTTAGGAGTTTGATGTTTAATGTGAAAGATGACGCTTCTGACAATGTGGTGCTCCTAATGCCCATTCATCACCACCCCCTCCCTCCCTTATACCCCCACCAGCTCTGTGTCAGCCCTAGACTGTGAGCTCAAAACCCACGACGTGGGGGCTCGAACCCACAACCTGATGACCCAGGGGCAAGAGCGCTACCGACCGAGCCAGGCTGACACAAACACAAACAAAGGGGAAGACTTGAACTTTACATCAGTGACAACCTAGCATTAATCTCACAACCGCAACACTTCAACGCCTACCCGACGACTGTGAGACTCTGTTTTGACTAAACGCTCCTCTGCTCGTCAGTTCTGCAAACGAATGTCTCTACCGTTCACCCGGCTCTGTTACCGTGGCAACGTGCAACTCTTTGGCAGGGCCATAGCGCGGTGGAGTTACGATGGGGAGAAATAAGCATGAATCAATTCCTCAGGGGGGATGCAGCGTGCTGGAGGCCCGCGAACAATCAGCTCCATCAGGTTAGAGCTATTTTATTGCAGAGACCTGTGGTAGTTAGTGAGGGTTTTGGTAGTTAGTGAGGCCTGAGGTGGTCAGTGAGGCCTGAGGTGGTCAGTGAGGCCTGAGGTGGTCAGTGAGGCCTGAGGTGGTCAGTGAGGCCTGAGGTAGTCAGTGAGGCCTGAGGTAGTCAGTGAGGCCTGCGGTAGTCAGTGAGGCCTGCGGTAGTCAGTGAGGCCTGCGGTAGTTAGTGAGGCCTGCGGTAGTTAGTGAGGCCTGCGGTAGTTAGTGAGGCCTGTGGTAGTCACTGGGGCCTGAACCTCTCAGACTAAGCTGTACTTTCAATTTCACTGTGTTAGACCGAGTTCTGGTCTGTGGTTGTTTAGGTGGACATTAAATATCCTGTGGTACAATTGGAAAAGGGGATTTCTCTGTCCTGCCTGACAATCTCGCCAGATAAATAACATTGATCATTCACTTCCCAGCTGTTTGTGGGACGTTGCTCTGCGCAAACTGTGCAGCCGGGTTCGCCTACAAATTCCACAGTCACTACATTTACTGTGGCTTTGAGATCTTTTGAGTTTAGAAGCACTGGGTCAAAGATAATGATAATAATCCTTGCATTTGATATAGAGCCTTATCACGCCATTGAATGTCTCAAAGCGCTTCACGGAATAATTTGTACATTGGATTGACTATGTGTTTTGTGGGCGAAACGCGGCAGCTAATTGCGTACAGCAATGACCCACAAACAGTCGTGGATTGATTATTATTATTAAAAATTTTTTTTTTTGAAGGGATTATTACCCCCGGAAAGGCGATCCGTCAATTGACGAACAACCAGGTTCCTACTTACTGCTGGGAAAAACAGTGGCGTGTGGAGTAAGGAAACTTGTCTAAGGTTTTGCCCCCCCAGGGAATGGAACCCGGGTCCTCTCGCTTACGAGGCGAGCGTACCAACTGCTGCGCTATGGGACTCCAACGTCAGGAACCCCACTAAAACACGAAGCAAATGAAACCCGGGTTTGCCAAATTCACTGCTGGTGAATTTGAACCTGAGATCGGTTTCCGAGGCAGGTTTGATGTGTCCGTCATGCACTATTGGCCAGGTTCCTGTCCCTCATCTATTATTTAAGCCAGAGCAGGAATGGAAAACATTTCTTTAAATAAATCAGCCTTGAATCTCGACCGTGAAACCCAAATCCCTTGCTCACCTGACCTGTCTGTGACAATTACAGTTTGCAGCTTTATTTATTAGGCGATCGCGACTTTTGTTTGCTCCGTGTTTTAGTGGGATTCCTGACATTGGAGTCCCGTGGTGTAGTGGTTAGCGCGCTCGCATCGCAAACAAGAGAACCCGGGTTCGCTTCCGGACAGGGCAAAACCTTAAGTAAGTTTCCTTATTCCACATGTCTCTGTTTACTTAGCAGTAATTAGGAACCTGGTTGTTAGTCGATTGGCGGATTGCTTTCTAGGAGTAATAATCTCTCAAACAAAAATGTTTTCACTCAATCCACAACTGTAGACTGTTGTGCGTAATAGGTTGCAGTGTTTCGCCCACAAATATACAATCAATCCACTTTATGATATATTCTGTGGAGCACTTTGAGACGTCTCAAAGAGGTGATCAGGCGCTGTATCAAATGCAAGGATTATTATTAGTATTATTATCTCAATGACGTGATAAAGTGCTATATCGAATGCAAGGATTATCATTATTAGTGAGTCCCGGGATAATAATGCTAATAATAATCCTTGCGTTTGATCCAGCTCCTTTTATGTTGGGGTGACGTTTTAAAGTCCGTCATAGGATTTTACTGTAAAGTGCAGTGACTGTGCGTTTTGTTGGCGAATGGACTGAACTGGTGTAACGGGGGCTTAAACCTACAACTCCCAGTCCCAGAGACGAGAGCGAGAGCGACTGAGACAGACTGAACGCGTTAACTGAACTTCGCTTGTGGAAATGCAGGGGTAAATCTCTTGCATCAAAACATTTTGCAGCGTTACATTGACTACGGGTAATTGTGGAAAAATGACAGCAGCAATTCACCTGATTGTGTGGCTGCCTGAGGCTTACAACAGATGCACACAATAGAGAGGGATTTTCTATTGCATTTCCAAATTGCACTGCAAAACTATTAACTTATTCATAATACATAGCGCTCCAGCTGAGAGAACCTCTCTTCTCTTCACCGACACTTTTCCGTGTTCTCTCCAAACACTGGGGGGGATTTCATAAATACCATCTCAGAACTCCCCGCCAATCCCCACCCACCCCCACCAATTCTGGGGCAGGAGGGAGGAAAAGGAGGGGATGGGGGCCAAGTAAGGTGAAACTACAAAATTATACAAATCATTCAATCATTCAATTAAACTTTTTTCCGTATTTGAAAAGACACCGACAGTGAGGAATTTACCACGGCAATGCAGGGCCCCAAATTCCAGTCGTTCTCAGCCACAGAACCATAGACATTTCAAATAAATATAATAGAAATGATAAATTTTAAACGCCTCTGTTCAC
Organism: Callorhinchus milii; assembly: GCF_018977255.1. NCBI lineage: Eukaryota > Metazoa > Chordata > Chondrichthyes > Chimaeriformes > Callorhinchidae > Callorhinchus > Callorhinchus milii. The sequence goes on along the minus strand of NW_024704752.1, from coordinate 1,997,535 downwards.
CTCGCAGTAGATTTGCAGATCACTTTCCAAGGTACTAATCCCTCCTGATAGTCAGTATATTTCTACACAACCCCAAAAAAATGTGGTCACTCATTCCACGATGTTTGTGGGATACCGCTGGCCACAATTGATTGCCACATTTCGCCCACAAAATACACAGTCTCTCCAATTTACAGCATATTCTGTGAAGCGCTCTGTGATGCCTCAACGACGTGATATGGGTCTATATCAAATGCAAGGATTATTATTATAATTATTCTTTTGGTTTGTCCTTAACTAAAGCCATCTTTGGCGCAATCTGAATCTCCGACACACACTATTCCACTTGGCCTGCCACAATGTTATAAATCTCTCCCCTTCGTAGGTGAAATAAATCACTGAGCACTTCATTCTTCCCCCATAAAAATGGGATCATAGAGGAAGGCTATTCAGCCCATCGTGTCTGTGCTGGTTCTTTTAAACAGCAAATCCTTTGAGTCCTATTTACCAGGCCTTTTCCCTTAATCCTGATGTGTAGCCCTAGTTAGATATCTGTCCAGTTCCCTTTTGAAAACTAATACTGATTCTGCCTAAACCACCGTTCTCATATTCCATACCTTAACAGCTCATGGAGTGAAAACATTTCTCCTAATAATAATAATCCTTGCATTTGATATAGCGCCTTATCACATCGTTGAGGCCTCTCAAAGCGCTTCACAGAATATACTGTAAAGAGAATTGACTGGGTATTTTGAAGAGCAGCCAATTGCGCTCAGGAGTGTCCACAAAAAGTCACTCGTTTTCTAGCTATCTTCAATCTTATCTTCGAAATTTGTGGGAATTCAGGACGTTCTTCGCTCTCCACCCGGGAAACCGAAGAAACAAAGAAGTGTGGAAAAGATCCGACCCCCAAAGACTTGAACTTTTCTGTTCAACCTTCAATTTCCTGGCTCCCCAGAAACCCACCCGTTCCCCCTGGTACAACAGTCATCTCCCCTCACTCAAAACACAAACATGGACATTCGAGTATAGGTGGCAGAAATCCAGCCTCATGATTCACCGCCAGCTGTGGCTCGAGCACGTCTGCACCTATCACCTTTCCCTTTCACAGGCCAAAACTGACTTTTACTCCAAAATTATCCTGGAGATCAAAAAACAATCCAATGACGCTATTTTCCACCGTCCATCAATTCCTCTGTGCACCCGCTCAAGCCCCCTATATCCTCACATCAGACGCCAAGTACAAAGAAGTCCTAGACTTCTTCGCCTCAAAGATTGAAAACATCTGCTTGACTGCACCATCCTCCCCCCACTGCATGTCCCTCCCCACCCCCAGACCAGACCATGCACACTGCCTTCTCCCTCCACCACTGCTCCTGCCACTCACCCTCCTTACCTTCCTTTGTCCCCATTTCTCCCTCCCTCTCAACCACAATAACCCGGATGAAGTTCACCACCTGCTGCCTTGACCCCCTCCCCACCCAACAGCTGGTCGCAAAACTCCCCCAGTCAACCAGTCTCTCTCCTCAGCTTTGCTCCACTTCCCCTGAAAACCGCTGTTATCACTCCCCTCCTCAAAAACCTACCCTCGATCCCTCATCTCTCACACTTCCATCCCATTTCCAACCTCCCTTTCGTTGCCAAAGTCCTGGAACGCAATGTTGCAGGTCAACTTTGGTCACACCTCTCCCTCCACTCCCTCCTCGAGCCCCTGCAGTCTGGTTTTCACCCTGACAGCACAGAGACAGCACTTGTCAAAGTCACAAATGACATCCTCTCTATCTGTGACCAGGGCTCCCTCTGCCTTCTCGTCCTCCTGGATCTCTCTGCCACGTTCGACACAGTTGACCACACCATCCCTCCCCACTGGCTCTCCTCTCTCATCCACCTTAGTTGGACCCCACTCACATGGTTCGAGTCCTACTTAATCAACCACCTCCATTTCATCTTGGCATATAGTTTCTCCTCCTGCCCCTGCTCAGTCACCTGCGGAGTACCCCAAGGCTCCATCCTTGGCTCTCTTCTTTTCCTTATCTACATGCTCCCACTTGGCGATGTCATCTGCAGATACGGGGCAAACTTCCACATGTATGCGGATGACACACAAATCTACTTTGCCTTCTCCAGCATTGACTCCACGTCCGCCGATGTTCTATCAACTTGTCTGGCAGACATCAGGGCCTGGATGAGTGCAAACTTCCTGCAGCTGAATGTGGACAAGACAGAAGCCATACTCCTTGGCTCTCATTAATGTCTTCACTCCTGCGGATCTAAACTCCTCAATATCCCTAGCCTCTCCCTCAGGCTCACCAAACCAGTGCCCAACTTAGATATCCGGTTCAACCCCCAGCTGTCCTTCCTCCCCCACATTCAGTCCCTGACCAGTCCCAGGCCTACCTTCCTCCACCACCAACTGTACCCTATCCCAAATGCAGCTGAAATCCTCATCCATGCGTTTGTCACCTCCCACCTGGATTACTCCAACGCACTCCTCGACGGTCTCCCCAGCTTCACTATTCAGAAGATGCAACTCATTCAAAACTCTGCCGCCCGCATACTGACCCGGACCAAACTCCGTAACCACATCTCACCAGTTCTGGCCCAGGCTCCACTGGCTCCTCATCACCGAACGAATCGACTTCAAGATCCTCGTGTTCAAATCCATTCACTCCCTGGCACCTCCCTACCTCTCCGACATCCTCACTCCCCAATCCACCACCCAGCACCTCCGCTCGACTGGCATGGGCCCCCTGCTCATTCCTCGCACTCTCCGCCCTACCATCGGAGGTCGTGCTTTCAGCCACTATGCCCCGAAACACTTTCCCTTAATCCCTTCACCTTGCCTCCTCTCTCCCCTCTTTCAAATCCCGCCTGAAGACCGCTTCAACTGTGCTTATGGCCACCTTCCCCCCCCATTCCACCCCGGCTGTTAAGTGCTCTGAGACGCTACCCTGCATGGAGGGTGCTATATACGTGCAAGTTGTTGTTGATGTTGTTGTTGTTCTGACACACAAAGGGGAGATTGAAAGAGCCAGGCTACATTTTAGGGAGACAAATAGTTTGCACTATTATTTTGTATTGCGATTGATTTCTTTTCCCTTCCTCAGCTGGGGGTAAATATAGCTTCAAAAGAATTCTCTCCTCCCACCCTCGACCCTCTCTCCATCCCCCCCCCTCCCGCACACAGCTGCTCACATCTGCTGCACCTGACGTGATTCAGCTACAGAGGTCGGCAGATGGGAGGAATCTTGTAATCAGTCAGCGAGGACAGGGAAGACAAAAGGCCATTAGTTGTGGTGCGTGCGATGATGTGTGGATCACAAGCCTCTCCATCGATCGTTACACAACTCCAGCCACCTGGCTGCCATCGCAGGCTGTAATCATTAGCCACAGAGAGTACTCCCTAACAAGTGTGAGCCACAGTTAGAGCCACACTGACTGACTCATTCACTCACTCACTCCCAAAATCCCACAACTCAGGTTGGCTTGCTTGCTCACACTCTGAGCTCGCAGTCCAGGCACAGCCCTGGGAGAGGGGAAAGGCTGGACAAGCAGCAGTAATCATGCCACACAACAACAACAACAAGATTCCATTTATAGAGCGCCTTTCACGTCGGGAGGACGTCCCAAGCGCTGGACAGTTGGGTCAGGACCCGAGCAGGGGGGAAATGGTCAGGGTGAGGGGGGGGAAGGGAGGGAGCGAGGAGGGTTAGAGAGTCGAGAGGGGAGCTGAAGGTACGGTCAAAGAGAAAGGTCTTGAGACCGGCCTTGAAGGAGGAAAGGGAGGAAGCAAGGCGAAGGCACTGGGGGATAGAGTTCCAGAGCCTCGGGGCTGAGAGGCTGAAGTCCCGGCCACCGATAGTAGGGCGGTTGGGGCGGGGGGTGTGGAGCAGACCGGAGCCAGAGGAACGGAGGGTACGGGCAGGTAAGTAGGGGGATAGTAGGTCGGAGAGGTAGGAGGGAGTAAGGCCGTGAATGGTCTTGTAAGTGAGGATGAGGATCTTGAATTCGAGCCTCTGGGGGATGGGGAGCCAGTGGAGGCGAACGAGGGTGGGAGTGATGTGGTCGCAAAGCCTGGTGCGGGACAGTACACGAGCTGCAGAATTCTGAATGACCTGCAGCTTGTGGAGGGATGTGGCGGAAAGGCCGTCGAGGAGAGAGTTCCCATAGTCCAGCCTTGAGATGATAAAGTTTCAGCAGCGTGAGGGGTGAGGTAGTGCCGTAGTCTGGCGATGTTTCGGAGGTGATGGAAGGCGGTGCCAGTTGTGGCGCAGATATGAGGAAGAAAGGACAGCTCAGGGTTGAACAGAACACCAAGGTTCCTGACTGTCTTTGATAGTGGAGAGTGCAGCCTTGGATGCTGATGCTGTCAGCGCCTGAGGTGCAGAGGCGCTGACGTGAGCCAATCAGGAGGGCCTCAGTTTTGCGCACGTTGAGCTGAAGAAAGTTGTCTCTCGTCCAGGACTCGATGTCGGACAGGCAGCTGTCAGGACATCGGTGGTCGTGGAGTTGAGGGTAGAGGAGGAAAGGTAGAGTTGGGTGTCATCCGCATACATGTGGAAGTTAACGCCATGTCTGCGGCTGATGTTACCAAGGGGGAGCATATAGAGGGTGAAGAGGAGGGGACCGAGGACAGAGCCCTGAGGGACACCGCACGAGACAGTGCGGTGGCTGGAGGAAAAGCCATTTGTGGAAACAAAATGAAGACGGTGGGAGAGGTACGACCTAAACCACTCAAGGACAGGGCCTTGAAGGTTGAGGTGGGAGGACAAGCGGTGGAGGAGGATAGCGTGGTCGACCGTATCGAATGCTGCCGATAGGTCAAGGTGGACGAGGAGGCAGAGGGAGCCCTGGTCATGGATGGTCAAGATGTCATCAGTGATCTTGACCAGAGCAGTTTTGTGCTATGGGCAGCACAGAAACCTGACTGAAGGGTTTCGAATAATGAATGGGTGGAGAGGAAAGAGCGCAGCTGGGAGGCGACATCTCTTTCAAGGACCTTGGACAGGAAGGGGAGGTTGGAGATGGGCCGGTAGCTTGATAGCTGCGACGCATCAAGAGAGGGTGCTTTCAAAGTGGGAGTGATGATGGCAGTTTTTAAGGGAATGGGAACACAGTGCTCTATAAGGTTTTAGCATTTATCATAATAATAATAATAATTCTTGTATTTGATATAGCGCCATCTCATGTCGTCTGAAAGCGCCTCATAAAATATATTGTAAAGTGGATTGACTGTGTATTTTGCGGGGAAAATGCAACAGCCAATTGCGAACAGTAGCGTCCCACAAACAGTCGTGGATTGCATCACATCTCCTCTCAATCATTTGCATTGACTGTTTGGCAACTTCTGGCTCTGAGTAAATTCTTATCAAAAGTTTTGATCATCCAGGTTCCACTGTGTATTTTGGTTTGCTGGGCAGACTAAACACATCGCCCCATCAGCCTTTTGTGGATGGAGGTAGCGTGGAGTCTGGGGTGCTCACTACCCCTCCGATTGCTCCCTCCCTCCCACCTGGCCCCCACCTCGTCTGCTCGGTATCTTTGAATTGATACAAGACAGGGAGCAGGCCTTATGTTCAGAGTTGGTATCAAACACTGTGAATGGTATCGCTTGTTTATCGCTACCCGCTTGAAGGGCGCTATATAAATGTAATAATAATAATCCTTGTATTTGATGCAGCGCCTTATCACATCGTTGAGACATCTCAAAGCGCTTCACAGAATATACTGTAAAGTGAATTGACTATATATTTTGTGGGCGAAATGCGGTAGCCAAGTGGAGTGAGCGATCACATTTTGTTTAGGGTTTATTATCCCTAGGAAAAGATCTGCCAATCAACTAATAACTAGATTCCTACTTACTGCTCAGTAAGAAGAGGCGTGTGGAGTAAGGAAACTTATGTAAGGTTTTCCCCTGCCCGGGAATTGAACTTTTGTCCTCTTTACCTTAGTTGTTGTTGTCTGCAAGCACTTAGGGGATTTTGGCCCGGAGTCAGAAGGTTGTGGGGTCAAACTTCCATTTGGGGATGAGGGGAGGGCTCCAATGCAGTGCTGGGGAGGGAGGGAAGAGAGAGCACTATATTGACGGAGGCAAAGTATCCTTGGATTTGATGCAACACCTTATCACATAGTCAGGACGTCTCAAGTGTTTCACAGGATATTTCTATAAAGTGCAGTGACTGTATTTTCAGACAACCACGGCACTACAATGATGCACAGCAATGTCCCACAAACAGCCATTGAGTGAGCGACCAATTTTATTTTGTGGGGGATTGTTGGCCAGACCCCGAGAGAGAGAGAGAGAGAGAGAGAGAGAGAGAGAGAAACAACTTATTTGATTGAATAGTACCGAGGGAGATCTTTAACGTCTACCTGAACAGGCACAGAAGGGACCTCGGTTTATCATATCATCCAAAGGAAGGCATCTCTGACAATGTAGTGTTCTCCAGTATCAGCCTAGACTGTGTGAGCTCAAAGTCCCAACGTGGAGCTTGAACCTACAACCTTCTAACTCAGAGACGAGAGTGCTACCAACTGAGCCATCCAGGCTGTCACCTATTATTACAGAATCATAGAATTATAGAATCCTACACCACAGAAGGAGGCCATTCTTTTAAAGAGCTATCCAATTAGTCCTACCGTCCATAACCTTGCAATTTTTTTTTCAAGTTTATCTACAATTTTGAAAGTTATTATTGAATCTGCATTTCAGATCGTAACAACTCTCTGGGTAAAAAAAAAATTTTCCTAATCTCCCCTCTGATTTTATTTGCCAATTATCTTAGATCCGGTTACCTACCCACCCGCCAGAGGAAACAGTTATGAGATTTATTATTTGGGGATGACCTTTGCTGTATCTGGGGACAGCCAGGTAGGTCACAGGGTACATGAGTAATGACACCAACATCTCTCTGTGCTCAATAGAAACAGTCGAACTCCCACTAGCTACAGACGAGACGCACGTTAAATCTGCCGTTTGTCATATCAGGCCCTTTATGAGTCAATTAATAGTCCGGGAAGAATGTCTTTTTAAGAGACTTACATGAACCAGTTGACCTCAGAGCAGGTCTGCCTGGGCCTAATAGCATCGAAAGGGCTTAACAAGCGTTTGCTTGAAGTTAACCAATATCGAGGTAATGACAGATGAGCAGGGGAACTCCACGGCTCAGGCACTGGGCAGGTTAGAGCCAGGCAGGCGGGCAGACGGTGATGAAAACAGGCTGATCACTTCACCAAACACTAGAAGGGATTTCGTCTGCGCCAACTTGCCCACTTCTGGACTCCTGTGCAAATATTTAAACCTCTTACTAAACATGCTGAAGGCGCTAAATAGGGGTGATTTCTCCCTTGGATTGAATTGAATGGTGTTTTACTTCCAAATACCTGATATTTTAACCCTGACTGATGATCCGTCATTGGAAAAAATAAATCGAATTATCATTAATAATAATGATTCTTGCAGAATGCCTTATGTCGAAATGCCTCAAAGTGCTTCACAGGATTTTACTGTAAAAGTGAGGTATTGTGTAATTTTGTAGGCGAACGCAGCAGCCAAATTTGCACACATCAACGTCACGGTAAATATCTAGGAATGACCGGTTTTATTGTATGTGACCAAAATAGATTTGTGGCCTTGGTTTTACTGTCTCATCCGCAGTGTAACACCGCCACAATGCAGCTGTCTCCCTCCTTACTTCGGTGGAGGGACAGCCTAGGCAATGAGCTCGAAGTCCTGAAACTGCATCCGCGTGGAGTCTCGTAGCGTATTGGTTTGTACGCTCGCCTCGCAAGCTCACAAGCGAGAGGACCCGGGTTCGATTGCCGGGCGGCGGAAAACCTTAGGTAAGTTTCCTTACTCCACACGCCCAGCAGTCAGTAGGAACCTGGCTGTTAGTCAATTGGCGGAAATTATGTTTGTGGGACACTGCTGTGCGCAATTGGCTGCTATGTTTGGCCTGCAAAATACACAGTCAATCCTGTACAGTATATGCTGTGAAGCGCTTTGAGATGTCTCAACGACGTGATAAAGCGCAACATCAAGTACAAGGATTATTTATTATTAAACGCTTTATGACGCTACCTTCCGTGGGGACACTATATAAACGCAAGTTGTTGCTGTTATTATTATAACCTTCCGACCTTGGAATCGAGAGCGTGTGCGGAGGTGGCAAACTGAGCCTGAAATGTGAGACTTCTGGCTGTCCTCCGCAGGCTAGTGACTGAGTGCTTGCTTCCTGTGGTGTGGTCTGTGCTATTCGTGCTACTAGTAATCCGTGCACTTGATATAGTGCCATTTATGGGCGAAACATTGCAGCCAATTGTGAGACCTTAGGCAAGTGTCTCACAAACAGTCGTGGATTGAGTGACCAAATTATTATTATTANTTTTTTAAGGGATTATTATCCCTGAAAAGCAATCCGCCAATCAACTGACAACCTGAGTTCCTACTTACTGCGAGATAAACAGAGGCATGGGGAGTAGGGAAACTTGCCTAAGGTTTCACCCTGCCCGAGAATCGAACCGGGGTCCTCTCGCTTGCGAGGCGAGCATGCTAACAACTGCTCTACAGGACTCCAAATTCCTGCCAGGTTTAACTGTGACCGCGCCTTCAGCTAAACCTGTGCTTCTCAGACCTTTGCAAACTGTCTTGGCTCGACAAGCCGTGGCTTGCCTGTCAAACAGACAGCCTTAGCTAGGATTTCCTTCCGATACTTTTAGCTGTGGGTGAGGCAATGAGGCGAAACCGTTCACATCACTCACCCTTCCCCCACTCCCAACCACCCACCCCAAAATACCACCCAACTATCCATTAATGCTTGCGTGACCTGGCTCAGCATTGCCAGCACTGAGCAATGAGGTGGCTGCGGGGGTAGGGCGTACTTCAGCAAATTTTGCAGCGTTCAGTGTTGTGTTAATGTAAATAAAGGCAGCTGTATGGTTTAGTTCCCCAACTGGAGCTCTCTACTCTAATCCCATTCCCCTGCTCTCTCTCTCCCCATCGTGTCTGTGCTGGTCCTCACTTCCTCACGAGAGCTCTCTCCTCTAATCCCATTCCCTGCTCTCTCCCCATCGTGTCTGTGCTGGTGCTCGCTCCCCCACTGGAGCTCTCTACATGCGGAAAAATGCTAAATGGGAGAGAGATAGCAAGCCTGGTTCATTATTTCCAAACACGCCGGTGGACGGATGGTTGAGGCCAGGAGCCTGACATTGACTGACATTGCTCACTTCAGCAATGAGAGGTCTGTGATATTATGTAACGATGAGATCAGATCTGAACCTCTCTTGAAAGACAATCTCATCAAATCATCACCGTCTTATTAATAATAATCCTTGCATTTGATATAACGCCTTATGTTGCTAAACCATCTCAAAATGCTTCATAGGATTGTGGCTGTAACGTGTAGTGACTGTGTCATTTTAGATTAACGATCTTCATATTCATTAAGCTGCTCATTGGTTTACAGTCCGTTCTGTATATATCTTGGTTACTGTAGGAATGGTTTGTTTGGTCAGCTAGGAGTCTGACACATGTGGAAACCTGTGTAATCAAACCAGACGGAGTTACACTGACATGTGCCACCTGCACAATAGAAAGATCCCTGTGTCTGGAATAGCATGTACAACAACATCAAAAACAACAAAATGACATTTATAGAGCGCCGTTCACGTCGGGAGGATGTCCCGAAGCGCTGAACAGTCAGGTGTCAGGGCCCGAGCACGGAGGAGGGGTGGGGTAGGGGTGAGGGAAGGCAGAGAGGTGGGAGGGCGACCGAAGGCACGATCGAAGAGAAGGGTCTTGAGACCGGCCTTGAAAGAGTCAAGGGAGGAAGCGAGACGAAGGGACCGTGGGATGGAGTTCCAGAGTGTGGGGGCAGAGAGGCTGAAAGCCCGGCCACCGATGGTAGGGCGGGTTGGGTGGGAGACATAGAGCACACTCTCTCTTAAGAGGTTTACACTCTGCTTGCCTAATTCAGGAAAATATTAGGCACAGGTTGGGAAGCTCCAAGGCTTGGGGAACCCCAGAGTGTGCATTGGGGTAACCAGCTGGAGTCTAACCAGCTAAAACTATGTAGTTTGCCATTGTGAGCAATGTCATAACATAACATGTAGGAGCAGGAGTAGGCCATTCGGCCCTTCGAGCCTGCTCCGCCATTCAATCATGGCTGATCTTCTAATCTAACTCCAGCTAATAACATAACCCTGCCTTATCCCCATATCCCTTAATCCCTTTTGCAATAAGAAGGATAATGTCTCAGTCAGTATCACTCTTGTTCAGGTTATAGGTTCAAGCCCCACATTGGGATGAGGAACTCCAAATTGACACTCCTTTACCGGAGGTTGGGAAAGCAAAGCATTGATAAAAGTGCCATCCTTCAGAATAGAGATGTTAAACCGCTGTCCCGTCTGTGCTTTTTCAGGTGGGTGTTGAAGATCCTGTGGCACTATATGCAAAGTGAAGTGAGCTTCTCTTCCCCAAACTATCCAACAATCTCCCAGATAAAAGTGATCATTCACTTCATGAGCTGTTTGTGGGATGTCGCTGCTGGCAATTTGGCTGCCACGTTCACCTACAAAATACAGTGACTACACTTTGCAGCATATCCTGCGAAGCGCTTCAAAACGTCCCCTCAATTGAAAGCTACAATACAAATTAGAGGATTACTATTATTATTGTGATAATTCCCTGTGAAGTGCTTTGAAAGGTTGACATTAAAGGCGCTGTATCAAACGGTTGGGTTGATATTATTGTGATCCTGGTTACAAGTCGAAGCGAATGTGATGAGACAGATACATGTATTGAGCTGGGTTTCACCTTGTTTGCTTGCAATTCTCATTAATACAAACGGGAGTGACTAATGACAGGAAAACCACTTCTAAGAACGATCATTATGACAGGACAATAAGGACCCTTTGATCTTGGACCTCTTTATTCCCTTTGCTTTCAGCAGACGTTGTGACAACAAGAATTCGCAGAGCAGCAGAATAATATAGAGATATTTATTTATAGACGATTAAAAAAAAACTTGTGGTGCGAATCAGGAGCAGGTGAATCCTCCTGAATCCCTGAGAAACGGGACCTCGCCCAACTCAGAGGTGAAGACACGGTCAGACACTCGACTCATAATAAGTGGGTGAGAGATCCGGATTTAACGATGACATTTTGCTCTTTGTGCGTGTCTGAGAAACAAACCCGCTGTTTGCTTTGGAAAGGTCGTCCGATGTGCCGAAGGAGGAAGTGAATTAGGGCCTTTTTTGTTTCTATTTTTAATAACTTCTGATCTTATTGTTTTTGTGTTTTTTTAGAAGACGTTGCAAGCGGTTCCCAACATTGGCAAGCGCTCTCGCCACACGCACCTCACTCAGGAAGCCACACAGAGAAAGGTGGCCATTCCGTCATCAGGGAGTGACACCAGAGAAACTAAGGAGAGGATTTTCTGTTTGTTTCCTCTCCTCCACTTCCCACCACACCACCCACCACCACAATTGACCCTGTGTGTGTCACTGAGCAAAATCCAACTGCCCTTTGTTAACTAGTTTCAGCCACAAAATACACAGTCCATTCACTTTACAGTATATCCTGTGAAGCACTTTGAGACGTCTCGAAGACGTCATAAGGCGTTGTATCAAATGAAAGGATTATTATTATTAATCCTAAATCAGTCCACAGGTCACAGGATCTCCCAATGTGGGAACCACCACCAACAAACACAAGACTTGGACTCACACAGCTCCTTTCATAACAATAATAACTAACCCTTGGATTTGATATCACTCCTCACCACATCGTGAAGACGTTTCAGAGTGCTTCACAGTAAAGTGTAAGGGCTGTATATTTTGTAGGCGAAACATAAGAGTGAGACAGCATGGAAACAGGACATTTGGCCCAACCAGTCCGTGCCAGTGCTTATACAACAACAGCAGCAGCAACAACTTGAAAATTTATATAGCACTTCACATAGGGCAGCGTCTCAGGGCACTTATACACTAAACATGTATCTCCATCTACTCCTCACTACCTCCCATATCCTACCATTCCTCTCTCCCTCATGTGTACATCTAGCTTCCTCTTAAATACGTCTATACTATCTGGACAACAGAGCGATTCTTGTTTTTACAGCACCAAAGACCTCATTCATCACCGTAAATGGAATGGCATCACCGTAAATGGAATGGCATTTACGTGATATGAGCCCCCCACTGCCTTTTTCCTCCTCCGCCTCCCCCTCCCCACCCCCTCACCTCCATTCACTTTCTGTTTTGCCAAAGGTTAAATGATTAATGTTAGCTAATTCCCTGGGGCATTATTAATATTTTAAAGATTTATACTAACGCTGTTGACTTGGGATTAGATCACTCAACCGCTTGAACCTCATTGATGACTGCAATGTCCCCTAAGATACCTAATGGTTCCAGATAATGAGGTGGACACAACTTGTTATTGATACTACTGAGGAGAGCTTGATAATCATCTCAGGAACACTGCCATCCATTTACCCTTTACTCTTCCATATTAGCAATATCAATAATCCTTACCTCTGATACAGCACCTTTCATGTCCAGAGGATACGTCAAAGAGCTTCACAGTGTATACTCTGAAGTGTAGTGACTGTGTATTTTGTAGGCACAGCCACATTCCACAAAAGGCTATGGATTAATGAACCAATTTTGTTTGGTCGGCCGGGTGTCTGACACATGTGTAAACCCTCCCAAACTGGGCTGGGAATTCCACGTATGCCACTTACACACGGAAATTCCCGTGTCTAGAATGGAATGCGCACTTTGCTTACCGAATTCTGGGGAGTATTAGGCGCAGGTTGGTGTAACTGCTGGAGTTTAACAATCTAAAGTTTAACAATCTAAAACCGACAGACAGCGCCCTCAATGGCAAGCTATGCGGTTTTAGCTGGCTAAGCTCCAGCAGTTAACCCAATACAAACTCTGGGGTGCCGAAGCCTTGGCTCTTGCCAAACTGCACCTAATACTTTCCAGAATTAGGTGAGCAGGATGCATCCCTCCAGGGAGAGCGCGCATTCCATTCCAACAAACTATCTCTGGGATTTCCATGTGTAGGTGGGAGGCGTGGAATTCTCAGTTTGGTTTGGATGCTCTTAAGCATAGTGTTGGGTTTCTGCATGTCTCAGACTGACCAAAAAAAATAGGTTCCATTGTAGTTCTGCGTACGAGTAGAGTAAGCAGAGTGGTTCCTCTACAATTCTTGTGTTTGACAAGGCATCATTCATATCGGGAGGGCGTCTCAAAGCGCTGCAGAGGAACCACTGCAAAAGTTGAGTGACTGCATTTTGTGGGTGAACACATCAGCCGATTTCCATTGAAGCAATGTATCACAGTCAGCCAGGCCTACATAGCAGATAAATCTCAGGATGTCTCTCACACACACACACACACACTGCATGTCCTGAGAGTAACAAGCAATGCTAACGGTCTCCTCTGCTGCTTGCCACTATTACACCACCCCTCAGTTCCATCTCCTTCACTCTCGCTCCATCCATCTCTCTCTCTCTCTTGCTTTAGCTCTCTCACTCCCTCTCTCTCTGCCTCTCCCCGTCCTCCCTGTGGCAGCCTGAGCATTAACAGTAATTGATGGTAATCACAGCACATTTAACGTTGTGCTCTGTGGCTAATTGTGGAGTCGGGGAGGGGCGAAGGGAGGCGAACCGTGACACTGCCTAGTGCCAGCGTGACCTGTGACCTCTGAGAGGACTGCTCGGAGAGAACACGGCAGCCCCTCTCCCAGGTGGGATCCGAGCGGCAGGTTAATCTGGGCTTTGAAGGGAGGAGGAACAAAACTTCTTGATGAGAGGGACAGATGTGTTTAATTGAGTAATTTTGCTGCATTCAGCCGCGCGCTCTGAACACCGCAAGCAGACGACAAACTCATCAGGAACTATAGTTCGCAGCCGTAATGGAACCGAGCACCTGCAGACGCAAGGAAGGCTTCTGGCTGATGCGCATTTTCAGACCCCCACTCTACGCCGAGGGTGGGTGCGATCCTTAAAGGAGCCACGCGCACACAGCGGCCCCCACCCCACCGCCCAAACGGAGCCCCGAGATTTGAAATTCCACCCAGCCTCAGCCTCAACACAATTCATGTTTGGGTCTCAAAATGGGAATCACGGAAAATTCGTAATTAGGGGCGCTATTTGGAAAGGTTACATTTTGCAGGTGAAAGAGCCTGTTCTACCCCATGTGAGGGGCGCTATATAAATGCAAATTGTTGTTGAAATATATCTCTCCCACAAAACACACAGTCACTCCACTTTACAGTACATTCTCTGAAGCACTTTGAGACGTCTCAACGACGTGATAAATCAAATGCAAGGATTATTATCATTAACTATGGGGAAAAACAGGTTCCCAAATTCAGGGTTAATTGAAGAATTTTACACAGTTTTGCACCTTCTTATGTTTTAAAACAAAATGGTTTTAAGGTGAAGATGAGGTGACTAGTTTTGAGCAGCCAATCTCCAGCCAGTAAAGTCTCATAGACAACAACAACTTGCATTTAAATAGCGTCCTTCACGTGGTGTAACATCCCAGAGCGCTTCACAGTGGCGCAGTCTGACACCGAGCAGTGGGAGAGGGAGGGGGGAGGTGACCGTAAGCACAATCAAAAAAGGTTTTCTGGCAGGATTTGAAGGTGGGGAGGGAGGGGGCAAGGCAGAGGGATTGAGTTCCAGCGTTTTGGGGTGTAGTGGCTAAAGGCACGGCCACCGGTGGTGGAACCGAGGGCATGAGAGACAAACAGGAGGCTGGAGCCAGCTGAGTGGAGGCAGTGGGTGGTAGAGCAGGGGGTAAGAGGGTTGGAGAGGTAGGGAGGGCATAAAGGGATTTGAAAATGAGACACAAATTGAATCGTCAATTTATCTGGATAATTATTGGCCAGAAAACGATGGGTGGGGGGGGAATAATCAAACAAACAAATAAACAATCCCCCTTCTCNTTTTTTGCAATTACTTGGAGGGATCTTTAATGTCCACATGAACAGGTAAAGGCAGAGGATTTGCCCCTTATCTGAAGGAAGGCATATGGGAAATGTAGTTTGCTGTTCAGTCTCACTCCCTGTCTCCACGCCCCGTGATGTCCCGCAGGTCAAACATAGACTGGGAGAAGCAGAGAGAAGCTGCCCCTCAATGGGAGCTGAATAGGCAAGTTTCCTCGTTCACAGGTATGCGCTCCCCCCACACCTTGCCTGGCCCACCCCACGCTCGAGCTGGTTCAGCCCCTGATGGATTAGCGCTGATCTGGGCTGATTCCTCACACCTGTCTGTCTCAAGCAGTTGACGTGGTAACCTGAGTTCCAATCAGCCACAAATGGGCGAGACGCCCTTGTGCACCACATTGTGCAAACAGCCAAATCTCAGGCACCTGCCCGCCTGTGGGAAACAGTCTGAGAGGGGAGGGAGGGAGAAAACAAGGTCCTTGTTCTTGAAAACTAAAAATGTGGTCAATGAATCCACGGCTGTTTGTGGGACGCTGCTGTACGCAATTGGATGCCGTGTTTCACCCACAAAATATACAGTCAATTCACTTTACTGTATATTCTGTGAAGCGCTTTGAGACAGATTGCAGTTGTATAGTGCCTTTCACGTTGGAGGACATCCCAAAGGGCTGGATGCTCTCAACAACGTGATAAGGCACTATATCAAATGTAAGGATTAATATTATTATTATTATTTCAGTTTATCCTTAAACAAAGATATTTTTGGCGCAGTCTGAATCTCTGTCTGACACGCACTATTGCACTTGGCCTGAGACGCCGTTACAAATCTCTCCTGTTTGGAGGTGAAATAAATCTCTGAGCCCTTTGTTCTTCTCAACAACAACAACAAATTACATTTGTATAGCACCTTTCACATTGGGAGTACTGGAGATTGATTCCATAAGAATGAAATTAATCACCTTTGACCCTCTCCTCCGCCCTCACCAGGCCATGCCGACAGGTTTCAAACGTTAAACCACAACTCAAAGACACAGCCATTGGCTTTCAACCTATTCCTACTCCCAGTGTCCATCTCACTTCATTGCTGAAGTCCTTTGCAACATAATGAAAATAGTAATAATCCTCACATTGGAGTCCTGTAGTTCAGGGGTTAGAGGACTCACCTCGCAAGCGAAAAGATCTGGGTTTGATTCCCAGGCAGGGCAAAATGGTGGGCAAGTTTTCTTACTCTGCACGCCTCTGTTCACCTAGGAGTAAGTAAAACCCAGTTGTTACTCGATTGGTGGATCGCTTTTTCAGAGGTAATAAGCCTTAAAAAATAAAAAAATGTGGGACACTGCTGTGCTGTGCTCAATTGGCTGCCGTGTTTCATCCACAAAAATATACAGTCACTACAATTTACAGTACATTCTGTGAAGTGCTTTGAGACGTCTCGAAGGTGTGATAAGGTGCTATATCAAATGCAAGGATTATTATTATTTGATACAGCGCTTTCACATCATGAGGACATCTCAAAGCTCTTCACGGGCTTTTACTATGAAGTGGAATGGCTGTGTATTTTTGCAAGCGAACGTGGGAGCCAATTTCTGCACAGCGATATCTGCACAAACAGCCAAGAAGTGAATGAGTGATTTTATCTGGCGGATTGTCGGTCAGGAACTGCAGAGTGCGGTAGGTATGTGGGCCATGGGGGCTGTCAGTTTCTCTGTGTTTTTGAAACTTCCCAGACTTTCTCCCAGTATCCTTGCCAACAATTCCCCAGATTAAATTGGTCATTCAGTCGGGTTAGAGTAGAGAGCTCCAATGGGGGAGCAAGCAACACAGACACAATGGGGGAAAGAGCGGGGAATGGGATGAGGGTAGAGAGCTCCAATGGGGATAGGAGAGGAGAGGGGGAACGAGCCCAGCACAGACACGATGGGCCAAATGATTCCAGTGTCGTAAACCTGATCCAGTCTCTCCGATCTGAAAATCGGGGTTCAAACCAATTCCATTCCCCCTCAAACCCCATTGACAATCTGAGCTCTAACACGGGATTGACGGCCTTATTCAGAAGCCATCAGATGCCATTTGAACTGCCCACCTGCTCTGAGCCATGGCATTGTACGCACATAGTCTGCGGAATTACATCATTAGCGGCCGAGCCGTACACAAAATTAAAATAGCTTTTTATCCTTCATTTGATTTGTATTGAGTTACCACAGGCAGCAAATATTAAATTAAAGGCAAACTGGATTTGTGGCTCTCTGTGTGGTCTGACATGTTTCAAGGTGCAGCTGTCATATGCATGACTGAGAGGATTGGCTTGCAATGCCCTCCTCCTCCACCTCCTTCCCCCCTCGCTCTCCCCCTTCCCCTCGCGCTCCCCCACCCCTTGCTCTCCCCCTTCTCACTCTCCCCCTCCCCCGTCGCTCTCCCACTCCCCCTACTCACTGTCCCCCACCCTTGCTCTCCCTCTCCCCACCCCCGCTCTCTCTCCCCCCGTGTTTATCAATCAGATCCAACTCAGGAACACCCATCGCTTCCTGTCTAAAGACTAACAGGAAATGCAAATGAACCTTACTGCCTTGTTCTTTCCATTTGCCCACAAAACGGACAAAGGATTGACAATGGTTGGATGCACCCTGATTAGTGAGCGGCCAGTGACTGGGTGGATGATGAGGTGTGGGCGCGTGGAGGGGGGGAAGGAAGTGGATGGGGAGGAGTCACGTCCTCTCCTGTCATTCAGGAATGAGTTTGAGAAAACTTTGTTGACCCATTTTAAACCCTTCTCCTACCAGAGTCAGACAAAGCCACCAAACCCGTCTCCTCTCCCCCCCTCTCCACCCCGTTCTTGCCAAGTCCTTTGATGCTGCTACATAGTAGAACCTCCCTCTGGGTCCCCACTCTCCTCCCTTCCTTCTCCCCACCCAAAATGGATTGTATCTTTAACTGAAGTTTACAAAGAGGAATATGACCTTCTCCCCGCACCCCCCACCCCCGTCCGTCCATCCATCACAGTAATTGACATATGAGGAAACCTGTCGCCAGGTTTACCAATCTCAAACCAAACAACAGGAGTATGTACCACATACACGTGGGAATTTTCAAAAGAGAGTCAGGGGGTGATTCCCAAATGCAGTCTGACCTCTGCTCTGAGACGCTACCCTTGCGTGAACTGCGCTATATCAATGAAAGTTGTTGTTGTTGTTGCTCTATTCTGCACCATTTGTACCAGGATGATGCATCAAACAGCCATGAAGTGAAACAAACCGGGGTGGGTGGGGGGGCATTTTGATCAGAGGAATAATCCCTTCACACCCTGGCACCTTCCTGCCTCTCCGACCTGTTTACTCCCCAGCCCACTACCCATTGTTTCCACTCGACTGGCTCCGGCCTCCTGCTTGTCCCTCATGCCTTCCGTTCCACCATCAGTGGCTGTGTTTTCAGCTGCTACGCCCCGAAATTCTGGAACACTTTGCCTCTATCCCTTCACCTTGCCCTCTCCTTCCCCATCTTCAGGTCACACCTGAAGAGCTTCCTCTTCGACCGCGCCTACGGTCACCTCCCACTCCCCAGCTCGGCCTCGTGCTCCGCCACTGTCAAGCGCTCTGGGATGCTACCTTGCATGAGGGGTGCTATATACAGGATGACCAAAAAGTCGTGATGTCTACCCTATATCAAAAAAAATATTATTTCTTCAAGATTTAATGGACATTGTAAGGGTATCACAACGTTTTGCTTACCTTGTACATGCAAGTTGCTGTTGATTACCATAACATGAAGGCTACCTGTTCTCTTTGGTGCTTACTTGCCTCTCACACCTGCACCCTCCCCCACTCCCCGACCACCAGTCTCCGCGTTTCTTAAAACAAATTAATGATATCTCACAGGGTAAATTGAAACTCTTATGCAAATATACTTTCTATAGTTGCCATTAAAAATTCATGTGGTTTTGCTTGAGGCCCATCTCAGTGTGGATTGGATTAGTGACCATATGGAAGGGTTGGGAAGCCACCTGTCTCCACGTTCATCACTTTAGGTGATTACTTCCCTCCCCACTTTGTCGCAAAGCCCCCAAACACCCAACACAAAGCTAGGCACGCTTATCTGGATCACAAGCACCCTTTCTTTCTCTCTCTCCCCCACTCTCTCTCCCACTCTAAGAGTTATTGTATCGATCTCGTAGAGTTTTACAGCACAGAAAGAGGACATTCAGACCATCATACCTCTCCTGGCTGTCTGTTCTTTCTCTCATTAGGATTGAAGGGTTTTGGGCCAGAACACTAGGAGAAATTTATTTCCAGTAGCGTTTTTCTCACAAAATACACAGTCACCCCACTTTACAGTATATTCTGTGAAGTGCATTGAGAAGTCTGAAAGATGTGATAAGACGCTATATCAAATGCAAGGATATTATCGTTTGTACTATGATGACGTCCACCTGAACAGATGGGACACCAGTTTAATATCTCATCTGTAGAACTAGCACATCCGACAATGCCGTGCTCCCCCCATGACTGCCCCTGGAATGTCTGACTGCGATCTCAAGTCTTTACCTGAGGCTTAGTCCCTCAACCTTCTGCCTCAGAGGTGTGTGGGTGCTACCAACCGAGCCAAGCTGACACATTAGACCTGATGGAATCACAGACTGGGTATTTCACTACTGTACCATCCTACATCCCACAAAGGATCACAGCTTTAGTTAGCGATCCAGGTCTGATTCAGTTGTGTATCCCGATAATAATAATAATAATAATCCTTGCGTTTGATATCGTGCCTTATCATGTTGTCGCAACATCTCAAAGCGCTTTACAGAATATACTGTGAAGTGAATTGACTGTATATTTTGTGGACGAAGCGTGGCAACCAATTGCACACCGCAGTGCCCCACAAACAGTCGTGGATTGAGTTACCAAATTATGATTTCCTGAAGGGATTATTACCCCCAGAAAGCGATCTGCTAATTGACTAACAACTGAGTTCCTACTTACTGCTGGGTAAACAGAGACATGTGGAGTAAGGAAACTTGCCTAAGGTTTCCCCCCGACTGAGAATCAAACCCGACTCCTCTCACTTGCAAGCTGAGCGCTCTATCCACCACACTACAGGACTCTATCACTGATCGAGAGCTTATCCCAGTTACAGCCTCCAATAGAACATTGATAGTTTCTAGACATTAATATTACCAGATGACAAGGTCTATGAGTTTAATCCTGAGAGACGGCTTGCAGTCATTGCATAAAGTCGTTTGAGGCAGTGTAGGTGTTGTATGTAGAGATGTCTATTGTGAAGTTGGATCAAGGTAGGATTAAGGGAGGTTAAAAAAAAGACGGAAGGAAAACCGAATTGTGCGTCCTGTGTGACATGGAGAAGAAAGGAAAGCACTTTGAGCAGCTATAATTTCATGTACTAGAATTAGCCGTGAGCCTAACAATGAGCAGTGGAAATTAATATCATGATAAATGATATTCTAACCCATATTGTGGTACGGGAGAGACAGGTAGCTTGACGCAGCTCATTACTGACTGCAACTCTAGCTACACCGAGGCTAAAAATAAAACCGGGACAGTGGGGTGGACAATAAGCGGGCCGTGGCCACGGGTATCAGAGATGCTGTGTTTTACCATCTCCGCTTGTAATATCCTCCACTATCCTCCAACTTCAATTCCAACTCTTTGAACTCACCTATGACCACTTCCTACTCTCCTTCACCCACACCTACACACACATCCACAAATCCTTTGCTCAGAGTCCAACCCAGTCCCCAGAAAAGCACTCTGACATGCGTTACTTGACGTGACAGACAGACTCTGTTTAAACCCAAGTTGTTGTTGTAATATTGCGGAGTCCTGTAGAATAGTGGTTAGTGCGCTTGCCTCGCAAGATTCGATTCCTGGGTGAGGCGAAACCTTAGGCAAGTCTCCTTACTCCACACGCTTCTGTTTCCCCACCAGTAAGTAGGAACCCGGTTGTTAGTCGATTGGCGGATCACTTTTCGGGAGTAATAATCCCTCCAAAAAAGTTCCCTGATTGTTTGTGGGACACTGCTGTGCGCAATTGGCAGCCACTTTTCGTTCACAAAATACACAGTCACTTTACAGTATATTCTGTGAAGCACTTTGAGACATCTCAATAAAGCGCTAATTCAAATGCAAGGATTATTGCATGACTGTCCAGCGCCTTGGGATGTCCTCCCGAAGTGAAAGGCACTCTATAAATGTAATTTTGTTATTGTTGTTGTACTACTGTATTGTGTCTTTCCAAACCTAAAGAATTGTTTAACAGAAAAAAGAGATAGAGAGAGAGGGGGAGAGAGAGAAACTGAGAAAGAGAGAGAGAGAGAAGAAAGGCGACTGACAAACAAGAGGAGGATATGAATGCTTAAAGACTTTCCAGACTATTTGCTAAACCTTGTCTATTCCTGTCAATCATGGTAGACATTTGGGAACAATATTAGAGGACGTAATTACATGCATCAGTCAACAGCCTTTGTCCCAGAGCAACTGAGACTTACAGTAAAGTTGGTAGAAAGAAATACGGTACTAGATTAAAGATGGATAGTGTCCAAAGGTGCTCAGTCCTATCGCTACTTGTCTCAACTAAATTGTCTAATCCTCAGGCAATTTGAAGAGGAGAGAATAGGTGAGGGGAAAAAGCACAGAATAAGGTCAAATGAAACAATTTTCGGCGCCACTTTTAACTCACATTGAAATCACAAGCTTGGCGCAAAAAGGGGGTGAACGGAAACAGGTGAGGTTTCTTGTGATCTTTGTCATGATTGCCCCCAAGGGTCAACGAGAGACACAGACTGTCAAGTGTGTATGGGGTGGGGTGGGGACCTAGAAAGAAAGAGGGGAGGAGGTCTTTGCTTGCATAGTGTATCGCATTTTGGAACCCCAGTTAGGGAACCAGCCCAAACAGACAGAGCAAAGCCAGACAGACAGCAAGTAAACCTAGAGGTGCAAACACCAGGTCCTCAACTCTTCAAGCCAAAGTCTTATGCACTCAGCCAGCGATGGTAAGATGTTCCATCTAGGACACATCCCACAAAGGACTCAGCTCTGTGACTTAGGGGAGAGTGGACAGAACCATCGACAATGACAATGAACTCAGACACACATGGACGATTCTCCAAATCTTATCAACAATAATAATCATTGCATTTAATAAAGGATAGACTGCAAAGTAGTTTGACTGTATATTTTGTGAGTGAAATGCGGCAGCCAATTGCGCACCAGCAGTCGTGGATTGAGTGACCAAATTATTATTATCTTTTATGGAGGGATTATTACCCCCAAAAAGCAATCCACCAAATGACTAGCAATCAGGTTCATACTTACTGCTAGGTGAGCAGAGGCGTGTGGAGTAAGGAAACTTGCCCAACTTTTCGACTTGCCTGGGAATCGAACCCAGGTCCTCTCGCTTGCGAGGCGAATGCTCTAACCACTAAGCTGCAGGACTCCACATATTATCATTTATTACAAATGAGTTATCATTTGTTGGTGCTCACCACTGCTCCAGTATGCGGAGTCAGGAAACTTGCCTAAGGTTTCGACTTGCCTGGGAATCGAATCGCAGTCCTCTCGCTTGTGAGGCGAGGGCCACTGTCCTACGGGATTACGCCATGATATGGAGGTATGGTGGAAAGCACACAGTTTGTACAGCGAT
Source organism: Callorhinchus milii (assembly GCF_018977255.1). Classification (NCBI taxonomy): domain Eukaryota; kingdom Metazoa; phylum Chordata; class Chondrichthyes; order Chimaeriformes; family Callorhinchidae; genus Callorhinchus; species Callorhinchus milii. The sequence goes on along the minus strand of NW_024704752.1, from coordinate 1,974,944 downwards.
CGAGGAGTTTTGAGTAAGGATGACGTTGTGTTCAGTCAGTGTTTGGCAGGAGCCAAGCTGGCTATAAATAATCTCTTCCAGAAATGGAAGTCAAAGTATTTCGGGCTGTAATGAAAATTCCTCCCTCACTTCCCCACAGAATTTCCAACCCCCCTTCCCCCCTCTCCCCCCTCCACGCCCCCTCCCCCGCGGGCGGTCCGGCAGGATAATCTAATTCCAGCCAATCAGTTTGGGGAGCTGCCATTTACCCTAGAATGTGAGCGGTGGCCATGGCAACAATTGGCCACGCTCTGAGGATATTAAGATACTCGGAAATAAATGAAAGACACCAGCTTGCTGTTCCGATGATTAATCTTTTCCCCTGTGATCGGCGCAGAATACATTACCGGGACTTGTCCCTCCCAAGACAATCATTAGAAAATTACCTGGGAACCAAAGTCCCGTTTAACTGTGTGGTTTAGTGAATGACCAGGGATCTCATACCAGATGTCCCTGTGACAGACTGGAGAGCGGTTGTCCCCAGAGGCAGGTTGGTGTTAGGCATTGGTCCAATGGCCTTTTTTTTTAACCGTCTCTATCCTTGCCACAACTTGGCCGCTTGGTGTTTTTTTTAATGAATTGCTGTTTTCTTTGGTCAGCTGGGAGGCTGGGCTGGGAGACTGGATTGGGAGGCTGGATTGGGAGGCTGGGCTGGGAGTCTGGGTGGTAGGCTGGATGGGAGGCTGGGCTGGGAGGCTGGGTTGAACGGGGGTTCTGGGAGGATGAGATCCGATTGATTTGACTGAAAGATCTTCTTCCCCTGAACCAATGTTGTGCCTGACCCCACACGGAAAATCATCACTGTGCTTAGGAGTATCCGGACCAAAGTTCCACATGTGTATGCCACCTACAAGCGGAAATTATACTGTGTCTGGAATGGAATGAGTGCACTCAATCTCCCGCCCCAGAACAACACACCCGGATTACTTGATCCTGAAGAGCAGTAGGTACAGGTTGGCGAGAGTCAAGGCTTGTGTTGGGGACCTCAGAATGAGGTAATTGGGGTAACTTCTGCATTGTCCCCTGTCCCCTCCGCTCCACCATTGGCAGCCTTGCTTCGAGCTGAATCTCTGGCACTCAGTCCCTCTGTCTTGCTCCTTCTTTGCCAACTTCAAATCACACCTGAAGACTTTCCTCTTTGACCGTACCTTCGGTCATGTGCCCTCTCTCTCCAGCTTGGTATCAAACATCTCACTGCTAAGTTCTCTGAGACATTACCCACGTGATGGCCGCTAAATAAATGCAAGTTGTTGTAGTATTTTTGGTGGAATTTAACTAGTTAAACCCAAACTGCTCGCTTGCCGTTTGCAGCAATCGCATTTTAAATGAAAACCACGCTCTCCCAGTTGATGGGATCAGGGTTTATACTGAGTAAGTCTTAAATGGAGATCAACATAGGAATAGGGGTTAGCCATTCAGCCCCTCGAGACTGTTACTCCATTCTATTAGATCATGGCTGATCTGTACCTCAACACCAAATACCCGCCTTTGCTTCATATTCCTTGATACCCTGCCCAAACAAAAATGTTAATTTAACTGAATAATAATAATGATACTCTATAATCTTTATAATCCTATAATCCTTGTATTTGATGTAGCACCTTATCATGTCTTCAAGATGTCTCAAAGCGCTTCACAGAATACACTTTAAAATGAATTGACTGCATATTTTGTGGGTGAAACGCGGCAGCCAATTGCACACATCGGTATCCCACAAACAGTCATGGATTGAGTGACCAAATTATTTCTTTTGGAGGGATTATTACCCGTGGAAAAGTGATACGCATTTCGATTAACAATCAGGTTCTACTTACTGCTGGGTAAACAGAGGCGTGTGGAGTAAGGAAACTTGCCCAACGTTTCGACCTGCCCGGGAATTGAACCCAGGTCCTCTCGCTTGCGAGGTGACTGCTCTAACCTTGAGCTAACAGGACTCTTAAGAATCAGTCACCCTCCTATCCTTATCCTCCCTACCCTCCACCATTCTTGATCCCAACCCCCAGCTCAGGTCTAAATCCCTGATTGTCCAATGCCTTGGGATGTCCTCCCGACATGAAAGGCTCTGTGTAAATGTAAATGTTGCTGTTATTGGAGACAACATGTAAGAATTGTCACAATCGCAAGAGATTTGCTGATTTGCAAGCGATTGGGTTAAAACAACGAGAGGCGTTTTTTTAATATTCTTTCCCGTTGGAGATTTGTCCTCGTGATGAGGAGGAGGACAAGTGCTGGAATGATTAGTTGCATTTTCGTTTAGGATTTTTGTTTGCTTTTGCTTGGAAAGCATTTGTTCATTTGCGCTCCTCACGTTTTTCTGTCTAATCATAAGCCTACTTTACAGCATCTCCTTTCTAGCAATAATCTAACCAGCTTTGGCTCTCCCCCTCCTATCCTCTCTCCATATTCTTTCTTTTCTTCTGCCAGGTTCTTTTTTCCAGTTCCTCCTCCCCTTCCTCCCCTGCCCTCTCTGCTATCTTGCTCTCCACTCCTTGATGGGCCCTCCTGATGACAGAACAGCCAGCCTGACTCATCAGCAGGACTTGGAGGGATAGACCAGTCATTGGGGGAAGAGACTCTTCCCACTCAGCTTCTGTTAACCCTGCAAGCCAAAGCATTGACTGGTAGGGTGGTCCTAGGAACATAGGAAAAGGAGTAGGTCATTCAGCTCCTCAAGCCTGTTTTGCCATTCTATTAGATCATGGTTGATGTGTACCTCAACTCCAATTACCCGCCTTTGCCCCATATCCCTTGATACCCTGACCTAACAAAATTCTATTCACCTCCGTCTTGAAAATTTGAATAGATCCAGCATCCACAACCTTTTGGGGTAGAGAGTTCCAGATTTCCACTCCCCTGTGTGGACAAGCAGTGGGAAGCTTGCCTGACAGTGCTCTCAAAGGCATACTATACCATAATAAGATGGTTAAACACCAATAAGCAACCCAAAGTACAAGCCTTGACTCTTATTAACCAGCGCCTAATATTCTCCAGAATTAGGTAAGCAGGGTACATCCCACTGGGATGAATGCACACTCCACTCCAGACACAGGGAAATGTCCATGTGGAGGTGGCTTCCGTATGTGGAGCTATCAGTGTGGTTTCAAGAATCCTGGAAACGGTAATGGTTTCTGCGTGTGTCAGACCCCCGACTGACTGAAACAAGTAGCCTGGAATGTTCACAGAATCCAGGGCAAGTGATTGGGTGTGACAGCAACAACAACTTTCATTTATAGAGCGCCCTTCAAGCAGGATAGCATCTCACATCACCGGCTGGTTAGCAGGACGTGAAGTGACTGTTTGTCCGTGTTTTTTTAGAGTAATCAGTGCTCTGAGACACGGCCCGGTGTGAAGGGTGCTATATAAATGCAAGTTGTTGTTGTTGTAATGTACCTTGTTAAAGAGTGGCCTCGATTCATAAACAGCAAGTTAATAACTCCCATTCTTTCAGAGTTCACATCAATCTACACAATTTGGTTACCCGTGTTTGTTCTGTTCCAGAGAGGAACTCCCTTCACCTCTCTCCCAAGGCCTCTTCTCTCCCTATTTATCTCCTCCTAAAAGCTTCCATCCCTTTGGTCAATACTCTTGAACTCCCCTCCTTCCCTCTCTGCTCGGTGATTGCACATTAATTATGAAAAGTGCTCCAAGGCCTTCTTGTTATCTTCTGAGGGGCATTGTATAAGTGTAAGTTGTTGGGTATTTGGTACCCTACCCTGTGTGAGGGGCGCTATATAAATGCAAGTTGTTGTTATTGTTATTTGTTCCTCTCTAACAATATCAATAAGAACCTCATCCAAAATGTTATACTAGGATGAGATCTTAATGGTAATAGATTAGAGTTCAAGCCCTCAATGCACGCACGCACATACACATGTCATATGTGTGCCACGTGACATGTGGGAGAGGGGAACAGAAAGGTGCGGGAGGGAGTGAAGAGAGGGTGAAGACTTGTGTGGAGATAAACACCGGCACAGACTGCTTGGGCCGATTTTCCTGTTTCCGCGCTGCATATCCTTTGTAAATCTTTGTCCATATGTACTTTGTCACTGTGCGCACTAACAATGACAACAACTTGCATTTATACAGTGGCCTTCACACGGGACAGCGTCTCGGAGCGGTTTAACAGTGGCAGAGCCTGACGTTGAGCGGTGGGAGGGAAGAGGTGACCGTAAGAAGAGGAAGGTCTTCAGTTTTTACCTAAAAGAGGGGAAAGAAGGGGCAAGGCGGAGGGATTGAGGGAGAGTTCCACAGCTTCGGGGTATAGTGGCTGATGGTGGAACAGGGAGGATGAGGGACAAGCAGGAGGCCGGAGCCAGTTGAGCGGAGGCAGCGGGCAGTGGAATGAGGAGAAAGCAGGTGGGAGAGGTAGCGAAGTGCCAGGGCATGAAGGGATTTATAGATGAGTGTGAGGTTCTTGAAATCGATCCGTTCTGGGATAGGGAGCCAGTGGAGCCTGGCGAGGACTGGTTTGATAGGGATGCAGAGTTTAGTGGGTGAGTATAGAGTGGTGGAGTTCTATATATAGGAGTTAAACCTGGCTATACTAGACATCTTTCACTCACCTACTGCATTGTCGCAGACACGCATTTCGCTGTGTGATTCCGTCCAGGAACAAAAGTTAAAACGGAGAGATCGGAAAAAATCTGGACGAAATTTGCACGAACAGAAAAAATTACTGACAGCCAATGGAAACAAAAACATGCAAATGAATCCTTAACCATGCAAATCCTCGTTATTCTCGTTTCCCAAAGCCGTGACGATGAGTCTTCTGTCAAATCAGAGACAAACGTGTCCCAGGAGCGACTAAAGGACAGAAGCTATCTAAACTTCACAGAGGAGGAAATTGGCAGGGTCCGCCTGGCAATATGCAGATCGCTTTGAAGCAGTGGGCATCTGACTGCCTTCACATGAGACACTCTGACAAACACATTTCGCCCACAAAATATACAGTCAATTCACTTTACAGTATATCCTGTGAAGCGCTTTGAGATGTCTCGAAGACGTGATAAGGCACTACAGCAAATGAAAACATTATTATTATTATTAAACACCGACAGTCTCGCTGTAACACATCTCCTGCTGAATATTATGGGGAATCCTGTAGCGTAGTGGCGTAGGACCTGGGTTCGATTGCCGGGCAAGGCGAAACTGTAGGTGAGTTTCCTTACTCCACATGCCTCTGTTACCTTGCAGTAAGTAGGAACCCAGTTGTTAGTCAATTAGCAGATCGCTTTCCACAGGTAATAATCTCTTCAAATTGTTATTATAATTTGGTCACTCAGTCCACGGCTGTTTGTGGAACTTTGTTGTGCGCAATTGGCTGCCACGTTTCGCCCACAAAATACAGTCAATTTACTTTAGAGTGTATTCTGTGAAGCGCTATGAGATGTCTCAACAGCATGATAAGATGCTATATCAAATGCAAGGATTATTATTCACTGGGGGAGACGCATTGCGTTAATAATAATCATTGTATTTAATATAGCACCTTATTATATTGTTGAGACATCTCAAAGTGCTTAACAGGATACACTGTAGAGTGGATTGACTGTGTATTTTGTGGGCAAAACGTAGCAGCACAATTGCCACAACAGTATCCCAAAACAGTCGTGGTGTGAGTGACCGATTTTAGCTGAGGGGTTTGTTGGTCAGGGACACCAGGAGAGAGAAACTCCCTTCCCTTTTCGAATAGCACCGCGGGATCTTTAACATCCACCTGAACAGAGAGATGGGACCTCAGTTTAACGTCTCATCCGAAGGATGAGGTTTTATTCTCAATATCCGCAATATAATATATACATCATGTCATCCCCATTGCAATGCTGGGGGGAGCGTTGCATTGTCAGAGGTGCCGTGCTTTGAATGGGACACTAAACTGAGGTCCCGTCTACCTTTTCAGGTGGACGTTAAAGATCCCACAACACCATTCGAAAAAAGAAGGGAGTTTCTCTCTCCCAGTGTCCTCTACCCTGATAGCATGGATCAATCACGTCCTAGCTGTTTACAGGACATTGCTGTGTGCAAACTAGCTGCCATGTTCGCTTGCAAAATCCACAGTCACTACATTTTTACAATAAAATCCAGGGAAGAGCTTGGCGATGTCCTCCTGACATGAAAGGCGCTACATCAAATGTAAGGATTATTTTTATTTTATTGTTTTTTTGTTATTCCTCTCAGCTGTGTCTAAAGCCTCTTCTAACACAGCACGTGGAGTTGAAATGCGGTAGGTTTGTGCTGCAGGCATGCGGGCTGTCAGTGTCTCAGTGGGTTTGAAGGCTCCCAGACTGTGCAACCTTGCAGTAGTCTGCAACCTCCTACCTTGACGTGCAGTCAGTGGCTCACAGCAGGGCACTGCTGTGAGAGAGTGCGAGAGAGAGAGAGAGAGACAGTGTGTGGCTAATTGGAGGGGGGGGAGGTGGAGCAGTGAGGGGGTTGGGAGAGGGGTGGGGGGAGAGCCAGGGGGGCAGAGCGAGGGAGGGGGAGGCCAGCGAGGGGGGCACTGTGGGGAGAGTGAGAGGGGAAATGGAATGAGGGTGGGGTGACCAGAGAGTGACCACAGAGTGACTGTGGAGTGAGCTGCCGCACAGAAAGACACCACTGTGACACCATTGTGAATGGGGATTTGACTTTAAACCTGTGGTTTGCTGTTTCCCTCCTCGCTTTTTGCTGGAGGTGAAACGGGGCGGCTTAGTTGCACTTGGCTGCCGGAGGAAGTGAAGTGAAGTTTGATCCGGACTGAATCCAAAACTCCAAACTTAACCCTTCAGAGGTTCGGCCCTAACATTTGGTCAATTTCCTTTTTTACACGAGGTTGCAGACACGCGGATGGGGGTGGGGGCCATGATGGGGCTGGGTGGGTTGTGGGGGGAGTGGGGGTGGGAGTCCTGAATGTTGAGTAGCCAGGAGATGTGTTGAAGACAAGGAAGCGGATCTTGCTCTGGAAACTGTCTCGCGAATCATCACGCAGGAAATACTACATGGGGTGTCAAGAGAGCTTGTGAAGCAGTCTGTCACTCTCGCACCATCTCCCCCACATTCTCACTCTCACTCTCACACTCTCATACTGTCACTGAAACACTCTCACATTGTCACTCTCATACTGTCACTCTCACTCTCACACTCACACACTGTCACATTCAAACAACGTCATTCTCACACTGTCACTCTCACATCGTCACTCTCACTCCATCACTCTCACATCGTCACTCTCACATCGTCACTCTCACATCGTCACTCTCACATCGTCACTCTCACACTCTCTAACCACTAAGCTACAGGACTCAGGAAGTGTGAAGAATGAATGGTGCAGAGTATTGAGGGAGTAAACACTGAGGAAACTAGGGCGAAAAAAAGTAAAAGCAAAGAAAGAAAAAAACATTAAGGGGAGATTTAATAGGGGTGTTCAAAATTATGAGAGGTTTTGATAGATCAATAGGAAGAAACTGTTTCCATTAATCAGGGGACATAGATGTAAAATAATTAAAATAAATAACCAGAGGGGAGATGAAGAGACATGTTTTTACACAGAGAGTTGTTATGGTCTGGAATGCACTGCTTGAAAGGCTGGTGGAAACAGATTCAATAACAACATTAAACAGAATTAGATAGGTAGTTGTAAAGAAAAAATTTGCAAGAAGATGGGAAAAGAATGGGGGAGAGGGACTGATTGGGTAGCTCTTCCAAAGAGGCAAGATGGGCCGAATGGCCTCTTTCTGTGCTGTAAGATTCTATGATTCCAGTCTATGAAACCATGGGCAAGTTTTCTTACTCCACACACCTCTGCTTACCTAGCAGAACTCGGTTGATAGTCAATTGGCGGATCACTTTCCTGGAGTACTGATCCCTCCAAAAAATAAATTCATTAAAAATTGGGTCACGTAATGCACGACTGTTTGTGGGACACTGCTGTACGCAAACGGCTACTGCGTTTCACCCACAAAATACACAGTCAATTCACTTTACAGTATATTCTGTGAAGCGCTTTGAAAAGTCTCAACAATGTGATAAGGCGCTATCAAATATAATATATCAAGTGCAAGGAATATTTTTTATTATTACACAGTGTATCTGTGACACACCTTGAGACATCAAGCTGTTTTTTTAAACGAATCCCAGTGTCCTAGCCTCAACCACACTGCTTGGCAATCTGTTCCAGTCGTAATTCCCCTTTTGGGTAAAGAAAAGCTTCCTGGCGTCTGTCCTGAAATTACCTCCTTTGCAACTCCAAACCTGTGTCCTCTTGTTCTACTGCCTTGTTGGGGCCTAAAGTATTGTTTTTATTGGGTTTGCTTTTTCCCATCGCATTTAAAAATTCACACACGCACCAAAACGAAAAACAAAATCTCACTAACAAGTTAATACAAACCAGAGTTTTTTTTAAATTGAGAGAGATTTCCTACGAGGAGAATATCAGTTGCATGAAAACAATGTAATCCAGGGGTTCATTCAAGTGACATATGAAACCACAAAGAGCGAGGTTAAGGTAATCTGATGCTTGTGGTTGGATTATATTGCTGAAATCTCTCCTTGCCATCGGTCATGTTTTGTACTCAATTGCTTTTAACAGCGGTAAATCTAATTTTCAATTTCCAGTTTCAAGCTGACTAGTTTCTACGGTTGATCATTATCACAGTGTTATTGTGTGAACTGTGCAAACCATGTGTATTGTGCAACTTGTGTAAACTGCAATCCTCTTCATTGATCAATTGCAGTCAAGGCCCCTCATAATATCCTCATTATGCACGTTTACACATCGTTTACGCGACAACAACAACAACAACCCGGCACAGACTCGATGGGCCGAATGGCCTCCTTCTGTGCCGTAACATTCTATGAAAAACGTGCATTTATATAGCACCCCTCAAACAGAGTAACATCCCAGAGCGCTTGACAGTGGCGGAGTATGACGTTGAGTCAGGAAAGAGAGAAATAAAGAGGAAGGTCTTCAGGCACGATCTGAAGATGGGGAATAATACACAATACACATTAATCATAGTAATTGATAATCGCTGACACGCGTGCTTCACACACAACACAAAAGGTACAAATCGGTTTACACATGATTTACACAACTCATACAATGGGACCCTCAGATTTATAGAGAGAATATTTTCACGGGGGGGGGGGGGGGGGAGGAAAAAAGTGTGTCTTTCCTAATAGAGATGAGCAGGATGACAGAACAAGTTTAGATGTCAAGACACGTGCATACAAATAACTAGTCGCCACTCTGTAAAGAGAGGACGCTTTGAATTTAACATAAGACAAAGACTATTTAATAATGCACAGCGCAGAGTAATGAGCATTAATTCATTCATTCATTTATTCATCCATTCATCTATCTGTCCATTCATTCATCCAGTCATTCATTCTGAGCGAGTGCGATTTGTCAGATCAACCAGATTCCGTGCAAGGCACGTTAACCAGAAATTGTGCACATTCAGATAGATTGCATCATGAGATTGTGAGGCTTAAGTGAGAAAGTATCTCTAAAATCACACACTCACCACCCAGACTCACACAGACACACACCACACACACACACCATCCACACACACAGACACGTACACACACACCACCACCACACACAGACACCTACACACCATGACACCCCCCACACACACATCACACAAACCACCCACCCATACATGCACACGTACACATAATAATAAACATATACATAATAATCCTTGCATTTGATGTAGCGCTTTTTCACGTCTTCTAGACGTCTCAAAGCACTTCACAGAATGTGCTGTAAAGTGAATTGACTGTATATTTGTGGGCAAAATGCGGCAGCCAATTGCAGGCACAGTGTCTCACAAGCAGTCGTGGATTGAAAATGACCAATTTTATTATTGTTTTTTTTGGAGGGATTATTATCAGGCGTGTGGAGTAAGGAAACTTGCCCAAGGTTTCGCCCTGCTTGGAATTGAACCCAGCGCTGTCTCGCTTGCAAGGCGAGTGCTCTAATCACTGAGCTACAGGACTCCACGAATATCCAGGGTAAATTATATATTTTTATCTCCCAGTTATTTTCTACCAAGATTTTTTAACAGTGCGTCAATTTCAATCACCATCACAACATGTGAGCTACTTCGCAGGTCCCTGGGAACAGCCACTAAGACCATCTGAATGTTTACAGGTACGCAGAAAAAACACACTGGGGGATTAGCTGTTCCCTGGGAAGCCATCTGAAATTTGAAGCCTTTATATTGAACTTATAATTCACTTATTACTTCTGCTTCTTCCAGTTATCTCCATCTTGGCTTCTGTCCATCCCTCTGTGTAAAACCACTAGTCTCCGCCAATTGGCTCAGCCACCCACCCACCCAACCACCCAACCAAACACCCACCCACTCACCCAACCACCCACTCACCCAACTAACCACCCACCCAACCACCGACCCAACCAAAAATCAAGCAACCAACCAACCAGCCAATCAACCAACCAACCACCCACCCACCCAACCACCTACCCTGTTAGTCTGTGGTTCAGCTAACCACCTCATGCTCAGGAGATTGTTGGTTTGAGCTCCCACATTGGGGGACTCTGAGCTCGTGGTCCAGGCTGACGCTCCAGCGCAGGGCACCGAGGAGGAGTGCGAGTGCTGAGGCACTAGCACTCAGAGGAGCTGTTAAACTGAGGTCCCCATCGCTGTGCCTGTTCAGGTGGATGTTAAAGATCACGCGGCACTATTCAAAAAAGAGAAAGGAGTTTCTCTCTCCCGTTGTCCCTGGCCAACAATCTTCCCAAATAAAATTGGTCGCACGCCATGGCTGTTTGTGGGATACTGCTGTGATGAATTGGCTATCGTGCTTTGCCCCCAAAATGCACAATCAATCCACTTTACAGTAAATCCTGTGAAGGGCTTGAAAATGTCCCAACGACGTTATAAGGAACTATATCAAATGCAAGGATTATTATTATTATTATCCCGCGGCGCTAATGGAAAGGAGAAGGAATTTCTTCCAGTGTCCTGGCTGACAAACCACACCAGATAAGATTGGTCACTCACTTCACAGCTGTTTGTTGGCCACGATTATGAGGTTTGTCTGTAAGAGAAGGAAGGGCCCATGAACCAGGGAGAGAGAGACAGTGAGCCAGGGAGCCCAATGTTGGACTGTGAGTGATGGGTAAAGCAGGTGGAAAATTCAACACTGGGGGTTAGTAATAAAAAGTTGAGTAAGCTGTCATTAACATAAATTGAACCATGCTGTGTGTACAATAATTGACAGGCTCTAATATGGAATCAAAGATGCTTCCTGCACACAATTTATTTACAGACCCACAGACCAGCGATTAAATTATCTGTAATTGCTGGGAATGAAAACAGGTCAGTCCCCATGTACACACACAGAAAACCATACACAGACACACAATCATAAACAGACATGTGTGCAGACACAATCATACACACACAGGCATAATCAATAATAATAATTTAATAATAATCCTTGCATTTGATATAGTTTGCCCATAAAATATACCATCAATTCACTGTACAGTATATTCTGTAAATATACTTTGAGACGTCTCGAAGACGTGATAAGGCGTTATATCAAATGCAAGGATTATTATTTTCACGTCGTCGAGACATCTCAAAGCGCTTCACAGAATATATTGTATGACTGTGTATTTTGTGGGCGAAATGCAGCAGCCAATTGCGCTGAGCAGTGTCGCATAAACAGTCGTGGATTGGGTGACTTTTTTTAAGACATTATTACGAATAATAATCAATAATCAATCATAAACAGACGCAGTCACACACACTAGTAACTGCATTGTCACCATAGCGTTATGTAATGTTCAAAGTTTGATTGAAAAATGTACGGACATATATATCAGTTTGTAAAATGCACCGACTGACCCGGAGGACATTTCCTTGTGTGTCCATCTGGGTTTACATTTTCAATCCCGTCGAAGATTTTATGCCCCCTATGAGGTCCACTTCAGCAACTTCTCCTCTCAAGACTAAAGAGGCCCCTGTCTCTTGTCTAACTATTGCTCATAGCTCATGCCTCTGATATTGGGGATCATCCTCATCACTCTCCTCTGCCATTAAAAAGACAAGTTCAGGATGCTCCCCAGAGCCTGTGTACTCTGGCCTGTGCCCCTGACCATTTCTCTCCATCTGCTGTATACGATGCTGGATGTGATGTTAAGCTCCCATCTGCCTGTTCAGGTAAACATTAAAGACCCCCCCCCCTGTGGCACTATTGGAAAAGAGAAGGGAATTTCTCTCTCTTCCGGTGTCTTGGCCAACAATCCCCCAAATAAAACTGTTCACTCACTCCATGGTTGTTTGTGGCACACTGTTGTACTCAAAACTAGCTGCTGTGCTGAGTTCACAAAATACCCAATCAATTCACTTTACAGTGTATCCTGTGAAGCGCTTTGAGAAGCTTCAATGACGTGATAAGGCATGACATCAAATGCAAGGATTATTATTATTATTATTTGTACTTGGGGACATCATGGCACTCACTATAAGAACTTTCAATATCTCATTAAAAAGTGAGCACACACCACAGGCTAAAGAGCTTCTGGAACAAAAGGGCTTCTGTGAAGGGAGGAGGAGCGGAGGAACTGGGTTTGACTGAAACACTTTGTGCAAACAACCAACCATCCACACATTCCATGTCCCAGCAATTAGGCGTGAAGTGGGCACTGCTTCGCAGTGGGAAGCTATCATACAGATAAGATCTTGTAGAGGAGAGGAGGGGGCAACACAGGAGGGAGGACGGGAGGGATGGAGTGGGGAGTGAGGGGAAAGAGAGGGAGGGAGGGATGGCAGAGCGAGGGAGAGATGGGGTAGCGAGGGAGGGATGGGGAAGCGAAAGAGGGATGGGGGAGCGAAAGAGGGATGGGCAGCGAGCGGGTGGGGGTCGGGGGAGGGAGGAAGAGAGGGAGTGGGAGAGGACGGAGGGGGAGGAGAAGAGAGAAAAAGAGCTGCCTCACTTGATATCCACCCAACATGTCACATCAAGATAATTACATCTCTCTCCCACGTCAATATATGTGACTGGCTCTATGGCATGCCATTGAGAGAAGATTGCAGGAACTTTTGAGCTGCTTATTTCAGCAATAAAACTTTTTAAGCTGCCTCCCCTCTGACCTTAGACTTAACTGAGCAGGAACTAATATTGGTTCGGAGCACAGCACAAGCAGGTGTAAGGTATTAGGCGCTAAGTGTTAGGTTTGTTCTTTCATGTTAAATATCATGTTAAAATCACTTCCTGCTTTCATTAAGCAATTTGCTTTCACCTGCGGTATTATCTGTTTAAACGGAATACACACACAACCCCCTCCCCCACAGCCACACACACACAACCCCTCCACCCACACAAGCGCCCCCCACCCACACAACTCCCCCCGCCACACACAACACCCCCCCAACCACACACACACAACCCCCCCCCCAGCCACACACACACAACCCCTCCACCCACACAACCCCCCCCACCCCCACACACACAACACCCACACACACAAACCCCCCCACCACACACAACACCCCCCAACCCCACACACAATCCCCCCACCCACATACACACAATTCCCCCCACACACACACAACCACCCCCACACACAACCACCCCCCCACAAACACACACACAATGCACCCACTCACACAACACCACCAACACACACAAACACCCCACCCACACACACTTAAATCCCCCCACACACACAGCAACCCCCACATACAGCTCTCCCAACCCCCCCACACACACACACAAACCCCCACTCACACAAAACCCCTACTCATGCACACACAAACCCCACCACACACACAGCCCCCCACCCCCCCACACACACCGCCCCACTCACACACACACAAACCCTCCACTCACACACACAAACCCCCTCACACACAATTTCACCCCCCCACACACAGATGCCACATACACAAACCCCCACACCCAACCCCACCCCACACACCCAGCCACACACAACCCCCCACCCCACCACACACATAAAACTCACACACAGCCCCCCTACTCACACATGCATAACTCCCCACCCACATATACACACGCAACTCCCCACGCACATATCCCCCCCTACCATACACACACATACACCCTCCCACACACATTTTTACACACAAAAATAACACGCAGCTATAAATCATCTGCATATCGGGCCTAGTGTGCGCCATTTCTTAATTGATTTCTTGATAAGAAATGTTCAATTATCAAATTATCAAAAAGCTTTGAAAAGCGTCTTCAGTAGAAAGTGTGTGAACAACTTGGCTCAGCTGTGTGTCGGTCTGGCCCATTGGTAGCGCTTTATCCTCCGAGTCAGGAGGTTGTGGGTTCAAATCCTGCGTCAGGACTTGGAATCACATAGTCTAAGATGACACTCCAATGCAGCGCTGAGGGGCTGTTGCATTGCATTGTCAAAGGCGTCGTCCTTCGGATTACACGTTAAGCCGAGCTCCCATCTGCCTGATCAGGTGGACGTTGAAGATCCCACGGCGCTATTGGAAAAGAGAGGGGAGGTTCTCTTTCTTGGTGTCCTCTCTCCAATAATTCCCCCAAATAAAACTGGTCACTCATTTCATGGCTGTTTAGAAACATAGAAACCATAGAAACAGGTGGAGGCTATTCAGCCCCTTGAGCCTGTTCCGCTATTCTATAAGATCATGGCTGATCTGTACCTCAAGTTCAATTACCTGCCCTTGCCCCATATCCCTTAATAGCCTGACCTCACGAGTTTTATGTTCTTCTTTGTGGGACATTGCTTTTTCTCAATTGTGCTACCATTTTAGCCTACAAAATACAGTCACAGTAAGTGCCGTGAAGGGCTTCAAGACGTCCTCGTGACTTGCTAAGGTGCAATACCAAATTCAAGGATATATTTTTATTACATTTTTTCTTAAGACTAAAGGCTGTGGGTGCTCGACACTCGAGACACCTTCGGGCCAACAGGAAGACAAGAGGTTTTTTTTTGTTGTGGATCCACCTGACTCTGATTCAGAACCAAAGCAATCATTTGCTCAATTTATCTGCAATGCAGGAAGCCCAGGCTTGGGGAAACAGCGCTCGTTTCTAGATGCCACAGTAACCGCTCCGAACACTCTCTGGACTTTGAGATCCCAACACGACACACGGTGCCCGGTAAACATTATAATGTTTATGTTCTGTTCGGCTTTCATAAGCTTATTTGATCTGTAATGAAGTATGAGCAGCTGTGGCCTAGGATTGGTTGGAGGAGGTAAGGAGATTGGCTTTAGATAAACATTGTCCAAAGACGAGGATGTCATTAACAATTGATCTGAGTGTGTGTTTGAGGAAGAATTTGCACATATATTTTCCAAGTGTTAAGTAGGTAATGGAGCTGGCTTTATTTATTGGGTGACGCGAGAGACGTGTTGCCTAATGAAACAACAGTCAGCTTTACAGCTCTTTGCATATCAAGACTCCTCAAAGCGCTTTGCAGTGATTCTTGTCTTTACTTCTTGTCAGCACGGCAGCCATTTTGCACAAACACAGCGAGGTCCCACAAACAGCCATGAAGTGTCTTACAGCACAGAAAGAGGCCATTCGGCCCATCGTGCATGTGTCGGCTCTTTGAAAGATCTACCATCTAGTCTCACTACCCCCATTCTTATCCCAAAGCCTTTTCTTTTCAGGCACCTATCCAATTCCATTTGAAAGCTACTATCATAAGTGAATGATTTTATATGGGGGATCATTAGCCAGGACAACAGGAGAAATTCTCTTCTCTTATCAAATACAACAACAACAACAAGATTCCATTTATAAAGCGCCTTTCACGTCAGGAGGACGTCCCAAGGTGCTGCACAGTTGGGTCATGACCCGAGCAGGGGGAAATGGTCAGGGTGAGGGGAGGGAAGGGAGGGAGCGAGGAGGGGGAAGAGAGTCGAGAGGGGAGCTGAAGGCACGGTCAAAGAGAAAGGTTTTGAGACCGGCCTTGAAGGAGGAGAGGGAGGAAGCGGCGAAGGCACTGGGGGATGGAGTTCCAGAGCCTAGGGGCTGAGAGGCTGAAGGCCCGACCACCGATGGTAGGGCGATTGGGGCGGGGGACGTGGAGCAGACCGGAGCCGGAGGAACGGAGGGTACGGGCAGGTAGGTAGGGGGATAGTAGGTTGGAGAGGGTGGAGGGAGCAAGGCCGTGAATGGCCTTGTAGGTGAGGATGAGGATCTTGAAATCAATCCTCTGGGGGATGGGGAGCCAGTGGAGGCGAGCGAGGGTGGGAGTGATGTGGTCCCGAAGCCTGGTGCGGGACAGTACACGAGCTGCAGAGTTCTGAATGACCTGCAGTGTGGAGGGAGGTGGCGGGAAGGCCGGCGAGGAGAGAGTTCCCATAGTCCAGCCTTGAGGTGACAAAGGCGTGGACCAGGGTTTCAGCCGCGTGAGGGGTGAGGTAATGCCGTAGTCTGGCGATGTTCCGGAGGTGATGGAAGGCGGTGCCAGTTGTGGTGCGGATGTGAGGGAGAAAGGACAGCTCAGGGTCGAACAAAACGCCGAGGTTCCTGACTGGCTTTGAGAGGTGGAGAGTGCAGCCTTGGATGCTGATGGTGTCAGCGCCTGAGGTGCGGAGGCGCTGACGCGAGCCAATCAGGAGGGCCTCGGTTTTTCGCACGTTGAGCTGAAGAAAGTTGTCTCTCGTCCAGGACTCGATGTCGGACAGGGATCGACAGTACCATAGGATCTTTAATGTCCACCTGAACAGGCAGACTGGACCTCAGTTTATAGTTCACCTGAAGAATGGCACTACCGACAATGCGGCACTCAGTCACCAGCACTGCAGTGCAGCATCAACTCAGACTGAACTCAAAGTCCCTGACGTGGGGGGCTTAAACCCACAACTTTCCCACTCGCAGGCAAGAGTTCAACCGACTGACACGCCATAACTAAGCCACTCTGGTCTCTAGCGTTGCAGATTACAGACTTTTGTACTGTACCATATTTATAAAATGGAGAGAGAAAAAAAACAGTGAAGAAAATGTACAAATTCTGTGTTAATACTTTTTTGGAAGATTTTATTCAGAATTTTAGCCCATCTTTTGGTGTAGTGACATCTGTCCTTACCCTCATTATCCCTGAATGTGGTGAAAAGTTACAAACAACATCATTAATACCCTGTGAGATCAATGAAAGATGATATTACAATCACACACACTCACACATACTCATAATTTTTTTTCCATTAGCACTGAGGTGAAGACTTCAGAACCATTAATATAGTTCATACTAATATATTAATATCAATATATAATCATTACTATAGTTAATATAGGCCTCATCGTATAGCACTCTGTGTCAATGACATGAAGTTCACGGAGTGTGGGGAGGGGTTGATAGTGAAAGCAGAATAATTCAATTCCATGAAGTTATCTTTTCGGTTTCGATGCTCCAGACACTAGATTGCAATCTCTGCTGGCCTATCCGCTACTATGCCACATCCATACTTCTGTCACTCCCTGCCTTGATCTGTCTCATTACCCACCTTCAAATCGCAACTGAGGATTTTCCTCTTCGACTGTTCCCCCATTGACCTCCCCTTTCAACCCCAGCTCGGAGTCAAACGACGCCATTGTGCAGTGCTCCGAGACATTCCTATGAGTGTTGAAGGGCGTTGTGTAAATTCAAGTAGTTGTTGTTGTTCAATGATAATGAGCCGCCCTTTGATTCCATTCCCAGTTTGTCGATTGACTCCAGAGATTTTATTCCTGGTTCACGGCTATGGATCCGTCGCCAGATGTTGGGGTCATCGAGCCACAGTAATAATCATAATAATAATCCTTGCATTTGATATAGTGCCTTATCATGTTGTGGATTGAGTGACCAAATCATTATTGGAGCCGTTATTAACCCCGGAAAATTATCTGACAATCGATTAACAACTGTGTTCCTATTTACTGCTAGGTAAACATAGATGTATGGAGTAAGGAAACTTGTCTAAGGTTTCGAACCGGTCGGGAATCAAACCCATGTCCTCTCACTTGCGAGGCAAGTGTGGTAACCTCTATGCTACGGGATTCCACGATGAGCTCAAAGTCCATCGTTGCTGGGCTGAGGAGGGGCCTTGAACCCTAAAATCAGAGGTGGGAGCATGATCGATCCGGGCAGACTGACTTGTCGATCTCGCAAGGCGATTTGAAACAAATAAAAGACACCAATGCGTAGGCAGGGTTTAACGTAAGGAACATTTCCTCATCAAGCAGAATAAATTAGCTCTGTATAAAGTGACACAGAGGGCTTTCATTTCCCTCCACTCATGTGAGAGTAACGAGCAGGATCCAATGCACACATCAGGTTATGAAAGGATATTTAAACTCTGGGTGTGTGTTTCGGCCCACTCTTTACCTTACTGCACCTGCCATCGGGGGACAACATTGTTTGTTCACTGGATGCTTATCAGTGTGGAGGTCATGGGTGCTGGTGAAGCATTTTTCCCCCCCTCTCTCTCTCCTCTTGGCTGAGTCAGATCACACCATATTAAAACAAGCTTTGAAAGCCTTGTTATTCCTAATCCTTGTGTTTGATATGTACGGCACATAGCGTGGCTCACACTGGGTAGTGTCCCAGAGCGCTTGACAGTGGTGGAGCATGATGCCAAGCAGAGGGGAAGTGGGGAGGTAACCATAGACACGGCAGAACCTGAAGATGGGGAAGGAAGGGGCAAGGCAGAGGGATGAGGGAGAGTGTTCCAGAGTTACGGGGCGCAGTGGCTGAAAGCCCAGCTGCTGATGGTGGCGCGGAGGGCACGAAGGACATCTCAAAGCGCTTCACAGGATTTACCGTAAAGTGCAGTGACTGTATTTTTCAAGCAAATTATTATGAGATCCACAAAACGACGACAACTTGCATTTGTGTAGAGCCTTTAACACATCTCAGTACAAAGACCACACGATTGGTTTGGTTAAAGAAGACCCTTTGTCCCATTTGATTTCAACCAGAACACACACTCTATCGTCCTCCCATCTCAAAATCAACCTTTTTTTTAAGAGAAAGGTGCCTGTGTCCTGACCTCAACCACCCTTCCTGCTCCCCTGTTCCAAATGATCCTGTAGCTCAGTGGTTAGAGCACTCGTCCCGCAAGCAAGAGGACCTGGGTTTGATTCCCGGTGGGGTGAAACATTGGGCAAGTTTCCTTACTCCACACGCCTCTGTTTATCTGGCAGTAAGTAGGAACTCGGTTGTTAGTCGATTGGCCGATCGCTTTTCCGGGGATGCCTTCAAATCAAATGCAAGGATTAGAAAATAAAAAATAGAATAGAAAATAAATTGGTCACTCAATCCACGGCTGTTTGTGGGACACTGCTGTGTGCAATTGGCTGCTGCATTTCGGCCACAAAATATACAATCTCTACACTTTACAGCATATTCGGTGAAGCGCTTCATTCTCTCGAAGACGTGATAAGGGGCTATATCAAATGCAAGGATTATTATTATCATTATAATTCTTTAGATGTATTTCTGCTCAAGCAACAAACAGTCTCTGCGTCCTCTCCCACCCCAGAACCTCAGCCCCGATCATCACAGTCAGGTCACCCGCAATGAAAGTGGTCGATTTACATCAGCCACATGATATTTTATAATAATAATCATCCTGACATTTGCTACTAAATTCTCGTTATACTCTGCCAGTGCTCAAAGACAGAGTTTGAGATTATTAGCTATGATAATAGTCCATTCCGCGCAAATAACTTTGATTGCATTTATATAGCGACTGAGCATTTAACAGTGGTGGAGCCTGATGCCATATGATGTGAGGGCTTCGCAGGGTAACCTGGGGTAAATGTCGGTCAGGAAACCGGAGGAGGGAGGGAGAGAGAGAAAAAGAGAGAGAAAAAGACAGAGAGAAACTCCCTTCTCTATGCGAAAAGTGCCACAGGATCTTTAACATCTCATTTTTTGGATGGCATCTCTGACAATGAAGCACACGCACACATGCACCACACACTAGCACACACACCCCAGCACTGCACTGGAGCGTCAGCCTAGACCAGGAATAGGTTGGTCGGGAGCCTCAGTGTTAACTTTGTGCTGCCTGCGTCTCAGCTGTGCGTGGAACTGGTTGCCGGGTTTATTTGAGGAGAGATTATCTTGACAAATTGGACAAACATCTCGCGGGTGACAGGACGCTGATGGAGAGGCGGCTCTGTCAGCACACCTGGCGGTCAGCGTTTGCTCAGTGTGGGACCGAGGTGTGGAACAGGGACTTGCTTTCCCCACTCGCCTTTGTTTCCAACTAACAGGTACAGGCATATCCATTCCTGGGGCTTCAAACCTTGCTCACAACACAAGTACTCCCGCACTCCCTCACTCTCTCCCTCACTCTCCCTCTCTCTCTCTGCGCAGGTGTGTGTGTGCGACTTTGCTCTCATTAAAGACATTTAAAACTCTTAACCACACTTCAAAACTCAACAAACCTGTTGCTTGCAACGAATGAAGATATCTGTGTCTCTCCCAGACACTCCAAGTTACTGATGAGATTCTAAACTGAAACTATTCCAACCTCCCCATTCTCTCTCATCTCTTTCTCCCTCTCCGACATCATCACTATTTTGGGCCAGAGTCTGACAGCATCAGTCATCGGGAAGCGAGCTGCTCTGGGATAAGACGCACCAGAGATTGGTGTTGAAACGCAGCCACTTAAGAGGCAGAGCGTCCACATGAGGAGAGCGAGGACCCACAACCTTGCACACCCAACAAGGCACTCACAGGAGCAATAGTGCACTGCTGTTGCAGGAGGTGTGGCAGCAATCTGACTGAACTCATCCGTGTGTCAGCCTGACACAGTGGTAGCGCCTCTCGCCTCTGAGTCACAAGGTTGTGGGTTCAAACCCCACATCGGGACGTGGTCTGAGATGACACTGCAATGCAGCACTAGGTGGGGATATGGTGTTGCATTGTCAGAGGTGCCGTCCTTCGGATGAGGTTCCATCGATGGGATGAAGCGCCACACAGGGAATTCAAGTAGTGTGTAGTGACTGTATGTTTGTTGACAAACTATCGGTGAAAAAGGTGGCTGATAATTGAGGAACTATCTATTTGCAGAGACTGAAAAGGATGCTTTGAGACAGGCCAGCTGTCATGGGGGAGTGTGGGGAGGGGAGAAGGGGGGGGAGGGATTCTGCCATGGTAATGGGCCAGTAGTGAATGGGTTTCAGGCCTCGGCCAGTGTTTGTTGAACTGGAGTCACTCGGAGCAAAGTCACCTCAAGAGCTATTTGCTTTGAAACAACTGCAGTTGAGCGTGAAGGCATTGCCTGCTTAATAAAACACCGGTCAGGACAAGCACTCTACTGCATTTTACACAGATCACATCGGAATGCCACACAGCTGAGTGAGTGGTCTGGGTTGGCCCTGGTTAACACACACACCTACAGACAACACGCACACATTCCATCCATCCCTACTTCAGCTGAAACCACAGATCAGCAACCAAGAAGAAGCCAAGGCACCGTGGCCCAAAATTCCACCCAGTCTTAGCCTGCGATGCCATTTTGTGTCCAAAAAACAAGTTGACCGCAAATTGTGAAACATTCCTCAATTCGGCCCTATCCTTCCACCATACACTTCATGGATGTCAAAGACCCCAATGCACCTTTATACCCCTATACTACCCAAGTGTATGCATGTCTCGCTTGTAACCCCCTTCGCCCTTCCCCCTCCCCTCCCCCCACCATTGATTCCTCTTTGAGAGCTTTCTGGGGTAGAGCGTTCCACAGCCCCACAAGCCTCTGTCTGAGGGAATGCCTCTTGACCTCATCTCTATCCATCTCAGCTGCGATCATGGGGCTCAGTCCCTTGTCAACCAGCAGTTTCAGAACTCCCTTCCACATTTAGAAGGTTGTGGGTTCATGTCCCACACCTCTGGGGACATGGAACTCAGTTTAAACTGATAGTTCAGTGCAGGGCTGAGGGAAGCATTGTCGGAGGTGCTGACGTTTGGAATGAGATGTTAAACTGAGGTCCTGTTATGCCTGTTCAGATTGATATCAATGATCCCATGGCACGATTGGAAAATGAAGAGCATTTCTCCCAGTTTGTAACAATATTAGGCAAGTTTCCTTACTCCACACACCTCTGTTTGTCTAGCAGTAAGTAGCAGCCCGGTTGTTACTTGATTGACGGATCATGCTTCCGGGGTAATACTTCCTTCAAAAAAAAACTTGATCACTCAATCTATAACTGCTGGTAGGATACTGATGTGTGCAATTGGCTGCTAAGTTTCGTCCACAAAATGTACAATTAATTCACGTTACAGAATATTCTGTGAAGCGCTTTGAGATGGGTTACAGTTAACAATTGCCAATTTTTAAAAAAATGGTCATTCACTTCATAATAGTAGCATATAATAATCCCGGCATTTGATATAGTGTCTTATCACGTCTTTGAGAAGTCTCAAAGCGCTTCACAGAATATATTGTAAAGTGAATTGACTGTACATCTTGTGGGCGAAATGGTTGTTTTGGTTCGAGGAAGGACATTACTGTGAGCAGAATGGTTGCTGTGCTCGCCTACAAAATCCACAGGCACTACACTTCACAGTAAAGTCCTGTGAAGTGCTTCGGGAGGCCTTGATGGCGTGATCAGGTGCTCTATCAAATGGAAGGATTATTATTAACATTATGATATTTTTATCTATGACAGGCTACAAATTTCACACTATCGTCACTGAGACAGAGATTAAAGCATCACTCTCACAGCACAAGCAGAAATATTAGTCGATTGGCGGATTCCTCAAAAAGAAAAAAAATGGTAAAAATGTGGTCACTCAATCCACGACTTTGATAACTCATCTGCCAGACTTCAACATTCCAAATAA
This sequence comes from Callorhinchus milii, assembly GCF_018977255.1. NCBI lineage: Eukaryota > Metazoa > Chordata > Chondrichthyes > Chimaeriformes > Callorhinchidae > Callorhinchus > Callorhinchus milii. The sequence goes on along the minus strand of NW_024704752.1, from coordinate 1,952,098 downwards.
CAGCCTGACTGCGGCATTCACTTGAGCAGGAAATACACTGATCACCTGTAATCAGTTTGTTACAGGTATTAGGCCTTCCTCGGTTATGAATAATTTAGGAGCCAGAATTGATAACAGATATATATTTAATCCGTCAAGAAAATCAGCAATTATTGTATGTCTCAACGAAACCCGTCCTCCGTTTATTCCAAACCTGTGTAATTAATTGTCTGGCTCTGTAGTATATGCTCAACACAGATAGCAGGGAGAAGCTTCAATAAACAACCAGATGATTTGATCACGTTTTATCGCCCATAAAATATACATCATTTGACTTTACAATATTCTGTGAAGCGCTTTGAAACGTCTCAACGACACAATAAGGCACTATATCAAATGCAAGGATTATTATTATTATTACTACATTTTATTCCATTGTGCGAAGAAGAAATTTGCTGGTTACAATTCAATGCCATTTAAATAAAATAGTTATTTTAAATCAATATTAAGCAGGGGTACCAAAAATGAACTTACTAGCACCAATCCTTGCATTTGATATAATGCTTAAAATGGCAAAATGTTCCCAAAGTTTTCACAGATAGTGACTGTATTTTGTAAGTGGCAGTCAATTTGCACACCACAACATCCCACGAACCGCCACGAGATGAGCGATCAGTTACTAGAATAATAATCCTTGCATTTGATATAGCGCCTTATCACGGCGTTAAGACATTCCAAGGGTTTCAAAGGATATACTGTAAAGTGGATTGACCATGTATTTTGCGCTGCAGCCAATTGTGTACAGCAGTGTCCCACAAATAGTCATTATCTGGTGGATTGTCGGCCGGGACATCGGGAGAAACTCCCTTCTCTTTCCAGTAAGTGTTGTGGGATTGTTAACATCCACCTGAACAGGGCAAAGATGGGACCTTGGTTTAACAGTGCCTCTGACACCCATCTCTTCACCCCCCTTTCCCCCGTCACCTGTCTTCCCCATTTCCCTCTTCCCCTCTCATCACCTGTCTTCCCCATTTCCTCCTTTCCTCCCTCGTCATACAACATTCAAGAATTAAACTCCTTTGTGTATATTCCAGGGAACCTTTTTCCTCAGTGAGATAACACAGTAAACAAATGGTTGGGCTCGATCTGTGATCCTTGATCCTATGTGGCTTGGGGTCATTGCCCAAAGACATTTGACCCTCTGAAGCTAATTCCCGCAGAACAATAGGGACTGGCAGGCCTGGTCTGATTCTATTACATTCTGATACTAAATTAATTGCTTGTTTTCTCACCAAGTCGCCGTCTGACCCTTAAGGGCCAAGTGCAAAAGTTCCTGGTTATATAAAAGTTGCAATTGCACATTCAGTGACGGGTGTTGGTCACTGCTTAATAGGATTTAATATTCTGATTAACAGCTTCTCCCCCTCACTCCCTCCTTTTAGTCAAGAGGGTTAGAAACGCATTCCTTCCTATGCTCGGACACTGAAATGAAATCCTCAAAAGTTTTCCTCATGCAATGACGCAACTAAATAAATATAAATTCCCTTACACACACACAGCCTCACACACTGCATGCACACACGCACTCACACACTCCCGCACAGCCTCGGACATTGCACACACGCACTCGCACGTTAACCAAGTTAAATGATTCAAAGCGTTTCACAGGATTCACTGCAAAGTGTAGTGACTGTTCATTATTCGCAGGCAGGTTACTTCAACTCTCTCCTCCACCTCTTCCCTTCCCCTACCCACTCCCACACACAAAATTTTAACAGTCGCTCGACTAAGTTCACTTCCTTTAAGGTGGCTGAAAGCATAAGACTGGCTTTATTCGAGGCTTTCACCAGCTAGAAGGAATTTCTTTCACCTGCCCAGGACTCCCAGGGATCACCCATTTGCACTTAATTGCATTCTTGAGGCTTGGGCCCTCCATACTCTGATTGACAAGGGGGAAGGCACTGGGTTGACAGCTGAATTCAGCTCCAGAGTGATGAAAAGGGGTTCTGGAGATTGCAGAGTGGGGAGGTCACATCCTGTGTAAATGCTTTTGCAATAGCCTGTGATTGAGCATCAGATGAAAATTAGCAGCTCGTGTGACTTACCTACGGCTGCCTTAATCATGGAGAACGAGTGCCAGCTTGGCTCAGTTGGTAGCCCTCTCACGCCCAATCCAGGCTGATGCCCCAGTCAATGCTGCATTGTCGGAGGTGCCGTCCGGCCTTCGGATGAGACTGAAGTTCCCACCTGTACATGATAATAATCCCTCAAGAAAAAAATAATAAATTGGTCATTTCAATCCACGGCTGTTTGTGGGACGCTGCTTTGCGCAATTGGCTGCTGCATTTCGCCCACAAACATACAGTCAATTCACCTTACAGTCTATTCTGTGAAGAGCTTTGAGACGTCTAGAAGATGTGAAAAGTGCTATATCAAAATGCAAGGATTATTATTACCGGCTCGAATGGATGTTAAAGATCCTGTGGCACTATTCGAAAAGAAAAGGGAGTTTTTCTCCCTCTCTTCCAGTGGCCCTGACGAACAATCCCCCAAATAAAATCAGTCGCTCACTCCATGGTCGTTTGTGGGACATTGCTGTATGCAAACTGTCTGCCATGTTTTGCCCACAAAATACAGAGTCAAAACCACTCTACAGTGTATCCAGTAAAGTGCTTTGAGACATCTCGACGAGATAAGGTGTTATATTGAATGCAAGGATTGTTATTATTATTGTTATATTATTATTACAAAGGGAGAGTCACAGCAGCTCACAACATAGGACTGGAGCCCAACAAACCCATCACCATGGGATGGAAGTGTCTTCTACTTCATTAATAACTCAAACAGGAGTTTTGATGCAAACAGTGAATACCTTTAAAACAGTCTGGCGTAACTCTGATCAATGCACAGTCACTACACTTTACATGACAATGTGAAGTGCTTTATAGTCAGGTTCTGTATCAAATGTAGCATTATTATTATGGTAAACTGCTGATAACTCGTCACTTCCATTTAAGTCGTCGTGCTGTCAATATCGTGACCGCATTTATTGATGTATTTATACACAGGACTACCTAACGCGCTGCTCCTTATAACTCCTGAAAACGTGAGCCCTTTTCACGTTGGAGTGTCGAGTTATCAGAAGTTTACTGTAATTATCATTACCTCAGCCACCGTGGTACATCAGCGCTCGGTACATGGGCGCAGGCTAACCAGAACAAGAATCACTGGATACACGTTGTTTAGAAATTACAATTTTCAATTAAAATCCCTCTTACGACTGTCTTAAATTATGGAAAAGAGCTGTGCATTTGCAGTAGAAGAATAGAATCATATGCCAAAAAGGTTTCAAATGCATTTGTTTCATGAATAAAGCAAGAAAATGAAGTTAAAGGGAAGAGAGAATTGTTTCCCCTGCCTGTTAGTCACCCCAAGGCCTTAAAATGTGTGTTACCATTACACACATACACACACTGTGCGTCTCTCCCTCTGTGTAACAGGTGTCAGGAGTTTAGGAAAGTTTAGATACTTTTTGGACAGAGATTACCACATCCCATCCCCAAATTTCTCTCTTTTTGAATCACTTTAGCTGAATCACCATTCTGCCTCGCCCCCCCCCACCTACCCCACCCCCTCTCCTCGCTCTCTCTCCCTCAGTCACCAGGATGCTGGGGGTTGGGCTGTGTTCAGTAACATTGTTCATGTCCTCTCATCCATTCCAAATCCTAATGCCCTTAAACTTATTACACATTCTCCTCCCTCGGAGGTGACCAGGGCAACTTCCCGTGCAACCCTGTCTGCCTGCTAATTACCTGGTCAAACACCTTGTAAAGACCCGAGTAAATCTGTCAGGAAGACAACACACCTTTTCACTCAAAAAGTTGCCCGATTCCTTTATCCCAGCATCCGATTTCTTGTCACATTCTCCAACACTGACCACAGTGTGTGTGCGCTCTCTCTCTCTCTCTCTCACACAATTACACTGAAAATAAGTGGAGTTTAAAACCAATTTCCGTTACACTTGCATGGAGTGTTCAGCCCAGCGGCAATTTGTATGAAATTCTATGCAGTTTTTTTTCTTCTATTTAAAAAAAAGTTAACTTGTCATAATGTGGGTGGGTGGGTGGGTGGGAGGGAGAGGGGGAAGAGAATTCTTCACGTCCCCATCCTCCCCAAAACAAATAGTTGTTGATGAGAGATCAAAGCACAATAATATTTTTCCCACTCCCCACCCATTTAATTTGGTCACTCAATTCACAACTGAACATTGCTGTGCGCCACTGACTGCTGCGTTTTGCCCACAAAATACAGTCAATTTACTTTACACTATATTCTGTTAAACGTTTTGAGACATCTCGACGACGTGACAAGACGTTGTATCAAATCAAGGATTATTATTATTTATTGTTATCCATTTAATGTTTTCCAATTTTATTGATAAATCTGGACTTTCTTTACCATTCCGAACGACTGATGCTTTTATGACTAAGAAACAAACACTGAGCTCCTGCCTGACTTACTTGGTAACACAAAAGCACAGGGAGCTGATTCCATTGCCCTCGGCTCTCTCTTTCTCCCTCTCTCTCTGACGCACTCACTTGGCATTCTTCCTAGCTGACCTGCAGTGTTTTCTGGTGCGTTAAGAGGCTGCGAGAGAATAGCCACGGAATGCAGTAATGATTTTGCGAGTGATGGAGACAATGTGGGAGTGAGTCAGAGAGGGAGAGAGTCACCGCTCAAATAAAGCCAGACATTTATTTCACTCTTTTATACTCATTTCCAATTTTGGGTAAAATAACAGGAATATTATTTATGTACGCTCTCATTCCCTCAGACTGAGCACATCCGCTCACGACTAATCCATCTACACCGGATGCCTGAAGAACGTCCCATTTTAGATTCCTTATTTTAAAGCACAAATCACCCATCGTGTCTGTACTGGCGCTCTCTACTCTAACCCCATTCCCCTGCTCTCTCCCCATGGTGTCTGTGCTGGTGCTCGCTCCCTCACTGGAGCTCTCTACTCTAATCCCAGTCCCACCAATTATTGTAAAGTGAAGTGACCGTGCATTCTGAGAAATGTGGCCAAGGAAGGGTTTGAAGGAGAAAAAAATGGGTGAGACAACATCGGGTCTCCTTTAGTCACTTCATAATGTTGGATTATACAGGATGTTCACAAAGTCCTGTTACCTTCCCTGTGCTTTTTTCTTACAATGAACTCTTATTTCCTGTTATAGGTGAGTCGAGTGAAACAAGGTCTGATCCCAGTAACTCCCTCCTCACTGACTCCATCTGTGTTACGGAAAGTGTGGCACCAAATAAGGTGACGGATCATTATCTACCATGAAAATGTTGGTGCTCACACTCCCACACACACACACACACACACACTCACTCACTCCCTCACACACTCACTCACTCACTCCCACACACACTCACACACACACACACTCACTCATACACACACACTCACTCCCACACACACACTCACTCACACACAGATCCTCTGGACGTCTTGATACAGTTAAACACTTGCACTGAATACAATGAAGTCACTTCTAAGCACAATGATCATCACATTCTACCACATGCTTCAGTTGTTGGTCAGTGCACTGTAGAGAGAGATGGAATAAACACATGGGAGTAACAGGACTTTGTGAACACCCTGAATAATTGATGAATCACATCAAAAGGAGTATAGAGTTCGGGATGCCTTCACAAGAGATTTGCGGGTCGGATTATTTTCAATAATTAACCAATTGAAGTGACTTAAAAACAAGTAGATTTATTTAATGTTCTTATCAGTTGGGTTTTTTGGGGTGGGGGGAAATAATCATGCCTGCTTTTTGGCTTTTAAGACTAGGGGGAAGGAGGGGTGGGAACAGGAGACAGAGAGAGCGACAGGGAAAGGAGAAATAATTGTCTTTTGAGATGTTGCTAATTGAAAATCAGTTCCTTTTTCTAAACCGAATCCACTGCAGCTGTGGTGAGGGAAGAGAGAGAGAGAGAGAGAGAAAGAATAAAAGGGAGAAAGGGAGAGGAGTGGGGTGATACACTCCCTGCCTGCGGTGAGTTGGATAAACTGCGGTGGTGAATTAACAAGACTTCCGCAAGCGTTAAACACTTTTTTAGCAGCCAGGCTGCAATGTCCCCGCAGATCCTTGCAGATTAAAAAAACACAGCAGCGACTGATTTGCAACCATGTAATAGGCTTTTGTCTGGGGTTACTTCTCCGCATCTCAGGGGCCGGGCTAGTTTCCTTCTCAGCAGGCCAGAGTGGTCTCTCTCTCTCCCTTTCTCTCCTCCCCTCCACTACAAAAGGACAGGGTCTAGATTCCCTCCTAATACCAACCCCCCACCACCACGAATCTAAGCACTCTCTGTGGCCCCAATAAGATGGGTGGGGGGAGAGGAAACTCTGCATTTATTTTCCAAATTAGGATTTTAGTCACTGTGGGTTGATTTTCTTGCTTTGGAAGAATGAGCACAGCTTGAGAGAGACTTTAACCACACACACACACATACACACACATAGTCAAGCCTCTCTGGTCCTTTGCAAATCCACACACACACACCCTTTTCTTGTTCAAAACAACGCACGGGTGGAGAAGGGGATTCAGCACTACCCTTAGTACACAATCTGTTCCCCCCCCAAAAAAAACCCCTGCAATTTCACAGTAACTCTTAAAAAAAAGTTTGACCAAAGTTTAGTGCGAATACACACACACAAATACCTCTGCACACATGCATATACACACACACAAATACACACACAGAATTACATATACACACACACATATATATACACACACATACACACAACCAGCAGTCTAGTGGAATCTAGTTCAACTCTAGTCAGTCTTGTTACCCACACAGGTTCTGAGGGTGGTGGGGAGGCAATCTCTAAAAAAAAATCCAAACACACAAATTCTGATCTGTGTGAACACCCCCCACCCCCTCGAAACAGCATCCCCTCCCACAGGGACAGTGAGCTGAGTCCTGAGAGAGCACTTTTGAACGCTGGCACCTGTAAGCATTCCAACCCCTTGAAGAATGTCTTTCACTCCCTGACTCTGAACTCTGACACTTTCCCTCCTCCCTGAAAGGAGTCGTGGAATTTACACTATTCTGTTTCCCGCAGAGAGACAAACAATGGGGTACATGGTGTGTGGTGGGGGGAGGGAGAAAGGGAGGGGGGTTTGTGGGGGGTAGAGTTTACAGTCCTGGGACACCGGCTCCCTTGCACCTGGCTTATAAAACAATAAGTGTTGTCTGGGTCATTTTGAACATGGACTGTTGTAAAGATTTTAGTTTGCTTTCAATAGAGGATAGTGAGGGGATATTCAGGAGCTCGTCTGTCTGTTTTTTGGTTGGTGGGGGAGGGTGTTGAGTATGAGGATCCCAAGAAACACACACGTATTCATCACCTGTGACTCAGACATCAGTTCAGTGACCCATTGCCCTGGTCTTTGCCACCCTCCTATCACACCACTGCATTCAGCTCTTTAACTTAGTGCCAGCGTCTCAGTCTCAACAACAACAACAATTACACTTGGATAGCATCTCTCATGTCGGGGGGAACATCCCAATACCTCAGAGAAAGAGAGTAAAAGATATAGACACACACAAACTCACACAGAGAAACAGTGAGAAAGACACATACACAGAAAGACTGAGACACACACATACACACACACAGAAAAAATAGTGAGACATGTACACACACACACACACAGAAAGATCGAGATACACGCACTAACACACACACAAAAAGAGTGAGATACACACACACATTCAGGGGTATATGTGTGGGTTTGCCTTCCATTCCTTGCCTACACCCACAAAACACAGTCACTACACATTACAGTGTATTCTGTGAAGACGCATTGAGACGTCTTGAAGACATGTGCCACACTACCCAGCATAAGACAGTGCCTGGGTGAGGGGGGAGGTTGGGAGAAGAGAGAGAGCAGTAGCCGAACAAAAATAAATGCATATGATACAACTGTAAGTTTTAAGGAAGGGCGGAGAAAATCTTAAGTGGTCTCCCCTCCTCTCCTTTATTAAGTAATTCCAAATGAAGGGTCATCCCAGTTTTCCTTGCGCTTTGTTAGAGAGTTGTCCACACATCTCCAGGAAAAACTCAGATCATGGCCTTTACAACATAAAAAATAATCCCCCCCATCAATTGGGGTTTGGGAATGTAAGAGGCCATGACTGTATATTCACAAAGTCTCTCACTCGGGGCCAAGACTGGCCCAAAGCAATTCAACAGTTTGGGGGATTTTAAGAATGGGAAGCGTTGTCTGAGGCAACACACAGCAGCTGCTGCTATGGTGGTTTGTTACACACAGGCTCCAATGAATAGGAGCCGCTGTTTTATAGCCCGTCAGAATCCCATGGCCCCCCATCTCTCGGCCCACCACAGATTTGACCGATGAACGGCGGGGCACTGCAATCGCAATTCTCCACAGCGCAGGGAGGATAAAGGCGGTTTGTTGAGAGCTGGGGCTGGGCTTTGCCTGCAGGGTGTGAGGATGTCATCGCGAGCTGTGGTCTTTAGCCTCGTTAGGTGGTGAGGCTGGGATAGTGCCCTTGTTGGTTGGGGGATGAGAAATTCCCACAACAAGGATAAGGGGTAAAGTTAGGGCAGAAGCGATTAAAATTTCCTCAGCCCTCGGCTTTGGCTTAAAGACAAGTCTTGGTGTCTGAATTAACAAAGGCTTTTATTTGTGAGAGTGTCTGTCTTTAAACCAGGTTTTTTTTTGAAAAAAATATTCACAGAAAGTTATATAATGCTATTAGGACATAATTGATTCATCGATTTTTTAAAAAATTCATGATGTTAATGCTCCGGGACACTACCCTGCACGAAAGATGTGTTATAAATGCAAGTTGCTGTTGTAGTTAATTTAATTAATTAATTGAATTCATGTCGTGAAGACATAAGATGTTATATCAAATGCAAGGATTATTATTATTATTAATGTCATTCATGTTAATAACTTTCAAATTTAGCATTTGGAAAATTTAAATTGAACCATGCTTAAAAAAGAATGCATCACTTCTAATCTGTGGATAAAATAATGTATTGTGGGGGGTGCCACTACTTTCTGGGGCGGTGCTGGGGGGAGTGGAGGGTGGGGGGGGTGGGCTAGGGTTTGATAATGTAAGAGGCCATAACAAAGTCTCTCACTTGGGGACCGGACTGGCCCAAAGCAATTCAACAGTTTGGACTTGTCCATTGCATTAACATTCAGATAAGACATTAAAACTAAGGTCCCAAATATATATATATATACTCCATCCACTGTGCTTGCACCTTTCTTTTCCTACCTCTTTGGTGATTTATTTTCTCCATCCCTGCCACATTACCCAATCCTTTACTGGAAAAGTGTGAGTTATTAAAGAGGTACCCACAAGATGGCTTCAAATATAACATGAACAAGATGGGAGTCAAGATCTCATGACCTATTTCTAGTGAACACCTTAAAACACAGAGTGACAGTCACTGATAGTGAACACTCAGTAGGCAATGAGCTGGAAAACAAGCCCTCCTTTTCTCTGTAGCAGATGTTAAACCACCACAATTAGCTTCTAAATAGGGATGATTACTCCCTTAACTTTCCAGATCACATCTCATTCTCCGTACCTGCCCTACAGGTGGCAAAGCAATGACCTGATGCAGTTAAACAAAGAGTGCAGGAGTCGAGCAAAATCTATTAAGTGAAGTTCCACAGTCCACCTGATGGCCCTACTTTTCATTAGAAACTCCTGAAACTGCCAAACTCTAACAATAATGATAATAATCCTTGCATTTGATACAGTGCCTGATCACATTTTCGAGACGTCTCAAGTGCTTCACAGAATATGCTGCAAAGTGAATTGACAATATTTTGTGGTCAAAATGCGGCAGCCAATTGCACATAGCAGTGTCCCATAAACAGTCCTGAATTGAGTGACCAAATTATTATTATTACTTTTTTTTGAAGGGATTATTGCCCCCGGAAAGCAATCCGCCAATCAACTAACAACTGGGTTCCGACTTACTGCTAAGTAAGTTATCTAGGTAAGATTATCCCTCCACAGGCTGCAGGTAATCCAGAACTCTGCAGCCCATACCCTCTCCCACACCAAACTCCGTGACCCCATCTCCCCCATTCATGCCCGACTCCACTGGCTCCCTATCCTTCAGAGGATCCTGTTCAAGATCCTGGTCCTCACATACAAAGCCCTCCATGGCCTCGCCCCACCCTACCTCTGCGACCCCCTACCAACCCGCCCATTCCCTCCGCTCAGCCGGCTCTGACCTGCTCCACGTCCCCCGATCCACCCACCCCACCATTGGCGGGAGAGCCTTCAGCCACTCTGCCCCCAACCTCTGGAATTCCATCCACCCATCACTCTGCCTTGGTCCCTCGTTAGCCTCCTTCAAGTCCCGCCTCAAGACCCTCCTCTTCGACCATGCCATCGGCCACCCCCTTTCCCCTCCCTTACCCCCCCCAATTCCAGCTCGGGTCTAAAATGCTGTGCTTCAGCGCCTTGGGACGTCCTCCCGACGTTAAAGGCATTATACACATATAATCTTCTTGTTGTTGTAAACCGAGGCGTTTGGAGTAAGGAAACTTGCCTAAGGTTTTGCCCTGCCCGGCAATCAAACCCGAGTCCTCTCGTTTGCGAGGCGAGTGCACTTCGCTGCAGGACTCCATCCATTGTTGTAGGCAATAATAAAAAATGATAATCCTTCCATTTTGTTACAGCGCCTTTCACATCGGAAAGATGTGTCAAAATGCTTCAGGGGATTTACTGTAATTTATTGCTGACCCCCTATCAACCTGCCGCTCCCTCCGTTCAGCAGGCTCCGGAGTCCTCCATGTCTCCCGCCCAACCCGCCCTACCATCAGCAGCGGGTCATTCAGCCTCTCTGCCCCCACCCTTTGGAATTCCATCCCACAATCCCGTCGCCTTGCTCCCTCCCTTGCCCTCCTTCAAGGCACGTTTCAAGACGCTCTTTTTCGACCGTGTCTTCAGCTGCCTTCCTACCCCCTCTGCCCTCCCTCACTCCCACTCTGCCCACTCCCCCACCCCACCACCCCACACTCGTGTCCTGATCCACGACAGTTCAGCGCCTTGAGAAGTCCTCCGAACATGAAAGACGCTTTACAAATGTAATTTTGCTGTTGTTGTTGTAAAGTGTGGTCACTGTGTGTTTTGCAATACGTTATAAATAAAAGACAGGAAAAGAAAGAGAGGAAAAAGCAGGACATTTTCTTGCCATTTCCAGATTGCTCAACGAGTAATTAACAGGTCTCTGATCCCTTCCAGACCCAAATACCGCAGATTGAAAAAACTCTGTCCTGCTTATTTCATGAACATTTTTGGCATTTTTATTTTGACCTGAACAAGCCCCTTCTCTCTCTCCCTCTCTCCCTCTTCCCCCCTTTTAAATAGCGAACATGCATTTACATGAGGGCAGAATCTCCCATGTTTAAACATGGTCAAAGCACATACTGGACCCCTTTGTTCTGCTAGTCGCTGACATCATTCACTGCTGATCTGATCAAATCCCCCATTTTCCAACGACAGCACTTTTGAAACAAAACTTGCCACCAGTCAGTTGAGTAACATTGATCTGTCGGAGAGCCCAGTCCACAGTTTTGGAGGTTACAAACGCTGAGGCTGCGAGACAGCACAGAATGACGCAGTTGAATGTAGGGTTAAAGAATGCTCTGGTTGGAGGGAGAGAACAAACGACACCCAAACAAATGCTCAAAGCAAAGTGCAACATCTCGTTTTCCGGGCGTTTCGCCCACAAAATACACAGTCAATTCAATTTACAGTATATTCTGTGAAGCGTTTTGAGACGTCTCAAAGAAGTGATAAGGTGCTGTGTGAAATGCAAGGATTAATATAATCAAAACTAGAGCTTCCGTTCAGTTCCCAAACTGGCACCTCTCACCCGCTTTCATTCTCCTTTTAAACAAAATTTAATCCAGGATTTATTTAGATTCACGTTAAGTGAAGAGTGCAGGTATTTTCTTCCCTCTCAGCTCCTGTTTGCTCTGCAAGACAAAGTGGTAAAAGATAGGGTCGTCATAGCTGGACAAGCAGCAATAAGCTTATTAGATAGTGCTCACAATGGCAATTTGTGTGGATTTTGGTCACTCAATCCATAACTGTTTGTGGGACACTGCTGTGCGATATTTGCTGCCGTGTTTCACCCACAAAATACACAATTTACTTTGAAGTATATCCTGTGAAATGCTTTGATAAGTCACAATGAAGTGATAAGGCATTATATCAAATGCAAGGATTATTATTATTATTATTGTCATCATTTAGTTGGTTAAACTCCAGCGATTACCACAATTGACACTTCCCTCTGAGTGCAGTCCATTCCAGTAAAGGAGATTTTCATGTGTAGGAGGTACACACACGGATCTCTCAACCTGGGTTGGATATTCTCAAGCACGGGTGTCAGACACCCGGCTGACCAAGAGAAAACCTTACCCGCACTGGAATTCTGTCCAGCAATACTCGTCATGTGTAGACTCACACATAAAGACAGTACTTATCAATCAGTCAGACATTCCCTGGCACACATGAAACCAAGATCGGTGTGACTCGTTGCTTAAACTTAGACTGTGTGTGGGGGGGAAGTGGGAAGTTATACCCAGATGTAAAATTGTCTTACCTGCCTCTTCTACTGACATGGCCAACATCGTAAGTTAAGAGTAGATGAATGGGAGTTATTTCACATTGCTGGCCAATGTTAAACAATTACTTGAAACACAACCGTTTGGTTTTACTTCCAAAGTCAACTACTATCACGTGTGCCATTCGTTGCTTTGTGTTGAGTTTCTGATCTCAGTCAAGGCCGTGTTTGGGTCAACAGTTGACTTCTGACTTAGGGAGTGGGTGAAAGAGGGATATCCCCAGGGATGCTGTTCCTGATTGCTACCCATGATAATAATAACAAGAATAAGAATACAAATAATAAACAGTTGTGCATTGAGTGACCACATTTTTTTGTGTGTTTTTGAAGGAGGGATTATTGTCCCCAGAAAACAATCCACGAATCGACTAAAACTAAGTTCCCTAAGTAAACAGAGGCATGAGGGATATATATATATGGTTTATTTTGTAAAGGATATTCATCCTTTAGAAAATAAACCATTGAGGAATAAAATACAAGAGACACACACATACACACAAAAGTAATCTCATGTGTAGCAGAACTAGATGCCAATGCACCCCCCCAACCCCCTTTCTCCCATTAAACACACAAGCAAAACATTGCTCACTGCATTACAATAATCATAGCCCACGTGAGTGTCTGTGGGAGGTTATTTGCTGGGTGTAAGTGGAAAATAAATGGAAGAGGGACTCACTGGTACTGTTTATACTTTTTTGTTTATTGCGATTTAAAAGAGCCAACTAAAACAATCACAAAAAAGCATTTATCCCAGTGGTTCTTTTTGATGAATGTTCGCCAGCTAGATCACTTAGATAAATGGTTCTGTCAGTTTAAATGCAAGAGTGTGCCGAACACAATGAAGATTTTAATCGCCTCTGCGCGGAAAGCGAGCTTTAAAAATGACTTAGTGCACAGCCCGCGTTTTCTAAATAAAATTCCATTCCGCGAACAGACATTGAAAGTTGGAGTTTAAGAAAAGCCACTATTTTCTGTGATGCACCTTGCATTAGGCGCTTGCTAAACAACCCGAAATAACACTGAACAACGTAGCAAGGCGAACAACCTTTCGCCCACAAAATACAGTCAATTCGCTTTATAGTATATTCTTTGAAGCGGTTTGAGATGTCTTACAGACATGATAAGGCGCTGTATCAAATACTAGAATTATTATTATTAACAACAACTTGAATTTATATGGCGCCCTTCACACAGGACAGCGTCTCGGAGCGCATAACAGAGGCAGAGCTTGATACCGAGTCAGGGGTGATGGGGAAGGGGTGAGAGAGGAGGTGACCGTAAGCACAGTCAAAGAGGAAGGTCTTGAGTCACGATCTAAAAGAGGGGAAGGAGTGAGCAAGGCGGACGGATTTAGGTAGAGAGTTCCAAAGCTTCTATGCATAGTGTCTGAAAGCGTGGAATGGAAATGCTGAAACAGTCAGTAATAACATTGTGTAGGAGACCGTTCAGCCAGACGAGAGACTTTGACAATTGCAAGTTTTTAAAAATCTTTTACAACTTTATTTCTGTGAGAAAATAGGAGTTCAAAAAGCATGCGAGAGGGCAGGTGAAATATACAACAACAACAAAATTACATTTGTTCACATCGGGATATATATAGCAAGGTATCTTCACAGTAAAATATTTTTTTCTTAAAGGCGAGTGGATGAGACAGGTACAGCTGTTTGCTAGTGAACGGATGCAAATCAAAAGCTCACTGTGCCGCTTTATAATAAATAATAATAATCCTTGCAGTTGATACAACTCCTCAACACATTGATAGAGATTCTGGAACACATAGTGACTGCATAGTGGTAGGCAAACACAGCAGACAATTTGAGTAATGTTCCACACACAGTCATGAAGTGAACGACCAATTATTTTTATTTAAAAATTTGAGGTGTTGTCAGCTAGGATATGAGAAGTTCTCCCAAATAACTTCAACATACCTTTACCAGCACCCGAAGAACAAGTGGACAGAACCACAGATTATTGTCTCATATGAAAGGCAATACAGCATTACCCACACAATTGCTGACACTTAAGCACACCACTGAACACTGGATTATCACAGGTACCATTCTTCAGATGAGATCTAATACATGGAAGGCAGGGAGGATGGGGGTAGGAGGATGGCAGGGAGGATGGGGGTAGGAGGATGACCAAAGAGGAAGGCCTTGAGGAACGGCTTGAAGAAGGCAAGTTAAGTTGTTGATATTGGTGCCTGAATTTCTCAAGGAATCCTGTTAAAATTCCAAACTACCCATAGGAACCGTCCTGTGGGAAATGCAGGCAGATTTCTCCCCAGGCAACATGACATGTTCCCAGTTAGCAGAAGGCGTCCCTTACACACACCCCCACACCCCCATCTCCATTTGCATAACTTTAAGAAAACCCACTGAGAAATATCGCAAATTAGCCCCTTTTATCACAAGTATTTTCAGAAGTAAATAGTGTACAAACAGGTGGTGTGTGAGAGTCAGAGCACAATAAGGGGAAAATAACGGAGCCTAAATCCAGATTGGGTTATTAACTCTCACACACCTCCTCCTGTTTGTACACTATTTACCTCTGAAAATACTTGTGATAAAAGGGGCTAATTTACAATTTTAGACCCCAGTGAAGTTAGGTACAAGACGAAAGAGATGGAGTCGGCTTGGCTTTATAGGATTGAGGTGTATGTTGAAGTCCACATTTAATCTCTTCCCATTACTGTCACTGTCAGACCACAGGAAACGCTGTAACTGAGGGGGTGGGTGAGGATTAAGGGGTTAAATAAAATAAAAACTGCACATCATTTTTCCCTACAGTGTCTCACACTCAGCTGTCATTGCCTGTCATTGGCAACCACAGCCTGTGAGCTGCTCTGGCTGACCTGTCTGTGGTGGAGGTTGGGGGGTGGGGGGTGGGGTGGGGGTTTGGGGGGGGGTTGGGGGGTGGCGGTGGGGGGTTGGGGGGGGTTGGGGGGGGGTGGGGGGTGGGGGGGGGTGGGGGGGTTGGGGGGGGGGTTGGGGGGGTGGGGTGGGGGGGTTGGGGGGGGGGTTGGGGGGGTGGCGGTGGGGGTTGGGGGGGGTTTGGGGGGGCGGTGGGGGTTGGGGGGGGGTTGGGGGTGGGGGGTTTGGGGGGGGGTTGGGGGTGGCGGTGGGGGGTTTGGGGGGGGGGGGGGGGGGGGGTTGGGGGGTGGCGGTGGGGGTTTGGGGGGGGGTTGGGGGTGGCGGTGGGGGGTTTGGGGGGGGGGTTGGGGGGTGGCGGTGGGGGGTTTGGGGGGGGTTGGGGGGGGGGGTTGGGGGGGGGGGGGGTTGGGGGGTGGCGGTGGGGGGTTTGGGGGGGGTTGGGGGGTGGCGGTGGGGGGTTTGGGGGGGTTGGGGGTGGCGGTGGGGGTTTGGGGGGTTGGGGGGTGGCGGTGGGGGTTGGGGGGGGGTGGGGGTGGCGGTGGGGGGTTTGGGTGGGGGGGTTGGGGGGTGGCGGTGGGGGGTTTGGGGGGGGGGTTGGGGGGTGGCAGAGGGGTCACGATTGATTGCACAGCCCACCTGGAGGGGGCAGACCAGGAACTGACTGAGACAATCAGTGTGAGTGCCCTGGACCCTGGCGGCCCCCCAGCCCCGGCTCCTGCCACAACCACTCGGAGATGTTAGGTGGCCGACTTGTCACAGACAGGGGCCAGAGTTGCTGACCCCAACCCACTGACCCCTTCAAAGTCCAGTGCAATTGTTCTGGCAGTTACTGTGGCGACTGTGCACCCCGAGCTTATTCCTTGTTAACAGGAGAGTGGAGTGACTGTGTGTGTGTGGGGGGGGGGGGGTGGGTGGGGGGGGACAGGACAGAAAAGGCTATTTTTTAAAAACATTTACCACTGTATGTTTGTAAATTCTGCATCGCTCACCTATTTTTTCACTCCTCACAAGCACTTAAGCGGTTGGTTTTGCTTTAATTCTCCCAAATGTGCTCTGTCTCTCACTCCCCCTCTTTCTCTCTCATTTCTCTTCTTTTCCTCACTCCCCCTCTCTCTTTCTTTCTTGTTCCTCTTCCCCATCTCTTTCTCTCTCTCTCTCTCTTCTCTTCTCCCTTCTCTCTTTTTCTCCCCCACCTTTTTTCTCCTCTTCCTCCACCTCCACCCAACCCCTCTTTCTCTCAGCTTTCTCTCTTCTTTCACGATCAAAGCTCAAGTTGAATTTATTTTCACCATTTGACTTTCATTTAATGCACTTTACTGCTTGAAGTGAATTCGGGTGTTGAAGTGTGTGGGGGTTAAAAATCCACTGGGAAAAGACTCTCAAAAAAAAGAGCAGGTGCATGTCTCATGCCAACCTGAAATGATATTAAAATTAAATTAAATGCAAGTCACAATCCATTGCAATAGTTTTCATATATATATATACACACTATCAATAAAGTGTGTGCATTAAGTTGTATGATTGTTCCAGGACCTTTGTTTTAGAATTTAATTCATCCTCAAACACACACACACACACATAAAACGCGCATCATTCGTTGTTTCTTGATTTGTTGTGATTGTGGTCAGGTTAAGCCATAGCAAAGTGTTTTCGGGTTACTGTAATCCTGTCAAGTTCAAAGATGAAGGGTAGATCAGCGGCAGCCTTCAAATGTATGGAGTAATGATGGAAAATCTCCAAAAAAACACAAAAAACAATAATAAATTGGTCATTTTCAATCCATGACTGTTTGTGGGACATTGCTGTGCGCAATTGGCTGCCGTGTTCGCCCACAAATACACAGTCAATTCACTTTACGGTGTGTTCTGTGAAGCGCTTTGGGACGTCCTCCCGACATGAAAAGCGTTATATCAAATACAAGGATTATTATTATTAAAATATAACTAAATATGACTGGATCACCTCCACGATTTACCGGGGTTTATTTTTTTTCCAAAAATACATTACATATTAACTAAATACATATATAGCTTTAAAAAATTGTATAGGAAACAATCTGTATGGGAGACTATGGAGAAAGACTAAACTGGTACTGCATCGACTCCTATATGGTTAAGTTCCTATGCACGTGTCCTCTCAAAATACAGTCACTACACTTTATAAGTAAATCATGTGAAACACTTTGAGACGTCCTCCAGTGGTGAAAAGCGCTATACTATATCAAATGCAATGATTTTAATTTGATATCATGGTTTTATTTGTACCCAAAGTAGACAGTAGCTTAATGATGGAATGAGAATGAGAGAGAGAGAGACAGAGAGGGATGGAGACAGGTTTCGAAGCCCAATCAAGATAACCATGAAGCCCCACGTTGACTTTAGGTGTAATCCCACCATTCGCCTTCTGAAATGCATTTAAGAGCAAGTTTAAATGCCTTACCTCCTCCCCTTCCTATTGGCCATGTTTAACTAATTTTGATTGAAAGCTTGACTTCGTAAATTGCCTCACTGTCCCCTCAATCTCACCAACTTCCTTGCTTAGACCAGTTACATGCGATTGGGTTGAACAATGGATAGGTCCTGGAGAGTGAAAAGAGAATTAAAGATAATCTTGTATCGATCTGAGAGTGGAGAGTGCTGTCGGTTGATATTTCTTCAACACATTAATGGTCCCATACATTAATGCCCCCATTCCCTCCACCCCATGAAGACAACCACAACGATGTCCTTCGGGATGTGGCCAGTCGGAAGTAGGACACTGTATAATTAGGCCTTTGGCGGCAAACAACTCCACAAATAACAAAGAGATCCAGTAATAATCTAAGAGCTCAAGTGGCCGTGAGTAAAAGTTGAGGGGAAGTTATTGCAAGTGACTGATGCACACTGACAAAAGAAATCAATACACAGGCATCTCGGCGGCTCAATGCTTTGTTCGGATGCATTACTGCCAAGTGATGGGACGACCTTACCTTTGAGAAAGAATATTAAGGAGAACTATTTATAGGGACTTTTGAACTGTGTGTGTGTGAGTGTGTGGAAGGGGGTTGGAGGGGGTCTTAACTAGGAGAGAGAGGAGAGGAGACTTACTCCATTTGTTCTTTCCTCAACAAATATACAGTTCGCCCACAAATATACAGTCAATTCACTTTACAGTGTGTTCTGTGAAGCACTTTGGGACGTCCTCCCGACGTGAAAAGCGCTATATCAAATGCAAGGATTATTATTATTATTATTAACACGAGTTGGGTTAGGGTTTAAACCAGCCATCCTTGCTATTAGGTGGCATCCAAGCCATCTCTCTTTCTCACTCTCTCCCACCATCTCCCACCCACCCTCCCTCCTCCAGAAATGTGCTGTCTGTTGGCTCCTGATATCAGATCGCCTTTGAAGGTTGTGTGTGTCTTGTGTGATATTTATATTTCGCTGACGTCAGTGTAAATGGCATATAATCGATGAGAGAGCGTTGGCTGTCACACATTCACTGGTCACTTCTCCCTGAACAAGGTAACTTGATTTGGCATTTTTTTTTAAAAAAAATATTTTTTTAAAATTATTGTGAGGATTCCACTATTTCGGGTCATTTGTTAAGTGAACTTGTAACGTCATCTTACTACAGCGAGCGAGGTGTATTCCCCGCCCCCACGGAAAAAATAAAATAACTAAATAAAATATCTTCTTTGAAAAAAAAAGCCATATTCGGCACATTTCGATTTACCACCACGCTTTGCTTAGAAACGTTCACTGACAGGAGGGAAAGTGTGTGTGTGCGTGTGGTGGGGGGTTATGTGATGAAATAAAAAAAGGAATGAAATTATGGAATTGGAACCGTTATGAATGCATAGTTTACACAAAGGGAACTTTTAGTGTGTGTCTTAAGCCCAGTTGCTATATGTTTAAGGCGGATATTTAAGCAATTTGGCCCAAATTTTGCCACATTGACTTTGCAGGAGATAAGGAATAATAATAATAATAATCCT
Organism: Callorhinchus milii; assembly: GCF_018977255.1. Taxonomy (NCBI): domain Eukaryota; kingdom Metazoa; phylum Chordata; class Chondrichthyes; order Chimaeriformes; family Callorhinchidae; genus Callorhinchus; species Callorhinchus milii. The sequence continues at coordinate 1,932,555 of NW_024704752.1, read as the reverse complement.
TGCATTTGATATAGTGCCTGATCACGTCTTTGAGATGTCTCGAAGCGCTTCACAGAATATACTGTGAATGAAATGAGTGTATATTTTGTGGGCAAAACGCGGCAGCCAATTGCGCACAGCAGTGTCCCATCAGCAGTCGTGGATTGAATCATCAAGTTATTTTTTTAAAGAGATTATTTCCCCAGGAAAGCAATCCACCAATCAACTAAAACCCAGGTTACGACTTATTGCTACGTAAACAGGTATGTGGAGTAAGGAAACTTACCTGGGATTCTTCTCACCCGGGAATCCTGTAGCATATTGGATAGAGCATTCGCCTGTCACTTGCGAGCCAAGTTCTCCATCCAATAAACTACAGGAGATGTCTTCACAAGGGGATGTTTAACTGGATGGTAGTACAATCTTATATAAGTGGATATTAAGTCAAACTGACCATTAGTGACCAGAAAATGGAGGTGTTCTGGTAAAAGGTGGAGCTCAGAAACCAAGCAAAACTTGGGTAAGTTTCCTTAGTCCACTTGGCCTCTGTTTACCAAGCAATAAGTAGGAACCCAATTGTTAGGAGGATTGCTTTCTAGGGGTAATAATCCCTTTTTAAAAATGTGGTCACTCAATCCACAACTGTTTGTGGCACACTACTGTGTGCAATTGGCTGCTGCATTTTTCCAACAAAATATCCAGTCAATTCACTTTACAATATATTCTGTGAAGCGCTTTGTGATTTCTTGAAGACGTAATAAGCCGCTATATCAATGCGTGGATTATTAATATATATTTATATATGGTTTGAATAAATCATGCGATTCCATAGAATAATAATAATAATCCTTGCATTTGATATAGCACTTTTCACGTCGGGAGGACGTCCCAAACCGCTTCACAGAATATACTGTAAAGTGAATTGACTGTATATTTGTGGGCGAACGCAGCAGCCAATTGCGCACAGCAATGTCCCACAAACAGTCATGGATTGAAAATGACCAATTTATTATTGTTTTGTTTTGGAGGGATTATTATTAGGCTCTGTGTGGAGTAAGGAAACTTGCCCAAGGTTTCCCGCTGTCTGGAATTGAATTCAGGTCTCTCGCTTGCAAAGCGAGTGCTCTAACCACTGAGCTACAATAGACTCACTATAAAACCTTAATTTTTAGGGTGTGTGCGGGGTGGGGGGGGGGGGGGGAGGGGCAATATGATATATTTAAAAATGATTTTCAGAAATTAAAAAGTGTGGATTTGTCATTTTACACACGTTTGATAGAAAGAGTTGATTTTTGTTGACAGTTCTCCAATACTTAATAGAGCTAAACTCATCAGCGAGTGTGGGGAGGGGAGAAATGACATGGTGAATGGACAATTAAGTAGCAAGTCTTAATAACTCGTCATTTCTCTTCTTTCTTAATGAAATGGTAATGCGTGAATTTCAGAGCAGTGAAACCCCATCCACTGGCTGGCTGGAGCCCATTAGGTTACAGAGCTGTCATTTCCAAGCGGAGGCTACAATGGGCAGCTCCACAATGATAGCGCTCTGATCTGGGCGATGGGTAAGATAACCACTTGATTAAAATGGTTGGGTTGTTCTGTCGTTACTTGATAAGCGTGTGAACCCCTCTCCCGCGTTATATATGCAATTATGCGCAAGGACTTTATCCCCAGCGATCTCATTACGGTTGAGGAGGGTCTCTCTCTTTCTCTCTCTCTCTCTGTCTCTCTTCCCAGCCGTCAGGTATAGCTCCTCGGGGGGCAGTGGGTGGGACACAGGGGTCGGGGTTTCCGACTCCAGAAAGCTCCGTCTGCAAAAGTTAATGAGAAAGTTGATCAACTGTCTTGGGATCATTGCCATTGGTACAATATTGATTGATTGATACATTACTGCAGCTTTATCCAGATGGGAGACAAAATACGCATCATTTTCAAGTCAATTACACACAAATCAATGTATTTTATATTAAATATAAATATTTATATCAATAAATCCAACTGTTACATTTGACTTCTTACAACAACACAAATCAATTCTTGGAATTGGATATTTTAATAGCTGCACTTTAATTATTGGCCCACAAAATATACAGTTAATTCACTTTACAGTATATTCTGTGAAGCCCTTTGAGACGTCTCGAAGACGTGATAAGGCGCTAAAATCAAATGCAAATGCAAAGATTATTACCCTGATTGTATATTGTAGTCTTAACCAATATAGTGCCCAGCGCCTTGGGACGTCCTCCCGACGTGAAAGGCACTATACAAATATATATATATTTTGTTGTAGTAGTGTTAGCATTGAGCTGAATGCATCTCAAGCGATCATATAATCGATATTTTAAGAAACCTCGACGTGAAGTTACGCAATAAACAAGTCTGTTCCTTAGTGAAAAGGGACACCACATATGTTTTGTGTATATATATATATACAATTTCTATTATGTATATACACACAAAAGGTATTCACAGTTCATTAGGTGCAATTTATTATATAGTGAAACAGAATCGTGAAATAAGTTTAAGCGTTTGTTAACCGTGTACATCAGAAGTTTCTAAAATACATGAAATGTATTTGAGTCACTGAAATGCGTCTAAATAAAGCAGATTTCTTTATCTAAGAGGGGGTGCAGAGGGGGATGGGTGAGAGGGGTGGAGAGGGGGATGGGGAGAGTGGTGGAGAGGGATGGAGGGGTGTAGGGGGTGGAGAGGGGGATTAGAGGGATGGAGAGGTGGCTGGGGGGGGGGGTGGAAAGGCGGGATGGGGGGTGGAGCGGGGGTATGGGGGTGTGGAGAGGAGGTGGGGGAGAGGATAGGGGGTGGGGGTGGTGGAGAGGAGAGGAGAGTGGGGGGCACTGAAGCATTAATCAGACTAGTGCAAAATAGAAAGAAAACGGTGGATTCGACGTAATCAAGTTTCAACTGTTGGTGGCGGCTGAAGAACAGACAGACAGCTGGCTAACACCAGTGACTGTTTGAGTGAAGTCATGCGCATAATTGAGTAAATTTAACATAAAGATTTAAACGATCGGTGATTAATAAGTAAATAGATTTTTACCTTCATTATGTAACCGCGTGAATAGGTCCTCTGCGCGGTGGGCAAGACTGATCTGAAACGTGGTTCAATAAGGTATTATTTATTGATCTTATCCCCCAACACACACACACACACACCAAATAATGGATTTATTTTTGAAGAATTTCCACCCCTCCCCCCCCCCATAAAATTCTTATCACTTTGCAATTGCGCTTCACAGGCTATACTGTAAAGTGACTGTGTTTTATGGAAGAAACTATCGTGTGTTTAAGATCTCACAACACGGAGACACACACACACTAAATAATGTTACATCATTAAAACTCCTCGCCAAGAAATAGCTGTCAATGTAACACAACTGAAGTAATGTTCGGCAAAGCATTATGTTCCTTGGTTAAGTGCGAACACACACTCACACACACACACACAAAAGTGATCCAAAGTGATTTAACACTCAACCCTGTTGAAGGAAAGTGAATCTTAAGACCAAGTGTTGGTGGGGATTGTTTTGGTGGTGATGTGTGTGTGTGTGGGGGGGGGGTGGGGTGGGGGGGGGATCCACATCTCGTCCTTATTTTCATATTGGGACGATTTACAAATGATTCTTTGAAGTCTAAAAAAGTAATATATATATTATTCTGTATTTGCACAAGAAAGGATTATAAACATAACTACACAAAATTAGGATTTTTTGCGGGGTGGGGGTGAAACGTTGTGTGTCAACAAGTGGTGTGGATGGATATAATAATGCCAAAAGCTCCCCTCGCCCCAACACACACACACATACACCTGTTAATCCACCAAAGCTTTGGTAACTTCACAACTGGCCATGCTCTGTGTATGTTCAGGGCTGAGATTTCATTCAGGGCTGTTCTGGGAGATTATAAAAGACCAGGTGATAGAGACTGAATCTCACACCCTCTCCCCAATTCACCAGAGTCACACACAGTCTGTGCCTTGTGGATAAATAAACCCCATTGTGGCGCCCGCACAGAACACAACACACTGTTGTGGAGAAGTTTTTTTTAACGCCTGAAGCACACATTCCCCCTTTTTTTCCAATGCAAAAAAACAACAACACCCCCCGGCCGAGGGCTTGGTTCGGCTGACTTTGCGCTCCGAACGGAGGCTAAAACGCGCCTTGCGAATTCAGCGAGAGAGAAAGAACAGCTTGCGAACAGGGAGTGAGTGAGGGAAGGTGGTGGGATTGGGAGGTGCGCTGAGATGAAAGATAAAACAGTAACAAACAAGCTTTTATTTCCCTTGGATGAATTTATATTCACTTGAATAATCGCCCAGTCTGTTGGTCTCACTTGTTTAATTTATGACCAACTGGTTTAGGCGAGTAGGAAAGGATAACACAGCCAAGTAAAGTGGGGGATGCTTAAATTTATGTCTCTGGTTGTGTTCATTCAGACACCCTTCCTCCCTCACAGCACTTAGAAATCAGAGCGTTAAAACCAGCCTGGCTTTCTGTCCCATTATATGCTGACTTGGGAAGGAAATAAAATGGTCAGCCAGCTAAACAGTCAAAAAAAAGGTACCTTAAATGTGACTGGGACTTCGAAAGTTTTTTTTATCCGACCAACCCCCACCCCCCCCTCCCCCACCCCCCCAAAAAAAAAGCGCAATTCTAAGCAAATCAATGAAAGGGAGATGGATTACTACTGGTGGTTAGAAAAAAAAGTAGGACAAGGCAGATGGTGATGCCGTCATTAACAGGCAAACTTTGGGTCCCGCAAGTCATGCCTGAAATTGGGAGGGATTGGAGGAACAATGGTCGCTGGTGTTGTAAAAAAAATCCTCCTCTTTCCATTGACCCGAGCTAATATAGGATTCTGCGGCGCGCTTGCTCACACCGCCCGTTGCTTCACAATAAATGATTGTTTGGGAAGTCTGGCTCTGAACTGGGATGGGAGGAGGGGAAAACTATGGCAAGCGGTTGAAACAAAAAAGTTCTTTTCAAAACTCGACCCATTCCCATTCCATCCGAATGATAGTTGTCTGGATATGTTGGCTGCTGCGTTTCACCCACAAAATATACAGTCAATTTACTTTACAGTATCTTCTATGAAGGGCTTTGAGACATCTTGAATGCATGATAAGGGGCAATATCTAATACAACGATTATTATTAATAATATAATAATTATATATAATAACAATTCTTGTATTTGATATTAGATCAGCCATGATATTATCGAATGGCGGGGCAGGCTCAAGGGGCCGAATGGCCTACTCCTGCTCCTAATTCTTATGTTCTTATATTGCACCTATAATAAGGAATATAAGAACAGGATTAGGCTATTCAGCTCCTCGAGCCTGTTCCACTATTCTATTAGATCATGGCTGACCTGGACCTCAACTCCAATTACCTGCCTTTGCCCCATATCCCTTGATACCCTGACCTAACTAACTTCTATCCACCTCAGTTCCAGATTTCTATTACCCTTTGGGTGAAAAAATATATATTTTAAATTGTCTACCTCTCAAAGACGAGGTTAGACTGGATCTCGAGTGGGTAGTAGGACTGGTTGGATAACTCTTTCAAAGAGTTGGCACAGTCACAATGGGCTGAATGGCCTCTTTCTACGATTCTATGATTCTCGATCACCTATAGATGGGTATATAAACCGAGGCTATTTCTTGCAATTTTGCCAAAAATATACATGAAATTAAAACTTATTTCCCTTTTTTAAAAAAATCACTTTTTTAAGTAAACCCCTGCCTAAAATATCACATTAATTGTGTTTTATATAAATCTTTCCCACCGGAATAAGTACCTGACACTGTGATCATTCGTTGCACCTTGCAAAAAAATCTACTTTTTATGAAACAAAAAAAACTTTGAAAAGTTAAGTAACGCGTGATTTATTCATCACTGTTTGAAAATACAGTTCAAAGGATCTTCAAAATAATACCACCAACAACTTGCACTTATATAGTGCCCCTCACACAGGGTAGCGTGCAAAGTGCTTAAGTTACCTAAAAATGGACACTCCCTGCTTTAATGATTAGAGCTCCATGGAAATAAGGTTAAATACACTCACTGCCATTTGCTGAACAGTTTAAATAATCTGCTGAGGTGGGTGGGTGGGTAATGTTAGATTTGTATAATAATAATAATTTGGTCACTCAATCCATGACTGTTTGTGGGACAATCCTGTGCGCAATTGGCTGTCATGCTTCACCCACAAAACACAAAACACAAAACCCAAAACCCAAAACACAAAACAGGATATAGTATATCCTGTGAAGCACTTTGAGATATCTCGAAGACATGATAAGGCACGACATTAAGGGTTATGGAAAGACCAAACCTGTTTGGAAACAGTTTAAGAGAGAAGCAATGCGTTTTATACAGGCCTTGTAATGAGTTGAGGAGCACCACAAAAACAAAATACCACACACTGTGTGGGAATGATAAATAAAACAGTCTGATATCTGGTTAGAGGAATTAGCGTTATTTCCTTACAGATTTGGCTGATTTTATTTTCTAACATTTACAACTGATGAAACGCCCCGACAGTGCATGTTTGTGAGTGAGGCTGTTAGAGAAAAAGATTGGCAAATGCTAGGAATGATGCATGGTGACATTTGCGCATGAAAAGGAGACGCATGCCACACCGGTGAGATGATAAATTATTCAGGATTCCAGTGGTGATGGTAGTTGAGGCGGTTTAGGCTGCCAGTTGACAATAAGCAGGATCAAATCCAAGTCATGGAACAAATGCCTCAAAGGGTTCAAGACATTAGTTGGTCTTTGAGAGGTCACTTCCGGGCATCCTGTTCTATAGGAACATAGAAACAGGAGCAGGCCATTTCTTCCTCTCAAGCCTATTCCCCCATTCTATAAGATCATGGCTGATCTGTTCCTCAACGCCAATTACCCGCCCTTGGCCCATAACCCTTGATACCCTGACCTAATAAATATCTATGCACCTTAATCTTGAAAATGTGAATGAATCTAGCATCCACAGCCTTTTTGGGGAGAGAGTTCCAAATTTCTATGACCCTTTGGGTGAAAAATTGCCTCCTGGTTTCACTTCTAAATGGCCAAGGTCTAATTTCAAGATTATGCCCCCTTGTTCTGGATTGCCCTACCAGAGGAAATAGTTTCTTTGTATCTACTCTATCAAATCCCTTTATTTTAAAAACCTCAATCAGATCACCCCTCAATCACCCAGTGAAAGACAGACATCCACACTCACAGTTTGTCTCTCCTCTTGCAGATCCAAGGCTTTGCTATAAAGCATCGAAGGGGGTAGTTGTTGAAGCTGGACTTTGGTCACAACACAGTGTATAGAAGCCCTGATCAAACAAGTCAGATTCATGGGTGTTTTTCTCCTGGTGATAGTTAAGACATGCACCTGTGGGTTATTTACCTGCAATATCCCCTCATTTTCCCATCACTTCAACCCAGAGAGGCAGAGTGTTTACTGGAAAGGCACAGGTTGGCTAGAGACAAGGCTTGGGGACCCTTGAGCATGTGTTAGGATAATTGCTGGAGTCTAACGAGCTAAAGTCACATAGCTTGCCATTGATATCACTGTCTGTCACGCTTTCCCACTGCTTGTCCACCCTACCCATTAGGGCTTTGGCTTGCAGGGTTAACAGGAGTTGAGTGGGAAGATTCCGTGACCCCAGTGACCATTCGGCCGATTGTATTTGTGCCCCTCCCTCAAGAGCAATGTTTCAGTCCCACTTACCTGCTCTTCCTACATTAAGTGTGAAATTCAAACCCAGGAGTCAAGTACAGGCCCCATTCCCTCCAATTTGTATTTGGGGGAGGTGGAAATCAAATGAAGGAGCTTCAGTTTTTCCATAAATTTCTTGAGTTTTTAAATACAATAATATGCACAAGTCCTGTAGCTCAGTGGTTAGAGCACTCGCTTTGCAAGCGAGAGACCTGAGTTCAATTCCAGGCAGAGGGCGAAACCTTGGGCAAGTTTCCTTACTCCACACAGAGCCTAATAATAATCCCTCCAAAACCAAAAACAATAATAAATTGGTCATTTTCAATCTACGATTGTTTGTGGAACATTGCTGTGCGCAATTGGCTGCCGCGTTCGCCCACAAATATACAGTCAATTCACTTTACAGTGTGTTCTGTGAAGCGCTTTGGGACGTCCTCCCGACGTGAAAAGCGCTATATCAAATGCAAGGATTATTATTATTATTACTCACCCCGAGATGCCCATTCCATGGATGAGATGTTAAGCTGAGGTCCCTTCTGCCTGTTCAGGTGGACGTTAAAGATCCCATGGCGCTGTTCGAGAAGAGTAAAGCATTTCTCTCTCCAGGTGTCCTGGCCAACAATCCCCCAAATAAAATTGGTCACTCACTCCATGACTGTTTGTGGGACACTGCTATGTGCAAACTGGCTGCCGCGTTTCGCCCACAAAATCGTGTATTCTGTGAAGCGCTTTGAGGCGTCCTAAAGATGTGATACTATTAAATGCAAGGATTATTATTATATTTTATTATATTACCCTGGGGTTTCTAGTTTCATAACCACACAGCCTGAATCTACCGAGATTGGGAAGTATTGTAACGATTATTTTATTGGCATTTTCCTCCCGACGTGAAAGGCGCTCTAGAAATGTAATTTTGTTGTTGCTGTTTTGTGTGTGTGTGTGTTTTAATCGAAGCTTGTCGAATTTTCTCTTCAACTCTGATGTCGAGTGAGAGCGGTATTTAGACGATTCTAAGATATTTGCTGATGACCTTGACTGAAAGCCACGGCGCAGCATTGAATAGGGTGGATTCAGGGATAACACACGATCCTCTGTGAGTGTGTGTGTGTGTGAGTGTGAGGGGGGGGGGTGGGGGGGGGGGAGGTGAGGGATCTGTTTTACAACCTGTGAAAAATGAGAAGAAAACACACGAAAAAACAACGAGTCATGTCATAATCAAAAGTGGGTCGGGATTAGTCACTGAGAAACCCAAACCCTTTCGTAAATAAGATTCGGTTCTTCTCGAATCATTCCTTAGCGGTTTTCAATAAAACTGACATTTTCCATCAGTGAGTAATGCTCCCCAGAGAGTGTGTGTGACCAATATCTCAATTGGTATGCAATAATAATTATAATTATATTATTTTATTTTCTATCATTGTTATACTCGGCATGTGCTTTCGTATTCGGGAATTGTGAGCATTCTAGCTTGTGTTAGGGTAACATTCGATGTTCCCCACAATCAAACAACTTATGCCGCTGACCAGCACCACAAGGAACGGGTTAAGAAACACTGCATTTTTTTAGAACAAATTAATAATCATAATAATAATCCTCATTAATCCTCATTGCACGCGATACAGCCACTTAGCGCGTCGTTGAGACGCCTCGGAGCGCCTCACCTGATTTACCTGTAGTGAAGAGTGTGTGTGTGTGTGTGTCGCAGGCGAATATATTTAAATTCCTGAAAAAAATAACTCCAACAAAAAAAAAACCTTCCTTCTCGTTGGCTGTCACAAGCAGACGTCGTTCGCATTTCACTGTTGAGAAGTCATAGTTCTGGTGGTTTGTTGCTAGTTAAAGTCTGGTGATTCACGTTGACCCGTTTGCTCACAGCCTCTCATACGTATAAATATAATAGCAAAATAACCTTGTGTTATTAACCCACGCCTCCCCCACCCCCCACCCCCCCCGGACTACGTGATGGAGACACTTGTGTGTGTGACCGAGTTCAGATTGTGTTTATCATGAGATGGATCAGGTGGGTTGAAGGAACCTGCAAAATCCTTCCTCTTTCACTGTGTACAGACCAGTCGGTGTCCTTATAAAGCACCTCCCCACAAAAAATATTAATAGCGATTTATAGTATTTATAAACTATAAATTTATAGTATAGTATTTATAATAAAATATAGTACTAACCCCTTGGACAGGAGAGTAATCGATCATCTCATTATCAAACGGTTCCCAACATTTGATACAGAGCCTATAAGATATAAAACACCTTTAAATAAAAGTCATGGGATATTGATGGGAATATGGAGCGACTCTAACCTTGTAGGCAAACAGCCGTGACGTGAATGAGAAACTTACCTGGAGGGAGGGGGGGGGATGTGTTTGAGGGGGGGGGTCACTATTTCGATTGGTCTCTTGGGGTCTTGAAACGTCATCTGAATGGGAGCAGACACCAGGGCCTTGGTCTCTCCGACTCACCCCCCCCCCCCCCCTCACCCCCACACACTCCCAGCCTCCCACCCCCACCGCAATGATCATCTCCAACAACAGCCCTGGAATGTCAGCCTGACCTGTGAGTTGGGAGTCCCGATGGGCAATGGAGCCAATTTCAACCGGTTGAGCCAAGCTGATGTTGCTGGACTGAGTTGAGTACGAGAAGGTGGGAGACAGCATAGCGGGGAGGGGGGAGGAGAGATGCTCTCGTTAAAACGTGTGCCCCCCCCCCCCCCCCCCCCCCCCCCCAAAAAAAAAAAAGTAATAAACCATCTCCAGCAAGTGTCAGATTGCCGTTGGGTCATAAAGATGGGCTTTTATGAGTTGCCAAAGTTGTAGTGGAACCATAATGTTAGCCATTGAATTCCGCCCTATGTAAATAAGTCAATGGTATCTGTAAGCGCTATTGTTGTGGTGAAATACCGGTGTATTGTAGAGCGAGAGCAGCGGGTTACATAACAGGTGCTGACCGGCCGGCGGGGAGCGGTCTCTCATAAGATGCACCAAGGCATCATGTACATACTTGTAGCGCCCTACAGCTCAACACGACTTCTCTTTAAACTGGGTTTGACCCAAGTACAAGCGGTGAGCTCAGAAACACCCTCCGCACCCTCCCTCCACTGTGCTCGGCGCCCCAAAACATGCGGTGCCTCGGCCTCCCTCTCCACAGCCATCCATTCGGGATCTTTTTATTCAAATCAAAAATAATATTGTGGTCACGTAATCCACAACGTGTGTGTGGGGGATACTGCTGTGCGCAATTGGCTGCCGTGTTTCGTCCACAAATTACGCAGTCACTACACTCAATAGCGGAGTGACTGTATGGAGCGCTTTGAGACGCGATAAGGCGCTAAATGAAATGCAATGATTTGTATTATCTGTGTAGCTTTCTCTGTCTCTGTCTATCCACACCATTCACGGTGCTGTCCATTCAGCCTCACCAGTCTCTCCCCGCCCCCCAATAATCTGGTGCTAACGCATCAATGAAAGTGCTGAATAAACGTGAAGTGTAATTAAAATGCGACCAAAACGTGGATGTGTAACAATTAAAACGGTTTGTGTGTGTGCGGATCAATAGTCCTCTCCTGTTAACAGTCCAATTTCACAAACATGTATGCCCTGAATGAGCTGGACTGAGCTGTGTGGGTTAGGGCAGCTAATTCGTTCGATTTTCACAATATAAATGATATGGTTTCTATCCATTTCAGTTATATTGTTCCTACCCGGAGAGGGAGAGAGAGGCATCGATTAGGCATTGGTACTCCCATAATGTATATACATTGTTCGGGAAACTATTGGAGAGAGGGGAAAAAACGCAATAACAACAATAATTAATAATAATCCTTGCATTTGATATAACACCTTGTAACTCAAAACGCTTCACAGAACATATTGTCACATTAGTTTAATACAAAAGCGTCGCTCTTTTAAACAAAAAATCTTTCAAAGTTCAGAATATCTATCTATTTGGGGCTATTTGTAGGAAAGTTTTTAAATGTCTCTTTCCCCTTCCGTTACTGGGCTGTGGATAGAAGGGACTCTGTCTCTCATGTCCCTCTCTCTCTCTCTCTCTCTGTATATACTAGTATATATAAATTGCTTTGGTTAGCACAATATAACCCTATTTTTTTTTGCAGGGTTGGGAGCAACTCGCTAGCAACAACCGCAACCAGGGAAGGAGCCCATTTGCTTGTGAAAGACTTTAATGTGTTGCTAAGGAGCTCAGGATAGGAATTTGTCCATAGGTCGGAGTGTGTGTGTGTGGTTCACTTTGAGTCAACGTACAAAGTGCGGGCTTTAATGAAACGCCTGTAATTTTCTTCCCTACTTTACAGGAGGCAACTTTTTTTTTATTAATTAAAAATAAACTTGTATAAACGAGATTTTTGAATGTATTTTTTCTACTCAACATTGGGGCAATGAAGGGGAGGCGTGGGGGGGGGGGGGGGGATGGCAGAGAGAGAGAGAGACAGAGAGAGACAGAGAGAGAGAGAAATCTCTTCCCTATAGGAGCCAATGCAACCATGCGTTTGACGTTATTAAATAATAAAGCGATTGTGATTTATATTGTTGTTGGGAACAAGGTGCAATTATCCGCTCTTATGTTTTCGAAAAGATCGCATTAACTCGAATTAGCAATCAAACAATATGCTGGAGATAAAGTAGGCGGTGTCACCCCGAAGGATACAAAGTGAGACTGAACAAGGGGGAGATGTTTTTTGTCAAAAAAATAAAGTGACCCCTATTAACCATTACCTCCACGCTTGTGTGAGGTGGAATGGAGTTGATCAGAGAAAAACTAATAATAACAATTATTATTGATAATCATCACATTGTCCACATTTTCGCCCGCAAAATATAGTCAATTCACTTTACAGCGTATCCTGTGAAGCGCTTTGAGACGTCTCAACGATGTGATAAGGCGCTATATCAAATGTCATGATTATTATCATTGTGCCTTTCACGCATGAGAAGCATCTCAAAACGCTGCACATGATTAAACTGGAAAATAAAATTAAAAATCCTTGTATTTGATACAGCGCCTTATCAAGACGTCTCAAAACGCCTCACACATGTTGTAAAGTGACTGTGTATTTTGTGGGCGAAACGCGGCAGCCAATTGCGCGCAGCAGTGTCCCACAACCAGTCGTGGATTAAGTGACCAAGTTATCATTATTTTGGAAGGGATTATTACCCCTCCCCCCATCTCCCTCCCACCCCCTCCCCCCCAAAAGCGATCCGCCAATCGACAAATGTAGTGACTGTACATGTGTACAAGACACAAAAAGCGTAAACTGTAGTGAAATGATAAGTGTTTTTGGAAGCAAAACCTAATGTCATTCACTTTACCCTTTCTCCTGAAATCATTTTCCTCCGAGTTTCAATTGCACGTTCCGGGCTGAGAGTTTAGCGGATAAGGAAATGGGAGCTTGATTTTTTTTCAAATATAATAATAATAATAATAATAATCCTTGCATCTGATATAGCGCCTTATCACATCTTCCAGACGTCTCAAAACGCTACACAGAATATACTGTGAAGTGAATTGCCTGTATATTTTGTGGACGAAATATGTATTGTGCAGTGAATCGCCGCTAGTGAACAAGCTGAGGAACTCAGTTAAACCAGTTAGGTGCTTTATTAACAAACTAGAATCGAGCGCCGTGGAAGGAAGTATCTATAAAACGTTTATACCGTAAACCCGTAAAGTGCTTTTAGTATTAGTGTCAGCCTCGCTCTGTCATAAAGCTCTCCTACAACATGCAATAGTAAGACATAAAATCAAGCCGTGTGTAAGGAAATAAAATCTAACACCCACCCCCCCATCCCACGTTCACATCGCATTTCTGATTTAACAGATAGATCCCACCATCGCAGGAGATCATAATAATCCTTGCATTTGATATAACTCCTCATCACGTAGTTGAGATGTTTCAAAGCGTTTCACAGAATATATTATATAAGGTGTAGTGACTGTGTGTTTTGTGGGTGAAAAGCGGCAGCCAATTGCGCATATCGGTGTCTCTCAAACAGTGGTGGATTGCAGTTGGGAGATGAATGTACCTATGAGATCTGATTTGTGTTTCACAATCGCCAGTGGTATTATTCTGTTTCCAAGTCCCGCTTATTCTTTGGGGGTCGCTTTGGTGGGAGTGCGTTTTTTTTAAAGTTTGAGATTTTCTCACATTTTTTTTACTAAAACATTTCCGAAACGCACAATCCAGTCGCTCAGTTTAATTTGCTGTTTTTTAAAAGAAAAATCTGAAAAAAGGGAACAGGTTTAAAAAGCTGAACTTTTTAAAGGGAAAAAAAGTCCGCGCCTTTTAGAACACAGAATGTGAAACATTAATTAGGATTAACCCTGGGTGCGATTTAAAAGATGAAGGACATTGAGCGGGTACCTTTGAACGAAATTTGAGGGGCTATACCCGAAATCAGCGCACAAATCGTTAGACTCTATGGAACCGACAGGCGATCGGTCTCAACGACAATGCAATTTCAAGCGCCCTTGATTTTAGGAGCGTTGCCTTACAGCGTTCAATCAACTTTAATCTCTCAAACTTTTATCTCTCCCCTCCTCTTCACCCTCCCAGAAAACTCTCCTAGCAGAAACTTTTGAATGTCTGTATCCTGCAACCCCCCCCCCCCCCCCCCCCCACCCACCCACCCCCAGGGGTTGTTCAGTCGCTGGGGGGCTTCATTGATATTGGAGGTACGCTATGTCACTTTGGATGTTAATTCACGACCAATACCTATAAACATCATCCAAGTCGAAAAAAACTCAACTGAACAACACAAAACCCAAACCAAGTCGTCTTAAAGTGTTTACCCCGAGTTCAAGACAACAACAAAAAAGTCTCCCCCCGCCCCCCCACCTCACCCCCCGGGGAGAGGGAGAGGGGGAGATGAGGGCAAGTCTAATTCCCTGGCGGATTCCAATGGGAACCCATGTTTTAATGTGTGACTGCAAACTTGTTAGTAGCTGTTTGACACTCTGTGTGACTGCTGTAATGGGTGAATGTGTTTACCTTTTGAAGGAACCTAAGAAATACTTTCCTTCCCCTCCCCCTATCTTCCCGTCCGCCCCCACCTCACTGACAATCCCCTCTCCCTCTCTGCTTCAAGCCAAGCACTTGCTAAGATAGCAGGTGCCCAAGCAAGTGGACTTTTTCACATAAGAATGGAATGTAACTTGACTAAGAGAATAATAATGTGTGTGAAAAAAAACGTTCACGTCATACACAATGCGTCCTTCAATTGTGTGCATTAATTAACAGATTATCAATGTTGAAATGTGTGTATGTGTATATGTATGTATGTATGTTTATGTATATATCTGTGTATGTATGTGTATGTATGTTCTGAGCGGATGAAGTGCATGTGGCAAGATTAAGAAAATTGGAGAAGGGGGGGAGAGAGAGAGAAAAAAAACATCCCTTTTCCATCACAAGCCTGGATTTTTTTATTTTCAATAAAAAAGTTCAGCATTATATGATTTTACAGCATTCCCCCCCACCCCCTTCCCCCCCCCCTCCCCCCATTGGAGTGCTGGGGGGTTGATTACATGATTACATCTGAATTAAATTCAAAGCAACTTTATCGCTGGCTTCTTAACAACATATCAGACCGTTTATTTTTAAGAAAGCATTCTCGCCAGGAAATGTGATTTCAATAATCCCGAGGTTTATATTTACAGTTATCGACCATTACTAAATATATATATATTCAAAAGGTTGTGTATATATATATTTTCGCTGACTCGCTTTCCACCCCCTAAAAAGGAGAGAAAAACAGTTAACAAGCAAAACAGTGTGACCAGCAGTACAGTAGTGAAATCATTGTTATTTTCCCCTAAAGAGTTTCAGAAAAGTATCTTGATTTGTGACTCCATTAATCTCAAAGGATGAAAAATCAGGGAATATGTAATAAAATGCTAAATTGAAACACCCCCATAGCTCTATGTAATATTGCAACTTTTTAAAATATTTTAAAATTCATTAAAAAAAACTCGATCACATCCCTATTCTGTTTTTGTTTGAAAAATATATAAAATAATATTTTATTCAAAGTTATTTTTGTGTTTTTTAAAGGGAAAAAAACAAGAATCTCAACAAAATTCGAAGTAAAAAAAAAGGCCTCCCCCAATAAAATAAATTAAAACATTACTTAAGATAGGCCACAAAATAAACAGTCAATTCACTTTACAGTACTGTACATTCTGTGAAGCGCTTTGAGACATTTCGAAGACGTGATAAGGCGCTGTGTCAAATGCAAGGAATTTTTTTATTATTATAATTTTTAAAAGGGTAGGGTACATCCTGGTAAATCCAATTGGCTGACGCATTTTGTCCACAAAATATACAGTCAATTCACTTTATAGTACTATATATCCTGTGAAGCGCTTTGAGACTCCTTGAGGAAGCGATAAGGTGCTATATCAAATTCAAGGTTTATTATTATTATTATTATTTGACTTAAACACTGTAGATTATTAGGATATGATTATGGTAATGGTGGAGGTGAGAGCGGGTGAGAGAGGATAAGAGGGTGACTGAGGGGGAATATAGTTTCATGTATAAAACTTCACACTTTGGGTTGGTTGGTGTTATAGGCAGGAGTCACATGGAGCAGTGATGTCTGGCTGCTATATTAGCATACTGAGGGCTTGCAGAGTGTGTTGTCAGTTGATAACAGCCCTCTGGAGGAATGTATTGCTTGTTTTAATACCTTAATTACTTTCCTTCTATCTGCCAGCTATTTCCCAAGTTCTGTAATTTGAAAAAAAAAGTCGTATAGCAATAACATTCCATACAAAGAAAGAGAGAGAGAAAGAAAGAGAGAGAAGAGAGAGAGAGAGATCCACCAAATCAGACATTTGACAGATAGGTTAAAACGCTCTATATTCTTAATAGTAAGAGAAATAAAAAAGAGATATATTGGAATAGCTTTCCACTCGTTTGTTTTCGGGTTCAATTGCGTGTGTCGTGTGAGTACTTTTTATTGGAAAAGGGGAAAAATGCCATTTTATCTCGGTTTCCCTTCGGATCTCGCCTCACGCCGTGTGGAGAGCTACATCAAAGTCAAATGGGGATTTTGATACTAAAAAAACACAGGCGCTTCAGAAAATGTCACCCAACCTCCCCCCCCCCCCCCCCCCCCCCCCCCCACACACACACCCAAACCCCCACCCACTCACCTCCATCACACTGAAAGCTAACGGTATGTCCATGGAAAATCTCAAACACACACATACACACACACCAGATACAATAAATAGTTGACATGAAGATTTAATGAACCCCATAATTGTGTGTGTGTGTGTGTCTGTCCCCCTCCCCAAAGGGTGAGCAGTCATGGGTCGCTTAAATTATTTTATATAAAATCGGGATTTAAAAAGACTTTTCAGCTTTTCATTTATTTTTTCGATTATAATTAATTTCAATATTATCACATCGCAGTGCTATTAATAATCTAAATGACTAAAATGAAAATAAATTTGCGCTGGAGAATCTTTTATTCATTAGTTTGAAGCTTCGCGTCGGGGGGTGAATTTTTAAAATACTGTATATATATGTGTATAAATATATTTCAAAAAAATAGATACGATTTGACTAAAACTGATTCACAATTAAACCATACAATTGAGATTCGTTTTATTTTTTTTAGTTTGTGTTAATATTATAATATTCAAACACGACAAAAATGCTTTATAAAAATGTTTTATATCATTTATATCGCCCACAAAGTACAGTCAATTGCATTTTACAGTGTATTCTGTGAAGCGCTTTGAGACGTCTCGGAGACGCGATGAGGCGCTGTATCAAATGTAAGGATTATTATTATTATAAGAAAAATATGTAGATTATTACGTGGATGGAACTGCTGTGCATTTGACAGTGGGTTTCAGATCGATGCGAGAGGTTAGCTCGAATGAAACCAGATAAACCCTGTGTCTGATTTAAACTCGGCCAAAGTTTGCATATGGAAAACCAGCGGGAATTGTAGTCTAACCCGGGACACGCCAAGCGCTTTAATCAAACCTGGACGTGATTGAGTTAAAGCGCCTTTCACGTCGGGAGGACGTCCCAAGGCGCTGGACAGTCAGTGTTTCGGACCCGATCTGGGGGTCGGGGTCTGGGAGGGTGGTCCTGACCCAACTGTACAGCGTCTTGGGACGTCCTCCCGACGTGAATGGCGCTCTATGAATGGAATCTTGTTGTTGTTGTGGTGGTGGTGGTGAGGTGGAGGGGGTGGAGGGGGTGGAGGGGGTGGGTGACGGAGGGTGATCGGAAACATGGTCAAAGAGGAGGGTCTTGAGATGCATCTTGAAAGAGCCAAGAGAGGGGGCAACTAAGGGATACTGACTGCCCTCCCCACCCCATATCTCCCCCCAAAAGAAAAAGCCATCACAACATGTTCTGCTTCGAGAAAGACATTTCGTAAATCCCCATCAACCGAATGGGGGATCAACAGATTCTAACAGTTGGAAAAAAAACTTTTTTTTTTGCGTAGCGATGGGTCTAATGTAGGGTTTGGGGGCGGCGGCGCGCGGGGGGGAGGCGTGAATCCAGGGGATGTGTGTGTGTGGGGGGGGTGGGAGGTGATATACCTTATGTGTGTGTGTGTGGGGGGGGGGGGGGGGAGAGGAGGTGAGAAGAGGGAGAGGAGGTGGATGGTGACGTGTAAGGTGCAATGGGATGCTGTTATAAAAGGGAGAGTCATTTTAATTCCCCGGGGGTGGATGTGAGGAAAGGGTAGGGGGGGGGGGGCGGTGGGAGAGGGGGGATGGAGAGAGAGAGAGAGAGAGAGAGAGGAGGGGATTGTAAGCTTCCAGAAGCCGTGGGAAACTGGGAGCCTGAGCTGGGAAAGGGCAATGACGTCACGCCACAAAGCCGCCAGTCTTTGCAAAGTGCAGTCCAAGTCCCTCACAGAGAATCAATCGGTCAGTGGTTTAATCTGCGCCCGAGAGCACTACAACAATACACACACACACACACACATATATATATATATACACACACACACACACACAGACTGGGGTGGTGGTGGGGGGGGGGGGGGGGGAGTGGCAAACTAACTCACTCACTCACTCACTCCCCCATCTTTCCAATTCTCCCCCCTCAACCAACCCACTAAACTTTCACAGAAGAAAACACATCTCTCTCTCTCTTTCTATAAATATATATATATGCATGTGTGCATGTCTATAAATGGTGCCCGTGTTAAGAGCAGCGCTCCCCGGGCTGTGCTGCACTGGGGCTCGGGATCTCTACTTGTTTTTGTGTTGAAAACGAATAGCCGAGAAGTGAGATGTGTACATTTAACAATGCGGCTCATATTACCTCCCCTGACAGGATGCTGGTTGAGCGGTCGATTGGTTGGTTGGGCGGGCGATTGCAAAGGGAAGAGGCGATGTGTGGAACACACAGATAAAAGTGTTCTATAAAATGATAAGGCTGATACAACTACCGCTTTGGTTGCATCTAAAACAACCGTCTGATAATTAATAATCATTACAACAGCCCCTTTTATTTCTTGCATGGATCGTTAGGAGCCATTGTATTTGGTTAGAGCTAGCTGGTTCGTTAAGCGCTTTAGTTAGATATCAAGTTACTTAAAATACAAGTCTCAAGTGTCTAACTCTTATTTTCTATATTATATATATATATGTGTGTGTGAAAAAATACCCGACTCGTCGATTGCTTTGAGTTCGAGATACGAACGACCCAATAATAACATTATAAACGTTTACCCCCCGTTTTCTTTTTCTCTATGACTGCGTCGGAACTCAACTCGCTGAGCAAACCGTGAATGTTTTACTGCGTTGTTTTTATTTTAAACATTCTTAGAATTTGCATTACAAAATAAAACCACACACATACATACAGTCGTGGTTGGAGGGGGAAGCGGAAAGGGAAGAGATCGAACGAAAGACTAATAGACTTGTGGATGTCCCTTCCAGTACTTTATATGAAATTATAACACAGAGAGATTGCCATAGGAGAGATGTACCCAACTGTTGGTCAGCGACCAAACTGACTGCTTGAACTCCAGAATGCAGTTATAAATCAGACAGCGTTGTGTGTGTGTGTATGTGGGGGGTGGGGGGTAGAGGGGAGGGTATATGTGTGTCGGGGTGGGGGTGGGGTCTATATTTGCAAGAGAAAGAGAGTTTAACGGGCAAACATTTGGGATGCGTTACAAGGCGACACCTGTTACATTAACATCAAGTCTTCTCTCCGATTCTCTGTCTCCCCTATTCCCTTATATTGCGACTTGAATTCGTTAACAGCTGATTTCCCCCTATTTTATTGCGCCTCTCCCCGGCGATATGGGTTGGTGGGGGTGGTGGTGGTGGGGGGGGGGGAGGGGGGGTTGGGGGGGGAGTTGGTGTTTGCGGCAGTTGGAAGTGAAAGGTCGTCAGAACAAAGCCACGCTGTTTAATTCACTCCGTGAATGAGATTGCCCAACACACACACACACACACTCACACACTCACTCCGGCTCTCACAGGGTGTGTAAGGGGGGGGGGGGGACTAAAAAAAAGTATCAGTTAGAACTTCGCATGAGTTCCCCCCCTACCCTCAATAGCTGAATAAATTCTAATTATTAATACATCTATAGCGCCCGCTCCATTCTCGGTCAATCTCACCCAACCATTACTCTCGGGATCTTTGATTTTTTTTTAAATGCGTTAAATGTTTCGTAAATCTTCAAAAAAAAAAGTCCATTTAAAAAGAAAAATGAAAAAAGCTGCGAGAAACGCTCGATTCTGGGTGATTTCTTTCACACCAGGTTTTGATGTTGACGAATTAACGAATGGCGCGCTTTTTATTAAGCTTGCGGGCAACGTTAGATTTCGAATTCGCAATCAAGAACCAGAAGCGGATTATCTCAAAAGGAAGGAATCCATCCCAACCTGATTGATGCGAACACAACCCGTTTGCTTTCTGTACATGTGTGTCGATATAAATCTTAAATGTAAATTTGGATACACTCTCTCACTCTCTTCTCTTGGGGTAGAAATTTCTAAGCCATAAGGAAATGTACCAGAATTCTCTGATTCTCTCTCTTTCTCTCTGTCTATGTCTCTGTTAAACATGCGTTTTCATGGCGCTACTTAAAGGAAATAATATCAAATAAGATTAAAAGGAAAATGTAAGGCGATTTACTCTCTTCCCCCCTCCCCTGGGTTCTATGATATCAGTAGAGGTGAGAGGTTTTAGCCAGAGGTGAATGAACACTAACTATATAAATACAATTAACCAACACTTGTCTGACAATCCTACCCCAACTTTACTTAGTTTTACACACATTTAATTGGCAAAACTTGTAATGGGAAAAGCAGGGAGGGAGGTGTGTGTTTGTGAAGGGGGGCGGGGAATGAAGAAGAGACATAAGTGAAAAGGTGGTGGGCAGGAAATATTGCAATCTCCCTTTGGATGGGAGAGTTACTTTAACAGTACATGAAACATAAATGTTATCTGAACCTGGGGGAGAGAAAAAACCCAATTTATTTGCTTATTTAGATCACTTATTTAACGGCTTGTTTTAAATCGCTTTAAATTTAGTTTATATTATAGTGAGATCAAATCAGATAGCGAATTCGCTTTGGATGTTGGGAAAATATTTTTTTATTTGAAAAGAAAGACTGGTTTACCTCGGGAACCCGAACTCTAAACTCTGGGTTTGGAGACGAGGCGAGGGGAGAGTTGTGTTTTGGTCTCTCTTCTCTTTTTAATCAAATGCAAATGAAATGAAAAGGCCCAGGTCGTGAAAGACTACTTTACATTGAGAGCCGTTGCTTTATTATTATGTACATGAGAGTGTGTGTGTGTGGGGGGGGGAGGGGGGGGGGGGCAGTCAAGTCAGTTGCGTGCATTTGCCATGGAAATAATCCCTATATATGCATCAACACTTTGCCCTCCTGGGGTTGGGGGGGGGGGGGGGGGGTGAAAAGTAGGAGCCGATGTTTAACAGACCTGTTTAACAAGGACATTAGCGAGTGTGTACCTGTTTACTACATGAGTCTCAGTTTGCAAGGAGATTAATACATTCTGTTCATCCTCCCTTTCTTTCTCTCCCTCTCTCTCCCTCTCTCTCTCACTCGCCAATATTCCAGATCCCTTAGGAAAGAAATAGGATCAATAATATAGAGATAGATGATGAAAGTCAACATTAACTGGCATGATTTGAACGAAGCCAACAAATCAGCTGAAGCGACGCGACAACCATCAAGTTTTGTTTTGGTGGTGGGTGTTAAAACTTTCATCAGGAAAATAGCCAACTTTCTGAAACTTATTTCATATTATTATTTTCTTTAGGAAGCGCTTTCAGACGTCTCGAAGACATGATAAGACGCTATATCAAATGCAAAGATTATTATTATTTATTATTATTTTTCTCTCTCTTTAGCTCTCTCTTCCTATCTCTTGCGAAACTCGTAATATCATTCGAAGAACTTCGACCCGTAAAAAAGTTTCCTTTTCTCTCTCTCGGGATCTCGGATTTCTATATACAATATCAATATATATGAAAGAAAAAAAAACACAGGTTTTAATCTCCATTCCGCGTTAAAAAAAAAGCGAATATCGGAATATTTTCAGAACTTGCGGTTTATTGAGAAGTAGTATGTGTTTTTTGTTTCTTGGCGGTGGGGGCAAAGAAGATATTTTGCGGAAAATGTGCGCTAGTTTTCGGACCTTGTGCTAAATTGCGTTGTTTTGTGATGGGAGCGCAGGTTCTCATAATTTAAAACAACGCGTTTTTCCAATTATCTGGGAAGCACATTATTCTTATAAGATAACAATATGTCTCATTATTGCTCCCCCCCCCCACACACACACACAACACTATGACCTTTTTACCGTGTTTAAATGGAACAGTAATTGCGGTGGGTTTAATTATTTCCTCCGGTAATGGAGGGTCAAATTACCGGCAGCATTAAGTTTCCCTGTGAATCCTGACGCACTTTTAGAGAGAGAACACTCGCGTTCTCTCCTCACGCCACTTCCACACACAACAGACACACACACACACACACACACACACACACACACAAACTGCTACACACTCAACACACAAACTTCTACACACACACACACACACAAACTTCTACACACTCACACACACACAGAGACACACACACAAACTCCTACACACTCACAGACACACACAGACACACACAAACTTCTACACACACACACACACACACACCCACACACACACAAACTTCTACACACTCACACACACAAACTTCTACACACTCACAGGCACACACACAGACACACACAAACTTCTACTCACTCACAGACACACACAGACACACACACAAACTTCTACCCACTCAGACACACACACACACAGAGACACACACACAAACTTCTACCCACTCAGACACACACACACAGAGACACACACACAAACTTCTACCCACTCACAGACACACACACACAGAGACACACACACAAACTTCTACCCACTCACAGACACACACACACAGAGACACACACACAAACTCCTACACACTCACAGACACACACACACTCACACTCGACACTCACACAACCTCACTCGCAATCGCACAAACACAAACATAAGAGGATTTATGGGAGGGAGGAGGAGGGGGGGGCGAGGAGAGGAGGAGAGGAGAGGGCAGTCAGTGTGTGGACGGACGGGTTCAGAGAGACTTGTAGCGTGTATCGGGGCGTCCTTGTCTTCTCGAGAGAACTTGGGGGAGTTTGATTGATGCAAACGAGTTGATAACCTAACGCGAAGCTCGCCCAAGCTGCGCTACTGTGTGGATCCAATCTGCGACCCCCGCTGAGAACATAAAAACAGGATTAGAGAGGACTAGGGAGAAAGAGAGAGGGGGGAGGGGGGGAGAGGGGGAATGAGAAGGAATACATCCACATTCCCCTCCAAAAAGACTTCTTTCACACGCTTGCGCGCACACACATACACACACGCACACGCACACAAACATACTCACACTCACTTCTTTTAGTGTCTCCCCCCCAAAAAAAAACAAAAGCGTGTATTTCAAAATGTAATTGGCGAATGCGCCTCAAAGATTATAATTTTTAATCCGCCTCCCCTCAAAAAAAGGCATGGAAAAGGAAGCCATCTTCAACGTGGACCCCCCCCCCACCCCCCAAAAAAAAAGATTGTTGGCAAACATGCGCCTCAAAGCATCCCTTTCGTTAACGAGTCGCAATTTCCACAACATATGCAGTGCAAATTGGAAAAATAAATAAATCACCATTAAGCACCGAAATTGCCAAACTTTATAATGAATTTCGGGGGCGATGGGTTCAGGTTTAGGTGTGAGTGGCGCTCAACAGGTTGGAAAAAAGGAAAGTGCATTTTTTTTCTCAACTAAAATAAATAAATCAAGCAGTTTTTTTTATATATCCTCGATTTGATTTGTTTTTGCAATAAACTGAGAGTAGAGATAATACAAGTTGTGCATTTTTAGCTGAGGCGTGAGTGTGTGTGTGTTGAAGGGATAGGGGAGAGGGAATAGTCGGTGAGTGAATGAGAGAGTGAGTGAGAGTATGTGTATGTGAATTCAGCAACCTGTCTCAAATCACAAACATTCAGGGACTGAATTAGCTCCAACTGGCTCCAACACGAGCCAAAGTCAAAACTCAATACCTCCCCACATATCAGTTATAAACCGTGACTTGTTTTAAATAAAAAGCAATTAGAAAAAAAAAACCCAGAAATTGTTACCAAAAATAATCGTTGTTTTTTTGCACCCCTCTATATTGGATAGATATTTTACAAGCAAAGATAAATGCTACACACGCAGATACCAAGGCAAATAATTCCACAAGTAAAACCAAATTTGAGTGTCTACAAGTTTCAAAATTTATTTCGTCTCAAACTCTGCATAAATGGAGGGAAGGAAAAAAAACGTAAGGTGGAAATCTTCTGTTAAAAGTCTGTATTAGTTAATTATATACACGGTCTTGTGTTCGGCTGACTGAATCGAATAACAGAGCCGTTTTTATTTATTTTTATTTTTATCTTTTTTTGCAGTTACACTACCGAGAATGAGAAAAAAAACTTTAAAAATATTATCACAGTAAAATTTACACAAATATTACAAAAAGCATAAGGAAAAAAATAATCCAAAACACAGTAACTTCATATTTCCAGTTTCAGAACAAGATGAAATATGAAACAAAAAATGACTATAAATTAATTAACAAGGCTCTTTCTCTCTCTCTCTCTCTCTCCCCCCCCCCCCCCCCCCACACCATCACAGGGCATTTTCCCGCTTGCAATTTTTTATATAAAAAATGAGTAAAACCAATCTAAAATTTTCGCCCGTTTTTCGGAAATAAACATTTCAAGCAGTGACAAAAAAATCGGTCAATTCGATCGCTTCACTTTCATGACAATAAAACCCAAACCAGCATATTNAAAAAAACTCAATTTTCTGCCTCCTTCTCCCCCTCCCCCCCCCCCACCCCGTCTTTTTTCCCCACCCCTGCTAACAAGAACTGTTATCGTTTATTTTCCTTTCAATTTTTTTTAAAAAAATTGGCGGCTTTCTCCAACCAACCGACTGATAAAAGTGTAGAGATTTCGATTTAAACCCCATTTTCAACTTTTGATAAATACTGTACAAAGGGGAAAAAATGTTGCAAGCAAAGCGTGATTAAAAAAAAACTTATTCCCACCCTTTCCCTCCCTTAAAACCGAGTCTAGTTCTAAATTATTAACTGTACGGGTAAAAGTTTCCACATTTTTTTTAAATTTTAATTAAAAAAAACAATGAATTCACAAAAGGACTATAATTATTTAAGTTTTCCCTCCATCTCTCTCTTCTTTTTCCCCGATTCCCCCAACCCAACCCAACCCACTCTATAATACAATTTCTCTCTTCGATTCATTTATTATCCTATACAAAAATAGTCCAACAAAGTCCAATTTTTTTTTTTCTGTGTGTGTGTGGAGGAGAAAGAAGAAGAACTTTCATTTCTTTACAGTTTGTTGTTGGTTGTTTTGTTGTTGTTGTTTGTTGTTATTTACATGTGTGTTAGAGGAAGTGTGCCGTTTATCCCCGTCCCCGGGACAGGTGCGCTCTGGTAATGTTGAGGAATGTGCAGTCTACTTTGTGCGTTGGGTTCAGGCACTTCTGCCCCGGGCAGATACATGCTTATCATATCCCGCAGGTCGCCCTGACACGGGGGTCCCCTTGAGTGAGTGCTGACTGGGGGGCTTGTTGCGCTGGACTCCGACTTAACCACAGACCCCATCGATCCCAGAGCCATACCTGTGCTTTGCTGCGTGTAGGCGGGGGACATGCTGTAGGTCGGGGAACCGTTCATGTAAGGTTGGCCGCTGGTCATGGAGTTGTACTGCAGAGCGCTCACATCGTAGCGGTGCATCTGTTGCATCTGAGCCGCGTTGTGTGCGTTCAAGCCCGGGTGTTGAGGGTAACCCAACTGCTCTTGCATCATGCTGTAGCCGCCGTTGGCCCAACCGTTCATGTGTGCGTAACCGTCCATTCGCTGGTTGACACCAGCCCCGACTCCTACCCCGACCCCGACCCCGGCGCCCATGGGGTTGGCCCCGGGGGCCAACAAGCCGCCTGGTAGCGTGTACTTGTCCTTCTTCATCAACGTTTTGGTCTTCCTGCGGGGTCGGTACTTGTAATCCGGATGCTCCTTCATGTGCAGGGCTCGTAGCCTCTTGGCTTCGTCGATGAATGGCCTCTTCTCGGCCTCCGATAGAAGTTTCCACTCCGCCCCCAGCCGCTTGCTGATCTCGGAGTTGTGCATCTTGGGGTTCTCCTGGGCCATCTTCCGCCGCTGGCCCCGCGACCACACCATGAAGGCGTTCATCGGTCTCTTGACCCGGTCTGGGCTGTTCTTGTTGGCGTTGTTGGCAGAGTTGCCCGTTCCTCCCGAAGTTTGCTGGGAGGCAGGAGGCTTGAGATCTGTTTCCATCATGTTGTACATTCAACCTGTTTATGTGGTAGCGTTTTTTCTTCCACTGTTTCTTTCTCTCTCTCTCTCTCTCTTCTCACTTTCTCTCTCTCTCTCTCTCTGTGTGTGTCTCTTTTGTTTGAAATTCAGCAAATCAAGAGATAAACTTTTTGCTCCTCTCTCTCTCTCTCTCTCTCTTTCTCGTTCGACGAGAGAAGAAACAATAATGATTGCAGTCCCGCAGTTTAAAAAAAAAGTCTCGATCAAGAAGCTGGAATTGGGATGGAATTGGGATCTCTCTCTCTCTTTTCCTCTCTCTTTTTTCTCTTTCTCTTTCTCTCTCTCTCTTTCTCTCTCTTCCCCCTTCTGCAACTTGCAGCCAGGACCCGACAACAACTGGCAGCACTTTAGCAAAGCGCCGAGCACAGGCTGACAAGCCCAGACACTTACTTTTTTCAACAAGTTAATGGACAACCATTGCATGTGATGGGGGCTGTCAAGACAATAAATGGAGAGCGAGCGGCCAATGGCAGCAGCGCCGAGCGCCTGATGGACAGCTCGGCCGGGACACGGCTCGGGGCGGGGCCCCCAGCCCGGGGGGGGGGGGGGGCGGGGCGGGCGGACCCCCTCCCGCCAATCAGCGCCGCCTGCATCTCATTAAGCACCGCCTGCACCTGCGCGGCCGGAAGCCGTGCGGCTGGTGATTGACAGCTCACCACCTGTCAATCACTCTCTCTCCCTCTCTCTCTCTCTCTCCCTCTCCCTCTCTCTCTCAGCCCAGCGTCCTCCAGCCAAGCCTGAAAAGTTCCCTTAGCAACCGCATCGGTCCGTGTTCACAGAGGTGGAGGGGGGGTGGGGGGGGGGGGAGAGAATACTTATTGCAGCAAAAGGTTTCTTTTTTGTTGGCATTGGTCAAAATCTACAGAGATTAAAACCCCCCAAAACTCTCTAACACACCAAAACCAACCAACTTTTTTAGGGGCTGTTTGTTCTGCAAAAGTAACCCCCCCCCACACCCCCCACTCCCCCCCACACCCGCACTCCCCCCCCCCCCCCACATTTCCCCCAACACTCCCCCCCCCCCACACACACATACCACCAAATAAAAAGACCCTATAAATTCTATTTTTTTTTGCAATTGATCCAAACACATTCACAAGGGCATCGGTTGATGTCAACGAACTAAGATGATGTTTTGCATATATATATATATATATATATATATATATGTGTATATATAGAAGACAAATATCTACATATGTATCTATATTCGGTTTTTGTAAAACTTGAACGAATCGCGGTTTTTAGACGCGATTCCGAACCGTAAGAATCTCACATCAAACGGCAAATTGGACACTTAAAACGATTATTCCCGATGTGTCTGATATTTATGTGTCATACTTAACGTTCACCGATTCCCGTGTCAAAGCCGCAAAAATAAATCACAATTCAACGAGCGAGAACGCGTTTTGGGGAACGAATTTGCGTTATTCGAACGCGCATTTGGTTTCGTTATTAACCCAACGTCTCCGTAACGTGTTTTGGGGCTCAACGCAAATTTTAACGACCGATTCTTTTGTCCGAAGGTTAGGGAGAAAACCTCAATGCCAAAATAAAGCCACTGACACGTTCATTAAACCCCGTCAGACCGTCTGGTAAGTTCATGTCACAGAGCGACTGAGTAACAAAGAGAGAGAAGTTTATTTACTTCTACACCGTTTTTCGCATTTTGTTCCTTATAAAAATCCACTTGCCCACCAATAAAAAATAAGTGAGACTCGTGGCATTTCACTAACTGCAATATCCAATCGCCATTTCTTTTTGGTGTAAGCAGCAAAAATAAGTTGTTTTACTAACCCCCAAAAACCCACCACAACAACAGCCCCACCAGCGACATCATATCTATCAGTGAAGCGAAATAAGTCTCTTTTCACTGTTTTTTTTTTTTGCGTTTATCTGCAGATCGGTTTGTCAGCTGGAAGCTTGAAGAGAACTGGATGTTATTGGATTAGAAAACTAACCAGCCCTTTTCACCCTAAAATAAACCCCCCACTTCATATTCGTTCTCACCATCTCCCCCCTCTCTCTCTCTCTCTCTCTCTACATCATTGTGGCAACGCGAGCACTTGCGAAATGAGTTTGTTAAATGGTTTTGTTCCACCTCTCTCTGTCCCCCCACCCCCCATCCCCCGAGCCCCAGCACATTTCCAAAATTTAACCTATATGAATAGTCACACATTAGTCGTTTACATTGCAAATGACTCTCTTTTGTAACTGTAACTGAGACAACACGGGTTGAAACACACAGTTTGGGCGACGTGTGTTGATATCGCCGCCTGGTGGTCACCACACGCACACACACACACACCACACACACACACACCACACACACATATGTCGACACGTACCCGCACCCACATCGACACACACACACCCACACACATATAGACATACATATCCCCACACACATAGACATACATATCCCCACACACACAGACACACGTATCCCCGAACACATAGACACACACAGATACACACACAGACACACACACACACACACACACACATACACATGACACTCACACTACAGCTGCTTTCATTGAACTCACTTGCATTTGAGAAAATTATTAAGCAGAGAGTTGTGCGGGGAAAAGGTGTAGGTGCGTTGTTTGTCGAGTTAAATTAATGCAAGAATCCGGCTGCAATTGTCAAGTAAAATAAAACAACAAAATAGTTGACGACAAATTGTGTTTTTGACCGAAAGGGCAAATAATGGCTATTTGCGTTTCGTCCACAAACTTGCAACAAGGATGTTTCAAATGAGTTGTATTCTATCAACAGAATAGGCCGAGAGGGCACACAATAAAAATGCATATTAATCAATTTATGGTATGACTGATTTATGATTCGAATAACAATACGAGGGGCGCCCGAACCAATTTGTTGTTCACTCGTTTCGGTCATTGATAACATATATTGCGACCTTAGGCATAATTAAGATTTTTAGTTTTTTTTAAAAAAATGCGTGAGTTGTGGGTGCGAAATGCTTGATTGATAAGAGTAATGAATAGATAGACAGATATATATAACTGGTACACCGGGATATGCCAAATAAGAATATTTTTAGCTTTTCAGGACAAACATAAAACAAATTGTCACCCCCACTCTCCTTAGACAAGAGCAAATAATACCCTAAATTGCAACAAGACACATACTATTGAATCTAACTCATTTCGGTCACTTTTGAGGGGGGGGGGGGGGGGATTTTTAGATGTTGCAACGTAAATATTGCAATGTTAGTTTCTTTTGCAAAAAGAAACTTTTTTTTGGAGGTGGGGGTTGTGTGTGTGAGAGAGAGTGATGGTGGCGGGGGGGGGGGGGGGGGAGAGAGAGAGAGGAAAGCTTTTTTGTGCGTCTTTCCATTCAAAGAGAAAGGGTTAGCACAAGCGGTAATTGGATGAAAACTAGCCATGCGTCTGATTTTTATGATGCCTGTTTCAGAGAAAAAAAAATCTGCATTTGAGTGTGGCCCTTGAGTTTAATCTTCTTATGGAAATGAAGGAGGGGAAAAAACAGCGGGGAAGCCATCAGAGTGTAAGAGAATGCGCTTAACTGCGATTTCTCATCAACGTTAATTAGCAGCGAGTCGAAGCGACCATCGCTATTGGGAAACACTGGCTTAACTCAACTCAACTCAACTCAACCACTCATCATAACTCATCCGAAGGGAACATAATCATTTTATTTTGCAATTAAATTTATTTTTGAACAGACCTGTTTGACAGTTAATGCTAACACCAGAGTTTTATCTCCACGTGAAATAATTGCTGCCCTGATAACTCAATTTTCCAGGCGAAAATGTCAACTGAGCGCGCCAAATGTTTTTTTTTAATCATTTAAAAAAAAATTATTCAGTCAGTTCATTTTTCTTTAAAAAAAAATCGGAATCCAGCGGTCTCGAACCAGCTGTTTTTTTTGTGTGTGTGGGGGGTGGGGGGGGGGGGGGAGAGGCGTTTAAATTCAGTCATGTCTCCCCCCCCTCTCTCCCTTCAACAAGTAATTGTTTTAGTTATTTGTGCGGAATATTCCGTTAAACGAATGAAATGAAAGACTGAAAAAGAAATCATAAATAAAAATAAATGTGTGTGTGATTTGGGGGGAGGATGAAAGAGTCTTAACTATTCGAAGCGATTGAGATAATTTTCCAAATGAGTCTGTTTCAATTGGCAAAATCGTAAATTAAGTACGGGATTGGATTTAATTGTCTCCATTAACAAAAAATGATAATAATAATAATAATGAATAACATTTTTTTCTCCCCTTAAAAAAATTACCCTTTGCTAAATAATCGAATCGCGGTTTATGGGGCTTTTCACGTAAATTATCGCGTGTGTGAAAGAGAGAGAGAGAAAGAGAAAAAGAGAGGGTTTTTTTACGAAAAGGTTAAAACGAAACGGGGAGGAAATATCATCCCATTGCGATTGGAAATTGCATGAAGCTTATTTTACGCTGTATTCTGAAATATTAAGTTACTAATTTATCCTCTCTCTCTCTCTCTCTCTCTCTCTTTCCCCTTAAAGACCCCTTAACACCAATGACCAGAGTGCAAAATCCCGTGTCAATGTCCCTCTGACCCACACAGAAAGATACCCACATTCCGGCTCACACAAGTGGCTCCAAAAAAGTCTAAGAGACAGAGTTTTATAGTCTGAAACCCGGGCGAATTATACAATCGCCGGAGGTCACTTAAAACGTGGCAGCAATTATTGTCCTCGTTGTCCATCGCTTCTCAAAATTAAATCCCCCCCCAAATCTATACACATATATATAATAATCCTTGCAATCGATATTCTATGAAGCGCTTTGAGACGTCTCAATGACGGGATAAGGCGCTGTATCAAATGCATTATATTATTCTCTATTATATAGAGGCTTATCACGTCGTTGAGACGTCTTAAATCGCTTCACAGAATTATATTGTTAAGTGTAGTGACTGTATATTTTGTGGGCGAAACGCGGCAGCCAATTGCTCACAGCAGTGTCCCACAAACAGTCGTGGAGTGAGTGACCAGATTATTATTGTATTAAATTATTATATATATGGAGCCAAACGACGATATAAAAACCTTAGCCAGACCGAGAAACAACCTGTCACCTGTTTTAATGACTGCCTTTGCAGTCGCCATGTACACCATATGGGCCCAATAATAATAATAAGAAGAAAAATAATATTTTTTATCGGGTGACAAAACAAAGCTCGTGATTTATACAGAACACGCAAAGTTAAGCCATCAGAGAGCTACACTTTTGCTCCATTTTTCGCCACAAATTGCAATCGGAAGCGACTTATTCTCCCAACACAGACACAGACACTCGTTAAAAGTCACACTTTGTGTGGAAGTTAACACGACTTTTTTGTCTGTCTGTTAACACGCGTTTTCCCTCCCTCTCCCTTTCTCCATCTCCCCTCTTTCTCCCCCACCCCCACCCCTCTCTCTCCCCCCCCCCTCTCTCTCTCTCTCTCTCTTTCCCCCCTCTCTTTTCCCCTTCTTTCTCTCCCTCCCCCTTCTCTCTCTCTCTCTCTTTTCCCCTTCTTTCTCTCCCTCCCCCCTCTTTCCACTCTGTCTCTCTTCCCCTTTTCTCCCACTTTTCTCCCCACTTTATCTCTCTCTCGTCCCCCGCCGTACCCCCACCCCCCAACCCCCCACACCTCTCCCACTCTCTCTCTCCTTCTCACAGCGACTTGAGCAAAACATTGCACAAACACAAACACACAACAAAAAGAAATCTCACTAACAATTCAGAAATCCCCCCACACCCCCTTGAGTCAAATCGGGTTTTTTTTTGCATTTGTGAAGATTTTTTTATTATTATTTTTTGTTCGGTGTGTGTGTTGGGAGGGGGGGGGGATTGAGAGAAGTAAATGGTGATTTTGAGAGCTGGAACACACCAAACGCAGTCTCGACCCTTCTAATCATCACAAGTGTGCGTCTGGAGATGTAACTTTCACCTCAGGGTTAATTTCTGGTGAGACTATTGAGTTTAGCGACGATAAAAACTGTCCACATATATATATTATATCTATATATAATCCTCGCCTTTGATATAGCGCCTTATCACGTCTTCGAGACACCTCAAAGCGCTTCACACATTATACTGTTAAGTGAATTGACTGTATATTTTGTGACGAATGTATATATATATATATATGTGTGTGTGTGTGTGTTCTGGACAAGTCCACAAAAACTGTAGTTACAGATACACACACAGATATTATAGATAATAAGGACAAATCCACATCTCACACCAGAAGCTTCACACACACAGTGAAGCTGATCACAGGGGTACACAGATCCCCCGAGAGATAAAGTTAGTGAGAACAATACCGATAACTCCCGTATCACTATCCCCGACGAAGTGTCTTTATATATAATTTAACTGCGAACAGGGAGTGAGGAGACTCTCTCACACCTCTCGCACGACACCCGAGCCGCCCAGAAACAGCCCGAGAGAGAGAGGGAGAGAGAGAGAGGGAGTAAAGGAGAGAGACACAATAACACTGGGGCTGAAAAAACACAACTTAAAATAAAAAGGGAAAGCTCCATTCCACCCGCCGGGCGTTTTATTTGAGCGACTATTCGCTGTCGTGTTCGACGTTTAGCCCAGATCAGCATCTCGGCGCTTGGTAGCGAATGCCCAGCGAACACAGTTCAATCAGACATTCGGGAGTTTACAAGACTTGTTGTTCTGTGAACTCGCGCTTCAGCCACTGCTGTGTGTGTGTGTGGGGGGGGGGGGGGGGGGGTGGGGGGTGGGGGGGTGGGGGGGGGGTGGGGGGAGGAGTGGCGGGGGGGGGGTTGGGGGCTACGGGATGTTATTTAAGCTTGTGTGTTTGAGGCAAGGAATCTTCCCAAACCGGGGTGAATCCCCTACCCCTCCCCTCTCTCCTTCCTTCTCTCTCTCTTTACCTCCCCCCCCCCCCCCCCACCCCTCCTTTCACCCCTCTCTCTATCCCTCTCTACCCCATTCTCCCTCCCTCCCTCTCTCCCCCTCTCTCACTCTCTTCTCCTCTCTCTTTAGCCCCACACACTCTCTCTCTCTCTCTCCCTCCCTCTCTCACTTCTGCCCCCCCCCCCCCCCCCCCCCCCCATCTCTCTCTCTCCCCCCAAATCTTAGCAAAAAAGCGCCGAGGTACAATACAACATTTAGCTTTACAAACACCCCCGACCCCGTTTCTGAGAAAAAGTGATAAAAGGGGTATTTATTCATAGCTAACATGCGGCGCTTAACGTACAGAACGCTTCACTTTGCGAACGACGCTAAAATGCGCGAGGGTTGTGAGAAATATCGAGTTTTCTCTCGGGCAGGAGGGGGGGAATCCTTCTGAAGTGATTTCAAATTTTCAGACAAAAGGCAATGACAGAATATTATTCCCCCCCCAATAAAAGACTTAAATTTGGAATAAAAAGGCCTGTTTTATTAGATTTTTTATTAAAAATATAATAACTTGTATTTTTCCCATTCGCTAACAGTTGGGTATATTGTATTGTGTCACACACACACACACACACATATGAAGGAAATTGGGATTAAATTATATCTTATCTGGGAATTCACACGTTTAAACAACCCTTTCCTTTAAAAAAAACACCTTAAGGTACCTTAAAACGCACAGAATTGGGAATTGCGTTTGAGAATGTCTGAGTTGATTAAACTCTAAGCCAAGTCGCATAAAATGTGCATTTTATTAATGAATAAAAGGCATCGGGCTGATTCCTATCGAGTGGAAACGCCTGACACATAAATACCTTGTTAATAATAATAATTATTATCATTTGTGAAGTACAGTAGAAGAGAAGGAGCAGAGTTTGGATGGGGTTGACTTTGGTGACGCGGGACTCCAATAAGGACACACACAGACACACATATGGCGAGGAATCTAACACCTCACATAGCGTTTTTTTCTGACCCCCATTCAGTGAACAGAAACTCTCAAAAAGAGTTTGGAGAAATGTCCTCAGAGAAATAAGCCATTTAAATTTCAAGCCACCACACGCCACCGAGATAAACTTCCGCAAACTCTAACCCCAAAGTCAAGTTCTCTCACACTCTCTCTCTCTCTCTATATATATATATGTCTATATATAACGTTTCGCCCACAAAATATACAGTTAACCACGTTACAATATATCCTGTGAAGCGCTTTGAGACGTCTCAACGACCTGATAAAGCGCTGTATCAAATACAAAGATTGTAGTTACCGTAACGATCTTTGCAAAATTAAGAGCGCATTTTCACCAGAATTCAGAATTATTTTCCTGAAACTTAAATGTAAGTGGGAGCTGTCGAATTCGAGGAGTTCGGGATGCAAAGATAAAGCGAAATTAGCACCAATTTACCCACTCTTTTAACGGGACAGTCATTTTGGTCAACGGTAAATAAACTACAAAGAGGTAATTCACCCCACACTGATTAACCTTTATCTGAGGGGGGGGGGGGGGGGGGGGTAAAAAAAAACTGTGCCTACGAATACAAATACTAACACTCCCCTCGTCCTCAGAATACAATAAAAATTTGGTCACTCAATCCACCACTGTTGCAGGACACTGCTGTGCGCAATTGGCTGCCGCGTTTCGCCCACAGAATACAGTCACTACACTTGACAGTATGTTCTGTGAGACGTCCAGAAGGCATGATAAGGTGTTATATAAAATGCAACGGGTTATTATGAGGAATCCCCTCCCCTTCCCACCACCCTTCTGTAAAGATCTGTTACATCTCAGAGTAATTAAATTCCAACCCGAGTTCGGTGTCTTGATAATAACACAGTAATGTAATGATTTTATTTCTTTTTAAAAAAAAAGATTTCTTTTTGGCTCCTTTTCATCGGCTCCGCTTCTGCCACAGACACGAGAACCTATTAAATGTCCACTTTGTGTGTGTGTGTGTGTGTGTGTGTGTGTGCGCCGGAGATTGCACATTTCTGAAAATTTTAAAATTATATTTTAACCCCTTCGGGATCAAAACAGCCCCCACCACCCAACCACCCAACGGGAATAGAAGAGGAGGAGGGGGGGGAAAGGCGGAAGACGCTGTTTTGTTTAATAAAAAAACAGTATTAAATAGATCGTGCAAGGAAAACAATGCTACTTAAATCCAAGTGGACTTGTGTAATCAATACGTGCCTTTTTTTATGAGTCAATAGGAATAAAGTTAGAATTAACCCATATAACGTGGACTGTGCCTTTAATAGCAAAGGAGACCCTGGAAATAGCCCGAAACCTCCACCAAATGTTACCAACAAACAATCTACATTACTGCTTTGAAAACGTGTCCAATTCCAAACGTGCGGATAAACCGGACCCCACTCCCCAAACCCCACAACTAAACAACTCGCTCTGTCTCTCCCTCTCAGAACTCAGATAAAACAACAGCGATTCGCTGGGAAACCGGTAGAGGGCGCAAGTGAGCAGTTAAACTCCCAGACTTTACCCCCACACATACACAGCCCCCACCCCCCCCCACACACAGCCCCCCACCACACACACAGCCCCCCCACCACACACACACACAGCCCCCACCCCCCCACACACACACAGCCCCCCACCACACACACAGCCCCCCACCACACACACACAGCCCCACACCCCCACCACACAGCCCCCACCCCCACATACACACAGCCCCACCACACACACAGCCCCCACCCCACACACACACACAGCCCCCACCCCCCCCACACACACACAGCCCCCCACCACACACACACACAGCCCCCACCCCCCCCACACACACACAGCCCCCACCACACACACACACAGCCCCCCCCCACACACACACAGCCCCCACCCCACACACACACAGCCCCCACCCCACACACAGCCCCCACCCCCCACATACACACAGCCCCCCACCACACACACACACAGCCCCCCACCCCCCACCACACAGCCCCCCACCCCCCACATACACACAGCCACCCACCACACACACACACAGCCCCCCACCACACACACACACAGCCCCCACCCCCACACACACACACAGCCCCCCACCACACACACACACAGCCCCCACCCCCCACCACACAGCCCCCACCCCCACATACACACAGCCCCCCACCACACACACACACAGCCCCCCACCACACACAGCCCCCCACCACACACACAGCCCCTCCCCCACATACACAGCCCCCCCCTACATACACAGAGCCCCCCACCACACACACACAGCCCCACACCACACACACACAGCCCCCCACCCCCCCCCCCCCCCACACACACAGCCCCCCACACACACACACACCCACACACACACAGCCCCCCACCACATACACACACACAGCCCCCCCCCCACACACACACACAGCCCCCACACACCCACACACATACACAGCCCCCCCCCACACAGCCCCACCCCACACACACACAGCCCCCCCCCCACACACCACACAGCCCCCACCACACACACAGCCCCCCACCACACACCACCACATACACAGCCCCCCACCACACACACAGCCCCCACCACCACACACACAGCCCCCCACCACACACACACACACAGCCCCAACACACACACACACAGCCCCAACACATACACAGCCCCCACACACACACACACAGCCCCCACCACACACACAGCCCCCCCCACCACACACACAGCCCCCACACACACACACAGCCCCCCACCACAACACACAGACCCCCACCACCACACACACACAGCCCCCCCACCACACACACACACACACACACAGCCCCCCACCACACACACACACACACACAGCCCCCCACCACACACACAGCCCCCCACCACACACACAGCCCCCACCACAAACAACCCCCACCACACACACACAGCCCCCCACCACACACACACAGCCCCCCACCACACACACACAGCCCCCCCCACACACACAGCCCCCACACACACACACAGCCCCACCACACACACACAGCCCCCCACCACACACACAGCCCCCCACCACACACACAGCCCCCCACCACACACACACAGCCCCCACCACACACACACAGCCCCTCACCACACACACACAGCCCCCACCACACACACACAGACCCCCACCACACACACAGCCCCCCACCACACACACACAGCCCCCCACCACACACACACACAGCCCCACACCACACACACACACAGCCCCCACCACACACACACACAGCCCCCCACCACACACACAGCCCCCACCACACACACACAGCCCCCACCACACACACACACAGCCCCCCACCACACACACACACAGCCCCCACCACACACACAGCCCCCCACCACCACACACACACAGCCCCCCACCACACACACACAGCCCCATCATCGCACACACACACATACACAGCCCCGTCACCTCACACACACACAGCCCCCCACCACACACACACACAGCCCCCCACACACACACACAGCCCCCACCACACACACACACAGCCCCCCACCACCACACACACACAGCCCCCCCCACACACACACACACTCACACACACAGCCCCCACCACACACACACACACAGCCCCCCACCACACACACACAGCCCCCCACCACACACACACAGCCCCCCACCACACACACACACATACACAGCCCCCACCACCACACACATACACAGCCCCCCACCACACACACACACACACAGCCCCCACCACACACACACACATACACAGCCCCCACCACCACACACATACACAGCCCCCCACCGCCACACACACACACACACAGCCCCCACCACACACACACATACACAGCCCCCCACCACACACACATACACAGCCCCCGACCACACACATACACAGCCCCCGACCACACACATACACAGCCCCCCACCACACACACACACAGCCCCCACCACTCACACATACACAGCCCCCACCACACACACACAGCCCCCACCCACCACACACACACACACCACAGCCCCCCACCACACACACAGCCCCCCACCACACACACAGCCCCCCACCACACACACACAGCCCCCACCACCACACACAGCCCCCCACCACACACACACAGCCCCCCACCACACACACAGCCCCCACCACACACACACAGCCCCCACCACACACACACAGCCCCCCACCACACACGCAGCCCCCACCACCACACACAGCCCCCACCAGACACACAGCCCCCCACCACACACACACACAGCCCCCCACCACACACACACAGACCCCCACCACACACACACAGACCCCCACCACACACACACACACAGCCCCCCACCACACACACACAGCCCACCACCACACACACACACATACACAGCCCCCCACCACACACACACACAGCCCCCCACCACACACAGCCCCCCCAGCACACACACACACAGCCCCCCACCACACACTCACAGCCCCCACCACACACACACACAGCCCCCCACCACACACACAAACAGAGCCCCCCACCACCACACACACATACAGAGCCCCCCACCACCACACACACACAGCCCCCCACCACACACACACAGCCCCCCACCACACACACACACAAGCCCCCCCACCACACACACACACACACAGCCCCCCACCACACAGACACAGCCCCCCACCACACACACACACAAAGCCCCCCCACCACACACACACACACACAGCCCCCCACCACACAGACACAGCCCCCCACCACACACACACACACACAGCCCCCCACCACACACACACATACACAGCCCCCACCACCACACACATACACAGCCCCCACCGCCACACACACACACACACAGCCCCAACCACACACACACACACACAGCCCCCACCACACACACATACACAGCCCCCGACCACACACATACACAGCCCCCCACCACACCACACACACAGCGCCCCACCACTCACACATACACAGCCCCCCCACCACACACACATACACAGACCCCCACTCACACATACACAGCCCCCCCACCACACACACATACACAGCCCCCCACCACACACACATACACAGCCCCCACACACACACACACAGCCCACACCACACACACATACACAGCCCCCACACACCACACACACATACACAGCACCCCCCCCACACACATACACAGCCCCCCACCACACACACATACACAGACCCCCACTCACACATACACAGCCCCCCCACCACTCACACATACACAGCCCCCCACCACACACACATACACAGACCCCCACTCACACATACACAGCCCCCCCACCACACACACATACACAGCCCCCCACCACACACACATACACAGCGCCCCACCACACACACACATACACAGCCCCCCACCACACAGACATACACAGCCCCCCACCACACACACATACACAGCGCCCCACCACACACACATACACAGCCCCCCACCACACACACATACACAGCCCCCCACCACACCACACACACAGCCCCTCATCACACACACATACACAGCTCCCCACCACACACACACACAGCCCCCCACCACACACACACACAGCCCCCCACCACACACACACAGCCCCCCACCACCACACACACATACACAGCCCCACACCACACACACAGCCCACACCACACACACAGCCCCCACCACACCACACACACAGCCCCCACCACACACCACACACACAGCCCCCACCACACACCACACACACAGCCCCCCACCACCACACACATACACACAGCCCTCCCCCCACTACTCACAGCCCCCCACCACACACATACACACAGCCCCCCATTACACACACATACACAGTCCCCCACCACCACACACAGACCTCAACACACAGCCCCCCACCACACACATACACAGCCCCCCACCACACACACATACACAGCCCCCCCACCACACACACACAGACCCACACCACCACATTCACAGCCCCCACCACATCACACACACACAGCCCCCCACTACACACACATACACAGCCCCCCACTACACACACATACACAGCCTCCCACTACACACACATACACAGCCCCCACCATACACACATACACAGACCCCCACCACCACACACACACACACACACCACACACACACACAGACCCCCACCACCACACACACACACACACACCACACACACACACAGACCCCCACCACCCACACAGCTCCCCCCCACACACACACACACAACCACACACACACTCACAGCCCGTCCACCACACACAGCCCCCCACTACACATACACAGCCCCCCCACCACACACCCACACACAGCCTCCCACTGTAAATACACAGCTCCCCCCCCCACACACACACACACAACCACACACACAGCCCGTCCACCACACACAGCCCCCCGCTACACATACACAGCCCCCCCACCACACACCCACACACAGCCTCCCACTGTAAATACACAGCCCCCCCACCACACACACACACACAGACCTACACCACCACATACACAGCCCCCCACCACACACACATACACAGCCCCCCACTACACACACAGCCCCCCACCACACACATACACAGCCTCCCACTACACACACA
Organism: Callorhinchus milii; assembly: GCF_018977255.1. Taxonomy (NCBI): domain Eukaryota; kingdom Metazoa; phylum Chordata; class Chondrichthyes; order Chimaeriformes; family Callorhinchidae; genus Callorhinchus; species Callorhinchus milii. Next base: position 1,891,446 of record NW_024704752.1, on the reverse strand, counting down.
TACACAGCCCCCCACCATACACACATACACAGACCCCCACCACCACACACACACACACACAACCACACACACACTCACAGCCCGTCCACCACACACAGCCCCCCACTACACACACAGCCCCCCCACCACACACCCACACACAGCCTCCCACTGTAAATACACAGCCCCCCCACCACACACACACACACAGACCTACACCACCACATACACAGCCCCCACCACACACACATACACAGCCCCCCACTACACACACAGCCCCCCACTACACACACAGCCTCCCACTACACACACAGCCCCCCACCACACACATACACAGCCTCCCACTACACACACATACACAGCCCCCCACCATACACACATACACAGACCCCCACCACCACACACACACACACACAACCACACACACACTCACAGCCCGTCCACCACACACAGCCCCCCACTACACACACAGCCCCCCACCACACACCCACACACAGCCTCCCACTGTAAATACACAGCCCCCCCACCACACACACACACACAGCCCCCCACTACACATACACCCCCCCACCCCCCCAACACACACACACTGCAATGCAAATAGAAAAGAGAGAGGAGAGAGAGTGTGTGTGTGTGTGTTTGGGGTTGAAAACAGTCCAACAATGAGCGCACAGTCAGCGATTCCTCTTAAACACCTGAGAAAACAGCCTTTTCTGGTTATTGGTGGCCAACAACAACAACAACAACAGCGACACATTACACGTGTTCAGCGCCTTTCACGTCGGGAGGACGTCCCAAGGCGCTGAACAGTCAGAGCCAACGTGAAGCTCCACCGCCTCCAGTGCTGTGGGATATGGAAACTCTTTCCTCTATATGTCGGTAACAATACACTTTGTCTTACACATTACACACAGAAAAACAACTCTCCCTCTCCCTCCCTCTCTCTCTCCATCCCCTACCCCCTGCCATGGATCAGTCTGGACCAGTTTCGTTCCTTCTCTCTGCCCCAAACCCCCCACACCCCCCACCACCCCCTAAAAAAAAACAACAGGTAAAATTTTACACCCAATTTTCCGCTCCCATCACACCCGACAATTTAACGCCGAGCAAAACCCCCAACAACTAATGCTTAAGAGTTTCCAAGACATGCACCACCTCTCTCTCTCTCTCTCTCTCCCCCCCCCCCCCCACCCCAATCCTTTCACAATCACACCATTTTTGGAAGGGGAAAGAGGAGGAGGGGGCTGTTAAAATAATATCACATAAAATAACATAATATATAAATGAAACTAACTCAAATAATGTCAATTGCAATATAAAATTCAACAGTAAAACTCCAGTCGATGGATTTGTGTGTATGTGTGTGGGTGTGTGTTTATTATGTTGTAAAATCTACAACGTGAAGGTTTTTTTTTGGGTGGTGGTGGTGGTGGTGGTGGGGGGGGAACATTTTTTAAGAGAGACTTTACTTACTCGTTGGGATGGGAGTGTGAGTTTGACTGATCTCTTGGTCGCTTTAGGGAGACAGGTCGGTCAGTTACTCAGTCAGTCTGTGGTTCCAGGAGAGACGAGACGCAGTGGAGAGACTGAGACAGAATCGGTCGCTGTTTGTTCTGTTCCAATTGCCAGGACTTCATCCCATCTCCAGGTTCCAGTTAAGTCGGTGGATGAGTTGCAGCCTATTTTTTTTTATTAACGGGGGACATTTCCCCTCTTTCCTATTCCCCCAACACAACACACACCACAACACACACACCTGACCCCCTGCACACAGCAGCCGAGCATTGGGGTAGGGATCTCTGCAACAAGAAAAGTCATTTATGGCTTTTTTAAAAAAAAAACACCCAATTCTTTTTGTTAAATAAAGACGGAATGCAGGTTTTATTGAAGGAACTCACTACAATAAGCTCGACTCAGTTTACACTGCACAGTCACCGCCACACACAAGGGGAGAGAGAGTTGGGTTTGGGGAAGGGGGGGGCTAAATAAAAAGCTTTATATATTTTTTCTGGTAGTATTCACCATAATTTAATACCATTGTTCCGCCTACAGCTGGTTCTTTTTTTTAATACAATAACACTGTTCTTTTGTGTACACTGCCCACAATAAAATCTAAAGCGGTCCTCTCTGAATACCCAATCTTGTTTTGTTCTCTCTTGTAAAGGGTTTAACAAAAGGGCGAGCGTGAGGTAATGCTTTCTCTCTGCATTCAGGGTTTCGGATAAAGTTTTCTTTAAATAATAAATATACATATCGCCCACAAAATATACAGTCAATCCGCTTTACAGTAGATTCTGTGAAGCGTTTTCAGACGTCTCAAAGATGTGTCTCGAAGCGCTATATCAAATGCAAGGATTATTATAAAAAATACCATACAAGGTCATGCGAAAAAAACACACACATACACCCCTATCTGTACCAAATAGGAGTTAAAACATATTACGGTTTTAAAGTGATAATAATAATAATAATCCTTGCATTTGATGAAGCACTTTATCCACGGCTTTGAGACATCTCTCAGTGCATCACAAAACATACTGTATTTAAAGTGAATTGACTTTACAATGCATTAAAAGGAGTATTTCTGTCAAAATAAAATGCTCGTAGTGTTACCAGCTAACATAGTTCTGCAGGACATCTCACACACATGAACACACACACATGCACACAGTGGAGTTCAGTGTTTAGTAGAGGGAAATATCTAGAGACCAAAATAGCTTCCCTGCCAACAACAAAACTTTATCAAAAAAATAGTCAATTCACTTGCAGTATATTCTGTGAAGCGCTTTGAGACGTCTCAACGAGGTGATAAGGCACTGTATCAAATGCAAAGATTATTATTAACAATTCAACTTTATTAAACTATGTTGACGCTGAGCAACACCAGCCCTGCTCTCTGGCTGGATTTATAAGTGCAAATTGAGAAATGCGGCGAATTAGCTCAGTCTTACTGCTGTTTTGCAATTCTGGGCAGATCAGTGCTTGTAGCGGCTGCTTTTACACCTAATGGGAAAAATACGGATGTCGATCAAAGAGTCGGGGAGCTATCCCCATCACACCGTGTGTCTCAGAGCGTGCACCTGAACATTAGCACACACACTGAGAGTGGCTTGTCACAACCTGATTCCTCCCCCCACGGTCTGAAGTCAAATTATCGGCACAAGCACGATAATAATAATCCTTGCATTTGAAATAGCGCCATCATTGAGCTGTCTGCCTGAAAGCACTTCACAGGACATATTGTAAAGTGGATTGACTGTATTTTGTGGGTGAAACACGGCAGCTAATTGCGCACAGCAGTGTCCCACAGACAATCGTGGATTGAGTGACTGAATATTTTTTGGAGGGGTTATTACTTCCAAAAAGCACGATAATAGTAATAATCCTTACATTTGATACAGTGCCTTATCACGTCATTGAGACAGCTCAAAACACTTCACAGAGTATATTGTAAAGTATATCGACTGTGTATTTTGTGGGCGAAACGCGGCAGCTCAAGATGAATTGGGTGCCCTTGTGTGTGTGTTTGTGTGTGTGTGTGGGTGGACGGGCCCAATTTTTAGTGTGTTTGACATGTAGGCAGCGCCTGGGATTGAGGTCTTTATCGGTCTTGACGAGCGAGCCGCTCAGAAGTGAAACTGTCAGAACAATGATTCTCTGAGGGGAAAGTTACTGACTGTTTGTCTATCTTTCTCTCTGAATTACCAGGACTTTCTCTTTCAGCTCCGAGCCTGACAGTAATCCACTCCAACCACGTCTGCCTTTTGTGTGTTTACAGAACACGTCCCCGGCTTAATCTCAAAGCCACAATTACAATAGAGTATGTCATGACTTTAACCTTAAAACCACTTCCTTTAATTAACCTTCAGTGTAGCAAGCAAGCGAGCAGCCTCGGCAGTAGAGTGAGAGAGGGAGAGAGGGAGGGAGAGAGTTGGGGACCCATCGACTTGACTGTGGATGGAAAATTACAATTGTGAGAGAGAGAGAGAGAGAGGGAGAGAAGAAACTATTTAAGAAATTGCCAAATTGTTCCTCATCCAGCTGAAATTAACAGGCATGTTAGTTGGTTGTTTCAATAACACAAGGCACAAATTCTCTAACAATTAATATCACCATCATATCGGTGTTCAAGATTACTTTTTCCACTTACACCGACAGGATGTTCACAAAGTCCTGGTACGCCCCACCCCTCCTTTTTAAAAAAGTTTTAAGACAAAAAAAAACTGTCTTTACGGCTAAGACTAAGTGGTGTTTCCCGTCTCGCCTGACCTGACACATGCCACATGCCGACGTATTTTTTTAAGATTTGGAAATTGTGCGTCCGTACAAATTACAAGCGTTCAGTGGAAGGTAACGAGCAGATTACAGAGTGCGGTACTAACAAGCAGGTGGCTCAACAAGAACAATGTCTCCACTTTTGCAGTGCATTGGAAATTACAGAGCAGACAAGATCTCCAGCTTCATTCAGTGCAGAAACTGCACTGCAGTATTAATAATAATAATAATCCTTGTATTTGATATAGCTCCTTATCACATCTTTGAGACGTCTCAAAGCGCTTCACAGAATATACTGTAAAGTGAATTGACCGTGTATTCTGTGGCGAAACGCGGCAGCCAATTGCGCACAGCAGCGTCCCACAAAGTCGTGGATTGAGTCACTACATTATTATCATTATTATATTTTAAATGTATTTATTATTCAAGGAGTTAACGTTTTTGTAGAAAGTATCTTTCTCGAAACCAATTGCCCAACTTTGTAAAACGCCCCAAATTTCGGCACAGGGAAATGACACAGCTCACAGCCAATGCTCATTTTAGTATGAAAAGTCATTTTAAAAGGCTGTTTTCCCCAAAAATAAAAATAAGATAACACCATGCACAGGAAAATTAATAATAATAATAATCCTTGCATTTGATACAGCGCCTTATCACGTCTTCGAAACATCTCAAAGTGAGTCACAGAATATACTGTAAAGTGAATTGACTGAATATTTTGTGAGCAAAAATCAAATTGGGTGTTAATCATTACAAAATCCTGATTCAACGAATGCAAATTTGGAAAATCACTTCATAATAAAATAATAATAACAATCTTTGCCTCATCATGTTTCAAAGTGCTTCACAGAGCTTTCTGCAAAGTCTCTGTGTTTGTGGGTGAACGTAGCCAATTTCCGCACAGTGATGACTTGCAAACAGCACTGAAGCGAGGCTCTGATTCCAGAGATGGAAAGCTAATCAGGAACTCGGCAAAGCAAACCATCTCTTAGTCTGATGCTAATCTCACAGTCAGCTCCATCAAAGAGTTCATTTAAAACACCTTTGTGGCTTTCACCCATTAAGATTTTTCAGCAAAGTGCAGATATTGGAAACGTTTTTGCAAAAAGATTTTAAACTTTCACTCTCAAAACCTTATAACTCGGTGTAATTGCTATTTCACTGCACATCACTACGTGGAGTTATGTTGTGGAGCGGTTAGAGCCCTCGCCTCACAAGTGAGAGGACCCAGGTTCAATGCCTGAGCAGGGCGAAACCTTAGGCAGTTTCCTTACTCTATACACCTCTGTTTACCTAGTGGTAAGTAGGCACCCGGTTGTTAGCCGATCCTGAGGTAATAATCCCTTCCCCACACCAAAAAAAATTTGGTCACTCAATCCAAGACTGTTTGTGGGACACTGCTGTGCGCAATTGGCTGCTGCGTTTCCCCACAAAATACAGGGTCAAACTTTACAATATATTCTATATATTGCGATGTCTCAGTGACATGACAAGGCACTATATCAAATGCAAGGATTATTATTATTATTATAGCCCAAGGACAGAAGGATACAGAATTACAGATCCCGTTCAATTCCTGTCACTAACAGCTCAAGTTTATTAGCATTTTTTTCCCCAAAGTTACAACATCAATGCAAACATACTTAGTGATAAGTGGGATCTAAATTGCGAGCTTCCTTAACAAGAAATCCTGTTAGAATTCCCGATGGCCTGCAAGATCCGGAAGCGGATCAAGTCGGAGCGGAGTTCCCGCGGCGTACCTCCGGTTTTCCCGCAAGGAATTCCCATCTGTGGCCAAGTCTAATGGCGGGAGATAAAACGAATTCCAATGTCACATTGGGTCACTCGACGAAGAGGCCCGATTTTTGGAGGTAAGAGTTAATATTTATAAGGGAGCAGAGAATACAAAAGCAAAGGCTATGTTTTGCGAGGCCGATACAAAGCAGTTTTCTCATAGAAAACGCTTCCAAGCAGCCCACATTGATCTGCCTTGCAGATTAGACACTGAACACTTTAATCACACGAGCTATCAAACGAGTTAAATCAGTGATCGATTTAATCACATTACATAATCTTTGCAACCACCTTTCTCTGGAGTGCACTAAATAATCACGGGCGATTTATCATTGTGTTTCTTTCATAATTGCTGGCACTAAATGATTGCCCGTAATTCCTGCACGTTGTAACACGTTATTTAAATTAAATTAGGGATGGATAATGTGATAGATTTCGATACTTGGTCGCACAAGAAGGGGTGAAGGAGGAAGCTAAGTCGATTTGACACGGCGAGGGAAGGGAAGAGGGCACTAATTACCCTGCCAAATTCGTTAATAACCAGCGACAAAAAGCAAACGTGGCCAATGACCACACAAAATTGGAGGGAGACGAGATATCTGCAATAAAATGCGCAGTGGACAAGTGGTTTTATTTCTGATACCTGTTGCGTTCAAAAATGACAATATAATAATTTCTCTTTCTCCTCCTAACCCCTTTTGAATACTCAGGAGTAATGATAATATTACTAACAATAGTAATAATTGCCTCAGCAGTAATAATAAGATTACTAACAATGGTGACGCTAGTGTTAACTCATAGTAGTTAAGGTAATCATTAATAGTAGTATTATTAATACTAGTAACTGTGAATTGATATAATTAGGACAGTAGCAATTAAAAGTAATAATAATTATGAATGATACAGTCAACTCCTGATAACTCATCATTCCCAGGGAAAAGGGCTCAGTGACGAGTTATCTGGAGTGATGAGCATCCTTACTCCACACACATGCCTCTGGTTACCTAGCCGTAAGTAGGAACCCGGTTGTTTTATCGACTGGCGGATCATTTTCCAGGGGTTACTGATTCTATGTTATTGTTGTAAAAATCCCTTCAAAAAAAAATGTGGTCACTCAATTCACAACTATTTGTGGGACACTGTTGTGGCAATCGGCTGCTGCCAATACACAGTCAGTCAACTTTACAGTATATCCTGTGGAGAGTGCTTTAAGACGTCTCAACGACGAGATAAGGCGCTATATCAAATAATAATAATCCTTGCATTTGATGTAGAGCCTTAACATGTCATTGAGACGTCTCAAAGCGCTTCGCAGAATATACTGTAAAGTGAATTGACTGTAAATTTGTGGGAGAAAAGCGGCAGCCAATTGCGCTTAGAAGTGTCCCACAATCAGTTGCGGATTGAGTGACCAAATTATTATTGTTTTTTTTTGAACGGTTATTATCCCTGGTACCAGGATTATCATTATTATATTGTTAACGGTTTATTCCTTGGAGAGTGCGTCACACTAATCCGAGTGATTCCTTTCAGGTGTCTGGAATACTCCTGGAGGGATGCACCCATTTTATCTCATCCTGGAGAGTATTCGGCACAAGTTGGCGAGAGCCAAAGCTTTGGGGACCTTAGATCTTGCGTTGGTGGTGGTGGGTGGGGGGGGAGTAGAAAGGGGGTAGAAACTGCTGGAGTTTAACCATCTAAAAAGGCAAGGCTCACCTTCACAGCTATTTGTGGGTTGTTGCTGTGAAGCAATCAGCTGCTACGTCACAAAATTCACAGTCACTGCACTTCACGGCAAAATCCCGCGAAGCGATTTGAGATGTGTTCAACAACATCAGCAACTTGCATTTACATAGCGCCATTCACGCGGGGTAGAGTCCCGGAGAGCTTCACGGTGGCGGAATCTGACAACGCTCCCGACAGGATCAGTCCCTGTATCAAATACAAGCCTTATTGTCATAAACCCTACCAAAAGGAACATGTGTGCTGTAGCAATGCCATTGAATCTCTAATTCGCCAGCTATCTACACTTGTTTTGCCCCCCACTCAGCTACCCTATACTCAAAAAATATCACAGCAGCAAAAGCAACAATTATTGTTGGGTGATGATGACAAATGTTTTTTTTTGTGTGTGTGTGTGTATGTGTGTCTCGCTTAGAGAAGAGCTGAGAGGAACTGAGAGAATAGCTCTCCTCCGAACAATAGGGCTTATTCACTCTGAACAATCAGGGAGCAGAACAACATTGCAACACAAAGCAATCAGACGCAATGTGGCTTCCCAAATAAATAATAAGCGGCTATTCACCTCTGGCGCTGCGTGTTCTCAATGTATTTACTGCTTTTCGTTCACACCAAGGCTGTTTACTGCACTCACGGCCGGGTAAACAGCACATCAGGGGGAGAGAGAACCAACCGCCTCTATTTATAGCTTTACAAACCTCGGAACGTCTCAATGTGCTTCACAATACAACGTGCTATAATAATAATAGTAGTAGTATTTTAAATCACAATCTTTACATTTGGTACAGAGACGGTAGGACGTCTCGAAAACACTTCACAGGAATTTGTGTGACTGTGTCATAATAGTAATAATAATCCTTGTATTTGATATAGTGCCTTGGGACGTCCTCCCGACGTGGAGACACTATACAAATGTAATGTTGTTGTTGTTGTTATCACGTTATCGAGACAACTTGCATTTATATTGCGTCCCTCACGCAGGTTAGCGTCCCAGGGTGCTTGAATCGTCTCAAAGAGCTTCACAGAATATACTATAAAGTGGAGTGACTGTGTATTTTGTGAGCAAAGCGCGGCAGCCAATTGCGCACAGCAGCGTCCCACAAACAAGTCGTGGTTTGAGTGACCAAATTTTGGGGGGGAGGGATGACCTCTGGAAAGCGATCCGCCAATCGACTAACATCCGGGTTCCTACTTACTGCTGGGTAAACAGCGGCGTGTGAAGTAAGGAAACTTGTCGAATGAGAATCGAACCCGAGTCCTTTCTCTCGTGAGGTGAGCGCACGGACCATTAGTCCAAGTTGTATTTATGTAGCGCCCTCGCATAGCACAGCATCTTGTAACACTGAAACCGATCGACCGACTTGATCAGGGAACCCTTGGCCAGGACAACGGGAGAGGTGAGGGACGGGGGGACAAAACGTAACAGTTTTGTTCAGATACTTGCAATGGGAGCTTGGCCTCTGTCCCCAACAAACATATGAATGGTTTGTTGAGCAGCTGATTAGAATGAGAATGCAAACTCTCCCTCCAGTGACTGCATCATTGTCTGCACGGACCCTAATCTGGCAGCTCTGAGCCACACAGCTTTTTGTTTGGGGTTTTACTGAAAGCTTAACTTCCAACAAAGGGATGAGGCATCCCTATGATCCCCTCTCATTAAGCTTCACCAGCAAATTACACCCGACCAGAGGGAGACGGGACCAAAAAAGTTTGCTCCACGTGCACCAGGAGTCAATCAGGAGTCCCCTCACCGGACCACTGGCCAAACCGATGTCAGACCTCAACTGCGCCTCATGGGCAGGAATCAGCACATTTTTATTTTGCGGTTAGTTAGAGAGAGGAAGATAAAGAGAGGGCGAGACAGAGAGAGAGAGCGGGAGACAGAAAGAGGGAGAGAATGTGTGGGAGAGAGAGAGACAGATTGGAATCTGAATCGCAGTGATTCCTAGGCTGATCCGGGAGAACTTCACTTTGACGGGATCAGGTTCAGTGTGATGGTCCTGTGAATCAGTGGGAATATAATAATAATAATTATAATAATCCTTGCATTTGACATAGCGCCTTATCACGTCGTTGAGATGTCTCAAAGTGCTTCACGGAATATACTGTAAAGTGTAGTGACTGTTTATTTCCCACAAACAGTCGTGGATTGAATGACCAAATTATTACATTTTGGAGGGATTATTAACCCTGGAATGCAATCCACTTGGGAATCCTCTCGCTTGCGAGATGAGTGTGCTAAGCACTACGCTACAGGAATGTTCCCTGTCTTCCCTCCCCCCCCCCACCGCAACCCACTACGAGCCCATTCCCCCCAGCTCCCCTCCCTGGATTCTTTCCCCCATTGAAAGTCACTGTGTGCTGACATATGCTGAGCTCAGCATCCCAGCTCCACATTGCAAACCGCAGAACAAAAAGAGTCTGGCCCGACTGACGGACGGACTGGGGGTGGTGGGGGGGGGATCCCCTAAATAAGCTTTCATCTGCCTGTCAGAGGGACCGTGATTCCCGGCACATTCCAGCGCACAGGCCTTTTGTCTCCATACTTTTCAAATACAAAGTTGTTGAATTTCGCTATTTGCCAGCGAGTGCAAACCAGAGGTGAGGACACAAAAACTGCACGTCTGTTTGTGAGGGTGGGGGGGTGGGGGAGTTCAGGAGAGGGTGGATGGAAGAGGGGGTGGGGGTTGTCTGGAGATTCGCCCGAGCTTGATTTATGAATGTCTTTCACGAGGGAGACCAGAAGGCGATGACACGACTCGCAGCCGGGCGGGTGGGGGTGGGGGGGAAATGGGGGTTGGGGGTAAAGGGGGAATTGGAAACCCCCCCGACGTCGCTTGGAGTGTGGGGTGGGGGGAGGGTCCAAATCTCATTGAATGATAAAGAAAGTCAACAAGTCAGTCAAACAAAGTTTTGAGTTGAGGCACGTGGGAGCGTGGAACATCTGCTGTCCTTCTGTGTCTGTGTCTGTGTGTGTATGTGTGGGTGTGTTTGTGTGTGTGTCTGTGTGTGTATGTCAGTGTGTGTGCGCGCCCGTGTGTCTGTGTGTGTATATGTGGGTGTGTGTATGTGCGTGCGTGCACGTGTGTTACTTGTGTATGTGTGTGTATCTGTGTGTGTGGATGGAGGTGGGTTGTCAAGCTGTAGGTATGCCGGGCTGTCCACCAACAGCTGTCACTGGTGAACTTTCTCTTGTCTGTTATTCTTGACAAACCTCTTTATTGGATGGATACAGACCACTGTGGTGTCATTTTGGTTTCCCCTTCCCTCTGCCCCCCCTGCTGCCCCCCACCCCACCTGCACCTTCCCCACCCACTCCTCTTTTCCTGAAGGAACTCAGTAATAATAATAATAATCCTTGCATTTGATACCGTGCCCTATTATGCCATTGAGACATCACAGAGTATACTGTGAAGTGAATTGACTGTATATTTTGTGGGCGAAACTTCTCATCCAGAGGACAGCATCTCTGACCAATGTAATGCTCTCCCCAGCACTGGGTTAGGGTTAGCGACAGCCTGGACTGTGAGCTCAATAGATGTGGGCTTGTGGGGAGAGGCTATTCTTTCACAGGACCTCACTCAGACATTGCCTTGTATGTACCACAATACCACCTCCCCCCCAGCCAAATCCTTTATACAAATTCGATTGAAAAAACATCATTGAAATGGTTAAACAGTAAGTGTATAAGTAACATTTGACAGCTTCTGTTGTATTATCCAGCGCTGAATATGGGGCAGATACAATGGAGCAGCCAAGCACGTATGATTTGTCAGACAAAATACAGTGCAGAGAGAGCACTCAAACACTGAGCTCCACTTGTTCTGTAGCTCCCGGTCATTGCAAAAGAGACACAAAAAAATCCCCGCCAAGTGCGGAAATATAGTCAGTAAATGTCCACTTCAACCCCTCAGGCCAATTCCCACCAACACCCCCCTACCACCCCCCACCCTGACATCTGCACCCGTTTGTAGGTCACACCCAATACTTTGCTCAGAAAGAATTTGCATTCGAAAGAAAGGCACACTTTTGTACAGCAACTCCAGAGAGAGCGAGCGAGAGAATGCAAAACACATATACTATATGTACCGTGTGCATGTACTGCACACTGTGCCTATAAACCCGGAGTCCTGTAATGTAGTGGTTAGAGCGCTCGTCTCGCAAGCGAGAGGAACCGGGTTCGATTCCCGGGTCGGGGCAAAACCTGAGGCAAGTTTCCTTATTCCACACGCCTGTTTACCTAACAGTAAGTAGAAACCCTGTTATTTGTCGAATGGGGCATCGCTTTCTGAGGGTAATAATCTACACCCCCTCAAAAAAATGGTTTCTCAATCCACGACTGCTTGTGGGACACCGCTGTGTGTAATTGGCTGCCGCGTTTCGCCCCCAAAACACACAGTCGCTACACTTTACAGTATATTCTCTGAAGCTCTTTGAGACATCTCAACGACTTGATAAGGCACTATATCAAATGCAAGGATTATTATTATAATTATACATTGTGTCTACATATACTGTGTCCATTCGCAATCTGGACAGATACGCTGTTGATGGATGTACTGTATGTTGGTAAATGTTGCCTGGGTTTTGATGGTGACACTTGTCAAAAACACCTTCCATTCACGCATCACGGTGAACGAAATGGTTGAGCTGATTTGGAAATAATCAGTAGATTATACACCACGCTGGCCAGCATTCGCAGCTGTCAAGGGAACGTCTTGATGACTGATTTCAGCACAATGGTTCCGCCGGGCTTCAGCAGGGGTATGCTACAACCTGAAGCACAGCTCGAGATATCAGCTGTGTGGCTCGCTCGTCCCACAACAAAGGGAGGAATGGCAACTTACTGTCTTCTTGCTTGGAAACATTTCCTCCCCCATCCATCAGGTCCACAAAGCCCGTCTGTCACACTCAGGAAACTGCTTCCGTTTCCCTGGTCAAGGATTTAGGTCAGCCGGGTGTCTGACACACGCAGAAACCCATCACCCTGTGCTTAAGAGTCTCCAAACCCAACTGAGAATTCCATGCATCCCACCTACACAGGAAAATTCCTCATATAGATTGTTCGAATGGAATGTGCGCTCTCTCTCTCTCCTCCGGAAGGAACGCACCCTGCTTACCTAATTTACCTAAGTATTAGGCGCAGGTTGGCGAGAGCCAAGGCTTGGGGACCTCAGAGTGTGCATTGGGGTAACTGGTGGAGAACCAAGGATGGAGAGAGAGAACTCTGGTTGTCCGTCCCCTGAACATTGTGAGGAGCCGAGGGATGGACTAAGTCGCCCCGAAGAGACTATGGCTGCCCTTTTGGTCAAAATGAACACAACAATCTCTCCAACAATTCAATGACTTTCATCCCCCCAAATGGAGTCCTGTAGCTCAGTGGTTCGAGCATTCGCTTTGCAAGCGAGAGACCTGAGTTCAATTCCAGGCAGGTCAGGGCGAAACCTTGGGCAAGTTTCCTTACTCCATACGCCTAATAATAATCCCTCCAAAACAAAAAACAATAATAAATTGGTCATTTTCAATCTACGACTGTGGGACATTGCTGTGCGCAATTGGCTGCCGCGTTTGCCCACAAATACACAGTCAATTCACTTTACAGTATATTCTGTGAAGCGCTTTGGGACGTCTAGGAGACGTGAAAAGCGCTATATCAAATGCAAGGATTATTATTATTATTATAAATGTGCATGTGTGTGTGGGAGGGGAACTTGAACCCGCTATTTCCTGACCCAAAGTCGAGAGCTGGATCGTCTGAGCCAGGTTGACATCACTACAGCCAACAAAGGCTCCAAATAAGACATATATCTAAATCTCCCCTGTCTCTCTCTCTCCCTCGCTCCCTTTTTTTCTCTCTCTCTCCCTTCCCCCCGTTTCCCCCCCTCATCATTGCAGATGCTACGAGTAACTGGGAACTGCAGATTGTATAAGAAGCCTAAGACGATCAGTCAGAGTGACAAATTGATGCAAGAAACATGAACAGAAATGTTAATGAGCAACAAATCCCACTTTATCCGTTGACACAATTCTTGCGAGCCAAGCTGAGTGCTTCTAGACAACTCGCTCCCATGAAGAGTTAATCCTCCCAGCAGGTTCCCCACCAATGTTACAGGTGGCGGGAGAAGGAGAGTAAGAGGGAGAGCGAGAGGGAAAGCGAGAGCCAGACTGAGGCCCAGATCATGAGCATAGAGAATCCCAAAGAGATGGTGTGAAAGGGGACAGATAATAATAATTGCATTTGATATAGTGCCTTATCATGTCGTTGAGACGTCTCAAAGCGCTTCACAGAACATATTGTAAAATGTAGTGACTGTATTTTTGGAGGCACCCATTGCAGCAGTGTATCACAAATGAAGGGATTATTACCCGCGGAAAGCATCCGCCAATTGGCTAACAACCGGGTTCCTACTTACTGCTAGGTAAACAGGTGTGTGTGTAGTACAGAAACTTGCCTAAGGTTTCGCCCTGCCCTGAAATCGAACCCAGGTCCTCTCGCTTGTGAGGCAAGTGCTCTAACCACTGAGCTACAGGAGATGCCAAAACAAGAGCAGAACGAGGCCCAAGGCTGGTCACAAAAACTACAATTTATTGGGACACATTAATTAGGAAAACATTTTTTTCGCCCCAGGTTGATGAAGTAGTTGTGATTTAAAATCCTGGCTATTGTGAGTGACATTAATTGCAGGATTTAATAGTAAATGATAATATCCTTACATTTGATACAGTGCCTTTCAGGTTGGGAGGATGTCTCAAAAGGCTTCGCAGGATGTAACCTGTGTGAATCACACAAAAAAAATAAGATAAGTTTCTCCCAGTGTCCTGGCCAACAATCCCTCAGAGACCTGTGCACAATTGGCTGCCGTGTTTCGCCCAGAAAATATAGTCAATTCACCTGTATTCTGTGGAGAGCTTTAACACATGTCAATGATGTGTTAAGGCGCTATATCAAATGCAAGAATTATTATTATATACAATTAGCCATTTACTTGTGTGGGATGTTTCTGCGTGGACATTGGCTGTCGTATTCGCTTTACAAAATACGCAGTCACTATACTTCACAGTCAGTGCTTTGACACATCTTCCTGAGGTGAATGGAGCTATGTTAAATATACTCTTCACTTCGGGAGACTTTCCTCCTAAATTTGATCACTCAATCCACGACTGTTTGTGGGATGCTGCTGTATGTAACTGGCTGTCGCATTTCACCCACAAAATATACAGTCAATCCCCTTTACAATATATCCTGTGAAGCGCTTTGAGACGTCTCAACTACGTGATAAGGCGCTGTATCAAATGCAAGGATGATTATTATTATTAATCTGCTCCAGTCAACTGTATTTTCTTAACAATAAAAAACAGAATCTGCACTTGATCAAATTTCATCAGCCGATCCTTCGTCTCAGAGGTGTGTAATCCTTGCATTTGATATAGCGCTTTATTACGTCTTGAAGATGTGATAAGGCGCTATATCAAATGCTAAGATTATTATTATTATTGTTGTACGTCGATTGATTTGATGGGTTTAAAACCAAAGGATCAACAGCTTTTGGCTTCTTCCCCCATCGGAGACCTAAACAGAACACTCCTCGACTTAACAAAGGTGGGATTAGGTTTCCATTAGCTCCCGATCGACTGCGGCACAGTGCAGACTCAGTCAATACTCAGCGCATAATCATCTGGAGCTTCGATACAGACACAAAGGAGGAGAAACAAAGGGGGAAGGGGGTTGTTGGGTGGAGGGGAGGGGGATGGAGGGGAGGGGGAGGCAAATAACATATCGATGGAAACCATACAAAGTTTGCTCGAAAATGTCAAAATGAACAGAATTCTTAACTGAGACTTTATTAGTTGACTAGAGTCTCAACGGCATCAGAGGGCAGAAAACTGTCACTGAATAATAATAATCCTTGCATTTGATATAGCGCCGTATCATGTCGTCGAGACGTCTCAAAGCGCTTCACAGGATATATTGTAAAGTGGATTCAATGTGTATTTTGTGGGCAAAACACAGCAGCCAATTGCGCACAGCATCCCACAAACAGTCATGGATTGAATGACCAAATTTTTTTTATTTGAAGGGATTATTACCCCCAGAAAAGCGATCAGCTAATCGATTAATAACCGGGTTCCTACTTATTGCTAGGTAAGCAAAGGCGTGTGGAGTAAGGAAACTTGCCTAACCTGACCTGCCCGGGAATCGAACCCGGGTCCTCGCGCTTGTGAGGTGAGCGCTCTAACTACTAAGCTACATGACTTGACAACAAGGAGTGAGGGTCCTTGAGGCCAACAAGTCTGAGGGACAACTGAGCACCAGCCTTAGGGACAGAGTTATCCCTGTGAGCCACACCATTGAGACTCTCTGACCAAATTGACCATATTATATCCTTCAGGAGAGATGTAACACTGAGCTCCCCCTCTGTGGTCTGGACATTAAAGATTCCGCGACATTATTAAACCAATTCATCCCCCTCCGCCTCCACCCATATGGTAAATTGGTCACTCACTTCATGGCTGTTTGCTGGGTGTTGCTGTGCGAAAATTTGCTGCTGTGTTTCGTCTATGACAGTCACTACAGTTAACAGTAAAATCCTGTGAAGCGCTTTCAGACGCCTCAACGTGATATACATATAGTGTATATATACATATATATACATAATATACTGTATACACCAATGTACAATTCTTCCTCCCTTTCAAAGCTACTGCAAACTCGACTAAACACAAATGTACCGTCTGTATGATTTCTAACCCAAACGTTTCTTTAATTAAGTCTGCTCGTCCCTGACTTGGTGATGACTGAAACGGAGAAGAATAAACTCTGTTAATTGGCTCAGAGTTATTAATTAATTAATGAATTAATTAACCACAATTATTTTCTTCCTCTTACTCCCTCCCCCCCACCTCTCCCAACTGTGTAAACGGAGTGTAAGTGAGAAACGGGAGGGGTGGGCAGAGAGGGAGAGGGAAGAGAGTGTGTGGAGGGGAGGGGTCGGAGAGCAGAAGATATTGTATTTTTTCAGAAGCATTAGATTTGACAGGACAAGAATACAGACACATCGACGAGAGCGTGAAAAGTTAATGAGAAACTAAAAGAGAATGTGTGCTCTCTCTCTCTCTCCCTTCGTCTCAGGACACAAAGGCTGAAAACAAAAGCACGAGAACAAAAAAGAAACACTTCATATATAAAAAAGGTGGAAAAAGAGTAGGCAAATTCAATTACAGAAGTAATTAGAAGATATACAGAATGGGCTGCCTTCTGGGACAGTGCCAAATGTACATGAATTAAGCACCCTGAATGAAGTGAGGGCAGCGGAGTAATTAAGAGGCAATCACCTATGTCAATGAATATCTGTGAACAGAGTTGAGAAGTGATTTTGTTCAGCGATCGGAAATATTTTAGATGATTAAGCAAGGCGATTTCATCACAAAAAAAAGCTAATTTTGCAGGCCTTCCTCCCACAAAGGCATATTCCGGGCATTTATATAGCTAATTAAATATTACCTCCCATCTCGACCTTTTAAAATGCTTGGCTGACGAATGATCAAGGCACTGATTTGCCATCTTTTACACAGCCTCTCGGACAAGCAAGACGTCCTTCCTCGTGATAATTCCCTCGCTCTCGCCATCGCTGTTTTTGCTGTGCATCTTTTTTTTGTTGACGACAATAATTATCGTTATTATTTTGCTCTTCACGTTAAATAAATCTAAAACTATCCCTACAGCTCTTTGCTTAAAATGCTGTTAAAAATAAATGATGCTCAACCTTGCATTTGTGGGACGTCGCTAAGCGATGTCCCACAAACAGCCTTGAAATGAATGATTGATTTTATCTCAAGAATCGTCAGCAAGGACAAGCGGAGAGAACTCTCTTTTCTTTCCCACCAGTGGCGTTGGATCTTTGTGGAGTCCTGTAGCTCAGTGGTTAGAGCGCTCGTCTCGTAAGCAAGAGACCTGGGTTTGATTCCCGGCACGGCGAAACCTTGGGCAAGTTGGTTCGCTGGTCTCTTTCCGTTTGCCTGAATCGCGAAGCAGTCAGGACCTTAAATTAACAACACAATTAAACAGCGGAGCTGAGGATCTGGGAATAAATAATAAAATGATTTTACTTAAATGCGGGTTCCTAGTTTTGTTTGCAATCTGTATATTCTTGCCATTTGGACCATTTCAAGGTTATTGTTGCTATTGGGATTCAGTCGGGAGCAAGGTGCAGACTGGTTACCAGACAGAAGAGGGATGATCAGTCCTTGTGTTCCTTGTGATCAGTGAGGACGTTGGTGAGTGAGAAAGAAAGGTCACACAACCTCCTATTCCTACCCGCAAAAGAATGTCTGTCAAGGTCAGGTTATAATGTTATAATAATAATCTGTGTGTTATTTGCAGCGATTTATCATCTTGAGAACATCTGAAGGTGCTTCACTGAGTTTTCTGTGAAGTGTAGTGACTGTGTATTTGAAAGCAAAACACAGTAGCCAATTTGGGCACATTAATATTCCACAATCTCGCAGAAAAATATTAGATAAAGATTGGTCATTGGGCGAGGGGAGAAGGGGAAGGGAACGATGAAGTCCCATCCATAGCCTAGTGGTTAGCATGCTCACCTTGCAAGTGAGAGGACCTGGGCAGGGCAAACCTTAGGCAAGTTTTTTTACACCACACACACGCCTCTGTTTACCTCTCAGGAACCTGGTTATTAGTCGATTGGTGGATCCCTTTTCTGAGGGTAATAATCCCCTCAAAAAAATAATTTAAAGAAAAATGTGGTCACTCAAATCACGACTGTTTGTGGGACGCTGCTGTGCGCAATTGGCTACTGCGTTTCGCCCACAAAACACACAGTAAATTCACTTTGCTTTGAGACGTCTCGACGATGTGAAAAGCCGTTGTGTCAAATGCAAGAAATATTATTATTATTATTCCCAGCTGTGAATCCATTTGCTCGCATGAGGCTGGTCTACCTGCGATTTAAGATGACTGATTGAAGACTGTACAGTGCATTTGACTGTAATTCTCTGCAGGTTTGGGTTAATGAAGAAAAGGACAAACTCTCAACTCCCAGTCACTCTGGCCCACATGTATACATTAATTAAGATTTTTGACTTACATCACCCCCCCCCCTCCCACACACACACAACCTTATTAAAGTGAAGGGAAAAAAAATTAAGAAGCCAATTTGCAGAAAGATTACCGGTTACCAACCGCTGAGAAGCTATCAAATATTTCCATTTTTTTTACCATGGGATTTAAGACATTCAAATTGTGCAGGGTAGGGTTCTTATTTAGCAATGGAATATGCAAATTCTTTCCTATCTGTCATATTTCTCTAAGTCTTCCAAACACTCTACACAGGTGGTAGTGTGGGGGAAAAAAATGAAGTCGTTAATTTTGGCGTTTTTAAGGTGATAGTGGAGACTTTTTTTTCACAAAAAAACCCTAAATATCTTAAGAAGTGTGGATTAATGTTAAATTTGAGAACCGTCCCTGAGAACATAACCTATTTGGCTTCCAATTGTTGGCTCCTTATCCCAAGAACCGTAAGAAATTAAGAAATGCATCACCCGAAGAGACAAGTCACCAACCAAAATGTCTCAAAGTTCTTAAAGTGAATTGGTGGCCGGGAGTTTATAATAATTATAATAATCCTTGCATTTGATATAGCACCTTATCACATCTTCGAGATGTCTCAAAGCGCCTCACAGGATAGACTGTAAAGTGAATTGGCTGCATATTTTGTGGGCGAAATGCGGCAGCCAATTTGCGCACAGCAGCGTCCCACAAACAGTTGTGGATTGAGTGACCAAATTATTATTTAAAAATTTTTTTAAAAAGGGATTATTACCCCCGGAAAAGTGATCCAACAATCAACTGACAACTGGGTTCCAACTTACTGCTAGGTAAATAGAGGTGTGTGGAGTAAGGAAACTTGCCCAATGTTTCGCCCTGCCCGGGAATCAAATCCGGGTCCTCTCACTTGCGAGATGAGAGCTCTAACCACTGAGCTACAGGACTCTATTAATATTATTATTATTAGAATCCTTAACATCCACCTGAATCACAAGGCAGAAGGGGCCTAATTGAGCGTCGTCTCAATCGATGGAGAGGGTGATGATCTAGAAATAAATAAATAGACGTGTACTTAATAAGGAATGTTGACATGCTGAATTAAGCAGCAGTTAATATTATGTTCACATATATTACTGTGTAGTGGCTCTTTGCCTGGGGCGCTGTGCGTGTTTGTGTGATCCTTAAATCAAGCCAGTAATGAGGTGAATGGGGATAGTCCCCTGGTGGTAAATGAAAGATTCATCAAGGTTTTCCGAATACTGAATGACTTGCGCAGCTGGGAGAATGAGAGGGCCCTCTCTCTCTTTCTCCGCGGGACTTGTGCAGAGATGGGTTCTGTCCCTGTGCTTTCTATTCTGTCACCAGCAGAGAGATTCGAGGTCTGTCCAGCACTGCTCATCAACGAGGTCTGATTCTACAGCCTTGCAAAGAGACATCTCAGGAGGGGAGCTTATACAATAATAATTTGATACAGCACCTTGTCACGTCATTGAGACGTCTCAAAGCCTTTCGCAGAATATACAGTAAAGTGAATTGACTGTACTTTGAAGGCGAAACTCGGCAGCCAATTGCCCACAGGAGTTGTTTGTTTTTATTTCTTTGGAGGGATTATTACCCCCGAAAAGCGATCCGTCAATTGACTTACAACCTGGGTTCCTACTTACTGCTAGATAAACAGAGAGGCGTGTGGAGTAAGAAAACATGCATAAGGTTTTGACCTGCCCGAGAATCAAACCCGTGTCCAATTGCTTGCGAGGCGAGCGCTCTAACCACTACGCTGCGGGATTCCAATTCTCCATCCCAACCGCCTGCAATCACAAGTCCCCCACTCACCCCCCACCCCCATTCCCCCCGTCCCCCCATCGTTAATTCAAAGAAAGTGTAGGTTTTTAGCCTCTTGGTTATCCTGACTCCTATTCCTTCCTCCTCGGGGTTCCTCACATGGCTTCAGGATGTCACTGACACATATTAGTTGCCACATTTGTAACGTGACGACAAGATTTACTCTATTACTTGTGAATCTCATCTTATAAAGTGCTTGGAGATGTTTTTACCTGAGAGCCGCTATGCAAATGTCAGCCTTTTCTCTACGCTGGTAACGCAGATTTACATTCAATGTTTGGTTCACGATTTGTGGCAATTTTTAAGCAAATTTAGTTAGTAAAACAAAACACAACATTTCCTAGTAACTGTCGTGGTCTGTCCACGAGTTGATAAGATCATACGCGATGCTAGACAAAGATCCATCCAGTTTGCTTTCCACCATCCTAGCAGGCGCTTGCACACGTCGTGTCCCAAACTATAAAGTCAGAGTTCAGCATCTCCCGGAGTGACCTTTGCCCACAAAATACACAGTCACTTCACTCGATAAAGGGCTATATCGGACGCAAGGAATATTGTTACATTGACAAATGAGGTGTACAGTGGTTTACGGGGCTGTGATATAGCGGGTCAGAGGGTGGTAATGGAATGGTGGGGGAGGGGGTGGGGCGGCAGAGGATAGAGAGAAAAAAGGGAGGGAGTGTGTTAGCCGGGAGCCACCATTATATGGAATCCAACGACAATGAATGGGACAACATGAAACGTGAAGATAAAAGGGTAAGAGAAGCAAGGTCTCGAGGAGCGACGGATAACAAAAAGAAAATAACTTTTAATGTATTTTGATGGCTGCCGCAGTACACTGTACATAATAAAGAAGGGATTTTAGAAAAAAAAGCGTCAATTGCGGTGAGTGGCTGATAACACGAGGGCTTTGTTGCCCGAGTCAAAGCCTGTCTTGAGTGATGGATCAAAAAGATAAAAGATAGAATGGGAGATGCACAGGGCGAGATTGAAGAGAGAAACAGAGTCATAGAAAAGCGCAGGCTATAATGCAATCCTTTACAGTGTGGACCTGAAGGGTTGAGCCAGTATCTTTAAGACCTAACCAAGCAGGACTAACAACTAATGTTCGAGTCCAATAAAAGGCATTTCTATGGATGCGTGGGCATTCTGAGTTCTCTCGCTCTTTACACTACACTGCAAACCTTTTGTGCTAATTGCCAGATTGGACCAGATTTTCTGGTTCACATGCACTGTATAACTTGTTGACAAAGGTGGGCAAGGGAAGGAGAAAAAGATATTTCAGGCTCGTGACTGGAGGCAGAAGGGGGTCAGTCAAGGTTTCTCACCATCGTCCCAATCCCCCCATTCCCCCCCCCACCCCCCGCACACACACAGACAGCACTCAATGTAACAAGTAATGTGCCATCTGCACCCCATCTCCCCCCCCCCCTTCCTTCCTGCGCCAGAGAGAACCGTGAAAATAGCTTCCAAGTAATCCTTACTAATTTGTCAGTTCTGTACAAAACTGCTGTATTGAATGGCCTGCAAACAGGGAATAAAGCTGGCTGTTTGTCACAGCGACAAATGGGGGGGGGGGGTTAGACTAAACTCTGCGTCTCCCCCCCCCCCACACATACACACACACAAAGCTTTCCTCGAGGGAAGTCCCATTAAAACATGTATATTTTCGATTTTTTCCTTTGTTACAGAAACAACAACTTGCATTTACACAACGCCCCTCATGCAGGGCAGCGTCCCAGAGCGCTTGACAGTGATGGAGCACGACACTGAGCCGGGGGGGGGGGGGCGGGGGGAGGTGACCGTAGGCAAGGTCGAAGAAGAAGGTCTTGATGTGCAAACAAAATCCCAAAAGATTTTTAAAAGATTCAATCCGGAAGGAACAAAAATGTAATATCACACATGATGGATATGTTAGGTTTGTGTGTGTATGTGTGTATATGTGTGTATGTGTGTGTATAATATATATTTATATATAAAATATATTTGATAATTATTCCAAAATAAAAAATACATCTCAAGAAATTTCTATTAAAGTTCATCCTCCCTCTGTTCATTTTAGACAGTGAATATTTATTTCAAAGAATTCTCACAAAAGCAAGACTAAACAAGATTAATCCCTGCATTTTGTTTCAGCGCCTTTCACAATGGGAGGCCGTCTCAAAGCTCTTTGCAGGATTTTGCCATCAAGTGTAGCGACTGTGCAATTTATAGACAAATGACGTGAAGTGTGCCTTAAAACGGGATTGGCAGCTAAAGAACGAGCAAATTTACAAACCTACATTGTGTGAATACTCCCAAACCCCTCTGTATGAAAAATAGCTTCGACAGTAGAATAGAAACCCTTGGGGGGAATCTACATTACTCTGTTTATGTAGGAGTCCTGTATTGTCGTGGTTATCGCACTCGCCTCGCAAGTGAGACGCCCGGTTCAATTCCCGAGCAGGGTGAAACCTAAGGCAAGTTTCTTCCCTACTCCACATGCCTTTGTTTACCCAGCAGTCAGTAGGAACCTGGTTGTTAGTCGATTGGTAGATTTCTGGGAGTAATAATCGCTTCAAAATAAATAATAAAAGAAATAATAATAATTTGGTCATTAAATCACACACACACAATTTGTGGGGCAATTAGCTGCCGCATTTCGCCCACAAAATACACAGTCAATCCACTTTACAATATATTCTGCGAAGCGCTTTGAGGCATGTCCACGACATGATAAGGCGCTGGATCAAAATGAAAGGATTATTATTATTATTATTCACACCATCCAGAATTTGGCAACTTCTGAGATATAGTACTTTTGAAGCCAGTTTTCTGTAAGTTTTGTCTTAAGGAAGTTACGGGAAAAAAATAGACGTTAAAAGTGGAGGATTGCTAGATTCTGGAGACACTGAAAACGCACTGTAAATCTAGAGCTGGGGGGGTTCTCTCTCTGCCCCCCCCCCCCCCCGTGCCCCTACCCCGCCACACTCAAGAGAGAACCAAGACTGCAACTGCAAGCAGCCTCCAGCAATAAACAGCACTTTCCAATGTTAAAGAGAAGTTACGTCACGACATGTTAGTTAAACAGGGATTTGCTCTCTGGTTACATCAAGTACACTTGCAATCTTGGTTTTCTCTTGAGGGTGGCGGGGGGGAGAGGGAGAACCCCCATCTAGCTCTAGGTTTACAGTGTGTTTCAGTGTCTCCAGAATCTAGCAATTCTCCACTTTAACGTCTATGTAACGCTGTACGTACAACCAGTGCTTTCGTTCTACCGCACATCGAGGCAGAGACAACTGCAGTCCTCAAAGAGAATCGATAGAAAGTACTTTCTAAAGCCCCATTTAATCCAATCTGCTTGCCCATTCCTACCCTACCCTTACCCTAGCCTCAGAGCTTCCAGGTGGTATACAGCGTAAAGCGCGCTATGTAAATGCAAGTTGTTGTTGCACGCACAGCCCGTACATGTGGCACGCTTCACGTACACGTCCCACGCTTGCTCACAAATGCAGTCACCACACTTCACAGAGAATTTTAAAGGACCCGGTGGAACACTTTGAGACGTTTCAACATGATAAAGCGCCACACAAAATGCAAAAGGATTATCATTATTAATAATATTAATAGGAATAATAACTACACCCCAAACAATGACGATGTGAATCATTCGCAGGTGCTGGTGATGTGCTTTGCGCATGGTTTACCCTTCACTAAGCAAATCCATCCCGGATTTATATGACAATCAGCACAATAAATATGTCCGCAGTTTATTCTTGTTAACAAGCCGGGGGCTGGCACTGTACTTCTAATTAATTTGCAGTCATTTCATAAACCTCGTCTAGTTTCTGTGCAGCTGCAACTATGGACTCCTGAACTTCCCTTCCCATTGGTAACTGTGAGCACTTTACTCCCTGGACCGACCACAGGTATCATCATCAAGTCACAACAATCATTCCTTCACTTCATCTTTACGCTCTGTGCTAAAATAATACAGGAACTTGTAAATTCAACCATAAAAACATGCGTGAAAGACAGAGAGAGAGAGAGAGAGACTGTCAGAGAAAAAGACAGACAGACAGAGGGAGAGAGACAGAGAGAGACAGACAGACAAGGCAGGAACAGACAGACAGACAGAGATAAGTTTAGCTGTAAAGAAACTAAGTTTCCAAACAAATATCCATTGCAAAAAATTGCCCCCACACTCCCCTCCCTCCCACCCACGGGTTCAAGCCCCATCAACTGCACAACAAAGTCCCACACACAACAACAACAGATTACATTTGTCGAGCGCCCTTCACGTCGGGACTGGAACAGCAGTTTTTGACAGTCAACGGTTGTGGGAAGTAACTGAACTTTCGATTCTGTGAAGTTTTGCCCAAATTGCATTTTTCTGTTTTGTTTTGTTTTTTTCAGGATTTTTACGTTTACAAACGGTGGTTTGTGATTCTCCTTTCAGAGAGGGAGGGAGAGGGAGGGGGGAGGGCAGGTCACAAATTGGCAGGAGTCAGTGGGTCTGCAATGACTTACCTCTCACACACACACACAGACAGACAGACAGAGAGAGAGAGAGATCAGCTGTCTGTCTGTCTGTGTCTGTCTGTATCATATCAGTCCGGCTCAGCACGGCACGTTACATCCAAGAGGGGGTTTTCCCAGGTGCGGATACCTGAACAGGTGCAGTTCCAACCGAGAGAGAGAGCGAGAAGAGAAAAAAAATAAAAATACTTAAAAACTTCAAGCAAAAAATATAAAGGCTTAGAGAGGGGCAGAGAGAGAGAGAGGGAGAGGGAAATGTCTGCTCACTTGCCTGGTGTCAGACCCAGTGCAGAGGGAGTTTGGAATGCACTAGCTATAGACTTTTACAAAGCTGTACGTCTTTTTAGTGAAGCAAGATTAGTTCATAGAAAACTCAACAATACATCACTGAAACCCATTGTTGATATTCAACATTTTTCACATAGCGAAACAGAATAGACAATATGGTAGCTGGGAAACCATGGGCTGGAGCTGGAGAAGAGATCATATCTTATCCACCCACTTTCTCTCTCTCTCTCTTTAACTGTTACAAGTGGGGTGGGGGGGGGGTGGGGGGGAGGCCACGAGCATTGAACCCCCAAATCAATATCAGTCTCTGGTCAAAGGAAAGACAAGTAATGCCTCACACACAAACACACGCGTACACACACGATGTACGCACGTACCCGCGCACACACGTACACACACACATATACGCGCACACATGCATATACACACACACGTGTATACACACACATAAGCACACACGCACATATGCACACACACATATACACATGCACGCACACACACAAACACACACACATACACACATGCAGCCTGTAAATTCAGTCGGTGACAAGATATTATGGAGATTCCCCTTATCCCCCCCACCCCCAAACTATGGATGAAATAAAGTATTTATGATATTTCAACCCCCCCTATCTCTCTCCCCCATAAAAGACTATGAAGTGGAGAACGAAGGGACAGTGTGTGGAGCGTGGGGGTGGGGAGAGGGCAGGGCAAGGCAGGGGGGATTAAATGAACAGCTTGCACTGAGACCAGTGCAGACTCGATGGGTCGAATGGCCTCTTTCTGCTCCAAGTATAAAGGCGGCAACATTACTTGCTGCGTTTATTACTTGGGGGGGGCTAAAACCACAACCGCCAGTCACAGACCATCCCAGCAGTAACAACCCAGCAATAAATAATAATCCTAATAATCCGTGCATTTGATACAGCGCCTTATCAACAACAACACCACATTGCATTTATATAGCACCATTCACATGGGATCGCATCCCAGAGTGCTTGACAGTGGCGGAGTCTGACCCCGATATTCTATGAAGTGCTTCGAGTCGTCTCAAAGCGCTTCACAGAATATACTGTAATGTGAATTGACTTTATATTTCATGGGAGAAACGCGACAGACAATTCCGCACACTAATGTCCCACAAACAGCCGCGGATTGAAGTGACCAAATTATTGTTATTATTTCTTTTATTTTTTTTCAAATGAGCCGTGATCACAGTGGGGATAACTCTTCGTAAACATACATAATGCAAAAACAGTCATCCATGCAGTGCTTCATCACGCGGTCAAACACAGCTCAAAAGTGCTCCACAGGATTTACTGCAAAATGCAGGAACAAAATAATAATAATAATAATCCTTGGGTTCGATTTTAAGCCGGCTGTTTAACCTCAAAGGGCAGTGACTGTGCGTTCATGAGCAAAGCAAGTGTCACAAGGATTTTAGCTGGTAAATAATAATAACCCTTGCATTCGATATAGTGCCTTATTGGGTCATTGAGGCGTCTCAAAGGGCTTCATAGAATATACTGTAAAGTGAAGTAACTGTGTATTTTGCGGGCGAAAGATTTCGGGGTGTAAAGACTATAATTATTAATAATATTATCAAGCAAAATGATATGTTTAAAAACAAGTTGATGTCCACCTTTTCATGTTTCCTCTTTCCCTCTCTGATTTTTTCACTCTCTCTCCTCCTCCCTCTCCTCGCCCCATCCATCCACCCATGTCCTCTCTGACTCCTCTCAAGGATTCCGTCATCCCTGAGCGAGAATATAAAAAAATCCAGCTCCCAGTTTTCCTCCCGACCACAGAATCCTCTAGGTAGCTATAGAAGCGATTGTTCCTCGTAGCTCCTTTCAGTACTTCAGCAATTGACCAATTGACAACTGATTGATGCTTATCTATTGAGCACCACAATGGGTGAAATTACCATTACTAAAGCAATGTACAGTAAATGCCTCCTGAGTAAATTACATGACTCTTAAAAAAAATCTCCTTCACTCGCTTTAGTACAATAGCGTCGCAACAAAAAGAAACTTTCCCCCTTTTTTTTGTCCCTTTTCTTTTACTGTAGAATTTGGCCTTTTCTGCCAACTGCTGCGGATGAAAAAAAAGGCCTGACAGCTTCGGCTTTAACAAGAGGAAGAATAAAGGCCATTGAATGAGGGATGGACACAGGCTCTCTTTCAAGGCCAGGGGCTTTCTTTTATTCGAGGCGAGGATTTTAGGCGTGCGAGAGGAAGATAAGATGTGTCTGAATGGACCGAGGAGAAACAAGCAATAACCTGAACTTGTTCTCCGTTCCGTTAACCGTTCGTTAACCCTGAGTTCCGAGCCCAGAACAACTCCGCACCTCCCCCACTTTGGTCATTTGGAGGTTGGCCAACAACAACAACAATGATATGCATTTAGACAGCCCTCTCAGGCCGGGCAGGGTCCCAGAGCGCTTGACAGTGGCGGAGAACGACGCCAAGCCAGGGGGAAGGGGGGAGGTGACCGTAGGCACGGTCGAAGAGGAAGGTCTTCGGGTGCGACCTGAAGATGGGGAAGGAGGGAGCAAGGCGGAGAAATAGAGGAAGAGTGTGCGGGGTGTACTGGCTGAAAGCGTGGCCACTGATGGCTGGGTAGAGGGCATGAGCAACATACAGGAGGCTGGAGCCAGTTGAGAGGAGGCAGCGGATTGTGGGATGGGGGGGTAAGCAGGTCGGAGAGGTAGGGAGGTGCCAGAGCAGGAAGAGATTTGAAGACGATTGTGAGGATCTTGAAATCGATCCAATCAGTAATAGGGAGCCAGTGGAGTCTGGCTAATACTGTTGTGATGGGGGTACAGCGTTTAGTACTGGTGAGTATGCAGGGGGCAGAGTTCTGGATTAACTGGATTTCGTGAGCTCCCAACACGCAACAAACAGCCGTGAAGTGAGTGTGGGATTAATGGGGGAGATGGTCGCTCTGGACACCTCCTTCTCGTTCCCAATCGCGCCGCATTGACCCGAAGGCAGGACTTTTCCTGAAGGACAACATCTTGCATTTATAGAGGTTGCGTGGTTTTACCTGTTAAACTCCAGCAGTTACCATCCTCTCCCTCCCCCCCCGCCCACACACAAAAAAAACATACACTCTGGAGGTTCCCCCAAACCTCAGTCTAAACTCACCGGGTTTAAATGAACAACAACACAAGTTGCATTTATATAACACCTATATAGGATAGCGTCTCAGAGCACTTAGAGCAGGTGGCCCAACATTAAGTAAACCTGAACGGATTTGGCAAAGTAGGAAAGCGTCTGTTTAGTTGGTGTCTCCCACTGTTTGTACATCACTCCATCCACATGTAAACAGCTCCCTCCACGTGTCCAAATATTACAGTAAAAATTCACGACGGGAGCTGGTCACAGGGAATCCGAGACTGTTAACCACAACAACAACAACTCACAATTATGTAGCGCCTGTCATGGAGGGTAGCGTCTCAGAGCGCTTGCTCAAGAGTCCATTACTTTATAGTTGCTGGTAGTTTTCCAAATAACAAAAACCTCACATTTTGGACAACGCCTTTCATGTCAGGAGGACGTCTCGCAACAATCAAAAGAAGTTACATTATTATAGAGACACAGAAACAGGAGGAGGCCTTTCAGCCCCTCGAGCCTGTTCCACCATTCTAATAAGATCATGGTTGATCTGTACGTTAGGTCCAATTACTTGCCCTTGCAACGTATCCCTTGAAGCCCTGACCTGACAAATATCTATCCACCTCCATCTTGAAGATGCGAATGGATCCAGCATCCAAAGCCTTTTGAGGCAGAGATTTCCAGATTTCTACTACTCTTTGGGGGAAAAACTTCCTGATTTCACTGCTAAATGGCCTAGCTCTAATTTTAAGACAATGCTCCCTTGGTCTGGATTCCCAACCAGAGGAAATAGTTCCTTTGTATCCACCCTATCGAATCCCTTTATTATTTTAAACACGTCAATCAGATTAACAGTGAATTGAGGCCATTCCCGTGCCTGCTCTCTCCCTGCCTCTATCCATCCACATCACCTCCCCTCTTTGTCACCTAAAATCCCACCTGGGGACCTAGAATATAATAATCCTTACATTTGATATAACGCCTTATCACATCATCGAGATGTATCAAAGCACTTCACAGGATATATTAAAGCCAATTGACTGTATATTTTGTGAGCAAAACATGGCAGCCAATTACGCACAGCAGCGTCCCACAAACAGTCGTGGATTGAGTGACCAAATTATTATTTTTTTATTGAAAGGATTATTACCCCCAGAAAGCGATCCCCCAATCGACTAACAACCAGTTTCTTACTTACTGCTAGGTAAACAGAGGCATAATAATAATAATCCTTGCATTTGATATAGCGCCTTAGCACATCTTCAAGACGTCTCAAAACGCGTCACAGAATAAACTGTAAAGTGGACTGACTTTTGTGGGCGAAACACGGCAGCAAGTTGCGCACAGCAGTGTCCCACAAGCAGTCGTCGAATGAGTGACCAAATTATTATTTATTTATTTTCTTTTTGGAAGGGATTATTGTGCCCCAGAAAGCGATCCGCCAATCGACTAACAACTGGGTTCCTACTTACTGCTCGGTGAATAGAGGCGTGTGGAGTAAGGAAACTTGTTTAAGGTTTCGCCTCGCTCAGGAATCGAACCCGGGTCCTCTCGCTTACGAGGCGAGTGTACTATGCCACAGGATCATTGCTCTAACCACTACCCATCAGCCTGCAACAGAGAGAGCAAGAGAGATGTACGCTGTTACAATTAATGCTCATTTCCCCCTTCTTTCTCTCTCCACACACACAAACACACAAACGCACCCTCGCCATCGCCCCCCACCCCCCCGTGCGTGACCACTCAATTTGTGAGCCATTTACACATTATCCACTCTATCAAATAACAGTCTGCGCTGAAGATCTGCTATCTGTTTTTATGTGGGACTCGACACACGTACTGCGCCCTTATGCAGACACCCTAACCCATCATTACAACCTTGCAAGCTTTCTCCAGTCCATTTCCTTGTCTTTCAGCCATTCAATTTGCTGCAAAATTGCAGTGGGAACCCATAATCAGGCCCTAATCACCGCCCTGCATTACCACCCAACTCTCACAGGCCATAATAAAAGGTGTCAGCGATGAAGGGAGCTCCTCTGTTCCTTTCATCCCCAGAATTTCACGAATGTTACCCAACATTTTCCGCCATTATGTGTGTGTGCGCCTGCATATATACGTGTGTGTGTGCCTGTATATGTACGTGTGGATGTGCCTGTATATGTATGTGTGTGTGCGCCTGCATATATACGTGTGTGTGTGCCTGTATATGTACGTGTGGATGTGCCTGTATATGTATGTGTGTGTGTGCCTGTAATATGTACGTATGTGTGTATCTCTCTCTATGTGTGTTTTTTCCATCGATTGCCAAAAAAATCGAAGCTGACATTAAAGAATCATCTGAATTGTTTGGTGGTGGTTGTACGTTGGATGGGGGGGAAGTATATGGTGTGTGTGTGTGGGGTATATGGTGTGTGTGTGGGGGGGTTATGTGATGTGTGTGGTGGGGTTATATGGTGTGTGGGGGGTTATATGGTGTGTGTGGGGATGGGATATGTGTGTGTGTGGGGGGGTGTATATGGTGTGTGTATATGTGGGGGGAGATTGTGTGTGTTTGTGTGTGTGGGAGTGGGTAGATAGTGTGTGTGGGGTGGGGTAGATGATGTGTGTGTGTGTGGGTGGTGTATGTGGTGTGTGTGGGAGGGGGGATATAGTGGTGTGTGGGGGTGGGTATATGGTGTTTATGGGGGTCATGTATATGGTGTGTGTATGGGAGTTATATGGTGTGTTTGTAGCAGGGAATATGGTGTGTGTGAGGGGGGATATATGGTGTGTTTGGGGGGAGTATATGGTGTGCATGGGGTGGGGGAGATGGTATGTGTGTGTGGGAGCAGGTAGATGGTGTGTGTGTGGGGGGGTAGGCGATGTGTGTGCGTGTGGGTGGGGTATGTGGTGTGTGTGGGGGTGGGTATATGGTGAGTGTGCGGTGGGGGATATGGTGTGTGTGGGTGGGTATATGGTGTGTGTTTGGGGGGCGCGAAGGTGTGTGTGGAGTTATATGGTGTGTGTGTGGGGGGGGGGTATATGGTGTGTGTGGGGTAGATGGTGCGTGGGGGAGTGTGTATATGGTGTGTGTGTGTCGGGGGTGTATATGGTGTGTGTACGGTGGGGAATATGGTGTTTGTGGTGGGTAGGTATATGGTGCGTGTGGGGGGGCGCAAAGGTATATGTGTGGAATTATATGGTGTGTGTGGGGGGTATATGGTGTGTGTGTGGGGTTGATGGTGTGTGTTGGATATATGGTGTGTGGGGGGGTGGGTATATGGTGTGTATGTGGAGGAGGGCATATATGGCATATATGTAAATGGTTTGTCGGAAGGGCATATATGGTGTGTGGGTGGGGGAGTATGTGGTGTGTGTGTGGGAGGGTACATGGTGCGTGTGTGTGGGAGGGTGGATGGTGTGTGTGGGGTGGGATAGTTGCTGTGTGTGGGTGTGTGGGGTATATGGTGTGTGTGTGGCGGGGTATATGGTGTGTGTGGGATGGGGGTATATGGTGTGTGTGTGGTGGCATACATGGTGTGTGTGTGGGGGGGATATATGGTGTTTCTTTCCCTACCAACCTGCCCGCACCCTACCAACCTACCTGCTCCCTCTGTTCGGCGGGCTCCAGCCTGCTTCATGTCTCCCGCCCGCCTGCCCTACCATCGGTGGCCGGGCTTTCAGCCTCTCTGCCCCCACACTCTGGACCTCCAACCCTTTCTCTTCGATTGTGCCTTTGGTCACCCTCCCACCTCTCTGCCTTCCCTCACCCCTACACCACCCCTCCCCCATGCTTGGGTCTCGACCCCTGACTGTCCAGCGCTTTGAGACGTCCTCCCGACGTGAAAGGGGCTCTATACATGTCATTTTGTTGTTGTGTGCATGGGGGGGGGGAGATGGTGCGTGTGTTGGGTTGTATGTGGTGTGTGTGGGTGGGTATATGGTGTGTGAGTGGTGGGGGGTATATGGTGTGTGAGTGGTGGGGGGTATATGGTGTATGTATGAGGGTGGTAGATGGTATATGGTGGGGGGGGAAAGGGGTAGATGGTATGTGGGGGGGGGGGGGTAGATGGTGTATGTGTGTGGGGGTGGCAGATGGTGTGTGTGTTTTTTGGGGGGATATGGTGTGTGTGGGTGGTAGTTGGTTTGTGTGTGAGGGGGGAGTAGATGGTGTGGAGATGGCGGGTAGATGGTGTGTGTGTTGGGGAGGTAGATGGTGTTTGTGTATGTCGGGGTGGGGGGGTTAGATGATGTGTGTGTGTGGGGGGTGGGCTATATGTTGTGTGTGGGGGTTATATGTTGTATGTGAGGGGGGTGTATGTGGGGGGTGGTGTATGTGGGGTGTGGTATATGGTGTGTGTGTTGGGGGTATATGGTGTGTGTGGGGGGTTATATGTTGTGTGTTGGGGGTATATAGTGTGTGTAGGGTGGGTAAATGATATGTGTGGGGGAGGTATATAGTGTATGTGGGGAGGGGCCCATATGGTATGTGTGTGTGGGGGGTATATGGTGATTGTGTGAGTGGGGATGTAAATGGCATGTGTGTGCGGGGTATATGGTGTGTGGGGTATATGGTATATGTGGGGTATATGGTGTGTGTGGGGTATATGGTGTGTGGGGGGTATATGGTGTGTGTGGGGTATATGGTATGTGTGGGGTATATGGTATGTGTGGGGTATATGGTGTGTGTGTGTGGGGGGGGGGGAGGTTATATGGTGTGTGTGTGTGTGGGGTGGTACATGGCTCTCCTGATTGGCTCCTGTCAGCGCCTCCTCACCTCAAGCGCTGACAGCATCACCATCCATGGTCGCACACAACAACAACAACAACAAGATTCCATTTATAGAGCGCCTTTCACGTTGGGAGGACGTCCCAAAGCGCTGGACAGTTGGGTCAGGACCCGAGCAGGGGGGAAATGGTCAGGGTGAGGGGAGGAAGGGAGGGAGCGAGGAGGGGGGAAATGGTCAGGGTGAGGGGAGGAAGGGAGGGAGCGAGGAGGGGGGAAATGGTCAGAGTGAGGGAGGAAGGGAGGGAGCGAGGAGGGGGGAAATGGTCAGGGTGAGGGGAGGGAAGGGAGGGAGCGAGGAGGGGATAGAGAGTCGAGAGGGGAGCTGAAGGTACAGTCAAAGAGAAAGGTCTTGAGACCGGCCTTGAAGGAGGAAAGGGAGGAAGCGGCGAAGGCACTGGGGGATGGAGTACCAGAGCCTCGGGGCTGAGAGGCTGAAGGCCCGGCCACCGATGGTAGGGCGGTTGGGGCGGGGGATGTGGAGCAGACCGGAACAGAGGGTACGGGCGGGTAAGTAGGGGGATAGTAGGTCGGAGAGGGAGGAGGGAGCGAGGCCGTGAATGGCCTTGTAGGTGAGGATGAGGATCTTGAATTCGATCCTCTGGGGGATGGGGAGCCAGTGGAGGCGAGCGAGGGTGGGAGTGATGTGGTCCCGAAGCCTGGTGCGGGACAGTACACGAGCTGCAGAGCTCTGAATGACCTGCAGTGTGGAGGGAGGGGCGGGAAGGCCGGCGAGGAGAGAGTTCCCATAGTCCAGCCTTGAGGTGATAAAGGTGTGGACCAGGGTTTCAGCCGCGTGAGGGGTGAGGTAGTGCCGTAGTCTGGCGATGTTCCGGAGGTGATAGAAGGCGGTGCCAGTTGTGGTGCGGATGTGGGGAAGAAAGGACAGCTCAGGGTCGAACAGAACCCCGAGGTTCCTGACTGGCTTTGAGAGGTGGAGAGTGCAGCCTTGGATGCTGATGCTGTCAGTGCCACCTTGCTAAGCCAGTCCAGAACCTTGGGGTCCTGCTTGACCCTCACCTATCCTTTCTACCCCACATTCGCACCATGCCCCGCTCTGCCTACCCCCACCTCCGCAACGTCGCCCGGCTCCGACACTATCTCACCCGACTCCACCGGCTCCCCATCACACAGAGGATACAGTTCAAGATCCTGGTCCTCACCTTCAAAGGCCTCCACAGTCTTGCTCCCACTGTGATCTGTGATCTCGTAACCCCCTACAACCCTACAAGCTCCCTCTGCTCAGTGGCCTCCAGCCTGCTTCACGTCCCCCGCCTTGCTCGTCACAATATCGGTGGGCAGACCTTCCGCCTCTCTGCCCCCACCCTCTGGAACTCCATAGTGTGTGCGGCAGGGGGGAGTGGGCATATGGTGTGTGCGGGGGGTATATTGTGTGCGCGGGTGCGGTATATGGTGTGTGTGGGAGTGTATGGTATGTGTGTATGGGTGGGGTGGGGTATATGTTGTGGATGGGGATAGATGGTGTGGGGGATATATGATGTTGTGGGGATATATGATGTTGTGGGGGTATATGGTGTGTGTATGTGGGGGGGGGCATATGGTGTGTGTGTCTGTAGTGGAGGGGTATATGGTGAGTGTGTGGGGTATAGGGTGTGTGCGGGGGGGTTATATTAAGTGTGCGTGGGGTATATGGTGTGTGTAGGGGGTATATTGTCTGCATATGTATGGAAGGTATATGGTGTGTGTGTGGGGGCTGGGGTATATGGTGTGTGTCGGGGGGTATATGGTGTGTGCGGGGTATATGGTGTGTGTCGGGGGGTATATGGTTTGTGGGGGGGTATATTGTGTGTGGGGTGGGGTATATGTTGTGGGTGGGGATAGATGGTGTGGGGGGTATATGATGTATGTGGGGGTATATGGTGCATGTATGTGGGGGAGGGCCATATAGTGTGTGTGTGTAGTGGAGGGGTATATGGTGCATGTGGGGGTGGTATATGGTGTGTTTGTGTTGGGGGGTAGATGGTGTGTGTGTGCATGTGTGGGGGGGTAGATTGTGCATGTGGGGCAGTTATATGGTATGTGTGTGGGGTATATATGGTGTGTATGAGGTAGACAGATAGTGTGTGTGTATTGGGGGGACTATATGGTGAGCGTGTGTGTGTGTGGGAGGGCGTAGATGGTGTGTGTGGGTGGTAGATGGTGCATGGGGGATAGATTGTGTGTGTGGTGCGGGTAGATGGTGTGTGTTTGGGGGTAGATGGTGTGTGTGGGGGGGGAGATTATGTGTGTGGGGGTATACGGTGGGTGTGTAGGGGGTATTAGATGGTGTTTGTGTGGTGGTGGGTTAGATTGTGTTTGTGTGTAGGGGGGTATATGGTGTGTGAGGATAGTTATATGGTGTGTGTGTGGGAGAGGTATATGATGTGTGTGGGGGCTGTAGATGGCGTATGTTGGAGGGGTTATATGGTGTGCATATGGAGGGGATATATTATGTGTGGGGGAAGAGGGGGTATGTGGAACGTGTGTGTAGGGTGAGGTAGATGGTGTGTGTGGAGAGTAGATGATGTGTGTGTGCGGGGGATAGATGTTGTGCGTGGAGGAGTAAAGGGTGTGTGAGTGGGGGGGTATATGGTGTGTGTAGAGGGGTGTAGATGGTGTGTGTGTGGGGTATATGGTGCGTATAGGGGGGGGTGTAGATGGTGTGTGTGATTTGCGGGGTATATGGTGTGTGTGGAGTGTGTAGATGGTGTGTGTGGGGAGGGGGGGTAGATGATGTGCGTGTGGGGGGCGGGGGGTGACGCACACAAAGATAAGGATTCTTTTATAACCAAGGATTCCTTGTTTATACCTGGTTCATATGGGGTAAACCCACTGTGCCCCCTCCTTCCTTGAAAGAAAAAGTGTCCCATTCACTCCTCCCTCACCACGCTGGCAGTTATGTGTGGTGGTGTGGGGGGATTGACAACAACAACTTGCCTTTACATAGCGCCCTACATGGGAGGGGGGGGTTAGCGTCCCGAAGCACTTGACAGTGGGGGAGAGGGCTGTGGGGTGAGGGTAGGATATAGGCTTAGGTGCAATCTCTCGCCCTCCCACCTCTTCCCCTCCCACTCCCCACACACACTCATCCGACCTGAACACCCACAGAGAAGAGCAGAGCAATATTTTGTGCGTAATTGGCTGCCGCCTCTCGCCCACAAAATACACAGTCACTCCACTTCGCAGTATATCATGCAAAGCGTTTTGAGACGTCTCAACGACCCGCTGAGTCGCTGTAACAAATGCAAGGATTATTTTTATTCTTATTATAACTAGAGACAAAGGGGACGGGAGGGAAGAACCCACAAAGTGTAGTCACTGTGCGTTTTGTAGGGGAAGAAAATTCTTGAGAACAAGAAAGGGTGTGGCTGTGTGTGTCGGGAGTGGGGGTGGTGAGCAGGGAGAGAGAGAAAGCTAGTTTCACCACTGAATAAACGCGACACTCTCTCTCTCTCACACACACACTCCCCTAGTGACACCTACTGATAAAAAGCTACAGTCACTGAGATCCACACTGTTGCTCTCAACACATCACATCACAGGTTATAGAGGGAGCTTCCTCTCTCAGCCTCATAAGCACTCCTCACTCATCGCTCTCGAGCACTCAGCCCTGAACTGGGCCACAGTTACAACAAAACAACAACAACAACAACAAATTGCATTCCCACAGCGCCTTTCACGTCGGAAGGAGATCCCAAATTGCTGGACAGTTAAGGGTTTGCACCCGAATTGGGTGTTGGAATTAGAATGTCCCACAAGCAGTCGTGGATTGAGTGGCCACATTTTTTTTTG
Source organism: Callorhinchus milii (assembly GCF_018977255.1). NCBI lineage: Eukaryota > Metazoa > Chordata > Chondrichthyes > Chimaeriformes > Callorhinchidae > Callorhinchus > Callorhinchus milii. The sequence goes on along the minus strand of NW_024704752.1, from coordinate 1,854,272 downwards.
AGGGATTATTACCCCCCAGAAAGTGATCCAGGTTCCTACTTGCTGTTAGGTAAACAGAGGCGCGTGGAGTAAGGCAACTTGTCTAAGGTTTTGCCCTATACCACTCAGGGATCGAACCGGGTCCTCTCGCTTGCGAGGCGAAGGCTCTAACTACTAAGCTACAGGACTCCACAGGAATCAAGAGGGGTGGAGGGTAGGGGGAGTGGGGGTGGGAGTGTGGCCGAAGGCACGGTCAGTGAGGAAGGTCTTGAGAGGGGCCTTGATGAAGGCGAGGGTGGGGCGAGGTGGGAGGGATTCGGGTGGGGGAGTTGGGTGGCAGAGAGGCTGAAAGCCCGTTCAAAGCCACCCGTCCTGACCCAGAAGGGAGAGCACTGCAAACACAGACAGTTGAGAACAACACAAAACCGTCTTATTGGGAGCGTTGGTAGGATTTTCCCACAAGAGGATACTCTGTCATTTAGTGCAGCCATCACTTTGTCTGCTCTCCACAATGGACGCTCTGGGCTGGTTCGTGCCCCGATACAATCAGACAGTATTCCACTGTCACACACTTTAAAAGGAGTGTGAGGTGGATATGAAACTTTATCTTCACAGCCTCTTGCGAGAGTCTCTCTGATCCCAGCTAAAAGCCATGTACAGGGCTGGTCGCTTCTACTCCGTTCCTCTGGGAGAGGATTTTGTTCCCAATGGACAGGAGCTCAATGGGGAAACCTCAGTCACGCTCCCCAGAGAGCGGCTGATGTGATTCATCTGAGAGAGAGAGAGAGAGAGAGAACAGAGACAGAAAATATGACAGAGAGACAGGGAGAGAAAGGGAAAGAGTTAGGAAAGAGAAAAAGCAGAGAAAAGAGAGAGGGAGCAAGAGAGAAAGAACGGCGAGAGAGTATAGGACAGACAGAGAGTGAGAAAGAGTGTGATGGGAGAGAGAGAGAGAGAGAACAAAGTCAAAAAGGCTTGGGGGGAGCCCAGAGTGTGCGTTGGGGTAACTCCTGGAGTCTAACCAGCTAAACCCACATAGCTTGCCATTGATATTGCTGTCTGGCCAAGCTTTCCCGCTGCTTGTCCAGCTGGGACCACCCTCCCCGTTAGGGCTTTGGCTGCAGGGTTAACAGGACTGAGCCCCCAAGTGACTGGTCGGCCCTTCCAGGTCCTGCCGACGAGCCGGGCCGGGCTGTGCTGCCATCAGCAGTCAGTGCCCTGGAATACTGTGGATCTGCCTGGCGCAGGAACCGGACTAGAGGGTTGGCTTGATTCCGACTTTCCATTGCCAGGCAGGTCACCATGGAGCTCAGTTCAGCTCCAAGGAGACCCCGCAAGGAGGGTACAGAGAGAGAGAGAGAGAGAAACAGAATGCAACAGAGAGATAAAGAGTGACACAGGGAGAGAAAAAGAGAGTGAGAGGCAAAAAGAGTGAATGAGAAAGAGAGCGATAGAGAGTGCAGCAGAGAAGGAGAGAGCACCAGATAGAGAGAGAGAGAGAGAAAGAAAGAGGGAGAGTGCGCACAACTGAGAGAAACAAAAAGCGAGTGAGAGAGACAAACACACACAAAGTCACAGCAGAAGAAAAACACCTGTTTGCTGTTCCCACGTGAGGAGGGTGAGCTCGCTCCCGCTGATGTGATGCCGTGTGCGTGTGTGTGTGTGGGGGGGGAAAGGGGTGCTGGATTGGCAAAAGTGCTGTCCTTTGGAGAAGCCATTAAACTGGGGTCCCACACAGTCACTACGCTTGTCGGCGATTCCCCTTGAAGCTCTTTGAGATGTTATCCGCACCATATTACATGCGAGTATTCTTATAATAATAATAATCCTTGCTTTGATCTAATGCCTGATCACATCGTCGAGATGTTTCAAAGCACTTCGCAGGATATACTCTAAAGTGTAGTGACTGTATTTTGTGGGCACGGCAATGTCCTGCAAACAGTCGTAGATTGAGTGACCAAATATATATTTATATTTTTTTGAGGGATTATTACCCCCAGAAAGCGATCCGCCAATCGACTAACACCCTCCTCTTTGACCACGCCTTGGACCACCCTTCTAACCTTCCTACTTACTGCTGGGTAAACAGTAGGCGTGTGTGTGGAGTAAGGAAACTTGGGTAAGGTTTCACCATGTCCTGCCTGGGAATTGAACCCAGGTCCTCTCGCTTGCCAGGCGGACGTGCTAACTACTAGGCTACAGGGACTCCACATCATTATTATTATTATATAATGAAAGGAAACACTCACACAACCCAACAGGAGAGATGGCCTCGGGGTGAGGCACTAAACACATGAGTAGGTTGGAGCGTTCTCAAGCACATTATTCCTATGGCATCGAACTGAATAGGACAAGCTAAAGGCACCGTGATGGATGAATGTATTCGAACTGGAGACAATGTACATTTGCATTCGGCTCAGAACAGTGCTGTTTCTGTCTCTTTTTCCTGCAGAGCTAAGAATAATAATCACCAGCTCCCGCCAAGGACATAAAACAAACCATTGTTCCAAAACTGCTCCAAAGCACTATTTCTCTTGGCTCCTAATCTCTACTATTCCAACTGCCCCGGTCCCAATTTCTGCTTTTTTTTTGTCGTTCCCCAACACCAACCCCCCCAGCCCCGCCATGGCTGGGTAGAAGATACCAGTGACCGAGCCTCAATTAGTACACTCTCCCCCCTATTCCCCCCATCCCCGTCCCTCAATCTCGTTAGTGACAGTGAGTCGGTAATGCTCTCGCTTCTGAGTCAGAAGATTGTGGGTTCAATCGCCCCTCAGGGACTCACGCAGTCTAGGCTGATGCTCCAGTGCAGTGCTGGTGTGCGTGCGCGTGTGCGTCATCCTTCGGATGAGGTTAAAGTGTGCCCTGCTCAAATGGATGTTAAAACTCCCACAGCGCTGTTCCAAAAGAGAAGGGAGTTTCTCCCGCTTGTCCCTGCCGACAATCTCCCTCCTTTGCCTCCATCAAGGCGCGTCTCAAAACCCTCCTCTTCGAGCCCACCTTCGGCCACCCTACTGCCCTTCCTGCCCTCCACCCTCCCCGATCCTGACCCCCCCCCGCCCCCCAGCTCGGATCCAAATTCCTGACTGTCCAGGGCCTTGGGATGTCCTCCCGACGTGAAAGGCGCTGTGTAAATGTCACTTTGTATTGAATTGTATTCTCAAAGATTCTATATATAAGGTGCTATATCAAATGCAAGGATTATTGTATTATTATTTATATATAAATCAATAATTATTTGTGGAGGACAATTTTGCAGGACTATGGGGAGGGAGTGGGAGAGTGGGATTGATTTGGAAGCTCTTTTCAAAGAGCCGGGACAGACACGATGGGCCGAATGGCCTCCTTCTGTGCTGTATAATTCTATGATTGTACAATACAGGGTCTTTCATATCGGAAGCAAGTCCCAAGGTGCTGGACAGGCAGGCAGTGTTTGCTGAGCGGAGCGAATGGCCTGAGGGCGAGGTTTTTGGAAGAGATTTGAGAATCTGATTTGAGAAGTTGAGAATCTTTAATTCAATCTGCGAGAAGTAGGAGCAGGAGGTGAGGGTGGGGAAAATCCCTCCCCCGCCTCCCCCGCGCACACACACAACCAAAAAAAACAACACATTTGTAAATAAAATGACAGCATTCTGAACGGGAGCTAGACCTGCGTGTTCCATGACCTAATGGCTTATCTGTCTCTCTCAACGAGAATAATAAGGGACTGACATCAATCACTCACTCACAATATCTGATGGTGAGCGCCCTGTGATATCAGGGCTGATGAAAGCCCAGCGCTGTATCCTCTCCTCTCCTGGGGTTCATGTTATGACTAAACAACATGGTCTGGTTCCCATTCATAACCAGACCTCGAGTGACGTGAGTACCTTTTGCTTGTACGTCCCGGATTAGAATCCTCCAACACGCTACCCCACGTGAAGGTGAGTAGAAACACAACTTGCTGTTGTTGTACCTTTTGCAAAATAATAATAATAATCCTTGCGTTTGACACAGGGCCTTTTCATGTCATTCAGGCATCTCAAAGCGCTTCACAGGATACACTGTAACGTGAATTGACTGTGTGTTATCCTCTCGCAAGCGAGACGACCCAGGTTCGATTCCTGGGTGGATCTGGGCAAAACCTTAGGCAGGTTTCCTTACTCCACCCGCCTCTGTTTACATAGCAGTAAGCAGGAACCTGGTTGTTAGTCGATTAGTGGATCACTTTCTGGGGGTAATAATCCTTTCAAAAAAATATATATATAGATTGGGTCACTCAATTATTCGTCCAGTGATAATCCGAGGTGAATGATTCCTGTCGTCTTTCAGCACAATACCTCCACGTTCAAGCTGACATGCTCAATAAAGGGGGAAATTCTCCCCTCCCCCCTCCCCTTATTACCAGCCAGGTGCAGTGAAGAGAGTGAACGAGCAGTTAATAGATTAATGGATTATAGTGAAGGGAGCATTGGTTTGTGTCTGAGCCTCAGAGAGAAAAAAAATCTATTTTCTGGAGGAAAATAATGCCAATTGGGAGGTTCTGATGCAAAACGAAGCGATAGCGGCCAACAAATAAACAGGGTGTCGGATAGGCAGCTGGGAGACAGAGGCAGGGGATTACAGCACGGCCCCCCCACCCACTCACACAGGATTACGGACGATAAATTATTAGGATTATTTTTCTACTTAAGTACATTTTTTTTCAAGTGAGGTCAGTGATACAACAGGCTGACAGCAAACTTAAAGGATAGTGGATTCCCCACTCTCCCTCACCCTCTCCCACACCGCCCCCACCCCCAAACATACACACGATGATCCCCTCCTCCCCGTCAACAACCCCCCCCCCAGTATTTGTAATTTCAGTTGAAGGGAGTTTCACAAGCTGACAATTCCACCACACACAAACACAACACACAAACACTTACGCACACACACAACACACAAACACCACACGCACACAAACACGCACCCACCCCACCCGATAAAATGTGATTGTTTGTTTCACGGCTATTTTGCCGGGCAGTCGCTGTGCGCAAGTTAGCTTCCGCATTCGCCTACAAAACACACACAAAAAAATAGTCACTGCTGTCTGGAATTGACACTGAGATAAGGCCTTGTAAAGGAGGCCAAGAGAGAACAAAGTTTGCCACAGATATTCTGCGGCGATAGGATGGATGGAAGGAAGGAAGGACAGATAAATCGCATTTTGTCAGGAGAGGAGATAAGGGCAAAGGTAAAAAAAAATACGAGAGCAAGAGAACGATAGAAAGAGAGAGAAAAAAATTCACATCACCCGACACACTGGAAATCAATCCCAAATAAACATACACATTTTGCAGAGGGGCTGCGGATGGACGGAACGATTGGTGGGAGGCGGGAGGGGGAGGCGGGGAGAAAGAGAGCATTTGGCAGATTAACTAGCGAACAGCTAACGTTAAAGGATATTTCACATCTTTGTCTCGGTCGCCATGTAAAGGTTATCTCTCTGGTCAGTGATGGCCGCACATGACAGCTATTTCCCATGACGCCACCTCGACTGTCAACCTGTCCATCAGCTGTCACCTGACCATTGCTCCCCACATCCTCCCAAAAGGATGATGGATTGAGGGGTGTCATTATCAGCTCTGCGTTAGGGAGGGCTGGCTGGGGATTGATAAGGTATCACTATTCCCAGGTGAGAGCGATACTGACAGCACGTCAACCAGAGAGAGAGAGAGAGAGAGACAGCCATTCAAACACACAGTCCGACAAGCCTCCCCCATCCAACCAACCAACCCCCACACGTCTGCCTGTTCAGGTGGACGTTGAAGATCCTATGGTGCTTTTCGATAAAAAGAGTGTCTCTCTCTCTCTTTCTCTCTCTCTCTCGGCGTCCTGGCCAACCATTCCACCAAGTTCGATAAAAAGCTGACACTTGCTCCACGGCTGTTCATGGGATGTTTGTCGTGCGCAAATTGGCTGCCGCTTTCGCTCACAAAACACACAACTCTTTCTGCCCCCGCTCTCCAGAACTCAACCCCAGAGCCCCTCAACTTCACCACCCACTTCACCCCCGCCTCCCTTGCATCCTTCAAGGCCCGTCTCTAGACCCCCCCCCCTTTTTCGACTGTGCCTCAAGTCATCTTCTTTCCTCCCCGTGTGCGTGCGGCTGTGTTTGTGTGTATATGCACGTGAGTGTGTGCGTGTGAGAGGGTGTGTGATGGTGTGTGCATTTTTCTGTCAGGTGAAGCTCAGGGAGGCAGGGAGGGAGCTCATAACCTCACATCAATAAAAATACATCGTCCAATTGCCAGCTAATAAATGTGGAGACGACGAGAGAGAGCGCGAGCGAGAGGGGGGAAGACAGAGAGTGCAGCACATTTCTCCTTTAAATAAACGTCAGAAGTGAGAAGCAAGTGAGAGAGAGAGAGAGAGAGTGAGAGAGGAGGCCAGGAGCCAGGAAATTACTCAGAATAAATGATTATTCTAAATGATTCTCAACGTCTCCTGCATGAAAAATACCAGGAGTTCTATCATTCCGTCAGATCTTTGAATTACGCTCCCTTTTTTCCCCCCCTTGTGCTGTAAGAATGTTTGTTCTGTTAATTAACTTTATTACCCTGAATCACTCCCTGCAGCCTTTGAGGGAGAAACAATTACCTCGTGCTTTTTTTTCTCTGGCTAAAAGGACTATTAATTAAAATTGGACCTGCTCCCTTCTCCACTAGCTTTCCGCCACTTTCTCAGGCCCTCGAGCCAGATAGCATTACATTGTGAACAGTAATTTAGCTCTCATCTGTCTGTGCTAATTATTGTCACATTCATCAAATTCATCAGCCAAAGTGCTCTCCAAGGGATTGGATATTTTCAGTTAATATAGCATAAACTGGTATAACCTATCAGCCACATTTGTGATGATGAGAGAGAGACACACAACTTATTCAATCCTAATTACAGCAAGCTGGGTAATTAATTATGCATTCCGCCTTGGTGCATCTGAGCGCCCGCTTATTGTTTAGCGGAGAGAGTGAGAGAGAGCGAGAGAGAGCGAGAGGGAGATGGGGATTGCGAAAGGGTGATGTGTTTTGTCACACTCGCTGGGCTATAATTCGCACCTGACAAAGTGGCTGAATCAGGGGGAAATTGCTGCTTGTCACAAGTGGAATATAAAAAAAACTCAGCTCGCTCACTCACTCGCTCGTTCGCTCGCTCGCTCGCTGATCAGCCTCCAGCACCTGTCACAGGTGCTGCCCCACATTGAAGGGGAAACTTCCCCTTTGATTCTCTCGATGACCCCTCGTGCATATTCATCACCGAGAGGCTTTCTGGGGTTGGAAAAAAACATGAGGATATAATAATAATAAATAATAATAATTAATAATAACCCTTGCATTTGATATAGCGCCTTATCACGTCGTCGAGACGTCACAAAGCGCTTCACATGATATACTGTCAAGTGCAGTGACTGTATTTTGTGGGCAAAAGACGGCAGCCAGTTTTGCTCACAGTAGTGTCCCCACAAGCAGCCATGGAGTGATTGACTAATTTTTTTATTTGGGGGCCAGGACGCTGGGAGAGAGAGGGAAACTCCCATTTCTTTTCAAATAGTCCACCTGAACAGGCAGACGGGTTTCATGTCTCATCCGAAGGAAACTGAAAGTATTGTTCTGGCTTTAACGTTCTCGTTATGCACAGTTCCGCAAGGTCTCTGTCTCGCTACAAAGCTGAAGAGCTCAGGTATACGTGGGGAACACAATAAAAAAATGCGGTCACTCAATCCATGACTGTTTGTGGGACGCTGCTGTGTGCAATTGGCTGCCACATTTCATCCACAAAATATACAGTCAATCCACTTTACAGTATATTCTGTGAAGTGCTTTGAGACGTCTCAACAACGTGATAAGGCGCTGTGTCAAATACAAGGATTATTATTATTATTATTATTATGATGATGATGGAGCTGCTTGTATTCAGTGAGATCTCAGTGTAATACTCTGCGGGTCTCGGCCTCTGTGTTGTTGACAGAAGACGGGGAAAAAAGTCAATTAAAAAGCTAAATTGAATCTCCATCGGGGTTTCAGAACGAAGCCAAAGGTGAGCCGGTGACTTGCTCCGCGATGATTCGCTGTCAACCACACTGAGGACCCTGCACATTCACACAGACATCCTTCTGCACTGACTCTCATTGTCTCTATGTTTGTCTACATTTGTCTATATTGTGGAGTCCCAAAGCGCAGTGGTTAGAGCACTCGCCTCGCAAGAGAGAGGACCCCGGTTCGATTCCCAGAGGGTGGGGAAACTTAGGCAAGTCTCCTTACTCCACATGCCTCTGTTTACCCAGTGAGTAGGAACCTGGTTGTTAGTTGATTGGCGGATCGTTTTCTATGGGTAATAATCCCTTCAAAAACAATAATGATTTGGTCACTCAATCACGACTGTTTGTGGGAATCTGCTGTGTGCAATTAGCTGCTGCGTTTCGGCCACAAAATACCCAGTTAATTCCCTTTACAGTGTATCCTGTGAAGCACTTTGAGACGTCTCAATGATGCGATAAGGCGCTATATCAAATGCAAGGATTATTATTATTATTATATAGCGCCTTCTCCAAATCCCACCCGCGCACACACACAGCCTTGTATTTTGTCTTTAAAAAATGTGAGTTGGGTTGGAATACTGTGGGGTATTCTTTAATCCAGTCTGAATTCGGGAGTCTGTTCGGTCAGGGTATCGAGGGATATGTAGAAAAGGTGAGTAAATGGAGCTGAGGCTTAGATCGGCCAGTGGGTTCAAACCTCCATGTCGGGACTTGGAATCACATTGTCTAACCCGACACTCCTATACAAAGCTGAGTGGGGGGGTGTTGCATTGTTGGAGGTGCTGTCTTTCGGATGCGATATTAAACCGAGGTCCCGTCTGCCTGTTCAGGTGATAGGGTCACGGAGCCAGCCCGCACCAGGCTCCATGGCCCTATCACCCCCATCCTCACCCAGCTCCACTGGCTTCCCATCACTCAGAGGATACAGTTCAAGATCCGGGTCCTCACCTTCAAAGCTCTCCACGGCCTCACTCCTCCCTACGTCTGTGACCTCCTAACCCCCTACCAATCTGTCCGCTCCCTCCGCTCAGCGGGCCCTGACCTGCCTTGCCTGTCCTACCATTGGCGGGTGAGCCTTCAGCCACTCTGCCCCCACCTCTGGAACTCCGTCCCACAGTCCCTCCAGCTCTTCCCCCTCCCTTGCCTCCTTCAAAACCCATCTCAAGATCCTACTCTTTGACCTCACCTTTGGTTACCCTCCTACCCCTACCCTCCCTGTCCTCCACCCCTCCTGATCCTAACCCCTAGCTCAGGTGCGGATCCCAGACTGTCCAGCCCCTTGTGATGTCCTCCTGACCTGAAGGCGCTGTGTAAATGTCATTTGTTGTTGTTGTTGACATTAAAGATCTCCCGTGGCACTATTGGAAAACACAAGGGAGTTTCTCTCTCCCGGTGTCCTGGCCAGAGGATAAGAATTTGGTCACTCACTTTGTAGCTGTTAGTGGAACGTTGCTGTGCGCAATTTGGCTGCTTCGTCAAAGTCACTGCACTTTGCAGAAAAATATCTGTGTGAGGCACTGCGAGATATTGTGATGACGTGATGAGCCACTGCGTCAAATGCCAGAGAGCAAGAGAGAGAAAGAGAGAGGGGAGGAAGGGAGAGAGGAGAGAGAGGGGGAGAAGAGATTTGAAAAGACCCCCGTTGTCAGAGAGCTCAGGAGCTCAGGAGGAGGGGTGGCGGGGGGAATGAGGGGGACACGACACTCAGTGACAGGAGGTGTGTGACTGCTCTGCTGCTGTCTGGCAGTTGATAAGGGTTATAGATGTTGACACTGACAATTTTGTGATCTGCTGTCAACGCCTGAGGCAGGTGAATGGGGGTGCGAAGGGTGTGGTGGGGGGGGGGGACGGGGGGGAGGGAGTGTCACAATCCTACAGAACGTCAGATTAAAGCAACATACACCAGTCAATGTCCCATCCTGCCTGACACCCCCATTTCCCCTCCCTCCACCTCTAAACCACATCTATTCAGTTCAACGTCTTTTGCTGTAAGTGTTTGATCTGTCAGACTGGCTTACACATAGCGAGGAGCAAATATTAAACAACAACTAGAAGGGGGCAGTGAGGGAGACAGAGAGACTGGGAGGGAGGGAGAGAGAGGGAGGGAGGGAGGGAGGGAGGAAAGGAGAGGGGGGGAAGAATAATAATACTATAATGATCCTTGCATTTGATATAGAGCCTTGTCAAGTCTTCGAGACGTCTCAAAGCGCTTCACAGAATAGACTGTAAAGTGAATTGACTGTGTATTTTGTGGGCGAAACGCGGGAGCCAATTGCGCACAGCAGCGTCCCACAAACGGTCGTGGATTGAAGTGACTCATTTATTAGGAAGGGAGAGAGAAAGAAGAAACGGAAGGAGAAAGGGAGGGAAGGAGAACGAGAAAGGGAGGGAGGGGGAGAGGGAGGGAGGAAAGGGGATGGTTGGTAAGCTTTTGAAAATGGAGTATGTGTAAAAATAATAATCATCTTAATCTGCAACACAATGAAAAGTGTACGTTTCTCCGCTGCGTGTGAATGGAGAAAAAAGTGACGAAAATTGGATCAGTCTCTAACATCCTCTGCCTTTATCAGCCGCTCCCCAAAGGTTATCTGCTATAATGGCTGATGAATTTAAGCCTAGTGGATTTCATTTGCAATTTTCAATTTACCCTGGTGTCCGAACGCCTGAGTGATAAGAGCTGGTTCTTTTCTCCACCCCCCACCACCATCCCCGCCCCCCCCCCCCCCCCCCCCACACACACACACACACCCCGTCATTCACTGTGAGCACTTTCATAGACATCTCCAATCCCTATAGACCACAGGAGGGAGAGAAAGAGAGAGAGAAAGAGAGCGACATCTCGTCAGAATTAAAGATAAGGTTCAAAACGCTTGGCTGTGTAAATCCTGTGTGTGCTTTCACATCACCGTCTTTCATATCACTTAATGCCCTCGGCAATCTTAACGCCAATACAGCGCCAAGCACGTAGGGTTAATGTCTCACAGGGTCTGAGTTGGACGCCGAGCAAGAGGAAAGAGAGTGAGAGACGTGGATGGCGGAGATGTGTTTAACGGAGGAGTAATTCATTAATAATAATGCTTACATTTGATACAGTGCTTTATTATGTCATTGAGACGTCTCAAAGCGCTTCACAGGATATATTGTAAAGTGGGATTGAATGGGTATTTTTGTGGGTGAAACGCGGCAGCCAAACTGCACACAGCAGCGTTCCACGAAGAGTCGTGGATTAAGTGACCAAATTTTTTTTTACCCCCCCCCAAAAAACAATCCGCCAATCGACTGGCAACCGGGTTCCTACTTATTGCTTTGTAAACAGAGGTGCGGGGAGTAAGGAAACTTGCATAAGGTTTTGCCCTACCCGGGGAATAGAACCCAGGTCCCCTCACTAGCAAAGCGAATGCTCTAACCACTACACTACGGGATTAGGATACGGGTCTGAGCTCGTGAGGAGAGCAGACACCAGCACGGTTTGCAGCATTGCTCAGGATGATGCTTCAAATCAAATCATCCCCTTTTCCACAGTCTGCTCCCCTTTAACTGGATCCATTCATATTTTCAAGACTGAGGTGGATAGATTTGTGTTAGGTCAGGATATCGAGAGATATGGGGCAAAAGCGGGTAATTGAAGTTGAGGTGCAGATCAGGGCATGATCTTATAGAATGGCAGAACAGGCTCGAGGGGCTGAATGGCCTCCTCCTGGCTCCTATGTTTCCATGTCTGCCGCTAATGATTCCCAGGGTACCATTAATACACAACAATCCTAGTAAGAAGACTTCACCTGTAAATATGGATTGTAAACTGGTGGAGGGGAGCCGGGGAAGATTGATTTTCCCAAATGGTGAGCGAGCGAGTGTTTCTGCAATCCTTTTTCAGCCCCTCGCAAGCGCTGTCAGTAATCGCACAAACAATGTGGGTTAAAGAGAGCAGACGAGAAAAATACCAGGCCCGAGCCAGGCAGACATCTGCGATAATTGTATTCCTGGTTAATGAGTAAGTGTTGGGGTCGGGAGGGATTTCCAGCAACGCATTTTCCCTGGGACTTTATTGCAATGATTAAACTGGCGTTTGGTTCTCTCCTCCCTCTGATTCTCTCGAAACAGGGTCCGGCGCAGTAACTTTCAGCAAACAAAGGCGAGCGGACAATTTAGAGTGAGCGACCGGCATCTGAACTGCTCCTCGTGCTGTTGTCGGCAGGTAATGGAGGCCTGACCCTAAGCTGGGAACAATCTCCGAGGCAGCCGGGAGCAAAGGGCGCGGCTTACAGTCATCACGCAAGATAATAACAATAAATAATAGTAATCCGTGCATTTAACACGGCGTCCCCATAGTGTAGTGGTTAGTGCACTCGCCTCACAAGCGACAGACCCGCATTCGATTCCTAGTCAGGGTGAAACCTTAGGCAAGTTTCCTTGCTCCACACGCCTCTGTTTACCCAGCAGTAAGTAGCAACTTGGTTAGCGGATTGCTTTTCAGGGGTAATAATCCCTCCATAAAAAATAATAATGTTGTCACTCAATCCACGACTGTTTGTGGGACGCTGCTGTACGCAATTGGCTGCCATGTTTCGCCCACAAAATATACAGTCAATTCACTTCACGCAAAGCTCTTTGAGACGTCTCAACGATGTGATAAGACGCTGTCTCAAATTCAACAATTATGCAATTAAACAACAGCACAAAAAGGAAAATAGCCCAGCAGCCAAGGTGTTTCTCTCGGGGGTGTTTTGCAGGCACCTGTAGCAGCCTGCAACCGGAGGTATGTTGTTTTGTGATGCCCTGTCACTGACGTGGAGATCAGAGAGCATGTGTTGGCAAATCTACGGCTCCTTTTCAAGTGCGTGGGCAAAGCCTGACTGACCTGAGATCAGCCTCGAGATTGAAAGCAACAGGGTTGCCCTTCCATCACAAGCCAATTAAGAGGGGCCTTTGATATATCTGTGATTGCCCTCTCTACATGGGCTGAGTGAGTGAGTGTGTGTGTGTTTGCGTCTGTGTGGGGGAGAAATCTCTGGCGAAAAGAGGGCAAATTCCCCCCCCCCACCCCGCTGCTCTTGCAAATGAAACACTTTGCAGCGATCGAAAAGCATCGAGCTCTCTGTAAACAAGTCTACACTGAAGCATGGCAGCGCTGTGTGTGTGTATGTGTGTGTGTGTGTGTGGCCCTCGTTCATACCTCACTATCTATATCTCTCCATTCAAACTTCCTCTGATAACTTCAAGCATCGCCGCTATGTTTTGACTAAAGGGAGAGATTATTCCCATAGCCCCCGCGTGTTGGTTAGAGAAACAAGTTACGTTTGATGCGGGGAATGGGTGGCTGGGTGACGGGAGGGTGGGGGCGAGTTAGGGTTAGTTGATTAAGCTTGTGCAGTGAGATTTCTTTCACCCACCGCCCCCAGCCACCCGCCCCAGCATCTGGCCCCACATCAACCACTAGTGATTGAACAACAATGTAGATCNTTTTTTTCTTCCATGTCCCCAGCCCGCATCAACTAAATCCACAATAACACAGCGTCAGGCATGCATTGGCCAGGCAATGCAATGCCCATCTGTCAGTCCTGACAATGGCTCTGTGTAACTAACTAGATAGAGTTACAGCCTGTCCCACTGACTGGAAAAAACAACTTCGCATACCAGCATAGCGGGCCTCAGCAGCCTCCTTGTGAGCTGACGGGTTCAGCAGACACCAGAGTGGAAGCTGTATCTTCTATGCCCCGAAACTCTGGAACACTCTCCCTCATTCCCTCCGCCTCACCCCCCACCCCCTCCCTCTCCATCTTCAGATCTTCCTCTTCGACCGTGCCTGCGGTCATCTCCCCACCCCCCTTCCCTCCCCACCTTGTCGGCTGGGAGTTGCGCTCTGTCACCATCAAGTGCTCTGTGACACCACCCTGCTTGAGGGGCGCAAGTTGTTGTTGTTGCTCTGGGAGCCAGTGAGGACTTGATGGTCTTCGATCAAAACCCTGGCTCTTCCCTAATCCAGGGACTGCTGTAGCCAGTCTGTGCCCCCCACTGCTTCCCCCTGCTGGTGCACATTGGCATTACCACCACTTTCCCCCATGAATATCCCACTTTCCAGCTCTCTCCCCACAATAATCTACAATAATCCTTGCATTCGATACAGTGCCTTATCACCTCGTTGAGACGTCTCAAAGTGCTTCACAGAAAATGGATTGACTGTATATCTTGGGGGCGAAACGTGGCAGCCAATTGCGCACAGCAGTGTCCCACAAACAGTCATGGATTGAGTGACCAAATAATTGTTTGAAGGCATCATTCCCTTCCGTCAAGAGACTAACAACCGGGTTCCTACTTACTGCCGGGTGAACAGAAACTTGCCTAAAGTTTTGCCCCGCCCGGGAATCGAACCCGGGTCCTTTCACTTGCGAGGCGAGTGCTCTGACCAGGACTCCACGCACAGGAGCAGATCACCTCACCTCTGGGTGTCGCTTGCTATCATTGGCGCTTTCGAACCTAAAGGGCCGTGGAATCGAGGGGGTGTCTGGGGGATGTTTCCGGGGGTGACTGTGCTTTGATCTCCTGGTTTATGACAACAGCGTCCCTCTCTGAAATCAATTATCTGTCACCTCTCTGGCTGCCAGCTCCCTATTGTACGGCACAGCTTTCATCTGTCAGTGCACTGCTGTCTGCGAGCTGGGAGAGTGCACCTGGCTGATATTGTCTTATTGTAACTCACTAACTGGGTCACTCATCCAGCTGCAAAAAACGTCTGTGAAATCATTTCTCTTTAGAAAGCTGTGAAAAAGGTTTCCTTTCACTGAGCCAATTGCTATTGAAAACATATCTCTCTCAGCTCCACTGCCTTCGGAAGCGCTTCAAATCTTCTCTCTTTGACTGTTCTCCTGGTTAACACCTTGGAGCTCCTTCTGCCTTTGCCCCCCCCCCCCCCCACCATCCCGTTAGGTGATCTTCTCTCCCCCCACCCACCCCCCACCGGCTCCTGTTGCTGTCACCTCAGCATCCTTCAACCCCGACCTCATCACCTCACCACCCCCAGCACCGCACACATTTGCTGAATTAAATACAGGATATGCTCCCCAAACAAACAAGCGGCTTGTGTTTCAATATAATGCGGCATTTTGTTTTACAGTCCAATATTATTATTAATAATGATGTGTCTCAAAGCCATTCACAGGTAAATGTTGCCAGGTGGAGTGACTGTGGATTTGTAGGCAAACAGCAGCCACTTCAGCACACAGCCATGAAGTGAATGATCAATTAATCTATCTAGAGGATGTTTCTCACACACTTACTCTCACACACACACATTCTCACACTTACTCACACACACGGACACAACCTCACATTCTTACACACATTAACTATCACGCTTACTCACACACACACACCCTCACACAAACACACTCACACTTACACACACACCCTCACAAACACACTTACTCACACACACCCTCACACAAACACAGACACACCCTCACACAAACACACTCACACTTACACACACACACCCTCACACAAACACACTCACACTTACACACACACACCCTCACACAAACACAGACACACCCTCACACAAACACACTCACACTTACACACACACACCCTCACACAAACACACTCACACTTACACACACACACCCTCACACAAACACACTCACACTTACACACACACACCCTCACACAAACACACTCACACTTACACACACACACCCTCACACAAACACACTCACACTTACACACACACAACCTCACACAAACACACTCATACTTACTCGCCCATACACACACACCCTTACACAAACATACTCACATTTACTCACACACACGCATACACCCTCACACGTTTACACAAGGAATCCTGTAATTCAGTGGTTAGAACGCTCGCCTCGCAAGCGAAAGACTGGGTTCTATTCCCGAGGGTGAAATTTGGGGCAAGGTTCCTTACTCCACACGCCTTGTTTACCGAGCAGTAAGTAGGAACCCGGTTGTTGGTCGATTGGCAGATCGCTTTTCCAGGGATAATAATCCCTAAAAACAAAACAAAAAAATAATTTGTCACTCAATCCACGACTGTTTGTGGGACACTGCTGTGTGCAATTGGCTGCCGAGTTTTACCCACAAAATATAGTCAATTCACTTTACGACATATTCTGTGAAGCGCTTTGAGATGTTTAGAAGATGTGAAAAGTGCTATATTGTTATTATTATCCCTCACACTTACTCGCACACACCCTCACACACTCACACTTACGTGCACAGTCATTCACACACCCTAACAGTCTCACAATAACAACAATAACTTGCACCCTTCATATGGGATTGAGTCCTGGAGCACTTGACAGTGGAGGAGTCTGACTCCGAGCCAGGGAGAGAGGGAGTGGGGAGGTGACTGTAAGCACAATCAACAAGGAAGGTCTTTAGGCAGGATTTGAAGGTGGGGAGGAAGGGGGCAAGGTGGAGGGATTTAGGGAGAGAATTCGAGTTTCGGGGTGTAACGGCTGAAAGGCACAGCCGTAATGGTGGAGAGGAGAGGACAAGGGACAAACAGGAGGCCGGAGTCAGCCGAGCAGAGGCGGTGGGTGGTGGAGTGGGAGTGGAAAGCAAATTGGATAGGTAGGGAGGTGCGAGGGCATGAAGGGATTTGAGAGCGAGTGAGAGGATCTTGAAATCTTACTCACCCACACTCACACTTACAACAACAACAACAACAAGATTTCATTTGTAGAGCGCCTTTCACGTCGGGAGCACTTAATCACACACAAATACACACGCACACTTACACACTCATCCTTACTCACAGCAAACCCCCCGCATGACAGGAACGGGCACAGACTTGGGCTAACAATGTGTTTAAACTTAGAAAGGTCAGTAAAGCGGAATCAGCGATGTGTAATCTCAGTGTGACTGGATTAATTTGCCCTGAATGACGGCAGTCAGCGTTTCCTGCGCCGCTAGCTGAATGAGAACTTTTGTGCGGGTAAATGAAGGCAGAATGTGGAATCAATGGAGGGATTGGGTCATTAATGAGCCTGCCGGCTGAGCGGTCCAATTCTTGTGTTGGATGTGCCAAAATGCCTCTCGCAAATACCCACCCCAAACAATATCCAGCTCACAGAGAGGCACAGAGCCCTTTCACAAGGGGAAGGTTCCTCTGCATAGCAATGAGTCGCTCGCCCTGTGCTTGCCAACCAGTTACGACACGCAGTGGGTCAGAGGGCAAGGCAGCAGCTCTGAATGGGGCTGAGCACACTGTGTCTCTCCCCCACCCCCCCCCTCCCTCCTTTCCTCTCCCTGCTCAGTTGAGAACCAGTCCGTCTTGTTAAAGAAATGGCTTTTTTTTTGGGGGGGCAGGGGTTTTCGTTCACAAAATAGACAGTCACTACACTTCGCAATATATTCTGTGAAGCGCTCTGAGACTTCTCGACGACGTGATAAGGCGCTGTATCAAATGCAAGGATTGTTATCTTTCTTTGCGCTCTCCCGGTGCAAAGCTGAGCGCAGTGCCTGGATTTTAATTAAATGTAGAGCTATGGGGGGTGGGAGAGGAGGAGAGAGGGGGCCGCGAGGGGGGGGGGGGGCGCGGGAGGGGGGTAGAGATGGGGAGAGACGGGGAGGGAGGGTGGGCGAGAGGGAGGAGGGCGAGAGAGGGAGAGAAGGGGGAGAGAGGAGGAGAGAGGGGGCTCGAGGGACGGAGTCGAGAGAGATTTCAGCATAGGGATAAATACTTAGACACAAGCTATCAATCTTTCTCTGTCTCTAAACTCAGTTTTAAGCCAAAACATGTTGCTGGATTGTGTTGTTGAGGCTAGAAATTACACCTGGGAAAGTTAACACAAAAAAAACACAACAGCTTCTGAAATAGCTTCACTTTCAAAAAAATATACCCCTCCTACCTCCCCGGCCAAGTTAACGGGCCAGACAGACAGACAGACAACTGTCAGAGTGACGGGATCGTTTCATTCCTCCGAGAAAGTGACAATTCGTCACACGTGAAATCCGTCTACACTAACAAACCCGCCGGTCACATAGGGAGGATGTCTCAAAGGGCTTTGCACAGCCAAATGGGAGACCGTATTGGCATAGGTGGGTTGAAGGTGAGCAAAAGTGTAGTCGGAAAGTTCTTAACCCTCACTCCACCTCCCCCACTTTCCCACCCCTCCTTCCCTCCGAGTCCCTGCCTCAGGAACTGGGTTGTTAGTCGATTGGCGGATCGCTTTTCCAGGGTTAATAAATAATTCCTTTAAAAAAATAATAATAATAAACTGGTCACTAAATCCATGAGTATTTGTGGGACGCTGCTGTGCGCAATTGGCTGCCGTGTTTCGCCCACAAAATATACGGTCAATTCACTTTACAGTGAAGCCTTGGCTCTTTCCAACCTGTGCCTAATACTCTTTGGAATGAGGATCATATTCTTACTACTATTATGACTGAGATCAAGTGAAATGAGGGGTGGTTTCCCCTGCAATTCCCATTGACACGACCAAGAACATTTCCCTCTGAACAGATCAGTGGGTTCCGCACTGCTCATTGCTAACACAAGCAACAAGTGACTGTCTAAGGATAGCAAGGTTGTCAGATGGCCTTTATTTTTACTGGATTGGTTGCAGCTTCCTGGGTCGGTTCCAACCCCCATTCCCACCCCCCATGTGTTTGCCCGCTCTTCCCTGTGTCCGCTCCCCCCCCACTCCCCCGGCTCCGTGCATTGTAGCATTGTTCATTGTCTCTCAGAGTAGATGAACAGTGGTCGTTTAAAACCCACAGTCGCGGAGACTGACATTCAGTGAAGTCACATCTTGGCTCAGATCAGCGGACGGACAGAGCAGAGAAGCCTAGTACCAGTCTGACAGCGCTGCCAGGGTCTCCTAACCCTTCCTCCCTCCCTCCCATCCACCCACCCACACGCTCCCCAGGCTAATTTCTGTCTGGCTTCCCCCAGCTCGAAAGACCTTCCTTTCACAAAGCGCCCTAGTCACTGGCACATTGCCCATTCGCCCCCCACCCTCCCTCCCTCCCCTTCCCCCTCCCACAGACCAAACTAACTCTCATCTTCGATGCTACAAATTAGTGCATTGACGGAATAATAATTACAGCCAGCATGAAAATGCCAATTGTCTTGCTCACACAATGGATGGACCTTTTTTTCCCCCTGTGTAAGCCCATATGACTCTCAGAGCGGTTTCTGTGCCCAACAAAGGGTTTGTGATCAAGGCTGTTTAGGCACTAAAAGGAAACATCTCGGAATTAATGCAATGGTGATGGAGAAGATTAACTCTTTTCTTCCTGGTCTCTGTTAAGCGTTTGGTCTCCAGGAGATGGAATAACACGCAATGACCATGTCTCCATTTTGTCCAGCAGTTTATTTGTGTGTTGGACGCAACACGTGGAACCTCTTCTCAACAAAATGTGGGGATTGGGGGATGGGGAAGGGGAGAGAATAATAATAATAATCATCATCATCTTTGCATTTGATATAACGCCTTATCATGTCTCTGAGATGTCTCAAAGCGCTTCACGAGATATACTGAGGAGTGGATTGACTGTGTATGAGATGTGGGTGAGACGTGGCAACCAACTGCATATAGCAGTGTTCCACAAACAATGGTGGATTTAGTGACCGTTTTTTTTGTGGCATTATTACCCCTGGAACATGATCCGCCGATCGACGAACAACTGGGTTTCTACTAATTTCTAGGTAAACAGAGGCTTGTGGAGTAAAGAAACTTCCCCGTCCAGGAATTGAAACCAGGTCCTCTCGCTTGCGAGACGAGCGCTCTAACCACTACTCTACGGGATTGTTGGACAGGAAAGATAGAAACTCCCTCACGATCTCTTGGGGCCCTCAGGCTCCCCCTCCCCCACCCGGGCCTCCCCCCCCACCGTGCCCCAGAAGTGCAGAGAATGTGGGAGCCATCAAACCCAGTGTGTCCTCACCCCTCGCCCACACGTACGATTCCAGCAAAGGGTCAGTGATTCAGAAGTGGAACCTTGGCTGACTTGCCCCCCCTCCCCCCACTCTCCTCCACCTCCGCCTTAGCCCAGGCACACTGAGGCCTATTGTTCAGTCACCGCTATGTTCAGCTAAATCAGCACTGACCGGGCATTCATCCTCAGACCTTGCTCTGCTCAGCAACTCTCCATAGACCCTGAGCCATCAAAAGACAAGCTAGCAAATCTGCTCGCTAACACAACGCTTTGTAACATCTAAATGAAAAAACATTCTGAATTGTCATCACAGCACTCACCCCTCCTCACCCCCTCCTCACCCCTCCTTCTCCCCCACTCACCCACCCAATACAACTTGTTGTTGTTATAGGGCCTTAGCCCATCGTTGAGACATCTCAAAGTGCTTCACAGAATATCCTAGAATCATAGAAGGAGGCCATTCGGCCCATCATGTCTGTGCCGGCGCTTTTAAAAGAGCTACCAAATCAATCCCACTCCCCCGCGCTCTCCCCATTGCCCTGCAAACTTGTCCTCCCCAAAGGGTCTATACTGTGAAGTGAATTGACTATATATTTTGTTGACGAAACTCAGCAATCAATTGCGCCCATCAGTGTCCCACAAACAGTCGTGGATTGAAGTGACCGATTTTTACAGTTTTTTTTTTGGAGGATTTATTACCACCAGAAAGCGATTCGACAATCGACTAACAACCGGGTTCCTACTTACTGCTGGGTAAACAGAGGCGGGTGCAGTAAGTAGGAGCGTGCACTAACCACTACACTGACAGGAAAGATTGTTTGCAAACTTAACATCAACTTCATTCTCTCTTTCCGAGGACCAGGGATGATAAGCCAAGTGCTCGGCCTGTAATCAGCTCCGATGCCCTTAATTGGCGAGCAGTCCATTCAATTATTTTTTTTGCTTCTGATCCTGAACAACGAATCCATTAATGGAAAGGACACTTGCAGGCTTCATGCTTATACACTGTCGACAGACGAGAGGGCTATGCATAGTCAGTGGAGCACAACACAGACCGCACAGTACTCAAGACTCAAGTTAGGAGTGTCGCACACACAGACGCACACACACACACACACACACACTGCAGTTGTTGTAATGGTTGCAACAATGAGGTAACTAACAAGACTACTGTGTATGATAATAATTTTTTTGTTCGATTATCTACTTTTGTTTTTCTCTTACTTTGTTTTGCCTCCAGCTTCAAACAGAAGCTGCTCCGGGTTTGAGGCCCCACAAAGACAGGCCTTGTCGGCGGAACACTGCCGAGTCAAACAGTAATTCAAAGCCACAGTCAAAATGTGGAGTCCCCTAGCGTAGTGGTTAGAGCACTTGCCTCGCAAGCGAGAGACCTGGGTTTGATTCCCGGGCGGTGGCGAAACCTTCGGCAAGTTTTCTTACTCCACACGCCTCTGTTTACTGAGCAGTAAGTAGGCACCCAGTTGTTAGTCGATTGGTGGATGAATTGCTTTTCGGGGGTAATAATCCCTCAAAAAAAATTGTGTCACTCAATCTGCGACTGTTTGTGGGACACTGCTGTGCGCAATTGGCTGCCGCGTTTTGCCCACAAAATATAGTCAATCCATTTTCTGTGAAGGCTCTGAAACGTCTCGAAGACGTGATAAGGCGCTGGATCAAATGCAAGGATTATTATGGGCCTTCTGCCACTCTGCCCCCACCCTCTAGAACTCCATCCCATAGTCCCTCCACCTCACCCCCTCCCTTGCCTCCATCAAGACTCGTCTCAAAACCCTCCTCTTTGATCGTGCCTTCGATCACCCTCCTTCCTCCACCTGCCCTCCACCCTCCCAAACTCCGACCCCCAGCTCGGGTCCGAAACACTGACTGTCCAGCACCTTGGGTTGTCCTCCTGACATGAAATGCGCTATACAAATATAATGCTGTTGTTATTGCTATTATTAAAGCAAAGCACTGCACTGTATCTGCGAGTTCGCTTACATATATCTGAGAAGATAATGGTTAAGGGCTGACAGCACTGAATTGACACCAACGATTATTTTTCACATCAATACAAATGCATTCAGTTTTGCCCAGCGCAACTGGGTGTCATCAGAAGCCCTGCCCCATCCCCCCAACCCCTTATTTTGATATGCTCTTATTTTTCATTTGGATTCTTTGGGCAAATCTAATTTTTATATGAACTGACTCCCTCTGTCTCTCCCCCTCATCCCACGCACCCCTACATTCACACCGGAGTCACTACAGATTGATTGAATAATATAATAATCCTTGCATTTGATGTAGTGCCTCATCACGTCGTTGAGACGTCTCAAAGCGCTTCACAAAATATACTGTAAATTGGACTGACTATGTGTTTTGTGGGCGAAACGCGCAGTCAATTGCGCACAGCAGTGTCCCACAAACACTTGTAGACTGAGTGACCAGATTTTTTTTGTGGAGGGATTATTCCCCCCTATAAAGCAATCTGCCAATCGACTAATAACCGGGTTCCCACTTACTGCTAGGCAATCCATCTCAATCCATCTAGTGGGGCTTAGAGGGAATAAGCCAGTTCATATATAATACTGCAAGACTCTCTCTCGCTCTTTCCCTCATACACTCCTCAACACATCCCTTTGCCTCTCTTGAGATCTCTAATTCCCTCTTGAGTTTGCTGACACCATGGCCACTCTCCACAGACTGACGCCAACTGACTTCCTGCTAGAATCATAGAATCTTACAGCACAGAAGGAGGCCATTCGGCCCATCGTGCTTGTGCCGGCTTTTGGAAGAGCCACCCAATCAGTTCCACTCCCCTGCTCTTCCCCTACTTGCAATTTTTTCCTTTTCAAGTCCCTAATCCAATTCCCTTTTGAAAGTTTTTATTTGATCGATTTGCAACGCCCTTTCAGGCCATGCATTCCACATCGTAACATTTCCTCACGGGTCTTGATATTCTTGCCGAAGACGCGTCGTGCCTGTGCTTTGCTCGTGGCTTGTACGAGTGTCTGTCCGGAGTGAGGGCGCCAATTATTTGAAGCGCGTTGGGAGGTGTCCATGGAAACCAGCGCAGAAAAGGGAGCAGGTGGTTGGTTGGTGCCAATGAAATGCACGCGTAGGCAACTTTTAAACGCGGACTGAAAGCGTCTCAGAAGGTTCCAGAATGAAGTCGCGCTCCGTTAAAGTTGGCACGTCACTATTCTCTCTCCCGGTGACCTAGTCGGCAATCTCTCGCAGATAAGCGCGTGGGTTAATCGGATTCTGTCGGAAACACGTCTCACTCGATCGGTCAGGCCTTTTCTGTGGTCCCGAAACACGCCTTGAAAGACAGCAATACATTGCACTAACATCCAAGACAAGTCTTTGTGACTCACGCAGATAAAATATCCTGGGGTTGAGATCAGGGGGAATAAAAAAGCTATTACTCACCAGGCCACTCACAAAGGCTTGTGGTGGTCTCTCAAGAGCTGTTGAGATTAAAACAGTCTTGTTGACTGTTACAGAAATTCACTCAACTGGGAATCTTATAAATCAGTCAGTCTAACACAATTTGCTATGTTTAAACCAATATTTCCCGACAGGTTAGTTTATCGTGAAGTAAACCTATTTTCAGTGTTTGTCCACCTTTATTATGATAATAATCCTTGCATTTGATACAGGGCTTTATCACATCGTTGACACGTCTGAAAGCGCTTCACAGAACATACTGTAAAGTGAATTGACTGTGAATTTCATGGGCGAAACACAGCAGACAATTGCGCACAGCGGCGTCCCACAAACACTCGTGGATTGAGTGACCAAATATTTTGAGAGATTGTTACACCCGGAAAGTGATCCGCCAATCGACTAACAACCAAATTCCTACTTACTGCTGGTAAACAGAGGATTGTGGAGTAAGGAAACTTGCCTAAGGTTTTGCCCTGCTGGGTATTGAACCCGGGTCCTCTTGCTCGCGAGGCGAGTGCTCTAACCACTGCGCTGCATGGCTCCAGATGGTTTGACAGGATGGGGGTAAGAAACAGGGTGAACTAGAACCCGCTGCTTAGCTGGTCTGTAACCTGGTCAACTGATCAAGCGAGCTGAACTACCAGTCCCTGTATATATATATATGGATTCCTGTATATATATGTGGATTTACGGAGAGCTCAGTCACAGAAACACGATGGGCTGAATGATCTCCTGTTATATTCATGGATTCTCTGACTGGGAATTCAACCCTCCCCACTATTTGCTCTGCCTTTTTTTTTCCTGCTTAAATATTTCACACCCCGTTAGCCGCTGTTTGCTAAACGTGTAGAGACCCGGAGTGCGAAATTCAACAGTGACCCGAACAGTCTGTAAACAGAGGCTGGGAATGTTCCTACTCGGGGAAGCTTCAGCCCTCTGCCATTCCAGAGCGAGCCGTCACCGGGAAGCTAATTTGGGAAAAGCAAAGTGTAAGTCACTTGGCAACAAAACCCCAAAGGAACTTCACAACACGGTGGTGCTCCAAAGCCAAATGTTTATTTGAAGGTAATTGCAGCATTTTCACAGCTTTTATAGCTGCTTGTCGAGATCAAATGCCAAGCTGTCAGAGATGCCATCCTTCAGATCAAGACGTTTAAACTGAGGTCTCCTTCCCCTCTCCCCCCCACATCTGTGCCCTGGACATTGAAAGGATCTGGATGTTAAAGATCGTTATTTGGAAAAGAAAAGGGAGATTCTCTCCTGGTGTCCTGGCTATTGATTATAACAACAACAATGTGAAAAACGCTATACAAATGTAATGTTGTTGTTATGTAGCGCCCTCCACACAGGATAGCGTCTCAGACCGCCTAACAATGGCAGAGCCTGACTCGGAGCTGGTGACGGGAGGGGGGGGAAGAGGGGAGGTGACCGTAAGCACGGTCGAAAAGAAAGGTTTTCAGGTGGGCCTTGAAAAAGGGGAGGGGGGGGCAAGGCGGAACGATTGAGGGAGAGTGTTCCATAGTTTTGGGGTGCAGTGGCTGAAAATGCGACCTCCAGTCGAGCGGAAGCGCTGGGTAGTGGACGAGGTCGGAGAGGTTGGGAGGTGCAAATATGATAATTTTTGCATTTGTTACAGCTCCTTATCATGTTATGGAGACGTCTCAAAGCACTTCACAGAATATACTGTAAAGAGGAGTGACTGTATATTTTGTGGTCGCAACGCAGCAGCCAATTGCACACAGAAGTGTCCCACAAACAGTCGTGGATTGAGTGACCAAATGATTAATATTAGTAACTTTACTTTGAAGGGATTATTAACCCCGGAAAAGTGTTCTGCCGGTCGACTAAATAACCGGGTTCCTACTTACTGCTAGGTAAACAGAGAGGCGTGTGTGGAGTAAGGAAACTTGCCCAACGTTTCGCTCTGCCGGGGAATCAAACCCAGGTCCTTTCCCTTGCGAGGCGAGTGCTCTAACCAGTACACTAGAGGACTCGATGAACAAGCTGGCTCAGTACACAGTACGTCAGAGGTAATCATGTTAAGCGCCCACATGAGGTCCAGAGATATTAACGACACATCATCGCCCAAGTTTAATTTAATAAACCAGTAAGTGACGTGTCAGGAAACAGCCATGAGGTTAAATTATATTAACCCTTCAGATTGTAACGTGCCTCTTCACACCTGGTAATGTTGTTATGATTTTAATAGCTTTTTTTTTAACGCTAGCTTCACACAGTGAGAGCGCACGCATACACAAGGGATATTAGCACCACGCTCTAAAATGCAGTATTTCTTAATGGGATTTCTTAACAATCAAATTTAGTAATAATAATGATCCTTGCAAAGTCCTACAAACAATCATGGATGGGAGAGAGGATGAGAGAGGGAGGGAGAGAGGGAGAGAGGGAGAGAGAGAGGATAACAGAAAAAAAGCAATAGAGGAGAAGCAAGAGAGAGAGAGAGAGGACAGACGACAGAGAGGGAGACAGACAGACAGAGCGAGAGCGAGAGAGTGCGAAAGGGCAAGAAAACCTGGCAATTAAAATATAAATTTGAAATCAGGTTGTGTAGGGGTCAGGGATCGGGATTGAGTGGTTCTCGACAACACATCAGTGCCCGGGAAAAATTAATTTCACATTCTTTAATTTTCAGAATAAAATAGCCGGCAATTTCAGGGCAAATAATGATCTGAACTCTGGATTTTTTTTTAATCCGCCAAGTCTGTGGGATTCGAGGGTCAGGGAAAGGGTTGATTAGGTACGAGCAGCACAAAGCCTCCCTGAGTTGATGCTATTGAAGGGAAACGAGTAATTTAGATTGAGAAGTGGAGAAGCTCTGAGGCTCTCTCCATTTACAGCCCATTTTCAATTTCACTTTGACAATAAACATCAGGGCTCAGCGATGAAATTAGTGCGTTTCGTAATGTAGTGGAATAGATGGGTGGGCGACCGGGCGACTGACAGGATGACAGTTATCACCAAAGCTGCCGGGAAAGGAAGCCTCCAGTGCTGCTCGTGTCTGACATATTTTGACATTTTTTGAAATTGTATCCGTGTTTTTTTTTCTGTGCGCGTGAGCGTGTGTGTGTGTGTTTGGTGTGCATGTGTGTGTGTGGATATGTAGCGAGTGTCTGCATGTTTGCATATGCGTGTGCGTAGTGTGTGTCTGCGTGTGTGCGTAGTGTGTCTATGTGACGCACTTTACAGTGAAATACTTTGAGACGCCCTCAAAGGAGCGATATTCGAGGAAGGGATTATCTATTTTTATTGCTAAAGGAGATCCTGTGAGATTTTAGGAATGGGTGGAACAGGCTCAGTGGGCTGAATGGCCTCTCCTGTACCTATATTCTAGGTTTCTCTTGAATAGCAGCGTGGTCAGTCACCTCAGGCCTATTGTATCACTTCCTTTCCAATGATATAATAACAATAATAATAATCCTTGCATTTGATATAGCGCCTTAACATATCGTTGAGACGTCTCAAAGTGCTTCACAGAATATACTGTAAAGTGTAGTGACTGCATAACTTTGTGGGCAAAACGTGACAGCCAATTGTGCACAGCAGTGTCCCATTAACAGTTGTGGATTGAATGACCAAAATTATCATTTATTATTATATATTATCATCGTCATCCCCGGAAAGTGATCAGTCAATCGACTAACAACGGGGTTCCTACTTACTGCTAGGTAAACAGATGCATGAGTGTGGAGTAAGGAAACTAACCTAAGGTTTCGCCCGGATCGGGAATCAACCCCGGGTCCTTTCGCTTGCGAGGCAAGCACGCTAACCACTACGCTACGGGAGGAGAGGGTCTCCAAGTGATCAAAACCTCGGCGCAAGGAATCTCCAGCACAACTGGTGTGTGGGATTGCAGGTATTTTTTTTTCCCTGGGATTACACCACTCATTGTCTACTTTGTCATAACTGTGAGAGATAAAATGTAATAATGGCAAAATATGAAGCAAATAACATGTTAACAGGAACCGCTGGAGTGTTCTCTGCTCTGACACACGAAAACATGACAAGCAATTACCAGCAACAGTGCTGTGGCTCCAATGTATTAACTGCTCGTTGCCGTGGAAACTTTGTAAAGGAAATCCGCAGGCGAGAGCGAAAGAAAAACAAGAAAGAAAAATTAAGGCACTTTTCTTCATGTTGAGTGAGAGAGTGGCTATTACATCTCACAAAATAATAACATCAACTTGCTCTTCTCACACACACACACACACACACACACAACAGCAACTTGCCTTTTTACAGCTCCCCCCACACGCCTCCTTCACATAGAATAATATAATTATAACAGTAATAATCCCTGCGTTTGATACAGCGCCTTAACACGTCGTTGAGACGTCTCAAAGCGCTTCACGGGACATATTGTTGAGTATTTTGTGGGTGCAATGTGGCAGCCAATTGCTCACAGAGGTATCCCACAAACTGTGGTGGACTGAAGTGACCAATTCTTTTTGTAGCGAGAGGAGGGGGGTGAGAGATGGTGGGGGGGGGGGTGCGAGGGGGGAGGAGGAGACCATAGGCCATAAAGTGACCCTGCCATCGCCCAGTGACGGTCTGTACCCCCAGAACAGCGAGTACAATTCCACCCCACGTCCCCTCTCTCTCCCTACCCCTCTTCCCTCCACCCACTGAAGGTCTGACCATCCCATACTTCGATCTCGCACGAAACAAAGGTACCAGGATCCGAGCTGGTGATAACCTGGTTGTTGTGGGAGGCTCAGGGCCCGGCTCAACTGCTAAACCAGGAGCTGTAAAAAGGCCGCCATGTTTTACTGGTGAGATAAGAGGGCAACGTGTCTGCGTGTTAATCACTGAGCCCTCTCAATGGCAAGCTATGCGATTTTAGCTGGTTAGATTCCAACAGTTACCCCAACGCGCACTCTGGCTCTTACCAACCTGTGCCTAATACACCCTGAAATTAGGTAAGCAGGATGCAGAGAGAGAGAGAGAGAGAGAGAGAGCGAGCGCATTCCATCCCAACAATCTGTCACTGGAATATCCATGTGTTGGTGGGATATATGGAATTCTCAGCTTGGTTTGGAGACTCTCAAGCCACGGTGATGGGTTTCCGCATGTGTCAGACACCCGGTTGAGCAGAAAAAGAGAAGAGAGATCCCTTCTTAAGGTATGGCCGGCTGCATCGAAGCAGCCATCTTCCAAACCGTCCATCTGTCTCCCAGCCCACTCCCCGGAGTTCTTCGGTTGGGACATTAAACCAAAGTCCCATTTCTCTCTTTCTCCCTTGGCCAACAATCCCCCAAATAAAATAGGTCACTCACTCCTTGGCTGTTTGTGGGGCATTGCTGTGCAAACTGGCTGTCACATTTCACCAATAAAATACACATTCACTCCATTTTACAGTATATCCTGCAAAGTCAAAACTTTACTCCACACTGAGCAGTAAGTAGAAACTAGCAGTAAGTTAGTCTATTGGCGATCGCTTTCTGGGAGTAATAATCTCCTCCCTCCATAAAATATAATAATTTGGTCACTCAATCCACGACTGTTTGTGGGACGCTGCTGTGCACAATTGGAAATCACGTTTTGCCCACAAAATATACAGTCACTGCACTTTACAGTGTATTCTGTGAAGCGCTTTGAGACTTCTCAATGATGTGATAAGGGGTTGTATCAAATACAAATAATTATTATACTAAGGTGCTATAAATATGATGCTATAAATATGTATTTCCCCTCTTCCACTGAGCGCCGAGTGCTCTGGGATGCTACCCTGCGTGGAGCGCACTATATAAATGCAAATTGTTGTTGTTGGAGCAGGACTGAAGACAATCAGCCGCATTGCAGGCTGGGAGACAGATGGACGGTTTGGGAGATGGCTGCTTCGATGTAGCCAAATCTTTGGGGTTAATCTAGAGAGAGAAAAAAACAATAATTGTGCCTTTTGTTGGGCTTGAAAGTATCGGTGGTTCTACCCTGATGCAGAGTCTGACATAGTCCAGTTGATCAAAAGCATCTCCTGTGTTGCCTTTGAACCTCCCTATTCCAGCTGAATGCTTTCCCTTATCTGCTTGAACTCGGCTGCACCCATTCAATGGCTCAGTGGCCGTGAAGATGTAGGCGTCTGAGAGAGATAGAGTGTGAGTGAGACAAGCCCCGAAACTCTGGAACGCTCTCCCTCTATCCCTCCACCTCGCCTCTTCCTTCCCCATCTTCAGATCCCGCCTGAAGACCTTCCTCTTCGACCGGCGTCGTGCTCCTCCACGGTCAAGTGCTCTGGGACACTACCCTGTGTGAGGGGCGCACTATATTAATCCTTGCATTTGATATATAGCACCTTATCACGTCTTTGAGACGTCTCAAAACGCTACACAGAATATACTGTAAAGTGAATTAACTGTGTATTTTGTGGGTGAAACGCGGCAGCCAATTTCACACAGCAGCGTCCCCACAAACAGTCGTGGATTGAAGTGACCAAATTATAATTATTATTTTTTTTGAGGAATTATTACCCCAGAAAAGCGATCCCCCAATCGACTAACAACTGGGTTCCTAATGACTGCTAGGCAAACAGAGGCAAAAAACACAAGTCGCTGTAAGTATTTGCTGGGTCTTTGTTGTGCGTTGCTCAATGCGCTTTGGAAGTGATGGGGGTGGGCGGAAGTGAAACAAGAGGGTGTGGAGGGTGAATGGGGCAGGGATGGAGCCAAGCCTTACTAAGTGCAAACAGAACGGGATACTGGGCTGCACTGGTAAGTCAGCTGAGTTCAGATTCCCCACACGTCATATTCAGGCTGTACAGAGCTCTGGTCAAGCCACACCTGGAATAACACACACTTCTGGTCACTGCTAATAATAATAATCGTCCTTATGTTTGATATAGCGCCTGCCTGCTCCACGTCCCACAATGACAATAGCCTGGTGTTATGTGAGGAGTGTGACATGTGGGAGCTGATGAAGGGCAGTCTCACCCCAGGCGATCACATCTGCAAAAAATGTCTGCAACTGCGGCAGCTCCAGCTCAGAATGGCTGAGCTGGAATCCAAGGTGCAGACACTATGGAGTATCAGAGACAGTGAATGCTTCCTGGATAGCTACATCCTGGAGCCAGTCACTCCCCTGAGGGAATATACAGTCAACATTGGTTACGATAGGTCAATGGACAGTCAGGAGGTCAGGGGGACAATGGAAAGAGTGAAGTAAATCCGGCATTAACCCTGAACAACAGGTATGAGATCCTTGGAACTTGTATCAACAAGGAAGCCGGTGAGGTGGAAGGAAAAACTACCTCTAACACTGGGCCAAAAGAGCAGATGGTTGTTGTCATTGGGGATGAGACTATTAGGCAGACAGACACAATCATTTGCAACACCAACCAGAAGACCAGAGGGCTTTGCTGCCTCCCTGGGGCCGGGGTGAAGGATGTCTCGGCAGGGCTAGAGGATAATTTTAAATATGAGGGCAAGGATCCATTGGTGGTACTTCACATAGGTACCAATGACATCGGTAGAGTTGGCCAAGATGACTTGAGAAGGGAATTCGAAGAGCTGGGGTCCAAATTGAAGTCGAGATCATCGAAGGTGGTAATATCGGGACTACTGCCTGTAACATATGACAATTGGTAGAGGAACAAACAAATTAAGGACTTGAACGCATGGCTAAAAGAGTGGTGTAGAAATCAGGGGTTTCTTTTTATGGGCCATTGGCACGAGTATTGGGGGAAAGAGAGCTCTTTCAGAGAAAAGGCTGCATTTAAATCGTGCTGGAACAAATGTTCTAGTTAAACGAATTAAGAAAGAAATGAATAGGAATTTAATCTAGTAAAGGGGGGATATATATAGGTAAGAGAAACCATAAGTTAGCACTAGAAAAAGTAAAGATGACAGTGCAGAATAGCATGCCAGATAATAGGAATATGTTAACTAGGGTTAAGAAGCTTGGCAAACTAGATAAGAAATCAGAGAGTAGAGGAAATGGTAGGAAATTAAAAATGTTATATCTAAATGCGCGAAGCATTCGGAATAAAACTGATGAATTAAAAGCACAGATAGACACATATGGGTACGATCTAATAGCCATCACTGAAACATGGTTACAAGGAGATCTAGGGTGGGAGTTAGATATTCCAGGGTTCTCAGTTTTCAGGAAAGATAGGCACTGTGGGAAACGAGGTGGGGGGGGGAGGTGTGGGGGGTAGCCCTGTTAATTAGGGATGAAATAAAAGCAGTGGAGAGGAAGGATCTGAAATCCGATGGAGGTCGAGACAAAAATGGGTGGAAATAAAAAATAATAAAGGGCAGAAAATATTAATCGGAGTGGTTTATAGACCCCCAGAGTGATCACAATATGATTGAATTCTGCATTGAGTTAGAAAGGGATATAGTTAAATCCGATAAGTATTCTGAATTTAAATGGGGCTAATTTTGTAGGTATAAGGAAAGATTTAGGTAAAATAAACCGGAGAGTAAGATTAAGAGGTAAAAATGTAGAGCAGAAGTGGCAAATATTTATGATGTAGTGCAAAATTCTCAGCGATCGCATATTCCCTTGCGGAATAAGATTACCACAGGGAAAGCAATTCATCCGTGGCTAACTAGAGCAGTAAGGGAAAGCATCAAATTAAAAGAAAAGGCTTATAAAACTGCCAAGAAACGCAGCAAATCTGAAGATTGGAAGAGTTTTAGAAACCAGCAAAATAAAACTAAAAAACTCATTAAGAGTGAGAAAAAGGAGTATGGGGGTAAGCTAGCTAGGAACATTAAGTCTGATTGTAAAAGTTTTTACAAATATATTAAGAGGAAGAGGCTAGTGAGGGTAAATGTAGGTCCACTTCTGTCAGAGATGGGAGAAGTTGTAATGGGGGAGAAGGACATGGCAGAGTCCCAAAATGGGTACTTTGCATCTGTCTTCACCCGAGAAGACACAACAAGTCTGCCAACAACAGAGATGCACCAAGGGGATAAGGACAGGGAGCAACTTAGGGAAATTTTCATTAGTAGAGAATTGATGCTCGGGAAACACTAACACTGTTAGCACTAAAAAGTGACAAATCCCCTGGTCCGGATGGCTTGCATCCCAGGGTTTTAAGAGAGGTAGCTTATGAGATAGTGGAGGCCTTATGTCTGATCTTCCAAAATTCCTTGGATTCTGGAACAGTCCCCATGGATTGGAAGATCGCAAATGTCACACCACTATTTAAAAAAGGTAGAAAGGAAAAGATCGGGAACTATAGGCCAGTTAGTCTCACATCAGTGACAGGAAAATTTTAGAATCATTGATTGAGGATGTGACAGTGCGGTATTTAGGGGAGCACAATATAATTAGGCCAAGTCAACATGACTTTACAAAAGGGAAGTCATGTTTGACGAATCCCATAGAGTTTTTTGAGGATATTTCCAGTAAACTAGATGAGGGTGAATCAGTGGATATGGTCTATTTGGACTTCCAGAAGGCATTCGATAAGGTGCTGCATAAAAGGTTAGTCCAAAAGATAAGGGTCCATGGAATTGGGAAGAGCATATTAACGTGGATTGGGGAATAGTTAACGGGTAGGAAACAAAGAGTAGGGATAAATGGGTCCTTTTCAGATTGGCGGGATGGAGTGCTACAAGGAATAGTCCTTGGGCCTCAGCTATTTACCATCTACATCAACGATCTAGATGAGGACATCGAAGTTAATATATCTACAAAACTAGGAGGAAGTATCAACATAGAGGACGACATTAAAAAAATGCAGCGCGACATAGATGGGTTAGGTGATTGGATAGGTAGGTAGCAGATGAAGTATAATGTAGGGAAGTGCGAAGTCATCCACCTAGGGAGAAAAAACAGTAGAGCGGGTTATTTTTTGGAAGGGGAGTGATTGGAATGTGTTAGTGTTCAGAGGGACTTGGGTGTCCTTGTACACCAATCACAGAAAGTCAGTCTGCAGGTGCAGCAAACAATTAGGAAGGCAAAAGGTATGTTAGCATTCATTATGAAAGGATTAGAGTATAAGAGTAGGGAAGTCTTGCTGCAACTGTACAGGGCCCTGATGAGACCACACCTGGAATACTGAGTGCAGTTCTGGTCTCTTTATTTAAGGAAGGATGTACTTTCCTTGGAGGGGGTGCAGCGTAAATTTATTAGGTTAGTACCAGGGATGAAGGGGATGAGTTACGAGGATATGCTGACCAATTTGGGCCTATATTCTCTTGAATATAGAAGAATTAGTGGGGACGTTATAGAAACCTATAAGATCATCAAAGCACATGATAGAGTAGATAGTGGGAGATTGTTTCCCCTGGTTGGAGAAACTAAAACTAGGGGTCACAACCTTAAAATCAGAGGCAGCCCTTTTGCACTGAGTTGAGGAAGAACTTCTTCACTCAAAGGGTGGTGAATGTATGGAACACACTACCCCAAAGAGCTGTTTATGCTCAGTCCTTGAACATATTCAAGACTGAGATAGATATTTTTCTTATTGCAAAAGGGATTAAGGGATATGGGCATAAGGCAGGGTTAGATTATTATCTGGAGTTAGATTAGAAGATCAGCCATGATTGAATGACGGGGCAGGCTCGAAAGGCCAAATGGCCTACTCCTGCTCAAACATGTTATGTTATGTCCCCCGCCCGGCCTGCCCCACCATCAGCAGTCGGGCCTTCAACCTCTCTGCTCCCACCCTTTGCAAATCTATCTCACAGTCCCTCCACCTCGCCCCTCCTTTGCTTCCTTCAAGATCTGTCTCAAGACCCTCCTCTTCGGCCACGCCTTCGTTTACCCTCCTAACCCCACCCTCCCTACCCTCCACCCCCTCCAGATCCCAACCCCCAGCTCCGGTCCAAAACCCTGATTGTCCAGTGCCTTGGGACGTCCTCCCGACGTGAAAGTCACTGTGTAAATCACATTCATTGTTGTTGATGTTCTGGAAGGATGAGATCGCAACGGCCTTCTTTGTCGGGACTGATCTCTTGATCGCGTGATCAGACCAGGTGCTGCTCACAGGGTGTGAGTAATGTTGATAAGAGGGGCAGGAAGCAGCGGGAGGTGGGGAGGAGGGGGAGATGGGGGATGCTAGGAGTGGAGGGGAACTATTCTCTGTCAACACTTAGCCCTCTGCATGGCACCACTGATCACAAAGGCTGCCCGGGTCTCCAGGAAAACACAGCAGCCTCCGAGCGACAAGAGAGTGAGAGAGAGAGAGACTTCCGTGACGCCAGGCCAGGCCGAGCGAGTTACCCAATTACACATAATTAGCAAATATCCCCGAGGCCTGTGATAACGCTGCACACATCCGCCACTGCCCCTGCGAGCTGCCAACATGAAGGCCATCGTGTCTGCTCATTGGCCACCTCCACGGGAGACAGATAAGGATGTGTGCTGTCAGGGAAGCGGAGGTTTCCTGCGCCCGCTCTCTCTCTGTTTGCCTTGTCCCTGTCCCGCACGGTGACATCTGCGATGAATAAATATAACCTCCAAAATAATCTAACGCGTTGCCAGCGAATACTCGCTGATCTGACAGGCTATATTCTCCTGCCTTTTATGATGCCCCCCCCCCCACTCCCAGAATACATAGGAACACAGGAATAGGAGGATGCCATTCAGCCCCTCGAGCCTGTCCGTCATTCTGTATATCCCTTGATCTCATGACCTGCAAACATCTCTCCACCTCCGTCTTGAAAATGTGAATGGATCCAACCATAATCCATGGCCTTTTGAGGGAGGGAAAGAGACAGTTCCAATTTCCCACTATCCTATGCATGAAAAAGTGCCTCATGATTTACACTGGGATTAGCCCAACCTGCTGTACAACACACCGATGGCCCCTGAAATATCTGTCAACATATCTGGCTCACGACTCCAGGGTCGTGCCCTGTTCAGGTGGATGTTAAGGATCCCACAACACACACACACACGTCTAAACAAACACACACACACACACATCTAAACATACAACAACAACAACAAGATTACATTTGTACAGCACCTTTCTCGTCGGGAGGACGTCCCAAGGCGCTGGACTGTGTACAGCATTTCATACATACATCTAAACACAGAGACGTAATAATAATCCTTGCATTTGGTACAGCACCTTATCGCGTCTTTGAGGCGTCTCAAAGAGCTTCACAGAATATACTGTAAAGTGTAGTGAATGTGTATTTTGTGGGCGAAACGCTGGTTAATAGCTTCCTAAACACAGAGACACAGATACACACACACACATGTATAGACACAGAGACAAATACATACACATACATGTCTTAGTGCTGTAAGGCTCAGTACAAACATGAATGTTCTACAAGAGCTTGCAGGATATCTGGCTTTGCTGCAAGTTATTCAGTATGAAAAGGAAAGGTAATGACGGACTCCGGAGGATTTTAATCTGCTCCTCGTGAGCCTTGCTCTTTCATTATTGTGGACGTGTAATATTCTGGGTAATAGCTTTCTGTGGTTAAACGCTGCCCAGAGGAAGGGAAACTCAGCTTCGTTTTACAAGCACGGTGGCTCAGACCAGAGCATAACCTGCTGTGTACAGACGGAATCACTCAAATCATCTCACCAACTTTAAGGGGGTTGTTAGGATGAGCTTTGATCCAGATCACCTACAGCTTACAGCGTCACCTGTGTCATATTTGTGGTATTTCTTAATTTAATTAAGAATCGCACTTGATACACGCCTTTCATGTCTGGAGGATGCCTCAAAGCACTTCACAGGGTTTACTATATAGTGTAGCGACTGTGTATATTGCAGGTGAGCACGACAGCCCATTTGCGATGTCCCACAAACAGGCGTGAAGTGAATGTTATTTTTAATCAAAGCTGGGCATTGTCGGCCAGGACACTGGGAGAGAAACTCTTCTCTTTTATAATAATAATATCCTTTGCATTTATTATTGTTACATGATGCGGAGCCTTATGCCTTTGAGGCATCTCAAAGCGCTTCGCAGGATATACTGTACTGTGGAGTGACTGTGTATTCGTTGTGTACAGCAGTGTTCCACAAACAGGCATCGAGTGTGTGACTAATTTTATTTAGGGGATTGTCGGACAGGACACTGGGAGAGAGAGAGACTCCCTTCTCTTTTTGAATAGCACCACGGGATCTTTAACGTCCACCCAAACAGGTAGATGGGACCTCAGCTTAACGTCACATCTGAAGGACAGCACCTCCAACATTGAACCCAAAACCTTGTGACTCAGAGGCGAGAGAGAGAGAGAGAGAGAGAGGGAGCGTTACCACTGTGCCAGGCTGACATTAATCCTCACCCCAGGACTGCGCAGGAAAAGGTAAATCTGACGAGTGTTTACACACACTCCCAGGACTCCACTTCAAGTGAAATTAGGGCAAAATTGTGAAATTAAAGCTTTCCCAATGGAATAATAAAGACCGACTAGCAAATCCTTTTCGTGTACACAGCCCAGTTTGCAGATGGGTCACAACATGCTGATCTGTTCTCAGTATCACTGCCCTCACTTGCACTTAAATACCCTCTAGCAATTATTTAAGTGTTAATTTTACCAGGTGTCAACGCCTCTCCCTCTCTCTTGGACCTACTAAATTGGGTATTCCCATAATTCCGCCTAGTGTCAGTCCCTGGATATTTCAGTCTGTTCAAACATTTAAACTGGAGTCCCGTAGTATAATGGTTAGCGGGCCCGTCTCGCAAGTGAGAGAACCTGGGTTCGATTCCCGGACCTGGCGAAACCTTAGACAAGTTTCCTTACTCCGCACACTTACTCTGTTTACCTAGCAGTAAGAAGCAAACCAGTTGTTAGTCAACTGCCAGACCATTTTACGGGGTTAATAATCCCTTCAAAAAAGAATAAATGAATAATTTATTGGTCACTCAATCCACGACTGTTTGTGGGATGCTGCTGTGCGCAATTGGCTGCCGCGTTTCGTCCACAAAAATACCCAATCAATCTCTTTTACAATATATCCCGTGAAGCACTTTTGGATGTCTCAACACCATGAGAAGGCGCTGGATCAAATGCAAGGATTATTATTATTATAAATAGTGTGAAATTTAGGTGTCAGCCTGGTTTGATCGGTATCTGAGTCAGAGGTTTCTGGGATCATGCCCACATGTCGGGAAATTTGAGCTCACGGTCTAGGCTGACGCTCTAACGCAGCGCTGGGGGGAAGACAGCGCCTACTGTCGGAGGCTTCGTCCTTCGTATGAGATCTTAAGCTTCACTCCCACATCTGTGCCCTGCTTAGGGCGGACGTTAAAGATCTCCCGCGGCAATGTCGGGTAGAAGAGAAGGAAGTTCCTCTCTCCCTCCCCACCATCACCCCCCCCCCCATGACAATCCGTCAGATAAAATCGCTCACTTCACGGCTGTTTGCGGGACATCGCTGTGCGCAAATTGGCTTTTAATATAATCAATTGAAACCCATTTATCAGGGAGACGAGGAGAGATGTGTTCCGGGACCTCATTCCTTTGCGGCTCATCTTTTTTCTGGAACAGGTGCGATAATACTAAATTAATTACTCTCTTACAAGCACCCCCTTCCCCTAGGGTCAAATACAAGACTCAAATGCCATATGCACCAACTCCCCCCCAAGAGAGACACGGAAATCTGTCGGGACTCAAAACACAGAGGAAATCTATAGATAATAATTGACCCTATTAACTCCGATCTCCAGATACTCCTTTTTACGCACGGCCACCGCACAGCTTGAAAGTGGAATCTTCGATGAACAAGCTGCCTCAGTACCCAGTACGTCAGAGGTAATCATGTTAAGCGCCCACATGAGGTCCAGAGATATTAATGACACATCATCACCCAAGTTTAATTTAAGAAACCAGTAAGCGACGTGTCGGGAAACAGCCATGAGGTTAAATTATATTAACCCTTCAGATGGTAATGTTGTTATGATTTTAACTTTTTTTTAACACAGTGAGAGAGCGCGCACGCCCACACACACACACACATTCACAAGGGATCTTTTAGACTATGCCTAAAAAAAATTTTTTGCTGTGACACTGCTTTACGCTATTGGCTGCCGCGTTTCCTCCACAAAATATAGTCAATTCAATTTACAGTATAATAATAATTGTTGCATTTGATATAGCGCCTTATCATGTCTTTGAGATGTCTCAAAGCGCTTCACAGAGTATACTGTAAAGTGAAGTGACTGTATATTTTGTGGGCGAAAGTGTGCACAGCAGCGTCCCTCAAACAGTCGTGGATTGAAGAGACCAATTTATTATTGTCATTTTTTTTGAAGGATTATTATCCCTGGAAAAGCAATCTACCAATCGTCTAACAACCGGGTTCCTACTTACTGCTGGTAAACAAAGGCGAGTGGAGTAAGAAAACTTGCCTAACATTTCACCCCACCCAGGAATCGAACCAGGGTCTCTCGCTTGCGAGGCGAGTGCTCTAACCACTGAGCTACAGAATTCTGTGATTATTCTGTGAAGCGCTTTGAGATGTTTCAATGACATGATAAGGCGCTGTATCAAATGCAATGATTATTATTATTATTGTGCCCCCTCCGCCACCACATCACCCTCCCAGGTGCTGAGTTGCGATAAGGAGCAATGGACTGAAAGCCTCTATTTCGTGCCATCAGGAACCCACTGGGGTACGAGGGAGGTTTGGTTTACAGAGTGACAGTAAAGCAGGTGGCTAGTTAATGAAATCAACCAGTGGGGAAGAGGGAGAGAGAGAGAGAGGGAGTGGGGACTGGTGGAAGGAGAAGATATCAGCTGTATAACACTGTATAAAGCCAGATGTTTAAGTTTGTATATTCCAATACATTTGTGTAGGATTCACAGACTGAGATAATAAGCCTTGCATTTGAATTTGATACAGCGCCTTTTCACCTCTTCGAGACGTCTCAAAGCGCTTCACAGAATACACTGTAAAGTGAATTGACTGTGTAATTTGTGGGCGAAACGCAGTCCCCAAATGCTCACAGCAGCGTCCCACAAACAGTCGTGGATTGAATGACCAAATTATTATTTTTTTCATTATTATTTTTTGGGGAAGGGATTATTACCCCCGCCCGGAAAAGCAATCCGCCAATCAACTAACAAGCGGGTTCCTGCTTACTGCTAGGTAAGCAGAGGCGTGTGGAGTAAGGAAACTTGCAAAAGGTTTCGCCCGCCCGGCCCCGGAATCAAATCCGGGTTCTCTCGCTTGAGAGGCGAGGCCTCTAACCACTGAGCTACAGGGACTCCACAGGAGCTGAGAGCCAGTGTGCAATCACAGCCGCTCACAGAGCTGAGCACATGTGTTGGCAGCGAGTGAGCAGCCAGCCCGCCCACCTGAGGGTCTGTGTGTGCGTGACTGTGTGTGTGTGTGTGTGTGAGACAGAGTGTGTGTGAGTGTGTGTCTCTCTCTCTCTGTGACTGTATGTGTGTGTCTGTGATTGTGTGTGTGTGTGACTGTGCGTATGTGTGTCTGTGACTGTGACTGTGTGTGTGTATATAAGAGGAAAGGTCTGCTTGTAACTCTCTCTTGGGCCCTGGGATCAGTCTTGCGCAAATATTAGGATTTGATTGAGTAAACGGAGAGCTCCCAGCAGATGGTTTTGGATGTACTGTTAACATGGCCATTGATTACTTGAAACTGAACCGTGTTACAACTGACACCTCTCCTGGGGATCGTGCCTGGAGCCAGTCCCTTACCCTCCGCATCCACATCCACAGCCGCACCACTCGGTGAGAAATTAGCACTCGCTCCAATCTCTCCTCGTTATTGTTGAAATATATGATGGGAGTCCCTGTAGCGTAGTGGTTAGCGTGCTTGCTTCACAAGCAAGGGGACCCAGGTTCGATTCCCATGGCAGGGCGAAACCTCAACCAAGTTTCCTTATTCCTCACATCTCTGTTTACCCTGGCAGTAAGTAGGAACCTGGTTGTCAGTCAATTGGCAGATCGCTTTTCCGGGGGTAATAATTCCTCCATAAATAAATAAGGGCAATCAATCCACGACTGTTTGTGGGACACTGCAACCAGGATAGACGCAAAAATATTTTTGCACCCCCCACCCCCCACCCAACACACTACACTCGTTGATGCTATCCTGTTCTTCAGACGGCTGCCGCATTTCGCCCACAAAATACAAAGTACGCAATCAATCCACTTTACAGTATATTCTGTGAAGCGCTTTGAGACGTCTCGAAGACGTGATGCAGCGCTATATCAAATGCAAGGATTATTATTATTGTTGTTGTTATAATTCTCCCTGGAAACCTGGGAGAGGAGCGTGGGAGGAGGGCAAATGGTACCTTATCAGGTCTTTTGAGAGGACGTAACATGTCTCACAAACAAGTCTCATCTCTTATCAGCCTGTTCACTCCCGCTGTTTGTTTAGCCTGCTTGTGATTTCCGCACCTGCTTCTGAACAATTCACCCCTTTATCAGCGAGATACGAAATGCTTACGTTAATACCAATAAAGGATTGACGGCTGAAAACTATTGACGCTCGTTCCTTCTCCTCCTCATTCTCTCCTTCCCGCGCTGCTCCGGACATGAAATCCCGGAGAGCGACGACTTCCTGTGGGAAAATTTGCGGAATGAGATAGCGTTGTTTTTATATAAACACTGCCGTGCGCAATAGGCTGCCGCGTTTCGCCCGCAAGATAGACAGTCAATCCACTTTACAGTGTATCCTGAGAAGGATTATTGCACATCAAATGAAATAATCCTTGCATTTGATATAGCGCCAATCACGTCGCGAAGATTATTATTATCAGTGTTATTATGATGATGATGATGATTATAACACTGAAGCTCCCTGGACACCTGCAGCAGGTGTGTGAGACCAGGATTCCTCGGCAGACTGCTCGAGGAGAACGCTTTAACTAAACTTAAGTGCTGCTTTTATTGCAAGGTTTCCCAGAGCAGTGTGGAGCTTTATGCACTCCCTCTCTTTCGCTTGTCACACATTTCATCCCTCCACCACCAGCCCCCCTCCCCGCCCAACCTCCCTCTCCCTCCTTCCCCCGTTGCTCCTGCAGGTGTTAAATGCAGGCTGACAACTCTGTGTGCGTTACTGCTCTGAACTGTTGCCTTTACCTTGTAATTAGGCATTTACAGCAGTTTAAAAATAAAATTAGAATGCATTAGGAATGCAAAGTGCTTCCGCCTCACTTCGCTGGCCTGATGCGGGTTAATCAATGCATCAGCACCTGAAACCTCGCTCCAGCCTGAGATTAATCAGCTCAGTGCCCGGAACACCGACGTCTCAAAGCGCTTATTGTAATAATAATAATTAGTAAATCCCTGCACTTGGGGCAGCGCCTCGTCACGTCATTGAGACGTCTTGAAGCACTTCACAGGATTCTTAACATAAGGTACAGCCGCTGAGTCTGTACGTATGTTCACGTTTGTATGTGCACACATGGGTGTGCGTGCATGAGTGAGCAATTTGCTATGGGGATGGGGGGAGAGATTGTCAGCCAGGACACTGGGAGAGGAGAGAGAGAAACTCACTCCTCTTTATGGACAGCGCTGCTATTCAGTTGTGTAATTCAATAGCAACAAAACAACTTGTATATACACAGCACACAGTTGGATTGACACCGAGAGCGGCGGGGGGAGAGGGTGGGGGGGACAGAGAGAGCGAGAGAGAGAGAGGGAGAGAAGGAGGGAGAGGAAAAAGGGGGTGAACAGGGAGTTGACCTGAGGCAAGATCTATGAGCAGGTGATTTCACTTGAATTGCAGTAAGGCGTGCAGGGTGGGGAGACTGTGGAATGATAATAATCCTTGCATTTGACGCAGAGCCTTATCATGTCGTCGAGGCATCTCAAAGCACTTCACGGGATACCCTGTAAAGTGAATTGACTGTGTATTTTGTGAGCGAAACGCGGCAGCCAATTGCGCACAGCAGCGTCCCACAAACAGTCATGGACTGAGTGGCAATTTTTATTCGGGGGATTTCGGCCAGGACACCGGGAGAGAGAGGGAGAGAAACTCCCTTCTCTTTTCCAATAGCGCCACGGGATCTTTAGCAGGCAGACGGAGCTCGGTTTAACGCCTCATCACAATGTTACACACATTACATTCCAGAGCAGCAACAGCGAGCAAATCCCACTGAACACGAGTGTTGTGTTTAACACAAGCCTGACCCTCTCTCTCTCTCTCTTTCGCCCGTTGTGTGTTGCTGTTTTTTTATATATAAAAGAGAGAGAGGTCTCAGAGGAAGGGGTGACAGGCAGCGCTGGTAAGTGAAGCAGAGACAAAAGGGCGCCTGGTACACACTGAGCTCCACACACTGGACAGCACACACCGGGTCCTCTATTCACACTAACTGCCGAGCTTCGCCTCATTGGGAAATCTCACACTGGCCACTTTCTGTCCTCGTCAGTGAATCAGAGCTTCTGTTCACCTCATTCATCCCCCAACCCACCATTGTACACTGCTCTCTGCATCTATCTACACACACACACATTTCTTTCCATATCTCTCTCCCCCTCTCCATCTACCACCTATCTACCATTCCTATCTCTCTCTTTTCTCTCTCTCTCTCTCTCTCTCTCTCTCTCAGTCCCCTCTTTCTGTCTGTTGCTTGCCTGCAAAATACACAGTCACTACACTTCACGAAAATAAACGGAGTTGGGGTACAGATCAGCCGTGATCTGGTAGAATAGAGGAACAGAGCCGAAGGGCTGAATGGCCTCCTCCTGTTCCTATGTTCCCAAATCCTGT
This sequence comes from Callorhinchus milii, assembly GCF_018977255.1. Lineage (NCBI taxonomy): Eukaryota > Metazoa > Chordata > Chondrichthyes > Chimaeriformes > Callorhinchidae > Callorhinchus > Callorhinchus milii. The sequence goes on along the minus strand of NW_024704752.1, from coordinate 1,811,259 downwards.
GAAGTGTTTTGAGGCGCGATGTCAAACGCAACGATGATTACCATATCTCTCCCGGCGCGGCTGTTTGTGGGACGCTGCTGTGCGCAATTGGCTGCGGCGTTCCGCTCGCTCACAAAATACACAGTCACTTCACATTATAGTATATTCAGTGAAGCGCTTTGAGACATCTTAAAAACGTGATAAGGGGCTATATCAAATGCAAGGATTATTATTATTGTTAACCCCGTACATGATAATAATAATCCTTCCACTTGATTTAGCACGTTTCCACGTCACCGAGACGCCTCAAAGCGCTTCACACCGCAAGAGCGGAGCAACGCAGGACAGAGCAGCCAGGGAAATACCAGCCTTGTGTTGCCATCTAATGGATTGAATGCTGCCCGGCACTCACCAAACCCCAACCCCCAAATACAACTGCGGGCAGAGGGTTGCCCAGGTACTGAACTTGCTAAGTGAAAGAAGACCAAGGTCCATCCAATTCTCCTTCTGCCAACCTGGCAGTCGCTTGACGTGTCTCAAATTATATATTGAAATAATATATAATTTTCAGGGGTAATAATCCATCCATTTCCCCCCCCCCCCCCAAAGAAAAATATTGGTCACGCAATCCACGACTGTTTGTGGGACACTGCTGTGCGCAATTGGCTGTCGTGTTTCGCCCACAAAATACACAATGAATCCATTTTATAATATATTCTTTGAAGCACTTTAAGACGTCTCAACGATGTGATAAGGCGCTGTATCAAATGCAAGGATTGCATTACAGTGCTCCCCCAACGCTGCACCAGAATGTCGGGCCGGACCGTGAGCTCAAAGTCCTTGACCCTGTGAAGAATGAGAGAAAATGCGAGAGGAGAGAAAGAGATAAAAACAGCAGGGAGAGAACGAGAGTGAGAGAATGAAAGAAAATGAGAGTACAAGAGAAACAAATTAAGAGAAGGGAACAAGTGAAGTGAATGAAAATCTTTGTCTATCTGTGCTTCCAAGAGAAATACACAAATCCCATTTAATACATTGGTTCCCTCATTGAGAATCGTGGTTTGTCTGGGTTTGTTCACAAATAATTTTGTGTCAAATCCCAAACAGACAATCCGGATAGCGCTGTGGTTTCACTGGGCTGGACAGAGGGGAAAGAGCAGGGAGACAAGAGAGAGAGACCGAGAGATACAGAGACTGAGAGACACAGAGACACACAGAGAGATACACAGAGGCAGAGACTCAGAGAGACACAGAGACTCAGAGAGAGAGAGAGAGAAAACAGAGGGATAACTAGATTCACAGACTCGCAGGATAAAGATAATTAAATGTCAAAATATCGTTGAAGAGGAGTATTTGTAATTTAATCCTCTTTTTCTGTAACGCGAGCCTGTCTGATCTCACACCTTGGCCAATATTGATTTAAGCAGTCATTGTCGCTAGCACTTATCTGCCATCTCAAATGAATTTGTTGGTGTAAGCTCCTCAAAAAAAAGAGAGAGAGAGATAGACATAACCACGTTTTAAAGTGCCTTTCAGATAGCGAAGCTTTCAAAGGAATTTCAAAGCTTGTCCGAGAGGCTGAGAGGGGAAAGAATATGGGAGCTGATTGATTTCAGTGAGACAGAAAATTGTCCGCCCAGATTTACCAATAAAAGATAGCTCGCTCTTGCCTCGGGGGCTTTGGGAGGGTGGTGGGATGTGGGGGGGGTAACGACAAGAGGCCCGACTGACTGACCGGATTATGGTGCTCACTCGCTGCTCTCCCCCCAACGCACACACACCCTAAGGGATTAGGCTACTTTACAAAAAGAAATCAGACTGGGTGGAGGGGTGCTTTGTATTTCACCATCCCAGTCAACAGACTGTGCCCGAGTGGCTTGAAATATCAGAGCGGGGGCAGGTTGGGAGCTATATATGTGTGCGTATGTGAGGGGTGTATAAATGTGTGGGGAGATATATATGTATGGTGGGGTGGGGGAAGATGCGGGGGCAGTGGAGAAATTCTGTCCAGGTGTAGATTTACTCTGTTAATGTGGCATTTCAGAGTTTTCAGAATTTGGCAAATTGTTGATTTCAGTCTTGACTTTGAAGCCATTTCTATCTCTCACTCTCTCTCTCTCCCTCTCCCACTCCCCCTCACTGGTGTCTCCAAAGGAAGTAACAGGAGAAACCGCTTCCAAATCCACGGCTATGTTTTGGAATTTGTAAAATTCCGGACGCCTTGAAAATGATAGAGGGAATTCTGTTGCTTTTTTCTAGAACAAGATTAAAATCCTCCCAAATGCAATGCCAATTTGCTTTTTCTCCAGGACACTTACTACAAAAAATACACACACACACAAGCAAGCAAAACATGAGCACGCACAATAACAACAACAACAACTTGGATTTATATAGCACCCTCCACGCCGGACGGCGTCTCAGAGCGCCAATACACACGGACACAAGCAAAATACGCACACGAGAACCCACAACATATACACATACGCAGAAACACAATCCACGACTGTTTGTGGGACGCTGCTGTGCGCAATTGGCTGCCACGTTTTGCCCACAAAATGTACAATCAATTCACGTTATACAGTATATTTTGTGAAACGCTTTGAGACGTCTCAAAGACCCGATAAGGCGCTAGCTATATCAAATGCAAGGATTATTATCATTGCATAGCACGCACAGGCGAGTTTTGCTGAAACATGCACATGCACACAAAATACATCCAACCTCCCGAGTGGCTCAGCAGCTCACAGGAAGAGGGAGGTGAATTTCCGGCTCCAGTTTGCCAATCCTGGCAACAGACACGCACAGACACAGACACGCACGGTCACGAACACGCACCGTCACGCACATGCACAGACACGCACATGCACGGACACGCACAGAATTAAACCCAGTGGCTGAACCATCAGAAGTAGAACAGTCCCCAAGGCTGCTTTCCTGACGTGTGGATACAGTGGGGATCACACAGTAGGTGGCAGTGTCTCTCCACAAACCCAGGCAGATACAGAGACACAGAGCATCTCACCCACCAGCAGCACTGCGATGAGAGAACTCACACTTTTACAGTTTCTCATCAAAGCCCCCAAACTGCTGCACCATAACTAACAGCAGCAACAACAGCAGCAACTTGCATGTATAGCACCCTCCTCGCGGGGCAGGGTAGCGTCTCAGAGCGCTTAAAAACTAACGTCAAATGTATTTTAGTAATAATAATAATCCTTGCATTTGATATAGTGCCTGCTCACGTTTTTGATACGGCTCAAAGCGCTTCACAGGACACACTGTAAAGTGGAGCAACTGTATTGACTGTTGAAAAAATAGCAAAATTGAGAAAATAACAATATATTCAAGGGAGACTAAAGGTGTCACTTAAAAGAGAAACACTTGGGGGTTATGAAATTTGATCTCTATCTATCTCTCATTCTTTCCCTCACTCTCTCTCTCACACCACCACTCTTTCTCTTTCTCTCCCTCTTCACACTCTCATGTGCCCTCTATTTGAGATAGAATGGGGGGGGGGGGGGGTGTGGGCGAAGAGAAGGAAACAGCCAGAGTTTCATCGAATTCTGTGGCTTTCATTTCTGAGTAGGGTTCTTATTGAAAAGAGACTGTAATTATTTTTTTCAGTGGAACATGCACTTAGGAGGAGAAAAACGGATCAGATAGGGAGCCAAGCCACCCATTCATTGCGTCAGCCTTGACTGTCTCGCTCTCTCTCTCTCTCTCTCGCTCTCGTCGGGCCTTAAACAAGGCTGATGGGGGTGGTTGGGGGGGGGGAAGAGGAGAGAAAAATCAATACAAACCAATAATAACTTCACATTTGTGGAAGGAGACGTGAATGGCCCTCCAAAATATTGAGACACATCCAAATACATTTCAGCAGAGTTGATGTTTATCAAATGTCATTTGCCCAGAAGCAGTTAATTGTTCGGCTGTCACAGATGACTAAGATTTATGCCAGACAATTATAGCAGCAGTAGTTTAGCAGACTTATAATCAGTGCCATTATGTAACGATTGAGGCAGCAAATTGACTCCTTCCACTGTTTTATCAGATAGTGAACGGCCAGAGATTTTTCTCTCTCCCCCCCCATCCACCCACCCCCTCCTTCTCCCTCTCTCTGTCCCCCTTGCCTCCATCTCTCTCCCGCTGTGGTACCTTCCTTCACACAAAATTGAGGCAAAGATTTTTTTTGAGGTGTTGGGGGTGGGGGGGGGAGGCGTTGGTGTGGGGGAGGGGAGATAATAATAATAATCCTTGTATTTGATATAGAGCCTCATCATGTCTTTGAGTCTGTTTGTCCCACAAACAGTCGTGGATTGAGGATTGAGTGACCAAATCATTTTTTTTGTGATGGTCGGAGGGGAGGGAAAAATAAGGCATCCAATTATTTCCTGATTGACACTTCCCCAAATTGGACCTGTCTCAGCTTCTAAAAATCCCCCCATCCCCACCCCCAATTACACGGTTACGCACAGCAGCGTCCCACAAACAGCCATGGATTGAGTGACCAAAATATTTTTTTATATACACACACACACATATATATATATATACATATATAGTGCAGGCGTCTCTTCAAAGCATTTTCCCGGGCAGCGTTCCCAAAATTCCAGGAACAAAAATAACACTGGCAATAAATGAGGAACCGTGCAGGGATAATGATAATAACCTTCGCGCTTGATACAGCACGTTTCACATCCGGAGGACGTTTCACAATGTCTTTCCAGGATTTTACCGTAAAGTGTAGTGACTGTGCGTTTTGCGGTTGAACGCTGCAGCCAGTTTGCGCCCAGCAACGTCCCCCCCCAAAAAACAGCTATGGACTGAGTGAGTGATGGATTTTATCCAGGGGATTAATAATTAATATTAATCCTTGCATTTGATGTAGCGCCTTATCACGTCGATAAAACATCTCAAAGCACATCACAGAACATACTGTAAAGCGAATGTGGGCGATTGAGGGATGGTGGGGGGGTGGGAAGGGAGGGCGGCTGGCAAAGGGCAGCATTGTCGAAGGTACCATCCTTTGGATGAGACGTTAAACATAACAGGCGAGCGTTAAAGATCCTGCAAACAAAAACAAACCCATGATGTGCAGATCCCAATGCCCATGGGTGTCTGTTGGGGGGGGGTTTGTGTAAGAATACTTTGCTGCTGGCAGATAACTTCTTTTTTGTCAGTGTTAATCGCCCGACCTCTGAGCTGAGCCTGGCGGCAGCAGTGGCTGTGATAATGAGGCACTTCATTCTAGCTGTGAGCGTAATCTAACTGACTGACGGACGATGACTGACTGGCGATCAATGCCACTTTCCACACTCTTGACGGCCAAAGAATATCAGTTTCCCTCTCCCCCCCAATCAAATTTACGGCAATTTGGAGTCCTGTAGCATAGTGGTTAGCGCGCTCCATAACCAACACAGACCTGGGTTCAATTCCAAGCGGGGCAAAGCCTTAGGCAAGTTTCCTTACCCCACACACACGCCTCTGTTTATCTAGCGGTAAATAGGAACCCGGTTGTTAGTCGAGTGACAGGTTGATCACTTTTCAGGGAATAATAATAACCCCTTCAAAAAAAAACATTCGATCACTCAATCCATGATTGTTTGTGGGACACTGCTGCGCGTAATTGGCTTACAATTATTTATTTCTGTTGCAGGAGAGTCAAGGGTAACAAGGTCTCGTCCCAGGAATTCCCTCCTCACTGACTCCATCCATGTTATGGAAGATGTAGCTACCGAACATGGCAACAGATCATTATCTACCATGAAAACGATAGCGCTCACAAACACACTCACACACCGTCCTCTGGACGTCTAAACACAGTTAAACACTTGCACTGAATACAATGAAGTTACTTCTAAATACAGTGATCATCACATTCTACCACAGTTGTTGGTCACTGCACTGTGTAAAAAAAAACCTTTGGGGGTAACAGGACTTTGCGAACACCCTATACTTTACTCTGTAACCTTCCTGACAAGTGCAGATGAATAACATACCCTTTCTCATACCAATTCCTGTACACGAGTCATTGCAGAAGACACTTATAATAAGAAGGATCATCCTTGCATTTGATACAGCGCCTTATCACGTCTTCTAGATGTCTCAAAATGCTTCACAGAATATACTGTAAAGCGGAGTGACTGTATGATTTGTGGGCGAAACGCACAGCGGTGTCCCACAAACAGCCGTGCAGAAAGTGACCACATTATCATTATTATGAATTTTGAAGGGATTATTACCCCACTGAAAAGCGATTCACCAATCGACTAACAACCGGGTTTCTACTCAGTCTACTTCTACTTCTAGAGAGGTAACTAACCCGTCCTGGGTCAGAGCCGCCTAACAGGCTCCATCATGCCAGCTATTAGTCAGAGCTCCAGAAAGCATTCAGCTGGAAGACAGACAGCATGATCACAAGCTGACAGTGTGACTGCCGGTCTCTCTCTCGCTCGCGCTCTCTCTCACGCAGCTAGCTCGCTCCCCAGCTCTTGCAATGAATCTCAGCCCGAGGTTTACCAGACTGGTTCATTTTTTTTATGTCAATATGTTTCGCCCACAAGAGATACAGTCAATTCACTTTGCACTCACTTGTATTTTGTGAAGCGCTTTGAGACGTCTCGACGACGCAATAATAACAATCCTTGCATTCGATATAGCGCTTTTCACATCTTCTAGATAAAGCACTATATCAACTGCAACGATTATTATCATTATTATTATTATTCATTCATCTGACTTTCTAGTTTTGTCGACTTGGCTCAACTCTTCCCTCTGAGTCGGGGGATCTTTCACATCTGCCTTTCACACTGTGGTTTAATGTCTCACCCAAAGGACAGCACCTCTAAAAGTCCCCCTCCCCACCCCGTCTCCCCCCACTCCCCCCTCAGCTGGAACATCAGACAGATTTTGGGAGACACCACTATTCAGAAGTCTGCTGCTGATGGTGGGGGAGGGAGTGGACATACTGTTTTAACAACAGTCTTAATTAATGACCAAAAGAATCTACTGGAACCTTTGACCCATTGAAAATACTGGAAGGTGGGCGTTCGTCCATGTGTCTCCCGTGTTGGGGTCTTTCCCGAGCTCCATCGCTGAGCCATTCCCCTTCCCCCCCCACTGCCCATCCGCCCCGGAGTGAACAGCCCACGTCCCACCTGTTCAGGTGAGGAGCAGTAACTGATCTGGGCGTTTGACAGATTCCTAGGAGTACAATGAAGACAGACATCACATGTTATATACCACTGTCTTTATTTACAGCTCCCCATCACTTCTCCCCCTCCCAACCCCACACTCCCTTGACAATAGCATTAATAGTATCTTCTGCACAGTTTACGCACCTAATTGGATCCCATTACTCAAGACCACTTGTCAAGAGACTTGCTAACGCAGCTCTCACTCACCACTAAATGGCTAAACTCATTGCTCTCAACGTCCCGCTCGTCCTACGCTGGAAGTTACAGTAATTTTTCACACAAAATAACCGACTTCTGGGTCATTGGGTCGCGACCGACGTCACTTCCTGTGCCCTGCACGTGCCCAAAGTAAGAAGTGACCTCGGTGGTGACCTGATCACCAGCTTTTCAGGTAGAACACAACTTCCTGGTCAACAGATCGCCAACGAGGTCATCTCCTGTGCCCTGCGCATGCATAAAGTAGGAGGCGACATCGATGGTGACCTGTTGACCTGAACGTCGGCCATTTATGGGGTGAGCGGCTCAGACGCGCACTCTCTCTCTCTGGAGGGACACATCCTGCTTACTTAATTCTGGAAAGTATTAGGCGCACGTTGGCAAAAGTCAAGGCTTGGGGGACCCCAGATTGTGCTTTGGGGTAACAGCTGGAGTCTAAACCAGCTAGAACCTCATAGCTTGCCATTGAGAGCGCTGTCTGGCAAGCTTTCCCACTGCTTGTCTCTTTCTTTACCCAGAGGCTAATTGAGAACTGGAACATGTTACCAAACTAGAAGGTTGAGGCCAGGACACTGGGACTCATTGAAGAAACAGCTGGATGGCTGTGATGGCAAAAGGATCATGCAGGTGGTCAGGAGGGATGAGATCAGATGGGACAAAGGGTCTTTTTCATTCAAACCAAGAAAACAACAGTCCAACACCTTGACAAGATCGCTCAACCCAGCGAGTGAGAGCATAGAGATATTTTGGGCTGGGTTAGTCTGGGGCACAGTGACACCTACTGAACAACAGCTGAAATACTAACTCAGACCCACCCAAACCCTAACCCTTTAAAGGCCAAATCCGTACCCTCTTCCCCCCAAGAGAAGGTTCAATAAAACGTTTCCATTGAGATTTTCTCCAGACCTCCGTCTCTCTCTCCTCGTTAAAAATGAATAATATTTTGTTAAAAGATCTATTAATAATAATAATTTTTACATTTGGTACAGCGCCTTATTCTTTGTGGCGTTCCGTAGCATACTGGTTGGCGTGAGAGGACCCGTGTTTGATTCCTGGGCAGGGCAAAACCTTAGGCAGTAAGTAGGAACCTGGTTGTTAGTTGATTGACGGATTGCTTTCCAGGGGTAATAATCCCTCCAAAAAAAATGTGGTCACTCAAACCACGACTGTTTGTGAGACACTGCTATGTGCAATTAGCTGCCATGTTCTGCCCACAAAAATACACAGTCACTCCTCTATCATATATTCTGTGAAGTGTTTTGAGATGCCTAAATCACATAAGATGCAATATCAAATGCAAGCATTATTATTCTTATTATATTACTTAGCATCACATCACCGCAATCTCTCAAAGCGCTTCAGAGGATTTACCCTCAAAATACACAGTCATTACACTTCACAGTAAAATCCTGTGAAGCGCTTTTGAAACATCCGCCCGATGGTTTGTCAAATGTGTAGATTATTAATTAATTAACTAATTAATTAACTAATTAATTACTGGAACGCTCTCTCCCTGGAGGGACGCATGCTGCTTACCTAATTCCGGCAAGTATTAAGCGTACGTTGGCAAGAGCCAAGGCTTGGGAACCTCAGTGGGTGGGTTGGGGGTAACTGCTGGAACCAAACTGAGCTAAACTGCACAGCAGTTGGGTTCATTCATTATTTAGTTAGCCTCACGTCCCAATGCTTGGCTGTTCTGCTCCGCTCCCAGGGGGGAGCAGGTGGTGTGTGGGGAGGCGGGGGCGAGCAGACTTGGTGGGTGGCCGTTGTGTGAAGGGAGACATTCCTCAGGGGTTCCAGCCTGGGCCGCCCTCACACTGAGAGAGCTGTGTAAACAAACAGTGCCTGACAGCAAACTCACCAGGTAATAACACACATTCCCTTCATCAGCCGCCAGGAAACCCGTTCTGACACGCACCTCACTCCCAGCCCAACACCTGCCGCTCAAATCGGCTTTAAAAGGTGACTGATTGACCACCGGCCTGAAATGGAGTCCATGTCATTCCTGTATCTCAGTGGTTACAGCACTCGCCTCGCAAGCGACAGAACCTGGGTTCGGTTCCTGGTCTGGGCGATACGTTAGGCAAGTTTCCTTACTCCACACACACTCCTCTGTTTACCCTAGCAATAAGTAGGAACCCGTTGTTAGTTGATTGGCAGATCGCTTTCTGGGGATAATAATCCTTTCAAAAGAATAATAATAATTTGGTCACTCAATCCACGACTGTTTGTGGGACGCTACTGTGCGCAATTGGCTGCCACATTTCGCCCACAAAATATAGTCACTGCACTTTACAGTATATTCTGTGAAGTGCATTGAGACGTCTCAACGATGTGATAAGGTGCTATATCAAATGTAAGGATTATTATTATGTCAAATGCAAGGATTATTGTTATTATTAGTATTATTGCCAGTGAGTTTAGAAAGACAGTGATAGATAACCTATTGCATTTGACACAGCGCCTTTCACGTTTTGAGGCACTTTTCTATCTGCATAAACACAAGATGGTATTGTTAGCTCAATCCCACACTAACACCCTACACAGCCTGTGTAACAGTCATACACACCTCACGCACAGCCCTGTGCAATTGGTGTGTAAAAACGCAGAAAACCAGGGGGTGCTTTCACTCAGCTATTAGAAAGCTGTGACTGCCCCCTGTTGGCTGATGTGGCACCTACTTCATAAACTGGAGAGAGAGATTAGTTCTGGAAAGTATTTAGGTGCAGGTTGGCAAGAGCCAAGGCTAAGGGGAGCGCAGAATGTGCGTTGGGGTAACTGCTGAAGTCTAAACTAGAAGAGACAGAGGGTGTGTACAGTAGAGAGAGACAGAGAGAGACAAACAGACAGACACTGAGAGTATTATATGTGCGCGTGCGCGAGAGAGAGAGAAGGCAGAGATTACGAAGAGGAGAAAGACTGCGTTACAGAAAAAGAGAGACAGTAAGTAACAAGCACCAGCATTGAGGGATCGAGAACACCAGATAACAGCAGATAATCTCCCGATGTGCTGGAGTCACAACACAACGACGACAACTTGTGTCTACACAGAGCCCTCCACGCAGGGGAGGGTCTCGGAGCACTTAACAGTGGCCGAGCCTGACGCTCAGCCGGGGGGAGGGAAGAGGTGACTGTAAGCACGGTCGAAGAGGAAGGTCTTCGGTTGTGATCTAAAAGGAGGAGGGGGCAAGGCGGAGGGACCGAGGGAGAGAGTTCCAAAGCTTTGGGGCGGAGTGGCTGAAGTCATGATCTTATTGCCTCTACACTCACTGAAGAAAATACAGGATACCCTCCACTCTCACTAAAATCAAGTCAACACCATACGACATGATAATAAATAATAACAATTCTTACATTTGACATGGCTCCTTATCACGTCATTTGAGACGTCTCAAAGAGCTTCACAGAATATGCTGTAAAGTGTAGTGACTGTATATTTTGTGGGTGAAACGCGGCAGCCCAGAGCGCACAGAAGTGTCCCACAAAGTCGTGGATTGAGTGTCCAAATTTTTCTTGGAAGGATAATGACCCCCGGAAAGTGATCCGCCAATCGACTAACAAACTGGTTCCTACTTACTGCTGCGTAAACAGAGGCATGTGGAGTAAAGAAACTTGCCTAAGGTTTCGCCACTGCCGGGAATCAAACCCAGGTCCTCTCGCTTGCGAGGCGAGCGCTCTAACTACTACGCTACAGGATTGGAATAAGTGTTGGCAATGTTTAATCTCTAAGTGCCAAACTATCAACCAACAGATCTGGGGGTTGGGTGGAAGTAGCGGTTGTGTGTGGGGGAGAAGCAACGTTTAAACGCCGATCACAAGATTCTTTTTTCTTAATTTGACACTCTCGATATAGTGTGTCCTTCTGACGAGACATTAAACCGAGACCCAGACTGATTAGCTGGAGGTTGAAGGTGCTGTGACACGGCTTGTAAAGAGAAGGGAGTTTCAGGGGACGTCTCAAAGTGCTTCAAAGCACACACCGCAAAGTGCTGCAAACGTGTATTTGTAGGTGACCGTGGGATCCAATTTGTGCACATCGACATCCCACCGACAGCCGTGAAATCAATGACTGATTGACAGGAGGGACTGTTGGCCTGGACACCGGGGGAGGGTGGTGGGGGGGGGGTGAGGGAGAGAGAGAAACTCCCTTCTCTTTTAGGATCTTCAAAATCTACTTGAACGTACACAAACGGGAGCTTGATTTAACATCTCATCAGAAAGAAGGCATCTCCGACAATACAGCCCCCCCCCGCGCCCCCACACAGCCCCAACCCCCAGCACCTCACTGGAGCGTCAGCCTGCACTACGTGTGAATTCAAAGTCCTGACGTGGGGCTTGAACCGAACTGAGAGGCGAGAGTGTTACCCACTGGAGCCCGGCTGCCAGCCTCGTAGGCAGACTTCGGCAGATGGATTAACACAACACAGCAATATGTATGAGGAACTTTAGAAGCCTCGACACACAGCGATATTCAGAACGCTGTCATAAACAACAACAACAAAATTACATTTGTAGAGCGCCCTTCACGTCGGGAGGACGTCCCAAGGTGCTGGGACACGTACACAAACACACGCCTGAGCACACGACACGCACTTATTGAGTTTCACTGCAGTTTGGATGCTCAGTTCCCCCACAATCGCGGTTTGCCATCTGACAATTGCCGAATGATTTGCAACACTGACATTCGCGAGTCTTAAAAAAAACACGGCGCACGTTAATGGAAAGGCCGACGGAATTAAACGGCTTTAATTCCTTCACAAAGCCCTGGAATGTGCAGCCGCTTGAAGGAACTTTCAATTGGCCGCGGCAATATTAATCCCTAATCGGAGGCTAAAAAAAAAAGCGTGAGAGGGGGGTGACAACAGAGGTTAATTTCCCCGTCCTGAATCATTTCATTAGAAACCGATCGTCACAGTGTCATGGCAATCGTATTAACATGACAATTCCCCCAGAATGATGAGAGCGGAGGCGATGGGCAACACGCGGAGATGGCTTGAACCCGTGCCCGCTTCTCTTGCAGTCCTTCACAATCCAATGAACAGGAGCCCAGCGCCACAGCGTAGGAAACTCCGGGAGCAAATCAACTTCCCGGCTGAGTCCTAACGTGTGTCCAGAGAAGCTTGGGGGTCCGACCAATGAACGACGGTGACCCACAGAGCCCACCGGCCCCTGGCCAGTCTCCACCAGCTACGCTGCATCCACCAACGCATCCGTGGACACATTCACGCAACTCAACAACAACAGGTGTTTATACAGTACAGCGCCCCTCACGCAGGGGAACGTCCCAGAGCGCACTCAACTCCCCCGAAACACACTCCATGTCGGCAGAAACCCTGAAAGCACAACACAGTCCGACACGCTAAAATCCACAAGCTTCCTCCCAGCACCTTACGGACCTCGGTTACTGACACGGAAACGATATCCAACCATGAGATGGGGACAGGAGACAATTTCTGCCCCCATCCATACCCCACCCCCCCAAAAAAATGGGTGACTGCCGAACTTGCTCCTGAATGTGTCTCCGACCCAGCGAAGCGTCAAGTCAAAACAGAATAACACGTTGGTATAACTTAACCTGAAGAGAGACTTGATAGGACTGTAATAACGTACATACACACCATCATCTCACTGAGTGACACAGGTCAGTGACTCCATCCATCATGGGCTTACACGACGGCTTTCGCTGCACCACTGGACAGAGCCCAATGTTTTATACGCTCATCGCTCTCGCCCCCCACTCCGCCTTGCACTCCCCCACCCTCTCTCTCTCCCCCCTCACGCACCAAGCCCTCCCTCCCTCAAACATACAGGGCTGAAGAGTGATCAATACAAACTCCAGACTTACCTATTCCCGAATTTTCCCTTCGTTCCCATTTCGGCTGGATATCGGATGCGGTGGGCAGAACCTGAAATGGGAGGGATAGGGAGACGGAATGAGGGAGTGATGGAGGTTTGGAGGGAGTGAAGCAAGGCAGGAGGGCAGGAAGAGGAGAGAGAAGAGGCATTTAGAAGATAAGAAATAACAAGGCATTCCCTGTTAGATTCCTCTTCATCCAAGGCTCAATCCTCCACACTCCCAACCTTTGGGGTGAGTGAAACACCAACGCAGTGTCACGAGGTGTTGTTGTCTCAGTCACAAGTAAACCAGCTCAAAAACTTTCCCGGCACAGGCGACAGGGAGAAAGTTTCCGTGTGGTATTGTGGGGGGGGGGGGCGGGGGGGGGCATGGGAGGGGGCGACTGGCACCACTAGATGGGCGCGAGCCCCAGAGTTTCCGTTTGAGAAGTCAGACAGACAAGTTCGGCACGAAACAAGAGCCCGTTAGACAGTAGCAGCCAGTGAAGGTCTAGTGCAGATTGTAGACTGAGGTTCTGATCCACACCTGATTTACTTCTGGATCACCGCACACTGCTCTCTCCGCACTTGTGCTCCAGCCCTCTTTTCCTCCTCCTCTCCTCCTCCTCCCCCCCCCTCCCACCCACCCCTAATTCTGAAAACTTTAGACTTCTCTCTCTCTCTCTCGTGCACATGCTCTTTCTGCCTTCCATGTAAGTGAGGTTAAACTAAGACCGAGCTTTAAGAAGTGTTGAGATCTGCTCTGGCCTCCTATACACTCTCTCTCTCTCTCTCTCTCACACACTCTCTTTCTCTCACACACACGTACACACATTTTCCCTCTCCTCACACCCCATGGATGGCATCCCACTCAACTCAGCGAACCAGCTTTTAGCCGTGCCTTTTATACTGCGTTCATCCCAAAGAGGTACTGTAACTGCAGTCAGAAAATACTTGGCGTGAGAAATTATCAGCGTGTCACTGGTGAAATAACTGCCAATGAGGACTTGATATATACATATATATAATATGTATGTGTGTGTATAATATATATGTATGCTATTCACAAGGGATCACCTGCTTGGATCAAAATAATGGAGATTAAGTATTCGACTATAAATTACAGTGGGATATAGAGTTAGCTGTCATATTAATAGCAACCTGCCTATGGCCTATCAGTGTTAGCTATTCACCTAGACAAAAGAGCCAAAGCTTTGCTATTGAACTCGTGCCACAGGTCGAATCAATTTTCTATCATCAAGCAAAGCGCAGATGGACAAAAGAAATCCACACATGACTGACCCTATAAAACCTGCTGATGAAAGGCCAAGGATTGGAAAGAGGCATATTCTGGAATATGGCAGATAAATTGTATGCAGAAGGTGGAGAGAACAGAGACACGGGAGAGATGGTCTATAATTCCATTTCTATGGCCCAATGGGCACATCTCACAACTGCTTGTTTCCAGCTGCAGATAATTACAGTGCTGCCGTGATCAAAAAAAAGGTTTCTAAAGAAACGCTTTGAACGAGCAAACAATGCCCTTTACACCCCCCCACCCCCCACTCCCTCCCTCCCTCCCATCCCCGTTGCTGTTCCTATAATTTCAAACAGTTGACAGCCATGAAATTTCACACACGCAAAAAAAAAAACTCTGAAAACAACTGAAAATCTCCCAACTTTGAGTCGGAGACAATGAAAGACTCTACGCCCAACGTTGCAAAGGGCAAAAGAGAAAAAAAAATCAAACAGCATAAATTAAGAGTTTTTGCAAAAAAAAAGTGCTGTTTAATTTGCGGTGCCCACATGCAAACGCAAACTTAACTCTGCGTTAGCCAAGCTAGTTACCCTTGCTTTTCCAGGTACTGTTGGAGAATAAAATTGATCCCTCACAATTGTCCATTTGTGGGATCCTGCTGCGTGCAAACTGGCTGCCGCATTTCGCCCACAAAATACAGTCACCATTTTACATAATATCCTGTGAAGCACTTTTCACACAGGGTGGCGCTCCGGGAAGCTACCCAGGGTAAAGAGCGCTGTGTAAATGCAAGTTGTTGTTGTTGGGAATGCTTTAGAGCCATGAAACGTCTCTTGAAATATTGCCTACCGCGCCCAACTTGGGTTTGATCTGCAAAGGGACTTTGAGCTCGGGATCTTTAACGTCCACCTAATGATTCATCTGATGGACGTCACCTACGACAATTCAACAACCCCGACACCCAGGCACTTAGCAATGGTGTAGTTTGCCCCCGAGCCAGGAAGGGAGGGGAGGTACAGGCACGTGATGTCAATGACAGTCCCTGTTCATAGTATGCGATGCGCAGGAAGTGATATCAGCAATGATCTGACGGCCCGCAAGTACCGGCGCTCGATTTATTTTACCTCAGTATACCCGGGGTCGGAGTTTAAGACTCCCGGATTTTAACAGCGTCGACCTGTATTAGGTTGTTTTTAAGCACCATCACAGATGTTTTAAAAATAATAATTCCTAAACAGAGAGGGGTAATAAAAGGAGGAAAAAATTCAGCCGAGAGAAATGGAACGATTGTGTCGCTGGAGTATAGAATAATAGCTTCCCAGGAGGGTGTCGCGGGGATGTAACCTAATTAAGGGGTTCAAGTGACACCTCACAGCGAATATTATCCCAACCTTTAGATTAGCTGACGAGCTTTGACTCGCTCGCTTGGTGTTTTGTACAATATGGCAATCTGCGGCAAAAACACAGGCCACTAACTGGACACCTGGAACGAGAGGAGCTTAGGTTCTCTTCAATAACAATCTCACCCTTTCTGAGCAGAATATATTGTAAAGTGTAGTGACTGCATTTTGTGGGCAAATCACGGCAGCCAATTGCCCACAGCAGTGTCCCACAAACAGTTGTGGATTGAATGAGCAAATTATTATTATTTTTGGAAGGATTATCACTCTCAGAAAGCGATCCGCCAATCGACTAAAAACCATGTTCCTACATAATGCTGGGAAAACAGGGCATGTGGAGTAAGGAAAAGTGCTTAACTGGGGTCCTCTCGCTTGCGAGGTGAGTGCGCTAATCGCCACGCTGCAGGACTGCTCCATTGCACAGTCTGTTCAGATCTTGTTGTCGATGTGACAGACAGACAGACAGACAGACAGATACACAGACAAACACCAGTCTGTCCTGTGCCTATGTATTAGTCAGACCTCAGTGCCAACCCTTTAATTGCTCACTGTCTCCTCTCATCCATCAGCATCGAGGACAACTGTTGCTGCACAAGGAGAACGTTGAATGGAACAAACAACACAGATTAACCCTGCTGTTAGTCAATTGACAGATTGCTTTCCGGGGGTAATAATACCCCCACCCCCCCATCCGCCACGACTGTTTGTTGGACACTGTTGCGGCCCAATAGACATGAAGTCAATTCCACTGGAGGAGTTGCCCACACTTTACTTATGGAGCGGCCTATTTTAAATCTGTTCTCTGATCCGTCCATTGTAGTTGGAAGTAGAAAGCTTTGCTCGGTTTGTCCATCCCGTTCCTTCTCCAGACCAAAGCCAAGCCCACAACAGCCTCAACCTCTCTGTGACACAGGAACCTCCTGATCTCCATTCCACATTCCTCCATCTCCACGATTCACTTTCACTCATCACCTCCTCCCCTCGTCACTCACCACCAACCACCCTCCGCCCCCTCCCCGCCTTACAACTCTGGAAAAGAGAAGAGTTTCTCTCTCCTGGTGTTCTGGCCGACAAACCCCCAGATAAAATAGTTTGCTCACATTGTGATGTGATTTCTCCCGAGCAGAGTGAGATGTAGAGATCCACTCCTGGTAAATACAGACACACACACATACATACACCGACCAGGTAGTTGTGTCCATCATCCACAATGGGAACAGTCCAAATTAGTGTTGACATCTGCCTCTCAAATGTAAATTGCGCTCAAGAAAAAAGCAACTGCAAGACCCTCTCAGCACTCGCTGGGACTGAGGGTGTGCGTCTGATCCAGGAAGAGAATTAATAATAATATAATAATAATAATCCTTGCATTTGATATAGCGCTTTTCATGTCGGTAGGACGTCCCAAAGCGCTTCACAGAACACACTGTAAAGTGAATTGACTGTATATTTGTGGGCGAACGCGGCAGCCAATTGCGCACAGCAATGTCCCACAAACAGTCGTAGATTGAAAATGACCAATTTATTATTGTTTTTGGTTTTGGAGTTAAATTAAAGAGTTGATCAGTCGCTGTTTTAGCCCATAAATAAATACCAAATATTACAATCCTGGCCCAGTGCCAGGAACACAACAACTTCCCATCATTAAAGCACAGGGGGCTGCGAATTACAAATAAGCTTTTTAACCCATCATTAATCACACATCAGCGCACTTAAAAAGGAACAACAACTTGCATTTATATAGCGCCTCTCACGCAGGGTAGTGTCCCAGACAGCTGACGGTGGCGGAGTATGATGCTAAACCTGGGGGTGGGGGGGGAGAGGTGAAGTTCTTCAGGCACGACCCTCTACTGCAACAGGTACTTGTCCAGTTTCGTCCATCGTACCCATAAGGGTTTATAGGATTTATTTTGGTGTCGGTCAGTAGATCTTTCGCCTCCGAGTCAGAAGGTTGCGAGTTCAAGCCCCAAGTTGGGACTCTCTCGGTGTCCAGTGGCCAACAATCACGGTAAAAATGTAACTTGTACAAATTGAATGCTGCTACAAAATACACAGTCACTACACTTTGCAAGAATGTCCTGAAGGGTGCTTTTGGTGAGGTGAAAGACATTGTATCAGATGCACAGATTATTATTGTCAGCCTGTGGCAGCGCTCTCGCCTCTGGGTCAGAAGGTTGTGAGTTCAAACCCCACTTCAGGACATGGAATCAAAGTCTAAGATGACGTTTCAATGCAGCGCTGGGTGGGGGGGTGTTGCATTGTTGGAGGTGCCGTCCTTTGGATTAGACGTTAACCAAGACCTGTTCAGGTGGTCGTTAAAGATCCTGCGGCGCTATTGGAAAAGAGGAGTTTTTCTCTCTCTCTCTCCCCCCTAGTGTCCTGGCCAACAATCCCCCAAATAAAATTGGTTGCTCGCGCCATAGCTATTTGTGGGACACTGCCGTGTGTAAACTGGCTGCTGCGTTTCACCCACAAAATACACATTTACTGCACTTTACAGTATATACCCTGTGAAGCGCTTTGAGATGACGTGATAAGGTGCTAAACCAAATGCCAGGAATGATGGTGATGGCATGTTCAGGAGCAACAAGACGAGGAGGTTCACTGGAGAATGTAAATTATTGAACATTTCCCCTCTGTAACTAGTACCTCTGGTAATAATGTGACAAACCGTGCAGAGAAACTGTGGAATTGCCAGTGATCGAGACACGGACTGACTCCGGCTAGTTTGCTTGCCAAGTGAAGACTTAATGGGCAGCGTTCTCTCACTGCTGTTTTCGCTCAACACAATACACAGTCAATCCACTTTACAGTCTATCCTGTGAAGCGCTTTGTCGTCTCAACAAGAACAACTTTATATACGCCCTTCACGCGGGGCAGCTAAAGCGCTAGAATGATGATAAAAATGACGTCTGTAAACGGATAGACCAGCAACGGATGCATTTCATGCATCACAAAGCAGAGGCGTTTGAGTGTAAAATGCACTCAACTGGACAGTGGACATTTTCTCTCCCATCCAGTGCTCAGTAGGAGCCATCAGAAGGGCATTTACCACCTTGTGGAGTCCTGCAGCTCAGTGGTTAGAGCGCTCGCCTCGCAAGCGTAGAGGACCCAGGTTCAATTCCCGGGCGAGACAAAACCTTGGGCAAGTTTCCTTACTCCACACGCCTGTTTACCCAGCATCAAGTAGGAACCCAGTTGTTAGTTGATTAGCAGATCGCTTTTCCGTGGATAATAATCACTTAAAAAAATGTGGTCACTCAATCCATGACTGGTTGTGGGACTCTGCTGCACAATTGGCTCCGTGTTTCGCCCACAAAATACAGTCAATTCACTTTACAGTCTATTCTGTGAAGCGCTTTGAGACATTTTGAAGATGTGATAAGTTGCTATATCAAATGCAAAGATTATTATTGTTATTGTTGTCGCTACACAATGTAAACATAGTTTAAACCCCGTTGTCAGTAAAGGGGAGGGGGAGTGGGAGAGAGAGAGGACAGAGCAGCGAAGATTATTCCTGTTAAACGCTCTAAACTTTGGGAGTGTGCAACCACAAACGTGCCTGGTTCAAGCCGTCATTGGTGAGATTTGACTCTGACTAACAAGTGGGTTCCTACTGACTACTGGGTAAACAGAGCCGTGTGGAGTAAATAAACTTGCCTAAGGTTTCTCCCTGCCCGGGACTCGAATCCAGGTCCTCTCGAGTGGAGGGGACCAGGTCATTGCCACCTACAGCGGGATGTCCCTAGGACACCTCACTGGCTGGAGGTAACATACTTCCTTCACATTAACTGCCTAACGTCAGTGAGCCACACATCCATAGATTGTGTGTGTCAGTCTGCCTCATTGTGTGTCTCATCTGCACTCTCGCCTCTCATAGCAGGAGGTTGTGGGTTCAAGCCCCCCCCCCCCTCATCAGGACATGGAATCACATAGTCTACGCTGACGCTCCAATGCATCGCATGGGGGGTGCGTTGCATTGTCAGAGGTGTCGTCCTTCCAATGAGATAATAAACCGAGGTCCCAGCTGCCTGTTCAGGTGGACGTTAAAGATCCCGTGGCGCTATTTGTAAAGAGAAGGGAGTTTCTCTCCCCCGGTGTCCTGGCCAAATAAAATTGGTCACTCGCTCCATGGCTGCTTGTGGGACATTGCTGTGCATATCCGAGGCAGGAGATAAATCTAAATAAATGATTACTCGTGATTACTGTCCACATCGGGAGCAATCCTCCCTACACTACTTATTCACAATTTGTATACTTGGCCTAAAACTCTGGAGTTTCTCCCAGTGTCCTGACCGACAAACCCCCAAAATATACTGTAAAGTGTAGAGACTGTGTATTTTGTGGGAAAATAGTACTTGAGCTATTTGTGGCGATGTTGCCGTGTGCAATTTACAAAAACAGTCATTACACTTGACAGGACTTAATTGTTTTTTTTAAACGTGAGTTTTAAGGTGGTCTGACACATGCTCATCACCATGACTGAGGGTCCCCACACCTCCCAACTCACAGTTCCATGTGCTTATTGTTTCCACATGTCAGGAGTGGAATCATCCTCTTCCCTCCCTCTCTCTCCCCCCCCGGAGGGACACACTCCACTCTGCTCATCCCAGGAGCAGACGCAAGAGAGCACAGAGTTGGGATAACTGCTGGAGCCAAACTAACTAACTAAGCTTTCCCGCTGCTTGTCCAGCTGGGTTATGGCTTTGGCTGCAGGGTTAACAGGAGCTGAGGGGGAGGATTTCCTGCCCCAGTGACTGGTCAGCCCTTCCAGGTCCTGTCGATGAGCCGGGCTGGGCTGTCATCAGCATTGGGTGCCCTGGAACACTGCGGCCCCTCCTGGCTCGGGAACCGGACTAGAGACCGTCACAGAGGGTTGATGCGATTCCAACCTTCCATTGCAAAACAGGTCACCTTGGGGCCAGTTCAGCTCCAAGGAGACCAAGCTTCCCTGCACCCAGAGGTTAGTCACTATAACCAGCTAATACCACACTAACCCACCATTCCCCAGCGCTCCTCACCTCCAGCTGTGTGTCCAACAGCAACTGGGACAAACCCCAGCCCAGGCAGTAATCACTCGTGTAGCACTTTACTTCTCCCTCTCTGTCACCCCTTCTTTTTCTCTCTCTCTCCCCCCTCACCTCCCTCCTCTTTCCTTCTTTCCCCCTGTCCCCTTCCTCCGCTTCTCTCTTTCCTCTCCCCCCTTCTCTCTTTTCCCACCTCCTTCATCTCGCTCTCTCATTCCTTCTCTCTCTCACACACACACATTCCTTCTCTCTCTGTCGCTCCTTCCATCTGTCCCTCTCTTTCCTTCTCTCTGCAAATATGTGATGAGGACAAAACATTCCCGAGCCTGAGAGTCAGACTCAGCGCATTGAAATCAGCCCCAATGGGATAGGATTTGGGTTTAACGAGCAATGATCTGATGAATGGAACCATTTAACTCCCATCAGGGTCTGACACACAGCTGAGGGCAGCTGAAGTCTTTAACAAGAATCCTTCACCTCTCGGAGGAGCTGAGGTGGGGGGGGGTGTTTGGCTGCATCATCCACTTTAGGAACCTTTGGAGTCAACTGGGGAACGTTAAAAGCACCAGTTTAACAGTATTTAATTGAAGTGGTTTGTGTTTAACCCAGAGAGAGACTAGCTCAGCATTCAACTGGCTCCCTTAGGGGGAGAGAGACTTCTTGCAAGTCCTTTTCCATGGCGGATAATCAATTTAAATCTTTTTGATATAACAGTATATTTTTTAAAAAATCTCTGCAAAGGTGAACTATATCAAGTTAGGGAATGAATACAGGTAAAGAGAGCGAGAGAGAGAGGAGTTTAAACTCACAAGTTCTGTTCTCTGAAGCCTATTATTTGGAAAACAGTCGTTTTCTGGCTTCAATTTATAGCATTTCATGTTCTGATTATCAGTCAAGTAACTGGACTTGTCCCAATTTGATTGACCTCTTCCTTCATTAAAAAATANTTTTTTTTGCTCCCTAATAAATCTACCAGCAATAAAAAGAATTTCCTGAAAATATTTCACATTATTTCACAGAACATTCAGCAAAACTGGGGAAAGATATTAAAGGGAGGGAGGGAGAGGGGGGGTGCATTATATTTTTTTAAAGAAGGCAAAACAGCTTATCTGAAGGAGGGAGAGAAAATAATCATAAAACACAAGACTTTAAATTCACACAAATTCGAGGAAAGCAACTTTTACTAATTAACTAGTAGAATCGATATGAGTTTGTGGGGATCTAGTCATAAAAGGCTGATTTGTCCCCCTTTCAGAGAAGGGATCAAGTGTTGCCAATTGCAAGCTTTCTAATCAACAAAATATTAAATATTACAAATAAATAAAAGCTTTTTATTCTCAGATGTTACCTTTCAAAGGGACATCAAATGCGTGTGAGATGATTTCCAGCCTCCAATACAAATAGCCTCACTCACTCAACTCATTGCACCACTACTGTTAATTGGTACTTAAACCCACTCCACTGTGTGCTGGAAGAGAGTTTGTTTTTGTGTGTGTGGGGGGGGGGGGTGAGTGTCCCTGACTTTTTCCAGTCTCAATTGAAAGCAACTATGAAGCATTTAACTTCCCACACCCCCATCAAAAAAGTGGGGTGAGGACAGCCAATAATACATCTTTTTTAAAAATTCATTTACCTACTGATTGCCATGCACTAGATACAACATTCAACCTTCCTCTTACAAAAATGATTTTTTTTCTCTGNAAAAAAAATGACTTTCTCGTTTTGTCCACAAAATTATACAGTCAATTCACTGTGCAGTATAACCTGTGAAGCGCTTTGAGACATCTCAAAAACGTGATAAGGTGCTATATCAAATGCAAGGATTATGATTATTATTACTTACAAACAAGTCCTCTTTCTGTTTGAGAGAGAGAAAAAAAACAGATCTTATCAATGCATATCCCCAACAGACTTCACCTTTCATGTGTCCAAGTGTGTGTGTGTGTGTATAAAATTCTGAAAAAAAATACCTTTTAGATGCCCAGAGGAAACCGTAGACAGACAGATGATGTGATATAGTTTTCTTTCCTTCTGTTCTGTGGCAGCTCCAACTCTCTGCCTCTGACTGAGAAGCTTTGAGAGTCGGTGGCATATTTAATTAGAGAGCAAGGCGTTTTGCACACACTATCTCTGTGTGAATCTACTACCTCTCTGCCATCTCTCGTGAGCCAATCTTTCCCCTCATCTCTGATTTTCTTTTCTATTTATGCTGGAATATTTTAATTGTAGACAAAAGGTTACTCTGGGGCTGCCTTCGACTCCACACAGGCAGAATAATCTGCTTTTAAAAGGCTTGACATTTCAGGCTTTTGAAAAAAACCTTGAAAAAAATTATATCCCTGCTTTTGTTAATCAATGAAGTAGAACCCTCCTGAACAAAGGGACTAAATTGCTTGGTTGGTTTAATAAAAACCAACAGAAATAGCTGTTTCCTCTGGGCTTTATTGTGTAGGCATGGCATATGTACCCTGCACTGTAATTCCGTATGAATCAGGGGTTTCAAACTAATTTCAGCACATAGCCTTTTTCATTCCTATTCAAAGCCAGCACAGCTTATCTCTCTCTCCATCCATCTCCCTGGACAGATTTCTCATTAGATCAAACTTTCTCTCTCTCGCTCCCCCCACCCCAACCCTCCGACTTATTGACTAAATTATTCGTAAAACAATTTAACTTTTGCACCCCGTGGCCCCCCCCCCCCACCGTCCCCCATCACGGGCATAAAAATAAAATGTGACAGAGTTAAGATTTAACGTGGATTGGTTTGCACTGAGATTCTGTAATTATTATAACCATAATAATTCTTGCATTTGATATGGCGCCTCATCACATCATGGAGACATCTCAAAGCGCTTCACAGGAAACACTGTAAAGTGGAGTGACTGTGTATTTTGTGGAAGAAATGAGGCAGCCAGTTTTGCATACAGCAGTGTCCCACAAACAGCCATGGAGTGAACGAACCAATTTTATCTGGGGGATTGTTGGCCAGGGACCCCGGGAGAGAGAAACTCCCTACTCTTTTCGAATAGCGCCGCGGGATCTTTAACATCCACCTGATCAGGCAGATGGGACCTCGGTTTAACGTCTCATCCAAAGGACGGCACCTCGGACATCATCCCCCCAGTACTGCAATGCATATCTTAGACTATGTGATTCCAATTAGCCAAGAATCACATGGAATATATTGTAGACTGGATTGTCTCTGTATTTTGTGAGCGAAATGCAGCAGACAATTGCACAGAGCAGTGTCCCACAAACAGTCGTGGATTGAGTGAACAAATTAACATTTTTTTTGGAAGTTGTTATTACTCCCGGAAAGCGATTCGACAATCGAATAACAACTGGGTTCCTACTTACTGTTAGGTAAACAGAGGCATGTGAAGTAAGGAAACTTGCCTAAGGTTTCGCCCTGCCCAGGAATTGAACCCAGGTCCTCTCGCTCGTGAAGCGAGCACAGTAACCACTACACTACAGGACTCTGCACTGCATCATGTTGAAACGCCTTAAAGTGCCACCCTATTGATCCCACTATAATCCCATCCACGACTGTTTGTGGGACACCACTGTGCGCAATTGGCTGCCGCACTTCGCCCACAAAATACACTGTACGGTATATTCTGTGAAGCACTTGGAGACGTCTCAATGACGTGATAAAGCACCATATCAAATGCAAGGATTAACATTATTATTATAATTCAGCAAATATTTTTTTCAAACCACAGGGGTTTTTTTTGAGGGGGGGACGGTAATCTCGTTGCAGGTTGTGACGCATTTGTTAAATTATTATTGCAAAGAAGCTACCATTTAGTTCTCTTTGTTGAAAAGGTCATTTGAACAGAGGCAGGAGAGGAACATATGCGCACTCAAAGCAAGGGGTGCTTGATAGACGATACCTACTGGCCCTGCACCTAACCCATCAAGTGGGAAGGATCCAGTGAGGGTTCAACCGCAAAACGCTGACTCCCTCAGTCCACACCGTGCTTAGACACCCAATTACCCTCTTATTAACCACTGAACAAATCGCTTTCCGGTGGGTAATGATCCCTCGAAAAAAAATATTAATAATTTGGTCACTCAATCCACGACTGTTTGTGGGACACTGCTGTGCTCAATTGGCTGCCGTGTTTCGCCAACAAATTACACAGTCACTACACTTTACACTCTGCCCTGTGAAGTGCTTTGAGACATCTCAATGACGTGATAAAGCACTATATCAAATGTAAAGCCTATTATTATTATAAACTCCCGCGTTAATCAAGTGGAGGAATTTTTGTAATCATTTCAATCAATCCTTTGATTGGTTTGCAGAGACATAAGCAGTTGCTGCTCAAGCTCCACACCTTCAACCAGTGGAACCATCGCTCAATGGGAAGGGAAAGACATTATCACCCATTGCTCAATGGGTGGCAATGCCCTCACACATTTCATGCTGAGCTGTGTTGCCCACCGGGAAGCTGGCAGAGAATTTCTGGTTTCTGCCATCCACGTAGTTAGGCTCAAACCCGCGCTTGTTGGATGTCAAATGATCAACTAGTGACTGTCCTCCTTTGAGGTGGGAGATAACCGGCATCTTTTTGGAGCTGAACTGGCTACAAGGTGACATGTTTTGCAATGGAATGTCGGAATCGAGCCCTCTGTGACGGTCTCTAGTCCAGTTCCTGAGCCAGGAGGGTCCTCAGTATTCCAGGGTACCCGCTGCTGAAGACAGCATAGCCCAGCCTGGCTCATCGACAGGACTTGGAAGGGCAGATCAGTCACTGGGGGCAGGGAATCCTCCCACTCAGCTCCGGTTAATCTTAATTATTTTTAATTAATTAGGGACCTCTCCCAGAAACCAGAATCACATCACACCAACAAAGCAGAATTCCACTCCGAAAACATATCAACTTGCCCGCCAATTCGCACATCTGCATCTCTTCACTAAGAAAATGGTTAAGAAAGACAAAATTCCCCCCACCCACCTAACAAAAGCATCCGTTGGCTAACCAGAAATATGAAACAATTTATTTCAAGATTTTTTTTGAAGGGCAGGGAAGAATTAATATTGAATTATTCATTTTAATTGTCTAATTTTCTCTCTCTTTTTTCCCTCGCTTATCTATTGTACTTAAGACCCAATCTCCTGTTGGAATCCGCAGAGCTCCCTCCGCATTGAGGTGTCTGTGAAAGGCTGTGTCAAATCACAACCAGTGAACTGTAAAATGATTCATTCGGGCTTGAGTCTATTATCAAATCCCTCCGTTGAAAGAAATTCACAAAAAAAATAATATAAAGTCAAGTTCAATCACCTTTCTTTGTCACAAAGAAAATCCTGACTACAGACACTCGTTCTTATATCTTTTTAAAAAAAACTAAATCTTGCGTCTTTGCAAGGTGACTTGAATTCAGCCCAGGATCTTTATTCAATGCTATTCCTCCTCCTGAGTAATAATAATGATGATGATAATAATAAATAATAATATAATAATAATTCTTGCATTTGCACCTGATCACATCATTGAGACATCTCGAAGCACTTCACAGGATCATGGAGTCCTGTAGCATATTGGATAAAGCACTCGCCTCGCAAGCGAGCAGACCTGGGTTGGATTCCTTTAGGCAGAACTTTAGGCAAGTTTCCTTACTCTGTTTATCTAGCAGTGGGTAGGAACCCACTTGTTAGTCGATTGGTGAATCACTTTTCCGGGGGTAATAATCCCTCCAAAAAAATAATAATAATAAATTGATCATTCATTTCTCGCTATTGGCTGTTTGTTGCGTTTCGCCCACAAAATACTGTCAGACTTTAAGGAATACACTTTACTGTAGATTCTGTGAAGCGCTTTGAGATATCTTGAAGACGTGATAGGTGCTATATCAAATACAAGGATTATTATTATATTGTAAAGTGGATTGACTGTGTATTTTGTGGGCAACACTTGCATGTGCAATTTACAAAGTGAAGAGCCACTTGCTTAGGTTGGTGTAAAATAAAGAACATGGCTCGAGACAGAGCAAGTTAAAATCAATGTGTGTCTTATTAAAGAGAGCGCAAGTTTAAAGCCACTGATTGTCTTAAGATACATTCACTCCACCGCCATTCTAATGGAAAAGCGGCAGCTTCATCAGATCACTAGTTACGAGAAGGCGATGGATGATTTTTTTTTCTAAAGGCACAAATGCAGAGCCAGGATTGTAACCACTGATCCATCGCTGGATAAGCAAATTGAACCATTGTGTTTCAGACAAAAGTGAATCAATGGCAACGGATCACAGTTTAATCGCCACCATTGTCCATAAAGCGACGGGCAAAGAAGAGATTTTCTACATTAAAAAATGATTTCATTAAGATTCCGCATAATCGCTCTTATTGTCTTATGATAAAACCAACCCTTAAACATTGCAGCAACTCCTGAATCACTTTCATTCACTAACGATTCTGCTGTGATAGTATGCAAACTTTAAATTAAAATCATGTATCAGACGATGCAATATGGGCAAAGACATCCCCGGAGCCTTGGGTTTTAGTGTCTTGATTGAAGAATTGGAAAATGTTGAGTCCTGTAGCTCAGTGGTTAGAGCGCTCGCTTCGCAAGCGAGAGAACCCGGGTTCAGTTCCCGGGCGGAGCAAACTTAGGCAAGTTTTCTTACTCCACACGCCTCTGTTTACCGAGCAGTAAGTCGGAACCCGATTGATAGTCGATTTGCAGATCGCTTTCCGGGGGTAAGAATCACCCCCCAAAAAAAATTTGGTCACACAATCCACGGCTGTTTGTAGACACTGCTGTGCGCAATTGGGTCCCACATTTTGCCCACAAAGTGCAGTCCATCCACTTCACGGTATATTCTGTGGAGCGCTTTGAGATGTCTCAATGACATGATAAGGCACAATATCAAATACAACGATTATTATTTTTGGTGCCTTGGGATCTTTAGGCAGAAGGGAATTCGGTTTAACGTCTTATCCGAAGGACAGCACCTCTGGGAATCCAACACACCCCAGTGCTGCCGCCCGTTACGCCCTCAAAATGAAGTCACTTCACTTTATAACATATCCTGTGATGACGTGATCAGGCGCTATATTTTTCTGTGAAGCGCTTTGAGACATCTTGAAGACGTGATGAGGCGCTGTATCAAATGCAACAACAACAAAATTACATGTGTTTCGCGCCTTTCTTGTCGGGAGGGGACATCCCAGGGCGCTGGACCACCAGTGTTTCGGAAACGAGCTGGGGGTCCGGGCCGGGGAAGGTGAAGTGGGGGTGGGGGGATGGGAAGGAGGGTGACCGAAGGCACGGTCGAAGGATCTTGAGACGGGTCTTGAAGGAAGCGAGAGAAGGATAATTATTGCAAAGATTGCAATATAAATGCAAGTATAATTATTATTATTATATCAAATGCAAGGATCATTGTATGATTATTATATTATTTGGCTCCCCCCCCACGAGAAACAAACAAACAAACAAAGAAAAAAAAAACTCCATTCTGTCCTTCCTGACCTGCCTCAGGTGAGCGCTTACCTGTGTGTCAGCAGCACAGGTGGCTGCAGTGGGTGGGTGATTGACGGGTGTCGCGGCCACGCCCAGCCCAGGGCGGGAGGGGCGGGGCCTCGGGGACCTGCCAATCAAAGACGCGCTCTTTACGGCAGCAATCTGGGGGACGGCAGTGTCCTGGCTTGCGAGCGACGGCCAGTGTTTTGCGACAGCAATCGGGTGTACGGGAGTGTGCGGTTGCCCTTGGAGACGGGTGCAGAGCAGAGCAATGGACAGACTGTCTGTGATCTGATCTGACCTTCTCTCTGCTTCACTCTGTGGGGGGGTTTGGGGGGGGGTTTGGGGGATTTTTTTTAAGGTGCATTTAAAGCCCACAAAATGGTGAGTGTTCAGAGATGGGGGGGTGGGCAGAGGGTGGGGGGGGATTGTTGGTCTCAAAACAACACCACCAGCAGCACCCTGACCTGCCTGTCCGCCTCGCTCAGTGCATCGCGGTCAAGTGTAGTGACTGTGTGTTCTGTAATCTCCGGGGGAGGGGGGAGGGGGAGGGTGCGGTGAGGGTTGGGGAGTTCTGGGTTCTGTCCACCCGGAAATTTCTGCCAAAGCGAAGGCGAACGGGCAGGCTTTGTTTCTCTGTCTCTGCGGGGGGCTGGGGTGAGGGGTGAGGGGTGGGGGTGTGGGCACCGCAGGGGTTTCAGGGCCACAGGAGAGAAACTCCTCCTTTTCCTTTTGAATAGCGCCGCGGGATCTTTTAACGAACTCCTGACTCGCTCCACAAGAGGAGTTGGGTTCAACGCTTCGCCTCCAGCAATGTGGCGCTCCGCACTCCTCCCCCCACCCCACCTCCACATCGCTGTGCTGGAGCGTCAGCTTGGACTGAGCTCCAAGTTCCCCCCAACGTGAGGCTTGAACTCACGGCCTCCTCCCAATTGTGCAGTCACTATTGCCACTGGTTGACCGAGTGAATCACAAGGGTTGCCCCCTGGGAAAGTGAACATGGCTTTCGGGGAGTTAGAAGAAATATTCCTTCGCAGGACAATGCTTTGTGGAAATGCTTTACCTCTAGTGGCTACTTGGGGGTGGGGGGATGCTTGGAAAGAGGGAGAGAAGGAGTCACCCCTCTGGTTTTCTTCTGTGCGATGAGGATGGGCTGTTGGCACGTCACCTTCCCACCAGACTGTGGTGTAGCACAGAGGATAAATCCACTTACTCGCAGTCTCTGTAACTGAAGTTGGCCATGACAGTGATGTTCTCTCTCTATCTCTTTCTCTCTCCCCCTCTTCCTCTTACTCTCACAGGCAAGTACGATGGTGGCGCTTGGCCTATCAGTCGCAGCAGCAGCGTTTGCAGGTTTGTAACAACAAATGACATTTACAAGTGCCTCTCACATCGGGAGGAAGTCTCAAGGCGATGGACAATAAGTTATTTGGACCCGGGTTGGGATCAGGAGATCGGTGGCAGAGCCTGACGCGAAGCCAGGGGGAGTGGTAACAATTGGCAGTGATCAGTGAGGTCAGGTTAGCGGCATATTCACTACTTATCACATTGAATATGACAGTTGTCACCCCTTCTCACCCCCCCACCCCCATCAGCCCACTCAGCTCCTTTTACACTCGCTGATCGCAGCCTTTGATTTCTCACTGGATACTCTGAGGCTATTTTGATATTAAAAAGCCGGTGAACACTGTCTGGCAATCAGAGGAGTGAGACAGATATCTGGCCTCACTAAAAACCCCGAGAATTGGTGGTAGGAGACGTCCGAAGCACTTTCACCGTGAAAAAATACTGACTACAGAACCACTAAACCTGGCTATGGTAATTCATAGAATCCTACAGAATAGAAGGAGGCCATTCGGCTGATCGTACCTGTGCTGACTCTTTGAAAGAGCTACCAACTAGTCCCACTCCCCCCGCTCTTTCCCCATAGTCCTGAAAATATTTTTTCTTTTCAAGTATATATCCAATTCCTTTTTGAAAGTTATTATTGAATCTGCTGCCACCATTTCAGGCAGCTCATTCCAGAATAGTATCTGTGGTATTAATATTGACCCAAAGACTGGACACTCAGTAAATATTTTTGTGTTATTGCTGTGTTCTGAAGGTTCACATACGACATGTGATAATAATCATTGCGTTTGACATACATTGTGACGTTTCGGCTTTGAAAATGTTATTGTTCTCCCCTCCCTTCACAGGCCGCTATGTTATGCAAGCCATGAAGCACGTGGAACCTGCCCTGAAACAAACCATTCAAAATCTGCCCACGTCGGTTCGTCTCTTCTGAGTCGCAGCAATGCCTTGTGTTCATTAAACTGCCCAGAACCTTACGCCAGGGCACTGGGATTTAGTCAAGAAACAATTTGGAACCACAAAAAGCCATTTGGTCCATTGAGCCTGTGCTGGCTTCCAGTATTAATAGAATTATAGAATTTTACAGCGCAGAAAGAGGCCATTCTGCCCATCATGCCTTTGCCGGCTCTTTGAAAGAGCCACCAACTGGTCCCACTCCCCACTTCTTACCCCAGAGCCGTACAATTTTTTTCTTTTTCAAGTACCTATCCAATTCCCTTTTGAAAGCTACTATCAAATCTGCTTCCACCACCATTTCAGATCCACATCGGAACAACAATGAAATGTGGTTAGAATGTCTTCCCAATGAGAAGCGCTATGCAAATGTAATTTTGTATTGTATTGTAACCCTGACCTTCAGCTTAATATAGTAACAGGAAGACTTGAGTGGATATTCGGTAGATATTTTGATATTGTACACACTATATTAAATGCAAGGATAATTATATATTTGTAGTAATGAAGTTTTCTGCTTCTCTGTGTGTGGAGGAAGGAGAGAGATTCAGAGGTAGATAATGTGGTCAGTTTGACTCGGCTGTTCTCTTCAGAATGAGACACTGGATGACAATCACATTACTGCCCCAAAGAGTGTTCAATGCTGCATTACAGGTTAGTGAGGACAAAGGGTCAATGAAATGTTAACTAATGTCATACAATTTCAGGCTTTCAGTGGATATTACCGGGGTGGATTTGAGGCTAAAATGACAAAGAGAGAGGCATCTCTTATTCTGGGAGTGAGGTAAGGCAACTCATTGTATCTCATCATAAAGCTGTTATGGTTATCGTTGAATTATTCTGGTGTTGGGGACAATTCTTATGTCAGTGTTACATCAACTTTGACCCATTTTGTGGAAACATTTTTATCTGTTGCCTTTTAAGCATTGGATTCTTGCCCGCCAGCAATCCCAACCAAATGCTTTGTTGTTTTAAGACTTGTTTTGCAACGTGAGGTTTCGGCCAATTGATGCTGCTATCAAGTGTGGTTTCTGAACGAGAGGAACCCTTCATACAATTGGAAAAGTTATTTTCCCAATTAACCCCCCCACCTCCACTCTCAGAAAATGCTCCATCTTTGCCCCCAAATCCCTCGAACCTGCAACTCATCTTGGAGCACTTTTGTTTGCAACAGTTGGTGGAGGTTTCAGAAGGGAATTGTCTGCTGTTTGGGACAATGATGATACAGTAAAACATTAAGCATTAAGTTATACATGTGCAGTCTAGATTACTGCTTAAATCTATTTAATCTGCAACTTCCACAGTTTGCCAGCAACTCGGACTTCGTGTAAATCATATTAAGTGTTACGGTCGCCCACAAAATATACAGTCAATTCACTTTAGGGTACATTATGTGAAGCGCTTTGAGATGTCTCAAAGACATGATAAGGTGCGATATCAAATGCAAGGATTATTATAATCCTGACTGATATGACTTGTGTGAGTTTTACTGTATATATCCAGACTTGGGGTTCCTGTGGATCAGAATGATTCATGTCGGATACCAGCAGTAACTCCATTTAAAAATTCTTTTCCAACCCCACCCCCCATCCATTTCATTGCCTTCTGTATTATGTACCTGACAAATTGTTGTATAAACAAGCTTCAGAATATATCTTGCCTTAAACAACAGGAGGCAGAATTGCGAAAGGTTGATCCTCTGCATTATTTTGTTCACAGCCCCACAGCTAACAAAGTTAAGGTGCAGGAGGCTCACAGGAGGATCATGGTACTGAACCACCCAGACAAAGGTAATGCTATCTTATAATAATAATAATAATAATAAAAATAACACATCTTAAAGTGCAGCAAAGCCTGCTGTCAGGACTCCTGGGACAAATGACACATTAATCCATGATTTGAATTTGCTTCACTAAGATGATTGTTTAAACAAAAACCTATAAGGTTTACGCCTCTGCTTACCTAGCAGTAAGTTAGTCAATTGGCAGATCACTTTTCCAGGGGTAATAATCCCTTAAAAAAAAGTAATAATTTGTCACACAATCCACAATTGTTTGTGGGACGCTGCTGTGCGTAATTGGCTGCTGCGTTTCACCCACAAAATACAGTCAATTCACTTTACAGTATATTCTGTGAAGCACTTGGAGACTGTCTCTAAGACGTGATAAGGCGCTAATATCAAATGCAAGGATTATTATTAAGGTGTGAGTTATAAGTAGTTGCATTTGATACTGGCAGCTTATCTGCTCCCACTCTCTGGAACTCGGTTCTGGCGTCCCTTCAGCTCAATCCCTCCCCTACCTCGTTCAAGATCCATCTTTGAGCGGTTTTGGGTCATTTTCCTCTCCCTACTCCCACCTCCGGCTCAGGTGCCAAACCAGGATTGTTAAGCACTTTGGGAGGTCCTCCCGATGTCGAAGGCGCCTTATATAAAAATCTAAATTTGTGTCGTCAAACACATAGTGCAGGGAATTCAGAGTACTAGTACATCACACTGGTTTTGTAATCCATTTTTATGGCATAGTAATAATGCTAGGTTATTCAGTCCATCGAGCCTGTACCACTATTTTAGGTTTATAAATCCAGGTTCCTATGCATCCTTCCTGGGAGTAAAAATACCTCACAAAACATAAATTTGGTCAATCTTCAATGTCTCGAAGACATAAGGTGCTATATCAAATGCAAGTATTATTATTATTATATCCTGCTATGTTATGGTTGGATTGCTTATCTTGATCAACAGTCTCTCAGTGATCAAAAATTTAAACATGCAACACTCAGCATTTCACCAGTCATTTTCCACAAGTTCAGCACTCAGCTTTGAGCTAAAAAGTAAATTTGTCTGTTTTACTCTGCGAGAGTTGAATTCCAAAATGTTAAGTTTCATTTTAATTCCTTGCGAGAAGTGTATTACTAATCTTTGTATCTTGGGACTTCTGATACACAACATGTTATTTCAGTTGCAAAGTTGTGCTTAAATAAAAATTGGACAGTCAATTTCATTGTTTTCTCTAGAAGTGATTCATGCTCTGCCACTGTCCAGCGCTCTGGGACACTCCCCTGCACAAGGGGAGCTATACAAGTGCAAGTTGTTGTTGCAGTTTCCCAACAAAGAAAGCTGGGTGTTTGTGTATGAAATGCGCTGGTAGTAACCTCTGGTCAAATGCAACTTAATAAAGTTTAGGTTTGTTCGGCAGGTGGATCTCCATACCTTGCTTCCAAAATTAATGAGGCTAAAGATTTGTTAGATTCTCAGTCCAAGAAATGATCTCGCAGGAAGAATGCTCAGCTCGTGGCCACAGTAAAATCAAACTGACTTAACTCTTTAATCATCCTGGAAATTCCTTGTGTACATTTTAAATAAATCACGTGAAGATATTTAAGTGTACTTTGCGTCCTCTTCTGTGTTTTTAACAAACCTAATAATCCGAATTGACGTCCTGAAAGCAAGGATTCTTGTGACCAGACTTGCAGACACTTAATGCATTAATTCACCATCTGCCCTTTCAGAACAAGGGAATCGGACCGTTGCTTTGTTCCTATGCAAAACTGTGTGGGAGACTTGTCAGATAAACCTCAGAAAGCAGGACGAGAAGAGATGGTCGCTGGCTATTCAGCAAAATGCAATTCAGAGAAAATAGTGGACTTGGAAAAGAATACTGTTTTCCTAACACTGATGTGAAGGCTATTCTGTAGCTTATATTGGCACAAGTCACTGCGTGGGGAAGCTGGACAATACATTTAGGTTAGAATAGACTCCGAACTGAATCCACGAGAAATGGATATGTTACATTAGAGACACTGACTTTCTTACACAAATGAAGTGCTGGAGAGAAGTGAAATGGATCTCACTGAATCAAAGAGCCTATCTGCCCGTTCTTCAGGTGGCCATTAAAAGATCCCACAATACAATTGGCCAAGATAATCAGATGATCCTTGCATTTCGTCACCTTTCACCTCGAATATTCCAATGTCTTTCTCCCCAGCTCCACTATCCACTAAATCCAACTCATCCAGAACTCCGCTGACCGTACACTCACCTGCTCTAAACTCCCTACCGCCATCACACCAGTCTTCACCAACTTCCAATGGTTTTGTATCACAGATCGACTTCAAGATCCTCACATTCATCTATAAATCCCTTCACACCCTGGCACCTCCCTACTCATCTCCCTATCCTCCGACCGCTGCTTCCGACCTTCTAGTTGCCCCTCGTCCCCTCCGCTCCACCATCAGCAGCCATGCATCCCGAAGCTTTGGAACTCTCCACCTCAATCCCTTGGTCTTGCTCACTCCTTCCCATTTTTCAGATCATGCCTGATGACCTTCCTCTTCAACCGGTCACCTCCTCCCTCGGCTCAGCTTCAGGCTCCACCACTGTTAAGAGCGCCGATATACTACCCCAGGGAAGGGCGCTGTACGAATGCAAGTTGTTGCTGTTTGTTTAGGGAAGTTTGCAATGCACAAAAGGCTGCAGCACTTGGGTACAGAAAACAGTCACTACACAGTAATTACTGTAAAGCGCTTTGAAATGATTCGAGGCTTTGTAAAATAAAAATGGTCCCAATTCTCCAAACACCTGAAAATCTAGCAATATCTGAAAAATGAAATGGTTGGTTACCAATACTGTAGGAAACACACTCTGCCTGCGGGTTTTATGTCAGAAGATGGAAGATCAAACTTTATTTATCAACTAACTGCATACAAAACATATTGCACATCAACCAACCAAAAACTGAAAATAAAAAATACTCTAAAGGACTCAACCAATTACATGGAAAATGGTTTCTCTGGAACTTGATCTTACAGTAGTTGGATTATTTTGGCAATGACATCTACAACCGGTTTAGTGTAACATCCAAAGCATTGCTTGATTTTTAAATACTGTACAGTTATTAATAAATAAACCAAACAAAGCTCCTTATTTTGTGTGTGTGTGAAACAGTCACTGCCAATGACATCCATCCCCCATGTCCCTGCAGATGTACAGATAGATAGATGCACGCGAGTTAAGTTTTCTCCAGTGGTCTGCAAGTTTTATCGTACATACAGCATTTTAAAAAAAACCTACACAGATTTAGTAAAATTGACCAGTATCCAGACCAGTGTCACCTAGCATTCCCTAATGTTAAATTTACAATTCAGTGCAAAAACATTTTTTTTTTCTTTTTTTTTCGAAACTGCATTTTCTATCGTTTTTTTTTCTCTCTCTCTCTCCCTCTCTCTCTCGGACGAAGGAAAAGTGGTTGCATATCAGGAGAAACACAACAAGAGAAAGCAGCTAATGCTTTTTAATGCCATAACATACATTACGGTAAATAGGTCAGTGATCTCCATCTCCAGAATATTCTGAAAATTTAACTTTTTTTTATACTTTTCAAAAACATTTCCTACAACCAGCCAGCTCTTTATCTTTTTGTAATTCTGCATCTACTGTCTGAAGGCACAACATCTGATAATGTATCGAGAACTTAAAACTAGGTGAAAAACCAATTTGTACAAGTGTTTTTTTTTTGTTCAAGAACCAACCCTCCCCGTCTCCATTCCAATACGGAGGAACTAGGAAAAAAAGAGTGCACTGTAAAGTCTAGCAGACCTTATTCTATCTTTGGCAAGCTTTTACAAGCACTATTAGAAAAATGTGATTTATGCAGAACTGGACAAGGATTGGGCAATGTTTAAGAAACGCCGTTCACCACAACTTGTTGCTGCTGCTGCTGCTGCTGCGTTCCGTTTCCTTGGTGCTTTCTCTGTTGGTTTCTTTCCTTGGAATCCTTGCATGTTGGAGCCTCGTCCCCAGAGGCGTTGCCTGTCCCGTTCATTGTCTTGTCAGCGGGAGCCAGCTCGTCAATCACGTCCTCTTGTACCTGTCGGGTTGAAGAAGTCGGAACAAAATGCTAAATTATAGCCAAAGTTGAGTGACGCAAATGGGGGGGGGGGGGGGATTTTAATTTGTGAATGGCTTGGCCTTCCTTCCCTGGCACCCCCCTTCTCTCACTCTCTGTCGGAGGAGCTTCCCCAATGTGAGCGCACTTTTGAATGGAAAGTTAGCTCTTAACATGGCCTGTGCCCAAGTGACCGTTCTTCATGTGCGAGTCTCGACATAGTTAGTGTGGCGAGTCTTTCACTGTGGAGGGAGACAATGGAATGGACAGCCAAAACGAGTCCAATCCAGACTCTTTCCACCAGGGGCCACCGAGTTGGAACACAGGAACAGGCGGAGGCCATTCCGCCCACTGAGCCTGTTCCACAAATAGCGCTCAAGAAAGGAAACCATTGCTGATTTTCTTCCTCAGTAATGCAGTGGTTGGTAGACAAGCTAACTCAGCACAAACTGGGGATGGAACCAGAGAACTTGCAGGTCAGGTCAGTACAACTCACTTTCACTTAAGTTATAATACTCCTTGCATTTTATATAGCGCCTTATCACATCTTTGCGACGTCTCAAAGTGCTTCACAGAATACTGTAAAAAGCGGCAGCCAATCGCGCAGAGCAATGTCCTACAAACAGTCATGGATTAAAGTTCCTCACTATCAACTGAGCTTCAGAGGGAGGGAGAGAGAATGTAATTGAGAAGGTCAAGGTTATTTCTGCACAAAGCTAAGCAGAAAAAAAGTGTACACAAACCTCAATGTCAAGGAAAATCTCAAAAAAGTCTGCTTTACATCACACATATAATCCTCCAAACTCCTTAGATCTGTATAGCGCCTTTCACTTCGGGAGGACGTCCCAAGGCGCTGGACAGTGTAGTGTTTCAGACCTGAGCTGGGGTCGGGGGGGAGTGACCGATGGCCTGGTCGAAGAGGAGGGTTTTGAGGCGGGACTTGAAGGAGGCTAAGGAGGGGGCAAGGCGGAGTGATTGGGGGATGGAATTCCAGAGGTTGGGGGCAGAGTGGCTGAAGGGTCTCCCGCCAATGGTGGGACGGATGGGTTGGGGGACGTGGAGCAGCCAGAGCCGGCTGAGCGGAGGGAATGGGCGGGTTGATAGGGGGTTAGGAGGTCGCAGAGGTAGGGTGGGGAGAGGCCATGGAGAGCTTTGTAGGTGAGGGCCAGGATCTTGAACTGGATCCTCTGAAGGATAGGGAGCCAATGGAGTCGGACGAGAGTGGGGAAGATGGGGTCACGGAGTTTGGTGCGGGAGAGGACACGGGCTGCAGAGGTCTGGATTATCTGCAGCCTGTGGAGGGACTAGTTGGGAAGGCCGACAAGCAGGACGTTTGCACAGTCGAGCCTGAAGGTGATATACACACACACGCATATATATATATATATATATATACACACACACACACATACAGACTGTGAAGCGCTTTGAGACATCTCACCGATGTAATTCGGCGCTATATTAAAATGCAGGTATTATTATTATTATTACTGGGAACGGCTCTTTTAGAAAACAGAATAAATGTATTAATGATCTACCCAAAAACATCACATCTTTTACTGCAATGTTCAGCCGGCGTTTTGTAATCCCGAAAATGTAATCTGAGTTCTGTTCACTCTACATCCAGCGCCTTGGGATGACCTCCCGACGTGGAGGGTGCTGTACAAATAATAATTTGTTGTGCTATCCGATACAGATTTACGTACCCCCAAAGTAAGACAGGTGGAGTACGTCGACAGTGTACAATAGAATTTAGGTTCAGGAAAAGCAGGCTGTATTGGGCAGGGTAGAAGTCCAGGCCAAGGCTTTTTTTATTCACACACTCACGTACACACACACACACATACACACATGTGCGTGCACACGCATGAATCTGAATTGATAGGTGTGGCTTTCTTACCGAGATGGTTGCTTTTTTGCTCGCTGTGAGAGTCTCCGCGGGCTGCACTCTCTGTCGGCTCTGAGATTCGGCGCGAGAGATATAATCAGCCACGGTTACTGTAAACCAGAAAAAAAAATGGTTGGAAGTCTCTTTTTGTTAAATATACACAGAGGTAACCATTTTAAGAGGGATTCTCAACCCGTTTCTCTTTCTTGGAATCAAACAATAATCTGCAAATCCTCATCATTGTGTGCATCACAAGACAAAAGAAGCTTCAACGATTTTGGTGGTTAAATCAATTGTGGTTACAGTGCTCACTCTATCCACATGCCACTCAAACATGCAGAGGCTGATATCCCCCACCCCCGCTCCCTCCATTCCTGCTGAATTACACAAGGCAAAGGTTACAAATATCTCACAAGATCACAACCTCAAACATTAATTTGCTAGGAATGCAGTTCAAATCCAGCATGGGTGTTCACTCATGAATCAGTGGCCAACCCTCCAAGTACCTTTACCCCAACCTACATACCTTTGGGCAAAATGTCCTGTCGACAAATGCTGCTAAACTGAGACACAGTCACATAGGAAGACACGTAAAAGTCTCCTGTGTAACTATTTGCAGCAAAGTACATGGATTATCTGTGCCTCTTGAACTATTCCACCATATATCGTGCCTTCATGGAAGGGAGGGGTGGGGGGGGGGGGGGAGAAGAGAAGGAAGCTGGAATCCTAGGAACGTTTCAGGCTAGGATAATGTTTCCGAATCTAAAATGGGAGTTTTCCAGGACGAGTGGATTCTCTGGATTACAAAGTCCAGACTCAGTGGGAGTTTGTCATCAGCTCACCACGAGATTTCACGACTGCTAGGTAAGGGAAATGAAGAGAAACAGTTTCACTCCTCATGTTTCACTCCTCCCTCCCACACGAAGCAGGCTTTTTATTTTTTTACATGTAAGAGCAGGAGTAGGCCATTCAGCCCTTCGAGCCTGCCCCGCCATTCAATCGTGGCTGATCTTCTAATCTAACTCCAGCTAATAACCTGACCCTGCCTTATCCCCATATCCCTTTTGCAATAAGAAATCTATCTATCTCAGTCTTGAATATGTTCAAGGACTGAGCGTCAACAGCCCTTTGGGGTAGTGAGTTCCATACATTCACCTCCCTTTGAGTGAAGAAGTTCTTCCTCAACTCAGTGCGAAAGGGCTGACCTCTGATTTTAAGGTTGTGACCCCCGGTTTTAGTTTCTCCAACCAGGGGAAACAATCTCCCACTATCTACTCTATCATACCCTTTGATGATCTTATAGGCTTCTATAAGATCCCCTCTAATTCTAGAGAATATAGGCCCAAATTGATCAGCCTATCCTCGTAACTCATCCCCTTCATCCCGGCACTAACCTAGTAAATCTACGCTGCACCCCCTCCAAGGCAAGTATGTCCTTCCTTAAATGAGGAGACCAAAACTGGACACAGTATTCCAAGTGTGGTCTCACCAGGACCCTATACAGTTGCAGCAAAATTTCCCTACTCTTATACTCTAATCCTTTCATAATGACATACCATTTGCCTTCCTAATTGCTGCTGCACCTGCAGACTAACTTTCTGTGATTGGTGTACAAGGACACCCAAGTCCCTCTGGACGCTAACACATTCTAATCTCTCCCCTTCAAAAAAATAACCCGCTCTACTGTTTTTTCTACCGAGGTGGATGACTTCGCACTTCCCTACATTATACTTCATCTGCCACCTACCTGCCCAATCACCTCACCTACCTATGTCTCGCTGCATTTTTTTAATGTCGTCCTCTGTGTTGACACTTCCTCCTAGTTTTGTGTCATCTGCGAATTTAGATATATTAGCTTCGATGTTATTATCATTGATGTAGATGGTAAATAGCTGAGGCCCAAGGACTGATCCTTGTGGTAATCCACTAGTCACATCCCGCCAATCCGAAAAGGACCCGTTTATCCCTACTCTGTTTCCTACCCGTTAACCATTCCCCAATCCACGTTAATATGCTCCCCCCAATTCCATGGGCCCTTATCTTTTGGACTAACCTTTTATGCGGCACCTTATTGAATGCCTTCTGGAAGTCCAAATAGACCACATAAAGCCTTCACTATCTCATAAGTTCCCTCTTTTAAAACCCTGGGATGCAAGCCATCCGGACCATGGGATTTGTCACTTTTTCCCTCGCACCAATTCTCTACTAATGAACATTTCCCTAAGTTGCTCCCTGTCCTTATCCCTTTGGTGCATCTCTATTGGCTTCTTTCCATGTTGTTTGACTCCGTGTAACACAATGAAGTGTGGAGTTAACTGGGAAGGGTCCTGATCAGCACAAGGCATTACCAGCAATGATAACAATGGTGTAAGCTGAAACGCTGTCAAGTTCAATATCTCACAGCACGGAAAACCACCAAACCCTCTTTGCCGTGTGCAGAAACTGTGAAAGAAACGGCTGATCACAGCGGAAAATAAAGTGGTTTAGAATAAGGTGTATGACACAGTAAAGAAAACGCTCACTGACTTAAGGAAAATTACAAGGGGTAAAAGAGAAGGGGATGGAATTATTAGCGAGCTCCAGCGAGGAAACTAGTACCAAATAATACAAGATGAAAAGACCAAGGAACGGGATCAGACTGAATTTGCACCAGCACAGACCCAATGGGCTGAATAGCCTCCTGCTGCTCTGTGAAGGTTCTGCGATTAATATAGGGAAGCAGACATAGGGCAAACTAACAGCAAACACAGGGACTACCTGCTTAGAAATTGCAACCACTTTCTTGTGCTAACAACTATTAACATGAATTTGCTTTAAATTTTTCTCCCCTCTCTCGCACCCATGATATTCAGAGTGAAAAGTGTCACTCTTTAATTCAAGATAACCCTGCTTTATTGGGGGGGGGAGGGAGGTTGTTACGATATCAAAGCAGGTTTACACTCACAAGCAGCAAACACATTAAGGCTGAGTTGTTCAGAGCGTGGAGCAGTGACACACACAGACACCCAACCAGTCAAACACCGGAACACTCCTGCATGCTATGCTGTCTGTGGCAGGCACAGTTCAGGTGTGCTGTGAGCACCGGTTACCTGGCTGCCTGTCCATGCTCGGGGAGCCCTCGATCTGACCACGCAAGCGTCGCCGGCGGCTGCGATTGCGTCGCTGCGGTTTCCTCTCATCATCTGCAAACGCAAAGTGTCATGGAGGCTTTCTCTGTGAGGTTCGGCTTTGAGAACTGAAACCCCAAGCGCGCGGCGTGGGCTCAAGAAACAGTTGAAAG
This sequence comes from Callorhinchus milii, assembly GCF_018977255.1. Taxonomy (NCBI): domain Eukaryota; kingdom Metazoa; phylum Chordata; class Chondrichthyes; order Chimaeriformes; family Callorhinchidae; genus Callorhinchus; species Callorhinchus milii. The sequence goes on along the minus strand of NW_024704752.1, from coordinate 1,769,516 downwards.
GCAGGGAGGGAGATTGGGCACATGGCAAAGGGGATTTGGGGGTAGAAAGCTCCAGAAAGCAAGGCACAATCTTACCCATACAGCATCTTTTACGGCTGGAGGACATTTCAAAGCGTTTTCCCCGTAAAGTGTCATGACTGCATTTTGTACGCAAGCGCAACCGACAATCTACGCACAGCAACATCCCACAAACAGCCAGGAAGTGACTGACTAATTTCATCTGGGGGAATTGTTGGCCAGGACACACAGCTGAAAGCCTGACCACCCACCAGCCTTGTGCAATCTTACCAAAAAAAAAAAGTGAGGAAATTCAGTAGAGGTTCATACCTAAACCGTTCTCGGTGACAGAAGCGCTGTCAGATTCAGTCATTCCGTCGATCATGGTGGCATCATCATCTGTCCTACGTCGGCGTGACCTCCTGCGGCGACTGGAGCTGCCGTGAGATTCGCTAGCGTCAGTGTCCGCTGTCTGATCGGTCTCGGTGTTGTCCAGCAAGCTATAGGGATTGCTGTCTGGATCCTTGAGCACTGAGGGTGGGGCAGAGGGAGAGAGAGAGAGAAGGGATCGCAAACTGAATCAATTAAGGCAGTCGATAACATTGATGAATGGAGTGGCAATATTTCCCCGAGATTTTCTTTAGCCTCTCGTTCCTCTCAGTGTGACAGCGCTCTGTTCTGTAGTCAGTCAGTGTGTGTGACAGGCGTTCTCTCTGTACAGTCACGGTCACTGCGTGGTGATAGACGTTCTGTATAGGCAGTCAGTGTGTGTGTGATAGATGTTCTGTACAGTCAGTGTCTTGGAACGTCCTCCCGACGTGAAAGGCGTTATACAAATGTAATCTTATTGTTGTACAGTCAGTCAGTGTGGGTGTCAAGACATCAGACATCAAGACATTGGGATCATGTCCTGAGCTTTGCCTCAAGAGCATTGCAAGCAACTGCACATCACACAACAACCAGCTGCTGATCCAGTTCAACAGGTAGACATGTGGCCACATGTGCACACGCATGTATGTGTATGTTAGAGGGGGGAGGAGGGAGGGAGGGAGAGGGAGAGAGGATTGCGGAGCCGAACTCTCATTACCTGAGCTGATTGAGGAGCTGCCCCCTCGCGGTGCTCCCCGGCCTCGGTTGCTCTGTCCCCCCCCTCGTCCTCTCCCGCCCCCGGGCCGCCGCCGGCTGTCACGCTGAGACCTGGTGTCCCGATCGTCCTCCGCGGCAAGCGACCAATCGCTCAACTCGTCCCTTCGCTCCGATTCCGTCTCCGACGCGTTGGACAGTTCTGAATTTGTTCCTGTGTTGACAAGAAATACAAGGGCATTTGGGATAAATTAGTCAAGTAGTTTAAAGACCTCTATACTCTGTACTAGAGCACCCCCCACTCCCGAACCATTCTATGACTATGGCAGACCACAAACCACACTCCCAAGCCTGTTACTAGAAAGCAGAGCGCAAATAACCTATTCCTTTACGCAAGACAATAACACTGGCACTTGACACTGTGCCTATAACATCAAAATGTCTCAAAGAGTTTCAACAAGCAGCGTTCACGTGCAAGATCGTTATTTTCATGTTAAGCGCGATTGTTAACAAATTGCAGGACTCAAAAAAGGCGAGTGGAGATATTAATAATAATCCTTGCAGTTTATGTAGCCCCTTATCATGTCTTCGAGATGTCTCAAAGCTCTTCACAGAATATATTAAGTGAATAGACTGTATATTTTGTGGGCGAAACGCAGCAGCCAATTCCGCAAAGCAGGGTCCCACAATCATTATGACTACATTTTAAAAAAAGGAAAAGCAAAAGCCCACTACATCACCAGGCAAATGGATTTATATTAATGGTATTAGGATTTTTACACGGATTTGGAGTAAGCTTTCCCGCACGTTCCATTGAACATGGGGGCCAGACTGATGAAGGTATTGAGGAATTGGAGTTGAGGTACAGATCAACCATGATCCAATAGAATGTCAGAACAGGCTTGTGGGGCTGAATGGCCTCCTCCTGTTCCTATGAAGAGCTGGAGTCAGTCATCTGGAAACGGATTCAATAACAACTTTCAAAAGAGAATTAGATAGGTACTTGGAAAGGAAAAATTTGCAGGGATGTGGAGAAAGAGCGGGGGAGTGGGACTGATTGGGTAGCTCTTCCAAAGGGCTGGCACAGGCACGATGGGCCGAATGGCCTCCTTCTGAGCTGTAATATTCTAGGATTCTATGAACTAGAAAATGACGGAAGGTTAGAGCGAGTGCCAGTAGGACAGGGAGGTGGGGCAGGCCTCACCGTAACCAGATGTATAATTCGGACCTCTGCGCCCTCGGCCACGGTAGGACCGGCTGGCGTGCAGGGAGGAAGCTGTGCTCTCGTCTGTCATGTAGCCCTTGTCCTTCTCTGGGCGGCCGGACGCAGGTCTGAATCCCATCCCAATCTGCCTCAGCTGCTCGTCAATCTGCAGCCTCTCCATTCTCAACTGCTCCACTTCCTGAGAGAGGGAGAACACCACAAGCACGCTCAGAAAGAACCCGACAACCTTCTAAAAAGAAGTTCCAATTTTATTTATTTATTTTTAAAAACTTGTCCAATTATTTTCTCCTCATATTCATCTGCCTCTTGTCCCTAGCCTCTTCAGGTTTGGTTTGCATTGGGCTAACCCCACTTCCCCTACCAAGGAGGATAGTCACTAGTTGGTCAGCATGTTTGGTAACAGAATGTTGGAATTGAGCCAGTCCTATGTGGCGGTTTCGACAGTTCAGTTCCCGAGCCGGGGGGGGCACAGTATTACAGGGCATTGCTGATGACAGCACAGTCCAGTCTGGCTCATTGGCAGGACTTGGAAGGGCAGAATAGTCACTGGGGCGGGGAATCCTCCCACTCAGTTCCTGATCACTCTGCATGCCAAAGCCGGTGGTTAGGGTGGTCCTAACTCGACAAGCAGCAGGTAAGCTTGACAGAGCGTGATATCAATGGCAAGCTATGTGGTTTTTGCTTGCTGGACTCCAGCAGTTACCCCAACGCGAGCACTCTTGCACTGGGCTTCTAGCCACACATTAACCTGATTTCCAGGATGGGCTGAAAGGTAGTAGAGGGGAGGGGAAAGGAGAGGAAGCACTATTAACCCATTCCAACCACACCTGCAAACATACCTTCAGGTAAGAGATGTGGTACTCCAACAGGACTTGGACATTTCCGATGCTTTCCTTTGTTCCAACAAACGTGAAAGGGACCATCCCCTGAAAGAGAAAAAATAATCTTTTAGAAACTTTCTAAACCAATGTTACCAACTATAGACAAAATGTACTGAGAAATAATACCTAGGAACGCAAAGCGTATATACATCACTTGTATGTCACTGTTATAGAAATATCTGTCCAGATCACTAAATGAATTTAAAAAGCCGATCTTATCCGAAGGGTATGGATTTATCTTTTCACCAAGTCTTTACACTGTCACACAAAATCCTCTCTCGGGAGCAATGGCTTATGTAGCTGTTAGTTTAATCAGCGCAGAAACGGGAAATCTGATTGTGAGTGTGATCAAAGTGCAGAGCAAAATACCCCATCACTCAGTGAATTCCTTTACAATTTAAAACCTGTATTTCGTGCAGTGAAAAAGGAGAGTGGTCTAACCACTACGCTACAGGACTCCACGCACAGGAGCACATTACCTCTTCTCTCGGTTGCTTGCTATCATTGTCGCCTTCAATCCTCACTCTGACGACGCCAGACTTATCCACAATCTCTTGAATAACTTTCCCATTTTTGCCAATAACCTTTCCTGTGACAAGAAAGTGGTCAGCAATTTCAATCTGCAGTGAACTATTTTGAACATAAACCCATTCTTTCTGTTTTTAAATGATCTAAAAGGCAAAGAAATTAACAGGTTGTGCCGACGGTAGTTATATACTGCTCGATAAATCATGAATGAGGAACTGACGTCTCTATCCATGAAAAGAAATTAAGGATCTCTGGAACTGGGATTAAATAAAGCCTCTTTTGTCTGGTCTGTAAGAACCCTTTGTGGTATTAGATTGGCCCGTCTAAACCCAATTCTAGATGTCTTGAGGGGCACCGTCTACATTTCCCAATGCTAACACCTCTCACCTACAAGACAATAAAATTCATTGCAATGCTTTAGAGAGTTCTGCACAATGTGTCTGCTCCGCAGCACTCTCAAACTTATTCCACATACAGGGTACCCCATCATAACATGCCTGAGGCATTGGACACAGATGATCTGATTATAACAGGGTTATCCTGTCGTAAGTGATCAATCATCAATAGCTCCCATCACAATATCAAGAGATTGAGGGAAAGGATCTGAAAAATGTACATCATTTATAAAACAGGGACAATATTCATTGCATTATGAACAGAATTAAAGACACGTCACATCAACAATCCTTCTCAATAACCGTGTATGTACTCATTCATTTAAATAATCGAGACTCAGGATTAAAACATTATACAAATTTAAATCTGTTATACTGTCCCCCTCCTTCAGGCTCAAATGAATTGTTGTTGAGGGGATTGTCCTTTTGATAACACAACATGAGCGTAGTTGCCACCATATGAGTTCATCACTTAAGCTATTTTCAATCTAAAAAAATCTAAATTGTAGTTCTTAGATAAGATATTTACTGTAAATCAAAACTCTATTTGCACACAATACTTACCGACTAAATCCCTGGGCACTTGCACTGAATCCTCCACAAACTCCAGGTAATTTCTAGCCTTTTGGACTGCCTCTTCAGACTGAAAAAAATCACAGATCATCCAAGTTAGTCATGCGCTCCAGGTTACCAAGTCTTCTTTTTACTTCTGTACACACAAATCATTTCACCTACAAATATACAGTTAATTCACTTTCAGTATATTCTTGTGAAGAGCTTTGAGATGTGTAGAAAATCAAATGCAAAGATTATTATTATTATTATTAAATCACAATCAAAGTGAACCTCCAAATACAGCAGCTTGCATTGATGTAGCACCACTCATGCAAGGTAGCGCCTCAGCACATTCGACAGTGGCAAAGCACAAAATATAGCCCTTTCCAAAACAAATGCACTGTTTATTGACGTAATGTTTGATCTTTCATATGTTTTAGGGCATGTGAATGTCAAGCAGCCACATTCTTTAGATCCTCCTCTAACACGCAGGTGCAATTTAATTGTGTAATTGGAAAATTCCAACAAGTTGCCCTTTTTTCAAATCTCCTATTGGCAAAAGATTAGACAACAGTAGCCAAAACGTGTGAATGATTAATGATTGTATGGCGAAATCCACTGAGGATCTCTTGAGCTCCTAGCTGCGCTACAGGTAGTGCTTGAAGCCCACCGAATGGCCATTAGGACATGCTCACAAAGATAAACTCAGAGCTTCCAAACAAAACAAAAAAATTGGGTCACTCACTCCATGGCTGTTTGTGGGACATTGGTGTGCACAATTGTGCTGCTAAGTTTAGCAACGAATACACAGTCATTCCATTTCACAGAAAATCCTGTGAAGTGCTTTGAGATGTTGATCCGATGTGATAAGGCGTTATACCAAAAGCAAGGCTTATTATTATAGCTGCTGTAATGTGATCACCATGAAAACAAATTCAGCCAATTTTAGTGTCACATCGCAGGCTTTGACAACAAACAGCCAAGCCGTGTCCACAGATGTAAACTCAGCTCCATCAACCACATCAGCTGGCAGCTCTTTGATATCACCTCCTGGAGGAGTGGAGCCGCTTCAATAATTGCTCGACCGTACAGAATATTTCCCCACTTTGCTTTATGTACTTTAGTTTGTATGTTGGCATCCTCAGTAAGGAGACCTTGGATCACATAGCCATGGAATTTCTTTTTAAAATCAACTGGCTCCTGGGTTTCAAGGCAGTTGCTCCAGCAACTCAGCTACAAGTTTCCAATTTCACTGAATGTCACTGAAAACAGCAACTGGTCAAAATGGTGCCAATAAGCCATGAAACAACAAGCTCCAAGTTACTCTGTGCAGGTCAACATCTCCTTAGTTTACAATCAAACCCAGATGAATTTGTGCTGAGCACCCTTGCAGGTGGGAAAAAGAATATACAAGGTAGGAGGGAGTTTCTGAATTCACTTGGAACATTACTAAGTACAGACGTAAACACTTGTTGTTCCTTACTGGGCCGAGACGTTGCACAATGCTTCACAGGATATACTGTAAAGTGGAGATTGTAAATTTCGGGTGAAACGCAGCATGTCCAACAAACCAACCATCCCCAGCGCTGCATTGGGAGCATCAGCTTAGACTACAACTGAGCAGTCGAAGCTGTGATTCCAAGCCCCAACAAGGGGGTTGAACCCAACAACCATCTGACTCAGAGGCAAAGAGTGCTACCACTGTGCCAGGCTGACATACCGCACCATGGAGAAGGTATTTATAAACAGTTCTCTGTGTTACAAATCCAAAGACTGTTCACCCCTTCCCTCAAGTAAAATGTACCTCTCCATAAATTCTGAATGTGCCAGTTACTTCGTCGAGTTCAATTGCTGTGACCCCAGAAACCTTTCTGGCTTGCTGGATATTGGAGCCATGGGTTCCGATCGCTAGTCCCATCAGATCCTCGCGGACTGTGAATTCCTCTTGGAACGCTGCTGCTAGCTGCTTGGTGCTCTGAAAGTTCAAATAAATAATAATGATGTTCCTTGCATTTGATACTGCGCCTTACATGTTGGGAGAAAGCTTGAAAGCACTTCACAGGATACACTGTGAAGTGAAGCGACCGTGTGTTGTGAGGGTAAAACTCCTAGCGAATTCAGAAGGAGCACCAATATTGGCTGGTTTACCAGCAGGGCAGTCACCAAACAATGAATGCAACACAACCTATTCAATTATTACAATAATAAACAGAATAATCCTTGCATTTGATATACTTTTAACATAGCGTTGAGATGCCTCAAAGCAACTCACAGAATATACTGTAAAGTGGAGTACTGTGTATTTTTAGGGCAAAACAATGCTGAGCAGGTGGATACTTATTCAAACTGCACCTTTGCCAGTTACTAATCTGATCCACGCTGCTTTGGGAAGCCAACATGCAGAGCAAGACCTTAATTACGGCCCGTTTTAGTATTTACCTCTAAATGCTTTGTGGCCTCCTCATTCCTGGACACGAGCATCAGCTTTGTTCGGATGCTACGCAAGTGCATGTCACTCAGAATGCTAACTCTCTTCACCGTGGCTTCTTTGGTAGACTAGGTTCAAAGAAAAATCATTTTAAACACTTAATCCGCAATTACAAATAATTTACAGGATGGAAACAAGCCACTTTACCCAGCAGTCTGTGCCAGTGTTTACAATAATAATCTGTGCATTTGATATAGTGCTTTATCACGATTCAGAGACGTCTTAAAGGGTTCACAGAATACACTGTAAAGTGAATTGACTGTGTATTTTGTGGGCGAAACGCAGCAGCCAATGGCGCACATCAGTGTCCCATAAACATACTCCACACATGTCTCCACCCATTTTTTGTTAACCTCCTCCCCTCTCATGTGAAGGTCTAACTTTCTCTTGAATGCATCTATACTATTGGAGCACTTAGAAAGAATTCAATGTGAAAATCACTTCAGGACTTACCAGAGCCACCAATTGACCACTTTCAGGGCTATAAAAAATGCAGTCTGCTTCAGTTGCCTTCTTGAAATCCTTGTGGATGTTTTCATTTGCACAACTGGAGAAACAAGGAGGAAAAAATTTAGTCCCAGACATTGCTAGCTATATGTAATTGTTTCAGAATACTGCACATGGCACTGAATGCACAGCATACAATTGGTAGAGACAGAGAGGAATGGGGCACGCATCTCCACTTACGCTTCTTTTAAATCATCAGGGACTTCGACGGTACACTTGAAGAAAGTATTCTTTGTGATCGTCTTGTTTGGGTTCACAGGTCGTAGCCGTTCAAAGGTAACAATCTCATTGTACGTTGCGTCACAGGCAGCATATTCGATCACGTAAAACTGGGCAAATAGATACAACAGCTTGAAATCCTGGCACTCCTTTTAGAACACAAACTGACTGACTCTTTCAATGTAACAGCTACAACATTAGTTTCCTCCGGCTAATTTCATAAACCTCTTTTGCTGGCTACACTTTCACACAGAACTAAGCCACTGACACCAAACATAATAATAATGCCTGCATTTAATATAGCGCCTTATGACGTCTTCGAGACGTGCTTCACAGAATATACTTTAGAGTGAATTGACTGTATATTTTGTGGGTGAAACGTGGGTAGCCAATTCTGAGTGCACCACAAACAGTCATGGATTGAGTGACCAAATAATTATTAGTATTAATATTTTTTGTAGCGATTACCCACAGAAAAGCGATCCACCAATCGACTAACAACCGGGTTCCTACTTACTGCTAGGACAACAGAGACGTGTGGAGTAAGGAAACTTGTCCCAATGTTTCGCGCTACCAGGGATTTAAAACCAGTTCCTCTTGCTTGCGAGGCAAATGATCTAACCACTAAGCTACAGAACTCCACAACATACTTTTAGTGCACTTTGTGACAAAATAGGCTTTACGCTGATTAATTCAAAACACTGATGTAAAATATTTTAATTTCTAGAGAAGATGTCCTGAAGCAAAATAACTGAATAGAAATTTAGCAATTCCACATTATCGGTTTACACTGCAAGGATTTAGCTCAAAACATTTTGAAAGCCCTCTTTTAAAAACTTACTTCTCCTTTCATCATCCGAACCTTGGCAAGCCACCACCCACAGGGCTCTTGCTCATTTGCTCTGGAGTAAACCTATTTTGGGGGGGGGGTGAGAGAGAAAAGCAAAATCAACTTTCAAGGAATAAGGGATCATACAACCATATTACATTCGGTCAAGAGAATACACACGCACACACACTCACTGCAAATACCCCTCTCACATCTTCGTGAGTGGGACATGTCTGTTTTCTGAGCACTCTACAAACAGACTGTAGCTCGGGTTATTAAAAAAAAGCTTTGAACAAACAATTATTTGGTTTCAGTGAAATGTAAATTAGGGAGAGAATAACTAGCCTGATCAATCAATAAAATTAAATATAGAAGTAAACATAAATCCACAACACGCCAAGATCAAGGCGCGAGCAGCAGTTCATTCATTTTCTTTGTAGGAAGACAACATTTTGAGGCAATCATTTCCACTTACCAATATTAGTCACTAATTGCTTTGAGTCTTCACTGGATATTAATGGTAATGCTAGCATGGCAACACCATTAGATTTCATAATGGGAAGCTCGTTTCTTATATATGTTATACATTATATTATAATAACATAATATGATATATTATATTATAGAGAGTTGTTAAAATGTGGAATGCTTTGCACAAATGGCTGTCAAAGCAGGTTTCAAAATAGCAATAGTAAAAAGAAATAGAATGAATACTTGAAGCAAATACAACAACAACAAAATTACATTTATAGATCACCTTTCACGTCGGGCGGATAACTAAATATACTCAGATATGGGGAAACGAGCAGGGGGATGGGATTAGATAGATCTAGCAGAGGAGCTAGCGTCAGTGCAGACATGATCTGAGTCTTTCTGTATCATAAATAATCTATGAATGACTTGTTAGTTGGAGATGGGAAAATAATAATAATAATTGCATCGTTCATGTTGGGAAGACATCTCAAAGTGCTTTACGGGATATACTATAAAGTTTAGTAACCGTGTTTTGTAGGCACAGACAATAATAATCTTTGCATTTGATATAGGATCTGAAACGCTGTACTCTGCCCAGCGCCTTGGGACATCCTCCTGACGCGAAAGGCACTATACAAATGTAATCTTGTTGTTGTTGTTCCTTATCACGTTTGCGAAACATCTCTCAGCGCTTCACAGAATATACTGTAAAGTGATATGACTGTATTTTGCAGGCGAAACACGGCAGCCAAAACACAGATCATATGCCTTTTACCCGTTCAAAAGCCAATGGCAAACAGACAGAGGTTGCTAGGCAGATACTCTATATGAAGGAACACTTCCCGAACATTAGCTTGCAATCTGCACATGAAGATGCACAAAAGAGTTAAGACATTTGTAACCTGAATGTTTTTCCTTTCAGATTTTGATTCCCATCATTTCCAATGTTAAAATCGGATGTTCCTTCAACAACCACGCTGTCATCAAAATAACTACTATATCATGGACAACACATCTGTCAAATGGGGACATTTTCAATGCCGTTTCATTATGAAAATGGGTTCTTTCCAAATTTTCATATGTCACATTCTCACTGCACTCCCAGTGCAATCAGTTGGGGGCCTCGCTGCTCACATCAGAGTACAAAAAAAGCTACTTCCCATCACTGACACTGGCTGAAAAACAAAAAGCACTCCAATTGACAAAAGATTGCTACAATTTGCCCAATTTAAACCATAGGGGAGGCAGCCAAATAGAGCCGGAATGGAGTAATGCATTTGAAATTCCACGCTAACAACTGATCCCAAAGACAGGTTAGAATGCGTCTCCCAACCTTCTCCAGTCCGCAATGAAATGTGTGTCACACAATGGATACCCCATGCTGAATTAAGCCATTACACCCTTCTGCGTCACAACATCAATATTGGCACAAATCTGTTTCAGCAATTTCCACCACCTAATTGGACAATTCGCATACTCAAATTACAACCAAGCTTGCCTTTTGTGTTCCGAAAGAAACTTTTTTTTAGTATTATATGTATTATGTATTAACAAAAAAAATCATAAAATTTACAGCACAGGAGGAGGCCATTCAGCCCACTACGTCTCTGAAAGAGCTACCCACTTCACTACAATTCCCTTGCCCTTTCCCACACAATCTTAAACATCGCGATCAGGTCATCTCTCTCTCAACCTCCTTTGTTGCAGCGAAAACAGGCCACTATTTCTCTTAAATAAAACCTCTCATCCCTAGTCTCATCCATGTAACTCTCCTCTGTACTCAGTACTCTCTTCAAGGCCTTAATCTTTCCTACTAAAATATGATCTCCAGAACTGGATAGAATCCTCCAACTACAGCCCAAGTGTGATTTTTATATCTAATACATTCAACTTCAAACTCTCCTGAGCTATGTCATGTTGCTCTATGCTACAGGCAAGGTGAAGGAAGCACTATAGAGCCAGCTATTCAGCATTGATTTTGTTGCTCTCAGTAAAAAACAATCAATGCATCTTGTGGTGGTTAGGACCCAATCAAGTATGATTTTGAGACTTGCATGAGGCAACCTTTCTCCCATTATAATTCAAACAGAAGCAAGTCGTTTCGAGTCAGTTTGGACCCAGCTTATAATAATGCGATAAAATTCCAGGGGTGGAATATTCCAGAGACAGGCATGTATTTAAGAGTATACCAAAGATGCATACTAGGTAGTTGTAAACTGGGCCAATAGAAAAGTGCGGAAATATTTGTGGAGAATTGCGGGGCATTTGCCAAATCTTGCGGGGAATAGTTGGGGATTTGATCGGTGCTATTGAGAGATGCATTTTGTGAAACAATCCGGATTAAAACTATTGGCATACGTTTCTTGAACATGTAGTTATGTTTAAAATACTAAAAATGTTAATGTGAATAAGTACAGCATTTACCATGAATTGGTCACAGGAGTTCAGTTTGCGCCGCAGGCAAAGCCGATATCCTGATCGCACCAACCCACCACTCCATCCACAGTCGCAGAGCCGAGCAAACAGCGCAAGAGTTTGCAGTGACTTCCACGGAAAAAGTGCAGCCGCACTTTTCTATTGGCCTAGGTGTAAGTCATGGGAATTACATCAATGACCCAACGTTGGGCCAAACTGCTCCAGTCCTCAAGATAACACGAGTTTATGGACCAGTCACTATTAGCATTTATCTGCTTATGATCTGTCAGTTATATTGGGAGTTACTCACAGCAACTAGCATTTAATTAGCACCCTTCACCATGTCTCAGAGTGCTTCACAAGGGCGGTGTCCTATGGTGAGCAAGCGAGCGGTAGGTGACCGTAGGCTCATTTACAAATTCTTACAAGTTCCCTTCAAAACTCATCCTAAAAGATATGGTTGGAAATCAAATTGGCACATAGACACCATCTAGTGGCTGTGTGTGAGTTAGGTACTGCATCTTAACATAGATATTTCAGAGATAGAACAGTGCATCATGGCACACCTTCTGTCACAAGTATAACATAAATAACCTGGATTAGCAGATTTAGTGCAGGTCTATTCAATTAACAGTGAAAAACCCATAGTTGCTAATGTTTGGAAACAGACACATCTGGGCCCGCTATCTTCAGGCTCCCATGGCTTGCTGGGAACACCTTCTGCCTGGAAATTGTTCCACCACCAACCTCTTAAGCCATCGCTGGAAAAGCTTTGATGATCATGGATAGACGTGCATTTTATGTACCAGGAGCTCGCTGAGTTGAATCTGGGTGCATGGGAGTTTATTGGTCTCAGCAGGTGAACAGGGTGGCTGAATCGGCCACTGCCTTCCTATGCTATTGGAGGGATTTAGGCTCAGCTATGCTGCTCTCTACAGTTGAGTAGCCAAGGCTCACAACTAAACAATGGCTACTTGGGCAGGGAACCAGAGGGCAGCCAGCAATCATGGAGCCATACACCAGTATGAGGAGGCTGGAGAACAGGGGTACTTACCAATGAAGGAAGGAATAAGAAATAACTGGACACAAAAATGTAAAAACACAAGAGTGGGTGCAAATTCACTAGACCTTCAGGCACAGCAGTCAATCAGGAAAACAAAATAGAAAATTGTGCCACACTCATCTTTAAATGTACATATGGAATGAAAATACCACGACACACATTGTGAACAAATATAGCCTATAGTTGGAGCCTTGTTCAAAGTGTAGCAGGAGGCTCTGGATAAAGACAACACAAGCTTAAAGATGCCACCAGGATGCAACTACAATAAAGTGACTGCCAACTCACCTCAACTTCATCCCCTTCACCAATGTCCTTTTTGTATTCAGGAGGAGGTGGTAATCGCACATCACAGAAGGGAATCTGGCGTCCTGGCTGCCAACTATCAAAAAACATAGTTTTCAATAATATGTACAATACACAATGCATAAAAAACACTGGCGCAATATATTCTGTACTTCCTCAGAATGATTAATTTAATTTTGGGGGTAAAATGCTCAGCAAGGTCTCAGCAAATTAATATTCAGATTCACTAGGAATCTCAATCATACCATAAAGGCTAGAGATAGCTCAGGTTTGTGTCAAACCACTTTCCTTCTTGGCTTAGTTTTGGCCCATTCATTCCCATTATTAGCAGACATTTTACACATCTCCCTCTTTTAAAGTGTCGAAAAGCACAAAATATCATTTGAATAGAGTATTACCCCAACAATCCCCACCCAACAATCAGATAATCTTTATTTCCCCCACCTCAGTATAATCGAAGTTCCACTTCAACGTAGAGTGAAAGAAAAATAAATTCTAGAGACTGTAGTTCGTCTCATTGCAATCAACTTTTTGATATCCTTTAAGCTCTTCATAAACAAAATACTCACTTGTTCTCAAAGGTAATGGCGAGAGAATCTTCGCAGACATCTTTCACAAATGCCTGAAACAAAATAAGTATTTCAAAACAGGAAAAAAATCAATTAAACTGTTTCGATTGTCTAATATTGCCTTGCTTTATCCAATAATTTTTCAAAAGTTTGACATAATTTAGTGATGCCATTGTACACTGATTGCTAACACGATTGTTAAATTCAGTCTCAAAACTCAAACAAGCCTACTTCTGTTTTTCTCAACACCCTTTCCCCCAATGACCACTATTTGGATTTTCCCACCAAAGTTTAGGGGATTTTTCTTTTTTTTTGGTCAACCAGGTATCTGACACATACAGAAACCCATCACTATGCTTAACAGCATCACCAAGTGGAGATTTCCATGCATCCCACCTACACATGGAAATCCCATAGATTGCTGGAATGTGCACTCTCTTCCCTGGAGGGATGCATCGTGCTTACCTATTTATGGAAAGTATTACTCGCAGGTTGGCAAGAGCCAAGGCTTGGGTGATTGTGTGATACAAACTTCATTACAACCCTGAGTCTCAAAATGTTTCACATTGTATAAAATAAATACCAAACCGGGCAGATCCTACTTTTGTTGAATTCTTCTCTGAAACCTAATTTATATAATCTTAAAATGTGTTATCACAACAATATAGTGTATAGTGTACAGTGTTTCATATTAGAAATCTTTTTATTTATCCCATGCTCTAAACCAAAAAACACTGGTGAAACTAACGATTGCTGGAGTGGAGCGCCCAGAGTCTCAGTATCAATATATCAATATATTTTGATGGGTCCAGAACATCAGGACTGTCAGCTTCAGTATTTGTCCTATAACACAACACTTTGACTGTCAGCAACCAAAGACACTTTGGCTTTTAGTTGTTTTGACAGCACTCAAGTAAACAGACAACATTTTTTCACACACCATACATTACAGAGCAACAGTTGAACAACAGGGTAGATCAATACAAATAAACATGGAACAAGGCTCCCTCCAACCTTGTGAAAATATTTGGATACTGTGCACTAAAATTGGTAAGGATCTAACTATTCTTACAATAACAACTTGCATTAATATAGCACCCTTCACTCTGGTAGGGTGAGTCCTCGGAGTGCACATACTCGGAACTATTCTTACAAACTTTTGTCAGCACTTAAGAGCTATGAAATACTAGAGTATAATGGTGGGGACAATCTGAAGTGATGAATCAAGACAAATAAGTGCAAATTGTTTTGTAATATTGCAATTGAAAGGCTTCGTTCTTTCAATTTAGATGGACTCAAATGTCTGCAGAAAAAGACCACTCACAGCCTTCAGCTCATGTACAAAGCCTAATCATCCTCCAATTCTATCCCCATTCAAGAAAACAAACCTCAAGCCCAGCTGCGCTCTAATTCCCTCAGAAGCGAAAACTATTGTAAGAAAAACAAACTACTTGCTTGGTATATTCATTGTGCAAATTCCAAGAGGCATTAGATGGACTTTAATTGACTCTCTCATATGTGGTAAAGGAAACAGCACTTGATCAAACTGTAATGCCTTCAACTCCCCCATCTTCTGGAACAGCATTTCACTCATCAGTGGCACGTCTGATATTGGCCTGTTCGGGTTAAAGTGATGTTTGAAAAGATGCATAACCTTGTAAAGCTTGCTTGGATGACTGCACAACAACAATGCTGCCAGGCCAGCCAGAATTCCACTATATTCCTTTCAAGTGTCATAGAGCTTGGACTTGTGGAGACTCATCCACCTGTGTGCACTATCCAACGAACCACTGGTATGTAAAGCCTTCAATGCGTTCCCATCTTTCAAGATCACAAGAATTTTCTTCTTTCATCGCACATGCATTAGGATACCTTGGACTTGTTATAGGTTTCATCTAGTTAAAGGAAAATCCTATGGTGTATGTGAAAATCCTGCGCTTTACAATCCCCAAAAAGGTATCTAATTCCTCTTGAATTTAGTGATACAATCCATCTGCTTTCGCTGCCTCCCTGGAAAGTCTATTCCACATACAGTTCACTGTTAAAAACACATTCAAGCTCAAGAGTATCTGTTTGTAGTACATTCATTTTCAATGGTGCTATGACAAGATAGGTGTTACAACAGGCTTCAAAGGCAGTAAGGGAGGCAGGGAGCAAGGGAGGGAGGAGCAAGGTGGAGGTTCTTTGGGATGGAGATCCAGAAAGTGGGGACAGAATGCATGAAAACTCACCCACCAACGGTGGGCCTGATTGGGCTAATGACCTGGAATTCACAATGTCACAAATAGTTGCATTCAGGATGTTTTTCCTCTGGGGTAATGGAACAGATGATTTTTAGTTACTGATGGTAGCAAATCAACGTCGGTCAGACTGTTCTAGCACACTAGTTATTGATACAATCTTAAGACACTGGGTTCTTATAAATTTCATAAAATCAACAGGAAGATTAGATATCAGTACACAATTGATCAATATACTGCATTAGGAATTCAAATGTTTCACTCACAAAATACACAGTCACTCCATTTGACAATATATTCTGTGAAGCTCTTTGAGATGTGATAAGGCGCTATATCAATTATTATGTTTATTATCAGTTTTGACCGAGTTGCACTAGAAGGCACCCCTTAGAATCACTAGATTCTTCTTTAAAAGATAGCAAAACAAACTATGCTGAAAGATACAATCCAACAGTTGCCTCTTTAGAAGTACTCAGAAGTGCCTCAAACTTAAGAGCTAAACTCAGTTTAATAATAAATCCCACATCCCCCGCTTTGGAGATGAACGAAGCTCCTTCTCAAACCCACAACATTGTGCATACAGTATTTTACACCCTTCAGTCATGTCCACATATCCAAGAATACCTTTGATTGCTTATATATAAGGAGACCATTCAACCTCTCAAGCCTGTTCTGCCATACTATTAGATCTTGGCTGATCTGTACCTCAACTCCAATTACCCGCCTTTGCTCCATATCCATTGATACCCTTAGCTAACAAACATCTACCCACGTCAGTCTTGAAAATTTGAATGGATCTAGCATCAACAACCTTTTGTAGGAGAGTTCCAGATTTCCACTACCACTGTATGTGAAAATATACTTCCTGATTTCACTCCTAAATGGCTCTAATTTTAAGATTATGCCCCCTTGTTCGGTGTTTTTTTTGTAGATGGGTGAAATTTTATTTTACATACAAAGCGGGGCACAGAGGTCCAGAGAGAACCATTACAAAAGCTGCACAATTCACACACTCGTTTTGACGCACGTAAAGTTTGCAACCATGTATGAAGCACAAAACCTGGCCATTAAATAAAAATTAGGATACAGCCTGCTAAAATTCCAATATAAGAACCCAGATAGAGGCATTCATAAGAATAATAAAAATAATAATACTTGCATTTGATATAGCGCCTTATTATGCCGTTGAGATTCATATCAGAATCCAATAAAAAATATATTTTTGGCACATTTAAATTTGGTAAATTACATTGAAAGCTCGAATCAGCAAGGCTCCAGCAAGTGGAGTCCTGTAGCTCAGTGGTTAGAGCACTCGCTTTGCAAGCGAGAGACCTGAGTTCAATTCCAGGCAGAGGGTGAAACCTTGGGCAAGTTTCCTTACTCCACACAGAGCCTAATAATAATCCCTCCAAAACCCAAAACAATAATAAATTGGTCATTTTCAATTCATGACTGTTTGTGGGACATTGCTGTGCGCAATTGGCTGCAGCGTTCGCCCACAAATATACAGTCAGTTCACTTTACAGTATATTCTGTGAAGCGCTTTGGGACGTCTAGAAGACGTGAAAAGCGCTATATCAAATGCAACGATTATTATTATTACTATTAAGGCATGTTGAAACTGAGATTGACATTCAAGCAGCGGTCATCAGATATTTTCTGAAGTTTCTAAATACACCAGATAGACAGGGACGAACTGGGATTTGTATTTCTCACCTAAAGCAGTGTGGTTATATTGTACTTTGGCTATAAAGTATTGGTACTGTCCAACATTAATCGTGTCAAAAGGTGATGGAAAGCTGGCCTGGTATTGAAGACTGACAAATTGAAAGCAGTTGGTGATCTAGTTCAAGGCAGCTTGAGCTACAATCTAATCCTGAGCATGGAGGCAGTGTTACATAGGAACATAGGAATGTGCAGGACAGAAAAAGACCATTTGCGGTACACTTGGTCAGGCCGAAAGCATTTTTTTCGAATTGAAATAATCCTGGACTACTCCATGTTCATACTCCTCAACTGAATTTATCAGCAACTGAATTTTCTTTTGAATCTGTTGATGTAAACTGTCTCCACGAGTAGTTAATAGCAGATATTCACCACTTTTGTGCAAAGTAATTAAATCTGAGCAGTCTGTTCTCTTCTTTGGTCACCTCCCCCCAGCTCGGCACTGTGCTCTGGGACTCTATCTTGCGTGAGAGGCTATAAGGGCAACTTGTTGTTCTAAGCTCGAATCTTTGTCACCACATTCTATTTTTTTTGTCCATATTAAGCAGATTATTAAGTCTCAGTTTATCTATATCCTTTAAGATCCTGAAAATGTCAGTAAGATCTCCCCTCAAGCATTTCTGGGAACTTGATACTTGTCAAATAAAAACTTTACAGTGATGCACAACATCAGCTGACTGATACTAGGCCCAGAAGAAATCATGTAACGTATTAAGATTAATTTCAAAAAGCAAAAAAATTAATTCTCTGAAAAAGAAATACGTCATCTAATATCTTGCCTCATGAGTTTCCTAAAACAGTTCCTAGAATGAGTCAAGTTAAAGATTTTCACCTGCAGTTCACCTCTGTATGGAATATTCATTTAAAAAATATAAGTTTGCTGCAGAATGAATTCAATAACACAAACCACTTCAAAATCCGGGTGTCCTGCTCTGCTGTACTTAGAAATTTTAATGTACTCATACTATACAAAAAATAATGAATGGGGAAAAAATGAAGGAAGAAAAAGTGCAACGACTAAAAACATTTCCCTTTTGGAATCTTTTTAAAGTTAGTTATATTGATTGTTAAACTTTTCTCCTCCTCTCCCTCCCGCCACCCTCCTCTACATCATTAGTAGGTTTTCACTGTTCAAATCACTCTTTCCAGATACCCGAAGCAATGCAGTAACATTTTTTTTGAGGGATGGGGGTGTAGGAGAAGAAAGAAATCTATATTAATTTCTGATGTTATCCGATCCCTCTTCCCCCAACAAATTCTCACATCCCATCTGTCTCCGGCATATTCAAATTGAAATCAAAAAGACATCATTCCGCAGGGACAGTTAGTATTTGAAAGCTTCGTCAAAAAGATTCCAAATCTGAATCGCTAGAGGGTGGGTGGGAGGTGGGGGTTGGAGGAAAGAAGGGGAGGCTGAAACATCTAAAGGAATTTTAACCAAAAAGATCGTACGAAAATCTCAGTATATGGGCAATCCATTTTGAGTTTGGGTGTCAGAGAAACTTAATCTAAAGGTACAGAAAGCACATGTGTAAAAAAAACCTCCTCCTCCAATGCACTTTTATGGCAGAAAGAAAAGCTCTCGCTGGCAATACCTTGGTCATAAAACCCTTGGTTAAAAATACCCTGAAACCAGACTCCCATGGCGATTTTGTCACCTCCTCCCCCCTTCTCTCTCTCACAAACTTGATAAAGAAACCATGAGTGACAGTCAACAGCCGGCCACAAGCATTCACTCCCAATGACGCCCTTGGAATACTTGCTGGGTGAGATGGAAAAGTTATTTCAAAGCGGATTCCCAACAACTTCCAAAAGAGAAATTAAAACAAAATTGTTTTTCTAATAGAAAAATCCTCCTCGCACAATAATAGCATTCACAACCAACAAAAGACAAGGGGAGAGGATTGGGGGTGGGGAAGGAACGCTTGAGTTCTGGTAATTAAAAAATGATCGCATTAAAAATCCCTATTGATATTTTGATATCAAATGCACACGTTAATTTATTAAGTGATTTAAAACCTCCAGCTGAAATTTTAGAATTTAAATGTAAACTCCTGCTGCTGCAGCTGCTTTTTTTTTTACACACCAACACACACACACAAGACCAAGATAATAAAAAAAATGATTAAGGAGCGTGGCAGAATTATATTCCGAGACGCTCCGGGGAATTAAAGCTAAAAGAGGTTTAAGAGAAAAGGGTGAAAAGGTAAATAACATTAAAGATAAAGGAGCTTTTCTTTTATTAAGACGTAAAACAAACGAGAGAGCCTTAAAATACGTTAATCTTTGGGGGGTGGGAAAAACATATTTGAGACAGAATTATCTAAAGGTACTTTTAAACGCTTGTGCAGAACACGGGGAACTTTTAAGACATATATATATACACACACACACACACACACACACACACAAAAGATACACGTTTATAGCTTAAAAAAAAACAGGGGGTGGCAGCAAAAAAAAAGTGAGGCCTAGCGAGCGGCCCGGGCGCCAGGCCTGGCCTAGGAGTTCCCCCGCCGCCCTGAGGGAGGCTCCACACAACCCCGCCACCCCCCGCCCTCCCTCCCTCCCTCCCTGGGGGGACCGGCTCTCCCCCACATCCCCCCTCACCCGCCTCTCCCCTCCCGCCCGGAGCGCCCGGTCCAAAGCTTTTTCTTTTACCTTATAAAAGGCCCCGTTGGAGCCGCGCACCTCGACCCGCAACTCCTCCATGTTGGAAGCGCAGTGGCGGCTGGGAGGCGTTTCTAGAACTTGTGCCGACGGAGGGAGGGAGGGAGGGAGGGAGCGTGCGTCATCACGTCGGCGGCGCCGTGGGACGGAAGGGGAGGGGCGCCGTCAGCGCGTCGGCCAATGTGGGCGTCGCATCGGGCGGGTTCCCGCCCAATCGGGGGCGTGAAACAGCCCGACGCGGCGTGAAACCGCCCGATTGGGCGGGACCCCGCCCAATTGGGCGGTTTCACGCCGCATCGGGCTGTTTCACGCCCTCGTTGGGCGTTTTTTGGGGATAATAATAATAATCCTTGCATTTGATATCGCGCTTTTCACGTCTTCTCGACGTCCCAAAGCGCTTCACAGAATATACTGTACATGAATTGACTGTATATTTGGGGGCGAACGCGGCAGCCAATTGCGCACAATGTCCCACAAACAGTCGTAGATTGAAAATGACCAATTTATTATTGTTTTTTGTTTTGTTTTGGAGGGATTATTATTAGGCTCTGTGTGGAGTAAGGAAACTTGCCCGAGGTTTCGCCCTCTGCCTGGAATTGAACTCAGGTCTCTCACTTGCAAAGCGAGTGCTCTAACCACTGAGCTACAGGTTGTTCACCAAGTCCTTTAACCCCCCCCTCTCCCCCACCCTCCCCCCGCACCGTGTTTTCTCTCTCTCTCCTACAATGAATTTCTATTTTCTGATGCAAATTGGTCGAGGGCAGCAACGTCTGACACCAATGCTTTGCCGCTTACACAAAAAAAATACAGTATATCCTGTGAAGCGCTTGGAGACGCATCAACAACGTGATAAGGCGTTTACCAAGGATGTTTACCAGAATGATATCAGGGATGAGGAACTTCAGTTATGTGGAGAGACTAGAGAGGCTGGAATTGTTCTCCTTAGAGCAGAGGAGGTTGAGGGGATGTTTAATAGCGATGTTGAAAATTACAAGGGGTTTTGATAGAGTTTTCTCTGTGGTAGGTGGGCCGGTAACCAGAGGACTCAGATTTAAGATAATTGGCAAAAGAACCAGAGGGGAGACGAGGAGAATTGTTTTTACCCAGAGAGTTGTTACGGTCTGGAACGCACTGCACTGCCTGAAGGGGTGGTGGGAGCGGGATTCGATAGTTACTTTCAAAAGGAAATTGGATAGGTACTTGAAAAAAAGCAATTGCAAGGCTTTTGGGAAAGAGCGGGGAAGTGGGACTAATTGGATAGCTTTTCAAAGAGCTGGCATAGGCACGATGGGTTGAATGGCTTCCTGTGCTGTAAGATTCTGTGAAGATCTTTTCTTACAGTTTCAAAAGCACAAACCCTAAATTGGCCACTCTGCGGCTACCCATAGGAGCCAACGCATAATGTGCTACTTTTGGGCTAATATTTTGCTGATTTGGGGCTACAAATTTAATTTTTGGCCACCCAGCTTCCAAGTGCAGGACTCAGCACAGGATATACTCAGCACCTCAGGGAGAATCAGCCTCCAGTCAGGCAGGCAACAACAACAACAACTTAGGTTTACATAGCGCCTTCCATGCTGGACGGCGTCTCAGAGCGCTTCACAGTAACGGATCCCGAGGCCGAGCCAGGGGGAGGGGGAGGAAGGTGACCAAAGCATCGGTCGAAAAGAAAGGTCTTCAGCTGAGACCTGAAAATAGGAAGAGAGGGAGCGAGGCAAAGGGACAGGGGAAGGGAGTTCCAGAGCCTCGAGGCATAGTGGCTGAAGGCACGGCTGCCGAGGTAGAGCAGACGACTCGGGGGACAAGGAGGAGGCCAGACCCAGTGGAACGAAGGGAACGGGCACTGTTGTGAGAAGAGAGGAGGTCAGAGAAGTAGGAGGGTGCAGAGGAGTGGAGGGATTTGAAGAAAAGGGTGAGGATTTTGAAGTCGATCCTCTCTGGGACAGGCAGCCAGTGCAGTCTGGCAAGGACTGGGGTAATCAAGGAGCAGAGTTTGGTGTGGGTAAGAATGAGGGTGGTAGAGCTTTGTATGACCTGGATTTTATGGATGGTAGTGGAGGGGAAATCAGCGAGGAGGGCATTTGAATAGTCCAGCCAAGAGGTGACAAAGGCATGGACCAGGTTTTCAGCGGCTTTTGGGGAGAGGTATTGACAGAGACGGGCGATGAGTCGGAGGTGGAAGAAAGCGGTGCTGGTGAGGGACCGGATGTGGGGGAGGAAGGATAATGGAGGGTCGAACCTGATGCCTAGGTTGTGTACGGGTTCGGAGAGTTTTAAGGGGAGGTCGGGTAGGTGGAGGAGGTGAGAACCGTGAGATTTTAGACGTTGACGAGAACTAAAGAGTATGTCAACGTTCAGCTGAAGGAAATTTGCGCTCATCAGCTCCTGAGGTCTGACAGGCAGGCTGACAGAACTGGGGGTCACAAAGTGAGGTGGAAAAATAGAGTTGGGTGTCGTTTGCATACATGTGGAAGTGTACCCTATGTCTACGGATGACATCTCCAAGATGGAGCATGTAGATCAGAAAGAAGAGGGGGCCAAGGATGGAACCTTGGGATACCCCGCACTTTTGCGAGGAAGAGCAAGTTTGAAATAGGGCGGAAGTGGCTGGGGTTTGAGGGATTTAGGGAAGGTTTTTTGAGGAGGGGGGTGATGACAGCAGTTTTGAGGGGGGGCAGGGACTGATCCAGAGGAGAGGGACTGATTGATGATATCAGTTAGTAATGGGCAGAGGCGAGGGAGCTGTGTGACCAGCAAGTTGGTGGGAAGGGGGTTGAGGCAGCAGGTGGTGGGTTTCATTGAAGTGATCGTGGATCAGGGAGGAAGGAGAGATGGGGAGAAAGGAATGTAGGAACAGCTGGACGGCTGCTTCAGGATCTCTGCGGGTGGAAGGCCAGAGGGATAGGATATTTGATGATGTGAGGGCCTTTGTGAGGGTCTCAGGGGGTAGCCTTTTCAATAGGTGGTAGAGTATGGTTGAGGGCTTGGTGGAAGAGAGAGGGTTGTGAGAGTAGAAGGAGATGAGGAAGTGATCCGAGATGGCCTTGCCCACTATGCTAAGGTCAGAAATGTCAAGGTCATGGGTGATAATGAGGTCAAGGGCATGGTCACGGTTGTGGGTAGGTGAATTAATGTGAAGGGTGAGGTTTAGGGAGGAGAGGAGGGCAATGAAGTCAGACAAAGTGGTGCAAGGGGAGTTTAGGTGGAGGTTGAAATCACCCATATGAGCAGGCGTTCGGAGCAGAGGGACAGGGAAGAGAAGAGATTAGAAATGTCAGAGAGGAAGGAGCCAGGGTACTTAGGGGGTCAGTAGACCAAGAGGATTTTCAGTGGGAGAGAGGGATGGAAGAGGGTGAAGTCCTCAAGGAAGGGGAAGCAGCCAGAGGACCAAGGTAGGCTTTGGAGATGAGGGCCACCCCGCCACCATGTTGCTTTGGATGGGGGGTGTGGTGAAAGGTGTAGCCTTGAGGGGAGGCTTCAACTAGGGGGATGAGGTCATTGAGGGAGAGCCAGGTTTCTGTGAGGCAAAGAATGTCAAGGTGCTCATCCAGGATGAGGTCATGGATGGTGAGGGCTTTGTTTGAGAGGGAACGGACATTTTGAAGGGAAATGCAAGTGGGTTTGCTGGTGGGAGGAGAGGGAGGAATGAGTGATGCAGAGAGTATTTTAGGGTGTACAGGAAAAAGGCTCTGGGGTGTGGTGGGAGTGAAGAGTTGGGGAGGGTACGTATGAGGGAGGGGGAAGTTGTGTCTGCCTTAAGGAGCTGGTTTGTGTGGAGGGAGTGAATGATGGGACACTTGGGATTGCTGCTCTGGGACAGTCAGTGCCAGGAGCCACGATGAGCCCAGCGGAGGATGCCCAGGCTGGAGCAAAGGGAAGTGGTGATGGGGTCGAGGAGAGAGAAAAGGCGGGGAGGGTGGTGGGAGAGAAGGACAGAGTGGGAGTAGCGGATAGAGGGGGGTGGGAGAAGAGACATTTAGAGTGGGGTGCGAGGGGGAGGGGAGAGGAGGGGCGGCAGCCAAAACGCGCACGCAGAGACCGGGAGCGAGCGATCAGCGTGACGGCATCAGCCCGCAGGCTGTGTGGTCATGGCTGGGATGGCAGTGCCAGGGGCTGCCAGGCCATCGTTGTTTTTTTTTAATTATGACGTCACGCCGACGTCACTATGTGAATCAGCGCCGCCATCATCTACTGCGCTCTCCTGACCCCGCTCCCGATTGAGTGGCTCCTCACCCAAGCACGGGTGTCAGGTTTGGGATGAGAGAGGGCAGAGAGGTAGGAGGGCCGCTGAAGGCACGGTCAAAAAGTCGTGCCTTGAAGGAGGCAAGAGAGAGAGCAATGTGAAGGGATTCTGGAATGGAGTTCGAAAGTGTGGGGGCAAAGAGGCTGAAAGCCCGACCACCGATGGTAGGGCAGGTTGGATGGGAGACATGGAGCAGGCCAGAGCCTGCTGAGCGGAGGGACCGGACAGGTTGACAGCAGGGGTTAACAGGTCAGAGAGGTAGAAGGGGGCAAGTCCGTGAAGGGGCTTGAAAGTGAGGACGAGGATTTTGAATTCTATCCTCTGAGGGATGGGGAGCCAGTGGAACTGGGGGTGAGGGTGATGGGGTCACGGAGCCTGGTGCAGGAGAGGACACAAGCCGCAGAGTTCTGGATGATCTGCAGCTTGTGAGGGAAGAGTTGGGGAGGCCGACAAGCAGGGAGAAAGATGAATTGACTGTATATTTGTGGGCGAACGCGGCAGCCAATTGCGCACAGCAATGTCCCACAAACAGTCGTGGATTGAAGATGACCAATTTATTATTGTTTTTTTTTTTGGAGGGATTATTATTAGGCTCTGTGTGGAGTAAGGAAACTTGCCCAAGGTTTCGCCCCTGCCGGGAATTGAACTCAGGTCTCTCGCTTAAATAGCGATAGATAGCGAGAGAGACGGAAACATTAACATATCACTCCATCTCTTGAACCTTTCTCTTTACTTTCCCATCTCATCTCTCCTCATCAAAAGAAAAATGGAATAAATACTTCCCGGGAGGTAAATGTATTAGTGGACACGAGAAAGAGCTTTATCTCAGAAAAGCATGATGTAAGCTCTCCGGGTCGCTAGCCCGCATGAAGGGCACTATATAAATGCAAGTTGTTGGTGTTGTTGTAACACTGATAGCACGGGCCGAGTGGCCTCCTTCCAGCTGAAAATTTCTAGGTTTAAAAAAACACACAATAGTAATCCTTATATTTGATGTTGCACAGTTCATGCCACGAGGATGTTTCAAAGCACTTCACAGGAAACATTGCAAAGAGTCGTGAGCGAAGACAGGGGAACCTGCTCTCCATTCACTCTGACAAGAGGCAAGGCAACAGCCCCTGTTAATTACTGCAGTAATTAGCTGCTAAATGGTAATTGCAATTAAGATACCGAGTTGCATTAGCAGAGGGATGGAGTCCAAAATAAAGTGGTTATCTTGTTACTGAGCAAACTCATCTGGAGCACTGTGCACAGCTTCTGGTTGCCTTATTACTCTCGAGGCGAGCGACCTAGAGCATTTGGTCGCCATGAATTTAAGTCACGTTGTGAGATAATAATAATAATAATCCTCGCGGTTGATATAGCACCTTATCACTCTATTCAGACGTCTCAAAGCGCTTCACAGATGACATTGTAAAGTGAATTGACTGTATATTTTGTGGGCGAAACGCAGCAGCCAATTGCACACAGCAGCGTCCCACAAATAGTCGTGGATTGAGTGACCAAATGATCATGTTTTTTGAAGGGATTATTACCCCCGGAAAGCGATCCTAACAACCAGGTTCCTGCTTGCTGTTAGGTAAACAGAGGCATGTGGGTAAGGAAATTTGCCTAGGGTTAGCCCCACCTGGGAATCAATCCTCGATCCTTTCGCTTGTGAGGCGAGTGCTCTAACTCCTACGCTACAGGACTCCAGTGGAGATAAGTGAACTCGACTCCGGGATGGAGACAAGAAAAAATAACTCATTGTAATAGCGTGTCAAAGCACTTCACAGGTCAAATTATAGTGGATCTGAAACATCTGTGTGAGAACAGTCAGACATGATATACAGTACATAAATAATTTGAGACGCGAGTCTCAAAGTGTAGTATGGCTTGGAAGAAACAGGCTACTTTGGATCTAAGGTTCCCAAAGCTTTCTACTCTGTTATAGACTAATCCGCACAGAATTAATTGCTATCAACATCTCCATTATTGTAGCAAGCGACTACCAGGATGGTAGGAGGTGAAAGAGATAGACCTTGGTCTTCTTTCGTCCAGCAATTCCCATGATCTTGTTTCGGAACTCTCTTCCAAAACGGCCAACCCGTTGAATACAAACAGTTACTACATTGACAGCAATTGCTTGTGAAATGCCTCGAGATGTTCCAGCATCATAAGGCACTAATATCAATTGCAAGGACTGAAATATGGTCCCACTTGGACCGTGGGCTGTACATCCTTGGGTTTTCTTTCATGTAACCTCGGTACCTTGATCTTTTACAGTCAAAGACTCCATATGAAATACTCAGCCATGCGTGGTTAAACTATACTACATGTCGCTGGCTGAAGGAAATTCACTGATTTGTTAGCTGATGGCAGTGACTAAAAATACATTTATTTTTCTCTCCTAATGACAGGCAATGTATAATTACCCACTGAGTCATGCTCCAATGTTCCACAATGCCTTTCTTGCACACCAGACTGCCTTTCATCTGATCATTTACCAATTGAGACAAAAGGAGCGATAAATCTCAAATCAGCTTCGGCTCCCACTCAGTCTTTGCCGAGCGCTTTGAGTGATTCTCCCTACAAGGAAAAAATGCAAGTTTGATGCTGCTCTGCTGGCTGGCAATGAGAACTGGAATTAAAAAGTCACTTTTATTCGCTTGTGTATTTTCTTTCTGTTTAGGTTTATTCTATTATTCAGGTTGATAATAATCCTTACATTTGATATTATTCCTTCAGGATATCTCAAAGCGTTTCAACAATAACTTCGATGACAACTTGCATTTATATAGCGTCTTTCACATGGGGTAGAGTCCTGATATGCTGTAAAGATATGCATACATGATACTCTATAAAGTTTAGTGACTGTATTTTGTAGGCAGACGTTGGAGCCAATTTGTGCACAGCAATGTCCCACAAATAGCCAATTAAGTGAATTACAAAATATAATATAATTCAGCCACAAAATACACAGTCAATTCACTTTACAATATATTCTGAGAAACACTTTGAGTCGTCTTAACGTGATAAGGCGCAATATCAAATGCAAGGATTATTATTATTATTACCAATTATATCTGGGGGATTGTTGGGCAGGTCACCAGGAGAAAATCCCTTCTTTTTCAGATAGCACTACCAAATCTTTAACATCCACCTTAACAGGCACAGTAAGGACCTTGGTTTAAACATCTCATCTGAAGGACAGCACCTCTGACAATGCCTTGATTCTACTCTTTTTATTGAGAGAGTGTTTGGTTGTGCTAACCATGTGCTGCCCTCATTTATATAATTAATCACAGAATATAATTACAGAATCATGAATGCTAATCACATAATTAAGAGTACCTGTAAGTTACTCTTTACACACAGTTTTCACATGGTTGGAAGGATCAATTGATTGGTAAATAAAAGAGCCAACAGTGGAGTGACCTTGTTAATTCTACGATATTTCAGTCTGTTCACCCTAGACTATTACATGTAGAATCATAGAATTACAGCACAGAACGAGGCCATTTGGCCCATCGTGCCTGTGCCAGCTCTTTGGAAGAGCTACCCAATCAGTCCCACTCCCCACTCTTTCCCCATATCCTTGCAAATGTTTCCTTTTCAAGTCCCTATCCAATTCCCTTTTGAAAGTTGTTACTGAATTTGTTTCCACCGACTTTCAGACTGTGCGTTCCAGACCGTCACAACTCTCTGTGTAAAAGAAATTGTCTCCTCATCTCCCCTCTAGTTGTTTTGCCAATTATCTTAAATCTATGTGCCCTGGTTAGCAGTTTCTCCATATCTATTCTGTCAAAACACCTCATAATTTTGAACACCTCTTTTAAATCTCCCCTTAACCTTCTCTGCTCTAAGGAGAATAATCCTTAATAATATTTTTTAAAAAACATTACACAGAAAATAAACTGATTTCACTATCAGCATCAAAAAACTGATTATCTCAGGCGACAATCTGGCTCAGTCGATAGGGTTCTGGGCTCTGGGTCAGAAGGTTGTGGTTCAAACCAGTGACACAGAGCTCACACTGCAGGGGAGTGCTGGGGGAAAACAGCCCGTGCTCCATCTATGGATGAGATGTAAAACCAAGGTCACCATCTGCCTGTTCAGGTGGACATTAAAGATCAGCTGACAATTGGAAATAGAGAACATAGTCCATTCAGCCCTTCGAGCCTGTTCCGCCATTCTATTAGATCATGGTTGATTTGTACCTCAATTGTATTTACCCATCTTTGCTCCATCCCTCGATAATCATATCAAACACAACTCTCCCTCAATCCCTCCGCCTTGCCCCCTCTCTCCCCTTTTTCAAGTCCTGCCTGAAAACCTTCCTTTTCGACCTTCCCCACCCCAACCCCCAGCTCGGAGTCACCCTCTACCATTGTTAAGCGCTCTGAGACCTTACACTGTGTGGAGGGCGCTGTCCCGTATAAGAGAAAGCTGTTATTGCTGTTGTATCTATTGGTCGTTACCTAACAAAAAGGTGAGAAAGGAAGTCTCCTCGACGCAAAATGACTGCTGTATTTGCCTATGTGTACACAGTCACTGCACTGTGCCGGCAATTAGCTGTAAAGAGTTTAAGTGTTATAATTGAAAGCAAAGCATGGCTGTGCTCAACCTAAACCATTGGATATAATAATAATCCTTGCATTTGATACAGCGCCTTATTCCATCATTGAGACGTCTCAAAGCGCTTCACAGAATATACTGTAAAGTGGAGTGACTGTACATTTTTGTGGACGAAACACAGCAGCTAATTGCGCACAGCAGCGTCCCACAAACAGTCATGGATTGAGTGACCAAATCATTATTTTATTCTTGTGTTTTTTTTAAGGTATTATTACGCCCGAAAGCAATGGAGGGAATGTGTGTATGGGGGTGTGTATGACTGTTTTGTGTGTGTGTATGGAGGGAGAGTGTGTGTGTGTATGTGTGTGGAGGGAGAGTTGGATAACAGAGATAAGTAAATCTGTTGAAATGGAACATATTTAAGGGACACTGAAAATTTCACGGGGAAGATCCTAGCAAGCCTATAAAGATCATCATGACATTTGCATTATGAGCCATGAAATGTAAGCCCGTCTTCTCGACAGGAAATAAAAATAGCAATGTAATTCAGAACGCTGAGAAACAGAGCCACCAAACACTCTGTCCTACCACGCTCAACAACATTTACCAGAGTATTTGTCTTATTCACAAGTAAATTTCATAACATACAGCCAACCTGCTTAACAAAGCACACCCATCATCTCTCTGGACACTCATCTGGAGAACTATTTACTCCCTAGATGATTGCTTCAGTTAAGCAATTAAAAGAAAACATTTATTATTATTTCAAAAACATTTCCCTCCTTTCCCTCCCTCCTCATCTTCCCCCGAGAGTGAGAACTCCACATACATTTCCCTCGCCAGCCTTGTATTGTAGTGGTTAGCACACTCGCCTCGCAAGCGAGAGGACCTGGGTTCGATTCCCAGGCGGTGCAAACCATTAGGTAAGTTTTCTTACTCCGCACACCTCTGTTTACCTAGCGTAGGTAGGAACCCGCTTATTAGTCGATTGGCGGATCGCTTTTCTTGGGATAATAATCGCTTCAAAAATAATAAATTTAAATTTGGTCATTCAATCCATGACTGTTTGTGGGACACACTGCTATGCGCAATTGGCTGTGCATTTCTCCCACAAAATATATATACAGCCAATTCAATCTATAGTATATTCTGTGAAGCGCTTTGAGACGTCTCGAAGACGTGATAAGGCGCTATATCCAATGCACGGATTATTATTATTATTTCTGGGAGCACTGGATAATTGTGCAAGATATAATGCGAGAATCAACAATAACTGCGAGAAGGTGCCACTGGCCTATATTTACACAGCCCGTATGAAGCCACGGAAAATTCTAATCTCGGGTTATTATTTTGACATAATGCGAAAGTGCGAGCCCCACTCCTGAGAGGATTAATTCAATGAATAAATATGTAGAAGCGGCTGCTATTATTACCCAAGTTCCTACTACTTATCTCGGGTTGTGAATTTCCATACTAAAATGCCTCGCAACGCTTCCTAACTTTGTAACCTAGCTGTGTTTATGAAAATGATGATGCTCGACCTCCCGCCTTCACCCCACGCCACTCTTTTCCCCTAAATTTATATTGCATTTTGTGGGTAATGTAAAAGAAACCTATGGGTCAGCCTGGCTCAGTCGGTAGCACTTTTTCCTCTTGAGTCAGAAGTTTGTGGGTTCAAGCCCCCACGTCGGGTCTTTGAACTTGCATAGTCTGGTCTGACAATGCATTGCTTGATCCTTTGGATGAGAGGTTAAACTGAGGCCCCTTCTGTGCCTGTACATGTGGACCATAAAGATTCCACCGCGCTATTGGAAAAGATAAGGGAGTTTCTGTCTCCTGGTGTCCTGACCGACAATCCCCAGATAAAATAAAATACCATTCATATGATAAGGTGCTATATCAAAGGCAAGGATTATTATTGTTGTTGCTTTTATTAAACGCCTGCTATCTTCTCCCTCATTTTTCTTCTGACAACCCTGAGATTGTGTCCCATCTCCCCGTCACCAATTAAAGGAAATCATTTTTTCCTCCTTATGAGCCTTTAGAATCTTTTCTTGGCTCCCAGTGCGGTGAGGGAAATTCTGATATTATGGATTACATAGACTTACGGAAACAGGTCATTCAGTCCAACTAATCCACGGTGGTGTTTATAGGTTGTAGGTCCCGAGGCATAGTGGTTAGAGCGCTCGCCTCAAGTGAGAGGACACGGGTTCGATTCCTGGACAGGGTGAAACCTTAGGCAGGTTTCCTTACTCCACACACATGTCTCTGTTTACCGAGCAGTAACTAGGAACCCGGTTGTTAGTCGACTGGCAGATTGCTTTCTGGGGGTAATAATCCCTTCAAAAGAAAATATGGTCACTCAATCCACAACTGTTTGTGGGACACTGCTGTGTGCAATTGGTTGCCGCGTTTTGCCCAGAAAATACACAGTCAATCCACCTTTAGAATATATACTGTGAAGCACTTTGAGACGTCTCTAATATCTAATAATATTAATAATAATCTTTGCATTTGATACGGCACCTTATCACGTCATTGAGACATCTCAAAGCGCTGTATTTTGTGGGCAAAACGGGCAACCAAGGCACTATATCAAATGCAAGGATTATTATTACTATATTACCACCCCTCCTAATCCCGCTCCTAAACCCCTCTATTCCCCTCTCCTGCATGTTTGTATCACATTTCCTCTCAAACACTTTGATGCTTTCTGCTCTGACCCCACCTTCCGGCACCGAGTTCCACACTCTCACCACCCTCTGGGTGAAGAACCTCGGTTATACACCCTACATACAATGCAATTGAACATTATTATCATTATCTTATTTATTATTTTTTAAGACAATCGGTATCGCAATTTCATTTAGTGAACGTCTCCAATGAAAAAAGAACGATTTGTTGGTTCGCTATACCGGAGTTTATCAAGTGCATTATTTTACCCAAAAGACACATTTCGATAATAATAATAATAATAGTCCTTGCATTTGATACAGCGCCTTATCACATCATCAAGACATCTCAAAATGCTTCACAGTATATACGGTAAAGTGGATTGACTGTGTATTTTGTGGGCGAAACACGGCAGCTAATTGCGCACAGCAGCGTCCCACAAACAGTAACCAAATTATTATTATTGCTTTTATATTTTTGAAAAGATTATTAGCCCCCCCACCCCAGAAAAGCACTCCCCAGGCAATTTGAACTCACATTTTGTACTCTGGGGTGTGTCGAGTGCTTTGTGCCACGTTTCAAGGCTTGTGGCAGCAGAATACACAGTGTCACTGCTGCCATCTACGGAGATGTTTTAGAATTGGTTTCAAAAGAAACCTGATTTGTACAGTGAGCGGGTTTCCGAATGCAGAGTCGATCTCACAACATTTTACTTCGGGAAATCTGGCTTGCTACATACGGAGACAAACCTCACTCTGATCACTGTGCGCGCTTCAACATCTGTAGATAAAACATTTCAGATGAAGGTATTATTAATGTTGTTGCCGAGATATTTTTGACGTTTCTTATAGGCTAAAAAAGTAGAGTTAAGTTAGCCCTCTTAAGACTGACCCCAAATATTACTTACACCTCCTGCAATCGTTATATCACATTCTATTCAATGTCTGTCAAAACTGTAATTATAATAATAATCCTTGCATTTGATACAGCGCCTTATCACGTGGTTGAGATGTCTCAAAGCGCTTCACAGGGTATACTGTAAAGTGGAGTGACTGTGTCTTTTGTGGGCGAATAATATTACTTACACCCATTGGATTTGTTATATCACAATCTATTAAATTATAAAATTATAATAGCATTTTAAAAGGATTTTTTTTAACCAGAGGATTAATAATCTTTACATTTAGACTATGGAAATGCTTCCCCACAATGATTGTTGAAGCCAAATTTATAGTGATATTTGAAAGGAAATTAGGTCAATAAATAATTATTAGCTAAAAGACAGAAGAAAAATAATAACCCATACATTTTGATTTAGGTCTTTCACGTCAGGAGGACGTCTCAAAGTGCTTCACAAGATATACTATAAAATGTAGTGACTGCGTATTTTGTAGGCGTACTTTGTATTAAAGTGTACGGGGAAGGGCTGGGGAAGGGGAATAGAGAATTCCAGTGGGGTAATGAGTACCTACATAGAAACCCCATTGTTTCTGTTTACTTAGCAGTAGGTAGGAACTCGGTTGTTAATCGATTTCCGGGGGTAATAATCTCTTTAAAAAAAATAACAGTTTGGTCACTCAATTTTTTGCCCACAACATATACAGTCACTCCACTTTACAGTGTGCATTTTTCTAGAAACGAAATGGCAATTTTTTGTGGAATCGGTTACGAAGAGAAAGCGACACGAAGATTGAGAAAAGGTGAAGGTGAAATGATTCACCAGCAACAAGAATGTTGTTAAGAACAACAATAATAATGATAATGATGAGAATAATAATCTGTGTGACTGACACAGCACCCTGTAAAGTTGAAACGTCCCACCGCGCGCTCTTCATGGGGAAATCGCCATCAAGTGTAGTGACTGTGTATTTGCGGTCGAGTTGACTTTCCTCTTTGTATGATCCAGCGGGAGCCAGGCTTACTCCCTCTCCTCCCCTCCCCTGGCCTCCCCAAGTTCCATCAACGCCCCCCCCCCCCGCACCCCCATTAGAAAGAGCATCACTTAAGGCAGGCAGGCAGGTAGCGAAGAAATTTCATTAAAATAAACTCTCCACATATCAAAAATTATGCGTTTCGAGCTGTTAGCGCGGCCCACAAAAAAAAATGACAGTCTCCTCTCATTACAGGAGGCGAAATAGTGGAATTAGCAAGAATCTAATTACAAGCCCCTCTATCTAACGTAAAAACATGTCCGTTTTTTTCTTCTCTCGCTCTCATTCATTTTGACTAGTAATTAGTTTTGGCCTGTAAAATGCCACCCTTTAATCATCCAAACACAGATGTGATTTTGCTGTGCAATTTAATCTGGCTTTAATGAAGGACTAATAATGGACGCTGTGCAAATTACTTTCCTCTGTTGGGGAGGGGAAGGTTGGGGGGCGGGCGGGTGCGGGGGTGGGGTTGCGGAATTCTATTTCCCGCTTTTCAAATAAAAAAAAAGATCAAGAGTATCTTTGATAATAACACGAGCGGCTCTGGCAGCTTTGTCGAGCCAAGCGAATGCGTTCTCATTCTCGCTCCGCTCACAATTCAATAGAAAGAGGCTACAATTAGCGACAAAGCAGCAGAAACCCACCAACACAGCAGAAGTACTTTCCGTGTCGCAAAGCAAGCAAGCATAGCCTTGTTAGCGTCAAGGCTTAAGTGTCAGCGATGAACAATGCGCTGTGATAAATTACTCTCCGAAACAGCTGTACCGCTAATTTTCAATTATACCCTATAAATGGCTTGTAGATTGGGGAGGGGGTGAAAATGGAGTGTGTGTGATGCAGGGGCTGGGGGTGTCTGTGGGTAGTGTTGAATTCAGACCAGCATGGTTTTTTTTTGTGACACTGTGTTGGAAGTGACAGCTAACTGGCACCGTTAATCTCACCGAAGCTCGCTTCACATTTTATGAAGATTGAGACTAATTCTAAACTGGAACCATTCTGCTAATTGTCCACCTGCCTGCCTGACTTCAGCAGTTCCGTTTAATGGGATTCCTGGCTAACTCTTAAGTCCTTTTCTGTAAGGAAAGGGACGCGGGTTTTTGAGACAATAATAGCGAGATGTGGCAAAGGTTCTTTCATTTAAACTCTCTCATTTTTTTTTATTCTTCTTGGCTTTCTTGTAGCCCCTGTGTCAAGCAGGTTTGCCATCAATTATAGTAATAATTCAATTGACCACTTGGATTAACTATTACCACAAGAGTTGGGGGGAAAAAAATAGAATGAACGCTCAGAAAATATACTTAACAACCATAAATGCTTTTTCATCATAAGTCTTGCAAATTAATAATAATAATAATTCTTGCATTTGATAGAGCGCCTTATCACGCCGTTCAGACGTCTCAAAGCGCTTCACTGTAAAGTAGATTGACTGAGTATTTTGTAGCTGAAACGCAGCAGCCAATTGCGCACAGCAGTGGCCCACAAACAGTCGTGGATTGAGTGATCAATTTTTTTGAGAGATTATTACCCCCGGAAAGCAATTTGCCAATCGACTAACAACCAGATTCCAATTTACTGCATAAACAGAGGCATGTAGAGTAAGGAAAATTGCTTACGGTTTCACCCTGCCTGGGAATCGAACCCAGGTCCACTCGCTTGCAAGGCAAGTGCTCTAACCAATTCACTACAGGACTCCTCAATCACAATAATAAATACTGCAGGACAGCAGTTTAATTAACATTAATAATAATAATAGTCCTGCTCAATAATACAGAGAATTAAAATGACTGCAGTCCAGTTTTTTTTGGTAACCAATGCCTTTGTGTCTGACATTTTGTGGAGGGGAGGGGAGAGGGGAAATAACATACTTCTGACACAATTATACATGAAAAAATGAACTGCCTTTTGTTATTCTCTGTTTGCAGGGCTCTGGTTGCCAATGACCCCAGTTAAATGTCAGCACCTACTTTGTCTGCTCTTAAAATAAAGGTAACAGCATAATTAGCAATGATTCAGAAACGCACCCACTCGGCAAGTCCTGACCTGGTACAAACCAGGTGAACGTGAAGTTAATGCTGAACCCCCTCCTCTTCCTTCAACCCTCCCCACCCCCCACCCACCTGGTAAACTGTGTCTGCATCTTATTTACTGTGCTAAAATTGGCTGCTGCGTTTCGCCCATAAAATACACAGCTAATCCCCTTTCCAGTATGTTCCGTGAAGCGTTTGAGACATCTCAATGACGTGATAAGGCGCTGTATCAAATGCAAGGATTACTATTATAGTTTGGCATGACGAGGGCTGAAAAGTTTCAACCCGAAGTGTAACAAATGTCGGGCTCTCCCCACCTCCTCCTCTCTCGCTCACTCTCTGCTGACACCCCACCTCCCCAGGTATTGCACTGGGCTGCCAGACCAAGTCCCGGCCACAGTGCTCTAACCCGCTACCTTCCGACTCGCAGACCTTTCCGACAAAGCAGTGAGAAATGCAGATGGTTTTGCACTCCCGGTGGTGTTAAGATACCAGCAGCAAATCTGGTTCAGGGTAATTTGTCTTCCCGTCTTAATCTGTTGCCTCGCAGTGACCACGTTTCGATATGTTATACAATTCTATTGTGACTGATGGTTTGGCATGTATATATCCCTTAGATCCTTTGCCTTATAAATACTGAGTATGATTTGCTGAGGAGCCTTTAGATAGGAATATCACTGCCAGCCATTGTTGGCAGGAACTTTCAATGAATTTCTTGTTGTCGACCCAATAAGACACATTGTCTGTTGTCCATTAATATACAAACCAGACGTCACTGTCTACCTATAGTGTGGTGACA
Source organism: Callorhinchus milii (assembly GCF_018977255.1). Lineage (NCBI taxonomy): Eukaryota > Metazoa > Chordata > Chondrichthyes > Chimaeriformes > Callorhinchidae > Callorhinchus > Callorhinchus milii. The sequence goes on along the minus strand of NW_024704752.1, from coordinate 1,733,120 downwards.
ATGATCATTCTTAAATCAATTTGGTCTAAAGATACAATAAACCAAATGATGGGGTCAATTTAGCACTCCAACAATTTGCCCTTAAACATTGCCCCAGTGGAGCTCTCTACTCTAACCCCATTCCCTGCACTCTCTCCCCCCATGGTGTCTGTGCTGGGGCTCGCTCCCCCACTGGAGCTCTCTACTCTAACCCCATTCCCTGCGCTCTCTCTCCCCATGGTGTCTGTGCTGGGGCTGGCTCCCCCACTGGAGCTCTCTACTCTAACCTCATTCCCTGCGCTCTCTCTCCCCATGGTGTCTGTGCTGGGGCTCGCTCCCCCACTGAAGCTTTCTACTGTAATACCGTTCTTTTAAATGTAAATTAAGAAATTATTATGTTTATTTTAATTAAAATAAATGTAATAATTTAATAATTAATGTATTGATTAATTAATGTATGTATTAAGTAATGTATTTATTCACCAATGTATTAATTAATACATATATTAATTAAATCTTTATATTTTCCAAACTGTATATGCTGCGAAGGTGAGGATTTCTTGGCCTGCAAACCCCCGCAAGTAAAATTGGCCGTTCATTTCATGGCTGTTTGTAAGATGCAGCTTAGGGCAAATTGGCTGCCGTGTTCGCCTACAAAACACGTTTAAAATAAATTAAAATAAATAATACATTTTAAATAAATGTATTTTAAATTTAATGTAATTTATTTTTAAAATAGATTTAACCCCTTTTGTATCCTTCTTGGAGTCCTGTAGCAAAGTGGTTAGGTTGGGTGGAGAGTAGGGCAAGTTTCCTTACTCCACACACCTCTGTTTACCAGCAGTAAGTAGGAACCCAGTTGTTAGTCGATTAGCAGATCGCTTTTCCAGGGGTAATAATCCCTTCAAAAAAAAATAATAATTTGGTCAACCAATCCACAATTGGCTGCCGTGTTTCGACCACAAAATATACAATCAATTCACTTTACAGTATATTCTGTGAAGCGCTTTGAGACGTCTCAAAGACGTGATGAGGCGCTATATCAAATGCAAGATGTCCCCACTTGTGCAAGTGCTCCATCAAATGGAAGGATGATTGTTATTATTAATAATAATCTCTGGTCTGCGTGTCGTTCACTCCTAGTGAAATTGCTCACCACGTATGGGAGGAGAGCAGTTGCCTCGGTCCATTATTTCAGAGTTTATTATCTCATCATGAACTGGGGGAAAATGTGCGACTTCCTGGTATTGGGTTACTGTTTATGCTTTCTTTTAGTCAGCGACGCCACTTCCTGCGTATAGTGTACATGTGCAACATGCAGGAAGTGAGGTCAGCAGTGATCTGCTAAGCAGGAAATCAGCCTTTCTGTAAGGGATAGAAGCCGTCTTTCAGTACCAGAAGCCAGTTGTACCGCACCTCAGATATAGCACAGGTCCACCATAGACCCACGCTCTATGCAGAGCCATTCTCCCTTTTTAACTACTTAGGTGCTTATGGAGCCCTATGGTTCAGTGGTTAGAGCGCTCGCCTCGCAAGCGAGAGGACCCAGGTTTGATTCCCAGTCGGGGCGAAACCTTAGGCAAGTTTCCTTACTCCACATGCCTCTGTTTACCCAGTAACTGGGAACCCATTTGTTAGTCGATTGGCGGATCACTTTCCGGTTGTAATTATATCCCTCCTCCACCAACAAAAAAAAATTGGTCACTCAATCCACGAGTGTTTGTGGGACGCTGCTGTGCATAATTGGCTGCCACGTTTCGCCCACAAAATACGCAGTCAATCCACTTTACAGTATATTCCGTGAAGCGCTTTGCGACATCTCAACAACATGATAAGGCGCTGTATCAAATGCAAGGATTATTATTATTGTAGTATATTATTATTATCTAATTCCCTTTTGAACCATTCTATCAATCCAGACTCAATCGTCACTTGTGATAATGAACCTCACGCCCAGACATTCTGATTGCCGAAAACATTAAACTACATGATTTTCAGCCTTGTTCGATGTGGCCACTTTGATATTTCAGAGCACCTTACAATTATTAAATGTCTTTTTCTTTGATGCGCTAGAAAAAATGACCTCCTTCCCCACTCCTCCCCCCCCCCCCCGACCCCCAACTCCCCCCCCCCCCACACCTCCGCCTCATCCTCACAAGTTCTAGCTATGAAGTTTACTCGCCTTTTCAAGGAAAAGAAGTCCATTAAAAAAATTGCATAAAAATATTCCGCACTGCACAAAGTAAATTGGATACCCACGGTGAGAGGTTTAAGTGAAGCAGAGAAACTTGAAGGAGTTTTACCATGAGGTGACCTGCAACATTTACACAGCAATGCTGTATCAGTCTCTGGGTTATGTATACCTTGACTTCTATGCTTGTTACAGCAAATTGCACAGGCAAATTCCAGCAAAATTGATACAGCAGTATTAAAGTTTTATGATTAGAGACACTACATTTTTTGCTGAATTAGGATTTCTCTTTGCAGTTTACGATCGCTGCAGAAATTCAAACCTCATCCCGTTTCAACCAAAGCTTATAATAAGCTTGTTAGCATTTCTTGATGCTTCTGGTGATAGTGATACCGTATTACCATAAATCAGCGGAATTAGCTGGAATCTTGCACAGCGCGCTTAAAAGTGGGCAACAGAAGTCCAGAATTTTCCGCACTGAATATTACGATAACATTCCTAAATAATTTTTTTTCTAATCTACTAAAAGCTGACGTAAAGCTACTTCACATATTTATATGCCATACACCCTTGCACCCTGCAAGCAATGTGTTGCTTCGTCAAGCCACTGAGCAGAATTATTATTAATAATAATAATAATCCTTGCATTTGATATAGCGCCTTATCACGTCTTCGAGACGTCTCAAAGCGCTTCACAGAATACACTGTGAAGTGAATTGACTGTGTATTTTGTGGGGCAAAGCGAATTATTTTTCATGTTTAATATTAATTCCAAATTCTGTAGATAAATATCATATATATATACATAAAGAGCCTTCACGCAGGTTAGAAATAATATAAAACAGGAGATGTTTAAATTGAAGTAAAGTAATGACTTGCATTTCACTGCACTGGGCTCAGATTAGAAAATGTGATACTTTTAAGTATTTGTGTTAAGCGTTTTTTTAAGGGGGGCGGGAGAGGAAGAGAGAGAGAGAGATTTTCTGTTAGTTCAGCAGAGGCAGGGATAAAAAAAAGGAGCACGAATATTAAGGGAAACATGTAAAATAATTACTGCCTCTGAGATAAACTTTGCTGCCTCGCTTGGCAAAAAAAAGTGTAATCTGTTCATTTTTTAACCTCAGAGAGAAAAAAAGGAGTAGTTAGGAATGAATTCCAATGGCACATTTAATGGTAATGGAAAAAAAAAGTATCTGCTGACCATTAAAAAGTGAGAAATCTCTTGAGTACACTGGAAAATAATATTAAATAGAACAGAATTTACATCTGAGTTGATAGGTAGGCAGCATGCCTTGGGATATTGGCCGCCACGCTAATGATATTAAAGACTGCAACTGGGTTTCAGAATGTGTGTTAGTAAGATTCCTAATGTCACTTATGTCAGTCTCTAATGCAAACGAAATGAGACTTGCTTGTAATAAGAGGCTTCACGGAATTAGTTTCCGTTCGCAGAAAATTGCAAAAAAAAAAGCAGACACTTTTATCTAAAAAATTCATTCGCGTATAAGCAAAACCTCATATATTATTTGGTTACATTCCATCAGAAGCAAGGAATAACATTGTGTGAATTCTATGCATGTTAATGATGTATAGAATCGGACTTGCTTTCAGATAAAAATGAGTTTAATTTTCCGTTGCCCATTGCCTGCTTGGCCTTTTGAAAAAAAAATTACTTATGCACAGCTATTATTAAAAGAGAGAGAGGGGAAAAAACCAAATTAGAAAACTCTTCATATCTCTTCGCTGGATTTAGGCAACCCGTTGCTTTGGTTGCTGTAGTCAGCATTAAGGGGAGGTGTGTGTGTGTGTGAAAACCTTTCTTGCATTACTATGTGTGTTTTTTTTCCTATTCCCACCTCCCCCCCCACCACCACCACCACTTTATTGTTATGAATTTGCCTACCCGAATTTCTATAAAATTATCTTCGCTCGTCTCTCTGAGGTTGACGAGGAAAATCAGGCGGTCGATTGTATTAGATTTGGATTTTTAAAAAAATATATTTTAGTGTTTTGTTTCACATAGAGAGAGAGGGGAGGGGAACGGGGGATTGTTACACTTAAATTCTCATGTTTTAGTGCATTATAATAGTAAGAAGAATCGTTTGATACAGTGCCTTATGACATCTTCTAGACGTCTCAAAGCGCTTCACAGAATATACTGTAAAGTGAATTAACTGTATGTTTTGTGGGCGAAATGCGGCAACCAATTGCACACAGCAGCGTCCCACAAACAGTTGTGGATTAAAGGACCAAATTATTATTTATTTATCTATTTTGAAGGGATTATTACCCCCAGAAAAGCAATCTGCCAAACGACTAATAACCGGGTTCCTACTTACTGCTAGATAAGCAGAGGCATGTGGAGTAAGGGAACTTGCCTAACGTTTCGCCCTGTCTGGGAATCAAACCCAGGTCCTTCCGCTTGTGAGGCGAGTGCTCTAACCACTGAGATACAGGACTCCATTATACTGTGTTGCCCTCTGGAGACTTTGCTCTTGTGATAGCTAAGGCTTAGAGAAATGAATCAACATTTATTCACCATTAAATAAGATCCTTGGGTGCTTGATTAAATACACCAAAGCCGCTGCTTAATATATTTGACCTTATGGTTAAACAAATTCCTGATTGTCCGATTTTTTTTCTTTTGTGCGCGCGTGTGTGTGTGGTGGGGTGGGGGGAGGGGGATATCATGTGTTACAGTTATTATTTTTGCTTAATCAATGGGCCGAGTTCATCTCGTTTCTTTGTGCTTTAATATCATTGTGATTAAATTTTGAAAATAAAAGGGCTTTCATCCTTCTCCTCCCTCCCATACAAAGCAACAGGAGTAGGTCATTCAGCTCCTCGAGCCTGTTCCACTATTTTATTATCAGGGCTGATCTAATAATAATAATAATAATCCTTGCATTTGACATAGCGCTTTTCACGTCGGGAGGACGTCCCAAAGCGCTTCACAGAACACACTGTAAAGTGAATTGACTGTATATTTGTGGGTGAACGCGGCAGCCAATTATGCACAGCAATGTCCCACAAACAGTCATGGATTGAAAATGACCAATTTATTGTTGTTTTTAGTTTTTGGAGGGATTATTATTAGGCGTGTGGAGAAAGGAAACTTGCCCAAGGTTTACCCTGCCCTGCCTGGAATTGAACTCATGTCTCTCGCTTGCAAAGCGACTAACCACTGAGCTACAGGACTCCATCTGTACCTCAACTCCAATTACCTGCCTTTTCCCCATACCCCCTGACCTAACAAACAGTTATCACCTCAGGCTTGTGAATGTGAATGGATCTAGCCATAATCCACAGCCTTTTGGGGGTGAGAGTTCCACATTCCCACTACCCTTTGGGTGAAAAAATGCTCCCTGATTTATCTCCTAAACGGCCTAGCTCTAATTTTAAGCTCATGTCCCCTTGTTCATACACATACACAGACCACTAGCCCAAGGTTTTGCATTAACGAGAAACCAAGTATTTTGTGCGTGAAAGAACAGTTTGTGAGTCACAAAAAGAGCACCTGGGTTCAGAATAGTGAAGCTCAGACACCAGGAAGTATTTTTTTGCACAGAGGTGAATCAAATGCTGGAAGGTGGGGAGTGGGGGGGTAAATAATAATAATAATAATAATCTTGCATTTGATAAAGTGCCTTATCATGTCTTCGAGACGTCTCAAAACGCTTCACAGAATATATTGTAAAGTGGATTGACTGTATATTTTGTGGGCGAAACGCGGCAGCCAATTGCACACAGCAGCGTCCCACAAACAGTCGTGGATTGAGTGACCACATTATTATTATTATTTTTTTAAAGGAATTATTACCCCCGAAAAAGCGATCCGCCAATCAACTAACAACTGGGTTTCTACCTACTGCTAGGTAAACATTGGCGTGTGGATTAAGGAAACTTGTCCAACATTTCGCCCTGCCCGGGAATCGAACCCATGTCTCTGGCTTGTGAGGCGAGTGCTCTAACCACTGAGCTACAGGACTCCACTGAAGGAAGGCCGATGTCAGGTTTCTGATTTGTTTAAGAAACGCAGGTTAGTTTTGATGGTGCAAAGGGAAGATAATAATAATAATAATAATAATCCTTGTGTCTGTTATAGCGTCTTATCACGTCTTCGAGACGTCTCAAAGCGCTCCACAGGATATACTGTAAAGTGAATTAACTGTATATTTTGCGGGAAAAATGGTGGTTGCGTTCGGTTGGGATTCTGGAAGGATGGGGTAAGATTAAGATGAAATCTTCACCTCAACCTCTGATGTGATCTTTCGAGACTAAAAACATCCTTTTTTCCATCATTTGACTCGCTGATGCCAGTCCAGTGCACCCTCTGGTGGCCAGATACAGAATGACCTTGACCAAAGTTTGGGGGAAAATGGTCATGTTTTTAAGCGGGAAATAATAATAATAAATTATAATATTCCTTGCATTTGATGCCTCACCTCATCATGTCATCGAGGCGTCTCAAAGCGCTTCGCAGAATATACTGACTGTGTGTTTTGTGGATGAAACGCGGCAGCCAATTGCGCACAGGAGCGTCCCGCAAGTCCTGGGTGGATTGAGTGACCGGATCTTTCTTTAGGAATGGTTTGAAGGGAACCTGAAACCTTCATCTTGTGAATGTATGGGCAAAGTGAGAAATGAATCAAATTTAAGGGCATATCAGCAAGGAAAGCAATTAAATTATTTGGATTAAAAATTGCAAACAGCTATAAACGTCTGTTTTACTTTTATGAATTTTTACAACGACAACCTGCATTTACATAGTGCCCTTGAGGCTGGGTCACTGAGCACTTGACAGCGGCGGAGCCTGACACCGAATCAGTTAGAGAGGAGGGGAGGTGGCCGTTGCCACAGTCAAAGAGCAAGGTCTTTAGGTGTGATGTGAACATGGGCAAGGAGGGGGCAAGAGCAGAGGGATTCTAGGGATTCGATTGAAAAGGACGATTTTCTTTTTCCTCATTTGCAATGCAGAATCAGCTCCCTATATTTGGCAGAGGCATTTACAGGCAGCTAGAGAGGCAGAACTGAGGGGAAATTGAATGAATTGTCAGTCGATTATAAAACGTCAAATCGTTCTTACACATCATAAAATTGGAGAAAATAATTTATATCAAATCGTTTCATTCTGACTCTGACCCATTATTTAATGTGAAGTGTCTTCAACAGGACGGACACATTTGCTCAGAGTGACTGGTTGATAAACCTATTTGTTTAATGATGGATTATAATCCATTAAAATGCACTCGCTCTTCATCAGCCACAGCACTTGAAGAGCAAACAGCAGGCTTTCCGTGCACCGATGTAAAGGATACGGTACAAAGAACAACTAAAGAGAATTTCATCTGCGTATCTGATAATATTTGGCAACAGGCCAAGGAGAGCTATCGTGAGGTCTGGGAATAAGGCAGAATAATTCACGAAATGGCTCAACACTATAATACTATGATGAAGTCCCACGTAGCGTAATGGTTAGAGTGCTCGCCTTGCAAGCAAGAGGACCCAGATTTGATTCCCAGGCAGGGTGAAACCTTACTCCAAATTTCCTTACTCCGCGTGCCCCTGTTTACCTAGCAGTAAGTAGGAACCCACTTGTTAGTCATTTAGTGGATCGCTTTCCAGGGGTAATAAAAATCCCTCCAAACAAACAGACAAAACAATGTGGTCACTGAACCCACGAGTGTTTGTGGGACACTACTGTGCGCAATTGGCTGCTGCGTTTTACCCACAAAATACACAGTCAATACACTTTACAGGTTAATCTGTGAAGCGTTTTGAGATGTCTCAATAACGTGATAAGGCGCTATATTAAATGCAAGGATTGTTATTTTTATTTTATTGTATAGATGATAGAGTGGGGAGTCTGGAAGGATGAGATCAAATGGGTCAATTTGCCCTCTCTTGCCTTCTGCGGGTTGAAGCCCCCACGTTGGGATTTTGAACTCACAGTCCAGGCTGATACTCCAATTCAGTGCTGGGGGGAGAGGGTTGCTTTGACAGTGGTGCCAGCCTTTGGACAAGACTGGAAACCGAGAACCCGTCTGTGCCCTGTTCAGGTGGATGTTAAAGATCCCGCAGTTCTATTCAAAAAGAGAAGGTACTTTACTCCTGGTGTCCTGGCCAACAATCCCCCAGATAAAATCCCTCGCCATTCATTTTGTGGTTGTTTGTGGACGTTCCAAATTGCTACATAAATAGAGTAAAATCTGGACCCCCGATGGCATTTCGGCCAGAAAATACACAGTCACTACACTTTACGGTATATTCTGTGAAGGCTTTGAGACGTTATAAGGCGCTACATCCAACGCAAGGATTATTATTAATTTCTTCCCCAATAATCTGTAGTAATTAATTATCCAGTTGTCTCAGAACACCAGCGATGTTATTCATTTAGCGACAGGAGACTGTCAGCAGCTTGTTGTGAGTAAGTGCCAGATAAATTATAATGGATGTCACCTTGCTTGCGTGAGTCAACTCGCTATTGGATTGTAATTGTCTCTCTCTGCCATTGTTTCATCGCCAGCCAATAAAACAATCAATGTAAACTTTTGTGTCAATGACTTTCAGTCAAACTCATGAGCAATCTTTGGTCAGCAACAACGCCACTTGCTGTCTGTAACCAAGGAACTGTTCACAAGAGTTACTCAAGTACCTTATGTGGGTTCCTCTGGTTTACTGCCATAACCACCTACAGATCATCATGTAATTTTGTGATTCATGTCCAATGGTTACATAGAGTGATACAGCAGGGAACCAGGGTGTTTAGCCCAACTGGTCCATGCCGTGAATGACCCGTCACTTTGGGTGCTCATTTCCACTGTGTGACCCCTTTCAGTTATCCTCCTGACCTGATAAGGTGCTCTATAATAATAATCGTTGCCTTATCATGTTATTGAGACGTCTCAAAACGCTTCACGGAACATACTTTCAAGTGGTTTGTCTGTATGTTTTATGGGCGAAACAAGACAGCCAATTGCACACAGCAGATTCCCACAAACAGTGGTTGAGTAACCAAATTTATTTGGAGGGGGGAAAGTGATCCGCCAATTGACTGACAACAGGGTTCCTACTTACTACTAGGTAAACAGAGGCGTGTGGAGTAAGGAAACATGTCCAACATTCTGCCCTGCCCGGGAATCAAACCTGGGTCCTCGTTTGCGAGACGAGTGCTCCAACCAATACAGGTGTCTACTTGTGTTTACAAAGAGCCATTCACATCTCGGAGCACTTCACAAAGTGTTGTTTGGGTTTGGTGTAGTGCATAGAGGAAAGCAGTGAGTGGGTAGAGGGAGGGGAGGAGATACACAGTCACTACACTTTACAGTATATTCCGTGAAGCGATTTCAGACGTCTGAACGATGTGATAAGGCGCTATATCAATTGCAAGGATTATTATTATTACCATAGGCACGGTCAAAGAGGTTTTAAGGTGGGATTTAAAGACAGTTGGAGAGAAAAAGGAAGGAAAAAAATAATACTTTTACAAAATTTGTTTGGCTTCAATATTGTTACAGCAACTTTGCTTTCAAAGTCAAACATTTTTACAACCAAAGGTCAGGACTTTCATCAAGGTGTTTCAGAACTCTTTTTCTTTTCGCGGGGGGGATTACATTTATTCAGAAAAGGGAGACAAAAACAGTAAGTGGCTGCAGTTTGTCACGTAAAGCCCAACAACAATGGTACTGTATGCAACGGAGCTTTCAAGCATTCAGAGGCCACACACACTGACATCCATCGATTGAAACCCCCCTTTTGTGTCCGACTTAATGGGATTTTTTTTAAAAAAAGAGAAACCTTTTGTCTTTATTAGTGAGAAAAATACCCAATAATGTGGCCTGATCCCTGGGGAAGCTTGTTCTCTTAATGCTTTGAAGATGCTTGACCTTTGGACTTGTGAAAAATGAGGGAGACAGAGGGGGGGGCAGCAATTGTTGTGGAATTATTTACATTGATCAGAACATCTTTGTCGCAAGCCAAACACTCACTTGTGTGTGCAGGTGTTGAGGGGGAGGCTGCTGTGATTATTTGGGGCTGGTAGGGTTTGCGGCCGGTTGGGGGTGTGTGTGGGGTTTGGTGTTTGGGGAGCTTGCGATTGGGGTTGGATGGTGAGACTGGGGGGGTTGGGTTGGTTGAGGTAGGGGGATGTGTGGTTGGGATTGGGGTGGGTTGGGGGTGTGTGGTTGGGGGATGGGTTGGTTAGGGTGGAGTGTGTATGTGTGGTTGGGGATTTGGGGTGTGGTTGGAGAGGGTATGGTGGGGGGGTGGGGTAGGGTGTGTGCGGTTGGGGTAGGGTGTGTGTGTGTGGTTGGGGGGATGGGTTGGTTGGGGTACGTGTGTGTGTGGGGGGGATTTGGGGGGTGGCGTAGGGTGTGTGAGTGGGGTTTGGGGTAGGGTGTGTGTATGGGGGGTTGGGTAGGGCATGTGTGGAGTTGGGAGGGTTGGGGTAGGGTGTGTGTGTTGGGGTAGGGTGTGTGTTGGGGGGTTGGGGTAGGGTGTGTGTGGTTGGGGGATGGGATAGGGTGTGTGTGTGTGGTGGGGGGTTGGAGGGGTTGTGGTAGGGTGTGTGGGATTGGGGTTGGGGGATGGGTTGGTTGGGGGAGGTGTGTGTGGTTGGGGGATTTGAGGGGTGTGTGAGTGGAGTTTGGGGGTTTGGGGTAGGGTGTGTGTATGGAGGGGATTGGGGTAGGGTTTGTGTGTGGGGGTTGGGTAGGGGGTGTGTGGGGTTGTGGGAGTTGCGTTAGGGTGTGTGTGGGTGTGTGGGGGGAGGGGTTGGAGTAGGGTGTGTGTGGAGTTGGTGTGTGGGGCGAAGGAGTTTGGGGGTTGAAGTGTGTGGGGTTGTTGTGGTGGTGGGAGGAGTTTGGGGAGTGGGGGTGTGTGGGGTTGTGATGAGTGGCGAGGGGTTGGGGGTGTAGGGTTTCGTGGGAGGGGTGTGGGGTTGGGGTGTGTGGGGTTGGTGTTGGGGGTGTGGAGAGGATGGGGTTGGTGTGGGGGGAGGGATATGTGGTGTGGGAAGGGGTATGTGGTGGGGGAGGGGTTTGGTGTGTGGGGTGAGGTGTTTGGAGTGTGGTTGGGGAATGGGGTTGGTGTGGGGGGGGAGGGGTTGGTGTGGGGAGGCACGGTTTGGGGGGTTGGTTTGGGAGGTTGGTGTTTGGTGGGGGGTTGGGGTGTGGGGTTGGTGTTTGGGGGTGTGGGGGGTTGGTGTTGGGGTGTTGGGGTTGGTGTTGGGGTGTGGGGGTGTGGGGTTGGTGTTGGGGTGTGGGGGGTTGGTGTGTGGGGTGGAGGTGTGGGGGTGTTGGTGTGTGGGGTTGGGGTGTGGGGGTGTTGGTGTGGGGTTGGGGTGTGGGGGGTTGGTGTGGGGGGTTTGGTGTTGGGGTGTGGAGGTTTGGGGTGTGGGGTTGGTGTTGGGGTGTGGGGGGTTGGTGTGTGGGGTGGAGGTGTGGGGGGTTGGTGTGTGGGGGATTGGTGTGTGGGGTTGGGGTGTGGGGGGGTTGGTGTTGGGGTGGTGTTTGGGGTGTGTGGGGGTTGGAGTTGGGGTGGTGTTTGGGGTGTGGGGGGGGGTGGGGGGGGTGGGGGGTTGGGGTGTGGGTGTGGGGGTGTGTGTGGGGGTGGGGGTGTGTGGGGTGTGGGGGGTTGGGGTGTGGGTGTGGGGGTGTGTGTGGGGTGTGGGGGGTTGGGGTGTGGGTGTGGGGGTGTGTGTGGGGGGTGGGGGGTTGGGGTGTGGGTGTGGGGGTGTGTGTGGGGGGTGGGGGTGTGTGGGGTGTGGGGGGTTGGGGTGTGGGTGTGGGGTGTGTGTGGGGTGTGGGGGTTGGGGTGTGGGTGTGGGGGTGTGTGTGGGGGGTGGGGGTTGCTGTGGGGGTCGGAGCTGTGGTTGGAGGCGGCGTTACCGGAAGCGCGGTTGCGGGCCCGGAAGCGCGCGTTGCCAGGGTGGTTGCTAAGGCCGCGGCAGCAGAGCAGAGCAGAGCAGCCCCGAGCCCGAGCCATGGCCCGGGGAATCCTGTGCGACATCAACTGGGACAATGGCTTCGCCATCCCCGTGGCCAACACTGAGAACAAGGACCTGGAGGCGAATGTGAGTGACCCCGGGGGGGGAGTGAGGGGGGAGGGGTGTGTGAGGGGAGGAGCGAGGGAGTGAGGAGGAGGTGGGGGGGGAGAGTGAGGGGGCGAGGGGGAGAGGGAGGGGAGGGGGGAGAGGGAGGGGAGGGGGGCGAGGGGGGGGGGGGGGCGAGGGGGAGAGGGAGGGAGTGGGGTGGTGTGGAGGGTGGAGAGCGAGGGGATTGAGTGAAGGGGTGGAGTGAACCGGGAGAGGGGAGGGGAGGGAGCGAGACGGGGAGGGAGGGAGGGAGGGAGGGGGGGTTAGTGTGGAGTGAGAGTGAGTAGAGTGAGGGGCGGTGTGTGAGTGGGGTGGCAGTGTGTGTGTGTGCGGGCGGGTATATAGGGGGGCAGCGAGTGGTGGGGGGGAGTGAGTGGGTGGAGGGCGCAGTGAGTGGGTGTGTGGGGGCAGGTGTGTAGGAGGGCATTGAGTGGTGGGGGAGTGTGTGTGGGGGTTGCAGTGTATGTGGGGGAGGGCAGTGTGTCTGGGGGTGGGGGGGGGCAGTGAGTGGTGGAGGAGTGAGTGGGGGTGGGGTTCAACTTGGGTCCTGATGAAAGCTCATCGACCTGAAACGTTAACTCATTTTCCTCTCTCCATAAGTGCTGCAGTGCCTTCTGTCTTTAATACTGTAAAGTGAATTGTTGGCGAATGGTGGCAGCCGGTTGCGCACAGCGGTGTCCCACAAACCGCCGTGGATTGAGTGACCAAATTAATGTTATTATTTTGTTTTTTGAAGGGATCATTACCCCCAGGAAAGCTGTCCGCCAGTTGACTAACAAACGGGTTCCTAAACGAACTCTCCAACCACTAAGCTACAGGGCAACAGCTAATATCCATTGAACTATTTGGCTGTTTAGGAGGGGAGAGAGCAAGAGAGCCACCATTCTGTGTAAGCCTCATCGCGGGGGTGGGGGGATGCAGTTAGGAGGTTAGCAGAAATAATCAGTTATGTGACAATTTTTTCATTTGTCCCCAAGAATGGATTTTATCACTTGGGAAAAGTATTTATGGGTTTTGAATAAGGCGACTTCAGCTTAATTTATGCACCTATCCAATTTATTTAACAATCAAGCAACATTATTTGAAAAGATAAGTACACCGTGGAGACAATTTGCGAACACGTCATGCTAAAACCTACGGATTGAAAATAAATTGTAAAGAACTACAGTATTGAGCAAGTACAGTGCCCACCTTATCTGTAGTAATAAATCAGTCGAAGATAAATTTATTTCAGTTGTGCAATGGCTTCCAGGCACTTGTATGTGGAGCCATTTGCATTGAAATCTGTTTCTGTTCAGCCCTTTGAGAAACTTGAAATCCCTCTGTAAACCTGCAAGGACGGCAGCGGAATCTGTCTGGTAGTATTTTTACAACGTTATTCACAGCTGCAAAGCACCACGTAGATAGGGAGGACTGAGGTACTAAATTGAAGGGTAGGAAAGCTGTAACCTCACACATTGACAGATACACAGGATGGCAGTGCAGAAGGGCCATGGATCAGGGTGGCGAACGGGCAATGGAGTCCTGTATCTTCTTGGTTAGAGCACTTGCCTCGCAAGCGAGAAGACCTAGGTTCGATTCCTGGGCAGTTTCCTTACTCCACAGGCCTATGGTTACCTAGCAGTAAGTAGGAACCTGGCTGTTAGTGGATTGACGGATCGCTTTTCCGGAGGTAATAATCTCTTCAAAACAATTTTGATAAAAATAATAATTTGGTCACTCAATCCACGATTATTTGTGGGACGCTGCTATGTGCAATTGGCTGCCGTGTTTTGTCCCATAAAATATACAGTCAATTCACTTTACACTATATTTTGTGAAGTAATTTGAGATGTCTCAAAGATGTAATAAGGATTAAGATTAGGACAGGTGCCAGGAAGTACGTTTTTACATAGAGCCATGTATGTAATGAACAGCTAGAATGAGATTACAGGCAATGGGGGTTGATGCAAAGCCACCGGATTAATTTAAGAAACTGATAGACATTGCACTGGGATTGGTATTCTATTAGAATTAAATCAAATGGGTCACAGGGCTTCATTGTCCGAATCTCTCCTGTGATGAATAAACTAATTACAACCGGTTTGGGAACTATTTAATTGGTTGAAAAGTACCTAGTGTGATTGGGAAAGAAGTAATAATATTAATCCTCGCATTTGATTTAGCGCCTTGTCACGTCTTCTAGACGTCACCTTCAAAGCCCTCCACAGTCTTGCTTCTCTCTGCCTCTTTGACCTCCTAAACCCCTAACAACCTATCTGTTCCCTCCGCTCAGACATCCCCCGCACTGCCCGCCCCACCAATGACGGATGGGCCTTCAGCCTCTCTGCCCCCACCCTCTTAATCTCTATCCAGTCGTGGATTGGGCGACCAGATTATTTTGTTTTTGGAGGGTTTATTATCCCCGGACTTTCAACTCGATATTTAAAATATTTTAAAATAAAATAGATTTGAAAAATGATTAATAATAAAAATTGGTCAAATTGGACTGTTTGTGAAACACTGCTGTGTTTCACCCATAAAATATACAGTCAATTCATTTTATAGTATATTGTGTGAAGCGCTTTGAGACGTCTTGAAGATGTGATAAGGCACTGTATGAAATGCAAGGATTATTATTTATTATTATAAAATTGAAAATATTGTACAGTACAAAACAACCCAGTCCTTTCCCAATTTAGGTACAAAAGATGGAGAAGGAGAAAATTCATCTGCAGAACAAGCTGGCTGAATTTAAGGATCGCATCCACGCTCTGACACAGCATCTGAAGAATGTAAAGCAGGAGTTAAATTATACCCAGGTACCTGTTACTGATGAGAGAAGTTGATTCTTTGCTATGCATCCAACAACAACAACAACTTGGATTTATATAGTGCCCCTCATGCAGGGTAGCATCTCCGAGCGGTTCACATCAGGAGGGAATCTCAAACTGCTCACTGAACCTGATTGGGAGCCCAACCTGAGGCAGGATGAGGATGAGGATGGGAGGAGTGAGGAGGTGGCTGATCTTGCAGGTGAAAAGATAGGTCTTACAGTGGGTTTTAAAGGGGGCTTGGGGAGAGGGAGAGTGGGGGGTAAGGCAGAGAGACATGAATAAATACTGATACTAGGGTCCTAAGACACGTGTGTAAATAACATGATTAAAGATGTAAAATCAAATTATGCTGAGAGTTAAGAGAGAGAGAATTCTAAGTGGAATTGGTCACACAGAGCAGAACAGCCCCAGTGTGTTCAAAAACAAATCCATGAGGTAAACTGAGTCACGTTTCTAATGTAATTTAGCGTCCTGTAACTATGGCAGTGGCCGAGACGTTACACACAGACCTGCTCTTCCAAGTGTATAAACATTATATCTGGAGCACGTAGAACCTGTCATCTTATCCTGCCATTAAATTATGGGACGTCCTCCTGATGTGGAAGGCGCTATACAAATGTAATCTTGTCGTTGTTGTTGCTAAAGGGGGAAATTGATCTTGAAACAGAAGCAAAACAACCACTGGTTAATTTTCCTCACAGTCTCTACAACAGGCACGGGAAAAAGAGATTGAAAGTGAGACACACTTTAAGATCCTGGCAGAGCGGGAGATCGAACGCCTGAACCAGGAGATGCTGCGGCTGGAGAATGAGCTCGTTGGACTGAAGGAGAGGAAGAATATCATGGAGGTAAGGTCAACGGCTGATCACTAACGCACAGTCTGACAATTAAACAGCGATGTTTTCTGAGTATTTGTAGACACTGTAGGTGAAATCTGAGGCATTATGTGACGGCTAAATTAGAACTGTGGTCACGATGAGCCGGGCGAGAGATTTGCAAACTGCACTATGTTGAATCGTCGAGGGGAATATATTGGAGAGTATGGGGGTATCATCTGGATTCCGACTGAGGTGCCATCAAATCAACATCTGCAATGCCACAACAAAGGCACTTAAGAAAAGAGCATCTAATGTCAAATTATCTCGAGTAATTCTAGTCAAATGCAGTTTTTGTGACTTTTTAAAGACAAATATGATAGCCATTTTGTGGTCCGACAAACAAATATGAGGAGAATGATTCATTAATCTGGATAATTGTTTGTTAGGACACCAAGAAAAAGTACCTTTCTTTTCTAATAGTGTCACGGGATCTCTAACATCCACCTGAATGGGCATAAATAGGAGATAGAGTTACACAGATACAGTGTTTTGAAGTCTCACCTGAATAGAATCCAGTAGATTATTGGTTAGCATGCTTACCTCACAAGCGAGAGGACTCAGGTTTGATTCCTGGGCGGGTCGAAACCTTAGGCTAGTTTTCCGAGTTTGATTCCTCTGTTTACCCAGCGGTAAGTGGGAACCCAGTTATCAGTTGATTGGCAGATCCCTTTATGCGGGTAATAATTTTTTTAAAAAAAATTAGTCACTCAATTCACGACTGTTTGTGAGACAATGCTGTTCACAATTATCAGATAAAGCACAAAACATACAATCAATTCACTTCACAGTATATTCTGTGACGTGCTTTGAGGCGTCTCAAAGACTTGATAAAGCGCTATATCAAATTATTATTATTAGAAATACGGCACGACCGACAATGTAGCTGCGCCTGAGTACTGTGTTAGAGTATCGACCTAGACTGCGAGCTCAAGTCCCAGTTTACAAATGAGCCTGTTGGTCATTACATAACGACACCACGTATTTGTATTCCCATTTATTTTGCCTCTCATTAGAATAACATCTTCAGGTCCACCCAGAGGATTGAGGGCTTGAAGTGCCAGCTGAATTGGGACAAGCAAGCCCTGGAGGCCTGGCTGGAGGAATCAGCCAGAACTGATGAGGATGCGATCACCATTGAAAAGTACTCGCAGAGAGACGAAGGCAAGATAAGGGTATGTTTCGCCTTCAAAGCCCTCCACAGGTTGCTCCTTCCTACCTGCTAACCCCATATCAATCTGTCCGCTCCCTCTGCTCAGCAGGCTCCAAACTGCTCTATCAGGTCTTCAATCTCTCTGTCCCCACCCTTTGGAACTCCATCGTACAGTTCCTTTGCCTCGCAACCTCCCTTGTCTCCTTCAAGACCGTGCCACTCTCTTTTGGCCACTCTCATTCCCCGACCCTCCCTGCCTCCCACCCCTCCTGATCCCAACACCCTTCTCGGCTTCAAATCTCTGGCTGTACAGTGCTTTGAGATGTCCTCCTGACGTGAAAGGCCCTGTGTAATTGTAATGTCTTTCAAAGAACAGGCACAGGCACGATGGCCCAAATGCCCTTCTTCTGTGCTGTAAGATTCTATAAAATGGTTTTAGAGGTTGAGACTGGGTAGAATTGTGAGGCCCAAATGTGTTGCCTCTCCTGGTTGAGGCAAGTCCACCATTGTTCATTCTCTCGGCGGAACGGGGACGTGGTGGGTGGGTTCAGTGATTGCTGACATCCCTGAGACGGTCCTGAGCTGCTCATTGACAGGAGAAAGAAGAAAGTTGAAGAAGGGGACCCAGATTCTATCACTACATATATACCTAGTTAGCTTCCTTTCATCGCAGGATCTTATGATTCGAATGGAGAGGATGACTGACGATGCCAACAAGAAGAGGAAGCAACTTGACAACGAAATGACTGAGACTATTGCAGCCCAGGTAATGGACACTGCTCCTTGCATTTGATATGGTGCCTTATGATGTCGTTGAGATATCTCAAAGTGCTTCGCAGAATACACGGAAGTTACACAGCAGCTGTAAGGTGAATTAACTGAGTAACCAATTTTTTTTTTTCGGCGGAGCGATTATTACCCCAGGAAAGCAATCCACCAATTAACTATTCAGCACAGAAAGAGACCATTCGGCCCGCCCTGTCTACACCACTGCCACCTGCACTTTCTGCTTCAATAAGTCCCACTTCCCAGCTTTTCCCTTTAGCCTTCAATATTTTTCCATCTCTGTGCTCGGCATCCCAAATATCAAGTGTCCTGGTTAAGCACGGCTCTGCTAAGAGTGTGGGAATACCCTGCGGACCCGTGCTGTGTCATAGGTACAGTCCACCCAGACTGTGGGTCCAGCACTGCCTGTCAGGTGGCTTTCTCACTGATTTCACTTAATGTCGCTTTCAATCTCCTCAGCCCAACCTTGTTCCGTCGAAGACCTTCCTCTTCGACTGTGCCTAAGTTCACCTCCCAAATTTTCGGTGTCGTGCACCATGACTGTCAAGGGCTCTGGGATGCTACCCTGCCTGAGGGGCCCTATATAAATGCAACTTGTTGTTGTTGCAATCTTTGAAGTGCTATCATAATAATCCTTGCATTTAATATAGAGCCTTTTACTTACAGAAGAGCAAAATAATAATGTTCCATTTCTCCTCTTGTTAGATGGAATTGGATAAAACAGCGCAAGACTTCCGCAGAGCCCAGAGAGAGAGACAGGATCTGATCAAGCAATGGCAGAATACGATTGAACAGATGCAGAAGCGAGATCAAGACATGGATCAGTGTGCTCTGGTGAGTGGCTTCATAGGAACATAGGAATTGCTAGACAAAAAAAGACCAAGGCCCATCTAGTTCACCCTCTACCATCCTAGTAGTCGCATGCTACAATAATGGACATCTTGATAGAAATTCTATACGGATTGGTGTACCATCACAGCGGAAATCTTTGAGAACCGTTGATCCAAAGTTGCCTGTTTCTTCCAAGCTTAACTACACTTACTATATGTTATAGTATATAGTAAATCCAAGAGCTCTGGGACGCTACCATGCGTGAGGAGTGCTATATAAATGCAAGCTTTTGTTGTAGTATGTCTCAAATTACTCATATACTGTATCCCCAAATATTATTTTCTAAAATAAATCTATCTAATTTGTATTTGAATGAATCGACAAGTCACAGCGGTGGTCAGACTCTCAGTATTACCAGGAAGGAAATTGGACGTACATCACATACACCCCTTCCTTGCACAAAATCACAAGAGAGCTTTGAGTAAAGACGACCCTTCAGAACATGTAATGTCTTCCAGAATATCCACCCTACACTCTCTCTCTCAATCTCTCCCTTTTTTTCAAGTCCCGCCTGAAAACCTTCCTCTTCGACCGCGCTTACAGCCACCACTCCCTCCCCACACCCCACCGGCTCCAAGTCAGGCTCCGCCACTTTCAAGTGCTCTGAGACACTACTCCTGCGTGGAGGGAGCTACATAAGTGCAAAATGTTGTTGATGCTGTTCCTGTTACAGCATTGAGCTGCTTCTTAAATAAATTCCCAGGTCCTGACCTCAACCACCCTTTTTCATACCCTGTTCCAGCTGTTGACTAACCTCTGTGTAAAGAAACACTTCCCTGGTTTCTGTGCTCTTTCCTCCCCTCACTTTCTGCAGAACCCAAAAAGAACTGCTTCCATAAAAAAATCAGTTCCAAATTAAGGCTTAACCTTGTTTTACAAAATTCTACACAATCTTACATTTTAAGACAATAACCTAAAGCAACTGGGGGATCTTTGGTAGAATTAATGAACCGTGTGTTGTGCAAGGTGTGTTTGCTTTCTGCATCTCCGCATTACAAAGTGCAATAAGTTACTTTGGCCAGATGATGGTGCAAAGTTCTCTCATTCTTTTTGAGGCGCAGTTTGTGATAGAGTTTAGCAAACGCAAGTGATGTTTAACTCCTATTATTGTTAAATTTTGGAATGTTTGTAAGGATCCGTAAATGATAAAAGAGGAAAAAATACTCGTTTGGCACACGTAAGGAGTTCATTTTCAAGAAATTATGTTACATTTTATATTTTTGTTGGAACAAATCTCTGCAATAACTGTTTTATGAGATGAGTGCAGAATACAACACATTACAATTTCAAGGAGTTTTTCAGCTAAAATTAATAAATACTTTCCTGTGAGCTGCACACAACGGGTCCATTATGCACTGTTTTCTTCTTCTTTCGTCAGGCAAGAGGAGTGATTAGCAATGATAATAATAATCCTGATATAGTAATTTGATATAGCGCTTCATCAAAAGTGTTTCGCAGAATATATTGAAAGTGAATTGACTGTAATTTGTGGGCGAAATGCTGCAGCCAATTGTGATTGCGTGATTTATTTATTTCGGGGGGATTATTACTCCCGGAAAGCGATCCGCCAATCGACTAATCTGCTAATCCGCAATTTAACAAATGAATCTGCGCTGGGACAGCGTCTTACACAATGATGAGACGAATGACCACATTTTTTTGTCACGGGTGGGTGGGGGGCAGTTATAGTGACTTAAAGCTACATGTCTAGGGAAAATTTGTATGATTTTATCATGAATTTAATTTGTGAAACACGTCGTTCATTACATCGCTCGGGATCCCAAAATAACTAACTCACTGCTTCTGCCTACCAGCAAATGGCCGAACTGAAACAACAGATCCGGGAGAGGGAGGCGGTCATCAAGGAGAAAGCTCAATTTCTTAAGAACGAGGCTGACAACAACAATGAGTTTGAGAAGAAGATCTCCAGCAGTGAGCGGCAGGCCGCTAAATTGAGGTCGGAGTACCAAACTTACGAGACCAACCGCATTCAACTGGAAAATGAGGTAACGCCACACACACACTGAGTTAAGCCAATATTGGACAAGTCTGAGTTAAGCCAGTATTGGACAAACCAACACTGAAATTCAAGCAGCCTTTGGGCCAAACTATTTTCATGAAGCCCAGAGGGGGTCTTCACCAGTCATTGGCTGGGACAGAAATTCTGACCTCTTGCCATATCCAAAGTCACATTTTTCTGTTACCTAATTCCGGAGAATATTAAGCGCAGGTTGGCAAGAGCCAAGGCTTGCGGATCCCAGGGTATGCTTGGCGTAACTGCTGGCGTCTAACCAGCTGAAACCACATAGCTTGCCATTGATATCGCTCTCTGGCAAGCTTTACCACTGCTTATCCAATTAGGACCACCATACCCGTTAGGGTTTCTGCAGTGTTAACAGGAGCTGAGTGGGAGGATTCCGAGCCCCCAGTGGCAGGTCTGCCATTCCAGCTCCTGTCGATGAGCCAGGCTGTCTGGGATCACCCAGTGGTCAAATAGCCTGCTGTCACTCACTGTCTAGGCTTCCATATAAACAATAACTGCTTGGGAGAGGTACCAAAAGGTGCCACACACCTGTATCTAGTGAAAATTTATCTAAATTGTATTTTGGATACAATATAAATATACATTGCATGTTTAATTATTTGTAGTGTTGCACATTGAAGGATTATTTGTAAAGAGCTTGACAGTTTGTTACACACAAGAGTTTTAGAGTTTTTAAGGCCAAATAAAGAATCTGGGTTAGAATGTAGGAAGATTCTCTCAACTCTGTTTGACCTGGTATCTGCACTTCAAATAGCTGTTGAGATAGAAACGTAGGAACAGGAGGAGGCCATTCAGCCCCTCAAGCCTGTTCTGCCATTCTATAAGATAATGGGTGATCTGTACTACAACTCCAATTACCCACCTTTGCCCCATATCCCTTGATACCTTGACCTAACAAAATCCTATCCACCTCAGTCTTGAAATTGTGAATGGATCCAGCATTCACAGCCTTCTATGAGAGAGAGTTCCAGATTTCCACTACCCTTTGGGTGAAAAACTGCCTCTTGATTTTACTCCTTTTGATGAAATTTTGTATAGGTTCTCCTTTTGACATTTACAGTTTGAGAACTTGAAAAAACGAGTGAACAGGACTGCTTTCGCTCTGGAGTCGTTAAGGACCGAATTGAAGAATATCAAGAAGGAAATCCAGCTCAAGAACCAAGGGTGAGGTTTGAAACCAAACTTTATATTTGGAGCTGGTAGTGGTTTTATCTCTGGTTCAACCAAAAGAAACCGATTCAATAACAACTTTCAAAAGAGAATTGGATAAGGAAAAATAAAAAGTTGCAAGGATATTTGCGCTCCATGACTGTTTTTGAACACTGCTGTGTGCAATTGTCTGCCATGTTTAGCCCACAACATGCAATCATAGAATTATACAGCATAGAAGGAGGCCGTTTGGCCCATTGTGTCTGTGCGGCTCTTTGAAAAGAGCTTCCAAATGAACCCTACTCCCCCACTCTCTCCCCATAGCCCTGATCAACCCCACTCCCCTGCTCTCCCCATAGCCCTGCAAACTTGTCCTTCCCAAATAATTATCTACTCTCTTAAAATTTGTTATCGAATCAGCTTCCACCAACTTTTCAAGCAATGCTTTCCTGATCTGAACAACTCGCTATGTGAAAACATTTCTCCTCACCTCCCATCTGTTTCTTTTAACAACTATGTTAAATCGGTGTCCTCGGGTTACCGACCAACCCGCCAGTGGAAGTAGTTTCTCCTTGTTCACCCTATCAAATCCCCTCACAATTTTCAAAACTTCTATTAAGTCTCCTTTTAACCTTCTCTGCTCAAAGAAGAATAATCCCAGCTTCTCTCGCCTCTCCTGATAACTGAAGTCCCTCATTCCTGGTACCATCCTGGTAAATCTCCTTTGCACCCTCTCCAATGCCTTGACATCCTTCCTAAAATGTGGGGCCCAGAACTGAACACAGTCTCTCGCTGAGCCCTAACCAGTGTTTTATATAAAGGTTCATCATAACTTCCTGACTTTTGTATTCTACGTTCCTATTTATAAAGCCAGTATCCCATATGCTTTTTTAACAGCTTTATCTACCTGTCCGGCCACCTTCAAAGATTTACTTATATGAACCCCCAGGTCTCTCTGTTCCTTCACCCCCTTTAAGATTGTACCATCAGTGTATATTGTCTCTCCTCATTCTTCCTCCCAAAATGCATCACTTTGCATTTCTTCACATTAAACTTCATCTGCCACGTGTCTGCCCATGTTACCAGTCTGTCAATGACCTCTTGCAGTCTGTTACTATCCTCCTCACCATTTACTACTTTTCCAAGCTTAATATCATCCTCAAACTTGGAAATTGTACGCCCTATACCCAAGTCCAGGTCATTTATACAGATCAAAAAGCAGTGGTCCCAATACCAACACCACTGCACACTTCCCTCCAGTCAGAAAAATAACCGTTCACCACCATCTCTGCTTTCTGTCTCCCAGCCAGTTCTGTGCAACAACAATAACAATTTGGATTTATATAACGCCCTCCACGCTGGAGAGCGTCTCAGAGCGCTTCACAGTAACGGATCCCAGGGGCCATGCTGTATCCATGCTGCCACTGTCCCTTTAATACCGTAGGCTTCTATCCTGCTTACAAGTCTCTTATGTGGCACTTTATCAAACGCCTTTTGAAAATCCATATAAACTGCATCAACTGCACTACCTTCATTCACCCTCTCTGTTACTTCATCAAAAAACTCTTTATCAAGTTTGTTAGACATGATTTGCCTTTAACAAATCCATGTTGCCTGTCCTTTATTAACCCATATTTTTCTAAGTGAAAATTTATTTTCATACACTGTCACTTTACAATATATTCTGTGAAGTGAGTGAGTAGTAAACGAGCTCTTAGGGAGACTGTGGAAGCAGAAAATGTCATTTATTTCAAGAACAAATTAGATAGATTTCTGCTAGAAAATAATATCTCGGGATATAGTATATAGTTTGGAATATAAAATGTCAAGCGACTGTCAGGATGGTGGAAGGCGAACTAGATGGACTTTATGGTCTTAAGCGCTTTGAGATGTCTCAATGACGTGATAAAGCACTATATCAAATGCAAGGATTATTATTATTACAACTGGCTATCCCTGCTTGATGGTGGATTATTGAGTCATGCTTAGACAGAGCAGTGGAAATGCACTTTATTGATCAGAATTTTAATTTTCCCATTAATTCCTCGCCGAACTCAGTCTGACCCACAGTAAAAACATCCACGACTCTCTCACCCAAAAACTGAAAGATATGACAGAGAACCTGCTGAGCTCTGAGGAACAGGCCACACGAATGGAGAAGATGCTAAAAGACGAGGAGAAAAATATGAAGGTGAGATACCAGTAGGTAAAGTGAAGGGAATGTTAAAACTCCATTATATTTTTTGGGTCAGCCGGATGTCTGACACATGTGGAAACCCATCACCGTGCTTCAGAGTCTCCAAACCAAATTGAGAATTCCACACTTCCCACCTACACATGGAAATCTCAGAGGTAGATTGTTGGAATGGAATGCTCACACTCTCTTACTGGAGGGACCAATCTTGCTTACTTAAGTGTTAGGCGCAGGTTGGCAAGAATCAAGGCTTGTGGACCCCAGAGTGTGCGTTGGGGTAATTGCTAGAGTCCATTGCTATAAAATGGGATCTCATTGTGAGTGTGTGCAGGTTTCTAAATGTCAAGCACTACATGTCCTGGGATGTGTTTTACAATAAAACGTCAATCTCTTTACAACGAGGCCAGTGAATCTGAACAGAATGGAATCCAATCTGTAGCCCGATTATCAGCTGCTCACTGTATCTCTCTTTATCCTTTGCCCGGAGCTAAAATGTATATTTTATACAACCCTCCTATATATGGAGCTATAATGCTGAATCTTTGCATTTTCAAATGCAAGAATTATATCCTTATTATACTTCATTCACTTTGGCTTTGGGAGGATATAGAATCATAGAATCTTGCAGCACAGGAGGAGGCCATTTGGCCCATTTTGCCTGTGCTAGGTCTTTGAAAGAGCTATCCAAATAGTCCCACTCCCCCGCTCTTACTCCCTAGCCCTTACAGCATATTATTGTATGTTGTAATAGGAGTTTAACAGTGGGTCTTCTGGCTGGATCTTTATTGTGAAATAGAATGACTATTTTTCATGTATACATTAAAAAAAAGGTCCAAAGTTTAAAGGATCTGTTTTTATTATTAAGGCAAAAAATCCCTTCAGAGAGAACAGATGTGTGTAGAAGCTGCATCATTCTTCAATTAACTTAAATTTAATTAAAAAATAATAATAATTTGGTCACTCAATCCATGCCTGTTTGTGGTTGTTTGTGGTTTGTGGGCCACTGCTGTGCGCAATTGGCTGCTGTGTTTCGCCCACAAAATATACAATCAATTCACTTTGCAGTATATTCTGTGAAGTGTTTTGAAAAATTTCAAAGATGTCGTAAAGCACAATATCAAATACAAGGATTGTTATTACTTTAGGAAATTGAGGCACAAATGAAGTACCTGGGAGACCTGAAGTTCAGGAAGACCGAGGAGTTGACCATTTTGGAAAACACAGAGAAGACAGTTTTGGGCCAGCTGTCGGGGAACAGGGCCACCCTCCGAAACCTCAACAGCCAAATCACCAAACTGGACCACGAGGCTCTCAAGCAACAGGAAGTGATATACAATCAGGTGGGAAACGGGCATCCATTCTTCTTTGTTTCATAGTGCGAATCGGAAGTCAACAACAACAAATTACATCTGTATAGCGCCTTGTATAGTTTCATTACTCCACATACCTTTGTTTACCTAGCAGTTAGTAGGAATCTGGTTGTCAGTCGATTGGTGGATCGCTTTTTCAGGGTTAATAATCCTTCAAATCCATAAAATAAAAATTTCGTCACTCAATCCACGACTGTTTGTGGCACACTGCTGGCTGCCATGTTTTGCCCACAAAATACACAGTTACTGCACTTTACAGTATATTCTGTGAGGCTCTTTGAGACGTCTCGACGACGTGAAAGGCTGCTATATCAAATGCAAGGATTATTATTAAAATATAATGTCACTTGTGCGTTGGGCAGGACTTTCAGATTATGCGGCTGGAGAGGAAGCTGGCGAAGCTGGAAGGAGATTTGAACAGCAATGAGAAGGATGTGCTGGAGCTGAGGGTAGCGGAGCTCACAAAGAACTTGGAGGAGAAGAAAATGACCAAAAATCTGCTGGAAGGGCAGCTGAAAAAACTGCAGGTAAAGAGGCCCCAGTGAATCAGCAAAGCCAAGTACATCCGTTAGTAAAGCCGATAGAATCTCGGTTTATCCAGCCTGTTCCCAATTGAGAGGAGAAACTGAGGAGAGTTTTGCTTACGCTAAAGTAGTAATAATAGTAAATAACATTGCATTTGCCTCTAACATTGAAGAGGCGACCTCTAACGTTGTTTACCTAGCAGTAAGTAGGAACCCAGTTGTTAGTCGATTGCCAGATCACTTTCCGGGGGTAATAATCCCTCCCAAAAAAATTTGGTCACTCAATTCTTGACTGTTTGTAGGACACTGCTGTGTGCAATTGGCTGTCGCATTTTGCCCACAAAATACATAGTCAATCCACTTTCAGTATGTTCTGTGAAGAGCTTTGAGACGTCTCAACGACGTGATAAGCGCAATATCAAATGCAAGGATTGTTATGATTACAATAATAACATTTTAAAATATTTCATTCTTGGGCTGTTTATCAGCCATTCAAGAACCTTCAGAGCTTCCCTGACGTTACAAAACTGAGACCCAGATTCTGACAGTCGCATGTTCGATGTCTGGCCTGTACTCTTGTTAGTTGATCTCAGTCGGAGATTGGGGTGGGTGGAGGGGGAAAATAAACATTGTCGATCACATGATCCACATTCTGACCAGGGATGAAGTGGAGGACATTCTGATCAATTCTGTGTGTTTCTTCTTCTGCAGAACGATCTCCGGCATTTGGTGAAACACCTGGACAAGGGCAACGAGGAGAAAGCTGACCTGAATCATAAAATAGAAGACATCCACCATTACCTCGACTCCTCAGAGAAGGAGCTGAAAAGGAAGAGATTTGAGAAACAGGTAAGACACGAGTGGACTCAAAGTATTGTCCCAGCGCTTTGGGACATCCTTCCAACAAGAAAGGGGCTACACAAAATGTAACGTGGAGTCCTGTAGCTCAGTGGTTAGAGCACTCGCCTTGCAAGCGAAACACCTGGGTTCAATTCCAGGCAGAGGGCGAAACCTTGGGCAAGTTTCCTTACTCCACACAGAGCCTAATAATAATCCCTCCAAAAACAAAACAATAATAAATTGGTCATTTTCAATCCATGACTGTTTGTGGGACACTGCTGTGCGCAATTGGTTGCCGCGTTTCGCCCACAAATATACAATCAATTCACTTCACAGTATATTCTGTGAAGCGCTTTGAGACGTCTCGAAGATGTGAAAAGCGTTATATCAATTGCGAGGATTATTATTATTATTATTTGTTGTTACTGTTGTTAATGTTGCATTGTGTCACCCTGTGGTATAAGGTCACAAGAGAGGTTTGGATGAAGAAGACCTTTTGGCCCATTTGATCTCATCCTTAACTCCTGGTAGTCAACCCAGGCTAAGTTGCAGTGTATAAGCCAGGGTATAACTAGGCTTCCCAGGTCTCATCAATATACTGAGATGATAAGTGCTGAAAGATGATTCCTGCTCGTTGGTAAATCGAGAGAGAGGGGACATGATATCATGGTTGTTACTGGATGAGCGAAGGGCAGGCTGGAAAAAGATTTTTCTTGTCCAGGGTTATTAGAACATGGAAATGTTCTACAGATGTTTATTGGGACTGGGGAGAAGAACACTTGGATGGGAATTGGATGAGTATTTGAAAAGAAGAATATACTGTAAAAGGGGACTGTGAAAGAAGAGGCAATAAGGTGTAGATGGCTCCAGTGGAAGTGCTAGCACCAGCATAGGCTTGACGGCCTGAGTGGTGTCCTACTGTGCTGTCGTTCCTCTGATTCGACACAGCTTTTCACAGCTGTTCTGACCTTTCTTTTGCTCTCATGTCGTGGAGTCCTGTAGGTAGTGGTTAATGCGCTCACCTCACAAGCGAGTAGACCCAGGCTAGCTTCCTGGGCGGGACGAAACCTTAAGCAAGTTTCCTTACTCTACTTGCCTCTGTTTACCTAGCAGTAAGTGGGAATCTGGTTGTTGGGCGATTGCTAGATCGCTTTCTGGGGGTAATAATCCCTTCAAAAAAAATTAAATAAATAATAATAATTTGGTCATTCAATCTGCTACTGTTAGTGGGAGGCTGCTGTGCGCAATTGGCTGCTGCGTTTCGCCCACAAAATACACAGTGAATCCTCTCTACAATATATTCTGCAAAGCGCTGAGACATCTCAACAATGTGGTAAGGCGCAATATCAAATGCAAAGATTATTCAAATGAGTTTTTCACAGCAGTTTTGTCCTTTCTTTCACTCTCGCGTTGTAGGAATTAATGATAGAGGATAACCTGCTGAAGCTGTCTGTGAAGCGCCTAAGGGACATGCTACACCATAAAGCGGACAATGTGCTATCCCTGGAGAAACGCAAACTTCAGCTGCAGACTGCCATGAAAGAGCGGACAGAAGAAATCAAGCTTCACATGGACATGCTGCACATTCAACTCAAGCAAACTGAGCAGGAACGGCAGGCCATCAGGTCAGTGTCCTTACAATCACCTCAGAGTCTGAACCCTGGTGCCTCGTCAGGCTCAGACACTTTTCAGCGCTCCGAGACACTGCCTCAAGTGAAGAACGCTATATAAATGCGTGATGTTGGGTTGTACATGCGTACGAAATACGCAATTTTGGTGTGACGTGTGTGGCCACTAAATCGGCAGATCACATTTGGATGAGGAAGAGTAGGAGGAAGCAGCAGATACTGGAAACCTGAAAGAAAAGCACTGGGAATCCACATCAAGTCAATAATGTTGGCATTTCAGGTGTTAGCTCTTTGTCAGAACTGAAACACTGGGCTGAACCATGCCCCCAAATCTTGCCCTGCTCTATCCCATGAGGAAGAACTCCCTCTCACCCTGTTGTTTGTTCTGATGAAGGGGTGTCATGATTCCCAATGAGGGCTCACGTTTCGCACTGAGACTTTGGTTGAACTTCAGCCTTAACTATTGGTCTGTTTCACCATCACGGGCACAGTGACTGCCCCAAGTCAGACAGAGAATGCACTGATACACGGCACTCGAGAAACCCATTTGTGGAGTCTCGTAGCTCAGTGGTTAGAGCACTCGCCTCGCAAGTGAGAGAACCCAGAACCCGAGTTTGATTCCTGGGCAGGGCAAAACGTTAGGCAAGTTTCCTTATTCCACACGTTTCAGCTTACCGAACAGTCAGTAGGAACCCAGTTGTTAGTTGATTGGTGGATCGCTTTTACGGGGGTAATAAACCCTTCAAAAAATAGATAAATAAATAATTTGGTCATTCAATCCACAACTGTTTGTGGGACGTTTCTGTGCGCAATTGACTTCTGTGTTACTCCCACAAAATATATAGTCAATTTATTTTACAGTATATTCTGTGAAGCACTTTGAGACGTCTCAATGACGTAATGAGGCGCCGTTTCAAATGCAAGGATTATTATTATTATCACATGAGTTTATATGTTTTGAATCAGTGCTGAATTGCATGAACGGTTGTCAAAGATTGACAAGTTGAAGAAGAGATACGAGCTGCTGATGGTTTCCATGGCACCACCTGAGGGGCAGGAGGACCGATCTCAAGCTTACTATGTCATCAAGGTAACGGCCACTGATTCTCCTCTACGTGTTACTTTGAGGAGGAAAAACAACAACGCAAATGACATTTATATAGCACCTTTTACAGCCGAAGGACGTCCTAAGGTGCAAAAGCGGAGTTCATTAAAAGCCACGATATTTTCAGTGTTATCACCCAACTCTGACACTCTGGTTTAAATGCTCTGTGACGCTACCCTGCCTGAGGGGCGCTGTATATTCCAAGTTTTTGTTGTTGTTTGACCTGATAAGTGCTGATATAGTGCTTGTGCTGCATTTATACAGGACTAGGATTTATGCCGGATGAGTTTAATAAGTAGATGTGGAGTGAGCAGCAATAGCGCAGTTATTAGAACATTTGCTATACGTGTCTATTCAAGCTGAGGCCACAGCAACATTTTGAAAGGGAATTGGGCAAGAATCTGAAGGAGGACAGTGTAAATGGTACAGGGGAAATAGAAGGCACTTGGCGTTGTCAAAAGATTGATTTGGATGAAAAAGGCCCTGTGCTCCTGTTGACCTCATCATTTCAGTATACACACCTGACCATCTGCCCCTCACAGTATCGAGCTGTTGTTTTTAATTGAATCCAGTATTCCCACCTCAACAATCCTACTTGGTAAACTTCCACTGATTAAGTACCCAGTGGGGAAAGGAACACTTGTGTTCTCGACACTCTTGCCCCCATCACCTCCGGTACTGTCTCTTAATCTCGATCCTCCCCCTGGTTCACCACCCACCTCCGCTCATTGAAGAGCCAGGTGCGGGCTACTGAATGCATCTGCCTCAAATCTGGCCTAACGGTCCACCGACAAATCTGGCTGGACCTCCTCAAAACCTACCGCTCCACTCTAGCCTCGGCCAAGTCATCCTTCAAAGAAGGATGCAAAGAACAACCCCAGGCTACTGTTTTCTACCACATCCCGACTACTCCGTCCCCCCCGCCACCCCGCGCAGGTCATCTCCTCCAACCTTCACTGCGAGGAGATGCTGGATTTCCTTGAATCCAAAATCAAGGGAATTCGCTCTGCAGTCACTTCCCCCACCAACATCCACCCACCCCCCACCCCCTCCCTCCCACACTACGACTCCTACCCATCCTCCCCTACACACTTTCGTACCCGTTTCTCCACCCTCTGTCACCAAACTCATCCTATCCCTGAAACCTACCACCTTCTCCCTTGACCCCATCCCCACTCCACTCCTTATCTCCCAGCTCCACGTCCTTGCCCCACATATCACAGACATCGTCAACCTGTCCCTCTCCTCTGGCTCTGTTCCCATTCCCCTAAAAACTGCCACCATCACTCCCACTTTGAAAAAACCCTCCCTTGATGCATCGGCCCATCTCCAACCTCCCCTTCCTGTCCAAGGTCCTTGAAGGAGTTGTCACCTCCCAGCTGCGCTCTTTCCTCTCCACCCATTCATTATTCGAACCCCTTCAGTCGGGTTTCCGTGCTGCCCATAGCACAGAAACCGCCCTGGTCAAGGTCACTAATAACATCATGACCATCTGCAACCAGGGCTCCCTCGTCCTCCTCGACCTATCGGCCGCATTTGATACAGTCGACCACTCTATCCTCCTCCACCACTGAAACACTGGTCCACTTCTTTATCACCTCAAGGCTGGACTATGGAAACTCTTCCTCACCGGCCTTCCTGGCACCTCCCTCCACAAGCTGCAGGTCATTCAGAACTCTGCAGCTCGTGTACTGTCCCGCACCAGGCTTCGCGACCACATCACTCCCACCCTCGCTCGCCTCTACTGGCTCCCCATCCCCTAGAGGATCGAATTCAAGATCCTCATCATCACCTACAAGGCCATTCACCGCCTGGCTCCCTCCTACCTCTCCGACCTACTATCCCCCTACTTACCTGCCCGTACCCTCCGTTCCTTTGGCTCCGGTCTGCTCCACATCCCCCGCCCCAACCGCCCTACCATCGGTGGCCGGGCCTTCAGCCTCTCAGCCCCGAGGCTCTAGAACTCCATCCCCCAGTGCCTTCGCCTTGCTTCCTCCCTTTCCTCCTTCAAGGCCGGTCTCAAGACCTTTCTCTTTGACCGTACCTTCAGCTCTCCTCTCAACTCTCTACCCCCTCCTCGCTCCCTCCCTTCCCTCACCCTGACCATTTCCCCCCTTCTCGGGTCCCGACCCAACTGTCCAGCGCCTTGGGATGTCCTCCCGACATGAAAGGCTCTCTATAAATGAAATCTTGTTGTTGTTGTCTAACTGTTGCTCTCAACATTGCGACATCTTTGTTGCTCTCCTTCTGCACGGCCTCTAATGGCGAGGTAGCTCTCTTATAGAATCATCGAATCCTACAGCACAGAAGGAGACCACGGTGGACTCCTGTAACTCAGTGGTTAGACACTCGCCTCGCAATCGAGAGACCTGGTTTCAATTCCCGGCAGGCGAAACCCTGGGACAGTTTCCACACACCTGATAATAATCCCTCAAGAAAAAAAAACAATAATAAATTGGTCACTTCAATCCACAATTATTTGTGGGACACTGCTGTGTGCAATTGGCTGCTGAGTTTTGCCCACAAAATATACTGTCAATTGACTTTACAGTATATCCTGTGAAGAGCTTTGAGACGTCTCGAAGACATGTTAAGATGCTATATCAAATGCAAGGATTATTATTATTACTAGGATTATTATTGTTGTCCTCGCTGATTTAGGCTGCCCAGGAAAAGGAGGAGCTTCAGAATGACGGCGATGAGCTGGACGCTAAAATCTGCAAGGCTGAGAAAGAACTGAGAGCTCTGGAGAACACGCTTCACTTGCTGAAGACCCAGAACGACACCTATCACAAGTCCTTCAGCAGAATCACTGAGACAAGTAAGCACTTTGCTTTGCTGTTGGTTTTACACTGGGAGACACTTGTACTTAGGAGTCACCGAGCCATTGTTGTTGAGGGGTAACAGGAGACGTTATACTGAGGTCCCACTCACCCCTCTGCCATTCAAAACGAAAATTAGTTTCTCCTGGTCTCCTGGGCAAGAGTACTCCAGGACCTTTACCTCGTGACTTTGCAGTGTGCAAAACGGCTGCCATATTTGGCCTCAAAAACATATCGCCTAATTTCTTTTGAAGCACTTTAAGATGTTTTGACATCGAGAAGGTGTAACAAAACTGCAAGTTTCTTCCAATCAAGTCAAAATTCCCAATTCCCAATGGCAATTCGCCCACAAAACATGCAGTCACTCACTTTACAGTGTGAAGCGCTTTGAGACGTCTTGAAGATGTGATAAGGCACTATATCAAATCCAAGGATTATGTGTGGAGTCCTGTAGTGTTTAGAGCACTCGCCTCGCAAGTGAGAGACCTGGGTTTGATTCCCGGCAGAGAGCGAAACCTTGGCAAGTTTCCTTACTCCACACGCCTGATAATAATCCCTCAAGAAAAAAGTAAAATAAACAATGATTTGGTCACTCAATCCACACTGTTTGTGGGACACTGTTGTGCGCAATTGGCTGCCGTGTTTGGCCCACAAATATAATCAATTCACTTAGCAGTCTATTCTGTGAAGCGCTATATCAAATGTGAGGATTACTATTATTATTTGGTTGACACAGTGCATCTTCAGGGGCAGAATGAGATCTATTCAATTGACAGCTAGACTTTAGCTGCAAATCAATTTGCTTACGTTATCACAGTTGTCTTTGCTGGGTACCATTTTCTTCCTAATATTTATAGGAGAACCAAATTCAAGATGTTCCTGGAGCATGTTTATGGCCAGTGTGCAACTGTTTGAAGGTAGACTTACCTATTGATTTCCCCCCCCCTCCCCACCCCTCCTCCTCCTCGTGTGACCTGGTCAGGTCAGGAGTATGAAGACAAACAAAAGGTAGAAGAACAAAAGCGGTCTATTGATGAAAAGTACAGATACAAGCGAAGGCAGATACGGGAGCTTCAGGAAGACATTGAGGTAACGTCAGTGTGGCCGGGAACACTGCGCATCCATACACAGTATTCCTGAGATTGCTGCCTCATTCTTTGCTATAATACAACAACAAATTACATTTGTATAGCGCCTTCCACATCAGAACAATAGGTCCTAATCACCACCTCTTCATTTCACCCCGTGTTCTAGCAAACCAGTGACTTTTACATGCATGCGTTATAATCATAATAATAGTAATAATCTTTGCATTTGATAGAGTGCATCATCACATCTTCGAGACGTTCTCAACGCGCTTCACAGGATATACTGTAAAGTGAATTGACTGTCAATTTTGTGAGTGAAACGTCAAATCTAAAGGTCAAATATTGGCGAAATCCTCGAGTAATGAATTTACCCGTGGCGTCGTGTCCAGCAAGCGATTTCCTCCTAAAAAAATTCTTTACCAAAAACGCAGCCCCTTCACAAGCTTTGTGGCTCGTTTCTCTCCAGAGCATGAACGTCAGGGTGAAAACCTTAAACAAGGAGGATTATGACTTCAACATGATGGTGCACGGGAAAGAAAAACAGATCATGAAGCTCAATCAGGATTTGGATGATCAGAAACTGAAACTGAACAGGGCGGTGAAGCAGGTGTGTAAGCAGGAAAGGTGTGGCTATATCCTCCCCTCCTTCCTCTGCACTCCACTCACCAGTTCCCCATTCCTTCCCCACAAGCCCAGCGTGCGACAGACATTTCTCTCCCTTTTTATTGAAGGTTTGATTACAAAGGTTATTGTGCATTATTTATAATAATAATCTTGCATTTGATAGAGCGCCTTATCACGTCATTGAGACGTCCCAAAGTACTTCGCAGGATATACTGCAAAGTGAATTCACTGTGTATTTTATGGGCAACAGCTGAATGCGCACAGTAGTGTCCCACAAACAGTCGGGGACTGATTGACCAAATTATAATTATTTTTTAAAAAATTTGGAGGGATTATTACCCGTGGAAAGTGATCCGCCATTCAAATAACAACTGGTTCCTATTTACTGCTAGGTAAACATGTGCAGGTGGAGTAAGGAAACTTGCTAAACGTTTTGACCCACCCGGGAATAAAACCCAGGTCCTCTCGTTTGCGAGGCGAGTGCTGTAACCACACTACAGGACTCCACTTATGGTATTTGTTGTGCTGAAACATTTGACATTTTTTTTTAAAAAAGTGCTCAAAACTGGTCAAAGAAATCCGTTTTGCCAAGAGGCTGGACGTTGAGTCACATGAGGAGCAGGATATCAACATCCATGAGCTGCGAGAATTTAACAAGTCATTGAACAAGATGCTGAGGGAAGCCATGGACGATTGTGAAAGCCTGACTGAAGATGTCGAACATTTCTTTCAACAGGTCAGTCCCATGAATGCAATTGAGGGATTTTCTTTTTTTTTTGGGTCAGCCGGGTGTCCGAGACACACGGAAGCCCATTAACATGCCTTAAGAGTATCCAAACCAAGCTAAAAATTCTATTACCACCTACACATGGTAATTCCAGAGAGAGACAGAGAGGGCTAGTGGGAGGATTTCCTTTCCCCCTGAGCGAGGTTGAAAAGAGTGATCATTTATAAGTGGAAGCAGATGCTTATTTTTGGACGATAACATTTTTAAGATTTCTGTAAATAAGATTTGCTCGACAAAGGAAGACCAAGGTCCATCCAGTTCGCCTTCCCCCATCCTGGTAGTCGCTTGCACACGTCTCGCCCCAAACCATAAACTGTATGCCACGATATTAATGTTATGGTATTTGTTGGGGGAGGAAACCTTTGAACTTTTTTTAAAAAAAGTATAGTTTTATTTTAATGTGTCTGGCAATAATTAGGTTTACAGTGTAACAATAGTAGTAAACCAACACACACGCATAAACTGGTGCTCTGCAGATCCTGGTCATCAACGATCTCATCCTTGATGAGAGCGTTGACATCATGGCCTTAACTGAAACCTGGCTCACCCCAGGTGACACCTTCCCCCTCACGGAGGCCACACCACCCGGCTACACCTCCCACCACATCCCTCGCCCCAACCACCATAGCGGTGGTGTAGCCCTTATCACAAGGACACCACTTGCCCTATCCCCCTACTCCTCTGGCTCGTTCCCCTCTTTTGAGCACCTCACCCTCTCCCACCCCTCCTTCCTCTCACTCAAAATCCTCCTCCTCTACCGGCCCCCTAAAACCTCTCCCACCTTCATCTCCGATATTTCTACCGTACTTACATCTCTCTGCCTCTGCTTTGATCGCCTCATCATCCTGGGCGACTGCAACCTGCACTTCAACCCCTCATGCTCCATCTCCTCGGACTTCTCCTCCCTGCTCTCCTCACTCAACCTCTCCTTCCACATCAACTCTGGTACTCACAGTCACGGCCACCCACTCGATTTGGTGATCACCCGGGGCCTCAGTGTCTCGGATGACACCATTACCGACAAGGCTGTCTCCGACCACCACTTCATCTCCTTCACCACCTCCACCCCCCTCCCCACCTCCACCAGACCCACCACCATTTTCTACCGCGCCTGGAAGAAGTTACCCCCACAATCCCTAACCTCTGAACTCCTCTCCCTCTGGCCTTCAACACTCACTGACCCCTCTTCTGCTCTCACCCTCCTCCACATCACCCTCTCCTCCACACTCAACACTCTTGCCCCCATCACCTCCCGTACCGTCTCCTACTCTTGCTCCTCCCCCGGTTCACCACCCACCTCCGCTCACTGAAGAGCCAGGTGCGGGGCCGCTGAACGCACTTGCCTCAAATCTGGCCTAACGGTCCACCGACACTGTCCCGCACCAGGCTTCGTGACCACATCACTCCCACCCTCGCTCGCCTCCACTGGCTCCCCATCCCCCAGAGGATCGAATTCAAGATCCTCATCCTCACCTACAAGGCCATTCACGGCCTTGCTCCCTCCTACCTCTTACTATCCCCCTACTTACCTGCCCGTACCCTCCATTCCTCTGGCTCCGGTCTGCTCCACATCCCCCTCCCTTCCCTTCCCTCCCCTCACCCTGACCATTTCCCCCCATGCTCGGGTCCTGACCCAACTGTCCAGCGCCTTGGGACGTCCTCCCGACGTGAAAGGCGCTCTATAAATGGAATCTTGTTGTTGTTGTTGTTGCCAAACTCCACTGCACACAGGGCTTGTGTATTTTAAATAAACTTTCTTTCATAAATTCAAAGCGATGAAAGGTTGATCCAGCGCTTGTGCTCAACTCCCAATCTCCAATAATTGTATGTACATTTAATTGGTTAAAAAGATACCTACTAATTCTATGCTATAATGTGCACTAGGGTAATTGGATTAACATGCATGAACATTGGGAAAATAAAAGTGCTTAAGTACATAATGTAATGGGAAGCCAGCTGTGCAGAGATCCTAAATTGCTATTAAGAACCACTTGAACCGTGTAGCCCTAATTGCAGATTTTTTGATGCAGGCTTCCTTGCCGTTGCCATCGGTCTCATTGTTGCCTGGCAGTCAGCGCAGTTCCAGAACATCTTTGCGTGGCGCTGCACCATCTGGGAGGTTAGTTGGCACTCAAATCGAACAGGGCTCATCTTATGGAGTCCTGTAGCTCGGCGGTTAGAGGACTCACCTCGCAAGTGAGGACCTGGGTTTAATTCCCGCCAGGGCAAAATGTTGGGCAAGTTTCCTCAATCCACGACTGTTTGTGCGGACACTGCTGTGTGCAATTGGCTGTCGCATTTTGCCCACAAATTAGTCAATCCACTTTACAGTATATTCTGTGAAGCGCTTTGAGACGTCTAGACTATGTGATAAGGTGCTATATCAAATGCAAGTATTATTATTATTATTAAAGAGAATTAGCGAGCTCCAGCACAAACACAATGGGGAAAGATCAGGCGAAAAGGGAATTAGATATCTCCAATAGAGGAGTTAGCACCAGCAGTGCCTTGATGGGCCAAATGTTTTTTCCTTGACGTTCCATGATGTTGGATAGTTTGACTTATGGATCCACAGTAAGAATGATTGTTTTTGTTGTTTGTTTTCAGCCCCATCTGTTCACTGAGCAGTTCCATGTCACTGAGTGGGGACATTCCAAAGGTCATTGATCTGGGGCTGGGACTGACTGTGACATCCCCGACGCTCGGAATGTCTTCAGGCGGACCCAGCTGCCGAACTAGTGCTCCCTCCAGCGCCAGGAGCCAGCCCAAGTAACTCCCACCAGAGAGCCGCGAGTCACCCATAGGGTCAAATAGCTGCTCAATTCAATACACGACGTGCTGAAGGAAATACAGCATCATTTATTGAAATTCCTATATATGTCGCATTTAATAGTGAATTGTGGCACAACACACCAGTGATTAACACTGAAAATTATATTGAATGTTTCTTTAAAAAATTCAATACTGTATTTCCTGAAATAAATAAAATAATTTTGTGGGGTTAAAAGGCTGTCTCAATGCTTAATGTCTCTCCTGACGCCTCGTCCTTTGTTCAGAAATCCATTCATCTCCTCCTTTGTGCTGTAATTGGGGGGGAGCAGGGAAGATAGACAGTTCTATCAGAGATCCAGCAGACACGATGGGCAGAATAGTTTTCAATTCTATAAGAATCCATGACTGTTTGTGGGACACCTCTGCACGCAATCAGCTGCCACGTTTTGCCCACAAAATACAATCAATTCATTTTACAGTACATTCTGTGAAATGCTTTGGGACGTCTCAATTATGTGATAAGGCGCTGTAACAAATGCAAAGATTATTATTGTATTATATATTCATTCAATAAGACCAATTGGCCTTCAATCACAACGCAACCTATAACTAATAGAAGGATTATTATATAACTAATTCTACAAAGGAGGCCACCTTGTGATATACATTTGAAACAGTGGTGATGTGAAATACACAGAAATAACACAATTTAGTTATTTTTGCACTTTTATTTTCACAAAGTTGTCTTTGATCCAACAGTCCGTTTTGGCAAGTAATTTAACACCACGAAAGTAATCCCCAGCAATGCACTAAAGTGCATCATTGGTCAGTGACAATACACTGTGACAGGCTTAGAACTGAATGGAACCGATGTATTTAGAAGTACAGTTAGCATTTTCAAGTATGCACATTTAGAGGAGATAATGATATTTGTGACACAATTTATCCGAGAGAATGTAGGAAAAGGTGTGCAATGGACAGGGGCTGTCACACAGGTAACAGCCATCTCAACTAGTGGCTCATAAATAGAAAATGGCCCAGTGGTTTGGGTTGATATTATATTTTCTTCAACCCTTTCTCCCCACCCCAATGCTGTTGACAGACAGACAGCCCCTCCCCAAGGTCCTCTCTATCCTGTGTCCTCAAATAGAATGAAATACGCACTACTAACATGGCAACTTTGTTCCCTTTGCACTTTGTAAGTGTATGCAGACGCTTGCACACTCAATCAAACACAACAGATTCTCTTGAATGGCTTCATTAAATCTCCTATTATCCCTCACTGCATTCCTATCTACTAGCTACCTTCTACTGATCCAAAACTGTGCCAAATTTAGATGAGTTGCCTCGTTTGTAAAGATTCTGGGGGGGGGGGGTTGCATGCCCTAACGGACACTATAAAAGGTCCCAGAACAAGACTGGCGATCAGACTTGCACTCATTGTAACCACCGAATCCAACGCTAAATAACACAAACACAGGCCGTTAGCCAAATCAAAGGAAAACGTGCAAACCCTTTGAATGAATACTAACCTTTTCTTACTGGCGGTCACAATGGCTGACAAGCCACACCACCGTGGAAAAGAGAATGAGGCAATTTGGATGTGGTGGCAGCTTTAGCAGGAGCGAGTAAACCCAGATCTGTGCCGCGAGCGCTCAGATTATAATCAGATGATTCGTGCATTTAACACAAAAGCCCATCTCCCTCTATCTTTCTGTAATTGGTTTCATATTGAAGCTACCCCACTATGCTCAGTTACTTGTATTTTTGTTTGCATTTCCCTCCTTGCCCTTTCCCTTTCTCAAACTCCGCGATCTGATTAAATATCTCCAGCAGGTTTTGAGGCATGTTTTTGTCGGGCTGCTCTGCTGTCACATCACTGCTGCCACGCACTTCCTTCTCAATCGCCCTTTGACCTTCCCTCCATTGCTTACTTCCAACGCTCTCTCCTCTACTGTCCTTGTCACCCTCATCACTTCCATACCCATAGCCCTTTCTGCCATCCCCACCTTCCATGGACCTTTGTCCACACATTTCCTCTTTGCTATTGGATTTGTAGGAGCAGGAATTCTCTCTCACATGCTGCCCAACAGCTGCTAAATGTGAATGATCAGACTCTGCTGAAGATATTGAATAACTCCTGTTGCTCCTTTCATACCTTTTGTTGTTAAATTCTTTGCTCATTCTGGGATCCTGAACCTCTCTCCTCCATCTGTCATGATTGTTGGATTTTTTGTCACAAGCCATCCAGCCTATATCAGCTTTGTACCACTTGTCACTGCTATTGGCCTCAGTTCTGGAATTATTGAAAGAGCCTCTGTTATCTTCAGACCTACCTCCGTGAAGATCTAAGATTTCGACCGATGACGATGATGAAGACAGTGAGCGAGACCTCTGCTTCTCCATTATCTCTGACCACTGGTCCTCTGAGCACTCATTCCTCTCCAGCAGCTTCGCCACCTCCTGCTTCTGGTTCAGGAAGGAAGCAGAGGTGTCAGCGGGAGGAGGGTACCACTCCTTACTGCCGTGCGGGAGCTGGGCACTCCCCTCACCCGACCTCCTCCCCGCACGGCTCTTTTGAGAGTGTGAGGACTCCGAGCGGGACCGCTGGCGTTTCTTTGCGGATTTGTGCTTCCTTGAATGCTCGGAGGCAGAGGAAGAAACTAACAGTGAAGACTCCGATGATGAGGAGTCTGCTGAAGATGGGTCGGTTGAAGACAATTAGCTGAAGACGAGGAGGACGAAGTTGACCGCTTTCTCTTTTTCTTCATCCTTAAAGAAATGCAGGAAGATCAGAAATGTCCCAACGTTTCAATTTCAATAATTAAAACTACATCTTTAGTCGCTGTTTTCTCCCAAAGCTTTTGGATCCTAGTTCGGTGTTAATATTTGCATCAAAGAAGTATTTAACACACGCCAAAACCAAGAACGATGTAAAGTGAGCTCGATTTCACACAATGGCATCTTCAAAAAGAGGATCTAGTTGTACATTTTAGTGCAAATCCACTATTCAAATAACCAACAAGACACTTAAAAAGTCAAAGGCAGAGAATGGAGGGAATTTAAACCTCTGGCAACTTATTGGCAATTCTATACACAAGAAACTTTTTATTGAAATCCACGACTTACTCGCAAGCTACTGAGCAAATAATACATGCCCCCCCACTCCACACACCCCCATGTCCCAAGTCAAAAGAACAAGTGACACCCCCCACATCCTGAGTCAAACAAAGTCATTAAGACTTAATCTAGTGCAAATTAAAAACTACGGTTCCTTATAAATTCTTACCATCTGTCAAACGGGTTCAGCGCATTACCGTTCCATCCCTACGATTCAGTCACCCGACTTCCCGCTCCGAAAGACGCCACAAGGAGTCAGTGACTGAAACGCAATCGGCTCTTTAACAATGTTAAAAAGCGGCCTCACAGTGGGAGGGCCGAGTGCGGGTGTATAACCAGTGTATACCAGCGGTGAATATGCCATTTTGTGAGAATGGTTTGTCATGAGTAAGGGACACAAGAAGAAAGCCAGGAAATGGGAGCCTTTCAAGG
Source organism: Callorhinchus milii (assembly GCF_018977255.1). Classification (NCBI taxonomy): domain Eukaryota; kingdom Metazoa; phylum Chordata; class Chondrichthyes; order Chimaeriformes; family Callorhinchidae; genus Callorhinchus; species Callorhinchus milii. The sequence continues at coordinate 1,691,837 of NW_024704752.1, read as the reverse complement.
ATATATCCTTTCCAGGTAGGTCAACGAAAGGCTGGTCAGCTAATATTTAGGTATGGATAACATAACCAATTACGATGGCTTCATTTTCTTCCATCGGTGAATGGCTCGGCTTCCCCAACAGCACCATAGTTAAGTGCTCTGGGTTGTTACTCTGCGTGAGGGGCGTTATATAAATGCAAGTTGTTGCGATGTGCAACATCTTAAGTGAGACCTGGTACAAACACCCAGTTCAAAGGCAAGTCTTAAAACCATGGCTTTCATCTCAGGTTCCAACAGAGCCACAGATGGGGAATCAGAGGCTTATCAGAGGCCTTGATTTGGAAACCAGTTTTCTACTGTCCTTAAAAAAGAACCAACTTTGAAATTGAAAGCAAATTGGTGAATTTTCCACCTTTTCTTTATAAAAATAACTTCCGAAAGGGAATTCAATATACAGTTGAAAAGGAAAAAAATTGCAAAGGCTATGGAGAAAGAGCGGGGGAGTGGGATAGCTCTTTCAAAGAGTTGGATAGCTCTTTCAAAGAACTGGAATAGGTATGATGGGCTCCTTCTTTGCTGCAAGATTCTATGACTCTGCAATTTTAAGATTCGGTGGAGTTCCGACCTCTAATACTTTACCTCATGTCCCAGCAGAGTATTGACATGTAACTATGCACTCGATGAAAACACGTTACCTCTTTTCTTCTTTCAACAGCTTACGCAATTTCTCCGCGCTCGACGCCTCGGTTTTTTTGGTGTCTTTTCTCGTTTCCTTGTCTTTCTGTTCCAGTGATTTCTTTTTAATAACCCAGTCACCAAGTGTGTGGGTTCCAAATTGGCATGTGCCAGGGACGGTTTTGGGGGCCGTCACCATCACCAATCACCAGCGCAAAACAGAGGGGCCGAGTTTTCAAAGATCACCAAAAGGGTCAGACACGTTGTGGCGCGAAAACCGAAACGTTTGCAGTTGTTTTTATATATTTCAATAAAGCAAAATGTTGCCAAATAATTCAGGAGGAAAGGGATAGGGGGAAGGAACGAGCGAAGGAAAGCATGTGGTCGATTCGATGGAAGCGAGCGATTTGATTTTCCCGCAAAGTTTGCCCACCGTTTATTGCAGTAAAAAATACACCCGTTAAAAAGACATATGGATGTGAGGCAGCGACACACAAACACAGTTAATGACCAGATGGGAGAAACAATTTAAAATGGGAAAGGGCAAATGGTGAAAAGGTCAGGGAATGGGGACGAGTGTAGGAGGGCGTTCCAACATCACACGACAGAACGCGAGGCAAGACAAGCCGTAAAGTAGTAGCCAGACGTACAAAGGCACGTAGAGAGGTGGTCACCGGTAACACAGTGCAGGCAGGAATAAAGTACAAGGTGGCAAGGAAGGCAAAGCAATTGATCGACCCAGCGAAATCAGGCAATCGGCAGCCACAAATGTAACCGCCGCCACATCCAAACGTTTGCAGGAATTTATATATTATATATATATATACATATAAAAGTTTGATCCGCGATCGCCATGCATTTCCAAGTGGGTTGTGTGTTTGTTTTAATTCCCCCCCCAAGCCCCATCCATCCCAGCCCCAGCCCATAGGCAAAGTACAAACCGGGTTGGTGCAGCGCAGCCCAGGGTGGATCGCAGGAAGTGGGAATATATCGGGTCGCCATCCAGCAGCAGAGGTTCCCCGTAAGGATATGCACCAAAGAGACACAGAAGAGAGAGAAAAAAACAATCAGCAATGCGTAAAACATAACACTTTGTCACGTATTCAATCACATTCACAGGAAAACACAGGAATGTGGTCTAACCATCCCAGAGTAATGATAATAATAATAATCCTTGCATTTGATACAGCAACTTATCACATCATTGAGACTGCTCAAAGAGCTTCACTGTAAAGTGGAATAGCTGTATATTTTGTTGGTGAAGCACATCAGGTTTGTCCCACAAACAGTTGTGGATTGAGTTTGGGGGATTGTTGGCCAGGACACCGGGAGAGAGAAACTCTTTTTGAATAGCATCGCAGGATCTTTAACATCTACCTGAACAGACACTCTTATCCAATTGCCTCCTTGCATCTGGCTTCACGCATCTCCCTGTGAAACCCATTCCTCACATCCACCTGCTGACTGCCGTCCCTCTTCCAAGTCATTATAAAGTACCCAGCTCATGAGGATTTTGGTTGGGGGGGGTGTCAGGGAGACACAGTGAATTTGGAACAAGGAGAGAAAATAAGGCAGGAAAGATATAATAATAATTCTCGCATTTGATACAGAACCTTATCACATCTTCCGAGACTTCTCAAAGCCCTTCACAGGACACTGTAAAGTGTGGTGACTGTGTATTTTGTGGGTGAAATGCAGCAGCCAATTGCCCTCAGCAATATCTGTACTTTGTGGTTGGTGAACCGCAGGTCTGTGTATCTCTCCACCACTCACTGTGACAAACACCATCACACAGAGACACCCGGCAACACTTTTGTTCGAGTGGCGCTGCTGAAGCCAGTTAAATCACCTGCATGAATTTCCTGAGTCTCTGCAAAGCCGCCTCTGCCTCGTGGAACGTCTTGTCCAGAATCAAGGCTCGTTTGTAACAGTTCTCAGCGCTCACCAGCTTCTCCTCCTCCTCCAACCTGTTCAACGTTTCGCCGCGAGAGAAAGGAGCTGTTAAGGAGTGGCTGGAATTTGCCTCTTTTCTGCTCAGAGAATGAGACAAAACCAGAAGCCAGTTGAAAGTGCCCCCAATGCATTCTTTAAACGTTGTCGTTCCAGCTGCATAACAACTTGCATTTACACAGCGTCCTTCACGTGGGGCAACATCTCAAAGGTTTAACAGTGGCAGAGCCTGACGCCGAGCTGAGGGGGTGGGGTGGGGGAGGAGATGACCGTAAGCACCGTCGTTAGTTGTGATGTAAAAGAAGGCAAGGAGGGGACAAGACGGAGGGATTGAGGGAGAGAGCTCCTAAGCTTCGAGGCGTAGTGAGAGCAGATCACATGGGTCACGACACTTACTGGCCTCCTCTTTCCACTAGTGTTTGACAAAGATATTTCCTTGCGTTCCTGTGCGTTGGGCAGGCATCCAAAGCCAAGTCAAAGTCCGAGATAGCTTTACTTAAGCTTCCCTTCGTTGCGTAACTGCAAAAGGGAAAAAAAGTTGCAATTGGTGCCTAGGAAGTCTATGTAAACAGACATCACCTTCACACTGATTCAGCTCAGAACTGAAGAGTTCAAATCATTCAAACGCTGCGTTGGGAGCTATGAACCAGACAGCCATTTCTGTGCCTTCAGTCTTCCTGTCAGTTTGGTTTGGTTTGTAGCTCTCTTGCCTTTGGTCCGTAAAATTTCAACCTGCTTATAACCAACCACCAGCTTTCCCTATCGTCAGGTCACCCAATGCCTGCAGGATGAAGCCACCGTGCACACACCCAAACTGTGCACATGACACTCTCTAAATTGCCCCCCGGCACATTTCGAAACGCAACATCCGGATTTGAAGCATGTAGATGGGTGTCCCAAACTCTCAGCCAGTATCGTGACCTTTGTAGCCTGCTCACTCTCCACTGACCTGCTCACTGCCTCCGCTTGGCTGGCTCCGGCCTCCTCCTTGCCCCTCATCCCCTCTGTTCTACCATTGGAGGCCGCGCTTTCAGCCACTACGCCCTGAAGCTTTGGAGCTCTCTCCCTCAATCCCTCCACTATCGCGGGGCGAGCTTTCAGTCACTTTGGTCACACCCTCTGGAAACACATCCTGACGTGTGTCCACCTCTGACTCCCTCCCTCTCCACATTCAAGCCCCCGTCAAGACGTACCTCCGTGCCCACAATTGCAGTCACCATTACCCTCAACTCCCTGTCCCAGCTCAGCGGGGGGTACAGCCAATTGCTGTTACAAACAAGCCAGCGCCACGAAGGTGGTGTGTGTGGTGTGTCTACTCACAGAGCCCCTCGAGCCACCAGAGCTTCAACATTGTTGCTGTCGATTTCCAGAGCCTTGTTGTACTCGTTCATGGCTTCCACGTGTCGCCCTGCTTTGAAGTGGTCCACGCCAGCCTTCACACTGCAGAGAGAGGAAGCCAGTGAGCTCACACAGCCCACCATTACACTCGCCAGTTCATTACCAACCTCCACCATTCAAACATCTTAGTATTGTTGCTGATAATCAAGCATTGAATCTATGGCCACAGACAATTATGTACAAAAGACAGTTTATCCTACAGTATACGTTACTATATCTCGAGGAACGAACAAAAGACAGTATATCCTACAGTGTATATTACTGTATCTCGAGGAACCAACAGAAGGAATCATATATATTTTTTAAAAGGCAAACTACTGCAGATGCTGGAAATCTGAAATAAAAACAGAAGTGTCTGGGAACATGCAGCAGGTCAGGCAGCATCTATGGAGAGAGGAAAATGAGTTAATGTTTCAGGCAGATAACGTTTTGTCAGAAAGGTCATCAACCTGAAATATTAACTAATTTTTCTGCTGCGTGTTCCCAGAAGGAAGCATATCATGGCTTAAACGTGGCATCCCGTCATCTGGGAACGCTTGGAATCGGAGCATCATAAGGTTTATGTTCCACCTTTATAAACCCTTTGAATCCCATTTCATATTAATGGCAGAAGTGTCAGACCTTGGCAAGCTCTCAAACACAGCAGTGGACAACTAAGGCACAGCCATGGTATTACAGACATTCTTCTCCTTTAACAGTACAGCCAATTCATAAATAATAATAATAATCCTTGCATTTGATACAGTGCCTTATCATGTCGTTGAGACATCTCAAAGCGCTTCACAGAATATACTGTAAAGTGGAGTGACTGTGTATTTTGTGGGCGAAACCAGCAGCCAATTGCGCACAGCAGTGTGTGTGTGCGATGAACACACTCCCTTCAGATAGTCTAGACTAGGGCTCAGCTCAAAGTTAACCAGAACGTTAGGTGAAGGGAAAAAAACAAATCTTTTGGTAAAATAATATTATTACTTTGTATTTGCGTTAGCCGATCATCAGAGCGACAAATTACGTTACTTTTAAACAATGAAGGAAAACTTCCTGGACTGACATCCGTGGACGGTTAGTGACCTCTACCCTGGTTACGGTGATTGTAAATAATTAGCGAGTTAGTTACCACTTCAGTGCCCACGAGGCTGATTGTTTTTTTCTTAAGGCTGCGGCGTAATCGTCCCCCGTAAAGTTTTTGCTGTTGAGAAAAATCAGAAAAGCTTGCGATCAGCGGTCAATAATAATAATCATCCTTACATTTAATATAGCGCCTTATAACGTTGCTGAGATGTCTCAAAGCGCTTCACAGAATACACCGCAAAGTGAACTGTGTATGTTGTGGGCGAAACGCGACAGCCAATTGCACACAGCAGCGTCCCACAAACATGGAGCGAGTGACCAAACTATTCTTTTGTAAAAAAGTTTTTTTTTAGGAGGGATTATTGCCCCCAGAAAGCGATCCACCAATCAACTAACGACCGGGTTCCTACTTGCTGCTAGGTAAACAGAGATGTGTGGAGCAAAGAAACTTGTGCAGGGATAGAACCCAGGTCCTCTTGCGTGCAAGGCGAGCACTAACCACTATGCTGTGGGACTCGCCAAAAATGCTGGCGCTCACACTGATCCTCTAGACGTCTCAATACAGTTAAGCACTTGTACTGACTACAATTAAGTTATCAGTCATTGCTCCACGTTTCAGTCGTTGGCCAGCAAACTGCAGAAAAACAAAACCTGGGGGATAACAGGACTTTGTGGACGCCATGTACCACTCTCTCGCTGATTTGCTCACCTTTGCAGACCTCGCATTAATGAAGGGGATTCCACCTCGCTGATGCCCAGTTTGCCCAGCAAAAAATCCACAGTGGACGGGTTGGCGAATCCAAGCGTGCGATGCAACACTTTGTCGTACGTCTCGGCACTGGGACTGCCCAGAGTGGAATTCCGTCTGGAAACACAAAGCAAAGGCTTTTTTGTTAAAATAAAAGGATTTTTAAGGCAGCGACAGAGATATTTATTCCTCAAAATAATAATAATAAATTGGTCACTCAATCCATGACTGTTTGTGGGATGCTGCTGTGCGCAATTGGCTGCCGCGTTTCAACCACAAAATATACAGTCAATTCACTTTACCGTATATTAGCAGTACAGCACAGCTCGTGTACTGTCCCGCACCAGGCTTCGCAACCACATCACTCCCACCCTCGCTCGCCTCCACTGGCTCCCCATCCCCCAGAGGATCGAATTCAAGATCCTCATCCTCACCTACAAGGCCATTCACGGCCTTGCTCCCTCCTACCTCTCCGACCTACTATCCCCCTATCTACCTGCCCGTACCCTCCATTCGTCTGGCTCCGGTCTGCTCCACATCCCCCGCCCCATCCGCCCTACCATCGGTGGCCGGGCCTTCAGCCTCTCAGCCCCGAGGCTCTGGAACTCTATCCCCCAGTGCCTTCGCCGCTTCCTCCCTTTCCTCCTTCAAGGCTGGTCTCAAGACCTTTATCTTTGACTGTGCCTTCAGCTCCCCTCTTGACTCTCTACCCCCCCCTCGCTCCCTCCCTTCCCTCCCCTTACCCTGACCATTTCCCCCCCAGCTCGGGTCCTGACCCAACTGTCCAGCGCCTTGGGACGTCCTCCCGACGTGAAAGGCGCTCTATAAATGAAATCTTGTTGTTCTATTCTGCGAAGCGCTTTGAGACATCTTGAAGATCTGATAAGGAGCTGTGTCAATTGCAAGGATTATTACTAGTATAGAGAGAAAGAGAGAGTGTACAAGTTACCGCTAAGCCAGCCTGACACACAAGAGCGGCTCAACACAAGGGATAGAGGGAGGGATTTGAAGTTCGGAACAAGGATCTTAAAAGTCAATCCACGGGGGCCATTGGGAGCCAGTGAGCCTGACGAGGACGTGTGGGGGGTGTGGGAGGTCTATGGAACCCGATGAAGGAAAGACCAGAGATCTGAATGAGTTAGACCTCATGGAGAGTGGAGCTCGGGAGGCTGGCGAGGTGAGGTGAGGCTGCATTAACCTTACCTGTAATAGGAAGGCAGGTCCTCGCTGCTGATAACACCCAACTTCAGATGAGAAAGACGAGTGGGCAGAGCGGAGGGGTAGAGCGTGACTGCAAGCTTTTCATGGTAACGATCGACATCCTTCAAGGCAGCTGGAAAACACAGCAAATATCCATCAGCAGATGCCTTGAGTTCCCCCAATCAATGCCAAAGGCTTGGAGTCCTGTAACGTAATGGTAAGAACACTCGCCTCACAAGCGAGAGGCCCCAGGTTTGATTCCCAGGCGGGGCGAAACCTTAGGCAAGTTTCCCTACTCCACATACCTCCGTTTACCGAGCAGTAAGTAGGAACCCGATTGTTAGTTGATTGGTGGATCAATTTCCGGGGGTAATAATCCCTTCAAAAATAAATAATTTGGTCACCCAATCAACGACTGTTTGTGGGACGCTGCTGTGCACAATTGGCTGTCACGTTTCGCCCACAAAATATAAAATCAATTCACTTTACAGTATATATTCTGTGAAGCACTTTGAGACGTCTCGAAGACGAGATAAGGCGCTAAATCAAAAAGGTAAGGATTATTTATTATTATTAAGTTTTAATGGGTAAATTCAGCTCACAATCCTCACAGGTTAAGTACGTCTTTTGTTATCTGGCATCCAGACACTAAATATCAAATTGAAGTATTATTATTATTATTATCATAACCACCTTTACCTCTTAAAAGATCTCCCACTTGGTAGTAAGACAAAGGGTCTTCATGTTTCCCATGAGAAGGCACATCTCTCACAGGACACAGCGCCTGCAACCAGAGAGAACAAAATGTTGAGCACACAATAAATACATCAAGTTGTAATATGTGTGACTTTCCCCGCATCGAGCGCCGCACGCACGCTGCACTGTTTCAGAAGGGCCGAGCTAATTACAGTGTGTAACAGTGAGATTGTTGGATACTTGGGAAGTAAGGGAGTTTTAAGGAGTGTGGAGAAAAGGCAACAACAACAAATTATATTTACCCGGCGCTTTTCACACCAGGAAAACGTCCCAAGGCGCGGACAGTCAAGGAATTGTACCCGAGCAAGGAGTTGGATCAGGCGGTGTGGATGGTAGGGAGGGTACGGGTCGGAGAGGTAGAGCGCCAGGGCGGGTGGGCTGGGGACGCGGAGCAGGCCAGAATCCGCTGAGCGGAATGAGTGGACAGGTTCGTATGGAATTAGCAGGTCGCCAAGATAGGGAGATTAATGGAATTAATAGATCTGCCACAATCTAATAAAATGTCAGAACAAGTTTAAACAGCACAGCAGTACTCGCCTGCCCTGCCTGAGTTAATAAGCAAGGCTTCACGTCTGCAAACAAATACAATAAAATGGCTTACTGTGATTTCTAAAGCTTCTATATCTCTGCTGAGACCTCCCCCGAGACAGATCAGCTTGATGAAGAAGCCAAAATCCCGAATGGAGGTGATTCTTCCGATCACTACATCCCCGCGCTCAATGTCACGGAAAAAATACTGTCTTTTCTCATCGTCTGGAATCTCCATGAATTGTTCCATCGGGGGCATGATGGCGTAATACTCTGTGACAGCCAGAATAGGAACAATGTGTAACAGGAAGGATTTATTGGTGCAAGATATTTCATAATAATAATAAAAAATACTTCCGCTTGATACAGTGCCTTATCACGTCATCGAGATGTCTCAAAGCACTTCACAGAATACTGTAAAATGAATTCACTGTATATTAGGGGAGCGAAATGCGGCAGCTGATTACGCACAGCACCGTCCCACAAACAGTCGTGCATTGAGTGACCACTTTTTTTTAAAAGAGATTATTACCTCCGGAAAGCGATCCTCCAATCGACTAACAACCAGGTTCCTACTTACAGCTGGTAAACAGAGGCGGGTGAAGTAAGGAAACTTGCCGAAAGTTTTGCACCACCCGGGAATTGTGAGCGAGGCGAGTGCTCTAACCACTATGCTTCGGGCCTCTACAACTTGGGGCCTTTCACACATCTTATGGAGCAATTAACAATATTAGTTATTGCTAATTTTTTCTCAACAATATTAATCCTCTTAACAATGTTAGGGGATTACGTCACTTTACGTAGTCAGCAACAGACCTGTGACGTGCAGATACAGCAGCAACAGAGATCAAAGGTCATTAGCAAAACTAAGGAAGAAGTTAGGAGTATTTCTGCCGAGAGGAATCTTTTTTGGCAGCCTGGTTTCTGACACAGGCGGAACCCATCACCGTGCTAAAGAGTTTCCAAACCAAGCTGAGAATTCCATGCATCTCACCTACTCATGGAAACCCCAGAGATATTGTTGGAATGGAATGTGCACTCTCTCTCTCTCTCTCCCCTCCTGGAGAGACACCTCTTGCTTACCTGATTCTGGAGAGTATTAGGCGTAGGTTGGCTGGGCGTGGGCTGGGACTAAATGGAGAGTTCTTTCTGGCTTCACAGAACAAGATTCATTTGTGATGAAACAAATGAATGTTTTTACGGAAGCAAAAGTGACTGCTGATCAACACCCAGCAAATAACAGTGAGATGAGCAGCCAACTTTTTTTAGGGGCGGAGGGGGGGGGAATTGTAATAAAGAAGGAATAAATGCAAACCATGATTATCAGAAGGAAAATTCTCATCAAAAAGCAGATACACTAAATCAGGGCAACTTCCCCGACTGACTGGCTGGAGCGACAGTAATCAATCACCTTCCGCCTCGTCATCATTGACCTCAGTGACAGGGGCCGATCTCCACGACTGAGCAAACAGCAGGTCTGCCTTCCTGGCGATGAACTGCTGCACGGCCCTGTTCTCCACTCTCCTGTCCTTTCTGCAAACACACACACAGCAGTCACGCGTCAAGGCACGTTTACACCACACCATTCCAGCGTCCTTCCCAAAATCAAACTGCTACAGTGACAAGAGACAACAACAAATTACATTTGTACGTAATTTGGTGACGAGGCGAAGGGACTGTGGGATGGAGCAGAGAGGCTGAGACCCAACCACCGATGGTGGGGCCGGCCGGGCGGGGGACACGGAGCAGGCCAGAGCCCGCTGAGCGGACAAGTCGATAAGGAGTTAGCAGGTCACAGGGTAGGGATGGGCCAGGCCGTGGAGGGCTTTGAAAGCCACGATGCGGATTTTGTACTGTATCCTCTGGAGGGTGGGGAGCCAGTGGAGACCTAATACACTTCCATCTAAAGTGGACCGTGTCAAATATGACCCTTATATTTGATACAGCGCCTTATCACATCTGGAGGACATCTCAAAGCGCTTCACATGAATTTAATGTAAAGTGTAATGAATGTGTACTTGCTTATAGCGAGCAAACACGACAGACAACTTGCGCACAGCAATGTCTCACAAATAGCCATGACATGATTGATAATAATAATCCTTGCATTTGATAAGAGCACCTTATCGTGTCTTTGAGACGTGTGAGAGCCCGTCACAGGATACACTGTAAAGTGAAGTGGCTGAGTAGTTTGGGTGTGAAGTTTTGTACAATAACCTCTGTTAATACATTGCTATAAATTAATTTTAAAATAATTAAAAGCTGATCAATTTAGTTTGGGGGATTGTTGGCCAGGATTCCGGGAGAGAGAAAAGCTCCCTTCACTTTTCGAATGGGACCTTTAAGGTGTGGGTGAACCCCGAAGGTAAACGGCCCACAGCAAAAGTGCTGAGATACAATAATTCCCAGGAGCTCGTCAAACAGCAGAAAAATTATTCAAAATCTTTAACTGTGAAGGCAAGAAAATCCACACAAATAATATCCGTCAGATAACCCGCTGTCCATCCAAAACACTGATTGTTTCACCTGGATTTGTTTCAATATAATCCCCCATACTTTATATCACACCCATAACATCCAACAGCCTCGAAGCACACCTCTTCTAATTGTTGTCAAGTGTAGTGACTGTGCATTTGCACGCAAATCCAGCATCCAATTTGCACACAGCAAGGTCCCACACATAATTACTCCCCTTCAGATAGTCGGTCGTTAACTTATAGTAATAATCCTTGCGTTTGATATAACGCCTTATCACGTCTTCGAGACGTCTCAAAGCGCTTCACAGGACATACTGTAAAGTGAATTGACTCTATATGTTGCGGGCGAAACGCGGCAGCCAATTGCGCACAGGAGCGTCCCACCAACTTCACTGCCGTTTGGGGCCGTTGCTGTGCACAAACGGGCTGCCACGTTCACTTGTTAAACACACAGTCAGTCACTACACTTTACACTAAATCCCGTGAGGTGCTTTGAGATGACGTTAGGAGGCCGAGCTTTCAGTCAATACGCCTCGAAACGCTGGAACTCTCTCCTCTCGCCCTCCTCCCCCACTTTCAGATCTTCCTCTTCAATCAGTCACCTCCTCCCCCTCTCCCCCGGGTCAACTGCCGTTAACCGCTGTGGGACCCCCACGTGAAGGGCACCGTATAAATGCAGTTTGTTGTTGGCGCTGTGTCAGGAAGTGAAAGATCAAATTAACCTTCAGACCAGCGGTGGCCAACCCGTGGCCCACCAACAAGTGCACCCCCCCACCCCCCACCTCGCTCCCCCCAGCCCCCGCCTCGCTCCCCCCGCCCCCCCCCGCCTCGCTCCCCCCCGCCCCCCCGCCTCGCTCCCCCCGCCCCCCCGCCTCGCTCCCCCCCCCGCCCCCCGCCTCGCCCCCCCGCCTCGCCCCCCCGCCTCGCTCCCCCCGCCTCGCTCCCCCCGCCCCCGCCTCGCTCCCCCGGCCCCCGCCTCGCTCCCCCCGGCCCCCGCCTCGCTCCCCCCGGCCCCCGCCTCGCTCCCCCCGGCCCCCGCCTCGCTCCCCCGGCCCCCGCCTCGCTCCCCCCGCCCCCGCCTCGCTCCCCCCGCCCCCCGCCTCGCTCCCCCCGCCCCCCCCGCCTCGCTCCCCCCCCCGCCTCGCTCCCCCCGCCCCCCGCCTCGCTCCCCCCACCCCCCCGCCTCGCTCCCCCACCCCCCACCCCCCGCCTCGCTCCCCCACCCCCCGCCTCGCTCCCCCCGCCCCCCGCCTCGCTCCCCCCCCCCCCCGCCTCGCTCCCCCCGCCCCCCCCCGCCTCGCTCCCCCGCCCCCCGCCTCGCTCCCCCCGCCTCGCTCCCCCGCCTCGCTCCCCCCGCCTCGCTCCCCCCGCCCCCCCGCTTCGCTCCCCCCGCCCCGCCTCGCTCCCCCCCCCCCCGCCTCGCTCCCCCCGCTCCCCACGCCCCCCGCCTCGCTCCCCCCAGCCCCCGCCTCGCTCCCCCCGCCTCGCTCCCCCCGCCTCGCTCCCCCCGCCCCCGCCTCGCTCCCCCCGCCTCGCTCCCCCCGCCTCGCTCCCCCCGCCTCGCTTCCCCCGCCCCCCCGCCTCGCTCCCCCCGCCCCCCGACTCGCTCCCCCGCCCCCCGTTCCTGGTGCTGATGCGCTCTCGGGGGCTGATCCCGATTCTTGGGTTTATGCCACAAATCAAGAAATATTCAATCCCCAAAACTTTATATTGTTGGGGGCGACCGTCAAAGAGGGTCGTGTCAGCAGCCGTCTGTCTGCGGCCGTCAGGGCCCAGGGGTCTGAGCCCGGGCTCAGGCTGGGGCAGAGAATTGGTGGGTGGGTGGTGGGGGGGGGGGGGGGGAGTGTGGCCCGCGGGCCGCAGTTGCTGGCCCGCGGGCCGGAGCAGCTGGCCCGCGGGCCGGAGGCGGCGGTGTACCTGTGGTGCGGTTTCAGGAGCTGCGCCGAGAGGCTCTGGATGTCGGGGTTGTCGAACTGTTCGCATTTGAGGAGCGTCACGAGCTCAGGCCCGTGATAGGCCGCCGCCTGGCGCAACAGCTCCCGGTCCATGGCCATGGCGATGGCGCCGCTGCCGCCTGGCCCGCGCAGGCGCACTCCGCGCCTGTGCGCGCACGTAAAGCCACGTCGGCACGGCGGCTCTTACGTCACGTCACGTGAGGTGACGTTGCGCTCACCGCGCCTCTCCTCTCTGCTGCCCCCCTGCGGACGGCGGGGAAGCAACGAGCGACACGAGCCGCCAGAGGGCGCTCGGCCACAACTTAAACTGATTACCACCTCTTTTTTTTTAAATGATGAGCCTCACACATTTGCTCCAATCGGTCACCACCGTCTGTGAGACGCCTCAAAGCGCTTCACAGGAGACGCCGCAAAGTCAACGCACCGTACATTTTGTGGGCGAAGCGGAGGCGGCGTCCGCGAGGGGTCGGGGAACTCGGCCAACGGTTCGCCCGGACCCGCCCGGGAATCGAACCCCGGACCCCACCGCTCCCGGGACGAGCGCCCGAACCGCTGAGCTACGGACACCGATACCATCCAATACTAATAACATTACTGATGTGACCTTTCTTACTCTTTCAATTCATCAATCAATATTATCCTTATTTTTTTTTCCTTTTCTTTTTCATTTTAGGATCTCGTCCCCTCCTCCGGGTCTTTGCTGTTGGTTAAATCCTGGGATTTAGTTTTCTTCCGTCCCTACACCCACCACATCCCCCCTACACATCCCCCCCACACACCCCCCACCCCCCCACACACCCCCCACCCCCCCCCCCCCCCACACCCACACACACCCCCCACACCCCCCATCCCCCCACACCGCCCCCCACATCCCCCCCACACACCCCCCACACCACCCCACCACATCCCCACCCACACCCCCCACCCCCACACACACCCCCACCCACATCCCCCCACACACCCCCCACACCACCCCACCACATCCCCACCCCCCCCCCCCCCACACACACCCCCACCCCCACACACACCCCCACCCACATCCCCCCCACACACCCCCCACACCACCCCACCACATCCCCACCCACACCCCCCCCCACACACCCCCCCACCACATCCCCCCCACACACCCCCCACCCCACCACATCCCCACCCACACCCCCCCCACACACACCCCCCACCCCCACACACACCCCCACCCACATCCCCCCACACCGCCCCCCCACACACCCCCCACACCCCCCCCCACACACACCCACCCACACACCCCACACCCCCACACACACCCCCACCCACATCCCCCCACACCGCCCCCCCACACACCCCCCACACCCCACCACACACACCCACCCACACACCCCACACCCCCACACACACCCCCACCCACATCCCCCCACACCGCCCCCCACACACCCCCCACACCCCACCACACACACCCCCCACACCCCCCCACACACACCCACCCACACACCCCTCCACATCGCCTCACACCGCCCCACACACATCCCCTCACACCGCCCCACACACATCCCCTCACACCGCCCCACACACATCCCCTCACACCGCCCCACACACATCCCCTCACACCGCCCCACACACCCCCCACACACACCCCCCATCCACATCCCCCCACACCGCCCACCCACCCACCCACACACCCCCACATCCCCCCATACTCCATTTGTAATTTTGTTTTAAGTTTTGATACGATTTTCTTTTAAATACTCATTTTAGTTACCCCGGAAGCTTTTATTTCCTTCTGGAGGAGTCGATGTTTATTTTCCAAGAAATATTCATTTTTCCGCAATTATAAAGGGAAGTGGATACTGTTCTCAGGTTTCATTTGAAATCTCAGTACTCGTTATTTTTTTATAAATCGGTAAAATAATCCGTGCGTTTGATATGACCTCTTTCTCATCTGCAGGAAATATCAAAGGGCTTCACAGGTTATAATAACAATTATAACAACTACTTGCATTTCTTTTTTAGACCAACGTGACCGCCAACTTGCACAAAGTCACGTCCCACAAACAGCGATGAAGTGAGTGACCAATTTTATTTATTATATTTGTGTTATTTATTTTCGTCGGCCGGGACACCGGGAAATAGAAACTCCCTTCTCTTTTCATATAGCACCATGGGATCTTTAACGTCCACCTGAACAGGTAGATGGGCCCCTCGGTTTAAGGTCTTATCCGAAGGACGCCACCTCCGACAATGCAAACACCTCCCCCCGCCCCTCATCATTCCACGGGAGCATCGGAAATATTAAATTAATGCATGAGTGCAATGTATTTTCTCGTCATATATTTTGACTTTACTGAGACTTCCAGGTTTTAATTGGAGAATTTTAATATCATTTGAAGATGTTTTGTACGGACACACAAAATAGAAATGATTAGCAAACAACAACAACAACAACAAGATTTCATTTATAGAGCGCCTTTCAAGTCTGGAGGACGTCCCAAGGCCCTGCACAGTTAGGTCGGGACCCGAGTAGGGGGGACATGGTCAGGGTGAGGGGAGGGAAGGAACGAGGAGGGGGGTAGAGAGTCGAGAGGGGAGCTGAAGGCACGGTCGAAGAGAAAGGTCTTGAGACCGGCCTTGAAGGAGGAAAGGGAGGAAGCGAGGTGAGAGTGGAAGAAATATTTTTGATACAACAGATAAAATCCACGAGACTCCAGGCAGAGAGCAAGGAACCATGAGAAATCTAAGGAAAGCCTCTGCAAACAGCACCAAATCAGTCTCTGATTGTCAGTCAACACTGTGTTATTAGAATCTGTCATATCCTGGAATGGGCAGAGAGAAAAAGAGCGTTAACAGAATGAATAATCCTTACGTTTCATACATCACGTCAAACACAAGCATTATTCATTGACTCGCAGGGAAATTTCTTTCAAGTGTAGGCAAATGCAGCAGCCATTTTGCTCCCAGCAATGCCCCATAAACAGCCATGAACTGAATGACTTATTTATCTGGTAGATTGTTGGCCAGACTCCGGCAGGAACTCCTTTCTCTTTTTGAACATTGTCGCGATATTTTCAATGTCCGCTGGAACTGAGCCAGGAACCTTGGATTAACGTCTCAGATGAAGAAATTCCACCTGAACAGGCAGACGAGACCTCGGTTTAACGTCTCATCCGAAAAACAGCACTTCCGACAATGCAACACCCCCTCCTCCCCCCCCCCCTCACAATGAACTGGAGCGTCAGCTTAGACTTTGTGATTCCGAGGTCCGAAGTGGGCATTTGAACCCACAACCTTCTGACTCAAAGGCAAGAGTGTTATCGCTGAGCCAGGCTGACACACATATCAAAGAAGCATAGAATTATACAGCACAGAAGGAGGCCATTCGGCCCATCGTGTCTGCGCCGGCTCGTTGAAAAGAGCTTCCAAATCAATCCCACTCCCCCCGCTCTCTCCCCATAGCCCTGCAAACTTGTCCTCCACAAAAATAATTATCTAATTACAGTCATTCAGTCTGATTATGTGTCTGATTATCAGAATAACTCGACCCTGAGATCTTCATTGTGTAATAGTTGTCTATCGTCAGGCTAGTATCTGCCACACTATATATCCAATCACTAGGAACCCAGAGAACTCCGTGCTGAGCCAGAAACCAGGGCAGCGAGCGAGGTGGACGGACACTCACCTTAACACACGTTGCAAGATTTTGGACAATTATCCTTCATAAAGGTCTGGCGCCGCTCGCAGAAGCCAACTCTAGCCCAAGAGCCACAAAACCGTCTTTTATCATGGCAGGCTGATAATAATATAATAAAATATTAGTAATACAGCGCCTTAAAACCGAGGCCCTCCTGATTGGCTCACGTCAGCGCCTCCGCACCTCAGGCGCCGACACCATCAGCATCCAAGGCTGCACTCTCCACCTCTCAAAGCCAGTCAGGAACCTCGGCGTTTTGTTTGACCCTGAGCTGTCCTTTCTCCCTCACATCCGCACCACAACTGGCACCGCCTTCCATCACCTCCGGAACATCGCCAGACTACGGCACTACCTCACCCCTCACGCTGCTGAAACTCTGGTCCACGCCTTTGTCACCTCAAGGCTGGACTATGGGAACTCTCTCCTCGCCGGCCTTCCCGCCACCTCCCTCCACACTGCAGGTCATTCAGAACTCTGCAGCTCGTGTACTGTCCCGCACCAGACACCGCGACCACATCACTCCCACCCTCGCTCGCCTCCACTGGCTCCCCATCCCCCAGAGGATTGATTTCAAGATCCTCATCCTCACCTATAAGGCCATCCACGGCCTTGCTCCCTCCTACCTCTCTGACCTACTATCCCCCTACCTACCTGCCCGTACCCTCCGTTCCTCCGGCTCCGGTCTGCTCCACATCCCCCGCCCCAACCGCCCTACCATCGGTGGTCGGGCCTTCAGCCTCTCAGCCCCGAGGCTCTGGAACTCCATCCCCCAGTGCCTTCGCCGCTTCCTCCCTCTCCTCCTTCAAGGCCGGTCTCAAAACCTTTCTCTTTGACCGAGCCTTCAGCTCCCCTCTCGACTCTCTTCCCCTCCTCGCTCCCTCCCTTCCCTCCCCTCACCCTGACCATTTCCCCCCTCCTCGCTCCCTCCCTTCCCTCCCCTCACCCTGACCATTTCCCCCCTCCTCTCTCCCTCCCTTCCCTCCCCTCACCCTGACCATTTCCCCCCTGCTCGGGTCCTGACCCAACTGTGCAGCGCCTTGGGATGTCCTCCTGACGTGAAAGGCGCTTTATAAATGGAATCTTGTTGTTGTTGTTGTTATCATGTTGTATATACTGTGAAGCGGACTGACTGTATTTATATGGGCGAAACATGGCTCCCAATTGCACACAGCAGTGTCCCACGAACAGTTGTGGATTGATTGAGTGACCAATTTTTTTTTGAGGGATGGTTACCCCCAGAAAGTGATCCACCAATCGACTAACAACCGGGGTCCTACTTACAAGCAGGATGTAAGCTTGGCTGTAAGCAGGGTGTGGCACTCCGGGGAGAGAGAGCACATTCCATCCAACAATCTTATTTCTGGGATTTCCACGTGTAGGTGGGAGGTATGGAATTCTCAGCTTGGTTTGGAGAATTTTAAGCAAAGAATTTTAAGCAACAGTGATGGGTTTCCGCAGGTGTCGGACACCCGGCTGGGCAAAATAACCCAACAAAAAATACGCAGAGACCGCTCTTACCGTACAGTTGCTGTATCCCACTGATGTCGTCCTGGGTGACGTCCCGCTGGCCTGTGTACGTGATGCTGGGGTGCATGAGCGAATTCTGGTTCTGGGAGTGCATGAGCCCCAATGCATGGCCAATTTCATGAGCCGCCACTTGTATTAAATCATTCAGCCAAACCCCTGACAACAGAGCAACAGCAAAGCTCAGTGATAGGCTTGTGCGGGCGGACACAGGCCCAAATCAGACACCATACCAAAGTACGGTTGGTATCAACGACAACTTGCATTTATATAGCGCATTGATCCAGGGCAGCGTCTCGGAGCAATGGCAGAGCCTGACGCCGAGCCAGGGGGAGGGAGGAGGTGACCGTAAGCACGGTTGAAGAGGAAGGTATTCAGTCGTGATGTAAAGGGGAAGGGGGGGGTCGGTGGGGGAGGAGGGAGCAAGGCAGAGGGATTGGGGGAGAGATTTCCAAAGCAAATCTGAAGGCATGGTCGTGATGGTGGAGCGGAGTGGACGCGAAGGAGGCCAGAGCCAGACAAGCGAAGGCAGTGGTAGTGGAGTGGGGAGAAAAAGCAGGTCGGAGAGGTAGGGAGGTGCCAGGATATGAAGGGATTTTTAGACGAGTGAGAAGATTTGATTCCAGCTCCAATTTGAAAGCATGTTCTTCGGACTATCTCATTAACATTCCCCAATCTGTACCTATTTCAGGCTCCCAGATCAAGGCTCCTGTGGATGCTAATTGCAGTAGGTATGAGCTATTACCACCTATATATTACAGTAAAGCTTTTAAAACCAGGAATTTTGCAGCATGCCTGAAATTTTCAGTAAAATTGTGAAACCGTGGAAAACAGCCTCGCTTGTAAACCCAGCTCAATCGTTTACTCTCACGTTTAGAAAATTGCAGTGGCTTTGAACCTCTGGGTTCCTAGCAACCAGATATACAGTACAGTTAGGGGCAGCTAGAAAGTGTCTGACAGATTATACTATAACCTGCCTGTGTGGGTGTAAGCTGGGGTTGGAGAATTTGAGATGGACGGCACAGCTGGGAGCCAGTCAGTGGATTAAATATCACACAGTCGTAAAATTCAACACATGTGTTAATCAGGCTCAACTGTGTAAATTAACGCAGAGAATTATTAGGTTGTGGAGAGCCCAGCCAAAAGGGTCTGTATGGAATGAAATGCACGAGAGCTTTACAAAGTAATTAGGCAAATATTTGAGAAAAAAATGATAATATAATAGGAATAATAATAATCCTTGCATTTGATACAGAGCCTTATCACGTCTTCGAGATGTCTCAAAACGCTTCACAGAATATATTGTAAAGTGGATTGACTGTATTTTGTGGGCGAAATGTAGCAGCAATTGCGCACAGCAGCGACCCACATACAGTCGTGTGGAGTAAGGAAACTTGCCCACGGTTTTGTCCCTGACCAGGAATCGAAGCCAGGTCCTCTCGCATGCGAGTTGAGCGCTCTAACCACTCAGTGGCTAGAGTGTTGCTGGAGCCCCTGGTTACCTTGGTTCCTGTCGAATCGTGCCTTGCCCAGGATCCAGGCATCGTGGTTATCAAAGTGAATCTCCCCCACGGGCGGCAGGAAGGCATGAGCCAGCTCACCATTTCGGCCATCAAAGCAGGGGTGAAGCATTGTCGACCAGCAGTCAGAGTGTTCAAAGGTGTAAAATCCTGGGAAAGGTACAAGGGCTGATATTCCCACTGCCACGAGCAACAATTGCAATCCCAACCATCTGCTGTGCGCGATTGGCTGCCGTGTTTCGCCCGCAAATTACACAGTCACTCCACTTTACACTGTATTCTGTGAAGCGCTTTGAGACGTCTCGAAGATGTGATAAGGCGTTATATCAAATGCAAGGATTATTTTTATTATCTCCCTATTTTATTCATAGAATATTACAGCACAGAAGGAGGCCATTCGGCCCATCGTGCCTGTGCTGGCTCTTTGGAAAAGCTACCAACTGACCCCACTCCTCACCTCATTCCCCATAGTCTTGCAAATCTTTCCTTTTCCAGTATCTATCTAATTCCCTTATGAAAGTTGTTATCAAATCTGTTTCCATCATCCTTTCAGGCAACGCATTCCAGACCATAACAACTCTGTGCAAAAAAAATCACACACAGACAGACACAGACAAACACACACAGACAGACAGACACACAGACAGACACACAACTGCACTACCCACCCCCTATAAAAATAATAATAGTCCTTGCATTGATACAGCGCCTTAGCATGTTGTTGAGGCATCTCAAAGCGCTTCACAGAATATACTGTAGAGTGACTTGACTGCATATTTTGTGGGCGAAACGCGGCAACCAATTGCGTACATCAGCGTCCCACAAACAGTCATGGATTGAGTGACCAAATAATAATTATTTTGTTTTTATTGTTATTGTTTGTGTTAGCTCAGGGCGCGCAGACACGGACAGAGACGTTTAGTTTCTCACCCAGTTTGATGTCGGCGTTTCTTCGCCCGTGAACCTCGGCAAACGTCAGTGGAGAGACGTTGCTCCATATGCCAAAGGCCGTGCTGATGCCTTTCCTGGTGTCATACTTGCTCAGCGTGCTGGGGAACTGGACAATCCTGGGTGGAGAGACCCCGGAGAGAGTCAGTTAACAACAACGACAACTTGAAGTTACACAGCGCCTTTCACATAGGTCTTAGGGGATACAATATATAGCTTGGAGTTGGATGCTTGAATGCGAACTGGATGGACCTTGGTTACCTAGCAAATTCTTGTGTTCTTATAGGTGATGTAAGTCTCAGAGAGCTTATTTTTTGTTGTTGGTTGGGGGTGTGGGGTGGGGGAGGGGGTCAGCCAGGTGTCTGACACATGTGGAAACCCATCACCATTGCTTAAGAGTCTCCAAACCAAACTAAGAATTCCATGCACCCCGTCTACACATGGAAATCCCAGAGATCACAGTGACGGGGATGAGGTGGGGGGTATATATTAGACCCCGAGTGAGAAGGCAGGGAGGGAGAGCTGACCATAGGGACAGCGGAATAGGGCTTTAAGGCATGATTTAAAGATAGAGAGAGAGAGAGAGAGAGCGACAAGGCAAGGGGTGGAAGGAGGGAGGTCCAGAGGTTTTATCAACGGTGGCTGAACTTTCAGCCGCGACACCCCCAAAACGCTGGACCACTCTCCCTCTATCCCTCCGTCTTGCCCCTTCCTTCTTTCCTCCCCCCCCAACCCCCCACCCATCTTCAGGTCATGCCTGAAGACCTTCCTGTTCGACCGTGCCTGCCGTCACCAGCCCCTCCCCCCGGCTCGGTGTTGTGCTCCGCCACTGTCAAGCGCTCTGGGACATTGCCCTGCGTGAGGGGTTCTGTGTAAATGCAAGTTGTTGTTGTTAAGGGCATAGTATCTGAAGGCTTGTGGAGGGAGGCTGGAACTCACAGCAGGAAAGCGTGGGAGGGAGGGAGGGAGGGAGATGGGGGGGCGCGTAGACAGGTACTGATTAGCAATTATCTTGTTTTTCTGAGGATGTTTACTTGTAGGTGATGTTGAAATGGTTCCACTTGTGTCCCATGGGATTAATGATGTAACGTTTCCTTCGAATAAGAGAACTATTGACGAGTTCTTCTCGATATGGAGTAAACTGACAGGATTTTCTCAAAGGGACTGCGCTCACTTCCTAAAAGCAAAGAACAACATGATAATAATAATAATCTTTGCATTTGACATAACGACATCACTTCATTGAGGTATCTCAAAGCGCTTCACAGGATACACTGTAAAGTGGTTTGACTGTATACTTTGTGAACGAAACGCAGCAGCCAATTACACACATCAGTGTCCCACAAACAGTCGAGGATGAGTGACTAAATTATTATTATTTATTTTGAAGGGATTATTATACCCAGAAAAGCGATCCACCAATCAACTACCAACCAGGTTCTTACTTACTGCTAGGTAAACAGAAGTGTGTGGAATAAGGAAACTTTCCGAAGGTTTCGCCCCAACCGGGAATCGAACCTGGGTCCTCTTGCTTGCGAGGCGAGAGCTCTAACCAATGCTGTACAGAATGCCACTACAAGGTGCAACAACAGGGAAATAATCAGACTTGATTTTGTGCTGGGAAGACAATAAGGTGGACATTCTGGATGAGATCGGAGTTGGTGCGACTCCAATCTTGTGAGGGAATTTGAGGCTAAAGATTTGCTCAGGTTTAGAAGATGTTCTTACCTTTGGCTTCTGTTTGCGCTGTCTACCATTAGGTGACGCTCTTAGAATTTGTAAAAATCCATTGCCAGTCCAAAACTCACACATTTGGGTTGAATTCTGCCGAGTCTGGATTCACCTCATCAGTGCACCATTTTGAAAGCGTCTAGAATTTGGCAAATTGTTGAATTCAGCCTTAACTTTGACGCCGATTTTCTGAAAGTTTCTTAAAATAGTTTGTCCAGAAAAACGATCTTAATTTGTACCCAAAATCCACAGTCAACTACACTTTACAGTGATTCCTGCAAAGTGTTTTGAGGCGTCCTTCCAACATGGATGGTTTTGTATTAAATACAAGGATCATGATTATTATTATTATTACACAAGTAGCATAAATCTAGACTCAGATGGAATTTCTTCCCAGTCTCTGTTAGAGTCAATGACTGGCTTTGAGAAGAGAACCAAAAAAATTACAGGAATGTTGCACATCATGTGTGTGGTAGTGGGGGTGGGGGGGTGTGGTGGGGTCAAAGGCAAGAGTTCTCGGCTAAATACAATCATCTCTAGGAACCTCCGAGAGTTTTTCTGTGGGCCCCATGTGGAATCCCAGCAAGGCACAGACTGCTTTGGCTCACAGAAAGGCTAAGACCCCCTCTCCCTCCCCCCACACACATACTCCCATTCTTTGACCAGGTGGATGAGCCAGTTGGAGAAGGAAGAAAAAAAAAAGGAAGATAAGATGTTCACACAGAACCTTGCATCTGGTTCTGAACCTACTGAGTGTAAGTCAAGTTGGCAGGTGATAAAGCTGAGTGTAAAGAATTATTAGTTTCCTCTGCCATTTATATTAGACCCTGTCTGATCCACAACTCATGTAGTCCACTTGAACCGGCACAGACGGGACCTCAGTTTAACATCTCATCCGAAGGATGGCGCCTCTGACAATGCAGCATTCTCCCAGCACTGCACTGGAGTGTCAGCTCAGCCTGTGCGAGTTTGAAGTGCAGATGCTTAGACATACTCTATTTTCTTAGCATTTTCTGAAATTTCAGCTTTTGAGCAAACATAGGAACAGGAGGAGGCCATTCAGCCCTTTGAGCCTGTTTCCGCCATTCTATTAGATCATGACTGATCTGCACCTGAACTCAATTTACCCGCCTTTGCCCCATATCCCATGATACCCTGACGTAACAAAAATAAAAACAAACCTCACTTTCTGACCGCGGTTTATATCTCTCTCTCTCCTTCACTCGGCCCACCCCACCCTCCCATTTCTTCATCAGATTTCAATTCAAGTATTAAGATACTTAAAAAAAAATACTTTAAGGGAATTTTTTTTAAATACTGAAAAAAATCTGAAAATAAAAGTATTCATTTATCGTTCTAAAATGTGATGAATTTAATGCGTCCACCAGGACGAAAGCACTCAAGCCGATCTGTCGGTCTGCTGGAACACTTTTAATGTGAAATTACAAACGTTTTGTGTGATGTTAAGTGGGTTTCACCTTAACATCAAGGGGCAAAAGTGAATGATGTGGTTAGAACAAAAGTAAGAATCTGCACAGCACTGAACTGAAGTGTCAGCTTAGACTGTGCAAGTTCAAAGTCCAGATGCCTAGATGAATAAGTAATTAAATTATTTATTATAAATCATACTTGCATTCAATATAGCGCCTTATCATGTCTTCGAGATGTCTCAAAGCAATTCGCAGTATACTGTAAAGTGCATTGACTATGTATTTTGTGGGAGAAACGCAGCAGCCAATTGCGCACGGCAGCGTCCCACAAACAGTCGTGGGTTGAATGACCAAATTATTCTTATTGTTTTCTGGGGGAGGGACTACTGCTAGGTAAACAGGCGTGCGGCGTAAGGAAACTTGAGTAAAATTTCATCCCAACCCGCCCAACGCCTACATGATTAAGTAATGTATTTATTAACTATTATTAAATTATTGTTTTAAATTTCACCTAAATTTATTTGAGTGAGTAAAATTCTGACATTTTGGATCTGGGTCTCGACCTTTCAAATACTCTTTTCTCTCTCTCTGACGAGGATAATCCCACAACAAAATTGTTTTAAAAAAGTATTTGGTCACTCAATCCACGACTGTTTATGGGACGCTACTGTGCGCAATTGGCTGCCACGTTTCGCCCACAAAATATACAGTCAATCAACTCAACGGTATATTTTGTGAAGCGCTTTGAGACGTCTCAACGACATATAAGGTGCTGTGCCCACCAGTTAGGTTAGTTAACATTTCAAACAGAATCAGTCAATATCTTACCACCTCAATCCTCCCTGTCGGAAAAGCTTCGGCCGTATCGTGGCTTAGGAGCCAAGTCCAGAGCAAGGGGAGCAAAGAAAGACATGGAAAGACACCACATCTCCCCTCCAAACCCCCCGCATTCTGCCAGCGCAGCATTATTGAGGGAGTGTCCAGGTTCCTTTATCCATTGAAACTCACTGAGACAATTGCAATCAATAGTCACACACTAACACTTTGGGGGGAGATGGTCTTTGTGCAACAACACGGTGCTGTTAAAAACTAGCTTCTGACTAGTCTTGCCGATTGTTTCTGAAAGGGAATAAAATGATAACAGTCTCCAGGCTGATTTACACTCAGCCTCTCAGCTCAAACCCCGCCCTCCCTCTCTCCCTGGCCACTGATTGAAGTTAGTTGGAAGGAATTGGAGGAGAGAGGTGTGGACACACAGCTATAAACCCTTCATGTGGCGTCCTGTAGCTCAGTGGTTGGAGCACTTGCTTTGCAAGCGAGAGACTTGGGTTCAATTTCAGGCAGGTCAAAACCTTGGGCAAGTTTCCTTACTCCACACGCCTGATAATAATCTCTCCAAAATACAAAACAATAATAAATTGATCATTTTCAATCCGCAATTGTTTGTGGGACACTGCTGTGTGAAATTGGCTGCCGCGTTTCACCCACAAATATAGTCAATTCACTTTACAGCATATTCTGTGAAGCGCTTTGAGACGTCTAGAAAAGGTGAAAATGCTATATCAAATGTGAGGATTATTATTATTATTATATTCGTTAATTTCACATGTGCCTCTCAGGTCTACTCTCAGCCTGATCAGGTGAAAATCAACCATTTTTGCCCACTTACACTGTATTAAATGGTGTAAGTTTGGTCAGATAAGTGGAAAGTGGTCCTCAATTTCTGACAATGTCCTGCCTCTGTGTGTGTGTGTGTGTGTGTGTGTGAGAGAGGGGCAGAACTATATTTACTGTCTACATGCCAGATAATAAGACACACTTATCTGCGAGCATTGTAAGCCGAATTTACCCATTCAACCTTAATAATAATAATCTTTGCATTTTTGATACAGCGCCTTATCACGTCTTCGAAACAAATCAAAGCGCTTCACAGAATACACTGTGAAGTGAATTGATTGTATATTTTGTGGGCAAAGTGCGGCAGCCAATTGCGCTCAGCACAGCAGTGTCCACAAAATTGGAGTGACCAATTTTTTTTGTAAACGTCGCAGAAATTATCAGCATCATAAATCACCTTTATTAATAATCTCACTTCCTCCCTTCTCCCCAAATTGGCTCTTACATTTGCCTATAAAACGCACAGTCACGAGCCGTCTTCCTGACATGATGAGGCGCTGTATCAAATACAAGATTTATTATCATTATAATTGCAGAAACTCAGTACAAACTAATCCACATTAAATCTCAACTGTCACATTTTGTTTTAAATAAAATAATAAAAATTAAATTGATTGTGAGGAATATTAGATACCATGATCTCGGGAGCTAAAAAAGCTCCTTTCGATCAATTGTTTTGTTGCAGTCTCAATCGCCACCCGCAGTAATGTAAATTTTAACTGTTGTCACGGATTATATGTATTCATTTCTCTGTTCTGTTTATGCATCCATGAAAAGGCTTTTCTTCTCGCATTTTCTCGCATATAAAACTCTCAGCACACTTTCGGGGTCAAACTGCAGACTGATTTTGTGCACAAATCATTTTACACTTAATTTTTCACAAATAGTCATTAGTCATGGAGTCCTGTAGCTCAACGGTTAGAGTGCTCGCCTCGCAAGCGAGAGAACTGGGTTCAATTCCCGGGAAGGGCGAAACCTTAGGCAAGTTTCCTTACTTCACACGCCTGTTTACCTCGCAGTAAGTAGGTCGATTGGTGGATCGTTTTTCCGGGGGTAATAATTCCTTCAAAAAAAAGAAGTCACTTCGATCCACGACTGTTTGTGGGACGCTGTTGTACGCAATTGGCTGCTGCGTTTCGCCCACAAAATATACAGTCAATTCACTTTACAGTATACTCTGTGAAGCGATTTGAGACGTCTTGAAGATGTGGTAAGGCGCTAAATGCAAGGATTATTATTATTATTATTATTATATCAAATGCAAGGATTGTTATTATTATTAAGCAAGCGACCAATTCACCAATGCGATCGGCGGCCAAAATATCATTAGAAACTCCCTTCTTTTTTCCCCCCAGCAACTCCAGCATTTCGTAATGTCCACTTGAAACGGGTGCATACAAGACCAGTTTAGTAATAATTCTTGCATTTGATATAGTGCCTTATCACATTGTTGAGACATCTCAAAGCGCTTCACTGGAAAGTGAATTGACTGTATATTTTTGTGGGTGAAATGCTGCAGCCAATCACGCACAGATTGAGTCAGCAATTTTTTTTTAAGGGATTACCACCCTTGAGATCTCGTGTCCCAAACTACAACAACAACAAGATTCCATTTATAGAGCGCCTTTCACGTCGGGAGGATGTCCCAAAGCGCTGGACAATTGGGTCAGGACCCGAGCAGGGGGGAAATGGTCAGGGTGAGGGGAGGGAAGGAGCGAGGAGGGGGGGGGGGGGGAGGGGGGGGGGGGGAGGGGGGGGGGGGAGAAATGGTCAGGGGGAGGGGAGGGAAGGGAGGGAGCGAGGAGGGGGGAAATGGTCAGGGTGAGGGGAGGGAAGGAGCGAGGAGGGGGGAAATGGTCAGGGGGAGGGGAGGGAAGGGAGGGAGCGAGGAGGGGGGAAATGGTCAGGGGGAGGGAAGGGAGGGAGCGAGAAGGGGGGAAATGGTCAGGGTAAGGGGAGGGAAGGGAGGGGGCGAGGAGGGGATAGAGAGTTGAGAGGGGAGCTGAAGGCACAGTCAAAGAGAAAGGTCTTGAGACCGGCCTTGAAGGAGGAAAGGGAGGAAGCGGCGAAGGCACTGGGGGATAGAGTTCCAGAGCCTAGTTCCAGAAACTACACACGGTTGCGAGACGCTGCTCAAATGCCAATTTGAAAAGCAATCCACGAATCGACTAACAATTGGGATCCTATTTACTGCTCGGCATGTGGAGTAAGGAAACTTGCCCAACGTATCGCCTGCCCTGGGAATCGAACCCAGATCCTCCTGCTTGCGAAGCGAGTGCTCTAACCACTACAGAACTTCATTTATTATTTATAATATAAACTTATATATTTCTATAACAAGCCACCTGTTCACGTCACTTACCTGAAGCAAAGGTCACTGGTTATACTGCACTGAATTACAAAGAGAACTTTTCAGGCTTAAAATAATCCCATTGTTGCCGCCCAAGTCTTGGGAGTTGAATCCTTTTGCTCCGAAAATCTTGAAAGACACTCAGTGTGGCCTGCTCCACCGCTTTCACTATATACATCACCCGAGACACACCTCCTCCCCTCCACCTGTAGCATGATTCACAGCCACCAGTGACAGGAAGCCAACCCAAACTTCTCTCTGAGAAACCCAATGCCAGCCTTTGGCTGCCTGCTATTACCAGTAGAGGGATCAACCAATGTTTGGATGACTTGCCCTGTCCTGTGTGAGACATTTCAGCAGCTTCTCAGAACTGTACTTACAGTATAGTTTGGGACACGAGATGTCATGCAACTGCCAAGATGGTGGAAGGCAAGCTGGATGGACATCGGTCTTTTCACCTCCCGACGTGAAAGGCGCTATACAAATGTAATTTGTTGTTATGTTCTTAGTTGGGGGTGGACAAGTTATTTGCAGTGTTGTCACTAGGGTTGCATATAGATCTAACCAATTCAATGTTGAGAGCCAAGAGGCAATTGGTAACTTTATTTGATTAGTTTTCTCCCCCCCCCTTCTCCCAATTGCCGTTCCAATGTCCCTCCCCGTTGAGAGGCGTGGGAAGCCGCTCGTTATGGTCTGCCCAGCCACAGGGGCTTCCTTCCGCGCTTCAAAAAAAGCGTTCAGTCTCCACAGGTTCTTAATGGTTTATTAGGATTAACTGGACGATCACAAAGTTACCAAAGAGATTACACTATCAAGCAAAGGATTTACAGGTCAGAATCTCTTCCCAACTCCTGCTCCTCCCTCCCTACCCACCAGGTTCATCCTTCAGAAAGCCTTTTATCTTCTCTAAACTGGTGCAGGAACCGGTCACTGACTGCCCTATTGCCATGATCACAGACTCACAGAACACAGGCCTGCGGGGGCACGCAGAAACACTCCACTTTCATGCCTTAAGAGTTATGTGCACATCTAGGGAAACCAGATCCACCAAACCTTAACATGGAATTAAAAAGGCCTTAAAATGCATCACTCGGTCACGAGATCTTGAGCAAAATCCATCCTCGACAACAGTTGTGCTAGCCTGGCTCGTAGTTTGGTTATTTCCTTCTCCTGATGATGGCTCTGACCCACCGCAGTGGTGGGGGTGGGGTTTAGCGAGGAACACGCATTGCTTGCTCTTAGGTATGGGGAGAAGGGAATAAAGTAAGGCCCGCCCCACGCAACCCACCACCCTCACAGATCTGTATCCTCACATCACCAATCCCTGCCACCAACAGTTTCCTCCTTCCCCTCCCCTCACAAGTACTTAAGATATTTATGAAGTCTGTGTGGGCGTCTATCAATTATCCACCCAGTGACCCCCCCCTCCCCCTCTGCCGTTTAATATGACGGCTTGTTTAAAAAACAAAGGCCAGCCAGTGACCGGCTATCTGCACACACACACACCACAAAAAGCACATTTATATATTCTTTTTCCTCTTTTTTTTCTTAAAAAAAACACTGACGAGTAATTTCTTTTGGTCACAAAAAAATCCACTGTAGCAAACTGAACCACAGCTCAGAGGAAGGACCCGAGCGCCTTATCAGGCCTCTGATTGCACAGAACACTCATGACAACATTGCTATCGGTATACATTAGTTCAATCTCTAGCGGGCAAGTCCAGTTACATTCTATCTTCTATGGGACTACAATACGTGTACATAGTCGGAAAATACATTGGAGATCAGCTGAATGTAATGTAGACATATAATAGGAGCTGCTTTTGAACATAGGGCATCATCTAAAGGGAGTACAATAAAACCAACTGAAAAGGAGGGCAAAAGAACAGGATCTTGTGTTGCCCAGCTCCCCTCTGCTGGTATGTGCAGCAGTCTGATGGGCACAGCTGCCACCGGCTTCTGGCAACATGAAGTGCAAGGTGTAGTTTGCCAACAACGGAGAGCGAGTCTGATGTGTTTCGATGGGTATCACAGGGCCAGCTGGGCGGTCTCAGCACCTGGTCTCGTAAATCCCGCTCCGGCCAATGTACCTGACCCATTTTATCACATCATGGTCGCTGTAGTTCAGCTTGGGCTCAAAGACCTTCAGATAACGCACCTTCAGTCCGGACGGAGCAAATGGGACCTGCAAGAGTTCAGTGAGTTGATGTAGGTTATTGAGTAACTATGCAAACAACAGAAATTTTCTAGATCAGCGAGAACAAGAATAACTTGGATTTATATAGCGCCCTCTACACCGGTCGGCCTCTCAGAGCGCTTCACAGTAACGGATCCCAGGTCCGAGAACAAAGGAGAGAGTCCACTGTTTGTCCAGCTAGGACCACCCCACCCTTTAGGGCTTTGGCTTGCAGGGTTAACAGTAACTGAGTGGGAGAAGTCCCTGCCCCTATCGACTGGTCTGCCCTTCCAGGTCCTGCTGATGAGCCAGGTTGGGTTGTGTTGTCATCAGCAGTGCCCTGGAATACTGTGGACCCGCCTGGCTCAGTAATCGGACTACCGAGACAGACACAGAGGGCTGGCTTGATTCTGACATTCCAACATGTCACCTCGGAGCCAGTTTAGACGTGTACATCAACCAGAGAACAAAAGGACCTTTTCTCTCCCCAAACCCACCCCTCCACCCAGATCTTTTTTGCTGAGTGATTTACCCCCAGTTTTTGGTAGCAAAAAGACCAAGTCCGAGCGATGACCTATAAATAGGAAGCTTAACAGATATTAGTGCATGGCGTTTCCACCTGACGAGCAACGACAACAACATTACATTTGTACAGCGCCTTTCAAGTCAGGATGAGCAGCAGATTTGATTCGATTTTAAGGACAAACACCGCTGCCTGACACGAGTCGAGTCTGGAGATGATGAACCAGACAACGCACACGCTCTGTTGCTTTCCACAGAGAACCTTGCGGGGAAAAGCAGACCTTGAAACAAGATGATGACCATCAAGACGAAGCCCGCTGACCCCAGAATTCAAAACAACTGTTAAGTTTGCAAACCATGTAAACTTGTTACTGTGGCTGGAAATTTAAGTGTACAAAACATACACTTAATAAGGGGTTGCACACTGCCAACTCCAACCTGGCGCTTTCCCTCTCTCGCCCTCTCCTCCCTCCCAGGATGACAGCCTAGACACTTGAAGGCTGAACAAAGGAAGCATGTTACCCAGGGAGAACTGAAGGCCAGGAAAGTACAAACACACCCCATGCTGCTCTCGCCTGAGTACAGTTTATAATTTAGTGCCAATTACAGCACACCTCTGGTAATATGGACATCAGTCAAGTGAGACAGACTGGTATTCTGAAGCCAGGCCAATGGCGTTTAATAATAACCCTTGCATTTGATATAGCGCTTTTCACCTCTTCTAGACATCTCAAAGCGCTTCACAGAATATGCTGTAAAGTGAATTGACTGTATATTTGTGGGCAAAACTGTATATTTGTGGGCGAAACACACAATTTTAATGGTTAAGGTCACATTGCTAGCGTTTTAATAACACAATGATGCTTGGACCTGTCTGGTTTAGATTAATAGAATTGGAGATCGACAGACAGACAGTAGTCCTGAACACTTTTGACTTTGCTTGACCTGGTTGTGTCTGCAAACCTGTCTTTTGACCAGCAGATGAGGACTATTGTCTTCAGGCTAGGATAAGAGCCAAAGCAAACTTACAGAATCAATTCAAAATAATCACCAAGAACATCAAAGATTAATAATAATCCTTGCATTTGATATAGTGCCCTATTACATCTTTAAGACGTCTCACAGCACTTCATAGAATATACTGTAAAGTGGATTGACTGTACATTTTGTGGGCGATACGCAGCAGCCATTTGCTCACAGCAGTGTCCCACAAACAAGTCGTGGATTGAAGTGACTAACTTACTATTTATTTGAAGGCATTATTACCCCCGAAAAGCGATCCTCCAATCAACTAACAACTGCATTCGTTCCTATTTACTGCAAGGTAACTTACTGCAATTGACCAAATTATTATTAGGGGAAGTTACTTTTTTTTTAATATAAAAAACAACGTATGAAGCAAATACCATAATAGCTGGTAAAAAGGGAACTGGACACATATTTGAAAAATAAAATGAAACAGGGTAAGTAAGGGCAGGAGAGTGGGATTAAATTGAGTGTTTTAAGAAAGCCGGCACAGATATAAAGAGTGAATGGTCTCCTTCTGTACTGTAAAATTCTGCCATTCTAAGCCTACCATTACATTCAAGCGCTCTGGGACGCTAGCCTGCGTGAGGAGCATGATATAAATGCAAGTTGTTGTTGCTGAACAAGCTGCGAGGGATCCTGTATTTGGGTTTGTGCTGGCAGCGCGCACGCACACACACACACCACAAGACTCCACTCACCTCAAAGTTCATAGAGATGGGCGGACGAGCCCATTTCTTTTTATCATTAGTAGGTAAAAGCTCGATCTCCGCACTAATCTGAGACTCCTTCATTCCCGCCATTCGCTTAATTCTACAGAGGGGAGAGGATAAAAGTTCATTAGCGACCAGCAACCTCCCCACCCATCCGGGCAGCCCAAATAGTGAGATTTCAAAGTCGCATTTAAAAAATTTAATTGACACTAGAACATTAAACACTGGGTCAAAAACAGAGAGAGCTGGGAACACTCAGCAGGTCAGGCAACATCTATGGAGAAAGGAAAGTGAGTCAACGTTTCAGGTCCACAACCCTTCGTCAGAACTGGGGCATGTTGGGACGGAGAGGTCTTTAAGGACAAGTGGAGAGGGGGAGGCAGGACAAGGAAGACAAAAAAGACAAAGGAGAGAATGTGTTAGTTGATGGGTTAGAGTGATAGCGGCGTAAAACAAAAGGGGAGGGGTTTGAAACAAAACTAGGGAGAAGAGGTGTTAATAGTACAGAACAGGCAACACACCACAGAGAGGCAGAGTGTCTGGGGTGATGACTGTAACGATAACAGAAGATAACTCTTCTGGTAACATAAAGAGGGGGAGGGGTGCTGTTATAGTTTGAAGTGGTTGAAATCAATATTAAGGCCAGAGGCCTGTAGGGTCCCTAGCAGATAGATAGATCTATGGCAGAGGTGCGGGAAATAGGGCGGACACGGTCAAGGGCCTTGGCTGGTACCATCGTTGGGAATCCTCGGTCGAGGAAAAATGAAAACATCTTGGTTGCTCTGGCGTGGAAGGTTGATCGCAGATGCAGATTGCTCACATGTCCCATACAACTTAACTATACTGTACTGTTAGCACCTTTCTTTCAACACCCCCTCCCTGAATCATCCTGCACATGGCCTGTGAGAGGGAAGAGACTCGGTTTGGCTTCACAAAGGCCACTTACTTCCACACAATGGCGTTTTCACTGGCCTTGTACTTGGCTTTTCCCTTCATACAGATGACCTGCACCCCACTGGTATTGAGCGGGGTCGGAATACGCACCTGGAAGAGAGAGAGCACAGGCGCATTAGAAGCCAGCGCTAAGAGTCGGGAGCGGAGGAAAGAGAGAGAAGCATTAATGGAAGAATAATGACATATCCCAGTGGGTGCTGTGCTGTGTAGAGCTCAGGGGTTTTGGGGCACACCGGGCTGCTCCTACCTAGTGGCAAACCTCAAACTCTACATTTCATAGTTAAAAAAAACATTTTTATAACCAATCATTTTTCAATTAAGCCACTTTGAACAGATGTTAAAGCGGGGTATTTTAAACAAGATGTTCTCTTCCCTCCCACACACCTTTTCCCTCCTCCCATCCCCAATTAATTTTACAGTGGCCCTGACTTTAGTGGTTAAGCTTCTGTTGTGTTCTCTAGCCCAGAAGCACTGATTGTTCTGGCTCCTAACACATGCAATATTGTCTTTATGTGAAATTTATCCGAGGGACCCCGAGGAAGATTTCTCAAAGCGCAGATAAGTGTCCCAATGGGTGGCCTTAATCCCATGCCACGTGGAAGGAAGTTGTGCGAATAATGAAGCAACTTTTTCTCTACAGTTGGGGCCATGGATAATCCTATATATTCTATGGCCATAAAACTTACTTCCACCCAACTGCAGGAGCTGTGGATTGTTTTTTTTTGGGGGGGTGGGGGGGGGGGACATGGGGGAGGGAGAGAGAACAATCTACAGCAAAGCAGCAGTTTCCATCAATGGAAAATGGCTCACTGTTCAAAACCAATTCATAAATTTAAGTATTTTATTCGAGAACAACATTTAGACATTTGTATAAGTGTGGGATTGAACAATAAGCTGTGTGTTCAATTATTTCCTAATACAATACAGATCCTCTGTGCATATGGTTGATAGCCTCTGTTTTCTAACACTAGGCCAGCTTGTGTTAATCTTATTCTAAATCCTCGGGATCCACAATTCAGGAAACCTTCCTTTGGGGGTCCTGAATTGAATTCTCAGTTTGGTTGGGATATTCTTAAGTAAGGTTATGGGTTTCTGCATGTGTCAGATACCCGACTGTCCAAACAAAAATAAATGGGTTACTGTCCAGGAGCTTTAATGTACAGTATACTTGTATAGTATACAATGTGAATTAAAAAATCTAATAAAAACTAAACTGAATGCATCTAAAAATGAAAAGCTTTTCCAAAAACTTGAAACATCGAAAGCCGAGTGTCAGTTTTGGAGACTAGCTGGATGGTGTGCCGAGTCTTTCCTGCACATTCCTGGAGTCCGAAATCTTTGATAGGATATGTTTGAAACCTCTTACATCTCAATTCTGCTGTTAAGACAGAATCTATAAAGTCTTTTAAAAGAGAACTGGATAGGAGTTTGAAAGGTGGTAAGTGCAGAGAGCCAGTAAGGAGAATGGGGGTTAGATGAGGTGGACCACACATGGACACAATCACCAGTGCACACTTGATCGCCCGAATGGCTGGTTTCCATGCTCGCAGGAAAGCGATCCGCCAATCGACTAAGAACCAGGTTCCCACTTACTGCCAAGTAAACAGAGGCCCGTGGAGTAAGCAAACTTGCCTAAGATTTCACCCTACCCGGGAATCGTACCCGGGTCCTCTTGCTTGATCTTAACCAACACACTACAGGACTCCATGAGTTTGCTGGGTGTAGTGCAAATCCAAAATGCGAGTGAAGGCCAGCTTTTATATAGCTGACTGCCCTTGACCTTCTGCTATAAAAGGTTACGATTCTACAACACTGATTAACCATCACTACTATTGGCAACGAGTACTTTCTGCACACAGGAAGTCCTATCTGATACACCTCGTAATGCTTTTACATCACATCGTTCAAGTAACAGAGTGAACAATAAAGTAGCTGTTGCTTGAGTGAGCAGCAAAACTTTACTTGGCCAAAAAAAACCAATTGGGTAAGAATGTTACTTCCATAGTGAAGTTGGAACGTAAACTCTGTAAAGTATGCCAAATTACTCAGCCCTTGCCAGCCCATGTAATCCAGCAATGCTGAGCTTTAC
The DNA here is from genome assembly GCF_018977255.1 of Callorhinchus milii. NCBI lineage: Eukaryota > Metazoa > Chordata > Chondrichthyes > Chimaeriformes > Callorhinchidae > Callorhinchus > Callorhinchus milii. The sequence goes on along the minus strand of NW_024704752.1, from coordinate 1,656,779 downwards.
TGCTGTACCGTAAAGAAACAGGAGGAGGCCATTCAGCCCCTCAAGCCTGGTCCACCATTCTGTAAGATTATGGTTGATCTGCACCTGAACTTTAATTACCCGCCCTTGCCCTGTATCCCTTGATACCCTGACCTGACAAATATCTATCCACCTCAGTTTTGAAAACATGAATGGATCCAGCATCCACAGCCATTTGGGGGAAGAGAGTTCCAGATTTCCACTACCCTTTAGATGAAAAAATGCCTCCTAATTTCACTCCTAAATGGCCTAGCTCTAATCTGGATTTCCCCTACCACAGGAAATAGGTGCTTTCTGCATCTACCATGTCAAATTCCTGTATTATTGAAATACGTTGGAGTGATGGTAGTGAGTTTGTGTCACTGCTGTTCAAGAATTGTCTTTGATTCTGATGGCATCCTTGGAGACATACCCTGAAGAAGGCTGAATTCAATGGCTGATGCTGACGGCAAGCGAATCAATAACTGTCAAATTATTTCACAAGGTAGTGAAGCAAGGTGTACGCGAGGTGTCCAAGAGCAGCTTTCAGGAGTCCATGGAGTTCATAGCAGCAGTACAATTATTGGGTACCACATTACCTGAGACTTCAACTTCTTTCCCCCATCACACCTGCCCAGTTAAGAGAACACTTGTGCTTTATTGGGGGTGGGTAGGAGAGAAAGATTACAGGAGTCTACAAAATCATACAACAGTGGCGTTTTGTCCAAACCTTAAATATTTAAGGGCCAGTTAGGGCAGGGATGAAGTCAGTCGTTTGGTGGCAACACAAAGAGGAGCATTCAGGATTGACAGCTCTGGTTGTTCCAGACCAGGTCCGGGCCAATGTAATGTATACAAGTCACGGCAATATGGCTTCAGTCTAAAACCTGCTCACCTGCCAAAACAAGGCTGGCTGCAGCCCTCGCCTCAGCAGATGTGGATTCCCACATGACAAGGCATATGGAACACATAACTAGCTATCATTTCAAATGTTTAGTGTTAAAAGACAGCCAAGCACTGTTGGCTTCCAAAACATTCAGAGATTTTGGAATGCAGCTAGAATCTCCACGGTGGGGTCAGGACACAAGTGACAGCTGCACCAATAAGGAGAATTTACCACCGTGTAGCTGTGCTTTTCTAGTGGAGGGAATTCTGCGTGGATTCCACTCTCCTGCAAGTAATCGTGGTGAAAGGTTCTTTGTAGAATGGAGTTTTTTGGGTTTTTTTGCGTACAGAATAACCCAACTCGGAAAAAAAAATCCCACACTAATGTCTTCGCCCTTTCCAGCTGTGGCTTTAATACCAATATATCCGTGGGTGCAGGGTAAATCTAAACCATACCTTGGCATTAGCTGGATCCCAGGCTTCAAGGGCCGACAGCAAAAAGGCAAATTATACTGGGGGCGCTTTTACAAGCCTGCCGGTGGGTAGAGACAAAATAGATTCCACTGACCTCCCCACACACACCCACAGCTTTACTTTTAACATCCTTCGACCATTGCGTGCAAATTAGGTGTGGATAGAAAATGAAAAGAGCAGCACATCTGCAAGCACAGTATGCGTGTGAAGTTTCCGTCTGCTAGTTCTCCCCACCCCCATACCCTCCCACTTGAGGTATGTAGTGGATCTGGGTCAATACAGTTGCGTTGAGTTGCTTTGAGTTAACGGGGAAAGGAGTGAAAAACAGACCCTTGCAGCAGAGATCCTAGTTTGGAAAAACACTGCTTGTGTGCATGGCGTCAAACCGCTTTTGTCCGCAACAACATTACAGCTGTGGAAATGCCACCTAGATCGCATCCACCCCATACCGCCCATGTTCTGGTGAGGCCATTGCCAACCCAGCTGCTAACTGAATGGTGGTGTGAGTCAGGCTCCGCCAATGTTAAGCGCAATGAGACACTACGCTGTGTGGAGGGTGCTATGTAAGTGCAAGAAGTTGTTGTGAGGGCCAGCTGATTGTTCACCACAACCATAAACTCGCTGCTCATCACACGCCCCATATTCATCGCAATTGCAGGCAAGTGCAATGACATTGAGATGCTAATGTGAGCTCTTCTCTGTACTCAAAGCGGGTGAATAAACATTTACCTCTATCTTCTGAGCCAGCAGCGAGGGCTTGAAGTTTGATTTAATCACAACTTTCACTTCCAGTTTAGTGCGTCCCACTTCCCTGACCAAAGGGATTACACGAAAGGGCAGGATGATGTCTTTAGTGGTTCGGTACCTTAAAGAGAAGAAGCCAAATTTTTACAAACAGAGCGTCCAGCTCTGAGATCCTACTGACGCTAAATAAGAGTCACATTCATCTCCAAAAGCCACACTCAAGCGATTATCAGTCTGAATGCAGTGCTAAGACTCTTCAACTTTAAAAACTTTCTAGAGCCATACAAGATGCTAGATGGAACTGAGATAATAAACTCACAACAGATACACCAAGCCAGCAATACAAGGATGTCAAAGGCAATTTCAGGACAGACATCAGGAAGGATTTGTTTGCACAGAGGGCAATCAAAATCTGGGTCAGATTACCACCAGGTTGAGGTTACCACATTAGACTCATTTAACAGGTTAACACCAGAGTCAGCATTCTGGAAGGACATGAACAAATGGACTGAAACGCCTTCTTCATCTGAACCCTTCCGTTATCACTTCACCCACAGATAATTCTACATCAATTGTCGTCCAGCTTCCAAATACCTAACCTCACACAAGATGAAACAGAGCCTGGAAAATACAAAGGACCATCCATGTCTGACCTCTCCACTCCCCGCTGACAACTTGCCTCATGAGCTCGTACTCTCCATCGGGGGGAATGAAGCTGATGCTCCTCTCAGACTCAAACTTGCTGAGCCGCACGCATTGATGGAAAGTGCAGTCATCGATCGCTATAGATTGTTTTCCACTGCAGAAAGAGCACACCGTGGAGGTCAAGGAAAGAGGTTTGCTGTGAGATTAATTGACTGCATTTATTCAGCTTCCATACTTAATTAAAAACATTATACTTTTAAATGTGTTTACTCGATCCATCACTGTTTGTGGGACACTGCTACCCGCAATTGGCTGCCGTGTTTCGCCCACATATACAGTTAATTCACTTTACAGTATACTCTGTCAAGTACTTTGAGACGTCTCGATGACGTGATGAGGCGCTAGATCAAGTGCAAGGATTATTATTTAAGGGCCCATTTGTTTTGTCCATAACACACCTGGTTACACTTCTGGCAGCATAAGAGCCCTGTAACCCAGTATGATCACCCTATCCCTCACCAATCCTTCCACCTAGCATTAAAACAGCACCAGACAGACCAGGAGAGTCTCAGAATCAATCGCTGGATTGTGTTGAATTTAGCACAATCAAATCTGAGACACGACTGGTGAGTCCGGTTAGTCAGGAGGAAGAGGATGTGGAGAGGGTGGCAGTAAAGAGTACAGCTAGATCTTGCCTGACTCTCCCTTTGAATAGGCAATCCTGCTCTAGGATCGAGAACATACAGTCAATTTGCTTTACTGCATATCCTGTGAAGCGCTTTGAGATGTCTCGAAGACCAGATAATGCAAGAATTATTATTAAACCTCAATAGCACAGAATGTTCACTCAATTCTTCTTCCTTCGCAGGAGTAATTTTTGCTACTAGATGGGAATGGGGTGTAGGCAATGCTGACACCTTGTGGCAAAACCACCACACTTGCAGCATTCAACTGCAATTGGTTAAAAAACAATTACCCCCCAACACACACGTGTTATCAAATTAGAAGGAAGAAATGGTTTGGGAGGGGTAGGAGGGGAGTACTTCAGAGAAAGCCTGGTAATTCCAACATGGTGGCCGTTTACTCTCCATTACCAGTCATGAGGTTCTGTACCTAACTGTGCCCAGGTCAGGTCATTCGGGAAGTCAGAATCTTAGCTAAATGCCTATCTTAACAGCAGAAGCACTGACTGGCTACTTGGTGCTGCACTTAAATGCCAATTTATATCAAATGCTAGCGTGGGATCCCAACCAAAAGGTGATAGTGTGAACAACTGAGCAACTCCACATTTTAACAAAGGACCACAATAACAACAACTTGCTTTCACATAGCCTCCCAGAGCACTTAGTGAGATTCAGACTGCTGAAGAAGTTGCACACCCTCACCTTTTGGCTGTCTCGTCGGCTGTTCCTTTGCCTTGTTTCTCGATCACAATCTTGTCATTCATCCCAAACTTGCACTCCGGCATCCCACTCAGATAACTCTTCATCACCACCCGGCCTGAGACATGTGCACTGAGCACCTGACCTGCAACACAAAGATGTGTCCTATATCAGAGCAGAAGCAAGTTTCCTTACTCTACACGCACGCCTCTGTTTACCTAGCACTAAGTAGGAACTCGGTTGTTAGTCGATTAGTGAATCACTTGTCCGGAGGTAATAATCACTCCAAAAAACTATAATTTGGTCACTCAGCTCACAACTGTTTGTGGGACACCTCTGTGCTTAATTGGCTGCCTGATTAACCCACAAAATATACAATCAATTCACTTTACAATATATTCTGTGAAGCGCTTTGAGACGTCTCGAAGACGTGATAAGGTGCTATATCAAATATAAGGATCATTTGAAACCACTGTCGTCGATTATAAAGCGAGCAAAGGTCCTTGTGTCAACACTGAGCAATTTATGATAGTATGAAGATAAGCTGCTTACACTTCCTTCCACCCAATCTGGGTAAATGTTCACCAAGTCAATTAACAATTGATGGTTCTCCCTTTATAAAGAAACTGTAATATTGTGACATCTCAACACACGTTCTTGCCTGAATGTGCAAGGTTTTGCAGTAGTCAATTTACGCATAGTGAGAACCCACAGAAAGGCCACAAACTGAACAACTAATCTGGAGGCCTGTTGCCTAGGACTGTGTGAAATGCTTCATCTTTCTTTTCCAATGGTGTCATGGAACCTTCAACATTCAGCTGAATTGACATAGTGAATCCACTTTACAGTATATCCTGTGAAGCGCTTTGAGACGTCTCTACGACGTGATAAGGCACTTTACCAAATGCAGGCATTATTATTATTATACATTGTAAATGGCAGGTAGGACCCTCATTCAAACTCATCTGAATTATTGCGCTTCCAACAGTACTGCACTGGAGCATTAGCCTAGACGTGAGCTTGAGTCCCTGTCACAGCTGTGCAGAAAATGGAGTTGGAATGCAATAGAACGCCACGGGCCACGCACCTTGAGGTGACATCAGTAAATTGACGCTCTCCAGCACATCCAAGAAGAGCTCGTTACGACGGTATTTAATCCCTTCACGTCGCCATCCAATCTGTCCAGTTACTTGACTTGTGATCTGCGATTGTTCCTCCTTGGTCTGAAGGAGATGGTGGGGGGAGGGAGTTATATTGATCTGAATTCAAGCATTACATGATGACTTCTTCAAAGTCAGGTAACTAAATCAATAATACATGTGCTAATTAACTGATTATAAACTGAACATCTCATCATGACACACATTACACCGTAGAAACATTAAACATGTTACATCCTATGAGATAGGAATAAACAGTTTAGTTGGTTTCTCTGCAAAAAACTTGGAACTGGATTGTTCACAGCGAGTGTATAGAGGTTTACGGATTACAAAAATAAGATAGGTTTCCTGGGAAAAAAAAAGTCTAAAGGATAGTCAGATTGGCACTTCAAATGAACATTTCCACAGCCTGCAAAAATTTCCAGTAGGCAAAGTGGAAGCAGGCAGATGATCCTACCTGGTGCTATAAGCAGGGTCCCAGTCACAGGTGCAGAAAGAGAAAGCATTACAGCAGCATTAGATACACCAACACCACACAGAAGATTAGTGGGCAAGTAGTCAGTACAACAGAGGTTTATAGAAAAAGAAGAGAAAAGAGTTAGCCACAGTAGGAGGACAGCAGCTCTAATTATAGCAGAGTTAGGCTTCTCAATTGCATCAGAAGGCTCAGTCCAGAGTTACGACTTACACCATCAAGTGCTTAACTCAAAAGCAAAACCAAATGCAAAGGAAAGTGGACAAGACAAAGTTGCGCAATTTCTTTTGACATTCAGAAATAAGTCCTCAGTATTATTTTCATTGATTACATAACAGTATTGTACTTTTAAACCCCCCACTCCTAGAATATTGGCATGACTACATTAAACACACAAACAACAGTCTTTAGTAGCTTGAATTTTGAACTATCTGCTAAATAAGCTATTGGCTGAACTGTCTCCTCTTGTTCCTATACTGTAAGTGCTGCTTTTCCAGTTTTGAGAGCTTCAGTTGACCTAAACCTTTAACAGAAATCATTCCTCCTTGTTTACTCAACCTCCAAATACAAATAAATGACACAAACTACTGCAAACAATCCAAAATGATGAAAACCACAGAGAGCTTTCCTTGGCATCACAGTGAAGAGAACTGGCATTGGCAAAGGAAAGATGATGCCCTTCAGTAAGGCTTTTGCCACAAATGTGGGAAAAGGGAAGGAAAAAGTCTAATATTCCCTCCACCCACTTAGATAGGAGCTTTGACAGTTGAACAAATGAGAAAAATTCTCATCACATCTTTTACCAAGAAGGTTGCCTGTGCACTAGGTGGCGATGTTCACGCATTAAAAGCTGTGATTTATCCATTCTTTTCAGTAATACTCACTCCAATTTACACATTTAAACCCTCTTAAAAAATGAGCACAATTTACACAACTGTTTGTAGTGATCAAAATATTCAGTAAACACAAAGGTTTGCCATTATATTCAAGACTCCGTGGTTGTGAAGTAAGGAACATGAGCCAAGCTACCAATGAGAAGCCTAACCCTGTTCTTCTAGGACACACAAAAGGCTACACTCTATGCTGAAAGTTCCCATTTTGAAATCTCTCTCCTTGCACCCACCCGCCCAACCCCCACCCCACCTATCCCCAGCCAGAGCTGGTCACAGAGCAACACAGACAAAGTGGAGTCCATTTAAGTTACCTTCAAACACACTGCTTCCAGTGACCAATAAACAATACATTCCAGCAACTCACAAACACCACTGAAGTCTCTAATATTTAATGGCTTGATTCTACACTGCAAAATAGCAGGGTTCTGACCGCTATGCGCTTCAACAAGGGGAGATAAAGCCAGATCACATTCCAGCCCAGCAATGGGTGTGCATATCTATGCCGGTCAGGCTTCACTAAACAGGAACTGTTATGAACTGTTAAGAACAGCACCAACATCCATCGTTACCTAAGGCTTCCTAAGGAACTGCTTGTATGGCACTTAGTTCCTAGTGTATAAACACGCTGCACTGTTCATGGCCCTGGTTCAATAGAAAGTGGAAATTGTGAAAGATTCATTTCAACAACCACTGCCAACAGAAGCCACGCAGTAAATCTGTCATCAACTTCTTGAATGCAAGAGTAAACCCGATAGCTTTTAATGCTTTCCGTAAGGTTTACTTATTTGGGCAGTGCGGAACGTACTCATCAGCAACATTTTAAGGATAGCTCTAGTGGGTGAGAAAACGCCAGCATAGACATGGGAACATAGGAACAGGAGTAGGCCATTCAGTCCTTTGAGCTTGTTGCGTCATTTAATTAGATCATGGCTGATCTGTACTTCAACTAATTCTTTTCAATTCCAATTTCCTGCTTTCTCCCCAAATCCATTAATGCCTTAACCTACCAAAAATCTATCAACCTCACTCTTGAAGGTGTGGATGGATCCAGCATCCACAGCCTTTTGGGAAGGGGAGAATTCCAGATTTCTACTACCCATTTGAGTGAAAAAATGCTTCCTGATTTCACTCTTAAATGGCCTGGTTCTAATTTTAAGACTATACCCCTAGTTTTGGATTCCCTACCAGAGGAAATTACTTCTTTGTATCTACCTTATCAAATTCCTTTATCATCTTAAAACCTCAATCAAATCACACCTCAACCTTCTAACCTCAAGGGAATACAATCCAAGTCTATGCAGCTTTTCCTCATAACTTAACTCTTTTAGGCCTGGTAACATTCTGGTGATGTGCTGCACCCCCTCCAGGGCCAATATATCTTTCCTGAGGTGTGGTGCCCAAAACTGAACGCAGTACTCCAGATGGGGTCTAACTAACTCTCTATGCAGAGGTGAAGCACTTGAGATAAAGGCCCAACATTCCATTCATCTTTTTGATTATGTTTTGCATCTGGGAACTAGTTTTTGGTGATTTGTGGATATGGACACCCAAATCACTTTGCTCCTCCACAGTTCTTAATTTCTCCCCATTAAGAAAATATTCTAGTTAATCTTTTTTTGGTCCATAGTGGATGACCTTGCACTTCCTATATTGAACTCCATCTGCCACAGCTTTGCCCATTCACATAATCTGTCATGAAGGGGAGAGAAGGGGAATGGGTATCGAGCAGAAAGGCAGAGTGGGAGAATTCCCCGACTGGTGGGCTAGACTATTGGTTTAGTGGTTGTATTCTAAGGGCAGGGATATAATTTTATGTGTTGAGTAAAAAAAGTTTACTCAACAAATCGCTGATGACGAGATAGCAAATGTTCCAATTTCAAGGCAGCTTTGATCAAATGCCTTCTTGTAATGACAACTTACTTCAAAAGGATTCTGGCAGTAAATGGCATCTTCTTTTACGGAACACTTAAGTTCAGTTTACGGAAGTGATCTATAATTTCAAGTTCTACACTTACTTTGGCCAATCTTCCAATTTCCCAGATGCTATTTAAGTGAAGGATTAAAATAAATATCTGGCTGACAGAAAGCACCATTGTGCCAAATTAAAGGACCAAGATACCAAAGGAAAATATGGGGTTACTTTCAGAAAAGAGACAACACACCATTTTAAGCAGAGGGGATTTGTAAAACTACCAATAAGCTGAATAGGAATGCACCTTGACAAACAATACATTGAAAGGTTTGTTCATCTGTAGGCTATTAAGAGTTTTGCACAATCACTAAACAAATAAAAATTAATATGCTGTATAGTACTTGTCCAGCTAAAACTGCAGCATCCATGCCCTGAGCGTTCAAACGAGTAGGGATCGGGATTGGGGAGGGTGGAGGCCAGGGGGAGAAGGAGGGTGACTGAAGGCATGGTTGAAGAGGAGGTCTTGAAGGAGACGAGGCAGAGGGACTGCGGGATGGATTCCAGAGAGTGGGGGCAGAGTTCTTGAAGGCCTGCACACCAATGGTGGGGCAGGCGAGGCTTGGGAGGTGAAGCAGGCCGGAGCCCACTGAGCGGAGAGAGCAAAGGTAGAGGGGAGCAAAGCCATGGAGGGCTTTGAAGGTGAGGACTAGGATTTTGAACTGTGTCCTCTGTGTGATGGGAAGCCAATGGATTCCGGTGAGAGTGGGGTTGATAGGGAAGCAGAGCCTGGTGAGGCAGAGGACAGGAGCTGCAGATGATTTCCGGATGATTCGCAGCCTATGGAGGGAGGGGTTGGGGAGGCCGACAAACAAGGAGTTTGGGTACCCTTTAACCCTACATGGATAATTCTTTAGACAGTGGATCCATTGACTGCCTTTTCACACCCAGACGTTTCTGCACCTTTAACACCAATGTAACTTTAATTGCATCACACAACTTGCAAATAAAGCCGCTTCAATGAACCAGTTCCCTGCCCCTTACCTGGCTTTTAATTCCTTGCTGTGTGATGAATGTTTTCAGTGCCCCAGTCTCAGAGTTCTGTGGGTAGCCAAAATCCAGGATTTCTACAGAGAAACAAAACTCTCAACTACAGCTTCCGCATTAACTGTATACACAGAGACGAGGAATAAATCTGCACCCCCCCACACCCACCCAACAACTGATTAGCTGAACACAGCTGAACTGGTAGCTGGAAACACGTTATTCTCAGCACGAGTGATTTAATGAGCTTTGAATTTTAGATTGATAAGGCAACTGAAATATTAATGCTCCAGAGTTCTGTAATTAGTTATTCTATGAAGTTGAACAGGCAGACATTATGCAAAGCAGAAATACAAATTCTAAAACATACAGAAACTTTATAAGATTACCACAGAGCCTCAAAACATTGAGAAAAAGAATAGAAATACTTGCATTCACACAACTACAATTCCACGACCCTTTGTGAATTAACTACATAAAACTAAACCTAATTTGAATCAAGATGTAATGTTCTATCAAGTCTAGGAGCCTCTAGATAAGACAGATTTGTTGGGATCTTTACTTGTTTCCTTGCTCCAAATTTATTATATCCTCAGCTAAGTTATTCACAGCATATTTCGTATACAGGCAGGTGGCAACCTTGACCAAGTTACAGGGAATCACTGAAAACCGTGAGTTAATAGGAATATTAGGAATTATTATTCGGAAACAAATCTACATGATGGAACAATTCATGCTGTTTCAAACCAGGCTAATGCTGAAATCTCACCCCTTAAAAGCACTTACCGTCCAGAAGCTCGTAGATGAGGACAAAATTGTTCTTGATATTCTCCTCGCTGATCTTCCCAAAGTAGGAAGTCATGACGTCGCACATCTTGTAGAGGAACTCAAACACCATGGCGGCGTTGACATTCTGCTTGGTGACAGCAGCGAGCCAGATATTGGAACGCTTCACGTGGAAGAAGCTGGTGCGGGCGATGTTCGTCACCGGAGAGCGCACCTGTTGCCTAGCGTGGATGACATTGACGCGGAAGGCATCAACTGCATTCCGCCTAAAAATAACAACAGTCAGCCACTTTAGACAAACTTTCGCTTCATTTCATTCGATGGTTAAAAAAAAGGGGAAGCAATAGAACTCGATATGCAAAGGTCCTGGCACACAACGTGCAGACCACAACACAGGTTGGGAAAGCCTTGTGCCTACCAGGATTCAAACCCCACCATCCTCCCACGATAGATAGCACTGTGCTCTTTCTTAAATGGGGTCGCTACCCTGGCCTCACCCACCTTTCCTGGTAATCCACTCCAGCTGCGTCAAGAAAGAGTTCCTGCTCTTTCAAAACCTTAACCTGTGCCCAATCGAGTGCAGCTTGGGGCATCTGAAAGTATTGTTGACGGGTTTATGGACTTATTTAGTAATTTACCAAAGCACTCAATTTCTGCCAGGCTCAATCGCAATCTGTGCTGGGTTAGCTGATCTCAGCCAGGGGAGCAGGAGGATTGTGGGGCAGGAAAGCAAGACAATCTGTTTCTGGTCTTTATGCAGAGACCCTGCTGGAATATATATATCTGTTGATATTGGAGGACAGTCAAATAACCTCAATCTTCACTGGGCAAGATGATCTCAACAGTGTTTCAATGCTTTGTGGTCTGTTAACCAAAATACTATCAGAAAAGGATTCCATTCGGCACCCAAACTTATCTAAATTTCTAAGATCAGCTATGAGGACATACCAAGAATCCATAAAACTCCCAAAAAGAGAAGAGGCTCAGTGATGTTTAATTTTCATCACTTCTTACTTTACTCAATTATTAAAAAAAGTGTAAGCAAAATTAATTAAGAGTGAGGTTTGCTGACGTCAGTAACAGAGTGGTTGCCTTGCAAATTACAGCTGTGATGATTTCAACTGCAGTCAGTATCAATATGGAGTCCTGTAGCTCAGTGGTTAGAGCACTCGCTTTGCAAGCGAGAGACCCGAGTTCAATTCCAGGCAGGTCAGGGCGAAACCTTGGGCAAGTTTCCTTACTCCACACAGAGCCTAATAATAATCCCTCCAAAACCCAAAACAATAATAAATTGGTCATTTTCATTCTACGACTGTTTGTGGGACATTGCTGTGCGCAATTGGCTGCCGCGTTCGTCCACAAATATACAGTCAATTCACTTTACAGTGTGATCTGTGAAGCGCTTTGGGATGTCCTCCTGACACGAAAAGCGCTATATCAAATGCAAGGATTATTATTATTATTATTATTAATATGAGCACAAAGCAATGAAAAGCCTGGGTATACCAAACCCAATACAATACATTCTGAAGCGAAGCTATTGCACGTCACTCACTTCAGGATGTGCATGAAGATGTCGGGTCAACACTCACCAATCCGCTGCAAGGACAAAATGTATACAGTGGGGCAGGTTGATGATGCATACATTTAAAAAAAGCAGCAGCAGTTGGGAAGTTTATAATAATAATCCTTGTTTTTGATGTAGTGCATTGTCACATCGTTGAGATGTCTCAAAGAGACAGAATATACTTATGTGAAGTATATTTAATGTGAATTTATTGTAAATTTTGTAGGCAAAACACAGCAGCCAATTGTGCACAGCAGTGTCCCATACTCAGTTGTGATTTTAATTTAGCTTTCTTTTTTTTATTATTTATTTTTCTTTCTGAACGGCTTGCTGCAGAACCAACATGTGGGTAAACTCACACAGTCAAACACTCTGGAGACAATCTCTGACATCCCAGTAATCAATATAAAAAAGTGTTCCATTATACTATTAGAAAAATACAGCAACTGGTGAGTGACGCAACCCACTACAATCTTAAAATAACATTTGCACTTTTTTGAACAAAGACTTACCTTCTTTGTGGATATCTTAGTTAAGATTTTGAATATTTGTTATTCCACCAGCTAGCATTTCTTCCCTCCCCCACCTCACATGAAGAGGGATACAGAATAAAGATAGTAGCAAATAGGATAATAAGCTGAACAGATCCTCCCCATATTACACAGTGCCAAAAAACAGGGAGACGGTAGTTGGAGCAGGAGATTGGAGTTCATTGTCCCCTTGGTCTCAAACCACAGCTAGCGTGAGAATATTAAGAGAAGAACAGCTATATGGAAATCAGCTTCAATAGAAGATCCAAAGTAATTGGCTGTCAACTCTAAAATACATTTATCTTGATCTCTACTAATTTGAATGCTGTAAATTTATCCCCGCAAATTCCTAAATAATTTGACACTGTCTGTGGGAAGTTGCTGGTCCCAAATTAGCTGCTGCTTGTGCCTCCATAGTAGTCACTTCATTTTGAATTAATCTCCCTTCTGTAAAATGCTTTGCAAAATCTCAATGTGTTAGAAACATCAATATAATTTATTATCTTGTGCACAGAGAAAAGCCAGCCTCATAACAGAAAGAGCGATTGGGGTAACTGAGGAACAGAACCAATACAATTTCACTTTGTCACAAAAGAAAATTCATTTTAAAGCACATTCATTCAAAGCCAGTCATGCAAACATTTTGAAGGGAACATTGATCCTGCAATCTTAAACACAAGGTTATATTTCAGCCTTCTGCAGCCTTATTTTAATGGACTAAAGATCAAACCATGCCATTCTAATCTGATCCTTGACGTTGTAAGCCTTGAAAACTGGTTCATCAAGCCTGCAATATTAGTTCAGTGAACACAAAAGTGAAAAGAGGGAGGGAAAAAAGCTCACAGGAAAGTCTATAGAGTTAAGATAGGAATGGGTGCGCCTGATGCATGAAATTTCCTCATGGAGTTTAGATTCACTCCTGCCCATCTGTACTTGTCTCCAACTACTGCCTTTGGGCAGAAGAAAGGAGCAAGACAGTGCAGTTACTGAACCTATTCCAGCAATGAGGGAAACAATTCCTACAAGAAAATCGCATGCTAACGTAAGAGACTCCACCTTGCACTACAGTTGAAGCCTGCAAACTTGGCAGGACAAGGCAAGAGGTGGCATTAATCTCAATGGTCTCTCCACTCAAGAAATGGGAGTAATGGGTTTCCTTCTATTCTGTATACAAAACAAAGATAACCTTTGCAAGACAGAGGCGTAGCTATAGAAAGCTGAATATGTGCCATTTGTAATCAGAACTCTTCTTGACTAGCATGTGATTGTTTTTGAGTTTGTCTTTTTTGGGAGTTCATGGGCTTAAAACAGCTCCATTAAGCAAAGCAAATCATACTGCAAATTGATCGCTACCTCACAGTTATTGGCTTCAACTGTTTTTCAGTTTTATAACCAATCCAATGGCACCAAACTGAAATGGCACTCAAGGTGTTACCATCCGTTAAAACAGACCACAATGTGACGAATGGCCCTTACCTATTCCTAGTGCAGCCAATCAGCACAAGACGATGAGATGAGGAAAAATGAGACGCCAGCAGGAAGGGGGAGGTGACAGACCAACGAGAGAGAGGGTTAGAATAAACAGAAGCTTAGAAAGAAAAAAACAAATGAGAAATGCAAAGGAACAATTCACACAAACATCCACAAAATAATGGACGTAATGGAGAGATGCAAGTCACTACAGTGCATACATATGCAAGAACATTTCGGAACAGTCTTTTGAATCCCTTTCACGATCATTTTGTAAAACTGTTCATAAGGCTTTCCTCACCACTTTGCAAATGAAGAGGCAGCAATAATAAGGTTATTATAAAGATCAGCTGAGATCAGCAAAGATTTAGCTTAGATAGACAGAGCTGAACCTGGAATGGATCACAGATGATCTTGTAACCAGTACAAGAACTAGTAGGTATCATTATTACTAATTAATATTTATTTAGTGCCTCAAAGTGTACTCTGTGTATTCTGCACTTATATGAAAATTTATTTGTATATTGGTATTGATTTATGATTCCTTAATAGAAATTTACATTAAAACATCAATTTACATGTAATTTATCAGAAAAGGCTACACCAGGCCATACAGACCACAAGGTCACAAATGGAACTGTGTTGACTTATCCCATCAAGAAAGGGCAACAGTAGAGGTGATTTGTTCCTTTTCAATTGTCTACTTATAATCTATTTAAGACTATTAACTACTTTGGTTCAATAAAAACCTGGGAACCCACTTGAATGCACAGTGGAAAACACTGAATGTAGCAGTCTAAGAATGAATATCCAAGAGTAATTTTCATTTAAACCAGAGAGGTAATGCTGAAACAAGACAGCTTCACTACTCAAAAAACTACAACAATGTATTAAAAGTGAACTGCAGTGAAACTTCAGAGCTTTAAAATGTGTGCCCACTTCTATACTTTGGGTTAAACACAGAATTAACAATTTTCAATTGAACTGACCCTACTTGTCAACCTTCATTTTACAATTAAACACTCAACAATTTGGACCTCTTGAAAAACTTGAGGCAGAGATTTTCGAATTCCCACCACAGTCCAAGATCAACACATGGTTTACAGTGATTGGGGGGGGGGGGTGGGGGAGAGAAGAGGGGTGAAAAAAAGGAAAGGAAGCGGCAAGAATACTAAGGCACACCAGTACAAAACTGCAGATTTGAGGACCATGGCATCATCTTGTCACGGAAGAGTTGCATTTCTCTTTTCGCTGAATAAAATTGAACGTAACAGTGTCCTGCATTGGAAATGATAAAATGTCCAAACGTTGAGACGCTACTCATGTCCCATATGGTTAGTTAACATTCCGAGTGAAAACAAATAATTTTGAGTACAAAAGCAGTTCATCACAGTTATCATGTGGGAACAACACTTACCCAATGTCATCTCTGTAGACCCGGGAGATGAGAACTTCTCCCTTGTGGTTGTAAATGAATAAGCCACCAATCATTATGCAATGCTGGTTACTCCTCTCTTCCCATGTTGATCTAAAGTTTAAAAGAAAGTCATCAAATGTTTAATTATAAATAAAAGTTGATCTTTACACCTTAAGTTTATATTAAGATGTCAAATGCAATTGATTAATAAGCATACGGTTTAGAATTTACTCATTTCAATTCACAGTAGAAGGCCTTTTATAAGGTTTATTGTGGCTCCAATACAATATTATCAATACAATGCTTGGATTTTATACTTGTAGGAAAACAATAAAGGCAATTGTGATTGCCTTAGCTTCTTCTCCAGAAACTGAATCATTTGCAACAATCTCCTTACAGTGAAATATTATGCAGTTTGTAAGTCAATGTATTGGTTTACAGACTTTAGTGGTGTGACCAAACCAGAGTTACAGTACAGCCGTATTCATTCAAGACAGGAGATGCTGCAGTAGAACTGGTTATTGAGACTCTAGTGATGAGGTTTTAACATGCACTTTATGTTATTCGTCACCCGGATTAATCATTCCTAATTGTTCAGCTTACAAAATCAATAGGACAAGATTCTGCCCCTAAAGAGATCCCAGAAATGTACTGTAATACAAAAATGAAGATGACACTAAATGACGATAAAGATAATAACAATCCTTGCGTTTGATATAGCGCCTTTTCACATCTTTGAGATGTATCAAAGCGCTTCAGAATATACTGTAAAGTGATTATAGATTTTGTGGGCGAAACGAAAAAAGGAGAAAATAGGCAAAATGAAGGCCACTTCTCTCAGGAACGCAAGATCATTCATTTGAAATAGGGCAATAGCAGCGAGCCAGATTTCTCAACAATGTCCTGAGTGATGAGGACACTGTCTGGTCCTGTCGATAGAGGGGCTGTGCCGATGGCTTTTTTCACCCGCTTTTACTGCTCTGATGTTTGGGCGTTGGCTGGTCTGAAGAGATACAACAATCTACCAAAGCACAGCTTCCTTTCAAAGACACATATCACAATCCCTTCCCAAAATTGGGGGGGGGGGGGGGGGGGGGGTGGGGTGTCCATGAAAAGTAAACGAACGAAATTTCAGTGGGGGTTACCATAGTATTTAGTAAATACACAGACTACCCACTGTAGTTATCAGCCCTACATGTTTAAGGTGTGAATATTACATTTAAATTATTCAGTAAAACGAAAGAGGAATCCCTTTGCCAGCTTCTAAAAGTCTGCAAGGCAACCTGGCATTGATGACAGTGGCTCAAGGAGATAGAAAAAAATAAGACTAATGGACAAGGTGACTGGGCATGTTATGACTGTAAAACATTTAACACGCTGAACACAAGATAATTAAGCGACTCAACACAGCTGAAGAGAATTCGACAGCCTCCATACACAGAATGGAAAGGACGGATCTGATAACAGGCAGGTCAGATTTCAAAGTTGGAACAGTCGCTCTATTCTCAGGCATTAATAGTTTACTTTTTTTAATATAAAGTATACATTAATTGCGACTGAGATTATTTAGTCTTGCAGCATATTGGGGTGCCCATTCAGTACTGGTACCAACCGAAAGTGCACTCTCTCAGCACAGCACATTGGCAAATGATTTTGGAAACACCGTAGGCTTCTCTAGAAATAATTTACAGCCAAATTACAAGGAAATAACATATCCAGCTTTGTAATCTTCATCTATGTAAGTGCTGCTTACATAGCAGCATAGGTCAGTATCAATGACCTATTTTATAATCGTCTATTCACTAAAAACACTTTAAAATACAGACAAGCTGAGTTATACAGCTGTTTTGATTCAATGCTTTTCTTCAAAATGCATTTTATTTGAATGAATGCTCACAATTGTGGTTTCATTTTACGCTTCAGATGTAAACCAGTGCACACAATATTGATGGGCATTTGATGGCCAAAGCAAAATGCTATATAATAATAATATTCCTTGCATTTGATATATTGCCTTATGCACAACAACTTTTCAGCTGCTATTGATCCAAAATATAGGCTAGAGTATAATTCAAACGATGATACCAGACTGTACAGCAGAAACACCAGGAAACACAAAAAAAACTCAAGAAAAGTACCAACGACCCTCAAAAACGGTAACTGAAAAATAAGACCATAGATTACAAAATCAAATAAAGATATTTCATAAATCTTACACAACCTGGCATCTTACTTTTTTTTAAAAAATTGAATGAAGCATGAAGTGCTTTTGCTGGGAATAAACTTAATAAAATCTGTAAAAATATTCTTTGGTGTTTGAAGGGGAAAAAGGGGTGTGTGTCTAATCTGCCCTAGTTAATCTGTAATTGCTTCGCCCACAAAATACAGTGAATTCACTTTACAGTATATTCTGTGAAGCGCTTTAAGATACATCGAATACGTGATAAGGCACTATATCAAATGCAAGGATTATCAAATTAAGTACTAGTGGGCCTTAGTTCTGCATCAAATTAGTTGTCACATTTGCCTACATAACATTCATTTTATTCCTAATGAAATTCATTTGGTAAAGTAAATTGCGTCATTTCGTTTAACTGAGAAGTTCGGTATAAATGTAAATTTCTCTTCCGAGAAAGTTTAAACAGCCTGTTAACTTAAGCATCTACTCATACTGTACCCCCAAAACATCGACACTATCGAAAAATCAGGTTGCATCACATTAACTGGATAGCAGAGAAATCTCGAATGTTGCTGTCCAAATGGGTATTTTGGAAAGTTTTTCCTCCACAAGATAATATTTTACTAGGTATAGGTCAAAGATTAAGGTTCCCCTCTCTTCTCCCTCCCTGACCCCAGCTCGGGTCTGAAATGCTGTACACTGTCCAGCGCCTTAGGACATCCTCCCGCAGTTTAAAGGCCCTATACAAATGTAATCTTGTTGTTGTTGAGAATGCATTGCACAATTTGAGACCATTCCTGAAAGAATTCTACTAGGTGTTTTAGAATGGGTTCAGATAGCTTGGATAGTTGTTTCATTTTACTCAAGGTATCTAGCAATAAGTCAATTGCCAGCCACCACAAGATAATATTTTAGAAGGTATAGGTCAAAGATTAAAGTCCGCCACAACCAATTTTCAGCTAGGATCAGGTAGGTCAGCATAGAAATCACTGTGAGCTTTACAGCATAGGTCATGCCAGCACAAATGGCAATAGAATAAAACTCAAGACCAATTTTCAATTTCGAGGGCATATACTCAAGCAACCCACAATCAATTTACATTTATATAACACGTTTCACATTGAGAGGATACCTCAAAGTGCTTCACTCAACTGACTGGGAGCCGGGGGGGTGAGGGGTAAGAGAAATACAACAACCTGGATTTATATAGCGCCCTTCACGACGGACGGCGTCTCAGAGCGCTTAAAAATGTGAAATGTGGTGAAAGTACAGTCAAAGAGATAGGTTTCAAGGGGGGAAGTGGAGAGGGATAGGTGGTAGAACTTAGGGACAGAATTCCAGAGAGTGGATACAGAATGGCTGAAAGCTCATCCAAGTGTTTGCTGACCCAATTCACTAGTGGTTCCGAACTGGACCAGGCTGAAGTAATGATAGGGCAATACATCAACAACAAATTCCACTTGAATAGCGCCCTTCACGTTGGAAAGATGTACCCGGGTACTGGACATTCAGGGGTTTTTAGACCCAAGCTGAGAGTTGTGGTCAAGAGGGGTGTAGGGCGGTAGTGGGGAGAAAGGTGGTTAAAGGCACGGTCGAAGAGGAAAGTCTCTAGACGGGACTTGAAGAAGGCAAGAGGGGGAGAGGCGGAGGGATTGCGGGACAGAGTTCCAGAGTGTGGGGGCAGAGATGCTGAATGTCCAACTCACCACCAATTGTGGGGCGGGAAGCGCGGGTGTTCGCAAAGCGGAAGGAGCGCTCGGGCTGATATAGGATTAAGAGGTTGGAGTGGTAGAAGGGAGCAAGACCGTGGTGGGCAATGAATCTAGAGTTCAGAAATTGTGGTACACTGATACTCGGATTGATGGTAAAATGAATTTGACCTCCAAGGTTTTTTATTAAATTGTTGTCTCCCACAAAATTACAGTTTTAGTATGTTTTTACTACTTGCAGTGCAAACTGAGGTTGTAACAGACTGTATCAGAAACTCCTGATTCAGCATTTATAGAGCCTACAAACAGAATGATACAATGGTTGTGTAAACAAGTTACCCAAGTATTGGGAGTAGTTTATCTCCAGCTAATATATTACCTCCAAACAGGTTTTCCTGGACTGCATTGCAAAAATTAACTCATAAATCACCAAATGGCCCATGTCCGTGCTGTATAATCTAATTACCCAATATTCCAACTGTGAACTCAGGAGGTAGTCTAGAATTCACTACTGCCCACATAACCACAGAAGCTATGTAGTAGTTCTGTATATGGGTATCGGTCACCAAAGGACATCTGGAAAGTACATTTTTTTTAGGATGCTGATTGACAAATTTAGGCCTCATATAAAGACTTTAATCATTAATCTTCAAACATTAAGATTTGTACATCTGCCGATATTAGTGTCATCATCTTGAAATGAAATGAAATTAGCACATTCCTATTATTCCTGTAGTGGACATTCCTGGTAGTAACAGGCCAGCTTCTCATCTGGCTCTAAAGAAATGTTACAGTTTGGCATTATTAGAAACTTTCTTCACAGAATAATTGATTAATAAAACTGTCTGTCTAGAACTAGCACAAGAACAGAATTTTAAATTCTGTGGGAGGCTACATTTTAATGATGAACCTTGGAGGGCAAATTGAAGAGAATGAGCTGACACGTGGCCTTTTGACTCCTCAGATTTAACTTGAATCCGATTAAAAGCTTTTACTGTCAGTTGCAAGACTCCTATATTGACAACACTATTAGTGTTCAAGGACTAACAGTCTCTGAACAGAACTATTTCATTACATCAACTAAATAAATATTAAATATTGATATTATCAAAACAAATCAGCCTTTAATCAGTGAAACCTTTCAAGCATCTTTAAAAGGCTTCTTCCCCACTGGTTAATGTTCACGTAAATCCTTAAAAGGAATTTACATAATCTATTTACATAATATATAATCTATATTGAGCCCCTACTTTCTCACTCAGAAAAATGCAGTAAATACTAAATCCTATTAGTCTACATCTTGTGAAGATATAATCCAGGGGCAAGTCAACTGTTTGGATGCAACATTCTTTTCAAAATACTTAAATGCACACATTGGAAAACTGATCAGAAATCAGGATATCATAAATCTATACGTCTGAATGTCTTTATTCAATGTGTTGGTACACACCTCCAATAGACTTGAATGGGTTATAGGCAAATTAGTTGCAGACCAGAAATAAAATATACATCCATTGTTTTACAGTAGATATGTTTGAATATTGCAAATTAAATTCTTACATACACAATTTAATATTTCCTGTACAAACTACAGTAACTTAGTTCCATGTAAATTAATTTAAAATGCTCTGTGTCCAGATAGAATTAGGAGGGCAATGGCTGCACAGGAGGTTAAAGCACAATCTTCATTCACCTCTGGGACCCTAGTTTAAATCTGTGTCAAACTAATTGGATGATAGCCTTCCTGCCAGTTAACTGCAAGGATCTAAATCAACCAAGCCCAAAGCAACTTGCACCTCATTCTTAATAGGTTCAGACTGACTAGAAAGTCCAAGACTGCTAAAGATTTCTGCACTCGACCACCAGAGCAGAAATTTTCATTTCATCAATCTGGTCCAGATCCCACCTAGTTAAACCTCAACCTCTGAAATGCAATCAATTAATTGTGTTGTAACATGTACCATGGTATCTGCATTACCATCAGTGATAGATTATACAATACAGAATAGATTTAGACCAGCATTAAAGAGCAGAGTTGAAAGACATGTATGGCCTTGCCTTCGGGAATACATTTGGTTAAATTATATAGAAAATGACACAAGGACAAGTAACAATAATAAAATAGTGTAAGAACCATCTGAATCAAACCATTACTCACTTTTTCTAGGCCAAATTGTAATGCTCACAATTCTGCTCTGCTTGCAATTAAGCAACTCAGCACAGTCGCACAAGATTGAAGCGAAGACCCAACAGATCTTCACAGCTCAGCGTAATACTATGTAAGGCAGGAAACAAAACTGCTGTGTCAAACATCCTTATTACTGCAAATCCCAAGAAAAGGAAATGCCAACTGAAGATTGATTCCACACAAGGTCAGGGAGGTCAAATTATCCTAGAATGCTCTTGCTTACCTTCAAGGTGAACAGATCAAAAAGAGCATTGCCGTATATGTTACAGTAGACTGTGTAAGAACAATATCAAGCCTGGATGTGAGCACTTCCTCCAATATTGTGTCAAACCTCCCATAAAAAAATAGGCAAGCAACCAATCCTACTATGCCTGAAACCGTACTGTAGAATATCGAGTGTCCTTTCCCAGATTTTCCAGCTATTTGAGGGTGTGCAGAAGGAGCAATACTTTCAATCTTCAGGTACATTTCTCATTATTAAAAACAGTGACAGTGAATCATATTCACCTGCTAGGTAGTCACTACACTTTACAGTAAATCCTATAAAGCATTTTCAGACATCAACTTAACATGAGAGGCAGTATATGCAAGGATTAATATCACAACATCACAAATCCTCAATAACAACTATGCCATTAATCATCGACGCGCTAAGACAGCGCGCATCAAAACAGGCTGTTTGACTGGAAATGGGGCAGGAGGGGTGAGAGAGGGCCATCGCAATCAAATCTGATAATTTTAACTACGTGAAGCCTACAATTTCAACTCGGGTCAGTGGGGAAACGGGGCAGGTACTCGGAAAAGGAACCTGGATGATCGTAACCAAAGGGGGGACGGGGTTGAGCTTAACTGCAGCACTACAGTAACGGTCCACATCTGAGGATGTTCTCCCGACGTGAAAGGCGCTATGGCGCATGAATGCAATTTGCTGTTGTGCACGGGCTGCGACCAGCTGTGACCGCAGGAGGAAGGAGCGGTTGCCAACATAACCCCGAGAGGGGGGCGGGGGGGCAAGAAAGAACATGGGGAAAACCTGCAGCTTTTAATAAAATGATCCTTGCATTTGATCTGGTACCGCTAACTGGGTCCGACCGGCACATCGCACCGCTCTTTGCGGGCGATCGCTGCTGCCAGGTGTAGTGACTGTGCGTGTGAAGGTGAATGAATCAGAACAGCAAGGAGGGGTGGGGGGGGGGGGGGTGGGCAGCGAGTGCTGACTCCACCCGCACGGCCCCCCCCCAGAGGGGAGCATCTCCGCGCCTGGTTATTGCGGTGCCGGGCAAGCCTGTCACACCCTCTCCCCCACCCCAGGGGGGCTCTGCTGACCGCACCCAGCGTTCTCCCTCCCTCCCTCCCTCCCTGCGGCCAACGCAGGCCGGTGCCGCGGCCTCCGCTCTGCCTGCCCGCCCCACGGGAGAAGCTGCAGTGGATCACCTTGACCGACCCCTCCCTCACCCGCTGGCACAAAATGTCTCCGGGGGCCGGGTGCGGCCCGCGGGCTTCCCTTTGCCTCAGCGGCGCCCGGCCCGGGGTCACGGCAGCCAGGCCCAAGCCGGGGGCTCGCACCGCCGTCTGCCCGCTCCTCTCCCCCATGGAGTCGGCCGCCATTTCCCTCCTTCCTTCCTAACCACCAGACCCCGCCTGAAGCTCAGCTTTCGCCTCCTCTGTCTGTCTGTCTGTCTGTCTGCCTCACTCACTCACCCGCCCCGCCGGCCACCTCTCGCCGCTCCTCACACAAAATGTCCGCCGCCGCCTCCTCCCCGCCCTCAGCTGACAGCCCGCACTCACGTGACCTACTCTCCTCTCCCGCCCACTGACGTCACCAATCTCCGCCCCCCGCCACTGACGTCACCAGCCTGCGTCTCCCGAATAGACCGCTTTCACCCCCACCACGTGATCTGCCGCCGCCATCTTACCTAGTGCCCGGATGCAACCCCTCCCCCCCCCCCTCCCATGTTAAAATCCTCCAGGTTTCAACGTGTTGGTGGACAACAACAAGTTGCACTTCTATGGAGCCCCTCACGCAGGTTAGCGCCTCACAGCAGATCCCTGGATGGTGATACTCCGCCTCGTTGAGCCAGTCCGGAGCCTTGGCGTCTTGTTTCAGTGCCTTGGGACGTCCTCCTGACGTGAAAGGCGCTTTATAAATGGAATCTTGTTGTTGTTGTTGTTGTTTGACCCTCAGCCACCCTTTATACCCCACATCCGTGCCATGACCCGCTCTGCCTCCCCCCACCTCCGCAGCACGGCCCGGCTCCGGCCCCGGTGCTCCCCCTCAGGCCGCCGAGACCCTCATCTCCACTACGCCAACTCCCTGCTTGTCGGCCTCCCCATCTCTTCCCTCTCCGCAGCTCGTGTCCTCTCCTGCACCCGGCTCCGTGACCCTATCTCCCCTGCCATCGCCCGGCTCCGCTGCTCTCCATTCCCCAGAGGATAGAGTTCAAGGTCCTCGTCGTCGCCTCCACCGCTTTGCTCCTTCCTACCTCTGCCACCTGCTACATACAACAAGTCGCATTTATACAGCGCTCTTCACACCGGACGGACAGCATCTCGGAGCTCTTAAATCCTGTATCAACCTGTCCACTATCTCCGCTCAGCAGGCTGTGTCCTGCTCCACGTCCCCCGCTCAGCCTGCCCCACCGTTAGCAGTTGTGCCTTCAGCCCCTCTACCCCCATCCTTTGGAACTCCATCCCACAGTCCCTTTGTGTCGCTCCCTCCCTTGGCTCCTTCAAGACATGTCTCAAGATCCTCCTCTTCGACTGCACCTTTGGCTACCCTTGCTGCCCACCACCCTCCCTGATCCCAAATCAAATCCCAAATCCTTCCTGGGTCTAAATCCCTGACTGTCCAGTTCCTTGGGATGTGAAAGGTACTATACAAATATAATTGTATATTGTATCACATCTTCGAGACATCTCAGAGCACTTCACAGAATATACTGTTAAGTGAATTGACTATTTTGTGGGAGAAACGTGGCAGCCAGTATCCCAATCTCTGGGGAGAAATCAAACAGACGTCCTGTCGCTTTCGAGGCGAGTACTCTAACCACTGAGCTACAGGACTCATATCCTAATCTAGTGAGGTCAGCTAACTCCACATAGGCTAGGGGACTGAACCTGGGACTAACCTGATTTGCCTGTTTGCTCGCATTATTTAACCACAGGATCCAGCAGAGCTCTGTGCAGTGACCTCTTACACCCAACGCAAACACAAAGCTAAATACCTTGTGACCTTAGGTTGGTGTTATTAAGGCCGCACTTTGAGAAGTCTGACCGGTGAAAGAGAAAAAAAACTTTATTTGCACATATCCTTTCCTTAAAATACAATTCCAACTATACAACACCTCCTAATCCAAACAATTCAAATAACTACAAAATTTGCTTCCCCCATAGATATTCACATGCTGGAATATTTGGACTTGCACATTCATGCTGATTAACCATTTCAAGGGCACTTCCCAGTGTTATTTGACCTTGAGATGGGCACAAAAGAGCTTGCTTCACTTTTTCAAGCTTATACTACTATATCCACTGTCTTTTAGAGCCAGCACCATTCATTTGCCACTGCTACTAAGCTCTCCAAAGACACAACCCTGTTTGTAAGGCGCCATATTAAATGCAAGTCATTGTTGATGTACATTGAATAAAAATGGGATGTTTTTGGGTACTGGCCGGCAAGTGTCTATTTAAAAGAGAAAAAAGTTATAGAATACAGTACAATACAATTTCCAGTAATATAGCACCTTTCATGTCAGGAAGATTTCCCAGAGTCCCTTTATTGAGCTTTATCTCACTGAAACATTAGCAAACTCCCACAAGCAGCCATGTGGTGAATGACGAATCAATCTGGAAGGTTGTTGACTGGAACACTGGGAGATTCATCACATTTGGTAGCATTGCGACATCTTTTAATGTCCAGCAAAGCAGGCAGACGTGAGGTCCGTTTCCTCACACCCATCAGCCGACTACTGAAAGGAAAAGATCCTTTGCACTTCCTATTCCCTTCTGCCGTTGTTTGCTTTCCTATTTATCTTTAGGGATCTCCTTGCATTTGGTATCGCAGCTTTCACCTCAGGATACCTCAAGGTCTTTACTCGATTGACTGTAAGGTGTAGTGACTGTGTATTTTGTATTACAATGCCTAGTTACCCTACGGAGGTTGACGATATGCAGCTCTAAGCTCCCACACTCCATTTCATAACAGTGGCTAGTTTTGATTAACTGAGCTTCAACTTCTCTCAGTTGTACATTAACAAAACTGAAGCCCTCGTGTTTGGTTCGGTTTGCAACAGCATCTCATGTCTGCCTCTAATCACTCTGGCTTCTCTCTGAGCTCCACCAGCCACATAAGCGCAGGAAGAGTATCAGGGCGTAACACTCTATTTGTTACACTCTAAATTCCTTTGATGTTAGAAACCTCAGTTGCATTAATATCCTCCCAAAGGCAAAATGAATGCAGTACGTTAATAATAATCCTTGCATTTAAAACAATAGCACCTTATTATGTTAAGATATTTCAAAGCACTTCATAAGATATAGTCAATTTATTTTACAGTACACTCCCTGAAATGCTTTGAGATTCTCGATGCTGTGATGCAAGGATTATTATAATTTATTAAACTGCAAAGTGAATTGACTATATTTTGGGGGGGGTAGAGGAGGGGAGAAACACGGCATCTAATTGCGCACAGCAGTGTCTCACAAACAGTCGTGGATTGAGCGACCAAAATATATATTTTCTGAAGGGATTATTATCCCTGGAAAGTGATCCACCAATCGACTAACAACTGGGTTCCTACTTATTGCTGGGTAAACAGAGGTGTGTGGAGTAAGGAAACTTGCCTGTTTCACCCTGTCCAGGAATTGAACCCGGGTCCTCTCGCTTGCGAGGTGAGTGCTCTAACCAATAGTTATTATTAATAATAACAATAATCCTTGCATTTGATACAGCACCTTTCATGGCTTAACTGGAATCATTGCGGAGCGAAGCAACTGTAGGTGAACGCCTAGATGATATAGCGACAGAAACAAAGATCACCAAACGGGTACAAGTCAACAGGCAACAGGTTAAATATAAATAAGATCACTTCGATTTTAATAAATATGTACAAAATGAAGCATTCAGAGCACGACAGGCTTGGAGAAATCCCCAGAATTTAACGCCATCTGATGCAAAAGAGTTTGACGTGAGGCAGCTGAAGTGTGTGAGAGAACTGTATTTCATTCTGAACCAAACAGCTGTGTGAAATGCTTGTCTTCAGTACGCTGTTAGAACTTTTGATCGAAGGAGGAAACCGGGGCGATTGTGAGGGATGGGTTGGGATGTGGGCTGGAAGGAGTGGGTCGGTGGGAAAGAATGGGGATGTAAGGGTGCTTCAACAAAATCAAATCAGACTTGTTTCACCCCCACTTCCAATAAGAGTTGGGAATCTTGTGGATTAGTTTTGTGGTTTGGCAGAGAATGGGACGGCTCAAGATCTTTGTGTCTTGGGCACAAAGTTCCCAACCCAACAACAGGGAGTAAGAACGACCTTGAGTTGGAGTTTGCTGAAGCTCTCAAGGCTTGAGGTTGAACAACGTGGGTTGGTTTTGTGCCACTTGAGCACTCGACACAAAGATGTAACAAAACAAATGGCTATTTTTCGAGCCTTTAGCCAGTGGGCTTGTGGGTTATGCCAAGTCTAGAAGTAATCAGGCCTGACAGTTGTTACTGATCTCAGTCAGGGTAGGCATTAACCTTAGCACCTGAGTTGGGGAAGAGATCAGGATTCTCACTGCTGATCACTAACTAGATATTCCCTTCCACTCTCACTCATTGTGTATGTGTGTGGGCATGAGGTACAGAGGAGGGAGTCAGATTATAGCAGCATAAGAAAAGGGCCCATTCATCCTTCAAGTCTCCAATGGCTCCCAGAACAAGCTTTTGTTTAATCCCACCATTTTACTCTATCCACATAGCTCAATACAAGATTAAACTGGAAGGGGACAGGGGAAGGAGATGAATGAGGATAGGATTGGATTTAGCTGTGAGCGTTACCATCAAGGATCAAATATAACTATAAAACTGATCAGGCGGGAGGTGTCGGAGAACTTGTGGACTCCCCCCAGAGAAGAAGAAAACAGAAACCTTCAGAAAAGGAGGAGAGAATGGGGGGTGAAGAGAACAATGATATTTAAAGATGGGGTAAATTAGTCCCCAATTGGAAGAGTAGATCAGGTCAGGAGGTTGCAAATTCAGTGTCAATGGCATAGGTGACAATGTCAAGGTCAAACCATCCCTTTCAGATCTTAGGTTGAGACATATAATACCTACAATTCCCCACACAGTTAATGTCAGAGCTTAACCATCAGTGAGTTGGGCAAAGAAATGAACCAGGACTATTTTATTAAAGCAACAAAAGCAACTTCCGGCTACAAAAAAAAAGATCATTTTCAGAACCTCACGTTGCTCTCTCTCTCCCACATGATATATTTCTTTCTTGACTTAAGATTCAATATGATTCTGGACCAAATGGTCGGTAAGTGATTAGTGCAGTTTGTCTCCTAGAACGAAGCCCAGGTCAGTCATTGACTGTTGGCATAACCAAAGCATGTTATCTCTCCCAACGTCCAGTCCTCTTACGCCAGCGAGAGAGAAACATTGTACCTTTATGTACTGGAAGGGAACCTGTTTCACGCTTTGACCATTGGCATACTCCACCCCTCTCTCCCCTTCCTGAAGTGGTTTTACTGTTGAGCCACTGGACAAAATGATCATCATGTCACACTGCCTGTGTCACACACAAGTTTCTGTAGCTCCGCAACGTGAATCCAATGTCGTGCTGTGTCCCCGCCCTCCCCCCCCACTTTGTTTCTCGCTACATGAAATATAAGGCTTGCGGTGTTTCTTCAAGGCTTTGTTGAACGGCGGTCTGAGTGTTTTTCCGGGGATTGGGGAATCCTAAAATTCTTCCAACTCTTCCTCTCCCCCTTCTCTTCTCCCTGATCCTCCCCCTGAAATCCTTCCCACACACAATGGGGGTGGGGAGGTGGAGGGGGGAGGGGGGAGACACAAGACACAAATCGCTTACAGTCTCGAGTTCTACCAAGTGTTTCTCAATAGAATTTTTTTTTTCTCCAACTCCCTACCCCCCAAAAGTTACAATGGGAAGGGTGGGGGTGGGGGGGCGAGGAGGGGATTGGGGGTTAAACGGCGGGAGGAGTGGGGGAATAACGACGACAAGACAGATCCGAACATATCCACCTCCCGGGACAGTTAGTGCTGAATAAATAGTCTGGTTGACACTCTCCATCAGTGGTGATCCATATTGTCCATCCATAATCGCACAAGGTGCCAAGTCAGTTGTTACTTCCTTCTGTATTAGTACAATAGACATAGGAGGAGTGGGTGTGGATGTGTGTGTGTTGTGATGGTGGGGGCAGAGGCGGATTGTTTGGGGGGGGGAATAAAATTAAGAAGGTCACATGACGTCCACAAAGAACTCACTAGGGTTCCCCATGGCCATTCGAAAGGACTGTCTGCTGGCTGTAAGTTCTGGGGGGACTGAGGCCAGGTCTCGGACAGGTGGGGCACCAGGGGGCGCCATGGCAGACTGTGGGGGCATCATCATCACGGGCGGGGTGTAGAGGGGGGGCAGGCCGGGGGCACCGTAGGACTGGTGGGTGTGATGGCTCCTCACGCTGCCCGCCAGAGAGTGGTGACTGCGGACGCTCATGTTGCCGTGGTGACTGTGCTCGCTGGGCGCCCGCTCTCGCCGCACGCTGCCCCGTGTGGTGTGGTCAGACTCGCTGCCGCTGCCCCCGGACTTGCATTCGCCCGGCTTGGGGTCTCGCTCCTTCCCCCCACCGCCTCCTCCTCCGCCTCCTCGCCGCTCACTGCCACTGCGGTTCGACCCGCTGCTCTTACTCCCTGCGAAAGAGAGGGAGAGTGAGAGATCGAGACTGAGATAGACAGACAGACAGAGAGAGGATGAGAGCGCAAGAAAGAGGGAGAGAGATAGAGAGAATGAGGGAGAGGAAGAGTAAGAGAGAAAGTGAGAGTGAGAACGAGAGAGAGCGAGAAAGTGATTGAGAGAAAGCGAACGAGAGAGAGCGCATGAGCGAACCGGACAGACAGAGAGAGAGCGAGAGAGAGAGAGAAAGAGAGATAGAGAGAGAGTGACAGGAGAAGAATGTAAGAGAGAGAGAAAGAAAGAGAAGGGCACAGAGGTTACAAATAACGTCCTCTCACCCATTACATGCACACACACTCCCTCACCCCTTGCCCCGCCCTGCACATACTCTGCTCCCCCCTCCCCCAACCCCCCGCGTCTCCCGTAACCATTCCCCCGGATTGCAGGTTGGGAATGTCGCTGTTACCTTCGCTGTGCTGGCTGCCGGCGCTGCCCCCTCCATACGTGTATCCGGTGACATCGTGGTACCCGGGTGGGTGTGGGTTATAGGGGTGCTGGGGGGGGTACTGATAGGGGAAAGCGATTGGCCAGGGAGCTGCCCCGGGGTGGGGGAGGGGTGCCAGGGTGTCCTGGTCAGATGCCCCGCTCGATCCATCGTGATCGTTTAGAGTTAGATTGGCCATGTCTGCAGGCGGAGCAGAGCAAACACACACACACAGTTATCATCTGTCATTAGCTTGGCATCAGCCGTGTGCTCACACACACTCACACTCACTCACACAGAGCCACTCACATACACTCAACAGAACCACTCACACACACTCACACAGAACCACTCACACAGAACCACTCACACAGAGCCACTCACATACACTCAACAGAACCACTCACACACACTCACCCACCACCCAGCCACTCACACACACTCACACAGAACCACTCACACTCACTCACACAGAGCCACTCACACAGAGCCACTCACATACACTCAACAGAACCACTCACACACACTCACTCAGAACCACTCACACAGAACCACTCACCCAGAGCCACTCATACAGAACCACTCACACTCACTCACACAGAGCCACTCACACAGAGCCACTCACATACACTCAACAGAACCACTCACACACACTCACACAGAACCACTCACACAGAACCAGTCACACAGAGCCACTCACACACACTCACACAGAACCACTCACACAGAGCCACTCACACAGAGCCACTCACATACACTCAACAGAACCACTCACACACACTCACACAGAACCACTCACACACACTCACACAGAACCACTCACACAGAGCCACTCACATACACTCAACAGAACCACTCACACACTCACACAGAGCCACTCACACATGCTCACATACACACACACAGAACCACTCAAATAGCCACTCACATATACTCACACAGAACTACTCACACAGAGCCACTCACACAGAGTCACTCACAGTCACATACACTCCCACAGAACCACTCACATACACTCACACAAGAGTCACTCACACACAATCACATACACTCACACAGAGCCACTCACACACACTCAAGAAGGCGAGAGTGCGAGCGACTGAACCACAGGCTGTGATGTGACAGAGAGGCGTCTGGCGAATACTCACTGCCGCACACGTCCCCGAATATGTAGTAACACTGCTCTGAGAAGGTGATCTTGTTGACGGTGTGCCGGATGTAGCCGGCTTTCAGGAGGTTGCTGGCATATTTCCGAGCTTCCCGGCGGTCCGGGAATCCCTCCACGTGGTTGTAGAGCCAATCCACAACGTCGGAGCCTAATGGGAATGAGTCGAGAGGGAATTGGATTCAGGGAACTGGTCTTTGAGAGAGATATTGTCCTTCCTCAGTTACGATGTGTGAACAGCGCCTCCTGGTGGCCGAGTGGCTAAAAGCGCCGCCTGATACAACACCGTTCACACTCTCTCTCCCGCACTCTCCTCAGGCCAGCGAGCCAGCCCAGGAGGGTCCTGGGTTCCAATCCCAGGCGCTGCTGGGCTAGGTGATCTGGGCTGGGGCAGCGTACTGCCCTCAGCTTCCCTTATGTACATCAGGGAGGGAGAAAATCAGAGCCTTGGTCAGACCACAACTGGAGTTGAGGTACAGATCAGCCATAATCTAATAGAATGGTGGAACGGGGCTGAATGGGGGTGGGCGGGGAGGAGGGCAGGATTTGGGCTGCAGATTGGGGTTAACCCCCTCACTGATCAATAACCTGCCAATGCTCGCCCCCCACCCCCAGCATCACAAATAATTCTGGAGGTTTGTGGGGAGCGTCTGGAGGGAGCTTGTCATTTGGCATCCCGAGTCAGACACCTCGAGGAGAGAATTAGTGACCATCTTACAGGAAGAGAGAAAGAGAGAGAGAGAGAGAGAAGAGAGGGTGAGCGACAGACTTAGGGAGAGAGACAGATTGAACAAGTGAGGAAAGAGAGAGAGGGGGAAGAGAGAGTGAGGGAAGAGAGAGAGAGAGCGGGAAGAGAGAGAGAGAATGAGGGAGAGAGAAGAGTGAGAGAGAGACACTGTGAATGAGAGAACGAGGGAGAGACAGAGATTGAACAAGAGGGTGAGTGAGTGATAAGAGAGGGGGAGAGGAAAGAAAGGAGGGTTGACTAAACGGTGTGGTATCAGTCTCCTGTGCGGAGAGCAGTGGTCAGGCTAAGCCACACTCAGACGCCCACGTACCTATGAACGCATTGGGAATGGTGATTTTCAGCCACATCCTGTCCCGCACCTCTAGGCCGGACTCGGGAGACATCATCGCCCTGACGATGGTGGCCATCTCGCTGTGGATGGACAGGTGAAAATCGTCGAACCCTGGAACAGAGACCAGAAGCGTGGACCCCAATTTGAACCAACTCGGAGACGAGGAGAGGCTCCGAGGGGCACAACGCACAACAACATCATCAACTTGCATTTACACATGGCCCCTCATGCAGGGTAGTGTCCCAGAGCGCTTGATAGTAGCGCAGCACGACGCTGAGCCAGTGGAGGGGAGGGTGGGGGGTGTGGGGTGTGGGAATGGGATTGACGGAGGTGGCCAAAGATACAGTGAAGAGGAAGGTGTTCAGGTGCGACCTGAAGATGGGGAAGAAACGGGCAAGACGGAGGGATTGAAGGAAAGAGTTCAAGTATTTCAGGGCATAACCCACCAGCCAACAGTTAATCTACACAACTTGGTCACCGGCTGACCTAAACATAGCTTTCTAACTAAAAATAAACTCTTGGATTTAAAATTCTAAACCAACAAAACCAATCTGGACTCTTACACCTCATCATCTCACCGGAGGTACATTTTAGTAATATTGGTCACAAAATAATCACAATGCAGTTCCCTGTGTTTGCCACTAGGTGCCGCTAGTGACGGTATTAACTGCAACACCATGTAGGCGATGGTAGTGACCTCCAGTGTTGAGAAACGAATAGTGCAACACATTAATACAGACAGATACAACAATGTCCCTCCCACAAACAGCCATGGAGTGAGCGACCAATGTCAAACCGAACATCAGACCATTCAGTCTCTTAACTTCACTGAACAGTATATACTAATAATCCTAGACGTCTCAAAGCATTCACAGAATATACTGTAATATAAACAGAGGCGTGTGTGTGGAGTAAGGAAACTTGCCTTAGGTTTTGTCCTGCCTAGGAATCAAACCCAGGTCCTCTCGTTTGCGAGGTGAATGCTCTAACCCCTGAGCTACAGGACTCCATGTATTCACTGAAATATCAGAGACATGTAGAAGGATGGCAGGGAAGGGAAGGGAAGGGAAGGAAGCATGGGGATGATGGTGATGTTGGACACGGCATGGACAGCGAGCGGTAGGACTTACGTTCGGTTTCTGGGATGGAGCTGGTGATGGAGGAGCTGGTGGAGGTGATGGTGCTCATGGAGGGACTCAAACCGTATGGCTGATAGGCTCCAGTCATGGCCGCTGTGTGGGATACCCAGGCTGCTGGGTCGATTGGACGTATGGGCTCACCTCGAAAACACAAATTAATAATAATTAATAATAATAACATTTAATAATAATCCTTGCATTTGATACAGCGCCTTATCACTTCTTCGAGACATCTCAAAGCGCTTCACTGAATACAATGTAAAGTGAATTGACTGTATATTTTGTGGGTGAAACGCGGCAGCCAATTGCACACAGCAGCATCTCACAAACAGTCATGAGTTGAGTGACCAAATTATTATTATTACTTTTTTCCCCCCAGAAAAGCGATCCGCCAATCGACTAACAACCGGATTCTTACTTACTGCTGGGTAAACAGAGGCGTGTGTGTGCAGTAAGGAAATTTGCTAACATTTGGCCCTGCTCAGGAATCAAACCCAGGTTCTCTCGCTTGTGAGGTGAGTGCTCTAACCACTGAGCTACAGGAGTCCACAAGAGCTTGTGAGAACTTTCAACCGCCCATTCAATTGCCTGAAATTTGGGACACTGTCTCGAAGCACTTAATAGTAGCGGAGCCTGACCCTGAGTCGGGGGGAAGGAGGAGTTGACCGTAAGTGCGATCAAAGAGGAAGGTCTTCATTCCAGAGACATGCGGACAATTCATTTGGATTTTAGGGGGAAAATTGGCATGCAAAATTTTGACCGCCATCTTAGATTCTCGCTTAATGGAGATGGGTGTTTACGGGGAGGCAATGTCACTTACTCCGGGGGAGGGTGAAGCAGGTGCGTGGAGTGGGGTCCCAGCATTTGGCGACTGTCAGCGTGATGGGGCTGTGAGGAGGAAAGAGAAACAGTTAGAACAACAACAATAGAAGACATTTACGCAGCGCCTTTCACGTCAGGAGGACGTCCCAAGGGGCTGGACTGTCAGAAATTTGGACCCGAGCTTGGGGTTGGGATCTGGAGGGGGTGGAGGGCACATGGAGTGGATGGGGTTAGGAGAGTGACCGAAGGTGCAGTTGAAGAGGAGTGTCTTGAGATGTGCCTTAAAGGAGGCAAGGGAGGGAGCGAGGTGAAGGGACTTTGGGATGGAGTTCCAAAGGGTGGGGTCGGAGCGGCTGAAGGCTGATGGTGGACTGTGCCAGGCAGGGGACATGGAGCAGGCTGGAGCCATGTCATCACACAAAGGAAGCGATTCAACAGAGTTATTGAAACTCAATCACGAAACGGCTCCATGCTGGAATGGTAAGCCAGAAGCACAGGATCAAATGGACTGTAAAATCCCTCTCATTATATCCTTTCTTATCCTCACTCCCCCACTGGAGCTCTCTACTCTAACCCCATTCCCTGCTCTCTCCTTATACACCTGAACAACAACAACAACAACTTGGGTTTACATAGCGCCCTCCACGCCGGACGGCGTCTCAGAGCGCTTCACAGTAACGGATCCCGGGGCCGAGCCAGGGGGAGGAGCCAGGGGAAGAGCAGGGGGAGGAGCCGGGGGAAGGGGGAAGAGCCAGGTGGAGGGGGAGGGGGAGGAGCTGGGGGAGGGGGAGGGGGGGAGGAGGGGGAGGAGCTGGGGGGGGGAGGGGGAGGAGCTGGGGGGAGGGGGAGGAGCTGGGGGGGGGGGGAGCTGGGGGAGGGGGAGGGGGAGGAGCTGGGGGAGGGGGAGGGGAGGAGCTGGGGGAGGGGGAGGAGCTGGGGGGGAGGGGGAGGAGCTGGGGGAGGGGAGGGGGAGGAGCTGGGGGGGGAGGAGCTGGGGGGAGGGGGGGGGGGAGGAGCTGGGGGGAGGGGGAGGAGCTGGGGGTAGGGGGAGGGAGAGGAGCTGGGGGAGGGGATGGGGAGGAGCTAGGGGGAGGGGGAGGAGCTGGGGGGAGGGGGAGGAGCTGGGGGAGGGGGAGGGGCCAGGGGAGGGGGAGGAGCTGGGAGAGGGGAGGAGCCAGGGGAAGGGGAGGAGCTGGGGGAGGGGGAGGAGCCAGGGGAAGGGGAGGAGCTAGGGGGAGGGGGAGGGGGAGGAAGGTGACCAAAGACGCGGTCGAAACAATGTTTAAAATGTGAAATTGGACAAATAATTGAGAAGGAAGTTAACATTAAACATTTGGCTTCAACAGTTATTTATGTAAAAGCAATAATAATAATCATTGCATTTGATTTAAGCTCCGTATCACGTCGTTGAGACGGCCCTAAATGCTTCACAGAATATACTGTAAAATAAATTGGCGATATTTTGTGGGTGAAACGTGGCAGCCAACTGCACACAGCAGTGTCCCACAAATTATTTTTATTTATTTTTTATTTATTTAAAAGCGATCGCTTTTATTATTAAAAGCGATCTGTCAATCGACTTAAGAACCGGGTTCCTACTGACTGTGAGGCAAACAGAGGCGTGTGGAGTAAGGAAACCCGCCCAACCTTTCAATCAAACCCAGGTCCTCTCGCTCTAACCGTTAAGCTACAGGACTCCACAAGCCAACTGTACACAACAGTGGTGTCCCACAAACATTTGTAGATTGAGTGACCCAATTATTCTAATTTTTATTTATCTTTTGAATGGATTATTACCGCCAGAAAGCGATCCACCAATCGACTATCATTCCACAATCTAACAACCTCTGTCTGAAAAATAAACTTCTCACCAGTTTTTTGCTGAGGATTCTCCTCAACTGATAGATATCCTTTTGTGAGTGTCTGACTGATCAGCGTTAAGTGTCCGTGTGAACCGTTGAGAGGTTGGAATCTCTTACCCTGGTTTGTGGACAATCTCTCTCAGCACTCGCACAGCATCATCATTGCTCATATTCTCAAAGTTTATATCGTTGACCTGCCAGGGGAAGAGAGGTCACAATGTGCAAGTTACTGGATGCTCAGAGCTCCAATTGCTCCGTACCCCACCCACCCAACACCCAATCTCTACCCAATACACACCCACCCACTGCCCCACAACACACACTCACTTACCCACTGTCCCACACCGCACAACACCCAACACCTCCCAAATTTTCAAGACTGAGGTGGATAGATATCTGTTAGGTCAGGGAAGTAGGGGATATGGAACAAACGCGGGCAAATGGAGTTGATGTAGTGATCAGCTATGATC
The DNA here is from genome assembly GCF_018977255.1 of Callorhinchus milii. Taxonomy (NCBI): domain Eukaryota; kingdom Metazoa; phylum Chordata; class Chondrichthyes; order Chimaeriformes; family Callorhinchidae; genus Callorhinchus; species Callorhinchus milii. The sequence continues at coordinate 1,620,412 of NW_024704752.1, read as the reverse complement.
TAATAGAATAGAATGGTGGAAGAGGCTCGAGGGGCTGAATGGCCTCCTCCTGTTCCTGTGTTCCAGCTCCGCACGTCACCCACCGATAGAATGCCATTGGCTCACAGAAAAGCAGCAAGCGCCTGGCTGGGGAGTGGGGAGGAGTGTGTGTGGGGGAGCGGGGGTTGGGGGGAGCGTGGTGCCTGGCTGGGGGGGTGGGGGCAGGTACCTGCAGCAGCATGTCTCCCGGCTCGATCCTGCCGTCGGCGGCCACGGCCCCCCCCTTCATGATGGAGCCGATGTAGATGCCGCCGTCTCCGCGCTCGTTGCTCTGCCCCACGATGCTGATCCCCAGGAAGTTGTATTTTTCTGCGGAACAACGTGCAAACAAGACCGGAGAGTGATTGACTGATCGGGAGGGTGGGTGGTGGGGGGACAATGTCAGCAGAGGGGGGAGTCCGCTCCCAAGCCTCTACCTCACTCCAGCCCCCACCTGAAAGCAACTTACCCCTGTACCTATTCCCCGCTCATGCCTGTCCCACCACCAATGGCCGAGCCTGTGACCAGCTTGTCTCAACTCGCTCCTAAAATCCATTCTACTGGCTCCTTCTCTCCCCACCTTCAAAACCCTTTGAAAGGGCAATCTCTTTTGACCGTGTATTTAATAATATACAAATAATAATCCTTGCATTGATATGGCGCCGTATCACGTTGTTAAGACGTCTCAAAGCACTTCACAGAATATCCTGTAAAATGAATTGACTGTGTATTTTGTGGGCGAAACGCGGCAGCCAATTGTGCACAGCAGCGTCCCACAAACAGTCGTGGATTGAGTGACCAAATTATTATTCTTTTGGAGGGATTATTAGCCCTGGAAATTGATCCGCCAATTGACTAACAACCAGGTTCCTACTTACTGCTGGGTAAAGAGAGGTGTGTGGACTAAGGACACCTGCCTAAGGTTTCACCCCACAGAACCCGGGTCCTCTCGCTTGCGAGGAGAGCGCGCTAACCAATGAGTTACAGGACTCCACACCTCTCTGCTTCTCTGCACCAAGCTCAGTGACTTCCAACATCACATTGAGACATTCATCCTATAAGTGCATGTTGTTGTTGTCTTTAATTCCCCTCCTTCCTCCTCCCACTCCCTCCTGCCCATTCAGGTCCACCTCTGAGACATTGGTTGGTTCAGTCCAATTTCCCAACCCCTCCCGCCCACTGTCACACAGGTTCATGACCCCGAGAACCGCAATCCCTCTCCCCCAGGGGTTTGGGTTCACGACGCACGACTAACCTTCACAACTCCCCCCCCCAACAAGAGAACCTCCCGCCATTACCCCCCCTCCCCCATTGCAAGCCGCTTACCCATGTTGAGAGTGACGGTGATGATGTTGAGAGACATGGTGGAGTCGGTGATGCTGCTGAAAGACGAAGACTGAAAGAGAAGAGACGGCGGTGATTACTGGAAACTCAGATAGTGAGTAACTGGTCTGTTACCAGTCATTCCAACCACTGTGTTACATCAACATCAGATCGTGGTGAGCGAGCCCCAGCACAGATACCATGGGGAGGGAGAGAGAGAGAGAGAGAGAGAGAGGGAATGGAGATAGAGTAGACAGCTCTAGTGGGGGAGCGAGCCCCAGCACAGACACGATGGGGAGAGAGAGAGAGAGAGAGTGGGGGAATGGAGATAGAGTAGAGAGCTTCAGTGGGGGAGCGAGCCCCAGCACAGACACGATGGGGAGAGAGAGAGAGAGAGAGAGAGAGAGAGGAGGAATGGAGATTGAGTAGAGAGCTCCAGTGGGGGAGTGAGCCCCAGCACAGACACGATGGGGCGAGAGAGAGAGAGAGAGAGAGAGAGAGAGAGAGAGAGAGCGGGGGAATGGAGATAGAGTAGAGAGCTCCAGTGGGGGAGCGAGTCCCATCATTGCCTTTTAAGGGTTCAATGTTTTTTGCCGCGATTTAATTCCGACGATGCTATGATATCACTGGAGAGCTCTGTCACTCTGTCGCTCACACAAACCGGCAGAGGGTTGCGATCGGATCACAATCGCACGAGGGATTTCGGACCGAACACTCGCCGACTCAGCGACACACGTACCCGCTCGATGCGCGGGATCCTCGGTTTCCGCCTCCGCCGTTTGTGTCGTCGCATGAGCTTGGAGGAGCTGCTCTGCTCCGTGGAGCTGCTGAACCTGAGGACAAACAGCGGCCATGAGACAAACACCATGCCAGGCCCCACAGCCACCACCAGGAGGCGCAACAGCACAGCACCCCAATCTCAGAATCACGCAGTGTCCCGCAGCGTAGTGGTTACAGCACGCGCCTCGCTAACGAGAGGACCCGGGTTCTATTCCCGGGCGGGGAGGCCAGATGCCTTGCTCCACAATCCTCTGTTCACCTAACAGTCAGTAGGAACCCAGTTGTTAAGTCGATTGGTGGATGGTTTTTCAAGGGTAATAATCCAACCCCCAAAAAAAGGTCATTCAATCTACAACTGTTTGTGCAATTGCCCACCCCCCCACCCCACTGCCCCCCCCAAGTACCTGCTGGTCGAATCATCTTCATCGGAGTCGAAGAAGCTGGTAGACTCCAGTTCGCTGCTCATCAGTGTGGACGAGCTGTCGTAGCCGCCCACCTCGTGTCTCCTCTCCATCTTGGTGTGGCCATTCACCCTGGGCACTGCGGGACAGAGAGGGCACATGTCAGCCAGTAATAATAAATAAATAATAATAATAATCCCAGCATTTGATATAGCGCCTTATCGCTCACAAATATACAGTCAATTCACTTTACAATATATCTGTGAAGCGCTTTGAGACGTCTAGAAGACGTGAAAAGTGCTATATCAAATGCAAGGATTATTATTATTATCATTATTATTATCACGTCTTCGAGACGTCTCAAAGTGCTTCACAGGATATACTGTAAAGTGAAGTGACTGTATATTTTGTGGGCGAAACCCAGCAGCCAATTGCACACAGCAGCGTCCCACAAACAAGTCATGGATTGAGTGACCAAATTTTTATTATTTTTAATTTTTTAATTTATTTTTTGAAGGGATTATTACCCCCGGAATCCTTCACCCTTGACTACACTCTCCCCCTGCTCACCCATTCTCATAATACAACACCAAGATAAATTTTTAAACCTTCCCAGCCCCCCACTTGTCCAAAGACAGGCTTTAAGGCTATGATTTCAGGGCAGAGCTGGGTGGGTGAATGGAGCTGAGACTTTGCTCACAGTCACTCTCTGTTCACATCACTCTCCCCTCATGCTCCTCCGCCCCAACCTGTCACAGTTTGAGTGAGCATGTGTATATGTACATGTATGAGCGCGTGTGTATGTGCACGTGTGTGAGTGCAGAAACACTAATCCCACTGCGTATTACTATTATTGCATTATTATTAATAACATTATTATTAACAGAGACCATAATCTGGTAGAAAATTAATTTTCACTTAGAAAAACATAAGTTAATTAATGACAGTCAACACGGATTTGTTAAAGGCAAATCGTGTCTGACAAACTTAATTGAGTTGTTTGATGATATAATGGAGGATTGATGAACTTTCAGAAGGTGTTTGATAAGGTGCCACATAATAGACAAGTTAGTAAAATTGAAGCCCATGTGATAAAAGGGACGGTGGCATACAAAATCGGCTGGGAGACAGAAAGCAGAGGGTGGTGGTGAATGGTTGTTTTTCAGACGAGCGGGAAGTATACAGTGGTGTCCCCGAGGGGTCAATATTAGGTCCACTGTTCTTTTTGATACGTACATGACTTGGACTCGGGTATAGAGAACAACATTTTAAAGTTTGCAGATGACACAAAACTTGAGAATGTAGTAAACAGTGAGGAGGATATTAATAATAATCCTTGCGATTGCCTTATGTCTTTGAGATATGTCAAAGCGCTTCTGTAAAGTGAATTGACTGTATATTTTGTGGGAGAAGCAATGGTAGCAGACTCCAGGAGGAAATAGATAGACTGGTGATATGGGCAGACATATGGCAGATGAAGCTTAATGCAGAGAACTGTGAGGTGATGCAATTTAGGAAGAAGAATGAGGAGAGGCAATATACACTACAGTTTTAAAGGGGGACCAGAGAGACCTGGGGCTTCACATACACAGGTGTTTGGAGGTGGCAGGGCAGGTTGATAGAGCTGTTAAAAAAACATATGTCATCCTTGGCTTTATAAACAGAGGCACAGCGTACAAAGCAAGGAAGGTCTGCTAAACCTTTATAAGTCACTGGTTAGACATCATATCTTATAATGTCTTGTCATCTGCTCCAGCCCACACACACGTGTACATACACACACATGTGTACATACACACACGTGTACATACATACACATACAAAGATGTGTACACACGTACAAATACACACACACACACACGTGTACTGACACACACATACACATGTACATACACACACGTGTACATACACACCCATCTCGAAGACATGATAAGGTGCTATATCAAATGCAAGGATTAGTATTATTATGTGTACACACACAAACACATATTCACACACACACTTGGGCAAACATTCAGACACACTCACATGTACACTGCTGTGCGCAATTGGCTGCTGCGTTTCTCCCACAAAACACAGTCAATTCACTTTACAGTATATTCTGTGAAGCACTTTGAGACGTCTAGAAGACGTGATAAGGGTTTATATCAAATGCAAGGATTATTATTATTATATACACACATTCACTCATATGTACACACACATTCAAACGTGTACATACACACACATACCGTGTTCGTGCACCTCTTTCCGCCGGGGCCGTTCCCTTCTCGATGACACGACGGACTCGGTCTCCGTCTCATTGTCCAGGTTGTCCTGACTGCCCGCCACGTTAGCGCTGCACAGGATCCAAGACACAGAGCTTCAGGTACAGACCCTCATGCACAGAATCCGCGCTCTCCCCACCACCCCCCACAAGCACACACACAGGAGGACCCAACCCCCACGCACGCCCTGCTCCCCCCCCACCACCTGCCCCACTGTGGTCCAAAGACTCGTTGAGTTGATGTACTGAAAATAAATTGCCACAAAGGGGCGCTGTGGTCCTACACAACTCAACTCCCGGACACCTGAGATACTGGGGGGGGGGGGAACGGGGGGGGGGACATTATTTAACTGAACGATGTCAAACTAGGGACCAAGACCATTTTCTGAAGAACGTCAGAAAGTGTGGCACCGAACATTATCTGCCATGAAAACAATGGCACTCACACACACACTCACTCATATACACTCACACGCGCGCACACACACATCACACACACACCACACGCGCACACACACTCACACACTCGCTCACACACACTCACACACTCGCTCACACACACTCACTCGGTCAACACACACACTCACTCATACACACACACACACACTCGCCCGCTCACACACACTCACCCGCTCACACACACACTCGCCCGCTCACACACACACTCGCCCGCTCACACACACACTCGCCCGCTCACACACTCATTCACTCACTCATACAAACACACTCACTCATACAAACACACACATACTCACTTACACACACACTCACTCACTCACACACTCACTCATACACAAACATACACTCACACACTCACTGATCCTCTGGACATCTAAATACAGTTAAAGACTTGTATTGAATACAATGATCATCATTCTTCCACGTTTCAATTGTTGATCAATGCGCTGCAGGAGGAAAACGTGGGGGTAACGGGACTGTGTGAACACCCTGTATATGAATCACAGTATAAGTGCAAATTTTGGTTGTTGCTTTTAACCCCAGACTCCCTGCCTCCCTCCGCACCACCCCCACCCCCTCCCCCACCCAGACCCAAATACTCACTGAAAGGATGGGGGTCGGGAATCCCCAATTCCACCCGTTCGTTCAATGGGGGGCGGGAGGTCAGACTGACTGTCTGCGCAGGTGGAGCCAGTGTCGGAGTGTGAACCCTCTGCTGAAACCAGCTGTAAAACATCAGTCAATAATAATAATAATCCTCGCATTTGATACAACGGCTCATCGCCTCGTTGAGACGTCCTCAAAGCGCTTCACAGAATATACTGTCAAGTGTAGCGACTGTGTGTATTGTGGGCGAAACCAACAACTGGGTTTCTGTTTACTCCTGGGTAAACAGAGGCGTGTGGAGTAAGGAAACTTGCCTAAGGTTTTGACCCTCCCGGGAGTTGAACCTGGGTCCTCTGGTTTGCGAGGCGAGGGTGCTGACCACTACCCTACAGGACTCCACATTATCAGAGCTCAGCACGGCCATAATCCCTGGGGTCAGCGCTCGAGGAATCAGCAGCCAGAGGAGAAGCGACAAACATAGGAAGCGACGGGTATGGTTTACCAGGACAATAAACAGTCTTTACACAGACGGTGACTTGAATGTAGAATTCACAGCCACTGACTTCTGCTGAGAGAATTAGAGACACGCTTGATGAGGAGTAACATCGAAGGCGGTGGGTGTGCGAGAGAGACAGAGAGACAGACAGAATCAGGCTATGTGTGCGTGAGAGACCGAGAAAGAGAGATAGGCTGTGTGTATGAGAGAGAGAGAGATACAGCCAATGCTTCCCAGTGAGTCCATCTCTCACCCATTCAAAGAATCAGCTCACAGTTGCTCTCTCCCCATGTGCTGGGGCTCACTCCCGCACTGGAGCTCTCTACTCTAACCCCATTCCCTACTCTCTCTCTCTCTCCGCCCATGGTGTCTGTGCTGGGGCTCGCTCCCCCACTGGAGCTCTCTACTCTAACCCCATTCCCTGCTCTCTCTCTCCCCATGGTGTCTGTGCTGGGGCTCACTCCCGCACTGGAGCTCTCTACTCTAACCCCATTCCCTACTCTCTCTCTCTCTCTCCGCCCATGGTGTCTGTGCTGGGGCTCGCTCCCCCACTGGAGCTCTCTACTCTAACCCCATTCCCTGCTCTCTCTCTCCCCATGGTGTCTGTGCTGGGGCTCGCTCCCGCACTGGAGCTCTCTACTCTAACCCCATTCCCTGCTCTCTCTCTCTCTCCCCATGGTGTCTGCGCTGGTGCTCACTCCCCCACTGGAGCTCTCTACTCTAACCCCATTCCCTGCTCTCTCCCCATCGTGCCCATTCCCCTGCTCTCTCCTCACACCAATTAATATAAATTTCCCTATTAAATATTGTGACTAACTCAGTTTTAACATGATTCTGTGATCCTAACAACCCTTGGCATTATATAAAACACACTCATTATTCTTGTTATTGTGTTATCTTGTTGGGCACATTCTCCCTTGACGTGAGACATTACCCAGAGTGGCAGTGTGAAGGGAAAGCCTATTTACCCGATGGTTTTCACAGCCAATCGTGACCTGCCGGCATCACTGTGATCAAACTGCCACAACCGACAGCCCAGAATCTCCCAGTTCACCCTCCATTTTCACCATCTCACTAACTCCAGTTCTGGGACAGAATAGCTTTGTTTATCTGAGCTCTAACACTCGTCTCTCTCTCTGTCTCCCTCTCTGATCCCACTGCAAATTATAAAGGAAATGGGTATTTAGGAGCCAAAGGTTGTGTCCTTTACCTCCAAGTGATGCAATTTTGAGCTTCATGTCACTTTGGGAACGTGTGTCCACTTTAGGTAAATGCACTGTGGGATATCGTGGAGCCAAGTGAGGATCAAACTTCACCCACAGAATACACAGTCACTACACTTTACAGTATATTCTGTGAAGCGTTTTGAGACGTCTCTACGACGTCATAAGGATTATTATTATTAAAGTACACCCATGTTGTCAGACTGCTGTCCTTCAGATAAGAGGTTAAAATAAACTTCTGTCTGTGCCTGTTCAGGTAGATGTACAACATGCAGACGTGGATTGAGTGACCAAACAATTCTTCTAAAAAAATTGGGGGGGGAACATTACCCCCGAAAGCGATCCGCCAATCGACTAACAACAGAGCTCTACTTACTGCCAGGTAAACAGAAGCGTGTGGATTAAGGAAACTTGCCTGAGGTTTTGCCCCAACACATAAAACATACACGGATCTGTCAGACAAACCCCGAGGTCACATTTCACTCAGTTTCAGCCCATGAAACCATTTTCTCTTAAAATTTAAGATCCGGGAGAAAAAAAATTGTGAAAAAAATCTTTCAATTTTCACCATCAGTTTTGGAAGCCATTTCTTTTTTTTAGGAATTGGGAAAAAATCAGCTTCCGAATCAAGGCGGCATTGAAGGATATTCCACCGACCTGCTTCAGATTTTAAGATGGAGCGAAATTGTGCTGTGTTCATCCTGGGCAGCGCAAAACCTTAGGCAAGTTTCCTTACCCCACACACCTCTGGTTACTTAGCAGAAAGTAGGAATCGGTTGTTGGTCGAATGGCGGATCACTTTCCGGGTATTAATCCCTCAAAAAAAATATTTGGCCACTCAATCCACGAACTGTTTGTGGGACGCTGCTGCGCGCATTTAATTGACTGCTGCGTTTCGCCCACAAAATACACATTCAATCCGCTTTACAATATATTCTGTGAAGCGCTTTGAGACGTCTCAACGACTTGATGAGGCGCTGCATCAAATGCAAGGCTTATTATTATTATAAGTAAGCATTATAATTCTCGTTCTCTCTCTCTCCCCACTGAGAATTGTACTCACCCAAGAGACGACTCTGCCATTGAAGCAAGGAAGTGTGGCATTGTCATCGGAAATCTCCTCTTTCACAACCCTGGGAGAGAATAACAGGAGGTGTGAGATCCATTTCATGTCACAAAATTACTAATCCAACATTCTATATGGAATGGAGGCCAGAGGCGTCCGCACAGGAATCCGGTCACCAGCCCATCATTGAGGCTCTTACTGTGTCCACGCTGGTGCCTGGTGCACAAAAAATATCTATCCGGTAGCGTATTAGTTTGAGCACTCGCCTCGCAAGCGAGAGGCCCCGCGTTTGGTTCTTCGACAGGGCCAAACCTTCGGCAGGTTTCTTTCTCCACACGCCTCCGTTTACCGAGCGGTAAGTAGGAACCCGCATGTTAGTTGATTAGCGGATGGCTTTCCGGGGTAATAGTCCCTCAAAAATAGAAAGAGAGAGAGAGCGAGGGCTGAGAGAGAGAGAGAGGGAGAGAGGGAGTGTGTAGACAGAGGAGGATGGATACAGAGGTCTGTAATGACAGCTCAGTAACCTGCCCCCACCCTGGCATGTGGCTGAACAGGCTATTGGTGACAGTGATCACACACAGAGCTGTGCTAACAACAGCAATCCTGAGGCTTCAGTTTGCGACAGAGAGCGATAGGAACACACACACAGGCAGCACCTCAACGACACACACCAGGTTGTGTACTTTTGATGGTCTTTAGTGGCCACCTCCCCTCTTCCCCCACCCCACCCAGCTCAGCGTCAGGCTCCACCACTGTTAAGCGCTCCGAGACACTGCCCCACGTGAAGGGCGTTGTGTAAATGCAAGTTTTGCTGTTGCCCGAAGCGAGAAAAAGAGATACGACATTTTACATTGCCGGGCGTCTGAATTGTGATATTTCTTAATGATTCCGAGTCGTGAGAAAGGTCTGGTTTATTATAAAAGTAATAACAATAATCCTTGCATTTGACACAGCGCCTTATCACCTCACTGAGATATCTCAAAGCGTTTCACAGAATATACTGTAATTGTAGTGACTGTGTGGTTTGGTCGGAAACATGGCTTTAAATATAAATTTAAAATATAAATTGACAGCATTTTATAAACACCATAATCCTTGCATTTGATATAGCAATTTATCACATCAGTATTGTTCCCTTCCCCCTCCCCAACGCCCCCCATCCCGCTCCCCCCCCAGCCCCTCCTTCCACCCACCATCTGCCTCCTCACACATCAATTAATGTTACAGTTCTGATGAATCTATCGATGGGAGATGTCAGGGCTCAGAGCTCTCGCTCCGCACCCCACCCCCGGGCTGGGCTGGGCTGGGCTGTACCGGCTGTGCTGCCCCGGGGGGAAAAGTGACAGACAGAGCAGCTGCTCGCAACCCAGAGCGGCCGCTAATGTCACCGCGGGGAGGGGGAGGGGAAGGGGAGGGGGAAGGGGAGGGAGAAGGGGAGGGGGGTGGAAGGGGAGGGGAGGGAAGGGAGAAGGGGAGGGGGAGGGGAAGGGGAAGGGGAGGGGGAGGGGGAAGGGGAGGGGGTTGGAACCCAAAGCAAAATGTGTCTCCCTGGAAATGAAATATTAGTGTGCAGATCAGTGTGTGTCTTTGTGTGTGTGTCTGTCAGTATCAGTGTGTGTGTGTGCGTGTCAATGTGTGTGTGTCAATGTGTGTGTGTGTGTCAATGTGTGTGTGCGTGTCAATGTGTGTGTCAATGTGTGTGTGTCAATGTGAGTGTCAATGTGTGTGTGTGTGAATGTATGCGTGTGTCAGTGTGTGTGTGTGTGTCAGTGTGCGTGTGTATGTGTCAATGTCCCCGTATATGTGGGGGGTGTGGGGGGGGGTTCCATGGAGCTCCTCTGGTATCTCAAACCGTAGCTGAATGTCAGGCAAGTGGAGCGCCACCTCCCCCCCCCCCCCCCCCCCCACCCCACAATTAATCTGTAGAAACCCTCCAGAGACAGGGTTCCCTGGTGTGCCCAGAGCAGGGCAGTTACAGCTCAGATGGTGCAGTCTCTACTCTGAGGGGAAATGTAGTGTTAATTACTATTTACATTCCCTAAAGCCCAGCCCCGCAGCCCAGAGCAGAGCCGAGCCGAGCGCGGCACCAGGGCCCGACACCGCCAGACTGCAGCTCCGCGCGTGTTCGTGTGGGAGGTGCACTGTGATCACGTCCGTACCACAGGAGACATCACAGCCCAACCCCAGCGCCGCATCTGCGAGGACTGTCAGTCAGAATACAGGGCGGGGGAGAGGGAGGGAAAGAAATCACCCATTCTCTTTTTCAAACAGCTCTTTAACGTAACATTTTACAACACTAATAATCTTTGCATTTGATACGACATAACATAACATGTAGGAGCAGGAGTAGTCCATTCAGCCCTCCGAGCCGGCCCCGCCATTCAATCATGGCTGATCTGCTAATCTACCTCCAGCTAATAGCGCCTTATCACGTTGTCATTGCATCTAAAAGCGATTCATGCAATACGCTGTAAAGAGTAGTGACTGTGTATTTTGCGGACGGAACACGGCGGCCAATTGCGCACAGCAGTGCATCACAAGCAGTCGTGGATTGAGTGACCAAATTATCATTTTTTTGGGGGGGGGAGGAAGTGGTGGGAGTGGGGGGTGGGAGGGGATTACTACCCCCAGAACGCGATCCGCCAGTTGACTACCAACGATGTTCATACTCACTGCTGGGTGCACAGAGGTGTGTGGAGTAAGGACATTTACTCAACGTTTTGCCCTGCCCGGGAATTGAACCCAGGTCTTCTCGCGTGCGAGGCGAGTGCTCTAACCACTGAGCTACAAAATCTGCCTGTCAGTTTGACGTCGATCTGAAAGGACGTTGCCATAGATAACACAGCGTTCTTTCCCCCCCAGCACTGGGCTGGAGCGTCAGCCTGGACTGTGAGCTGATGTATGTGTTTGTGGGGGTGGGGGGGGTGGGGGGCTCGAACCTGATGAATCCTCGGTACAGATTCCAGCGGGAGGGGTGGGGGAATGAACGACTCGAAGGTACACATCTGGGACACTAACATCTGGGATGAGCCTGGCTGTTGGCAGGAGCGATGTGTGAGTGGGCTGAGCCTGGACAGAGGTGGGTGGGTGGGCCACAGTTCGGATTTTTTGAAGAGGCAGCACATTCTTCGGGACGGGTCAAAAGGCCACGATTGATGCTGAGCAAACAGCCCCTCACACACCAGATGTTCCCAGCGAGAGATTGCAAGATCCAAGCGTGAGGCAAGAGACTCGGGAAAGGGGTGGGGGGGGGGGAGCAGGAAAAATCACCTGGTACTAGGAATCATCCGGCAGTGAGGATTCTGAATAATAATAATAATCCTTGCATTTGATATAATGCCTTATCACGTTGTTGAGACGTCTCAAAGCGCTTCACAGAGTATACTATACTGTAAAGTGCAGTGACTGTGTATTTTGGGGGTGAAACGCGGCAGCCAGCTTGAACACACCAACAACAACAACAAGATTCCATTAAGAGAGCACCTTTCACGTCGGGAGGACGTCCCGAGGCGCTATACAGTTGGGTCAGGACCCGAGCATTGGGAGGAATGGTCAGGGTGAGGGGAGGGAAGGGAGGGAGCGAGGAGGGGGGAAATGGTCAGGGTGAGGGGAGGGAAGTGTCCCACTAACAGCCAGGGAGTGAGTGACCCATTTTATTTTGGAGGATTGGTGGCCAGGACACCTGGAGAGAGAAACCCCCTTCTTTTTGTTTCGAACAGCGCCGCAGGATCTTTAATCTCCTCCTGGACAGGCAGATGGGACCTCGGTTTAACGTCTCATTCGAAGTCCTGGAGGAGGAGTCCTGTAGCTCAGTGGTTAGAGCACTCTCTTTGCAAGTGAGAGACCTGAGTTCAATTCCAGGCAGAGGGTGAAACCTTGGGCAAGTTTCCTTACTCCACACAGAGCCTAATAATAATCCCTCCAAAACCAAAAACAATAATAAATTGGTCATTTTCAATCTACGACTGTTTGTGGGACATTGCTGTGCGCAATTGGCTGCCGCGTTCGCCCACAAATATACAGTCAATTCACTTTACAGTATATTCTGTGAAGCCCTTTGGGACGTCCTCCCGACATGAAAAGCGCTATATCAAATGCAAGGATTATTATTATTAAGGATGGGGCCCCCGACAATGTGTGCTTCCCCCAGCCCCGCATTGGAGGCTCCGTTTATACTACAGTATGTGATTCCAAGTTGCGACGTGGGGGCTTGAACCCACAACCTTCTGTCTCAGAGGTGAGAGCGCTACCACTGAGCCAGGCTGACACACACAACCGTTTCCCACTGGTCACTCAATCCGCAACTGTTTGTGGGAGACTGCTGTGCGCAATTGGCTACCGGGTTTCGCCCACAAAATATACAGTCACTACACTTTACAGCATATTCCGTGAAGCGCTTTGACACGTCTCCACGACGTGATGAAGTGTTGCTATACAATACAAAATTACATTTGTAAAGCGTCTTTCACATCCGGAGGGCGTTCCAAGGCTCTGAACAGTCAGGGATTAGGATGAATTGCTATATCAAATGCAAGGATTATTATTATTATTATTAGAGTATTCTCTAATCCTGGCCGGTGACTTGCTGAGCCGGTCGGCAGACGTGGCTTTCGCTCGGCTCCGCAGAGCAGTCGCGAGCTCACCGCAGCTCGAGTGCAGGGCCAAATTCCCAATGTGTTGGCCATTAGCTGTGTGTAAGGGGCTGGCATCTATCCCAGTGACTGCATGGAACAGGCTGGGAAATCTCTGTACACATACATAAAGCACAGGAGCACAGGAACCCCCCCCCACCCACCCCCACCGCAACATAAACACTCTTAGTACGGTTACCCCCTCCCATCAGTAAGGTTAGACACAGAGAAACACTCCTCTTTCTATTCATTATTCCTCTACACACACACTCAACATACATCCAACACACACACACAACACCCCCCCACACACACACCCCCACACACACACACACACACAAGCCCAACACACACTCACACTCGTGCAAAACTGGGATCTTTTTCTAACCCAAATAATGGCCGCAATGGTTTGATAAAACCGCTGTACCTCCAAGCATCTCAAAGTGTGTTGCACAACAAGTGACTTTGTGACGTAGTGACTAGTGACATCTGTTCCCCTCCCCTAAACAATGACCAGTGTCTTGCTTAGTGACTGGCCTCTGACAGACACCCCCCACCCGCGCTCTCTCTTACCTTCTGTGGTCAGAGCTCCAGCGAGTGAGACCCTGCCCTGCATTACATACACCTTACTTTACTTTACACTTTACTTAAACTTCCTTATATAACAACAATAATAATCCTTGCAATTGATGTAGCGCCTTATCACGTCGTTGACACATCTCAAAGCGCTTCACAGAATATACCGTAAAGTGAATTGACTGTATGTTTTGTGGGCGAAACGCGGCAGCCAATTGCGCACAGCAGCGTCCCCGCAAACAGTCGGGGATTGAATGACCAAATAATTATTATTATTTTTGAAGGGATTATTAGCCCCGGAAAAGCGATCCGCCAATCGACTAACAACCGCGTTCCTACTTACTACTGGGTAAACAAGGCGTGTGGAGTAAGGAAACCTGCCTTACTTACCCGGGTCCTCTCGCTTGCGAGGCAAATGCACTAACCACTGAGCTACACTCCCTGGTCTCAGCCCGCGAGACAGGCTTTTATTTTAACATCAGGCTCTGGTGGAATTGCTCGTACTGTGAAAGCTCCTGAACCCGGTCTCAGTTTCGAAGCCATTTTTCCTGTGGATTTTATACAATAAAAGGAAACGGCTCCATATTAAGACGGGATTGAGGAATTTCCCACGCTTTCCTTGCGCGCCGTCTTTTAATGTGATGAGATCACGGCCCCACGGGCTGGGACGGGGTAGATTTCGGGGGTTGGTGGGGAAAGGGCTCCTGTTCACTTAGTGGGGGAAGATTACTGTGCGACATTCGAACGGTTACATCCTGTTTAATCTCCTTCCCGGTGTTTTGACAATGTTTCCCTGCTGTGCACAATTGGCTGCCACATTTCACCCACAAAATAGACAGTCACTGCACTTTACAGTATATCCCGTGAAGCGCTTTGCGGCGTCTTAATGACGTGATAAGGCGCTATATCAAATACAAGGATGATGATGATGATGCTGTGGTTCTTGTACATTCTTCTGCTGTTCCACAAGAAATGTTTCCGATAAAACTCTGCGTTTCCCTGCCCTCTGCAGCAATCGTTCGGTTTCAGCCTCACAGCTGTTTCACTGCAGACTCCAGAGGTGAATGTTATTTCCATTGATCCTCAAATCATCAATAATAATCATCATGATAATCCTTGCATCTGACACAGCTCCTTATCCTGACTTTGTGGTAGTGCTCTCTCGCCTCTGAGTCAGAACGTTGTGGGCTCAAGTCCTAGGTCTAGACTTGGAATCGCACAGTCTAAGCTGACGCTCCATAGCAGCGCTGGAGGATGTGTTGCATTGTCTGAGATGCCGTCATTCAGAGACGTTAAACTGAGGCCACATCTGCCTGTTCAGGGGGACGTTAAAGATGCCACGGCGCTATTCGACAAAAGAAGGCAGTTTCTCTCTCCCGGTGTCCTGGCCAACAATCCCCCAAATAAAATTAGTCTCTCGCTCCACGACTGTTTGTGGGACAGGCCTGTGCATAATTGGCTGCTGCATTTTGCCTACAAAAAATAGACAGTCACTACACTTTACAATATATTCTGTGAAGTGCTTGGAGAGGTCTCGACGACGTGATTAGGTGTTATAACATCTACAAGGTGCTATAATTCAAGATCCTCATCCTCACCTACAAGGCCATTCCCGGCCTCGCTCCCTCCTACCTCTACGACCTACTATCCCCCTACCTACCTGCCCGTACCCTCATTCCTCTGGCTCCGGTCTGCTCCACATCCCCCGCCACAACCGCCCTATCATCGGTGGCCTTCAGCCTCTCAGCCCCGAGGCTCTGGAACTCCATCCCCAGTGCCTTCGCCGCTTCCTCCCTTTTCTCCTTCAAGGCCGGTCTCAAGACCTTTCTCTTTGACCTTCAGCCTTCAGCTCCCCTCTCGACTCTCTATCCCCTCCTCACTCCCTCCCTTCCCTCCCCTCACCCTGACCATTTCCCCCCTGCTCGGGTCCTGACCCAACTGTCCAGCGCCTTGGGATGTCCTTCCGACGTGAAAGGCGCTCTATAAATGGAATCTTGTTGTTGTTGTTGTTGTTGTTGTAATGTGCTGACTTCATGGCTGTTAATGGGACTTTACTGTGACACAAACTGACAGCCACACAGCAATGTCGCACAAACAGCTGCGAAGTGAATGAGTGATTTTATCCGGGAGATTGTTAATCAGGACACCGGAAGGAACTCCCTTTGCTTTTCAAACAGCGCTGCGAGATCTTTAGCGTTCACCTGGACAGTCAAACATGGGACCTCGGTTTAACATTTCATCTGAAGGATGTCACCTCTGACAATGCAACTCCTCCCAGTGCTATGCTGGAGCATCAACAGGGTCTGTATGGTTTAATATAATAATAATAATAATCCTTGTATTCAACATAGCAATGCAACACATCATTGAGACGTCTCAGAGTACTTTACAGAAAATACTGTAAAGTGAACTGACTGTATATTTTGTGGATGAAACGTGTGCAGGGTCCCAATGACAGGGGAGGGAATCCAGAACCCACAACATTCTGACTCAGAGGTGAGAGGGCTACCGACTGATCCAGGCTGACACAGGGAGCACCAACCCGGGAGTAGATATTAACACCATTGCCCAAAAGTGTGGCCGAAGAGCGAGGTTTATAGTAGAATCTCGTAGAGTAGTGGTTAGCCTCTCAAGCGAGATAACCTGGGTTCTATTCTCAGACAGGGCGAAACCTTAGACAAGTTTCCTTACTCGACACGTCTCTGTTTACCTCGCAGTGAGTAGGAACCCTGTTGGTAGTCATTTGGTGGATCACTTTCTAGGGGTAACAATCCCTTCAAAAAAATTAAAATAATAATAATTTGGTCACTCAATCCATGACTGTTAGTGGGACGCTGCTGTGCGCAATTGGCTGCCACGTTTCGCCCACAAAATATACAGTCAATTCACTTTACAGTAAATTCTGTGAAGCGCTTTGAGACGTCTCAATAATGTGATAAGGCGCTGTATCAAATGCAAGGATTATTATTATTATTATTTATTATTCTTACTATAGGAGCAATACCCAACGCAGGGCTTATCATTGCTGATTCTGAACTCAACGAAAGAAAATGGAAAGAGTGTTACGTGTTAGCGAGTGATTCCTCTTTATCACACGTTCATTCGTTCCTTACACTGAGAGTCCTTATCATAGAGCATTTGCCAAACCAGTTTGAACATGTTACAAGATCATAATGAGGTGACAAAGCCATGCAGATCACATCAAGTCAGATGTCTTGGTTGCTACTCTCCGCCCTCAGTCTTGTTCAGTTCGGCCCACTTAATGACATCAACTTTTGCATTTAACATAATGTCTCTCACACCAAACCTTCTCAAAGTGATTACCAGGGAATCCATCAGATAAGATCAGTCACTCACTTCACGGCTATTTTGCAGGACGTCGCTGTGCGCAATTTAATAATACTATCACTACTAATAATCCTTGCACTTGATGTAGCGTCTTATCACGTCATTGAGACGTCTCATCTCAAAAAGTTTCACAGAATATATAGAAGTGCAATGACTGTGTATTTTGTGGGCCAATCGCGGCAGCCAGTTACACACAACAGTGTCCCACAAACAATGCAACGCCCCCCAACGCTGTATTGGAGCATCAACTTAGAATATGTGATTCCAAGTCTCCGCCGTGGGGTTTGAACCCACAATCTTCTGACTCAGACGCGAGAGCACCAGGCTGCGTTTGCCAACAAATACAAAGTCACTACGCTTCACAATAAAATCCTGTGAAGTGCTTTAAAACATCTCGACTCGACATGAAACACAAGAATTATTATTCTATTTATTATTGGTATTATTACAATTGTGCACAATTGGCTGCTGTGCCTTTCGCCCACAAAATACACAGTCGCTCCTCTTTACAGTATATTCTGTGAAGCGCTTTTGAGACATCTTAATGCTGGGATAAAGCACTATATAAAAATTCAAGGATTATTCTTAATAATTATTATTACCAGCCGCAACAATAGAGGAGGCCAGTGCGAGCAAAGTTTTTATAATGAGCCTTCAGCCCATTTGATCACAAACCCTTTCCTTTAATTTTCCCATCATCACAGCACTGAGCTGGGGAGTGGGAGAGGACCTGATGGTTATGAATCCAGCTCATTACAAAGCACATTAACAATGTGCACACAAGTTCAATTAGGTTAAACTCTCCAGCAGGAAATATAATTAAGCGTCAGCCTGGCTCAGTCGCTCACGCTCTCGCCTCAGGGTCAGAAGGTTGTGGAGTCCCACAGCATAGTGGTTAGCACTCTCGCCTCGTGAACGAAAGGACTGGGTTTGATTCTCGGGCGTGGCAAAACCTTAGGCAAGTTTCCTTACTCCACACACCTGTGTTTACCCAGCAGTAAGTAGGAACCCAGTTGTCAGTCATTTGGCGGATCAATGTTTTGGGGAGTAATAATTCATCAAAATAACAATAATAATAATTTTTGCCCACAAAATACACAGTCAATATATTCTGTGAAGCGCTTTGAGACGATGTGGTAATACACTATATCAAATGCAAGGATTATTAATAATATTATTATTGTGGGTTCGAGCCCATCATTGACCTCCATTCTTATCTCTCTCCTTGCACACCAGTTTCACCTCCTTGCTTCTCTATTAACGCACATCATCAACCTCTCCTTGTCCACTGGCACCGTTCCACCCCCCAAAAAACAGCCATCGTCACTCCCATCCTAAAAAAAACCTTCCCTATAACCCTGATCCCAACCCCCAGCTCAAGTGCACATCCTGACTGTTCAGCAACCTCCCGACGTGAAAGGTGCTGTGTAAATGTAATTATCATCAAGGAATTACAGTGCGGAGTCGTGGGGAGGAACAAAGAAAATATACAAAGCCTTGACTCAGCAGGGTGAGGGGATGGCTTATAATAATAATAATCCTTGCATTTGATATTGCATCTTATCACGTCATTGAGACAAACGTCTGAAGTGCTTCACAGGATTTACTGTAAGGTGAATTGACTGTATATTTTTGGGGAAAAATGGGGCAGCCACTTACGCACTGCAGCGTCCCATAAACAGTCGTGGATTGAGTGACTTTTTTTGGCGTGAAGGGTTCATTACAGAAAACAATCTTCCAATTGACTAACAACCTAGTTCCTACTTACTGCGAGATAAACAGAGGGGTGTGGAGTAAGGAAACTTGCCTACGGTTTCACCCTGCCTTGGAATCGAACCCGGGTCCTCTCGCTTGGGAGGCGAGTGCTCTAACCACTACACTATGGCTTTGAGCACAACAGAAAATGTACCGAACACAGCCAGTGTGTGTGACAATGAACCCTCGCTCATGGCAGTTCAGGGCAAAGCGGGAATTACTGAAATAACTGGCCTTGTTGGTTAAAGAGGCACCATGCAATGTTATCCCAGGTAATCAGTCAGATTAATAATGGGGGATGGAACGTTTCCAACCTTTAGCCCAAAGGTTCAGTGTCCAATACTCCCCCGGGTCAGTTACAGTACGGGTTAGAGACACAGTAAAGCTCCCTCTACACTGTGCGTCCACACTCCCAGGTCAGGGTTAGTGACATAGTAAAGCTCCTCTACACTGTGCGTCCACACTCCCAGGTCAGGGTTAGTGACACAGTAAAGCTCCTCTACACTGTGCGTCCACACTCCCAGGTCAGGGTTAGAGACACCGTAAAGCTCTACACTGTGCGTCCACACTCCCAGGTCAGGGTTAGAGACACCGTAAAGCTCCCTCTACACTGTGCGTCCACACTCCCAGGTCAGGGTTAGAGACACCGTAAAGCTCTACACTGTGCGTCCACACTCCCAGGTCAGGGTTAGAGACACCGTAAAGCTCCCTCTACACTGTGCGTCCACACTCCCAGGTCAGGGTTAGAGACACCGTAAAGCTCGCTCTACACTGTGTGTCCACACTCCCCGCTCAATGACAGCATGAGTCAGAGCGCTTTGAGATGTCTTGACGATGTGATAAGGCACTACATAAAATGTGAGGATTCTCATTGTTATTAGACTATCAGCAAATGAGTCTTTTGGATTATTCGATCGAGAGAGGTTTGTGGTATAACATACAGTCACACAGAACATCACAGCACAGAGACAAGCCATTCAGCCCAACTAGTCTGTGCCGGTGTTTAGGCTCCACATGAGCCCAGTCTCCACCTCTCCATTCCATTCCTTTCAAGAAGTATTTTTCTAAATTCCATGAATTCATTTCGATAACACAGGTCGTTCCTTAACCTTCTCAGCTCCAGTGAAGAGAGACAAGACCTCTCTCTTTCTCTCTCCTTCCAGTATGATAATCCTTGCATTTGATACAGCGCCTCATCACGTCTCCGAGACGTTTCAAAGCGCTTCACAGAATATACTGTCAAGTGGATTGACTGTACATTTTGTGGGCGAAACGCAGCAGCCAATTGCGCACAGCAGCGTCCCACAAACAGTCGTGGATTGAAGTGACTGCATAATTGTCGTGATTTTGGGGGATTTTTTTTGTTGAAGGGATTAAACGTGGTCGGTTATTCCACAGGAACTGAAAAGTATTCAGTGGTTAAGATGTTCGCTGTTCCAAGTGCCTTGGCTTCTCTGTGTGGTTTTCACTGTGTGATTTGTGACATTCCCTACTTTAGGGCTCTCTCAGTCGGTTGAATTTTTTTTAGAAATCTTGCAACCAAAGGAAAATATTAAGAGCCAGACAACACTTGGAGCCCTGCTCTGTTCAAAGCTTTAATGTGATGGCGAGTACAGTCGCCCGGGGAGAACGTTCCAGAGAGCGAGAGTTCCTTACACATTCCCCGCCACTCCCCCCAGTTGCCCTCTGGAAAATCCGTGCCTGAAACAATAAAATTTTTTTGTTGACACATCTCAAAGCTTCACAGGTACTGAGTGTTACGGTGGGCAAAACACTACAGCAAATTGCACGCAGCAGTGTCCCAGAAACGGTAATGCGCCAACCTCTGCACTGTGGGGCTTCCACTGTTATGTTGTTATGTCAGTGTTCAGTACAGTGGTTGTAGATTAACTGCAATTGGGAGAGACAGAAGGAATGAGATGAAGGAAAGTCGACGTGCGCTCTTAATAACTTGCGTAAAACCACAGTGTTCTGCCCACCTCAGTCTTCCCTCCCGGTCACTCACCCATTCTGGCACGAGCAGCTTCGATAGAGAAAATCTTGGTTCAGGGACTGTCAATATACCCCGGTTCTGCCAGTGTCACTCTCAGCCCGAGAGAGAGAGAGAGAGAGAGGGATCAAATAAACAAGACAAAATCCCTGCAGCACGTTAACTCCATTTCAGATTATCGTGGAGTCCCCGTAGCGTAGTGGTTAGCGCGCTCGCCTCGCAAGCCCTCGGGTTTGATTCCCTGGCGGGGCCAAACCTTAGGCAAGTTTCCTTACTCTGCACAGACGCACCTCTGTTTACCCAGCAATAAATAGGAACCCAGTTGTTAGTCCATTGGCGGATCGCTTTCAGGGGCTAGTAATCCCTCCAAAAACAAAAACCCAAATTTGGTCACTCAATCCACTGCTGTGTGCAATTGGCTGCTGAGTTTCACCCGCAAAATGCACAGTCACTCCACTTTATCGTATATCCTGTGAAGCGCGATGAGAAGTCTCACCGGCATGATAAGGCGCTGTTTCAAATGCAAGGATTGTTATTAAGGCACAAAGAGGGAGGGAGGGAGGGAGCACGACTGCTGAACGATGGCAGGGCTCCTCACACAGCTAACCATTAAGTTCCTACAGAACATACTGTTGATTGGACGCCAGCAACCAGAGAATTCCAGAGGCAGCCTGTAATAATAATAACTGCAGCCGCACTCACACACGGCCAGCGAGGCCGAGCTGAGAGCCTTACTAACTAACTAACTAACTAACTAACTAACACACACACACACCCCACCACTCCCAATGAGGGGGTCGAGGGAGAAACCTTCCTGGCCCAAACGCCGCTCCCACCCCCTCTCTCCACTCTCTGGGTGGGGAGGAGGGGGGGGGGGTTTGCCTTATTAGAAGAAGAATGAGAAGCAGAAGGTCAGAGCTATTTGTTTTCATTTATCGGTGTGGCTGCTGATTATCAGAAATGGCTAGCTATTTGCTAAAGTGGCTATAATCGGGGTGTAACGCAGGGGTGGAATGGAGCCCGCCCTCTGTGACGGTCTGTAATCCGGTTCCCGAGCCAGGAGGGGCCGCAGTGTTCCAGCAGTATTGACTGCTGATGGCAGCACAGCCCGTCTCGGCTCGTCAGCAGGACCTGGAAGGGCCGACCAGTCACTGGGGGCTCAGCTCCTGTTAACCCTCAGCCAAAGCCCTAACGGGGAGGGTGGTCCTCGCTGGGCAAGCAGCGGGAAGGCTTGGCCAGACAGCGGCTTCAATGGCAAGCTACGTGGGTTTAGCTGGTTAAGACTCCAGCAGTTTTACCCCAACGCACACTCTGGGCTCCCCTCAAGGCTTGTATCTTAGCAACCTGCGCCTAATACTTTCTGGAATTAGGTGAGCAGGATGAGTCACTCCAGGAAGAGAGAGAGAGAGAGAGAGAGAGAGAGAGGGGGAGAGAGAGAGAGCGCATTCCATTCCGACGATCTATCTCTGAGATTTCCATGTGTAGGTGGGTTGGATGGGATTCTCAGCCGGGTTTGGAGACTGCTAAAGCGCGGTGAGGGGTAAACCCCCGGCTGACCATGCAAACATTTGCGGAAGCGTCTGGCTGGCTGTTTGTCACCGTGTCCCTGCGGAGGGGGAGGGGGTTGATAATAGTGATAATGTTGACGATGATCCCTGTGCCTGTATCGCTGAAACGTCTCAAAGCGCTTCACCGGGATTTTCTGTCAAGTGTAGCGACTGTGTTTGTAGGCAAACGTGAACGGCTATGAAGTGATTGACCAATTCAATTGGAGGATCTTTATCTCGGTCCCCGGACAAGCTCCCCTCCCCCCCCAATATCTCAATAATTCTTTAAATGTCCCGCATTTGGAACTCAGTTTTAACGTCTCGTCTGACAGACAGACTGACGATGCCTGTCTCCCCCCCCCCCAAGATTCCTGACTGCTAACCTCTGCCCCATGCACACTCTCACAGGCAGGTACACACTTGCACACACACACACACAGACTCACACGGACAGACACACACACTTGCACGGACACACAGACATACACACACTGACAGACACATACACATTTGCACACACACTGGCACAGACACACACTGAGACACACACTCGCACAGACAGACACAAGGCAGACGACAACAACAAATTACATTTTTATAGCGCCTTTCATGTCAGAAGATGTCCCAAGGTACTGGATAGATACACATAATAATAATAATAATAATAATCCTTGCATTTGGTATAGCGCTTTTCACGTCGGGAGGACGTCCCAAAGGGCTTCACAGAACACACTGTAAAGTGAATTGACTGTATATTTGTGGGCGAACGCGGCAGCCAATTGCGCACAGCAATGTCCCACAAACAGTCGTAGATTGAAAATGACCAATTTATTATTGTTTTGTTTTGGAGGGATTATTATTAGGCTCTGTGTGGAGTAAGGAAACTTGCCCAAGGTTTCGCCCTCTGCCTGGGATTGAACTCAGGTCACATAGGCACACACACAGACACATACCCACAGACACAGGCGCACACGACACACACAGGCACACGCACACACAGGCACACGCACACACACACGGGTTGTTTTTTGCTTCACTGAAACCCTTGTGAAGGGACACACCTGCAAGGACAGCTGCACAAACAGACCCCCGTCCCCAGCATTGAGCACCACAAAGTCTTCTTCCCCTCCCCCCACTCCCCCTGACACTGGCGTGTGGGGAGACAACATTATTTCTTCTCTTTTCCAACAGCGCACAGGAACTTTAACTTTGTGGAGTCCTGTAGCTCAGTGGTTAGAGCACTCGCTTTGCAAGTGAGAGACCTGAGTTCAATTCCAGGCAGAGGGCGAAACCTTGGGCAAGTTTCCTTACTCCACACAGAGCCTAATAATAATCCCTCCAAAACCAACAACAAAAAAATTGGTCATTTTCAATCTACGATTGTTTGTGGGACATTGCTGTGCGCAATTGGCTGCCGCGTTCGCCCACAAATATACAGTCAATTCACTTTACAGTGTGTTCTGTGAAGCGCTTTGGGACGTCCTCCCGACGTGAAAAGCGCTATATCAAATGCAACGATTATTATTATTATTAACATCCTTCTGAAGCCCCGAGTGTAGGGTTTTAACCACAAACTTCTGACCCAGTGACTGCGAGCCAGGCTGAAAGCCATTAATATTGGAATTTAAAAAAAAACAGCACAGTTGCAATGAACCCACAAAAACACACAGCCACAACACTTTACAATATATTCTGGGAATGGCTTTGAGACGTCTCAATGATGTAATAAGGTACCATATCAAATGCAAGGATTATTTATTATAAGAGGGATTAATTGCTGAAAGTTATCGTTAATAATAAACGTATGAATCCTCGCACATCAGCGGAACGTTCCAAAGCGCTTCACGGGATATCCTGTAACGTGTAGCGACTGTGTGTTTTGTGGGCGCACAGAGAACTGACATGCAAGTTGCCATGTAAGTCAAAAGCAAACATTACAGAAAAAAGGACAACAAAATACAGCTACATACACTTGACAGAAATGACCCGCGAATCACTTGGGAAACATTTTGATGTTACAAATATATCAACCGCAGTAGAGATATTATTATTATTATTATTGGTTATTTGAGGGTTAACTTAACAACTCTGACTGAGCAATGTGGCACACCTTTTGGTTTGCGTATTTAGTAATCCTTGCATTATTTCAACTCATATTCCACGCAAAATAGGGAAAGAAAACATTTGATTAATCAGTTTTATTTTGCCTTGCATTGGAGTAGTGAAGCTAGGGTTAGGGTTAACCTCTCCCACCCCCTGAAATCCATTCCCTCCCCCTTGACGCTGCCACCTCAGTGTGTATATAGCAATCACCCAATGAGTTAACACTGTGTACAGAACATATATGGAATAAAAGTTGCAAAATTCTCACAGGAGGGGAAAAAAAACTAAAATTGCGCACACTGATGTGTGTGGGTGTGTAAAAAAAAGTGTATGGGGGTGTGGGGGGGGGGTTGTGTCCTAAGTTCTAGCTTGCCATTGAAAACCCAGTGGGCACCCCCAAACGGTGTTATTCACGTTTCGCCCACAAAATACAGAGTCACTCCGCTTTACGGTGCATCCAGTGAAGCACTTTGAGTCGTCTCAACGACGTGAAAAGGCGCTGTGTCAAATGAAAGGATTATTATGACGATTATGATTATTAAGACGGCTCCTCTGTGTTGGGAGATACTGTGTTTGGGAGAATGACTTGAGGCGCCAAAGAACACATTACAGTAAGGGGGTGGGGTGGGGGGGGGGGGAGGGGTGGGGGGTGATAACAAGTAACACATAAAATACATGGGGAAGGGCGGAATATGTGACCCTAACACTGTCCTGGGTGTGGGTTGGTAGACCTCAAAGGTCTGGACGCTATGTTTTTCTTGCAAACTCTGTATAACGGCTGAATGCCGTCGGTGATGGGGCTTTGCCGGGAATGCAGAGCGACTGCAATGCAACAACAACATCGGAGGCTTTTGTCGGGTCTCACAAAACGCACTCACACTCTTTAATGAACTTTGAACGAACCACAGATTGAATATCTTTCAACAACAAAGAGTGTCCATCCGCCATTTTCCAGGCGGGATGGGTTAGGGGGTGACAGAGGGGGGGGGGGGGGGGGGGGGGGGGGGGGGGGGGGAGAGGGGGGAGAGAGAGGGGGGGGAGAGAGAGGAGAGGGGGGGGAGAGAGAGGGAGGGAGAGAGAGGGGAGAGAGAGGGGAGGGAGAGAGAGAGAGGGGGAGAGAGAGGGGGCGGGAGGGAGAGAGAGGGAGGAAGGGAGAGGGGGAGAGAGAGAGAGAGGGGGGGAGAGAGAGAGAGGGAGGGAGAGAG